>NC_135308.1:10667234-11917234 GCF_048772815.1 Callospermophilus lateralis
GATCCTCCTGGCTGCCAGACCTCGGAATGTTCCCCAGCCCTGCCACGTACACACAGGGCTGGGTACGTGGAAGGGAGGGTTGGTTTTTTAGCTCTTTAGATGAAATAAAGGTGTTCTCCCAGAACACCTTTATTTATTAGACACCAGCAAGTATCTGTTCTCGTCCAGGTCCTGCATGGGGAGAAAGTAGGTGACTGTCAGAGGTGTGGGCCACCTGGAAATAAAGGCTAGAAAAGTAATATTAAGAAATAAACACAGGCGATGAGAGCATATATTCAAAGCTGGGGGCTTGAGGGGTGGAAGAGATCAGATGGGTCTGATCCTAACCAAGGGAAAGAGCTGCGGAGGCTTTATTTATAGCGAAACATCAAAGGGATTCAGTGAGGGGCTTCTTGAGGAAAACAGGATGAAATGTGGAAAACAGGCTGTTTGGGGCCTGGCAGGTTACGCCCATCTCCGGGGGCTGTGTGTGAGCCTAGGGCTGTGAGCTAAGGCAGGGCGCCAGCACGGCCCAGGCTTTCTCGAACCAGGGATTTTCACCTAGGAGTTCCCAGAAAAGCAGCCTCCCTGCCTTATGACGGCTCAAACAAACCCAGAATTCACACACGGCAGCTTCCAACAGTCTGTGACCCTCCGGTCCTCTGACACAGGACGAGCGTGTCCTACTCCCCTACTCTCACCAGAGAGAAGATACGCCGGTGTCCTGACTTCTCAGAATGTGACCTTGGAGGGTCTTCACCGTAGTCATCGAGTGACAGTGAAGTCCTTAGGGCCATAATGTGCCATGATGGGTGTCTTTAGGAGAGGGGATTTGAACACAGGCTCCAACATGCAAACCTAAAGATGGTCATCAAACACACATTCGATCTCTGTGTCGGGCTGAACCGGGTCCCCTCCACCCCGCCCAATCCATGTGCTGCCGTCCCAGCCCTCAGTCTCTCAGAATGTGAACGTAGTTTGGAGACTGGGTCTCTGAAGAGGTGATTAACCTGAAACGAGGCCAGTTGGGGTGGTGTGTGTGTTGGGGGTACCCCAGTCTGACCATCCTTAAAAGGAAACTTGGGCACACAGTCAGGGGTGCACATGCACAGAAGGAAGATGGTATGAAGACACAGGGAGAAACGGCCATCTGCCAACCAAGGAGAGAGGCCTCAGGAGAAACCCACCCTGCAGAGCCCTCATCCTGGCCCTCTAGGCCTCGGAACTGAGCAAACACTTTTGTGGGGTTTAAGCCACTCATTGGGTGGTGTTTTGTTAAGGCAGCTCTATGTCTAATACATCAGCAGAATCCAGGGTTTGGCCGGGGTATAAAAGTTTTGTTTTGTTTTTCAAAAATATTTATTTTTTAGTTGTAGTTGGACATAATACCTTTATTTAATCTATTTATTTATACGTGGTGCTGAGAATCGAACCCAGGGCCTCACACGTGCTAGGTGGGCGCTCCGCCACTGAGTCATAACCCCAGCCCCTTGTTTTTTTAATTTTAAGAATGAAAATGTTTATGATTTTTCACGTAGCAAGGGTAACAGGAATAATATTTTGAAATATCAAACTTAGAGGTTTCTCATACTCCATAAATCACGCACCCCCATAGGCTTCCACCATTAAGGTGAAGCCATAAACTGCCAGGAGGGAGGTGGGAGGGGGCGGTGTCGGGAATAAAAAGCTCATTGATGCACTTTGATTTTCCAAGCCGGCTTTGTTGATTCCATACTAAAATAGCAGTTTTTAAATCCAGGCTGTATGGAGAGAGAAAATGTTTATTTTCTGAAGTTTTAAAGCTCCTTTTATTCATGGGGAGTTAGAGTTGGTATTAGGAGGTGCAGCCCGAGGTAAAGAGAACTGGGGTCTTTTCCTAAGGGAGGTGCTGACTCTTAGGAGGAGAGAAAGGAGAGGTCAAATAGGGACCTGTGTCCTGCTCCTTCCCCAGAAGAGGGCCTGTTGGAAACGTGCTGGTGGTTGGGGGGATCCCAGAGCAGGGGTTTTGGACCCTGCTTTTCCAGGTACAGACTGGAGAAATGTCAAGTCCCTGAGAAAGGGGGCATCCAGCATTATGCCAGCCAGAAGGTAGCTTAAAGAGGGCTGAAGGTGAAGACAGGGAGAAGAGAGACATCACGTCCTGTCCCCGGGCTCCTGTGTGGCCGCAAAATGCTCCAGAGGAGCAGGTTAGCTGAGCTGAGGGCCTGGACACTGGCTATGAGGCCACCGCTGGGACCCTGTGGCAGAGGGTGAACAGCCAGGTCAGGGGCTGAAGGAGGTCACTCTTAGGACCCAGAGCAGTCGCCACAACAGTGAAGCCAGAGCCAAGATGGTGGAGTTGGGAGGAGGTTCCTGCAAAGGACCAGCCCACAACTGGCTGTAGACCTCTTTCCCTGAGCCTGAGCTCAGATAAGCCTTTCCCTACACTAACTGAGGGCCAGATGGCAGTGGGAGAGGGCAGAAATCTTGAAAGATTATTTTATCAGATGCCGAAGTCCCGGCTCAGCAAATTAACCTGGGGGTGACGAGCAACTTGTGTAGGTTGATACAGCAGGAGTGGGAGCCGTTCATTGTAGGACAGGAGGGGTATATGTACATTCCACACAGCTTATCTTAATTAACATAAACTAGATACAGCAGTCAACCAATAAGGAATCACCACACTTAATGGCTCACTGGCGTTACTTCACAAACTACTCCCTCTGGCAAAATGCCAGGCGCCATCCAGACTTGTTTACAGACCCTAACAATCAGAAAGATAAAAAATGTCAGCCAGCCAGTGCCTAAACCGGAAGAAGCAGAAATATATTTAATTGACAAGTCTACCTTTTTCCTCTCTGACCCCTTCCCATTTCTACTTCAAGGAAAAGTGGTTCATAGTTACAAAACACAAAGAAGTAACCTTTTCAGGCACTTCTGAATACATTGGACAGGATTGTCTGCCTGTGTGACTTCTCATTTATCAAAGGCTTTTGACTCACTAACTTTTGCCACATGTTTCTGAACTTCTTTTAGGCCAATAGAATTAAAACAGGGGGATTATTCCTCTGATTCTTGCCTTAAGATGCTTTCTGCTCTGTGGTGAGCTGTTACTTGGTTTTCATGTATCCTTATAATATGCAAATAACATTTTGATTTTTGTTGTTGTTGTTTATTTTAACGGGCTAACAGGAGTTAGCAAACTTTACCTGGAAAGAACAAGCTAGATATATTTTAGGCTTTCTGGGCCACATGGTCTCTGTTGCAAATGCTCCATTTTGACCACATACTGTAAAAGCTGCCATAGACAATATGTAAAGGCTTGTGCCTGGCTGTGTTCCAATAAAGCTTTATTTATAGACACTGAGATTTGAATTTTATATAATTTGCACATGTCACAAAATTGTCTTTTGATTTTTTTTCCTCCAGTCATTTAATATATGTAAAAATCTATTTTAAACTTGCAGGCTGTACAAAGACAGTCAGGGAACTGGTTTGGGCCCACAGGCTGTAGTGTACCACTCCCTGGGCTAACATTTAACATGCAAACATTTCATATATAAGCTAATGCACTTTATGGCACCCCTAAGTTTTTAGAAATAAGTTAGAAGATATGATTTTGGGGAAGAAAGGGGATTAAAAAACATCCATTGCCAGTTTGGGTCTAAAACTGAATTATTTTATTCAAAAAAGTAAATCAGATGTGTTGGGATAGTGTGATTTCCTTTGGATGAAGGCTATTTTTGCCAGTGGTGATGTTAGAAAATTCTATTTTGATGAGGAAATGATGAGATCATTGCACTTATCATGGCCACATGACGCCTGTGATAGCTAGCAACCTTTACCAGCAGCCAGGCCTCAGAGGACTGGTGACATTGAGGACCGATTGATTTCTTTAATGCTATTTAACTCCTTATGCTGCTGTTTGTAGTATGAAAAGCACATTTGAGAGAGAGAGAGAGAGAGAGAGAGAGAGAGAGAGAGAGAGAGAAGCAGAAGGTGGTCGTGGGAGAGCGTAAGGACTGTCTTTCTCTACATGAAGGAAACCCATCTTGGCCTTGGTTCAGTTTTCCCTGTGAAGTGTGCAGGCCAGCAATATTTATTGCTACTGCTCAGCCCATGGACTCCCCTACCAGAGTAAAACTGGCTGCAGTGATTAATCATTAGAGACTGAAGTGGACAGTAATATGGCCCCAGAGTCTCAGGAAATCACAGAGATAAAAATTGAGTGAGTGTCCACCTACAGTAGCTAGGAAGTGGCTGGAGGAAGGATGAATCAAGAAAGGGTGGGAAAATGCCACCCGGCCAGGAAGCTTAATGTGGCTCCAGCTGGTCCCTGGAGTGCAGCCACCCCTTTATAGTTCAGTCAATTTTCCCCTGAAATTGCACTGAAGAGCAATCTTTGAGAGGTTAGGAGACTTATTCTTTTAAGTGGGAAAAATAATAGTGCTTTCCTGCCACCCAAAGCCTCACTTAGTTTTATTCTGAAAATTTGAAAACACACTAAAATCCTGTTATGCACACGCCCCTGTGAAAACGTACTGAAGAAAATAAAGGCATTTAAAGCATCAGTTACACAACAGCCAGTGAAATCGTGAGTGGGTCATTTTGTAGGTATTAGACAATATTACTGAGCCGTAGCAGTTATGAATTAAACTTTCTGCTGACACCATGCAGTGAACATGATCAGTGATCTAAGTCAGTGATGAAACAGTATGCTACGGTATTCACAAACCCATCGAGCCTGATTCAGTCTGTCAGTGCCCCTGGGTTCCCAGGGGACTCTCCCACGGAAACCAGGAAGGCCTCAACCCCTAGGAGAGTGTGGCAAGTTGGTAGCATCTGCATCCTGCAACCCGGGCTCAGGGGTCACTTGATCTTTATGGGTCCAGACATGCACATTCCTAATAGTAGCCTTCAGATTGGGATAGTGAACTTTGGGTGAATATATATATATATATATATATATATATATATTTTTTTTTTTTTTTGCAAAAATATAGCATATTTTCTGGATAGTGGTAAGTTCAGATAATGGTACCCATGTTGTGTAGAAAAAGAATAAGATAAAAACATGCCAATCAGCAGAAACCAGCACTGCCAATCAATGGAAGGCCTGAATTTGGAGGTTTCTACTAAGAACAAAGTCAAGGCAATCACCTTGAAAGTAAATGACCCACCTATGCTCCGCCTCCTGCCATCAGAAATAAGGACAAAAACCTCCTGGTCCTCACCCTGGATCAAAAACTCAAGTCCTGAGCCACCTGAGGAAGGTGGAACATCTCCCTAAGGTGCTGTTGAAGGTAACGATAGCATGCGCTATTGCAGCCCCTGGAGCCTCAGTTCCTGTTAGAACAGCTCCTGAGCAGCTCTCAGAGGCAGGCGGAAAGTGTGTGGTGTGTGTGTGTGTGTGTGTGTGTGTGTGTGTGTGTGTGTGTGTGTGTGTTTAGACTCAGACTCAGAAATCTACACAGATTGCATGCTTTGGGGTGAATTCGGCTGCCTAGGGTCCAAATCCAACAAACCAAACCAGAGCTTTCCTCAGCTCTTCCTCCCAGTGCCAGACAGGGACTTCCTGTTTCCTGCCTGCCCTTGTGCTTACTGCCAATGCCGGGCTTTGGGTGACGATGATGTACCAACGTCGTTCACCGATTACAACAGATGGACCTCTCTGGTGTTGTTCTTATTAGGACCATTCTAAATAAAACCAACCCTGATGTATTCTAGATAAAAATGGTTCTATTTTAAACGTCTGTAATTCTGGGTGATAATAATTAGAAAAAAAAAAAAAAGGGCCTTTTTTCCCCTATGCCCTTCAGGCAGTGCTCCGTGGACCATGACATGGTCACTGACGTAGTCTTGCAATCTCAGTAATGACTTTCTGCATCTAATGAACAGGCGGAATGGGAGGATTGTAAGGACAGTGAATATACTCTGGTTTGATAATGGTGGAGATGTGTCGTCCTTCATTATACTTCCATCCAAATTTGGAGCAGGTATGCCACCAAGAGTGGACCCTCGTGTCGGCTCTGGACTTGGGGTGGTAATGATGTGCAGCGTAGACTCATGGATGGTCACCCACGTCCACAGGATGGGGCGCCTTGAGAGTGGGGGCGGCTGTGGGACTGGGGGTGTGGAAACTGTTTTCCTCTGTGTCTTGCTGTCAGCCTAACACTTCTCTAAAAATAGCGTCTAGTTATAAACAAAGAACCCGTATTATAGGAGGTATTTTTATTTCAAGTAATTTTATTTTATTTTGTTTCATTTGTTTTTAGTGGTACTGGGCACTGCCCATGAGAGGCAGGTGCCCTGTACCTGGGCCACGTCCCCTGCCTGGCTGCTCCTCTCAGGGGTCAGACCCTCTTTCCCCCTCCTTGTCCTCCCTCTGGTGTCTCATGCTGTGGCCTCATTGCTCTCTTTGCCTGTCTTCCCTGCTTCCTGGCTCTGTCCTGGTGGCTGTGAAGGCAGCTCCGAGTTCCCGGCCCTGTGGGTGCTGGAGGGACATCAGGCCCTTAGACCCGGGGCCTTCCCTACCTGTTCTAACCTCCCCTCCTGCAAGCTACAGACCTGCCAGACTCCATCAGAGGCCAGCTTCCAGAAAAGTGTGAGATGCAGAGAAAAGTCAGGCTTTAGGGACAAGGAAAAGTAAGAGAAAACCCTGTGCTGAAACACATTTGTGAATTTGGACATCTGTCCCTTAAATGATTTTGTGGGTTTTTCTTATTACTATTAAATGAATTTTTTTTTTGTGTGTGTGTGTGGCGCTGGGGATTGAACCCAGGGCTTTGTGCAGGTGAGGCAAGCACCAACTGAGCTATATCTCCAGTCCTCAGTGAATACTTATTAAGGAAGATTTGGAAACTTTTGCAAAAATAAAAACCACTTTATAATCCCACCATCAAGGAATAGTCACTGTTCATATATTAGTTGAGGGACTCACACCTATCTTTTCCTCCCCTGTTAAGCCCATATTTATATTATTATTCATTTAGAGAATGTTCCTATTTCAATCACTTAAAAACAAGGATATGATGTTTATTGAATAGATTTTAAGGGAATAAACCGGAATATTAACAGTAAGTCTAAAAAGCAGAGTTCTCTTTCCTTTGCATTTTTAAAGGATACACACACACACACACACACACACACACACACACACACATAAACATATCTATATAATATATATTTATTAGTATATTTTAATTATAGGGAATAATGGGTTTCATTATGGCATATTTGTACATGCAAGTAACATACTTTGATTATAGTGTTTAGAACTTCACACTGAATGTATATTACTTCTATAGTTAGAAAAAAATGATTTTTAAAATTTAAGACATAAAATTTTGTATGGTATAAGCCAGTTGTTTTATGCTGCTATAACAGAATGCCACAGACAGGGTAATTTATAATTAAGAGAAACTTATTTGGCTCAGAGGTTTGGAGGCTCGGAGGTCCAGGATAGAGAGTGGCCTGGGGTGAGGGCCTTACTGGCCTTGCCCCACAGCAGAAGGTAAAGGGGCAGGAGAGCCCTGCAGAGAGCACGAGAGGTTGAGCTTGCAGTCTCAAGCCCTTTTGTCAAGGGTCTAAGGGCCTGATGTCCCTCCAGCACCTGTCCATGAGGACAGAGCCCTGGCCTAATCTGCTGTCAAACGTCCCACCTCTTGACACTGTTGCATTGGGAATTGCGCACACACACACACACACACACACACACACACACACGTGATTTCTGGGAACACATGCAGACCATAGAAGCTGCACGATCTTAATGGCACATAAAACCCACTCAGCAAAGGGACGAAGGCCAGAGTCCAATGGGACATTGTGTCCGGGAGGTGAGATTCTTTTTTCCTTCCTTCTACCTTTTTGCATTGTTTTGAAGTTTATAAGGAAGCAAGATACATTAAAAACATATATTGAAGGAGCTTAGTTACCTGTAGGAGAAGCAGTTTTGCAATGGTGGGTGAGGATTTTTAGGGTCACCCTAGCTGGTGCAGCCCAAGGGAGGCCCGTCAGGTCACCTGTGAGGCCTCAGGAAGAGAAGGTTCTACCTCGGAGCTGGGTCTCAATCAGCTGCAGAGTTTCCACCAGGGCATCGGTTTCTGCCTTGACCAGTGGGAGAAGAACAGACCCTCCAATTGTGGCCACAGCTTCCTGGGATTCTATGGATAACCCCAGGGAAAGCAGAACCCCAGATTCTGTGCCTGGCCACCCTGAGGCAGCACCCAATTCCCAAATGTGACCTGCAGTGGGTGACTGCAGCCCCTTCCCCCACGGGCAGTATTGGAAGGGAAAGATTCCCCACCAACTGACCACGGCCAGGAGCTCTCTTCCTGCCGAGTGATGAGGACAGGTGTAACTTCAGGAGGTGGGAGTGAGGGGCAGGGGGATGGCTGAGGAGGTAAAGGAGCAACAGGTAAAGGAGCTCAGATCCAGAGCTGTGGTGGGCATTAGCCAGTGGCTGGGGATTGTGAAGCTGGTCCCATGTTGGTGTGCAAGGTTCTCAGTTACGAGATCTTATCTTCACAAGTGTGCAGGACACTCTATCGGACCTCCCCCAGTACGGAGGTAGAGGCAGAAGGTGATAGCCCGCGGTGACAGCACGTAATAATCCAGATGAGGACACAGGGCATGCGCTACAGATGGCATCACTGCATCCTTGCTGCCAACCAAGGCAGAGGCTCCCTCCCTGCGCTCACCTGAGGCTGCGCACAGTATCACTGGGACAAAGGGGGTGTCAGGTACATTGTGAATTCTGGGCTCCAAGAGGAAGAAGTGGAGACACAGGCAGGGGAAGGACTCGTGCAGAGCCCAGGCCAGCAGAAAAGCTGAGAGCTGAAAGCCGGAAGCGCTGGCCTCGGTGTTCCCTGCTCATGCGTTTTCGCTTCTGCTGATACCAAGTGGTGGGCACTGCTGCAGGGAGGAAGGTTCAAGTACAACAGCCGCCTGCAAGAGAGGAAGAGCTGAGTTATTCTCCCACTCCAGGTTCATGATAATCGTTGCCACTGGGTCTTACAAAGGACTCTACAGAAAGCCCCTCCTGTTTGTAGAGTAAAAAACAATAGCAATTCAAATTTCTGCCCTTATCTCTCACTGCCACACTGCTCCTTGGAAGTGGCACCTGCTCCCCAAAGGAGAAGCCCTGGCATGTCTTTCCGGTTCTTCATTACAGTGCCTGCCCAGCCCTCCAGGAAAATGGCATTGCCTGCAGCACCCGTGGGGGTTCCCAGCACCTGCTGACATCCTGGGGGACCAGCTTTTGGAAAGGCAGGGCCACAGTGATGTGAAGGTCAGACTCAACATCCTGGGTCTGCCCTTGCTGGCCGAGAAAGGGAAAAGAGAAGGGTGGGAAGGAGGGTCTCCTCTCATGGTGTTCCATGAAAGAGGAGGTTCCTCTCTTAGTCATCCCCAAATACTTTGATATATGCTCATTGGATTACTTAACAACCTTTTATGCCACTTGCAATGTGTTGGGCACCAAGCTACATGTCAGAGTTGCAAAAAATGAAAAGTCATGTCCCTGCTCTCTGTGAGCTATTCTGTAGTCCCAGGGTGACTTTGTGCTCCTGAGTGACTCTAGATCTCCTCCATCTTCTGCCATCTCTCTTCTCTCACCCTCTAAATCAACTCTGGAAGTGCAGGCGAGGGCTTGCCCAATATCAGCTGCTATCTATCAAGTTCCTATTACACACCAGCATGGTGCTGAGTGCTGAAGGTCTTACTTCAGTTATCACAGAAATATGAGGTAATGCTATGGTCACTATCTCAATTGTTTACCTGAGCAACCGAGGCACAGAAAGATTGAGAAACTAGCCAAAGGACACACAGCAGACCTGGTAGAACCCAAAGCACAGTGTTGTCCCCTCTTTCCTGAGCTGCAAGGATGGGGCTCACAGCACAGGAGGCTGTGGGCTTGGCCAGCGGGAGGGACCCATCCATGTACATACGACCCACCTGCTGGAGTGCACGTTGGGAGGACCCAAGGGGAAGCCCAGCTGATGTTCATGAAGTCCAATTCCAGTTTCAGAGATAGTCATGGTGAAACAGGCAGCTGTGCTGGGAAATCCAGCCAGAGGTAAGGGGCAGGCACTGGGAGAGGTGGGTGTCACACGACAATGGAAAGTCTAGGGACAGGAAGTGTGAAAATCCAGCTGGTAACTAGGCAGTCACCAAAAGAAGGCAGGCAATTCTTGGAACAATTGTGAGCTGAGCAGGACCTCAACCCCAGACAGATTATTGATGCAAGACCTAAGGTGTTAGGGACTCAGGATCCCAATAAGTAGGGACCCTTTCCTTACCCAAGTCTGAACCTAACTGAGAGGCAGGAATCAGGCCACCGAGGCCAAAATATCACCTTTCTCGTTGATGATGCTGATGATATGGCTGAAGAATGAAGAATTCTATAGGTGTGGAGGGGCTTTCTAATATCGAACCCCAGGCTGGGGATATGGCTCAGTGGTAGACTGCTTGCCGTGCATGTATGAGGCCCTGGGTTCAATCCCAGCACCACCAAAAAAAAAAAAAAAAAAAAAAAAAAAGATACGCCTAATACTGAGCCCCAGAATAAGGAGGAATCACCCCCCCCCCCGCCCCCGCCACAGCAGCACTTGTGATCCTGGGCCTCTTCTATGGGGGACAACTCAACTTCATGATGGGAAAAAAGGGTAGATCAGGACTCATTCTGTCTATGGGCAGGTGGCACTAGAGAAGATGCTGGGGACCAGGAGCTGCTCCAAGAATATGTGACACGCTTATTGCTCTCAAATAAATCCCTCCCCGCCCCGAGGTTTCACCAGTGGAACTTCCCCTGATCTTGTTCCCAGTGGGGTGTGTATGCAGAAGGATGGAGTCCCTTGCTTTCTGCCCCCACTACCATGGGGTCCTGGGGAACAGGACGGAATCAGAGGCAGATTGAAGGCTGGGTTACAGAAACAAGGCAGAGGACGAGTTGCCCGAGCTGGCGCAGAGGGCAGGGAACCGATGACCTTGCTGCAAGGTGAGTCTGTACACACTGGGGCCAAATCCCTGGCCAGGAGAAATCCCCAGTTGCATCAGCCTCCTGAGTGGGCTGCTTTCTGTCCACCCTTGCCCTACAGCAGCTGGGAATTTCAAAACTGTGACCACAGTACTCATCTGCCGAGTCCTCCAAGGCCACCCAATGTGGGGCCCACCAGGCAGCACTGCCTCTGTCCTGCTCAGCCCTCCCACCATCTCCTCTTCTCCATCTTTTTAAAGCCCCAACCACGCTGGCCTGACTTTGGCCCCTTGGATACTCCAGGGCTCAGGCCTTTTTCACCATCCATTCTCTTGGACTGTGTCCAGGTTATCAGTTGCTGCATAACATGACCCCACGATTAAGCAACTTATCCGCCATTTCAGTATTTATCACAATAATTTTGTGGGTCAGGCATCTGGGCAGGGCTCAACTGGGCCATTCTTCTATTCCATGTGGCATTGCTGTGGGTCACATGCTGGTGTTCAGTTGGTGGCTGATCTGAAAGGTCTGAGATGGCTTCACTCACATGCCTGTTGCTCAGCAGGGAGGTCTGGCAGGCTCTGGAAAGTTCTAGAAGATTGGTTCCCGCTGAGCTGCTTGCCCTCTCCAGACACTCTCTCAGGGTCTCTCCAGCAGGGAAGTCA
Organism: Callospermophilus lateralis; assembly: GCF_048772815.1. Taxonomy (NCBI): domain Eukaryota; kingdom Metazoa; phylum Chordata; class Mammalia; order Rodentia; family Sciuridae; genus Callospermophilus; species Callospermophilus lateralis. The sequence continues at coordinate 10,678,836 of NC_135308.1, forward strand.
GATTCTCATCTGGCAGCTCAGGGATCCCAGAGTGAGGGTCCCAAGAGGTGGGAAGTGAGAGCTGCTGGTCTCTGCTGGCCTGAAATTGGCCCAGCATCAACCTGCCATGTTCTGTTGGTCAAGGCAGTTATGGAGCTGGCTGGATTCAGGGGAGGGGCACAGACCTGTGTCAGTGGGAAGACAGGTAATGAGTAATGGCCCTCTCTAGTTTGCTGCGGTCTGAGATGCTGCTCTCTCTCCCAGATGTCTGGGTGCCCAGCTTCCATACGACTCAGTCCTCAGCTCAGATGCCCTCCCCCTGCCACTGTGTCTAAGCAGCATGCCACGCTGACCCCTCCTTCTTGTGTTCTTGCAGTGTCTGTCCCGTATCCTGTCTTCGAGGCTCTCATCACGGTTTTAACTAATTTGGTTATTAGTTTCCACCCCCTCCCCTGAAATGTGAGCAACACGTGAGCAGAGACCTGGTCTCAGCCACTGTCTTGGCCAAAGGCCTAGAACACTGTCTGGCACAGAGAGGGCCTACGGTGTCAAATGGATGAATGGTTGCAGAGCAGAGGGATGGGCCTAGGACCAAACACTGTTTCTACAAAAGGTCCCAAAGTTCTGGTTCAGACTAGCATTCCTGTCCCCCAGCTGTCCCCCAAACCGCCCCCAGCAAGGGATGGAGCCCTCAGCGGTAATGGTGTATGGTCTGTGGAGAGAAGGGAGGCCAGGCCTACTGAGACATGGAACTGGCGAGGGCCAGGTTAAAAGGGGGCGTGAGGGCATTTTCTGTACCCTGTGCGAACAAATAGCGTAGGCAGAGTTAGGTCTGCAGTGTCGGAGAGAAGTCAACAGAGAGCTACTTCTCTTGCAGAGAAATGTCCGCATGCAAAGGAAAATGACAATTTAAATTTGAGAATTAAATGAGCACATTAGCCAGGCTTGCTGGCACATACCTGTAACCCCAGTGAGGTCAGTCTGAGGAAGGAATATGCGGGTTTGAGGCCAGTCTCGGGAATTTGGTGAGACCCTGTCTCTAAAAATTTTAAAAAAGGCTGGGGATGTAACTCTGTGGTAGAGTGCCCCTGGGTTTAATCCCGAATACTGCAAATACACAAATGAATAGATACTTTTAAAAAAAATGAGCATATTAAAGAAATAAGATGCCACTTAGCCAGAAACCAGCTCCAAACCTTGCATTGACCTGATAGATGCCGATGCTGGTCTGGCTGCTGAGCACAAGACCCCAGGACCTGGACTGGGGACCCCATGGGCACTGGATGAGATCACCCCTGAGATCCCAGTAAATACCCCCAGGGCAGCTTCCTGGCTGTCTTTGCTTCTCTGCATCACCAGCTCTTTTCAAAGGGCTCCTCTTATTGGCCAGGTTGAGTGACAGGCCTGTGTCCTATCAGCAAGGAAGCGCCTGGCCTTTTCAGCTAGATCTTTGCCTCTTGTGAGGACTCATTAGGCCAGAGTTCCTGAAAGTTCAGGCTGAGACTCTACGTGGCCACATAAATGGCAAATGGCCGGACAGTGCAAGAATCAACAGCAACACCATTGCAATTCTCATTGTAAGAATTCCTCCAGAGCAGAATGCAGGAAGAGGCCTCAGGACCTCACTCCTCTACCTGTGAGCACACTGGTGGAGTGGGATAGAACAGCTGACCAGGAATGCAGGCATATGTCCTCCTTGGACAGCAACCATTTAAGGAGGATTGGCAAGCCCTGGAGGACCACAGGAGCTGAGACTGAAGGCCCACAGTACACTCAATAAAGGACACTGCTTGGACATTTCTATATACTAGACCTATGCTATCAATTCCAAACTCCACTGGAACTCTGGGAAGGGCAGAGATAGCCAGGGACTAAGTCCGTGGCTCTTAATCTGGCTTGCACTTTGAAATCTCTGGACAGCTTTAAAATATACTGAAGCTGGGCGTGGTGGTGCACGCCTGTAATCACAGTGGCTGGGAGGCTGGGGAAAGAGGATCACAAATTTAAAACCAGCCTCAGAAACTTAGCAAGGCCCTAAGCAACTCAGCAAGACCCTGTTTCTAAATAAAATACAAAAAAGGGCTGGGGATGTGGCTCAGTGGTTAAGTGGCCTGGGTTTCGATCTCTGGTACTAAACCAAACCAAACCAAAACAAACTCATAGATGGGTCTAGTCTCTAGAAATTCAGATTTAATAGGTTTGGGATGTGGAATTGAGACTTTTTAAAAAAAAATTGAGGTAAATCCATATTCCAGACAATAAACCATTTAAAGCATTGTGCAACCCTCACCTCTGGCTATTCCCTGGTGAAGGTGTGGGTGTCCCTACCGGTTACACAGCCAGTCTCCATCCTTTCCTTCCCCCAGCTCCTGGCAACAACTCTATTTTCTGTCTCTGTGGATTTTCCTATTCTGGGTATTGCATATAAGTGGGATCATTCAGTATTTTCGTGTCACTGTCTTTCACATAAGATAACATCTTCAAGTTTTATGCATGTTGTAGCGTGCATCGGTTCTTGATTCTTTCCTACAGCTGAAGAACACTCCATTGTCTGGATAGATTACATTTTGTTTATCCATTCATCAGCCGATGGACATTTGGATTGTTTCCTCTTTTTGGCTACTACATAGAATGTTCTTTGTACAATCTTGTGCAAGTCTTTTTTTTTGGATACCTGTTCAATTATTTTGGGGACGTATTTATTGAGTGGACTTATCGGGCCATATGGTAGCTCTCTGTTTAGTTTTTTTTTTTTTTTCCAGGGCTGGGGACTCAGGGCCTATGCATGCTACGCAAGTGCTCCACTGCTGAGCTACATCCTCAGCCCTAACTTTTTGAGGCTCTGCCAAGCTGTTTCCTACAGAGGCTGCGTCATTTTACAGTCCCATGAGCAATGTCCCAATTTCTCCACATCCTTGCCAAACTTTGTTATTTCCCTTTTATCATTATGGCATCCTAGTGGGTCGAATTTGTATCTCATTGTGATCTTAATTTGCACTTCCTTAATGACCAACATTGTTGTGTGTCTTTCCATCTGCTTGTTGGTCATTTGTGTTTCTTCTTTGGGGAATGTCTATTCAAGTCCTTTGCCCATTTTTTAATTGGGTGACTTGTCTTTTTTTTTTTTTTTTTCCTCCTTCCCTGTAGTAAGAGTTCTTTATATATTCAGGGTACCAGACCTTTATCAGATATGTGATTTGCAAATATTTTCTCTTGTTCTGTAGATTATCTTTTCATTTTCTTGATTGTATCTTCTGATGCACAGAAGAATTTCAATGAAGTTCAATGTATATATGTTTTTCTTTTGATTTATCTCTGTTTTCTTCTAACATTTAAAAATTTTGCTCTTACATTTAGGCCTTTGATTCATTCTGCATATGCTAGGAGTCAGGCTTTGGCATTGTAAAACTTCTACAGTGATTCTGATGGCAGCCAATGTTTAAATAGCTGAGGGAGAAGGTTCTGCAGGACACTGGTAGAAGTGTGTTTGGAGAAGATGTGATGGAATTGGCTGAAAGGCAGGAGCTGATGATCTCTGAACAGGTCAGTTTGCTTTAGAGAGAATCAAGTTTGCTAATTAAGGTCTTTTAGAGAAGTGTTTAAAGTCAGGAGAGCTCAATGCTCTGAAGGCCATTTCTTAGGGCGCTCCTTTGAGGGTGGCTGCAGTCCGTGGAGAGGACACACAACCGAACTGCAAGTGAGCTGAGTGGCTCAGCTGTGGGAGGTCACGGGAACTCAGGTGTTCTGAAGTCTGCTCCGATCAGCTGGTGGGTGGATGTCAGGCAAGCAGCAAGTCCCTCTGCTATTTGTTGATTCTAGAACCCTGTTTCTTACACTCAGGGTATCCTGGTGCCCAGTGTGTTCAGGTGTTGAATTGTTTGATATTATTCAGTATGCCGACTGCCGAGAGCTGTTACGTGTGACTTGCTACTAGCTTTCCAAACGTGGACATGCATTTGAATGCAAGCGATTTCATTCTTTAGTAATGAAAAAGGAACAGTAGCATCTTCCTGTGCCTTAACGGATCTCTCCAAGCCGATTAAAAAAAAAAAAGTGCGGTAAAATCACTTAGTGTGATTATTTAAAATGTTGATCTTGGGGCTCTAATTCAACCAACAATCCGAGTTTCTGGGATGAAAAATCAAGAATTTGGATTTTACAATATATGAGTTTTATGTGTACTGGTCCTTATGTGTACTGCTTAAGAAGGACTATGGCCTCACCCTGGACACTCAGTAATCCCTCTGTATGGAAGCCACGGACTATAGATCAAGCCTGACTTGCTCTGATTGTCTGACCTGCAGGAAATTATTTCTTTCAGTAAAGAACTATGGTAACTTTTTAACCAATAACTTGCACCTTTGCCTAAAAGTGCATAAAGTTGAACTATATGTAGTATCTCAACAGAGTATATCATTACTCACCTGAAAATGTATTTCTATATTTATTTATTCCAAAAATGGGACCAAAGTAGTTTTAGCCATATGATTTTGCAGCTTCACCTTCCTTCCTGCTTTTGTGAGAATAGTTTGTTTTTGTGGGATTCGTAACATCTCTAATACCAGTAACAGAAATCATTCCTCCCCCTCTCTCCATTTCATTTTTCCTGCACCCCATGACAGGCAGCTTACTCTCTGCCGGTTGGCACTCTCTTGCCAATGTGCAGAGTGAATTGAAATTGAATGCCACCCACCAGAAAAGACAACCACAATCTGTTATGATGTAATTTTTTTTTAATCCTCTAAAATGACTACTAAATTGGAAGTAATCTAGATTTCTCAGATTGTTTTAAAGAAAAGCTTTATTTAGATGTAACCCTGGTCACGTTATCACATTTTGGGGGAGATGTAGGACAAAGCTGGAGCAGTGTGGCAAGACAGCACGGTGTAAGCTGGGCATGGTGGCACAGGCCTGTAATCCCAGCGGCTTGGAAGGTTGAAGCAGGAGGATTGCAAGTTCAAAGCCAGCCCCAGCAACTTAGCAAGGCTGTAAGCAACTTAGGGAGACCCTGTCCCTAAGTAAATTATAAAAAAGGGCTGGGATGTGGCTCAGTGGTTAAGTGCCCCTAGGTTCAGTCCCTAGTACATAATAATAATAATAATAATAATAATAATAATAATAAAAAAAAACATAAATAAATAAAGTGGGGTGGAGTTTAGCTGGTCTGGATGGTGCAACACATATCCTCAGGAATCAGTTATGAGTTGGGCAGAGCGCTGGCTCCTGGTAGAGGCCATCAAGTGCAGACACGTAGCAGAGGGCACCACAGCTCAGATGGGGGCAAGACCAGGCTTGATTCTGCTCAGGCCCAAACCTTGGCTGTCCAATTCAGGGGTGGTCCGTGGTCCATGGCAGATGGAGATTCCAGAAGGCGGCACCAATGTGGCCTCGGCTGGCGCTGCGCCAGGATTCTGGAATATATGTACGTTGGTGGCATTATCTTACCGAAGACTGGTGAGGCCAGGAAATAGGCTGTGAGCTTCGACACCCAGGGGAATGACAGGCGATGACAAAAGTGCGGGGAACACAGCCAAGCAGGACACAGGCCTTGAGGGGAGTGGGGTAAAAGGCATGGGAAATGGGAGCTAAGGCCGGAGCCCAGCGAAGGCCGAGCCGACATCACATCCCAGGACCCTGGAGGTCACAGCGTTCACCCGTCGTGCTTTGCTTCACTGGAACTCGGCCTGAAACCTGGGAGATCCACGGGTCTCAGCGGGTGGAACTCCCCCGAGAAGTGCGATTCGGGTTTGGATAAAGAATCAACCAGAAGTTGAAGTTTCAGGATCTCTCACACCACACTGCTTGGTACCCTCTAGCCCTGGTCTGGAGAGGGCGTGTCTACACCCCAGGGAGCCCTCGGGTCCTCCGCTGTCAATTCTCCAATGCTCTCTCCACCTGTCACTGGCTCTTCCTTCCCAGGCTTCTCTTCCTGTCTTCTCCTGGAGTGGCGTCCTTCTCTCCCTCATGCCCCGGGCGTGATCCTTCCCAGTGTCTTCAGTGTCTGGCTATGGAATTGATGATGGTGTCCACTATTAGGTCTGGGCCTAACTCAGAAACCATACTCAAAGCTGAACCCCCAATTTCCAGCCATTCTGTGAAGAGCAAGCCCAGAGGGCTGCCCCAAGCTCCTTCTCATAGGACTGGTTTCTCCCAGAATTGACCCTGTCTATGTGATAGTGGGGTCCTGTCTTAGTTCATTTTCTATAGTTTTTCCAATTTCTCTACCTACTGCTTCAAGTTCCTGAAGTGCATAAGTTCTTCCATGAAACACAGGTATTTGGCAAGGTGCTGATTCCCTGTCCAGTTCTTGTTAGTTCCTTTTTCTGAGGTAGGAGGGCTAAGAAGAGGCTGGATCTGCTGCTCTTCACAGTCCTGGTCATCTGGCGCTGCTTGACCAACCTCCCAGAATGACCCTGCACTTCTATTGCTGACCCGGCTTTCTTGTTTTCCTGCTCATACTCTGAACACTAAGGCCTTTCTTAACTGCACTGGAGCTTGCCATGTTTTCTTGGACCTTCCTGCCACATTATCTTTAATTAATTAATAATTATCTTTTTATCTTGGGCCATGTGAAACCACCCGTCTGTCCAGTTTTGCCTTCCTTTATTGTTTGTGTTGATAGTGGCCCTGCAATTTGACAAGTGAAAGAAGCAATGCTGGGGTGTATCACACCACAGTGAGTAGTAGATGGCCAAGTAGGGTCTCCAGATCTCAGAGGGAGGCTGGCATCCAACTGCAGAATGGTCATCTGCCAGGGCAAGTCACCTGCCAGGAGGTGGACCTAATCCGACACTTGCCCTTGCCTTGTCCTGGTGAGGTAGCTGCAGTTCCCTGCACACTTCCAGGGAGTGGCACCCCTGTGGGCCTCAGCAGGGGTCTCATCTCCTTCAGTGAGTGGCGCCAACCTGCAAATAGGCTTGGAGATCCAGCGCCTCAGTCACCAACAATGCCTGTTCCTAAGGGTCCTTCACATGGTTCAAAGGCTCCAGCATCGAGGTGTCAGTATGATCCTGGAATTGAGGGTTCAGGAAGGGTGCCAAGACCCCAGGCTCCCTTTCTCAATAGCCCTTGGCTTGGCCCCAGAACACTCCTGCTGTCTGTTGAGGTCCCCCAAACACAGACAGATCTTACTTTATCTCAAAAGGGGTGGTGTTGGGGCTGGGGATGTGGCTCAAGCGGTAGCGCGCTCGCCTGGCATGCGTGCGGCCCGGGGTTTGATCCTCAGCACCACATACAAACAAAGATGTTGTGTCCGCCAAATACTAAAAAAAAAAATAAATAAATAAATATTAAAAATTAAAAAAAAAAGGGGGGGTGGTGTTGAGGGCCATAGCCGAGTCGAGATGATGCATGACATTTTTGCCAGAAGTAGTGGTTGAGAGGTGATGCTAGGGAGCCATTAAGATGATGACTTTTGAGTTCTGGCGGAGTTCCCGTTGAGTTCCGCTTGAGCTCTCGCAGGGATTCCCGGAGAGTTCCCATTGGTTGGGAAAGTGCCGGAGGGGGGATATTTCCGGTTGCTGGTTCCTGGAGGAGCCACGTGGGGTTCAGGGGGAGTTCCCAGGAGTGTGTGTGGCATGTGCTGGTGGAGTTCAGAAATAGTTTGTTCCTGCTTCAGTGGCTCGTGATTTGTGCCCAGCCAGACTGCGGCAGGGTGGGGAGGAAGGCAGAGCTCACCTGTGTCAGGGATGCTGCACAGTTAATACCCCGAAGGCCAGCCCCGCCACCCGGCCTGCTTCTCCTTCTGGACCCTGAATCACAAAGGGTGAAACAGCACCCTCCCTGCCCACACAGCCACCCTCATCACCTCTGTTTCTAGCACAGGGACAAACAGCAGGAAGTTCACCTTCGGCAGAATGCTCTGTCTTCCGTGTCAAGGACTTGGCCAACCTGAGTACCATGACCATCACAGGTGCTGCTCAGGTATGATGGGGCTGGGTCCTGGTAAGCCCAGCATAACTTGAAACACCTGTAAGCCCCAAATGCATTGGATATTGGGCAAGAGTGTGTAGCACAACTGTTGAGTGCCCTGGCTTAGCACCACTGTACACTCTAGTGTTAGTTGCTTCACCTTGTGATCTCAAGGCTGAGGGGGAGCTGTGGTTTTCTGCCACTGCCTGCATCACAGAAGAGGATTGGACCCAATAATGCTAGGCGCCCCGAATCCAAATTCATAGTTTCTGCTGACTATGTGTTGCTTTTGCACCATGGTCAAGTTGAAAAATCTTACGTTAAACATTGTAGGTCAGAGAATCTCTGTACTATGATTTAAAAAAAGAAAGAAAGAAAGAAAGAGAGAGAGAGAGAAGTTAGAAGTCTTCTAACTTTAGGCTAATGGCTGCTAGTTCCAGTGCTTACTCTGTACCCTTAGCTTCATAGACTTTCCTGGATAAATATCAGGTTCTTTTCTTAAGCAAGAACAAAATCAACCTAGCAGACAACAAAGAGAATTACATTTATTTGAGGATGATTAGGACTGCAATCCAGGAAAACAGAAATTCAAGCACTCTTGAAAATGTGCTCTCAGGATTTACAAAAGGGTGGCTGTATTTATAGCTAGGGGTGGGGTAGGGTGGTGTGGCAGTTGTTAGGAAGTACAATCAGTGCTGGAAAAAGTTCAGCTGTTTTGTAAGAAAGGGACTAGTCTCAGTGTGGGGTAGTATGGTGGAGGTATCCACTACTCTGGTCAGCAGAGGTTAACTGGTCTGGGCCAGTTTCCAGGTCAGCTTGAATGGGGGCAGGGAGAGGGTATCTGCAGTCCAGTTCAAAGGTTCAGCTGCTGATGTGTCTGAAACCGGATTTAAGTATATCTGCCAGCCCCATGATAAGTGCCCTGAACCAGCGCTGGTCTGTTTTGATCTTCTTTCTTGATACTTTCACTCTCTATAATGTATTTGTGATCCCTTTACATCATTAAATGTGTCAGTAGAATATCTGTTTTTCTGAGTCATAGTCCATAATATCAATGTGCAACTATATGTATCTTTTTCTCTATTGAGAGGCATTTGGATGATTTTAATTTGGGAGCTGTGGTATGGTCCTTTCTCTTAAGTTGTGATCTTTCTGTGATCTCCACTTCAAGCCCAGATTGCTCAGCAAGGTCTTACCACTCAGCTACAAGCTGAAATTCCAACGTCTCCTAAATGCACAGATTTTGGTATTCTGTTCATGGTCCCACGGCCACTGCTTGGCTAAGCCTTATGGAGTCTCCCCTGCACGTAGAGTCCAGCCAAGGTCACGGAGGACCTCCAATGCCCACGCCTCCTGCCCTGCCCACCCATGGGAGCTCCCTGAGCTCAGGAACTCGGATCCACTGTCCCAAACTCAAATCTCAGCCCCTCAGTTCAGTGAGGCTACCTTACTCCATCCACTCAGGCTCTGTCCCCTGCACCATGGTCAGAAATGTTCCCCTGAGAGATGGCCAGGGTGGCTTGGGATTCAATTTGTTTCCTTTTTCTCAAGAATTTCATCCTCCTCTCCTTGTCCAATACTGGAGAATAGCTGCTGTGTACACTGTGTCTGGTTTATAGCTGTGAATTTCAGAAAGGCCATTCCCGTCACTCCATGTCTATCTCAAGTGGAAGTCCTTGATTGACAGGCCCTTTAAGTCTCTCTCAATGTACAGGCTTCCTGTCTCCCCTTCCATCTTCCTTTTTACTTCTTTCTTTTCTTTTTTTAAAAAATACTGGGACTTGATCTCAGGTTCTGGCATGTGCTGGTCAAGCATCTACCACCGAGCTACATCCTCAGCCCTTTTTAATTTGAGACGGGTTCTTGATAGATTGCCCAGGCTGGTCTTGAACTTATGATCCTCCTGCCTCAGCCACCTGAGTAGCAGGATTACAGTTGTGCTCCACCACATCCAGCTTCCCTTCCATCTTCTTATCCCTCCCTTGCTACTTACTAGTTGAAGGAATTGCATTATTTGTCTGATTCCCCCCGCATCTCAATTTCATAATGGTGGTGTGTTTTGCTGCCAGAAAACCCATAGTACCTGGTTACCTCTTTTTTGTGATATTACACACTGTTGTATATTTGTGTTCACTGGCCCATCATGGTGCATCCTTATTTATTTAGAGAATTGACATCACAATATGTATACAAATTTGATATCCTAATTTTTTTTTAAAAAAAGGAATATAGAGTATGACTTTCACTAGGTGTTTTGGTATTTAGATTAGAGAGGCTCTTCTTTTCTGGACAGACCCATTTAAAACTTTGTTTTGATTGCAAAAACCAGAAGCCACAAGAGAGTTTTATTCCTGTTCTATATCATGCCAAATAGGCTACTTCTTCTTGCCCATTGCCAGAAGTGGAAATCTACCCTTATTTAAATAATGTCAGAACGCCAGAAGGGAGAAAACACCGTTTTTCTGTCTGGGGAGAAAATGAAGAATTTCACCTCAGACCTCAACCTCTGTAAATAGGCCAGGGTCGCGTGTTCTCAGATGAAGTTCATGAGTATCTGGATGAGTATCTTGAAGTAAATATCTCTCTCTTTCCACATTTTCATTGTTGTCCTACGTGCGCATCACACGTACACAATGATGGAATTTGTCATCACACATTGGTGCATGCACACCGTATAATATAAAATTTGGCCAATATCACTCCCCGCCTCCTCCTAGTCCCTGTCCCTTTTCTCTGTTGATCTCCCTTGGATTTTCATGAGATCCTGCCCACCCACCCCATTTTTCCCCCTTTTTCTTCTCTAGCTTCCATATATGAGAGAAAACATAGAATCCTTGACCTTCTGAGTTTGGTTTATTTCACTTAACATAATAATCTCTATCTCCATCCATTTCCTGTGAACAAGCAGAATTTCATTTTTCTTTAGGGTTAAATTCCATTGTGTATATATACCCCATTTCTTTATCCATCCATCCGCTGATGAACACCTAGGCTGGTTCCATAGTTTGGCTCTTGTGAATTGTGTTGCTATAAACATGCATTTGTCACTGTATCGTGATGACTTTGATTCTTTAGTATAAATACTGAGGAGTGGTATAGCTGGGTCAAATGGTGGTTCCTTGTCTAGTCTTCTGAGGAGCCTCCATGTTATTTCCAAAGTGGTTGGATTAACTTCTGATCCCATCAACAGTGTAAACATGATCGTTTTCTCCATTTCCTCCCAGCATGGGTTATTATTTGTATTCTTAATGACTGCCGTTCAACTTGGTGTGAGATGAAATCTCAGTGTGGCTTTGATTTGCATTTCCCTAGTTTCTAATGGTGTTGGACATTTATTTTTCATATATATGTTGACCATTTGTATTTCTTCTTTTGAGAAGTATCTAGTTCATTTGCTCATTTATTATCATTTATTATTGGGTTATTTGTTTTTTTGGTGTTCATTTTTTTTTTTTGAGTTTTTTTGGTGTTGCATTTTTTTTCTTTAGTTCTTTATATATTCTAAATACTAATCCTGTCAGAAGAGTAGCTGGCAAAGATTTTTCTCTCATTCTGTAGGTTCTCTGTCTACACCTTCCTGGTTGTTTCCTTTGCTGTGTGGACACTTGATGCCATCCCATCGATGGACTCTTGGCATGATTTCCCGAGCTTTAGGGTCTCTAGTGAGAGAGTCATTGTCTGTGCCTATTTGCAGGAGTGTTGTCCTACATTTTTCTTCTAGGAGTTGCGTAGTTGCTGATCTAATTCCTAGGTGGTTGATCCATTTTGAGTTGATTCCTGTACAGAGTAAGAGATAAGCATCTAGTTTCACTATTCTACTTATAGATAGCCAGTTTTCCCAACACCATTTGTTTAAAAGGCTGTCATTTCTCCAATGAGTATTTTTGGCACTTTTGTCAAGGATCACATGACTATATCTGTGTGGTTTGTCTCTGTATCTTCCATTCTGTACCATGGGTCTATGTGTCTGTTTGTTGTTTTTTTATGCCAGTTTCATAAAGTTTTTTGTTTGTTTTTGGCATTGGGGATTGAACCCTAGGGCCCTTAACCACTGAGCCGCATCCCCAGCTCTTTTTAATTTTTTTTATTTTGAGACAGGTTCTCACTAAGTTCTTATGGCCTTGCTAAGTTGCTGAGGCTGGCTTTGAACTTGTGATCCTCCTGCCTCAGCCTCTCAAGCCACTGGGATTACAGGAGTGTGCCCCTGGACCCAGCACCATGCAGGATTACTATAGCCCTGCAGTATAATTTGAAGTCAGATATTGTGATGCCGTTAAAATTCCTATTTTAAAATTTCACTTATGATAAAAATTAAGGGCCTATTTATTAATCTAATTATGATCTTTTACCTTGTTGAAGTGCTGATGGAAAACCTTTTCCTCTAATCTCATAATATTTGCAACAACATAGATATAACTGTGTAGATATATTCTAAAATAGTTCACATCTTTACCTCCCTCCCTCCCTATTATCCATCCCCCTCCCTCCCTGCCTACTGACTGTATCTTTACACCCATCTACTTTTCCCTCTATAAAACTTTTCTCCTTGAAAGGACTCTAGGTTCAGCTTGTCTGGTTCAAGAGCAAGGGAAAATGACATTGATTACTGACTGGACTGCTCCCTTCTAAGGGTCTCAAGGTCTTAGCCTGGATCTGGCTTTCATGTTCTTTCCCACTTTACATCAATGACAACAGACACGCTTCCCCGTCATTATAGGGTGAGTCCTTTGCCAGGCATGGAGACTCATGCCTCTAATCCCAGGAGCTCAGGAGGCTGAAGCAGGAGAATCTTGAGTTCAAAGCCAGCCTCAGCAACTTAGAGAGGCCCCCAAGCAACTCACTGAGACCCTGTCTCTAAGTAAAACATAAAAAAGGGCTGGGGACGTGGCTCAGTGGTTAAGCATCCCTGCATGCAATCCCTGGTACCAAACCAAACCAAACCAAACAAAAAACTCCCAACAAGCAAAATGAAATAAAAACAAAAACCAAACATTCTTAAACTAAAGAAGGAGCTGCTAATAAGGAAAGGAGTGGAGGACAAAAGACAGTGATCAGAGTTTTATTAGCATCAACGTCATTTTAGTCTCACGGCAAAGAAGATTTCTTCTGGCTTGGAATCTGGGTTGGGGAGCCCTGGTCTCCATGGAGGTAGTTTTCCTGAGGGGGGCCTCTCTTGTCCCAGGCTACTAAAAACCTTTCTTCGACATTGTTTGAAGTGACTGTATAATAATCTCTAAAGATTCACTGGAGGTTGCTCAACTCTCCCGTTAATGAGCATACTTAAATTGCTGGCATTTTTCACATTTACACACAGATATTCCCGAGTTTGCCCCGTCAGGGAGCCAGGACAATGTACTTCTAGCGTTGGGTTCGCCATGGTACTGGGGGCACCCTGTGGGGTGGAGTCCACGCGGGGCCAGTGGCCTCTGTCTCTGCCTTCCCTTGTGCATCTCTTGCCTGGTGATCTATTTTATTCACGAGAGTGTTTTGATCCTTTAATTTGCAACTTGCCTTTTAGGTTTTGAAAAGTCAAATGGTGATTTTTTTTTTCATTGGGATTTTTAAAATTCATTTTTATGCTTAGAGACTGCCTGTCTGTTCAAAAACCGCATCCACATTCATGTGTGTGCGCGTGCGTGCACATGTGTGTGTGTGTGTGTGTGTGTGTGTGTGTTTAGTGTTCATAGAAAAACGAAATGGGTGGTACAGAAATTTCATGTCCCTGCATGTGCACAACCTCCCCACTATCAAACCCTCCCCACTATCAAACCCTCCCCACTATCAAACCCTCCCCACTATCCAACCCTCCCACCAGAGGGGTGCATTCGTTATGATCGATGAACAATCAAGCATCATTATCCCATGTACTCTACAACTGACATTAGAGGTCACCCTTCCTGAGTACATCCAATATCTACAAGGTCATATGTCCACTGTCACAGTTCCAAACAGACTAGTTGATTGCCCTACATCCTCTCCCCTGCTTCTCTCTCCTCCCCCAGCCCTGACAACCACTGACCTCATTACTGTCTCCCTCATTTTGACTTTTCCAGACCGTGATATTGTTGGAATCACAGAGTATGTGGTCTATACAGATTGGCTTCTTTTACTCAGTAAGAGGTAATAATTTAAGGTTCCTCTGTGTCTTTTCCTGCTTGATAGCTCATTTCTTTTTAGTGCTAAATATTCCATTTTTCTGAATGTGTTCATTCATTCACCCACGGAAGGACATTTGGTTGTTTCCAAGTTTTGCAATTATGAATAAAGCAGCCATAAATATACATGTATAGGTTTCCTTCCTCATTCCTTTCCTCTCTCTCCTTCTTTCCTTTTCTTTCTCATTTGACTCTTTAATCCTTCCAGAACTCATGATATGAGAGAGAGGTTTTACATGAGTTTTTTTCTTTTGCTAACCGAGCACTCAGTGAGTTTTATTGAAGAATTAAAATTCTCAAAAAGGGAAAAGTTTGTTGTTTGTGTGTTTGTTTGTTTTCAGAGAGCAGATTCTGCATTTCTAGTCCATGGCTCTTGAAAACTGGTAACCTCAGGTTAAACAGAGTACTCAGAGATTAATCCCAATATTTCAAAAGACTTCTGAGACAATAGTGTCCCTTAGGAAAAAAAAAAATTAATCCATGACAAAACCTAAACCATCAACTAGTTTTTACTTTTTTAAAATATTTTTTTAGTTGCAGTTGGACACAATACCTTTATTTTATTTTTTTATTTATATGTGGTGCTGAGGATGGAACTCACACTGCACGCATGCTAGGCAAGTGCTCTACCACTGAGCCACACCCACAGCCCCCAACTATTTTTTACTTTTAATTAGGATTTTATCAACTCACTTCAATATAATCAAGTAACATTTATCAAGCACAGGCTGTGCTCCAGGTTCTGTGTAGAGCACTGGGTTCTTCAGGGCAGTAACATTGTTAGTTGACGGAAAAATAGAGAATAACTAATAATTCAAGTTTTAGGAATAATTTGTTTCAAAAGTTGATGTCATGGAGGAAAAGTAACATAATGAGAAAATATTATGCAGTTTCTTGAAGAGGGAAGATCCATATTTTTTCTTACCAGCTCTCAGAAAATTCTATAACCAGCTCCCCGTCCCCTTATTAATAATTGTTGTCCTTAGATGAACTCCTGTAAGATTTCACAAAAAAAACCCAACCAACCAAGCAACCAAACACCTTACTTACTTCTCTTAATTACTGCTTAAGACCTAGATTTCAGCAAGATAACATGTATATTTGTAAAACTGAGAAATATCACCTGTTCTCTTGAATCCTCCTTCCCAAGGGCTTCAGAGGTTAAGGTACCTGGGGGACCCCATGCAGGACGTGGGCTGGTCGTATTCCCCACGTGACCAGTGGCTGCATCACCTCTTCTCACGTGTTCCGAGTGCCCACACTGGTTCCTGCAGGACATTCCCTCTGGGGAGGCTCTCTTCTGTGAGAACAGTCTCTGCAGTGACCCAGCCACTGCTGGGGACACACGGACTTCTGGAAAAGGGACAGACTAGATACATGTCAGGCCTGAACTGAGGAAGGGGAGCCCATCCCAGAGTCTCAGCCTCTGCTCGGCCATCCTGGGTGGGTGTCTTAGGGCCCTCCATTTGCACCAGGTCCTCCGTCTGTAATGTCCTCCTGGTCACACTGCAGTCTGCAAGTGTACACCAGACCTGCCTGGCAACTGCCGTCCCGGAACAAGGAGCAGTTACGAAAAAATAGACAAGAACAAATCCAAGACTTGGAGTTGCTGAAGTTTTAAGGACAGCAAATCCCAATGGTGTATGAGATGCACCTGCACCTTCAAAATGAGGAAAAGAAATACCAGGACAGGCTTTTCCTACGACAGATGGCTTGATCCTGCAGGCACCTCCTAGAGAACTCAGTGTGAGCAGGCCACCTCGTGTTCAGTGTGGAGCTCCGCTCTCAGGCGTGTACGAGAGGACATGGGAATGGCCACTAGATGGCGCCCCACTCCAGGCAAATTGTCCATAATCTTGGCAAAGAGATTTTGGCGTTAATGCCAATATCCTGGAGGCAAATTAACACAAGGCCATTTGATTCTTCAGCTAGATATTTCCATTTCTACTAGAACAAATACCTTCTCTCTGCCACCCGTATTTAGCTTTCCCTCCAAACAGGAAGCAAAAGAAAAATAACTGTTTTTTCCCTCATTTATATGACATTTAATTGTGTCCCTAAAAGACGGATGTGAATCTCTGCTTATGGTGCACATTTAAAGCATTGATCCTTGAGGGGGTTCAGGCCTCAGGGTGTTTTGGCTCAGCCTTGCCTTCTGCTCCTGGTTTCCATGGCTGGGCTGGCAGCCGGTCCCTTTGCTGCACATCTCGGCCCAGCTGTTCCTACATTGAGAGATACCAAATCAGGGGTGGGTCCCTGATTTGTCCTCCTTCCTTGCCGCAGTCTGGCTGGGCACAAATCACGAGCCACTCACAGCTTTGTAGATTCAAACAGCAATTCTTTATTCCCGATCTCACACTGGCCGTCTACAAATGCGTTCTGGGGAAATCCACGTTCTCTGCCCAAATCCACACCTCCACTGGGCTTCTGTCTCCCAAAAATACTGTCTGAAACCCTAAGAACTCAAGAGGAACTCAGGCAGCAGGATACGCCCTAAACACGGATCCGCCCTGGTCCTTGAGCAAGGTCACCTTCCACTAAGCAACATGGGGGTACGCTGGCAAGTAAATTGTCATACCTACTTGGCTAATGGCTCCCAGCACTTCCTCATCCTTTTAAGCAAACTTTCTTAGATTAATTTTAGAGTTAGAGAAAAGTTGCCAAGATGCTATGTGTCTCACACAACTTCAGAACCCCACCCCCCATGTTATGTCATTTTGAAACACTTGTCAATACTAAGAAATGAGGGCCACAGACCCCCAGGGAGTGGGCCAGGTGTGGGTGCCCCATCATGTCCCATGTTCAGACAGGAGTTTCCCTGAGACATCTATCTCAAGGGGTTAACTGATGTGCTCCAGTGCCCTACAGGTTTTATGAAATGCTTCCTAGTTTTTGATTTTTTAATGGAAAGATATGCTCCTTTAATTTCTTTCCTCCACTTTTTGTAATCTACAGGCATGCAATGATTAACTTTCGTCTCTCAGAGTGGAACCACTACTATGTTTTATTTCTCACTTTCAATTCCACAAACGCCTATTCATTATAGCACCTGTGCTGCCCTCCACATCAGGTCAGGCCCTGTGGACACTAATGAGGCACGTGGAGGGGTTGGCGTCTGCTATGATTGGATCTGAGATATCCCCCAAGGCTTGTGTGTGGAAGGCTTTGTCCCCAACCTAACTGTGTTCAGAAGTGAGACTTTGGGGAAGTGTCGGAGAAGGACCAAAGTGCCCATGTTGGAAGGGGCATGTCCACCGCATGGCATCTGCAGCACCTGCTTCTGCAGCAACAGTGAGGTGTCCCCTCCCCATGTGCCAGCATGGCGCAGGGGCGGTCTGACAGGCCTTGGCAGAGGATGGACGCTGGGACTCTGGTGGAGGCTAGGAAGATGGCAGACAGCAGGGGTGAACCAAGGGGTGGTCCGTGAGTGCAGGGGAACCACACTTCTGCGCACTCTCAGGAGTATTGGGGTGGCTATCTGAGGTGGTCTGGGACTCCCAGTGAGGTTGAAGCCAGAGTCTAGCCTTTAAGGTTCTTATGGTGACTAGTTTTATTTCCCTGCTGGCGTGGCCAGAAGGATCCGGAAAACAATGATAACTTTGGACAATTGTTGTGAGAGTTGAAATGTGATAGTGTGAGTGGAGCATTTGCATAGAGGCCACAGGTGGTAGGTGTCCCTAGATACCCATTCTCTCCATGTGCTCATCACCCTGGAGATGGTTCAGTGGGGTGGTGAAACCGGAGGCAAGAGGGACCCATGATAGCTCTAGAGGAGGAAGAGGAGGAGGAGGAGGAGGAGGAGGGGGAGGGGGAGGGGGAGGGGAGAGGGGGAGGGGAGAGGGAGGGGGAGGGGGAGGGAGAGGAGGGGGAGGGAGGAGGAGGAGGAGGGGGAGGAGGAGGGGGAGGAGGAGGGGGGGGAGGGCTTTATAGAGGTTGGTTTGTAGGTAAAACTGTAAAACCTAAGTCACTTTCCTCTTTGAGATGACCCACCCTTTTCCTTGAATGTGTTTTCTCTTCTAGGAGACTTTGCTCAACTTTTACTACATTTCATGTCTTGCTTGAAATCTTCTTCTGCAAGACCTCAAGAGAATACAAGAGCTGAGAGACACGATGGGGCCCCCTGGGTTCCTGGGCCACCATGATATAACTTGGTGCTGTACCTTGGATCCTTCACTGGATGACAGGAGTTAAGAATCAGCTCCCTCTCTGAGGTAGAGATGAGAAGTCTGGTTTTCCTCTGTGCTCAACTGTTGAAAAAAACAAAAATTTAAATGCAGTGCAACTTCAAGTTATGCTAAAGCTTTTTTGTTCCTGAATTACAATAAACGTTGACTTTTTTCCCCTCCCCTGTTTTACTTACAATCATATGGAGATGTGTCTGTAAGTGAGACTCAGGATTCTCAGAGGCAAGCAACAGAAACTGATTCTAGCTGCTGTGAGCAGAAGAGGAATTCACTGGGGAATGAAAATGACCAAATTAAGTTATGTGTATGCGTAAATATGTCACAATGAGTCCCACTATTATGTATATTATAATACATCAATATTTAAAAAAAAAAGAACTATCAGAAGTACATCAGGAAGCTCACAGAAGTCGAGGGAGGGCTAGAGAACCCGGGTGTGAGGCTCAGCCAGCGGGACATTGAGAGCCCCAAACCCTGCCATGGAAACCCGCACTGCTGCCCCAGAGCAGCAGGTGCCACTGTGTGTGCCATCCCAAGGTCACGGCCACTGCTCCCAGCCTCACCCCCTCCTGTTGAGGCTGCTCCTGACAGGCTGCCACTAGCACTAAAGGGAGGGGGAGCCCCTCTGCCCTGGTGCCTGCCTCATGAGTCCTAGACCCAAGTACAGAGCATCCACTGACAGAGCCACCTCAGCTGCAAGGGAGGCTGGGACAGGGAGGCGGGAAGCACTCTCTCTCTGTCTCCAAGATTCCCAAGAAGGTGTGATGGGCTGAATTGTGTCCCCGCATATTTGTATGTTGCATCCCTACTTCCTGGCCCTCAGAACGCCACTAGGTTGGAACAGAGTACTTAAAGAGGTGAATAAGTTGACACGAGGTGGTTAGGGTGGACTAATAGGTGTTCCTCCGAAAAGAAGAAATTCACACAACAGGATGCACACACGGAGGGAAGACCTCCGTGGACTCAGCCAGAAGGCGCTCTCTGCAAGCCAGGAAGAGAGGCCCAGGGTAAAGCTGCTCTGCTAACACCTTGGACTTGGACTCCACCCTCCAGACTGAGAGAATAAGCGCCCATTGCCAAGCCACGCTAGTGTGCCTTTGTGCAGCAGCTCTAGCAGACCAATGCAGAGGGAGGTCT
The DNA here is from genome assembly GCF_048772815.1 of Callospermophilus lateralis. NCBI lineage: Eukaryota > Metazoa > Chordata > Mammalia > Rodentia > Sciuridae > Callospermophilus > Callospermophilus lateralis. The sequence goes on from NC_135308.1 coordinate 10,698,202, forward strand.
AGGGTTGGGACATTGAGAGCCCAAAGCAGAAGCGTCACAGATGCACCCTGTGCTCTCCCACCCGCAGCTTACCTGCCACTCTTTAGTGCCCCACAGGCCAAGCCGAGATTTGCTGAAGCCATGCTGGGGAGGATGAGGAAGACAGTGTTGGGATGCTCCCTGTGGGTGACCTTCCCCATGGAGAAGCCTGTGAATCCAGCATCTCTGTATTCTTGGGAACCTCCAAAACTGGCAAGGGCAGGTTGGCTTTGGCAAATGCACAGGCCTTTGGCAGCTGGGTTCACAAGCTCAGTGGTGCACACCGAGGCCTGGGCTCCTTCCCAGGGTGCTCTGTCACCAGGACAAGTTTGCCGCAGTGCCAGTTGTCACCCTCTCTGGGAGAGCCAGGCACAGACTTGTGCCGTGGCAGAGGGGCCCCTGCTGGGAGCCACAGCCAATTAATATGATGCATGGCATTTTTGATTGAAAGGTGATGCCAGCTAGCCATTGAGATGATATGATTATGTTAAAAATTACATTCATATGGATACCGGACTCCTGCTGCGGGACTCCTGGAGAGTTCCCATTGGTTGGGAAAGTGCAGTAGGAGGGAATTCCGGAGGAGGCGCTTGCGCTGGAGTTCCGGGAAGGAACCGGCAGAACGCCGCGTGGGTGGATCGGGAAGCTTCCCAGGCACGGACGTGGTGTTGGCGGTTTTTTCAAATAAAGTTTGTTCCTGTTTGAGTGGCTCGTGATCTTGTGTCCAGCCAGACAGCGGCAACTGGTGGCCCTGTACGGGGAGCGCCTGAAGCTTGGAGGTGAGTAAAATTGCTCGCCCCTGAGGGAAGGTGACAGAATGGGTGACCATTTCAAAAAACAATGTGTTCTTCTTTTGATTTATTTTGTTTTTGTTTCAAGCTGCCTATCCCTAGAATTTTCTCAGGCAAACTGGGAAAAATGGTTGGCTCAAGGCTTGAAGTTGTTTGGCCCGGAGAAAGAGAAAATTGCTACAACTATTCTTTGCTCCGTTTTTGTTTCATTCTGTTTCGGTTTTGTTTTATGCTACCTTATTGGGTTGCGTTACCTTTATAGTAGATTAGAAACTAGTAAAAAACAAACCGAAAAACTGTTAAGTAAATTGTTAGAGGTCCAAACTGTGGTAGAAAACATGTCAGGTCAAGCAAAAGAGAAGGTCTCTCCAGCTAGTCAGAGGAAAATTTGAAGAAAGAAAGCTTAGAGGAAAAACGACCATCAGTTGGGGAGTTACAACAGGAGGCTGCTACTAACTCCGTTCTATCACCAGAGGGCGTAATTCAACCATCAGCTCCACCTACAGCTGAGCGGCCCTCAACTATCGTGGTTGATGCACAAAATCCTAAGGCAAGATCCCAAAGACTAGCATGCCCTGTACTTGAGCAGGCAGGAGGGCAACGAATTCACCGTGCTTTAGATTTCAAAACAGTAAAGCAATTAAAGGAGGCTGTAACAACCTATGGCCCGCAAGCACCCTTCACCATAAGCATGGTCGAATCTATTACCAACTTAGACATGACACCAGCAGATTGGGCTAACATGTGTCGATCTGTGCTAAATGGAGGACAATATTTGTTATGGAAGGTTGTCAATGAGGAATTCTGCATGGAGACAGCTAGGCGAAATACAGCAGCCGGTTACCCTCAAAGAAATCTGGAGATGTTGTTAGGAAAGGGACCTTATGAGGGTCAACGGCAACAAATTGAATATGATCCTGGTGTATACGCACAAATTGCTGCAGATGCAGTTAGGGCATGGAAAACTTTACAGGGGCATGGAGATTTACAAGGACAGTTATCTAAGGTAATACAAGGAACTAACGAACCTTACGCTGAATTTGTAGATAGGCTTATTCAGACAGCTTCTAGAATATTTGGAGATGTAGAACAGGCAATGCCATTTATAAAACAACTGGCTTATGACCAAGCAAATTGTTGCTGCAGAGAGGTCATTAGACCATGGAAACATGAAGATTTAAACACATATATTAAATTATGTAGAGACATTAATGAACAAGGACAAGTCTTAGCAGCAGTACAACAGGCTTTAGATGCCAGGCCAAAAACATGCTACAATTGTGATCAGACAGGACATTTTAAAAGGAATTGCCCCATAGGAGGAGGGTTTAACAAAGCTAGGTATCAAAGGAATAGAATACCAGGTATTTGCCCACGATGCCGTAGAGGGAGACATTGGGCTAATGAATGCCGTTCTCAAACCACCATAGAGGGCACTCCGTTATCAAAAAACGGACAAGGATCAAGTGTTTACCCACGATATCGTGGAGAAAGGCATCAGGCTCCATTGCCAAAAAACGGACTGGAGGGCCCAATGCTCCGGGGCCCAAAACCACAAATATACGGGGCAATGGAGGAACCCAACAGCACCATCAAGGTAGTGCCCAGGACACATTATCCATTAAATCCCTCATCAGACAAACTAGAGGGAGCGCAGGGCTGGACATCTGCGCCTCTGCAAGAGCAGTACTAACTCCAGAGATGGGAATTCAAATAATTCCCACAGGAGTAAAAGGACCTCTTCCCCAAGGAACGGTAGGCTTATTATTGGGACGCAGTTCTTCTACACTAAAAGGACTTATGATAAGTCCCGGGGTAATTGATCCCGATTATGAAGGTGAAATAAAAATTATAGCTAGTTCTCCAAGAGGCATATCAGTTATCTCACCAGGGGATAGAATAGCACAGTTACTAATAATACCCAGCCTACATGATAAATTTTCCAGTCGTACTGTAGAAAGAGGTACCAGGGGATTGGGCTCCACAGGTGTAGATTGGGCTATGCTGTCTTTAAATTTAGATTCTCGCCCCATGCTAAAACTAAATATTCAAGGACATGACTTTAATGGGCTACTGGACACAGGTGCAGACCTTAGCATCATATCTAGTCAGGAATGGCCAAAACATTGGCCATTACAACAAGCCACTCAAACGCTTCGAGGCCTAGGAGTGGCTACTAATCCCCATAGAAGTGCAATGGTATTAGATTGGAAGGATCCTGAAGGATGTGAGGGAACTATACAGCCATATGTATTGGATCATCTTCCTATAAATTTATGGGGACGAGATGTCCTAGATCAATTAGGTTTGACGTTAACAAATAACATCAATCCTAATGCGCCCACTACTAGGGCTAGACAAGGTTTTAAAAAAGAAAAAAGATTAGGAAAACAAGGACAAAATATAGCAGCACCAATTCAAATAGATCAAGGAACAGACAGACATGGGTTGGATTTTCAGAAAGGGCCACTGAGACAATAAAAATTACTTGGAAATCAGAAAGACCAGTGTGGGTTCCTCAGTGGCCCCTAACTAAAGAAAAGATACAAGTAGCCCATGATCTGGTCAAACAACAATTAGCGAAAGGACATATACAACCTTCCATATCTCCCCATAATACTCCCATTTTTGTCATTAAAAAAAATCTGGTAAATGGAGATTATTACAAGATTTAAGAGCCATTAATAATGAGATGGTTATTATGGGACCTGCTCAATCAGGGATTCCCCAATTGTCTGCTTTACCAAAAACCTGGTATGTTTTAGCTATAGACATTAAAGATTGTTTTTTTTCAATTCCAATTCATCCTGAGGATAGTCCACATTTTGCATTTACTATCCCTGCACTAAATCATGAAGGTCCTGATCAGAGATATGAATGGAAAGTACTCCCTCAGGGGATGGCTAATAGTCCAACTATGTGTCAAATTTATGTTAACAAAGCAATCCAACCACTTAGAAATCAAAATCCTGAACTACAAATATTTCACTATATGGATGATATGTTATTGGCACATAAAGATAAAAACACACTGCTAGAATGTTATGCCACACTTACAAATTTATTAAAAGGTTATAATCTAGAGATAGCAATAGATAAAGTACAATTAAATCTTCCAATTAATTATCTAGGAGTCCTGTTATCCTCAACCATGGTCCGTCCACCAAAAATTCAAATACGAGTAGATCAACTCAAATCACTTAATGACTTTCAAAAGTTATTGGGAGACATAAATTGGATAAGGCCTTATCTAGGCATACCAATAGGAGAGCTAGGACCTTTATTTGATATGCTAAAAGGTCCATCAGATCCAAATTCACCCCGCATGTTAACGCCTGAAGCAAGAAAGGCATTAAAAATCATTGAAACATATATGGAAAATATGCACTTGGATAGAATTGATATAAGTTTGCCTTTATTATTTATTGTACTACCAACAAAAAATATTCCTACAGGAGTATTTTGGCAAGAAGGTCCATTATTGTGGATACATTTATCTTATTCTCCTAATACTATTCTTACTAGATATCCTGAGGCTGTAGGACAATTAATACTCAAAGGAATAAAAGCAGCAAAGGGAGTATTTGGGATTTCTCCCAATAAAATTATTACTCCATATACTATGGATCAAATTGATGAGTTAGCTAATGAGTTAAATACCTGGGCAATAATCATGTGTAAATCTAATGTTTCATTTGATAATCACTTGCCATCTAATCCTTTGTTGTCTTTTTGGTCTAAGCATCCTGTAGTTTTTCCAAAAATGACAAGAAAGACCCCTATCATGAATGCTCCAAATATATTCACTGATGGGTCAAATAATGGTACAGCAGCAGTAGTTACCCCTGATCAAACTTTTACATTTTTAGTACCCAAACAATCAGCTCAAAAGGTAGAGCTTAATGCAGTATTACAAGCTTTTATGATGTTTAAAGATTCTGTATTTAATTTATTTTCTGAGAGTCAATATGTAGTTAATGCTATAGTATCCCTTGAAGATGCAGGTAGGATTTCCCCTTCTTCTACTGTTTTCTCTTTGTTTTCCACTATACAAAGTCTAATCTGGGACAGAAAAGATCCATTCTTTATAGGACATATCAGGGCACATACAGGATTGCCTGGAGCCCTTAGTTTGGGCAATGATTTAGCAGATAAATCTACACATGACATACATATTTTCTCCACAATAGAAGAAGCTATAAATTTTCATAATAGGTTCCATGTCAATGCTAATACTTTACAAAAACGTTTTAAAATAACTAAAGAACAAGCCAGACATATAATAAAACAATGTCAAAATTGTGTGACATTTTTACCACAAGTTAATCTTGGAGTCAATCCTAGAGGACTGATACCTAACCATATTTGACAGATGGACGTCACACACTTGCCAGAATTTGGAAAATTAAAGTATTTGCATGTTACAGTTGATACTTCTTCTGGATTTTTGATGGGCTCCCTTCATGGCGGAGAAAAAACTAAAGATGTTATAGCTCATTGCTTACAAAATTTTGCCACTGTGGGCGTTCCAAAACAGTTAAAAACAGATAACGGTCCTGGTTATGCTTCTACCTCTTTTAAACAATTCTGCTCATCATTTGGCATTACTCACATAACAGGAATTCCATACAATCCACAGGGACAAGGCATAGTTGAAAGAGCTCATCAAACTATTAAAATGTACTTATTAAAACAAAAGGAGGGAATTGGAAAGGGGTATATATCCCCCAAAGATAAACTTAAAATAACCCTCTTTACTCTAAACTTTTTAAATTTGGATTCATCAGGACTTAGTGCTGCGGAAAGGCATATGTATCCAAAAAATGTGCATAAACCTAAAGTTCTTTGGAAAGACATTCTAACAGGACAATGGAAAGGTCCTGACCCAGTAATTGTCTGGAGTCGGGGCTCTGTTTGTGTGTTTCCACAGGGAGAACAGCAGCCGATTTGGATTCCAGAAAGACTAACCAAAACGATTTCTACAGATCGAAAAGAAGATGATTTGACTCAAATCCATAACAGCTGATATCCAGAACTCCAGCTTGGCCATTCTTACATCTGCGACAGTGATTAACCAGGATGCTTTTTTCAATATCTATTTTATTATTGCTTTTTCCCACATCATAAAGTTCTATTTTATTTTTGAGCTCATACAGACCTAGTCTGATCAGTTTTATTTTTTGACTGTGGAGTTTTTAACATTGCAATGGAGATTTCACCTAGGTGAAACTACAAGGCCTTTACTATTGTCTTATGTGTTGTATGTTATATGTGCACACTTCTGTTTTGTGTTATATGTCTATATGTGCGTATGTCCATAGATCATATATGAGGAGTGCTCATAAAAAAATGGATCCAAGTACTTTTTATTATTCACGTAATTTTAATGGTTTAATTTAAATTGGGTAAACAGCTGTTAAAAATTATTTTAATATGTGTACAAATAAGCAGGTTAACAAATCTGTTTGTTTATTTTCATCTTTCCTTTTCATTATATTTAATAATTCTGTTCAAGATGATGTAAATTGTTCTAAAAAAAAAATGTTTTCTTAGTACCTGTTAAAATGTTACATTTTTTTTTTCTTTCTCTCTTTAACATCATTGTCAGAATCCCTATTTTTCATCCCAGTGCCGGTGAAGACAAAGATGAAACCAAACTACAACTTCTTCGATAATTATCACAACAAACTGTATAAACTGATACATCAATGATCTTGGGAGGAAATGGACATATTGATAGATTCCTCCACTTTGAACTGCTTACAAAACTTGCCTGGACTATGTATCACTTGTATGCACTGTGATCTATCTGTTGATACAACAAATTATGGTAATGCTGGCGTATCTTTGCTGATGTGTCACCAGTGATGCAATTTTCCCTAGGAGTTGTCAATTGATTTGGTGTTGTGGCATTTCTGTATCCTCCTCCCTTCTACTAGTGATGGTCTAATTTTGGGGGCCAACAGAGGTGAGGCAAAGAACCTCACCCCCCCACTGGTGCATAGGCCTATTCACAAGTATGGCTATATGCTGGACCGGTAGTCAGTGACGGGTATGATCCAATTGCAGTGGTATCAACCTAAGACAGGAGGCTGACGCCTAAAGGTCAGTTTTCCAATGACGGGTAAGAACCATATGTTGAATTGGACAAACCTAACAGGCACGGTCCCTAGCCACATTACTTGTTGCTTAATTAAACAGAAGGGGGGAGATGCTGGGAGCCACAGCCAATTAATATGATGCATGGCATTTTTGATTGAAAGGTGATGCCAGCTAGCCATTGAGATGATATGATTATGTTAAAAATTACATTCATATGGATACCGGACTCCTGCTGCGGGACTCCTGGAGAGTTCCCATTGGTTGGGAAAGTGCAGTAGGAGGGAATTCCGGAGGAGGCGCTTGCGCTGGTGTTCCGGGAAGGAACCGGCGGAACGCCGCGTGGGTGGATCGGGAAGCTTCCCGGGCACGGACGTGGTGTTGGCGGTTTTTTCAAATAAAGTTTGTTCCTGTTTGAGTGGCTCGTGATCTTGTGCCCAGCCAGACAGCGGCAGGCCCCACTTGCTGAGAGTTTGTAGCTCTGGGGGTTTGTGTTTCCCCAGCTTGCGTGTCTCTGCTGGGCCTCTTTTCCCTTTCCTTTCCACTGTTGGTACCAGCCTCTGTGCAGCCATGCACACAGGGTTGGAGACAGAAGGCAGGGGGCCTGCAGTGAGCAGTGCAGCGCCCCTACCCCTTGCTGTCAGGGACAAGTGATCACCAGCTGGTGTATGTGGGGGGGGGCATTGTGTGCATCCTGGGGGCAGTTAGGAAAGTTGGGGCAGAATATAGTCCAGTCTTTCTGCTCTGACTTTAGGCTGAGGGCCCCAGAGGGTCCCAAAGCTATAGAAATTCTTGATGAACCACAACCTAGCTACATTTGAGCAGTTGGAAAATCCCTGCCCAGAAGTTCCACTGAGCTCCTGTAGCTTTGCAGTAAAACTCTCTGGAGCAGAAGGAAGGTGGGGCTGGGGGTGGGAGGTGGGATGGAATGGGCACGTGGGTGTCACTCTGGATGCCGCCCTGTGTCCACCTCTGCCTTCCTGGAGTCTGAGTGCCAGGACCTTGGATCGGCCTCCCTAGTGTCCTGCATCACAAATCTTCCTTGTGTTTGGCTCAAGAGACAAGCTGAAGCTAATTACCTCTGCCTGCACATGCTGGGTGACCTGGAGAGAAGCGTTTGACTGCTCTGGGGCTGTTTCCCTCTCTGTAGACTGGGGTTAATAGCACTGACCTGTCTCAGAGAGTTAGCCCAGGAGCTGTCACTAAGAAAACCCGGGGTAAAAGTCTTTGATCCCCAAGACTCAGTGGTTCAAGCAGCCTGGAGAGGAAGCGGCCACCCAGAGGATGAAGGTGCCCTGTGGCAGCAGCCCAGAGAACCAGGTCCTCACCTGTTGGCAGGCTGCTCTGAGGACCAGGAGCGTGCAGGGAGGGACAGGCCATGAGGGCCATCTGCAGCACTCACGGGGTGGTGACCAGGCCTCTCCCCTGCTGTCTACCCACCACTCCTCATGGAAGTTGCACACAAACTTGGCCCAGAGTTTATTTTTGTACAGAAGGATGGTCAGACAAAGTGCTGAGTTCTGTGGTCACTGACTGAGGTGACCACAGCTCCACACAAAGGGCAGCCTGCCCTGGAGCTGTGTGTGTGTTCCTGTGTACACATGTGTGCGCGCATGATTGCACATTTCCACATGTGAACGGGGATGTGACTGTTGCTGGCTGCCCAGCTTCAGGTGAGTTTCAAGATCTCCGCTTTTACCAAAATCAGAGGCTTCTGTGTGACTGTCACGACCTTTTTCACAGCCATCTAAAGCTAGCTGCAGGTGACTACTCTAACATTCTACTGAAATACTGACTATGAAAAAATTTAATTGGATGCAAAATATTAACATTAAGATCAGAATTTTAACATATTATTTGCCAAAGATCTTATAGATTCTTTAAGTAGAATTTCTTTTTCTTTTCTTTTTTTTTTTTTTTTTTGACTTCAGGAGTTGATCTTTTTTTTTCTTTTTTCTTTTTTTAATTTGTTTTAATTAGTTACACATGACAGTACAATGACCTTGACATATCATCTATTTGAATCATATGGGATACAATATCTCATTTTTCTGAGTATACAGGTTGCAGAATCACATCGGTCATGCAGTCACATATATACTCACAGTAATAATAATGTGTGTTTCATTCTACTATCATTCCTATCTCCCTAACCCCTCCCCGCCCCTCCCATCACTTCTCTCTACCTAATCTAGGGTAATGCTATTCTTTTTTTTTCCTCACATCTCCATACATGTATTTTGTATAACAATGAGGGTCTCCTTTCACCATCCATGCAATTTCCTTCCTCCCTCCCTTTCCCTCCCAGCCCTCTTCCCTATGTAGAGGTAACCTTCTTCTCATGCTCTTCCTCCCTACCCCATTTTGAGTCACCTCCTTTATATCAGAGGAGACATTTGGCATTTGTTTTTTTGGGATTGGCTAACTTCACTTAGCATAATCCGCTCTAATGCCATCCATTTCCCTGCAAATGCCATGCTTTTATTATTTTTTTAATGCTGAGTGATATTCAATTGTGTATATATGCCACATTTTTTTTTTTATCCATTCATCCATTGAAGGGCATCTAGGTTGGCTCCACAGTCTAGCTATTGTGAATTGTGCTGCTATAAACATTGATGTGGCTGTGTCCCTGTACTATGCTGTTTTTAGGTTTTTTGAGTATAGTCCAAGAAGAGGAATAGCTGGGTCAAATGATGGTTCCATATCCAGTTTTCCAAGGAATCTCCATACTGCTTTCCAAATTGGCTGCACCATTTTGCAGTCCCACCAGCAATGTATGAGTGTGCCTTTTTCCCTGCATCCTCGCTAGCATTTGTTGTTGTTTGTCTTCATCATGGCTGCCATTCTGATAGAAGTGAGATGATACCTTAGAGTGGTTTTATTTTGCATTTCTCTGATTGCTAGGAATGATGACCATTTTTTCATATATTTGTTGATTGGTTATATGCTGGGAGCCATTAGCCAAGTAGGTATGACAATTTTCTTGCCAGCGTACCCCCATGTTGCTTAGTGGAAGGACTCCTGGAAGGTGACCTTGCTCAAGGACCAGGGCGGATCCTTGTTTAGGGCGTTCCCGGTTTAGGAAGGTTATTCCTGCTGGGAATAGGGCATATCCTGCTGCCTGAGTTCCTCTTGAGTTCTCACGGGATTCAGACAGTATTTTTGGGAAACAGAAGTCCAGTGGGTGTGTGGATTTGGGCAGAGAACGTGGATTTCCCCAGAACGTGTTTGTAGAAGGCTGGTGTGAGATCGGGAATAAAGAATTGCTGTTTGAATCTACAAAGCTGTGAGTGGCTCGTGATTTGTGCCCAGCCAGACTGCGGCAATTATATATCCTCTTCTGAGAGGTGTCTGTTCAGATCCTTGACTCATTTTTTGATTGGGTTATTTGTTTTTTTGGTGTTTAGCTTTTTGAGTTCTTTGTATACCCTAGAGAAAGTAGAATTTCTTTATAATTTCAACTCTTGTACATTTTTGAAAGGTTATAAAAATGGTTTAAGAATTTTGTTACCTATTTGGGTGAATGTTTTAGTCAACTTTTTCATTGCTCTGACCAAAATCCCGACAAGAATAACATGGAGGAGGAAAGGTTTATTTGGGGCTCACAGTTTTAGAGGTTCAGTCCATAGACAGCCAACTCCATTGCTCTGGGTCCAAGGTAAGACAGTGCATCATGGGCAAAGGGCCATTGAAGGAAAGATGCTCAGCTCATGGCTCAAGAACCAGAGAGAGAGAGGAAGGGGCCTGCAGGGAAGGCACACCCTTCCAGGGCAGCCCCCAGTGACCCCCCAGCCCTCCAGCCACACCTCACCTGCCTGGAGTTATCCCCGAATCTGTCCATTTAAACTAGGATGAGCTGATTAGGTCACAGCTCACAATCCAATCATCTCACCTCAGAATATTCCTGCATTATCAAGGGAGACCTGGGGGGATGCCTCACATATAACAGTGACCAAATTTTTTATGGTGGACATCAAGAATGGACGCGGTCGTCCTTAAAAAGTTTGGTCAGGAATAATTTTGTAGAGCCATTTCAAGTAGAAAACTTAACATTGAAAAGACACGGTTAAGGAAGCAAGCTCAAGTTTCTCATGAAACATTTGGAAGTTTTATACAAAATCAGCATTTAATATCTACCCTATCCTTCTGCATTTTGCTTTTATCTTAATTATAAATGTAAATGGCGCATCACGGATTGTTTTAGATGGCACGCCGGGGAGGGATAGTTCACCCCAGCTTGCCCCCTGTGCCTTATCTGCAGTATCATTTTCTTTGAGCTCCAGAATGTGCAAACTGTTGGGAGGCACCAAGCAACAGATGTGAAGAGCTTCCTCGCACATAGCGAGCAGTCCATAATATTAATTATGTCGTTAATGTGTTACTGTCGTCAATGTTATACAGCTAGTGGGGAGAAGGCTCTGAGTGAGCTGTCAGGAGTTGGGAGTTGGAGGCATGCTTCTCTCGTAAACTATCTAATGGCTCTAGATGGGTCAGTTTATCTTTTTTATGTCTGCTTAAAATGCAGATCGTATCCCGTGCTCATCCGGCCCGACATGTGCTGTTATGAGACTCAAAAGGGGACCTCGATGTCAACGATCTCTGAGAAATATCAACTATTCTGCTGGTCTGTTACTTCTCTTCTTCTAGCTCAGTGTTGTCCCACCGCATCTGGGTATTTAAACTCAAACTGATTTACGTGAAATGAGATTGAAAATCCAGTTTCTCGGTCACGTTAGCCATCCTCACGTGCCCAGAGACACACATGGGTGATGACACCAGTTTGGGCAGTGGATGCCCCCGCTCTTGGCTTTCTGCCCCTCTTGTGGACCCAGTAGGAAGATTTAATTTCTTTATCTAGTCTTTACCCATCATATGTGTACAATATTTAAAACTCTGTACTAGAGTTCTCTAAAGCAGAACTCTGCTTCCTGTCCTTGCTAGTAGGACACGTGCCTTGATGTGTTTGCCTGGACTTCCCTCAGCCTCCTGCCCAGGCCCTTGGGTATTTTTAATTAGAGGGAGGGGTTGCAGTGTTCTGAGCAATATTGGAAGGAAAGAAAACTACCAGGGGCAGCGAAGATTAAATCCAGGATTGTGGCTTCGCGGGCGTCACGTTCCCACCATGCTGCTGCTGGCTTGATCTTAGCATGACTAATGGAATCATAAAAATTTTAATTTAGATAACTCTCGTGGACTTTCTGTTCTTTCCTACTGGTTAAGTAAACACCATCCATGACCATCCCATCCCCATCCCTGCGCCCTATGTGTGAATCACATTTTTTTTCTCATAATGACCAAAAGATCTGATAACAATGAGAGAAGGAAAAGTTTATTTGGTTCACAGTTTCAGACGTCTCAGTCCCTGGCTCGCGGCCTAAGGTCAGGCTGAACATCGTGGCGGAAGGACCTGGTGGAGGAAAGCATCTGAGGACATGGCCACTAAGAAGCAGAGAGAGCTCTGCTCACCAAACACAAAATGTATACCTTGAAGACATGCCCTCAGTGACCTACCTACCCGGCCATACCCAGTTAATCCTTACCAGTGGATTAAACCATTGATTAGGTTATACTTCTCATAACCTAATTATTTCACCTCTGAACATTCTTGTATTGTCTCACACAGGAGCTTTTGGGGGACACCACATGTCCAAGCCATAACACCCTCCTTGGGCATCTGTTGTCCAAACAATTCATAAGAACTACTTTGAGGAAGTTTCTGAATGCAATAGGTCTAGCCCGTGAACTTTAAGATTTGCTAGAATCGTTGTTCTTGCTACAGGACCCTGGGAAAAGGGACTCATGTTTTCAGTTGTGGTTTAACCCTATCCGTGCCACTTCCCTGCTTCCTCTCAGACGTAAGGTTGTGGGCCAGGGTTTCTCTGAGTGGTTGCTTTGAGGGCAATCTTCTCCCTGATCCATTCTAGAACAAAAGAGTGTTTCTTTTGGCTATTGGTTATTATTCAACCAAATCAACGAGGGCAGTTGAAGGAAATCCTGGCTATCCTCCTTACCTTTGGAAAAGGTTTGAAATACATCGGTAGACTGAACTGCCAATGACCACATGTTCACGTTTATTTGCTCAGAGCAGTTGCAAAGACTGATTGATATAGCACAGTTTACTGTGCAACTAAAAGTTCTCTCTCTGCCCTTTAAAAACCAGAGTTAGCAGTATTTGTTATAGACAAAAGTTTGGCACATAGGGCTTTTAATAACTTACTAGTATCTAAGCATAAAAACTGACCTGGATATATCCTTTAAACATCAAACATACCTGTAGTGGATAGTACCTTTAGAAAAAGCCACTAATCCTCTCTTACCTTACCAATTGACATCTATTAAGTTGATGGGGAACACAAAAATTTGACATAAATCCCAGAAGCCACTATCTCATAATACAAAGTTTCTGACTCATTGTTTGTCTACATAATTACTGATTTCAAACAGTCCAGCATTTAGGGCTGAGGTGTAGCTCAGTGGCAGATCACTTGCCCAGCATGTGGGAGGCCCTGGGATCAATCTAGCATTGAAAAAAAAATCCAACTTTAAAAGTCTTGTTCTAATATTTAGATTTTTTTTTACAATCCCCAATATCTTAGTTACTCTATAAGTGAAATGTAGATAATAAAATCTGTCCTATCTGATAAGATGGCTTAAAATTAAATGACATTAGCTAATGGCTTGAAAATATGTTGAAAAAATTCAAGTAGAATATGAAAGGTTGATTGTCAACATGAGTGCTATTTAAAGAGTGTCTACCTCAGGCAGAGCAGGACCTTTGAAAGAGAAATTTTAAAGAAACATGACACATATCACTCCAGATATGAAAATTGCTGCAGTCTGGCTAGGCACAAATCACGAGCCACTGAAGCAGGAACAAACTTTATTTTTTGAACTGCAAGAAAACACTTCACCCACACTCCCGAGGAATTCTCCCGAACACCACGCCGCTCACCCAGGAACCCCCAGCCGGAAAATATCTCTCCGGAAATCCCCCCTCCTGCACCTCCCCAACCAATGGGAACTCTCGGGAAATCCCTGGGAATCCCCACTGAGAACTCCAAAGTAGCACGAGAACTCAAAAGTAGCGGCCGGGGCGGATAGTAATGCCTCGCCTGTCAATCAATACTGTTGGCAAAATGCCAGGGGCCATACAGACTCGTCCGTGGCTCTCAGCATCTCCCCCCTTCTGTTTAATTAAACAACAAGCAATGTGGCTTAGGGACCGTGCCTGTTAGGTTGTCCAAGTCAACATATGGTCCTTACCCGTCATCGGATGAGCTGACCTCTAGGCGTCAGCCTCCTGTCTTAGGTTGGTACCACTGCAATTGGATCATACCTGTCACTGACTACCGGTCCAGCATACAGCCATACTTGTGGATAGGCCTTTGCACCAGTCGGGGGGTGAGGCTCTTTGCCTCACCTCTGTTGGCCCCCAAATTTAGCCTTGGTGCCAGTGGGGGGGGTGAGGTTCTTTGCCTCACCTCTGTTGGCCCCCAAATTTTAGACCATCACTAGTAGAAGGGAGGAGGATGCAAAATGCCACGACACTAAGCCAATTGAGGGCTCCTTTGAAAAATTGTACCACAGGTGACACCATCAGCAAAGATACTTTAGCACTACCACAATTCGCTGCACCAACAGATAGTTCACAATGCATACAAGTGATACATAGTCCAGACAAGTTCTGCAAGCAATTCAAAGCAGAGGAATCTATCAATATGTTCATTTCCTCCCAAAGTAAATAGACTCCTTGATTGAGCATTACTTGTTGAATTATTATTCATTGATGCATCAGTTTATACAGTTTGTTGTGATAACTATCGAAGAAGCTGTAGTTTGGTTTTATCTTTGTCTTCACCGGCACTGGGATGAAGATAGGAATTCTGGCAATGATGCTAAAAAAAAATTATGTAACATTCCAACAGGTACTAAGAAAACAATTTTTTGAACAATTTACATTATCCTGAACAGAATTATTAAATATAATGAAAAGGAAAGGTGAAAGTAAACAAACAGATCTGTTAACCTCCTTATTTGTTCACATATTAAAACAATTTTCAACAGCTGTTTACCCAATCTAAATTAAACCATTAAAATCACGTGAATGAAAAAATTCGGATCCATTTATTCATGAGCGCTCCTCATATATGATACATGGACATATGCACATACAGACATACAACACAAAACAGAAGTGTGCACACATAACATACAACACATAAGACATTAGTAAAGGCCTTGTAGCTTTACCTAGGTGAAATCTCCATTGCAATGTTTAAAAACTCCACAGTCAAAAAATAAAACTGATAAGAAAAACATTAACCTAGGTCTGTATGAGCTCAAAAATAAAATAGAACTTTATGATGTGGGAAAAGGCAATAATAAAATAAATATTGAAAAAAGCATCCTGGTTAATCACTGTCGCAGATGTAAGAATAGCCAAACTGGAGCTCTGGATAACAGCTATTGTGGATTTGAGTCAAATCACCTTTTTTTTTTGGTCTGTAGAATTTGCTTTGGTTAGTTTCTCTGGAATCCATATTGGCTGTTGTTCTCCCTGTGGAAACACACAAACAGATCCCCTATTCCAGACAATCATTGGGTCAGGACCTTTCCATTGTCCTGTTAGAATACCCTTCCAAAGCACCTTAGGCTTATGTACATTTTTTGGACACATATGCCTTTCCGCAGCACTAAGCCCTGATGAATCCAAATTTAAAAAGTTTAGAGTAAAAAGGGTTATTTTAAGTTTATCTTTAGGGGATATATACCACTTTCCAATTCCCTCTTTTTGCTTTAATAAGTACATTTTAATAGTTTGATGAGCTCTTTCAACTATGCCTTGTCCCTGAGGATTGTATGGGATTCCTGTTATATGCGTACTGCCAAATGATGAGCAAAATTGTTTAAAAGAGGTAGAAGTATAACCAGGACCATTATCTGTTTTTAACTGTTTTGAAATGCCCACAGTGGCAAAATTTTGTAAGCAATGAGCTATAACATCTTTAGTTTTTTTCTCCGGCATGAAGGGAGCCCATCAAAAATCCAGAAGAAGTATCAACTGTAACATGCAAATATTTTAATTTTCCAAATTCTGGCAAGTGTGTGACGTCCATCTGCCAAATATGGTTAGGTATCAGTCCTCTAGGATTGACTCCAAGATTAACTTGTGATAAAAAGGTCACACAATTTTGACATTGTTTTATTATTTGTCTAGCTTGTTCCTTAGTTATTTTAAAACGCTTTTGTAAAGTATTAGCATTGACATGGAACCTTTTATGAAAATTTGTAGCTTCTTCTAGTGTAGAGAAAATATGTATGTCATGTGTAGTTTTATCTGCTAAATCATTGCCCAAACTAAGGGCTCCAGGCAATCCTGTATGTGCTCTGATATGTTCTATAAAGAATGGATCTTTTCTGTCCCAGATTAGACTTTGTATAGTGGAAAACAAAGAGAAAACAGTAGAGGAAGGGGAAATCCTACAAGCATCTTCAAGGGATACTATAGCATTAACTATATACTGACTATCAGAAAATAAATTAAATACAGAATCTTTAAACATCACAAAAGCTTGTAAAACTGCATTAAGCTCTACCTTTTGAGCTGATTGTTTGGGTACTAAAAATGTAAAAGTTTGATCAGGGGTTACTACTGCTGCTGTACCATTATTTGACCCATCAGTGAATATATTTGGAGTATTCATGATAGGGGTTTTTCTTGTCATTTTTGGAAAAACTACAGGATGCGAACACCAAAAAGACAATAAAGGATTAGATGGTAAGTGATTATCAAATGAAACATTAGATTTACACATGATTATTGCCCAAGTATTTAACTCATTAGCTAACTCATCAATTTGATCCATAGTATATGGAGTAATAATTTTATTGGGAGAAATTCCAAACACTCCCTTCGCTGCTTTTATTCCTTTGAGTATTAATTGTCCTACAGCCTCAGGATACCTAGTAAGAATAGTGTTAGGAGAATAAGATAAATGTATCCACAATAATGGACCTTCTTGCCAAAATACTCCTGTAGAAATATTTTTTGTTGGTATTACAATAAATAATAAAGGTAAACTTATATCAATTCTATCCAAATGCATATTTTCCATATATGTTTCAATAATTTTTAATGCCTTTCTTGCTTCAGGCATTAACATGCAGGGTGAATTTGGATCTGATGGACCTTTTAGGATATCAAATAAAGGTCCTAACTCTCCTGTTGGTATGCCTAGATAAGGCCTTATCCAATTTATGTCTCCTAATAACTTTTGAAAGTCGTTAAGTGATTTGAGTTGATCTACTTGTATTTGAATTTTTGGTGGACGGACCATGGTTGAGGATAATAGAACTCCTAAATAATTAATTGGAAAATTTAATTGTACTTTATCTATTGCTATCTCTAGATTATAATTTTTTAATAAGTTTGTAAGTGTGGCATAACATTCTAGCAATGTGTTTTTATCTTTGTGTGCTAACAATACATCATCCATATAGTGAAATATTTGTAGTTCAGGATTTTGATTTCTAAGTGGCTGGATTGCTTTGTTAACATAAACTTGACACATAGTTGAGCTGTTAGCCATCCCTTGAGGGAGTACTTTCCATTCATATCTCTGATCAGGACCTTCATGATTCAGTGCAGGGATAGTAAATGCAAAACGTGGACTATCGTCAGGATGAATTGGAATTGAAAAAAAACAATCTTTAATATCTATAGCTAAAACGTACCAGGTTTTTGGCAAAGCAGACAATTGAGGAATCCCTGATTGAGCAGGTCCCATAATAACCATCTCATTATTAATGGCTCTTAAATCTGCAATAATCTCCATTTACCAGATTTCTTTTTAATGATAAAAATGGGAGTATTATAGGGAGATACGGAAGGTTGTATATGTCCTTCCGCTAATTGTTGTTTGACCAGGTCATGGGCTGCTTGTATCTTTTCTTTAGTCAGGGGCCACTGAGGAACCCATACTGGTCTATCTGATTTCCAAGTCATTTTTATTGCCTCAGTGACCCCTTCTGAAAACCCAGTCCATGTCTATTTATTCCTTGATCTATTTGAATTGGTGCTGCTATACCTTGTTCTCCTAATCTTTTTTCTTTCCTGAAACCTTGTCTAGCCCTAATAGTGGGCGCATTTGGATTGATGTTATTTGTTAATGTCAAACCTAATTGATCTAGGACATCTTGTACCCATAAATTTATAGGAAGATGATCCAATACATATGGCTGTACAGTTCCTTCACATCCTTCAGGATCCTTCCAATCTAATACCATTGCACTTCTATGGGGATTAGTTGCCACTCCTAGGCCTCGAAGCGTTTGAGTGGCTTGTTGTAACGGCCAATGTTTTGGCCATTCTTGATGAGAGATGATGCTAAGGTCTGCACCTGTATACAGTATTTCATTAAATTCATGTCCTTGAATATTTAGTTTTAGCATTGGGCGAGAATCTAAATTTAAAGACAGCATAGTCCAATCTACACCTGTGGAGCCTAATCCCCTGGAACCTCTTTCTATCCTACTACTGGAAAATTTATCATGTAGGTTGGGTATTATTAATAACTGTGCTATTCTATCTCCTGGTGAAATTACTGACATACCCTTTGGAGAACTAGCTATAATTTTTATTTCACCTTCATAATCGGGATCAATTACCCCGGGACTTATCATAAGTCCTTTTAGAGTAGAAGAACTGCGTCCTAACAATAAGCCTACTGTTCCTTGGGGAAGAGGTCCTTTTACTCCTGTGGGAATGATTTGAACTCCCATCTCTGGAGTTAGTACTGCTCTGGCGGAGGCACAGATGTCCAACCCTGCGCTCCCTCTGGTTCGTCTGATGAGAGATCTGATGGATAATGTGTCCTGGGCACTATCTGATGCTGTTGCTGGGTTCCTCCATGGTGTTTCTGGGTTCCTCCAGTGCCCCATATATTTGTGGTCGTGGGCCCCGGAGCATTGGGCCCCCCTGTCCATTTTTTGTCAATGGAGCCCGATGCCTTTCTCCACGATATCGTGGGTAAACACCTGGTCCTTGTCCATTTTTTTTGATAATGGAGTACCCTCTATGGTGGTTTGAGAACGGCATTTATTAGCCCAATGTCTCTCTCTATGGCATCGTGGGCAAATACCCGGTATTCTACTCCTTTGATACCTAGCTTTGTTAAACCCTCCTCCTATGGGGCAATTCCTTTTAAAGTGACCTGTTTGTTCACAATTATAGCATATTTTTGGCCTAGCATCTAAAACCTGTTGTACTGCTGCCAAGACTTGCCCTTGTTCATTAATGTCTCTACATAATTTGACATATGTGTTTAAATCTTCATGTCTCCATGGTCTAATGCCTCTCTGCAGCAACGATTTGCTTGGTCATAAGCCAGTTGTTTTATAAATGGCATTGCTTGTTCTGTATCCCAAAAAAATTCTGGAAGCCATTTGAATAAGCCTATCTACAAATTCAGCATAAGGTTCATTAGTTCCTTGTATTACCTTAGATAATTGTCCTTGTAAATCTCTATGCTCCTGTAGAGTTTTCCATGCCCTAACCACATCTACAGCAATTTGTGTGTATACACCAGGATTATATTCAATTTGTTGCCGTTGACCCTCATAAGGGCCTTTTCCTAACAACATATCTAGATTTCTTTGAGGGTAACCGGCTGCTGCATTTCGCCTAGCTGTCTCTGTGCAAAATTCCTCATTGGCAACCTTCCATAACAAATATTGTCCTCCATTTAGCACAGATTTACGCATACTAGCCCAATCTGCTGGCGTCATGTCCAAGTTGGTAATGGATTCGACCATGCTTACAGTGAAGGGTGCTTGCGGACCATAGGTTGTTACAGCCTCCTTTAACTGCTTCACTGTTTTGAAATCTAAAGCATGGTGAATTCGCTGCCCTCCTGCCTGCTCAAGGGCATGCTAATCTTTGAGGTCCTGTCTCAGGTCCATCTATCAACTACAGGGGTTGAGGGCCACTCAGATATCTCCATAGGTGGAGCTGTTGGTTGAATTACGCCCTCTGGTGATAGAACGGTGTTAGTAGCAGCCTCCTGTTGTAGTTTTTTCCCTAATAGCTGTTTCTCCTCTAAGCTTTCTTCCTTTAAATTTTCTTCCTCTGTCTGACTAGCTCGAGAGACCTTCTCTTTTGCTTGATCTAAAATGTCTTTCTCCATGATCTGAACCTCTAACAATTTACTTAACACTCTTTCAGTTTGATTTTTACTAATTTCTAATCTGTTATAAAGATAACGCAACCCAATAAGATAACACAAAACAAAACCGAAACAGAATGAAACAAAAACGGAACAAAAAATCGTTGTATCAATTTTCCTATTTTCTTGACATGTGCATTTGTGGTCTATTTCTATCTCTTCCTCAGGGGCGAACAACTTCAAACCTTCAGCCAACCATTTTTCCCAGTCTGCCTGAGAAAATTCTAGGGATAGGCAGCTTGAAACAAACACAAAACAAATCAAAACAAGAACACATTGTTTTTTAAAATGGTCACCCATTCTCTCGCCTTCCCTTAGGGGCAAGCAATTTCACTTACCCCGAAGCTTCAGATGTTCCCCGCACAGGCTGCCAATTGCTGCAGTCTGGCTGGGCACAAATCACGAGCCACTGAAGCAGGAACAAACTTTATTTTTGAACTGCAAGAAAACACTTCACCCACACTCCTGGGGGATTCTCCCGAACACCACGCCGCTCGTCCAGGAACCCCCAGCCGGAAAATATCTCTCCCGGGAATCCCCCCTCCTGCACTTCCCCAACCAATGGGAACTCTCAGGAAATCCCCGGGAATCCCCACTGAGAACTCCAAAGTAGCGCGAGAACTCAAAAGTAGCGGCCAAGGTGGATAGTAATGCCTCGCCTGTCAATCAATACTGTTGGCAAAAAGCCAGGGGCCATACAGACTCGTCCGTGGCTCTCAGCAGAAAATGATTGAAATCCTTGATGAATAGTTTGCTTCTGAGACCAGAAAGTTGGACAAAATGCAATAAACACATGAATTTAAAAAAAAAAAAAAAGTGTTGTTCTACTAGTTGTTCAGCCTTAACGTACCCTTTAATTTCATAAAGACCCAGTTTTTCATTTGCCAAATGGGAATAATCAGGGATGGGGATGTTGTTTAGTGGTAGGGCATGTGCTTTCCATTCCTAGCACCAATAAATAAGTAAACGGGAATAACACTCCTTTCCATAACTGACATGTCTGGGATAGTGGATGAGAAAGCGCTGGAGCAACATTAGAACCTGTGACCCTAGTGCAAGTCAAGTGTCTCCTCGATGTTCTATGCTTTGCTATGTCCCCCACTCTTCTTGCCTATTTAACAAAGAGGAATCTACGAAGTGGTTCTTGGGCTGCTTGAAGAGCTCTTCGATTCTCTGGTTCAGCTGAAGAGGCTTGGAAGGGCAGCGGTGAGGTGATGCCTGGTACCTTCTCATTCCTGCAGGCCAAGACTGGCTCTCAGCTTCACCGAACCACTGCCCCTGCCATCCCCACTCCGTGGACTCCTGTGGACAGAGCTGAGGACCATGGGTTTCCATTAGGGCTGTGTGAGCGCCTGGCTCTTCAAGGTAGCCACACTACTGGTAGCCAGTATCTCTGATATCTTGGCAAGAGAGAATTGGAGATGAGAGCGAAGTCTTCTTTCTCCTCTCCTCCCCTCCTCTTCTTGGTGGTGGGTCACCTACTTGGAAGGGGACAGTGAGGACCGTAACATTAATGGCTGGTAGACTATAGAGAGCCCCTGTCATGATGCCAGTATACACTTGTGAAGTTTTTCCACGACTAGTAGAAAGGGTGAAAGTAAAGATTACCAATAGGTGGCATAACTTAGGTCTATGAGATGCAGAAGTATCTTAGGTGCTTGGGCTGCTATAAAAAAATACCATAGATTGGGGGTGGCTTAAGCAACAGACATTTATTTTTCACAGTCTGGAGGCTGAAGTCCAAATCAGGGTGCAGCATGGTCAGTTTCTGGTGAGGGCTGTCCTCCTGGTTTATAAATGGCCACCTTCTTGCTGTGTTCTTACATGGTGGTGGCTGTGAATAGGGCTCTCTGGTTTCTTTTTATAAGGACCCTAATCCCATCACAACGCACAAGGACTCCTCTCTTGTAATATTGTCTAAACATTAACTCCCCAAAACCTCATCTCCAAATAGTATCATATTGGCATTAGGGCTTCGGCATATGAATCTGGGGGAGAAGGATACAAATATTCCGTCCACAGCACCCATGTAGTATTCATGCTAGGCAACACAGAACTGGATCACTGTCGCCAAGGGCAACTGATTCCTTAGAGGAGACCATGAAAGACGGTGAGAGATTAATCACCTGCTACAGGCTGCGTGTGAAACCCACAGGGCATCTTTAGCAGCATGTAAAGAGACACTCATTTTCTGCAGATTATAGACAGAAAGGGCTGAGGGTCACCCTAAGACTGAATTATAAGGGTATCACAACTCCAGAGGTTGGGGTCCCAACAGGGGAGGAGTGGAACCCCGAGGAATGGGATGGTGATATCTACACTTAGACATTTTGAATGTCCACAAGTTCTTAAAACTATGGGCTTGAAGAGATGATAACCTCCTCCTGTTAAGGCTAGCCCCTCTCATTTGCCTGAAGATAATGCACTGGTCCCTAGACCCCTCAAAAGAACTCATGCTCCTCTGGACTGAACCCCACCATCTACCTTGGCTTCCAGGTCAGTACATAAAGTGAGGTCTCAATAGCACCTGGTCAGGGAAGCCCTGGGTCCACTAAAACAGGAAAAGGATCATGCCCTAAAGGAGCTATAGAAACTAAGCCAATGCATACTAGCAAGAACCACAGGAGTTAACAGAGTGATGGATCTTGAGGGTACCAGATCAAGAGGGGTGGACCTGAAGTTAGGTAAAGGAGGGTTCATGGGTATGAGAATATATGGCAGTCCTGATACCTTGGCAAAGACCCTGGAACCTTGGGACTCTGTGATCCTGGGAGATGTTGGGAATACACTGAGGATGGCTTGGGGGAGGTTTGTATACAGTGGTGGCTAACACTGCAAGAGTTGGAAATACCAGAATTGCCATGGGAGGCGTAGAAGAGCTCAAAGACTTCAGCGAAGTGGTCTATTATGCAGGGAAAACTCACTGGCCACTGTGTCCCTTGGAAGAACCCAGGGTCTTTGCCAAGGTATCAGGACTGCCATATATTCCCATACCCAGAGGGCACTAAAGCAGTAAGAAATGAGCTGAGAATTCATTGAGGTATTCAGGGGGTAGCTGACCTCTGTAGGCCAGGAGATGCTGTTGGGTGACGGGGCTTCATAGCAATGATGATGACGGGATTCTTAATCACAGCCATCAAGTGGAGGGACATGGCTCTCCAAGGCGATGGGGAGTAAGGATCGTAATTAGCAGCAAAAGCAGAGTGGCAGTCAGCGGGCGTGAGGAGGATGAGGGAGTACTACAGAGACAGAACATATTTTTCTGTCGTGAGCCACGGTGACCCCTGTATCTTGACCCTCTCTTGTTTACTTCTTCATAGCAGCTTGGGACTCTTAGCTCAGAAGCCCCCTGAAACCAAACTAAAAAAATTCAATTTAAAGTATCCACTTGCCTCAATCATAGCACAAATAAATAATTTTTTAGATATTTACAGTCTACCTGAAAAACATCTGTAGGTAAGACAAACTTCGGGCTATGAAAGACCCCAAGCCATTGCTGCCCTTCAGAGCTCTGACCCTCTCCAGCTCTCCCTGCCCTGCCGCTGAGGGATATCACTGGGATACATAAGGCCCCCTTTCTGTACCCATCTCCAGGAGTTCTGTGGCCTTCGGCCAGAGGAGCCCTCCTGAATGGTGGCCCCTGTTCCTGAAAGTCTCCAACTGCGAGGGACTTGGCTCCTGCAGTCCTCTCCAAGTGTTAGCCAAATCCAGCTCTCTGCATGTTACCGCCACCTAGTGGTCATGTCTTTTTCCTCGTTCCGCCCTGAAATCCCTGAACTTCACTAGAGGAGGCATCCTCAGGAAAGACAGAGGAGCAGCCAGCAGGGGTGCGGCTTCATCTGCGGGGATAAACAGGGACCAAGGAGAAGTGACCAGAGGCTGAGAGCAACCACCTACACGAAAGTCATGATACCTTGCTCAGTTTCCAGACCTGAGTCAGTTCTCACCCTGGAAGCTGCTGACAGACGTCCAGGAGAGGTCCTCAGAAAACAGAACCATAGCGCTGTGACCCGTGTACAATCATCGCCAAGGTCCTTCTTGGAAGGGATCGAGGACCACTGATCTGAGAACCTGTTCCTGGGGAAAGGTGAGAATCAGAACTTTGGATGACTGTTGGACACAGGTTCCAAGTTGACACAGTTCCAAAGTGTCATGGAGGCCCTTCTGCTAGGGGGAGGGTGACCAGGAGCCTGGCAGTCCTGTCTCAGGCCTGGCTCACTTTGGCCCACTGCGCCGGTCATCCATCTGGTGAATGCATTGTCAGGATGCACCTACGTGGTAGGTTCCAGGGCCTGTGGGTGACAGGTGTGGTAGTGGGAATGGTCACATGACAGCCTCTGAACTCCTTCTCTCCCCTGGTCAGGAGAGCAAATCAAAAAGAGCTCGCAGGCCTCAGAGTCTCATCTCCTGGTGGTGGTGGGGGGGGAGAGATTATTCATCCTTAAAGACCTGAAGGATGAAGGCTGGTATTTCCTATGATGGTCCTAATTAATCACATCAGCCTGGCTCCTACCCAAATCAGGCAGATCTTTCAGGAGGACAGTGGACATCAAACTAAAACAGAGAGTGTCTTGATTTCACAGTCTCTGTGCTGGGTACGTGTTTTTGCTAGAGCAGTTTTAGCCAGGGGGGGGGTTGCAGCTATTAATCTGGCAGATGCCTTCCTTCCCTTTATCATTAGAAAGGAGGATCAGAAGCGATTTGCATCCATACAAGGCAGGCCATGTGAACATTAATGGTGGTGCTCCAGGGCTACATTTAATTTCTCACCCTCTATCATAATATAGGCGGAAGTGGCCTGGACAGTCTGGAAGTCCCTCAAACCTCACGTTGGTGCACTGTGGCAATGACACCATGAGAATCAGACCAGAAGCACAGCTGGTGGCAAGTAAGTTGAAGGCCTTGGTAAACTCCAGAGGTAGGAGACAAACCCAGTGAAGATTCAGGGTCTTGTCATAGCAAGACCTTACTGTTTTTAAGGACCCAGTGGTTTGGAGAATAAAGGAAAATCCCCTCCAAAGTAAAGAACAGATTATTGCATTTTGCACTTCCACGGGTGAGAAGGAAGCAGAGTGCCAGTGGGCTTTGTGTTCCACACCAGGGAATTCTGCTCTCCCCCTGGCTCTGGTGGTGCCCAGAGCAGGACAGAGCTCTACAGCAGATCCAGGTTGAGTTTCAAGCGGTGCTGGTTCTTGGGCCTTATGATTCAATAGACCCTGTGGAATTTGAGGTAGCAAGTGGTCTAAAGATGCCTTGTGGAGTATATGGGAGCTCCAATAGGAGAGTTACAATACAGACAGAGTTCTGAAGCAAGGTCAATGTCCCTAGAGAAGAGAATTATATGTTTTTAAAATTCCTAGATGCTCCTGGATCCTAAAGAGACACAGCAACTGATCATGAGCCATCAGGTGGTCATATAGTCAGAACTGGTGGGTAGAATATGCAGGGCTGGGAAACGGGGTGAGGGAGTAGCAGTGGACCCATTTGTTTATTCTCAGTGATCCACATGAGGAACTTGGGCTTCTTTTCTCTGTAACTCCAGGTGGGTCTGTAGGTTCTGGTTTCAGAGGGGGAACCCCTTCTCCAGGGGACATTGCAGGTGCCTCTTTAAACTCTAAGGTACTAAGACCACGTTGGGCTCCTTGTGCAGAGAGACCTGCAGCCAGAGACTCTTTCTCCCTGCTGGGGTAGTTGACAGGCTCCTGGTGAGCAGCTGGGGTTGCTCTTCCATAAAAGGGGAAGAAGGGCTGTTTGGCTTCCAGGTGATCAGTTGTGGGGAGCCGCCCTGAATGACCACGCCTTCCAGTCCTGAAGCTCGAGGCTCTGATTAATCACGACTTGGGCGCTGTCCCAGCTTGGAGAGTTAAGGCCGGTCTTTCGTGTAGGCGTCACCCATGGAGATAGAGCTATACTCACCTATTCCCTTGTAATCCTACCCCTTTGCCCTGTTTGGGATAGAATGTTCCATGGAAACACCCTTTGTGTGTCCCCTTCTCTTGCTCTGCCTTTGGGTGGTGGCCTTCCTAGGTGTCAGTAAACCTGTCAACAGCAGACATTTCGAAGCTGGACCCCTTGCCTCATTTGAATGGCTTCTCTCCAATAAAAGGGACCCCTAAGGTCAGAGGAGCCGTCACAGGACCCCAAGAAAAAGGCATTTCTCTGTCTCTGCGTGATTGTTTCGTGCAGCCCAGTTCACCTGGAGTGACCCTGAGTTTTAAGTCGTGAAAGTGACAATCAGTGCGGTGAATTCTTGGTACTCTGTTGCCCACTTAGGATGGGAAATGGAAAAGCCTAGCAGCCACAGCCTGTGAGCCCGGCCACCATAGAATGAGGTTCTGATTCACCTGCCAGGGAAGTCACCCTGATTGGCCCACATGCCGTTTGAGTGTGGGACATCTGGGATGGGCTGTAGAGGAGGGAGATGATGAGGGTCAGTTGTGGCCTTCAGGCCTGCTGTAGTGGCAGGCTATAGCTTGTCCCACTGACCTTCTTTTTGTTAAGTTTCCCTAGAAGAAGAACCCAGGATTTTAGAGTCCTGCAGGAGTTTTTCCTAGAAGGCGGCAAACCTGCGACGAGGGAGGTGTTTGAGTGGACCGCGGAAGCAGCAGTGGACACTGTAGTCAGCAAACCTGAGCCTCCGTCAGGACCCACGTACTCATTCCCCCACTGAGGATGAGCTGGCTGTTGGCATCCAGGGCCGCATCCCCCTGAGGGAATGGACCTCTGTGGAAGAAGCTGCCTCAGGTCACACACATCCTGTGACCTGAAATACAAAGACCCAGGCTCTTTATCTGGATTTGGGACGTTCTTGAAGAGCCTTCCCGGTTTCAGAGCTTCCTGTCGCCCGTCTGAGTTCACTTCTCCCTCTGTCCCTCTTACTTCTTCTCTCTCTGGTCTACTGTTGGCGAGAGCGTCCTCAGTCAACTGCCCACATGCTGATCTCTGTCTCTGTCAGCTTCCCAACACACCCAGGCAAGCGTTTTCTCTGCAGTCTTTCATCCGGCCACCTCTCATCATTCTTTCTCCCTTTTTGTTCCCGTTTCCCTTATGCATTGGGGGATCGCAGGCCCTGATTTTCTGGGGACAGTTCTATTTGACTCTGATTACTCTGGGACCCATCTGGCCAGTCTCCCCTTTCATTCTCAAAGGGGTCCTGGTTTAGACTGTAACCTATGTGGTCATACTAAGAACTCCCCTTTTATCCATCATATATATATATATATATATATATATATATATATATATATATTCTTTATATTTACTGCATTTTTTTACGAGTTGCTGGGAATTCAGAATTGAATATTCCAATCCCCTGAGTCTGTATTCCAAATTCCTATTGAAATTGCCAAAAGAGTATTATGATTTAAAGAGTCATTATTGCTGGAAAGAGAAAGGTGTCACTCTTATCCAGTAAATGTCAAGGAATCTCTTTCAGATATATAAGAGGTGAGATTAGATTGGTGGAAGGGTCTCCCTAGACAGGGGTTTCCCTGGCACTGATTTCATACATTTTCTACAGATGAAAAGCTACTTGGGATGGTAGAAGTCACCCATGGCACATTCAAAGTCAGAGCAGGCAGGACTAGAGAGGATGGAGAACTCCGTCCGTGCCTCTGAGCTGGGTGCTGGGTGCAGTGAGATTCTCAGGATGAAGGGGCTGCTCCTACATTTTTAAGGGATACACCTTAAACATGGAGTGGGCACTGCATGAGGGCGGAGGAGCCATAAACACAAGAGCAATGCCTAGTTCACATAGGGTTGTCATAAGGAACATGAAAATAAACTTTTTTTGGGGGGGTACCAGGGATTGAATTTATGGGCACTCAACCACTGAGCCACCTCCCCAGCCCTATTTTGTATTTTATTTAGAGACAGGTCTCACTGAGTTGCTCAGGGTCTTCTTTTTGCTGAGGCTGTCTTTGAACTTGAGATCCTCCTGTTTTAGCCTCCGGAGCCTCCAGAGCCTCTGAGATTACGTGTGTGTGCCATTGTACCTGGCTACTTAATAACTTTTAAACAATCTGCAAAAGACCCTACACAATTCTTGGGGGTGGTGCTAAGCAGAATTGTCATGGAGGTAATGAGTGATATTATTATAAAAATGAGAGTATCCACATATTATTTCTAAATAATTATCTACAGAGGGACTTTGGTCAGCTGAGAAACATATCTAGACTAAGAACTGAAGGCCTCATAGGCTGTCATTAAAGGAATCTTCCTGAAAAACTGATCATAAGTTTCTGTCCAAATTTTACTTCCAATCTGCCACAGAGGATAAGGGTCCTGAGCTGGCCATTTCAAAGACTTTTCTGCTGGAAGAGAAGTTTATAGAAAAATTCATGGAGGGGTGCAATTAATATCATCAGACTCTTGTCAAGACAACATCTCAATACAACATCTCTGTGCTCCTAATCTCTCTAGGGAGGGTCTCTAAGAAAGTTGCCTAGAAATGTTTATGGATAGACAGGCTCAGTCGCACAGATCTGTAATCCCAGTGACCTGAGGCTGAGCCCGAGGATCGCAAGTCAGCAATTTAGTGAGACCATGTCCATAAATAAAAAATGCTATGGGTGTAGCTCAGTGGTAGAGCATCCCTGGGTTTAACCCTAGTACCCCTCCAGACCTATAATGAGAGAGAAGAAAGAAGAGAGGGGAGAATGCTAATTATTTCCTAGGAGAGATTGTCAATGACATTATACACAGAGTTTTCAGGAACATTTGGTGGTATGTTAGTGTTATGGTTTGGATGTGAGGTGTCCCCCAAAAGCTCATTGTGAGACAAGGCAGGAAGATTGAGAAAAGAAATGATTGGGTTGTAAGAGTCTTAATCAATCAGTAAATTAATCACCTGATGGGATTAATTGAGTGGGAACTGAAGGCAGGTGGGGTGTGGCTGGGGGAGGTGGGCACTGAGGGTGTGGCTTTTAGGTATATATGTGTATCTGGAAAGCAGAGTCTCTCTGCTTTCTGATCATCATGTGAGCTGCTTCCCTCTGCCACACTCTTCCTCCATGATGTTCAGCCTCATCTTGAGCCTCTAGGAATGGAGTCTGCTGTCTATGGATGGAGACCCCTGAAACTGTGAGCCTCAGGACAATTGTAGAGAAGGAAAAGTTTGTTTTTTTCCTTCTCTAAAATTGTTCTTGTTGGATTTAATCAGCAAAATAACTGACTAAAACAGTTAAATCGGTTCACTCAAGGAAAAAAACAAAATCTTGTCCCCTATTTTAGATCATGTCACAGGTTAATCTCATGTGTATAAGACTGAGCTCATGAATATGAAAGATAAAACTATAATAAAAGTGTAGGTAGATTTCTTTGTGGTTTTCTTTTCATTCTCCTTTTTCTGTCATGGTACTGGGGTTTGGATTGAACATAGGCTACATTCTCAGTCCTTTATATATATATATATTTTGTTTTGAGACAGGGTCTTGCGAGTTGCCCAAGCTGGCTTCAAACTTGGGATTGTCCTGCCTCAGCCTCCTAAATTGCTGGGGTTACAGGCATGTGCCCCTATTTCTGGCTTTTTTGTGGTCTTGAGGTGCAGGAAAACTTCTTCAATAAGATCCAAAGCACAAAAATGTGTGGAAGAGTCATATAAAAATGAATCATTTTTAGTTAACAAAAGACAACACTGAAAAAGTTAGGACACATGACAGATTAGGAGATAATATTTGTATTATCTAAAACTGACAGTGGATTAACATCTAAACACACAGGGCTCTCCTGCAAATCCACCAATGACAGAGGCTGCAGAAGTAGTCACAACTTCCAGGGCTGAAAATCCAATGGAAGACATGAGATTGTGGTAAGGGGTAAGTGGAGGGAGCCCCGGAGGGCTAGAGGTGTCTGAAGAGATGCTCAGCTAGCAATTAATTAAAGAAGTGCACATGAAAACAACAGTGGAAGATAACTTTACGTCTATCAGATGGGCCCAAATTAAGACATCAGATAATGCCCAGTGCTTTGTGGATGGGAAATAAGCTGGAAAATCTTGAGGAAGAAGAACAAAACAAAATATGAAAAGCAAATGGCTTAACAGTGGAAATGAGAGGAGAAATGATTTCAGATGCAGAAAATTAAGGTTACAGCAGAAATCCAGGTACAGCTCTATCTTCGTACATTTTAAAATATTGATTATATAGATAATTTTCTATAAGAATAAAAGTGACCAAAACATATTCAACATGAGGTAGAAAATCTAAATGAATCAATAACCATCAAACAAAATCATTTATCCAAGGCTCTATGATCCTATGCTATTTAAACCAAACCTGAACATAATAAGAAAAAAATAGAAATATTTTTTACAAAACTTGTATAATTTGGATACCCAAACCTGATGTTCTAGTTAGGTTTGATGCCAGAAATATAAATGGTTTCAAACATAATTAACAGAAAGATTTTTTTTTCTGGGTACCTGGGCTTGAACTCAGGGCACTTGACCACTGAGCCACATCAGAGTCTCACTGAATAGCTTAGTGCCTTACTTTTGCTGAGGCTGATTTTGAACTCTGAGATTCTCCTGTCTCAGCCTCCCCAGCTACTGGGATTACAGACATATGCCATCTCACCCAGCAGAAAGAGATTTTTAAAAAAGGGAATTTAGAGTTTGCAAAATAATTGTTTGAGTTGAAGAGGTCAACTCCTAGAAAGACCTTCAAGAATGATCCATAAAACTTTAAAAACATTAACATCCAGGAAAGGATGAAACATAAGTGGGGTGGGAATAAATAATGAGTGTCAAGTGATTGAGTACATCCCACAGCTGCAAAGATAGAATTAGCAAGAGAAAAGTGTATGTATAAACTCTACATGGTGTTCCTAGGAAGGTAAGTTTGACAAATTTTCAATGAATAAATAAATGGTTAAATAGTTGACCATATTTGGTTTGTTATAGAAATGCAAGGATAGGACAATTTTAGTTAATGTATTGAGAGGAAGAGCAGAAAAACTCTATAACCATCCTAAGTGCTAAACATATATTTGATAAAATTCAACATCTATTTGTGTTCAAAATTGTTTGTAACTTGAGAGATACTTATTTAATAATATCAGATACCAATAATCCAAATTAGGGAAAGTTCCATTGTAGTCAGGTATAAAACAACTTCTATCTCCAATTCTTCTACTATTTGCTATCGTATTAGAGATCTTAGCCAATGCAATAAAACAAGTAAAATAAATCAGGTGTGTATTATTGGAAAGAAAAAAGCCAAATTATCATTAGTAAGCAATATAATTGTCTATTTGGAAAGTCTAACTGAATCAATTTTAAAACTATTGCAACTTAAGAGCTAGTAGGATGACTGAGTATGTGATAAATAAAAATCAGTTAGGAACTGTAATAAAAAATATATTTACAATCTACCTAGCAACATCTTAAAAGAACCCATGTAATAATACAAAAATTTTTGTAGAACATAAAATAAAATCTATAAATTGAGAAACATGTGGTTTGCCTAGTTTTTAAATGAATCATAAATTTCAAATTTTAACTTCATTTTTCCCCATTTTTTATTGAGGCATATAACTATATACAAGTGTGAGATTCATTGTTACTCATTCATTCATTGTTATTTATTCAGATGCTATAACAATGTATCAAATTC
The DNA here is from genome assembly GCF_048772815.1 of Callospermophilus lateralis. Taxonomy (NCBI): domain Eukaryota; kingdom Metazoa; phylum Chordata; class Mammalia; order Rodentia; family Sciuridae; genus Callospermophilus; species Callospermophilus lateralis. The sequence continues at coordinate 10,729,948 of NC_135308.1, forward strand.
TAACTTTAAAATTTCAATATTTATCAATGATACACAGTTAAGAAATATAAATAGTGACATTATACATTTTGGGAGAAATTAAATGCTTTTAAAATATTTTTAGTTGTAGATGGACACGATGCCTTTATCTTGTTTATTTAGGTTTTTTTTTTTTTTTTTTTTTTTTTTAATGTGGTGCTGGGGAATGAACACAGTGCCTTGCACATGCTAGGTAAGTGGCTCTACCACTGAGCCACAACCCCAGCCCAATAAATGCTTTTAACTAACAATTTGGTGGTATAAATTTGTTTTTACCTCTTAATGTGAACCAAAATAAATTCCAGATGGCATATAATTGGTATATAAACAGCATATCTATTTTGAATAAAAGAGTGCAATAATTAAATATTTCTATGTATCTGTAATTAAACTAAATTAACTTCTAAAATTTGATGCTCATTGCTGAATGGAACAAAGACCATAAGGAAAAAAAAATTGATTTGTTCAAGGCAAAAATAATAATGTAAAGAGAAAATATGTCACTATGTCAATATTTCTTTTATCTTGGAATGGGGAAGGGTTGCCTGAGAATGAGACAAAAGGAGGATATTATAAAGGAAAACATGGATGATTTAACTACATTGTAGGTGCTGTTTTGTGGGGAGGGCATTTGTGGATTTGATTGTCTGCCTATACAAGCTTCCATTTCCAACCCCATCAGTGAGCCTCTCAGAGAAAGGATCCAAAGGAGCGATCCTTGCTTTCCTAGGTGCCCCTCGGGTTGTGGGTGTCCATATTGACTCAATTATAGCAGCAGGACATAAGGGCTCTTTTTGAAAAGCGTTTACTGAGCTATACAAAGAAATGGAGCTGCTGGAGTTTTGTTTCTCTGATGTCTTGTCTTGAGCATGTGCTTAATTATTGCTGCATCAGCAACCTTGCCACCATGAGACAATGAACATGGGGTTCAAACTAACATGAAAAGTTGGTAGGGTGAAGAGAAAAAGAACCAGGTTTTTTTTTTTGTTGTTGTTTGTTTGTTTTGTGTGTGTGTGTGTGTGTGATGCCTGTGAATGCTATACCCAACCTGAGACATCCACCTTCAGACTTCTTTCTATGCAAAATAGTGTCTAAATATCTTTATTATTTCAGCAACAATTGGCCACTTATTTTTTTACTTGCATATGAAAACATTCTGAATGAAACACATTTAAATATCTTTTGCTGAAATTACCATAAATAAAATGAAAGGCAAAGAAGATTGAGAAAACATTAGCAATGTCTATGATAAATTATGATTCAATATACTTAGAAAAATAATAACTTGAAATTCCCCAAAGATATACACTGGCCCAAGAGTGTTTAAAAAGACAATTTTCCTAACTGGAAATTCACAAAATATAAATAAGATTTAAAATAAATGGACATTTATGATCAACTTGGCCAATTTTTGAAATAAGAAAATAAATTCAGGGATTGAGGAAGGTCAGCAGTGAGGCCCAAGGGCAATCTTAGGCATTGCTGGTAGGAACATAGATTTAATCTTTCAAGAGTATAATTTGTCAGTCTATACCAAGGCTTAAAAACATGCATAACATTTACTGGTTGTGGTGATGCATCCCTGTAACTCTGGAGGCTGAGGCAGGAGGATCACAAGTTAAAGGTCAGCTAGACGCTGTCTTCAAATTTAAAAGGGGGTGGTTCTGCTGAGGATAAAGCTCAGTATTAGATTTTCCCTGGGTTCATCCCCTAGTAGCAAACAAAACAAACATAAATCATGCATAGCCTTTGATTTTGCAACTTACTTTTGGGACTTTATTTAAGGAAAAAAGCATAGTTATATGGAAAGCTACAGCTATAATGATGTTCATCACAGTGTTGTTTATAATGGTGAAGAATTAGAAGGTCCAACATTAGCAGATTGAACAACTTGTGACGTGCAAAACAAAACACTGTCAATGTTAAATGTCACTGTAGAAAACTATTTAATGGTATTCACTATATTAAGTGAATCAAAATGTTACAAATCAATATAAAGTCTGTTTTCCCATTTACCATACATAGACATATGCACAAAAGAATGGAAGGAAATCTGCCAAATACAAAAAATTAGATACTTATATTGAAGGGATTAAAGGTAGTTATTAATTCATTTGTTGTTTTGGTTTATGTGGTATTTTTTCTGCAACAAACAGGTGTTGTGTTTGCGTTAAAAGTGCAAGGGGTTTGTAGGAAACTCCTCCCCCGCTCCCCCAAGTCTCTCGCCTTCCCCTCCCTCTTAGCTTCGCTTAAGGCGGATCTGGAAAGCGTGGCTCCGGGAGCTGGTCGCTCGGGAATTCGTGGTACCGGCAGAGACGCTTCTCTTCCTGCGGAGGGCGCACAGCGGAGACTCGAGGCTCTCTGTGAACTAACTAATTGACTGATGTTTGTCACTAACTTCGGGCACAAAGGGAAGGACCCTTCCAAAACTCCTCGCGGGTTTCCTCAATTCCCTGGGGAGTTCCAGGTGCCTAGATGCCCGCCCGCCCGCAGCGAGCGCGCTTCTCACCGCGCAGGAGTTGCGGGAGCGCCCTGCTAACTGCTGCACTGAAAGGGCACCGTTGAGCCCCGGCGCAGGCTCCCTGGCAGACGCATTCCCTTGCTGGAAAAGGCCAGCACCACTCGGGTGCCTTCCGTGGCCTCCATCACTTGTGGCCATTGAACAGGTTCCGAAGCACTTTCCTAGAAACAATTCCATTTTTTTTTTTTTTTTTTTTAAATCACTGAGCACGCACTGCGTGAACCAGCGCCTCTGCTAGGCCAAGGAGCTGCAAAGCCTCTCTGAACTCCTGCCTCCAGAGCTGGCAGGCCGGGGTGGGGGTGGGGGTGGGAAACCCTCACACCTCTGCACTTTCTGCCAGTTTGAGACAGGGCAAGTTCAACATGTTGCTTCAGTTTGTGGGGCAGCGGGTCTGCGGACCCAAGTTAGAGCCTGAATCTCTTTTGATCTCATTCCTCTGAGCCCGAGCTTTTCTCTAGGGAATAAAACAGAGCTGTTTACTCCCCAGAGCTTCACTTTGACTTTTGGGTAAACGTATCTGGCACGTAGTAGGTACACTCAGCCCCTGAGTGTGTAAAATGACAATGATGATATTTGCTGATTGAGTCCACGCGAGTCTGCCGCGTTTCCCGTGGGGCTGTTTCCCACCCCCACCCCCACCCCGGCCTGCCAGCTCTGGAGGCAGGAGTTCAGAGAGGCTTTGCAGCTCCTTGGCCTAGCAGAGGCGCTGGTTCACGTAGTGCATGCTCATTGATTTAAAAAAAAAAAAAAAAAAAAAATGGAATTGTTTCTAGGAAAGTGCTTCGGAACCTGTTCAATGGCCATTCTCTCCCGGGCAGGACGAAGTTGCCTGGCGAGTGCGGCTGGGGCGTAGTTTCTGCAACAAACAGGTGTTGTATTTGCATTAAAAGGGCCAGCACCACTCGGGTGCCTTCCGTGGCCTCCATCACTTGTGGCCTGGACTCCAGCGCCCCCTGTGTGGCGCGGGCAGCATCGCCTTCAACACTGGTCTAGCGCTCCTGCCCCTGGGACCCACTGGACTGTAGGAAGCGGTGGCTCCCTCAAATCCAGTGGCTCCCGCCTGTTCTCCTAGGAGAGATCAGAGTTCGTGGAAGTTTTGCTGCCCTTCCTTGCGGGTGGGACGGAGTTGCCCAGCCTGGAGAGCTACCTCTGTTTTCCCAGCTGTTCTGAGGTTCCCGTGGGTGCCCTGTGGCGTGCCCCCTGGACCCACCCGCCCGGAAATGCATGGTCGTCTCCCTGGAGATGCCGGGGATGTGGAGGTGGGGTTCCATGATCCAGACATGAAATTTCTAGGCCTTGGACAGTGTTTGCGGAAATCTCACACTTAGAAGTCCAGTTTATATCGTTAAAGTCAATATGAAACCACGCATTTTGCTGAAGTGCCTTCTCCTGATTTTCCCTTTTGCCACCCGAGGCGTGTGATATGGTTGGAGGTGAATAGTGATGTGTTTGTGTGTGTGTGTGTGTGTGTGTGTGTGTGAGATTTGGAGGGAGGATCGCCTAGTGCCAAATGGAATGAAATTCTAGCTGGTGCCATATTTGTAGCTGCCTCCCTCCCCTCCCCTCTCCACACAAACACACACACCTGGAGGGGAAGTGGGGAAGACAAGTGTATCGCGAACAACGTTGGATCTGGGAGCCAAGAGCGTGTTTCTGTAAGCTTGGAGAATGAAGTGGTCTACGGAGGGGATGAGTGGGAGCCTTTTGTCACCCCTCCCCATAGAGGAAGGCGCCCCCTAGGGGCGGCCTCACGAGCGCTAGGCCGGGTATGCTTGCCCCTCGAGCGCGTGTACAAGTGTGTACGTGAATGTACTTGTGAAATGCGGCGGCGGCCGAGTGTGCGCTCGGCAAAAATATGAATAATCAACACATCGCTCACACCTCTGCCGCAAGCCGGGAGGGAGCTGGGAGGTCCCGCGGGCTTTCCCCTGCCGGCTGGCGGGGGGCGGGGACCACCAGTTATTCGGAGAACTCTGGTTCTTTTCCTCTCAACTGAGCTGAGAAACTGCGGGGGGTTGGGGGGGGGTGAAAGAGAGGGAGAAAGTCACACTTAACTTTTTTTTTTTTTCTTTTTAAAGGCCTTGTGCATGCTGTCATCGTAGAGTGTTGGAAGAGGAGAGGAGGTTTTGTGGGGTTTTTTCCCCCTCCTATTTATCTGCGGAGATGCCACTTGTCACCTCCCATCCTCATTTTGCTTATCTGTAAAATGGAGGCAAAAAAATCCCCCTTGAAGAGTTGCTGTCAGGCTTAAGGGTGGGAAAGTGCTGGCAGTGTCTGGCATTCAAGGAAAGTGCTTGGTAAGCCTCCTGCTTTTGTTCGTGTGAACTTTTTCCAGCGTTACCTTGCGTGGAGACCCCTGGTCATGCAGGCCAATTTGCCCCCAGATCGCTGCTGCTGGTGGAGATGCCATTGCTTTCGTGCATAGGTCACTGCAAGGGGCTGCAACCGGCCAGTTTACTCCAGCATAACCCCAACATCGGGGGCTTGGCTCGCATGCCGCCACACCTCCCGAGAAATTGGCTCCCCAGGTTAGAAGAAGCCACAGCAGGCTCTTGGGTCTCCAGACCACCTGTCCTGCAACACACGCCTCTCCAGCTGGATTCCCGCGCTGTCCAGCGCCGGCGCCTGAGCTCTGCCGTGGCTGCTGCGGGAATTAGTTCCCTTGACCTTTCCACTTTTCGGCTTCGGATTGTGCTTCCTCGCTCTCTGCACCCGGAATGGGGAAATGGGAAGGAAGGATATTTCTAGAGAAGAATACTGAGGGAAGAAGGAGCAGGCGCAAGAGGAGGAACAAGAATAAGCGGTGGAGGACGAGGAGGAAGACTTTGTGGAGTTTTGAAGTGTTGGGTACAGCTGATCTGGCTCCTTCGACCCATTTTGGGTAAATTCATGGCACTGACCGGATAGGCTTGGGCACATGGGTGGCGTAGCTTTTCTGTAGCTGCCTCCTTCACTACGTCAAAACAAAACCAGAAGCGAGTCTACTTCTCACCCAACTGTCCTAAAGCAAAGTCCTAAAGGGGAATGTTAGGTGTAGATGGCAGAGTCCTACTGAGATATTTGTCGTGCCTTCATGAATAGTTTTTTTTTTTTTTTTCCCCTCCCGCCCTCTCTGGGGAATTTGTATTTATAGAACATACTGATCTAGCTTCCGGAAGAAAAATGCCAAAGTTGCAATTTGAAGTGGGAATTAATGAAATTGGATATTTTAAAAATCATTCACGAATTGTAGATTAAATATTCTCAGCAGGACTTGAGAGAGTGAGTAAAGTCATTTTTTTTTTTTTTAGACAGCAAAAAATCTAGTTTTTTTTTTTTTTTTAACCCATTGAAAAATTCTCATCCAAAGAGAGGACTCGGGGGCCACCACTTATTTCACTTACCAACCCAGACCGGCTTTCCTGGTGGATCGAATTCCCCGGTACTAGTCCAGTTTGGGGCTTAGGCAGCGTAGACCCAGAGGCCACCCAGTGTGACTGAAATCCTGGAGGTGAGGATCATGAGGTGGGGGAATTCGACATATCTGCGTTCCTCTCCAGAGCCCTGCCGGAGGAGACGCTGTCTCCAGAGCAATTTTTAAGGAAATTTCCAAAGCTTTGAGGAAGAGCAGAGACGCTGCCCGGACCGGACAATAATGGACAAATGGGTCTTAAAACCAATTAGGTTTTAAGTGGTGACCGGACGCACCTTATTGAGGTGCCGATGTGAAACATGGACAAGGAAAAAACTCCGGGGGGGGGGTGTCTTTGGAAAGGTGAACAAAGAAGAGGACAAGAAAAAGGGCGGATTGCCAAGTTTGCGTCATAGATTGTCATGAAGAATCGTGATCCTGCATCTTGGATTTTTCTTGACCCCGGCGAGAGACGGAACGGAGCTCGCCAGCCCAAGGCTGAGAGGCGCGCGCGGGCTCGGCGTCGCGGCAGGGCCAGGCTTCGCTGGGCCGCAGCTGCTCCAGCCGGGCCCCGCGCGGCCCGGGGCGGATTTTGTGTTTCAGGTTTGAAAAAGGAGGGTTATTCGGCGGTAGCCGCAGGCAACAGTAAGAGACGCAGCTCTCGGGCTCAACCAACGCCACCCACTCCCGTGATAACCCACACTCCTTCGGCGCGGGTGGCCAACTCAGCAGCCACCCCTCCCCAAAACCCATGCAAACATAATTAAACCCAACTGGGTTGGCAGAAAAGCTCCCAACTCGGGAAGCGCCACCCGGCTGCACTTAACAATCCTCCACGCTATCCCCACTCCCACCCCCGACACCACGCCCCAGCCGCACTCGCCAGGCAACTTCGTCCTGCCCGGGAGAGAATTTCTGTATTCCGGACTAGCCACCCGCAGGACCTCTAGCATCACATCAGCCATCGGTTCCCATTACCTAGAGCAGCCACCGGGAGGGCGCCCTTAGAGCAACCGGCCAAGAGCGGTGTGCCCCACCAGGTCAAGGTTTCCGGACCACAGTTTCCATAAACTACCTCCCAGCGGGGCACTGCGGTCCCTGAACTTGTCACTGGCGGCGGAGGAAGCCCCCCCCCCCGCCCCCCCGCCCCGCGAAGTCTGATCTGGTGACTGCAGCAGGGAGCTGGGAGAAAGGAACAATTCATTCTCTTCCTAAGGGACATAATTTGGGTGGCAGCTGTTTACTGGTGAGAAAAGTCGGCGTTCCCGACCTTGGCTGTGCCCTTTAACCCAAGCCAACCTGAGCCTTAGGGGCAGAGTGACCCGGCCAGGCTCTGGCCCGCTGCTGACTGGCGGCCCCTCGGGGTACTCTCCGCATCTTTCCCTAGCAGCGTCGAAGTGCAGGCAATAAATGGTTCCTTGGGAAAAAAGATCACCAGGCTCATCGCACATTTTGGAGGGCTCACGGACTGATCCACACTCTCCGCGGAGAAACGAGAAAGCTTGACCCTGCTGGGAGCAGACCCCAAACAAGGAAGAGAATGGGTGGAATAATTCACAAAAAGAGCGAGCGGGAGTAGAAATTCTGGTAGTTATTTTTTGCAGGGGTTGAAATTATCCACAGAGGCTGCATGTTACAGAAAATTGCCAAGTTGAAAAACGGGGTAGTAGATTTCATTCTTTGCAAATTTCTTGCCCACCTACCCTCTTCTTTCTCTGAACAACTCCTGGCTTGGATTCTTTACCACCTCCTATTTTCTGACACTTCCTTCATGGCTCCTCTCACTCTTCTTCGTCCAACAGGGAATAGCCAGCTAAAGCTCCGGAGCCTCACAGCCCCATTCAATACAACCCAGAGGCTAGGATTTCACCTTTTCTCCCCTCCCCCCAATCAACTGCTTGAGTCCTTTGACCCTGGGTCTATGAAGAGTATTCGTCCGTTTTCTAGCGAATTTCTCTAGTACAGATCAGCAGAGCGCGATCTTGCCTGTACAGTCTGGGGTTGCAGTTTGCCCCAGGGGTGAGGTAGAGGCGCACCGATCCCTTTCTTAGGAAAGCCTCATTCTCTGAAAGCGCAAGCTTCCTATCCACGCAGGCAAAGGAGTTGCGAGGAGCTGTGTCCTCTAGCGGCAAACCCTCGCAGTTCATTTGTGAGCGCTCACCTACACCTAAGGGATCTGGTCCGAAGTCAATTGATGCGCAAAACTAAGTCCTAAGTATGTGTGGGGTGGGGAGGAGAGTCTCCTGAATGTAATCCAGGCTTTCGTAAATGCCCTGTGCGTAATGAGGCCGGGAGACTTGGGTGCAGTCGTTCGAACTGTGGAACAGCTGATTGTCTCCTCCACGGCAGATGGTCTTTGAGCACAGATTTGCATTCATTGTCTTCAAATCTGTTTTCGCGCTGGTGTTCTAGATTTCAGCAGCAGATCTATGCACAGATCAGAATACAAAAGGAGAAGCAAGAAAATAACACCCAGCCAGGAGGATTTTTAATAGGCACCGCGAGTTGCATGGCGTAGTTACAAAGCCGTCTAGGGTTTCAGCTGTTTGGCGGAGCTGCTGCCGCCTCTCGGCCACTAGCCCGCGGGCCAGCACCGCGGCCACCGCGCTCGGTACGCAAAGTTTCCGTGACTCCCGGGGTTGCCCCCCTGAGGCTCCCGGCAGCTTCGGGAACTAGGGAGAGAGAAGAGGGTTCCCGGGATACACCCCGGCAGCTCTCGCATTAAGCCTGCCACGATCTGTCAGCAACTTCTCATCTGCACGGGTGCGACGCCCGTTCGCGCCCGCCCGGGTATATTTTTCTTAGCTCCTCTACCGTTTTCCCCGTCATTATTTATTTGAACAGCACTTGAGCCTAGCTCGTCCACACCCCACTCCCGACTTTCATTAAATATCCTTTTTTCCCCCCTAACATCTTGCAAACCGTACACAAAATCTGAGTGTCACCATGGAATCCCAGGAGACTTGGGAGAGCCGTTCAGGGAGCTGGTGCTCTGGGGAACGTTTGCACAAAACAAAAGTACAAGTGGTCACACGCTCCGCTTTTTCGCAAACATGTACACAGATCCAAACCCCGAAAATTAACATGCCTCCTGGCAGGCTACAAAAACCTACATCTAGAGGCAAATTCACAAAGGTTTCCCCCGCTCCCGCGGCCAGGCGGAGCCAGCGCGTCCCTAGGCCGTAGGACCCAGCTATCCTGCGTCAGTGCAGGGTTTGGGGGCCCCCATCCCGCTCACGCCACGCGCGCAGGGTTCGGGCGAGGACTCGGTGCCCACAGCTTTCTGTCCCCTTTCACCTCCCGGACTCCCGGCAACGCAGAGCGTGGTGCGCGCCGCCGGAGGACGTCGGCCTGGCTTGCCCGGCGCCGGCCAATCCCGAGCGTCCATGCAAATGAGGCTCCTTATTGGGCCGCGGCTCCGCCTCCGGCGGCCCGGGCAGTAGTAACCCATTCATGGGGCCGGCGCGCGGATGCAGCCCGGCTCAGCGGCTCTCGCAGCCACCGCCTCCTCTCGGCTCCGGGTCTTCCCCTTCCTTTTAAAACTGATCCTGTTGGGGATTTTTTTTTTTTTTCTAAATTGGAACCGTGGGGAGGAGCAGGGAGGGAGGACCTGGAGGAAGCAGAGAGATTAGGCAGCTATCAATCTCCTCCGGTTTCTCCCAGAACAGGTGATGCTTCTAAATTGTGACCACTTTGTGGAGGCAGCTCTGCAGTTGGAAGGATGCGAGCGACCTAGGGTGGAGGGCCTGAAGCGGCAGATCTGAACTTGCAGAGGATAAAAACCCAAACTTTTGACTACATCATTCCGAACCTCGCGCGTGAAGCAAAGGACTTTTTTTTTTTTTTTTTTCCAAGGCAGACCCAAACTTCGGCACTTGATCCCCCTTTCTTGGATTGCGTTGGAGGAGACGGTTTGCTTGCAGCGTCGAGAACGGTCAGGACTGTGTTTTTGTAAACTCATTTTTAAAGCGACAGTAAAGGATCAGACTTTTTAAATGTTTGGGATTCAAGATACGTTAGGAAGAGGACCAGCTCTGAAAGAGAAATCGCTGGGCGCGGAGATGGATTCGGTCAGGTCTTGGGTCCGGAATGTCGGTGTGGTGGACGCCAACGTCGCGGCTCAGAGGTAAGGAGACGACTGCACAATTATTATGCTCTCAAAGTCTCTTGCTCTAGGTGTCTCTCAGTGTGCCCCCTCCCCTGCTCCGCATCTCTTTCCTTTTCTCCGTACCCCCATCTGTCGTCCTGGCCCCATGCGCTGGCGCTTTCCCTGCGGTGAGCAAGTTGGTGCAGTCAGGGGGACACTTGCCCGGCAGCCAACACTGGGGTTTCTGAACTGCCCGGCCCATTTGTGTGTCTCCCCCCACTCCTTTCCCACAGCCCACTCTCTGAGACAAAATAAAAAATAAAAATAAAGCAGCATCCAACGCCTCGCATCTCGGCTCCCATTTCTGCCGAGCGCGTGAGGACCGGAGCCTGCTGTCACCACCGCGAGAGCAGAGACGACTTCCTGGCCACGACCAGGTTTCCCCCACGCCGCCTGCGAGCGCCTCTTCTCCCGCATCTCGGTGGTTCCGGGAGAACCGGAGCCCAGCGACCAGATGGTGGCGGCGGCGGAGGTGGAGAGAGGACGCGGCCGCTGCCCGGGAAGGCGAAGCGGCCGGGAGCTCTGGGAGGGGGTACCGGCAAGAGGGTCGCGGCTCAGAGAGTGTGCCAGATGCACGGGGTCGGGGAGAGAAGAAATGAAAAGAGAAAAGATGAAGGAAGAGCACTAGAAGGAGTCGCGGAAAAAGAAACAGGAAAGGACAGAGGATCCGCCGCCAGAAAGCGGCAGGGATCTTCGGCTTCCAGCTTTGCTCGACGCTGAAGTCGACTTCGTTTCTGAGCGCCCGCGAGCTGGGAGAGTCCACGCCGTGTCGCAGCGTCACCCCACGAACACCTTCCCGCCTTTCGGCCTCGTCACCCCTTCTGAGCTGGGATTTGCAGACCTTCACGTCCCGGTCGGAGAAAGGCCACCTTCTGGTTCCCCAAGAGCCCACGAACTTCTTCCACAACTTTCGTTCGTCAAGCCGCATCTGCGCTCCGGGCCTTCCTCCCTGAAGTCCTGACATCCCACGGAGAAGTTACCCCTTTCCCAGGCAGGCTACGCCTCCGGGTGTCCCGGGTAGAGCGAACCCGGCCACACTCTTGGAGGAGAGAAAGCAGAAGTCGCATCGCTTCGGGACGGGGCCCAGCAGCGATGTCCGCCCGCCCGCCCGCTGGAAGCCAGGACGCGCCAGCGCCCCTGGGGCAGACCGCGCACCGCGGCGGCAGCGACCTTCCGCAGCGGCCTGGGGACTAGCCGGGCTTCAAGCCGAGGGAAGGAAGGCAGCACCGCCGAGCCGGCTCTGCCGCGCATTTTCTGAGCCCGGCTGGGGAAGATGCCGTCCTCACTGCCCTTCCTTTCCGGAGTCAAATAGTTTGTTAAAGTTGGAACAGGCGGCCTGAGTTGGGGAAATTCTAGCCAAAACGTTACACCCTTCAAAAGAGTGAAAGTGCTTGCGCCTGGGACAGGAGGACCAGAGACCTCAGCGCCGCGGGGCAGCTCCCGCCATCTGTGCGCTCACCCGCCCCAACTTTTTAGTTAAAAGTGGGTCTGGTGGCCAGTTTAGCACTGGCCCTGACAGACAGACAGGGAGACGCGTGTTCACATCCGAGGCGCTCCGAGGATGCCTTCTGAGTCCCCCGACTTGGGTTTCACGGTCTGTGGCTTTGGCTGGCGCCACCGGGAAACGCAGCTTGTATCCGGATGGCCTGGGTCTAGGCGAGGATGCTCTCTGCCTCTTAACAGTCTGGCTTCTCCCCTCGCAGTAACCCAAGGGGCTGAGGTGTCCAATAACGCGACCTCCGCAGTGATCCGCGACCCGCAGGGCTGGTCGCCGGGATTCCGCGGTGCGACTGTTTGAGATGCAACTTTTCGGAAGAGCGAGGGAAGCAGAGGGGTGAGGCCTGTAGGAACTAGACCTGGGCTCTGGGCTTTCTACCCGCGCTTCAGAGTTCTCATCCACAGCCTTGTGCGTGAGGGCAGGTAATTCAGAGAAAGATGAAGTAAAGGAGCCACTTCTTCAGCTGCAAACAAGATGCTTAGTTCCCTTAACCCCGGGCCTCACCTTCGCGATCTGATCCAGCTGCCGGGGCCGCCTTGAGGGTGGCGTGGGGGGCAGTCTGGACCTCTTGTGGCAGCCAGAGTCTTTCGATTTCCACTGAAGGCCCAACAGTGAACAGCCTGGTAGTGGGACCCTGGGAGGTTGGACCACTGGGCGGTGGAAGCAGCCCCAGATACGGTACTGCCGTTTGACCTCACGGCCACTACTCCTCTAAGGAGTTTTTACTTCTTAATCGGAATTGATAAAAGACCTGACAGGTCCAGCAATCTGGACCTGGGATGGGGTCCCTTGCCTATCTGCAGCGGCGTTGCTTGGGCACATTAGTAACGGCTTGTCTTTTCTCTTTCTGTGTCCGGTGTCCCACCTGTCTCTTCCTGCGCAGTGGGGTCGCCCTGTCCCGTGCCCACTTTGAGAAGCAGCCTCCCTCTAACTTGAGGAAATCCAACTTCTTTCATTTCGTCCTGGCGCTCTACGACAGGCAGGGGCAGCCGGTGGAGATAGAGCGGACGGCTTTCGTGGACTTTGTGGAGAACGACAAAGTAAGAGGACCCCTGCCCCCGCCCCCCCGCCATGACTCCCTCCTTGCAGAGCTCTAAAGATTCCATCTGTCACTTGCGACACTTTTCCGCTCGCATCATCAAGGATGATAAATCGAGGCTTCTCACCCCCAGCCACTAAATCAGTAGATTTTCCCCCGCACCTCCTCCTGCCCCTACTCCCGCACCCTGCGGGGTGTAGAGCGCTGGCGGCTGGGTGAGCTGAACCTAGGGGTCCTTAGTAGCGCGCGATTGTAGAATGACCACCGAGCAAAAGCCCTTTGGACTAGACCATAGACTAGCCATACAAGGCTGCCGCTGCCCCCCTCTGGGTTATTTTCGTTATTTTCACCTGCAGGGTGGGTTGAATCAGTCCTATGGTGGAAACTCACAGCCCAGCCTTGACCAATCTCCCAGGCACGGAAGCCTTCTCTTCCACTCCCCAAGGCAGCACCTTGTTTGAACTCAAGTCCGGATTTGGGGACTGGATTTGATCTCAAATAGAGGGCAGTCAACCTAAACTGATATGTGACCAGAAGGAGATCTCTTGCCCTCTGTGGGCCTCAGTCTCCTCAGCTGTGCCACCTGAACTGTAAAGTTAAGTTCCTACTTGGACCTGGGAATCAGTTGGTCCCTGAGCTCTGGGCCTTGGTGCTGAGGTTTCAGGGGAGTAGGGCCTATTTCTGCCCTTTTAAATGATAGGTCGCTTCACCCTTCGGCTGAGAGAAGCCTCAGGGCTTCCTAAGGATAGATAGACCAGATGGGTTGGTGTTGGGTTATCTCCCCTGCCGCTGGGCAAGCCTTGGAGATAGTCAGCGGTAGGCAGGGGCTCTTGCCCTTTGACCCAGGGCTGGACAAGAGGGTTGTTCAAAGTGGTGGGAGGTGGTATAAGGAAGCACTCTTTCCTGTTTCCCTCATTTGGGGGGACTGAAATACCAGGGAATCGAATGCCTTCCATCTTTTCAGGAACAAGGCAATGAGAAGACCAACAATGGCACCCACTACAAGTTACAGCTCCTGTACAGCAATGGTGAGCATCCTATCGGCTGGCACCTGGTAGCCAGCAGAGTACCTAGCACATCTCACTTTCCTGGAAGGCATTGCCTAGATGACTGGCAGACAGATTTGGGAGCATAAGGCCGTGGGAGGTTTGCTTGGGACTGGGGATTAGAGGTCTTTGCCTCCTGGACAGCTCAGCCTGGGCCTCTACCCCAGGGCAGGGAAGGGTTTGGGTGTGGGAGAGCGGGCTCTGCAGACCTTGATCCTGCTGGTCTCCCGCTTCCTGTAGGTGTCCGCACGGAGCAGGACCTCTATGTCAGGCTCATCGACTCAGTCACCAAGCAGGTGAGCCAATGGGCCGCTTGGCTCCTATTCATCTGTCTCTGGCCCCCAACTCCCCAGCTTATCTCTGACTTCTACCCTCCTGCATGATTTCTTGGGTCAAACTTCAAACTTCCTTCCATACTACCTTGTCCACTCTGGGAACACTTCTTTTTCCCTCTCTCTCCAATGTCCTGTGTCTATCTGGTTTTGGAGATGCTGGGGGCAAGGGAAGGAGAGCAAAGGGATAAAGAGAGGACACAATTGGGAGATTCAGACCCCCAAACATTCCTTTTTGCAAAGAACTATGGGGCACACTTTTGTTATTTCTTCAGCTGAGGTAACAGGTAACTGCTCAGGTTCCCCTGTAGGCAGAAACTGCTAATGGGGTAGCAGGTAGTGAGAGGGTGAGAATTTTGTTCTTGTTCTAAAGTCCCCTCTTTGTTTGTATTTCTACCCGGCTGGCTACATGTCTTCCCTTCCTGTCCCTGCACAATTCTCAGCCTATAGCTTACGAGGGACAGAATAAGAATCCGGAGATGTGCCGAGTTCTTCTGACACACGAGGTGATGTGCAGGTAAGAGCCACCTTGTCCTCGGGGCTGGACTAGACAGACGGCTAACTTGCCTGGCTTCCTGGATTAACTTGTGGGAGAGAAGGCTCCCGGTGGACATGCCCGGGGCAGATTCTCTAGAACCCTCATCCCTTTTAAAGTCAGTTTTTGAGAGGAGAGCAAACCAGAAGATTCACGGTTCCAAATCCCTGGTGTTGCCGGAGTTTCCTGGGCCCAGTGGAAAGTGTCCGCTGTCCACCTTAGGCAGGACCGTTGCCAAAGGAGATGGGCCGCCCAAGCGGGGTTTGTGATGGACTTTGGGATTAGGACTTTCCCGCCTTGCCCGCTGGGGTGGATTTCCAGGCAGAGCCACTTGTGGAGTTACTGAGTCTAAACCCTGGAAAATCGCAGTCTGGGCTCGGGAACCACCAGAGTGCTGAGCCTCCCATTCCCCGGCTATTTTCCTGCACCTAGGCACCTGCTCCAAAGTGGCTTTCTTTCCTTGCATGAAGTCGCTTCTCTATCACTTCTCATTGAAGGTGTTTCTTAGGTCAGGAGGAGCTTAGAAAGACTGGTCCTGGTTCCCACCTGTGAATTGAGAGTCCCCCACCGCTGGGAGGTCTGGGGTCTAGAGCAACCTAGGATCCCGAGGTCACTTTGAGAAAGGCACACCGTCTGCTTGGGTTCCTACAATTTTCCCACCTACCTTTCAGAGACCGATATATTCCATTTTGAGTCCTGCACAATTTTTTTTTAATTAGAAGATAAAATTCATCCACACGCTCAATCATTCTACAAATGTTTTTTGAATCTTTTTTTTTTTTTGCCTAGTTTTTGCAGGTATATTGGGCTAGATGTTGAGGATCCCACTGCAAATAGAAAGGATATACAAAGGAAATTCTGGGAAGAACATGGTTATTTTATTTAAAAAATTTAGAACTCTATTCTTTACAGCATTTTCTCCCCTCCAAAATCTGATTGGAGGGAAAACCTCCATTCTCCCCCCTCAGCCTGCTCTTGCTTCAGTAAATGGTTCCTACCTCCAGACTTGCTAGGTTTGGGCAATCACAGGCCATCTGATTTAGTATGGACTATTTTATGGGCAGCTCCCTGAAGCCCCATCTCCCTCCTCAACCCAGTCAGAGAGAAATCATAACAATTGGACATGTTTGTTTTGGTTTTGACCAAGTATTAGAAAAACAAATTTGTTAAATACAAAGTTTGACTCTGTCTATCTGAGGGGGACTGAGGTTCCCTTACTGAATTGCTTGGTGAAGAGTTGGGTGATGAAGTAAGAAGATAGATATTCCATTATCCCAGGGCCCCTTCATAAATTTGTTCAGAAAGAAAATACAAATTCAAGATGTACTTGTATGCAATACTTTAATAGGCAGAATGCTATAATTTGGTTGGCAAGTCAAGAGGATTTTTATTCTTCTCTACACTTTTAAATGCCTTTGTCTGGAGCAAGATAACCTTAAAAGAAAAGAAAACAAAACCACCAAACTAACCCGTTGTCTAATGAATTATACCTATCCCTTTCCATAATACTCGCAACCCCCCCCCCAATCCAGCTGTAGTGGAGGCTGACATTTTTATTTTTAAGCCCAATCAAATCCTCCTCATTTTATGCTGTTTAAGTAGCAGCATCAATTTTTAAAGCCTCTGGTTTAGTCTGCATTAGTAACACAATATAAAAATTTAATGTACTGTAACTTCTCTGCATTGGAAACCAGGAGGGTGCTCTGCTATTTTCTTCCCAAACTAGAATTTAAAACAAATATTAATTATGGGCAAATAGATGATCCATTGGATGGGTCCTGTCTCGTGTGTGTGTGTGTGTGTGTGTGTGTGTGTGTGTGTGTGTGTGTGTTGGGCGAAGGTAAGTGAATGCAAGTATTAGATGAAAAGGGAAGTTTTCTTTCAATCTGTCAGAGCTAGCTGATTCTCAGGTATGGGAGCAAGTTCCTTCTCCCACAGTTTACGAGCTGGTTACAGCAGTCAACATTGGGGAGATGGATCAGATATCCTTGTTTCTCAATGATTATCGCACATACTTCATTTCATTTGCCCCATGTTATGCTGCATACCTGGGCATTTGCTGGAATGATTTTATGTCCCATAATCCTATAATCTTTAGTAAAATGTTTCTAAATTGGTGTTTAACTTTATTATTATTATTTAGGAGGAACAAGCAAAGGGACAAAAATAAATCTTGTTTAGAAATAACTTCTTCCTCCCCCTTCTCTGCTTTGCTTTTAGTTCATTTTGCCAATTATTAGCAAGGAGAAATCTAGTTGTTATGCTGCTGCCAGCCACCCCTGTGCCCTCAATGCTCAGAGGGTTAAAAGATATTATAATTTGAACAGAAGTCGTCTCAAGGCCTACAGCTGGCTAATAACAGAGTTGTATTGAGCGCTAGCAAACCCCACAGCTGTGACTTTTCGCCACAAGGCGCAGGCTAGACAGGGCCCTAATCAGATGGGCCAGCCGGGCAGTGGGGCCAGTGTCTTTATCGGCCAGATGGTGTGAATTTAGACACTTTTGTTATGCAATCGCAGGGAGGAGTTGGGGAGAAGAAAACAAAACAAAAGCCACCATGCTGTGCGCTTATTTGAGTTTGAAATTAGAGACAGATTTTTGAAAGTTGAGGGTTGAATTTTAAAAAACGATTTTGGAGAGGAGAGGGATATGTTAGCTTATCAAGAGCCAGAGTAGGGCTGACTGGGCACCCTCTGTCCAGGGTTGGGGTGCTTCTTATTTTCTTCCCTAGACATCTTTTTTTTTTTTTTTTTTTTTTTTTTTTTTTAATCTTTTTCTTTTTTCTCTTTCTGAAAAATGCAGGTGAGATTCGGTTTTGTGATAATTTTTTTTTTCATATTCTCCCACCTTCCATCCCCAGCTTGACTTATTCTTCCTCTTAACCTCTTCAAAGACACCATGTGGAGACCAGGAGGAGGAAAGGGGCCTGTAAGCAAATTGAGAGTGTTTCAAGTAGAAGGGTCTCCAAATGAGTACTAGAATAAAATAAAACAAGCCAAAAGAGACACAGAGAACCAGCTTTCATTTCATTCATTAGCAAAGAGGAGCCCCCCAACCCCTCTGGGGTAGTTGGAAACACAATTGCAACCTATCCCCAAGTTCAGTTTCCTCTTCTCCACTTGCTTCCTTCATTTATTTACTTATTTATTTACTTATTTTCCTATTTTACAGTCATTGTCAGTGAAAGGAAACACTTCTCAGGAACCTTGTGACTTGGAAGGTTGGAAAAGAACCTTAAGAGCCCTTTAACTAAAAGAGCTGAGCCCAAAGTTGGCCATTCTGGCTATGCCTCTAGAGCAAAGGGAAGGCAGGATTGAGTTTGTCATCTGTGTTAATTCAGGGACCCCAGATCCACATTGTTTGCAGAGTGTGGTTTCCTAAACATCATGGGTTCTCCTTGTCTCTCTGCTTGTGTTATTAATAATGCTGACCTGAGAACCGCATGTCATTTAAGGAACAAAATAAAGAACAAGTAAAACATATTAATGAGAACTTTTCTTAAAGAGAACAGGGCTTTGCTTTGGCTAACTTGGGAGTTTTAAGAGGGGATCCAATAGGGCAAATACAACGGATCCTATTACTTTTGTACTTTTTTTGGTGTGGTTCTGGGGACTGGGTATTTTTATGCTTTCACTATCATTGTAGTTCAATAGCCAAGTAACCATCTGTGTCATCTTTTTTTGTACTAAATATTAACACTAGCGATTATATTTAAATACGTTACTGTTGGAAAGTAGAGGATGGGGCTCCTCAAGTTTCCCTGCGTTCTCCCTTTGCGTATCATTTACTTCCCTGAATTGGTTCTCCACTTTGTATTTCGCTGGCACCAGGGTTACATTTTTATCTGTTTTTCTTTTCCGCCAGAGGAAATCCCCATGGAAAGCAGCTGAATTCAGCCGAGCAATTTTGCAAACTTACTTGGCCTCCTCAGAATCATTCCTGCCCAAACCCAACAGACGGGCACATTCTGACAGTGTGTGCTCGTGTAATTAAATTGTACCCGCATTGCACACATATTTGGGGTTAGGTTGACAAGCTGGTGATGTCAAAGGAGAGTCTGGCTTGAAGGCCTTTCGGTAACTAGCATGTATGGGTCTTTTGAAATCGTGTTGCTAAGAAAAGTGGTTTGCCTTGAGCTGCTAAGGTATACATTGACATAAGCAATGCTCCAGGATCCCGGAGGTGGGAGCCGGAAATGGGTGGGGGTTAGGAGGAGAGACAAGGGCTTTGGGGGGTGGGAGTGCAGCTGGCCAGCATTTTTATTGGTGTTAATCTTGGGATAGATTGAAATTTTAAAAGTTAAGACCTAATATAATTTCAAAGGCCAAATATTATTTCAGAAAGTCCCAATGGCAAACTCTGGTATTTAGGAAAGTCGAGACAAATTTTCTTTTACTTTCTACTAATTTGATTAAATTTCTTAAAACCTCATTGAGCCCATTTGCTGGAAATGTGTTAGCTTCCTTCAGGTGTGTTTTACTTTCTAAAGGTGGTAGAATTGTTCACTAACTAAATCACGCATCCCTGAATGAGAAAGATGTGCTCGAAAAGTTTTAAAATCTTGATTCGTTTATTTATGTTTGATTCTGTGGAGGATCAGAGAGGCTGGAAGTCCCAAAGAGAGCCACAAAGCAAGTCGGTGACTGGCCTGGGGCCGGCCTTTGGGTCCTGGCTGCCATAGGGCTCCCCATTTTTCCTTACCCCATCAGTTTCCAAGGGTGCTCAAGGAATTCCATAACCTCCTACACGTAAAGCTAGAAGGACTCTAGAGATACCTAATCCAACATTTTCATTTTCTTTCTTCATAAGCTCAGAGGGATTAGAGATCTGACTAAATTCATGCAACTGGTTAGTGAGGAGATAGATGCCAGAGCTCTGATTCCCAGGTCAGCAATTTTTCTACGGCACTACAACAACCCTAAGCTACAGAGGATCCAGCCTGGGAAAGGCAGCAGTCATGGGTACCCGGGTTATTGTTGACTTTAGACGTATTCTCCACCTGATTTGGGTGACCATGGTTTTCTTGTAAGCCACATTGAGGCTCCACCCTAAATCAACTACAGTTGATAGTGGATAATGCATCTGAAATGAGCCAATAGGTATTCTAAGGTCCGAGGCCCTAATAAGCTGTAGTTGCAGGTGGGCAGTGTGGCGTTCATTCCTTTCTCAGATTTGTCCCTGTATTTTGAGCAGGTACCTTTGGATTGGAGAATTTTGCTCCCTCTCAGGTCCTTTTGGGTACTTTCTTCTGTTCTAACTGCTTTGGGGGATCCTCTTCTCTCTTCCTCTCTCAACATTGATGGATCATCCAGGTCCCCAGCACTTTGCAAGGGGAAAGTGTTGGGAAATTGTTTTTAGGACTGGGACTGACATCTGGTCAAGTCCCATTTCTGTCCTGAACTTGATAAAAATTATTGGAGAGACTGTTCCCCGGCTCCCCACCTCATTTTCTTCTAATGTAGAAATGTCCACCAGAGTTCTGCTTTTCTTCCTTTGTCTTTGGGAAATGATGGAAATGAATGAATGAATAAATTCTTCACAAAGTTTACAAGTCATATATATAAATTATCTTTTTTTTACTTTTAATTATTTTATTTGTTCTAAGTAGTTATACATGACAGTAGAATGAATTTTGACATGTAATACATAAATAGAATGTAACCTTTCATTCTCCTGGTTGTATATTGAAGAGTTACACAGGTTGTGTAATTATATATGCACATAGGGTAATAATTCCAATTCATTATACTATAGTTCCTACTCCTATGTTCCCTCCCTTCCCTTCACTCCCTCTGTCTAGTCCAAAATACCTCTATTCACCCCCACTCCATTGTGAATTAGCCTCTGCATATCAGATAAAACATTCAGCCTTTGGTTCTTTGTGATTGACTTATTTTACATAGAATAATATTCTCCAGTTCCATCCACTTACTGGCAAATGCCATAATTTTATTCTTCTTTAAGGCCGAGCAATATTCTGTTAGGTATATATGCCACATTTTCTTTATCCATTCATCTGTTGAAGGACACCTGGGTTGGTACGATAGTGTAGCTACTGTGAGTAGAGCTGTTATGAACATGGTGTGGCTGCATCACTGTAGTATGCTGATTTTAAAGCCTTTGGGTATAGACTGAAGAGTGGGATAGCTGAGTCAAATTATGGTTCCATTATAAGTTTTCTGAGGAATTACCATACTGCTTTCCAGAGCCTTTGCCCCAATTTGCAATCCCAACAGCAATGTACATCCTCAGCAACATTTATCATCACTTGTGTTCTTGATAAGTGCCATTCCAACTGAAGTGAAATTCAATCTCAGTGATTTGCATTTCTCCAGTTGCTGGAGATGTTGAATATTTTTTTTCATATATTTGTTGATCAATTGTATTTCTTATTTTCTGAAATGTCTGTTCAGTTCCTTAGCCTGTTTATTGATTGGATGTGTGTGTGTGTGTGTGTGTGTGTGTGTGTGTGAGAGAGAGAGAGAGAGAGAGAGAGAGAGAGAGAGAGAGAGAGAGAGAGTTGTTTTTTTGAGTTCTTCATATAGCCTGGAGATTAATGCTCTATCTGAGGTGTGTGTGGTAAAGATTTTCTCCCATTTTGTAGGTTCTCCTCACATTATTGTTTCCTTTGCTGTAAAGAAGATTTTTGGTTTGATTGCAAAAAAAAAAAAAAAATTCTTCACAAAGTACACAACTTCTCCAGAGAAAGGTGCTATAATCAGTAAGATTTATGATCATCAAACAGCTGCTCATGGTCTATTTTTTTGGTGGGTGTGTGATACTGGGAACCAAACTTAGGGTCTCAAATATGCTAGGCAAGTGCTCTACCTCTGAGCTAATCCCCAGCCCTGCTTGTGGTTTATTTAATACATTTTTCTTCTTCTGCCTTCTCCAAATATTTATTGGGATAAAAAAGAACTAATATATGCAATCATAAAATCATTGAACACCAGCCTGGAAGAGGCCTTGGAGAACTTAAAATCTAACCATCCGTGGTTCAGTTACAAATACAGCTCTGGGGAGAGTTGTGATTTGTGGCGGATTAGCCAGCTCGTAAGTCCCAGAGTGAGAATATGTGAACGATTGTATTTTGAATATGTTTTTGGCTTCAGGTTCAGGTTCAAGTTTTTCTTTTCTTTTTTAATTTCTTTTGTTTTTTTTTTTTTTTGTTGTTTGTTTGTTTTTTAAATAAACCATGGTCACAAATTTTGCCCTCAAGCAGCTTCTAGCTTGGACACGTTCATTTTTTGGTGAACATTCTCACCTTTGTATGCTCAATGAACTATTTTTAAAAAAAAATATATAACAAGATTCTTTTACTCTCTTGTTTTCCTCCCCATCTACAGTCGATGTTGTGAAAAGAAAAGCTGTGGAAACCGAAACGAGACTCCCTCAGACCCTGTCATCATCGACAGGTAGGGGAACACCCAACTTGTAGATCACCTTTGGTTTCTTTCCTTCACGAGTCTCGACCCTGAGCCCCGGCCACTTGTGCTGTCCTGGAAGGCTGTGTTGGTGTTCTCTCCAAGGCATTTAGTTGGTATAATAGCAAGGGTGCAAGGGTGTCCTCTTGCTGGTTGGCTTCCTCCGGAAGGAGTCTTGACCTTCCTTTTAGAACACACATCTCTGGATCTCCGCCCGATTCCTTTCCAGGTGCAATGACTTCAGCCTAACGAGGAGTGTGTATGGTAAAGGAGGGGACAGGCTGCCATCTGTACTGGCAGGGTAGGGCCTCTGTCTGTTTTCTAAAAGAGGCAGTGCACCCCACATTAAGTGGCACCCTTTTCCATGCTTAGTGACCGCGGAGCTTGAAGCCCAGGCATTTAGACTTCAGTGTAGGGGCTTGTTTCAAGTGCTCTCTCGCACTGAGGAAGATTCTCTTCCACCACAGAGGACCACGTTCTGGGGTCTCTGATATTATCAGAGTGGGAAAGATTCTTTGGGACAAGATGCAAATTCACTGAGATGCGATTTAGGCATCCTCAGCTGTCTGTTTTTGTGATTGGAAACAGAACTCACAAACCAATGAAAAAAAAAATACCAAATTAACTTCCAGCAATCATGTAATTTTTAAGAAACCCCATATTCCCACCCCTAATTTTTTCTCTTTCGTTAAAAAACGGAATAATTCCCCATTGCTTCTTTCTTTGGGTTTTCATGTTTCTAGCCAGGTCCTGAAATGGATTGGAGAGACCACAGTCTCCAAAGTTGTTATTCCAATATTCCAATGAATTCTCAGTTGGGAGAATGGAACCTCTGGCGTTCTTCCCAGAAAGCCAGCTTGGTTTCTTCGTGAAAAGTATAGCATAGCTGTAGGAATTGAGGAAGCCTGGATTCTGGTCCTGTCCTAGCTTCTGACCTTGGACAAAACCCTCAGCATCTCTGTTCTGCAGCAGTGTAAGTAGTGACAGGCCCGAGGGTGCTGCTGGGAGGTGACCAAAATCTCAATGGCAGCTTTGCAGTGTTCGCTGATGCCTGAAAGAGGACAATAGGCAAATAGAAACTGTCGGATATGTATGGAGCTTTTGCCATTTGATGGAGCCGACTGGGGTTTCCTTGGGTATTTCTGGAAGTGCAGACAAGCTTAAGTATACAGACTTATAAGGACTGTTTGGGGTCATTGGTCTTTTACTTTATAGTTGAAAAAACTGAACCCAAGAGTGGTGGCACGACTTGCCCGCAGCAGCACAGCTGGTGGAGCAGAGCCGACGCTAGAACACAGCTGTGTTTACTGCTGGGCTCGTGACCCTCCATGGCCACAGCCTCCTTCTCACTCCCTGTCCTGCCTGATGAGTTGGATCTGCTGATAGCACATTGCATCGTTTCCTACTTCCCAGGATGTCCTTGGGATCCTCTGGGGGAGCTGGAGGGCGGCTGGAGGCTGGCCCTTTGCTTTCCAGCATGTAGAGTGAGCTTGTGGCTCTTCATCTAGTCTTTCCCACTCTCTCTAGCACTTCTCTCAAGAAGGTGCCCTAACCTCGTGACTGTTACATCTTTTCTTGTAATAAACACCCCATAAACCAGGTTTAGAAGTGTTTGCAAACCTGTAAGTGCTAGCCCGCACCTTACATCTTACGAGAGCACACAGCCTAATGATCTGTACTGAGCAGCAGGTCTTTATAGAACTACATGTCACCTGCATCCATGGAGACAGCTGGACATGCTTATGTTTTCCTCTGAGGCGATACACATGTTACACGCACCCAAGAAAGTGGTTCTTTGCATTTTTGGAGAGAAAAGATTTCATAGTAGGTGCTTTTATAGTGTGTGCTGGAATGCCTTCAATTCATCCAAGAAGGTGGAAACTGTATCTTGGCTGTGTTATGGAGTTTTATGTGACTGTGGCATTTATTTTTTACTGTTCTATGTACAATAAAACCACCCAGTGATGCCTCTGCATCACTTGAAATATGTGTTACTTCCGAAATGTTACCCGTCTACATGTGGAACATACGTACCAAAGGGTACCATAAACCGGCCAGGATTGGATTTTAAGAGAACTCATTTTATTATAAACCACACATTTGTTCACCTTCCTTATTGTCAGGCTTTTGTGTGGAGATATTGTTCCCTGACCAAAACCTTGTCTCACTGCTCCCGGATGTCTCTTGGGCATGCCTTCGCCTTCTCGCCTTCATTTTCAGAAGCAGAGGGGCAGGAAGTCAGGTTTCTGTGTGTGGGAGGGGTGCCTCGCATCACCCAGGGGTTTGGCTGAACTGTTCTTCTGGTCCCTGGGTTCAACATCTGCCACACGATCCCTCATGGAGCACCAAATGGGTGCAAAGTAGTCTATTTCAGATTTCCTCTGAGTAAATATAGAACGCTCTTCTTTGCCCTCGTTCCTATAATGTCAACTAATTATCTCCTCCCCCTTCTCACCCCACCTCACCAGATGCAGTTAATTTACACTGTCTCCTCACTTAACAGGCTTGCTCCATTCCGGCTCAAGGGAAGCCCGTCTATTCCCTTGGAATGGTGCATGTCTGTGGAGGAGGAGGAGAGGCTCAGGGGTGCTTCCCAAACTTTTCACCCCTAAGGATCCTTTTATTTCTGCCTTCGTGAACTTAGGGTCTTACAGGATTTTGCCTTCCAAACTGCAATGGATGAGTGTTAATGCAGCTATAATTCCCTTTTTTAAAAATTAATGGAAGACATATAACAAAATGGGAGGGAGGAAAAATCTCATCTCAGGTATGTCATTGACATCATCGACGGCCAGTCAGAATTTGATCAGAATGACAAAACCGGCATGGCTACGGCCACGTGAGAGACCTCAGCTTCAACACAGTCACGTGACTTTTCAGGAACCTGTATGACCATGTCTCTGCAGGTATCCAGGTTCCAATAGGCTGCATGAAACATTAAAGATAGCTTTTACCACCTTGTGGCACCTTGGTTGACAACCATTGATGTTTACCATAGGGGACTGACCTTCAGGGACGGAGTTCTCTGTGTCCCAAGACCTAGCCCCAAACTTGGAGTGTTTTTATTTCCCCCTGCTAAATGACACCTTGCCTGATTGCATGCTTTTGTCTCTTGGGCAACTCCATCCCTCTGCAATAGGCCAGGCCATGACAGAGCCCGGCAGCTATCCACAGTCCCCAGCAGTAGCCCCCTTCTATGTGAAACTGTGGGAAGGGGGCACAGGTAGGACTTGTTAATTTTTAGGGAAAAAAAAATCAAAAGTTCCTATCTAGGAAAAAAAATGCAAGGCAGATTGTGATGAAACAAACAGAAAAACCAACAAAACAATCCCTTGCGTGGTCTTTTGCCTAATCTTGCCGGTTAGACCTGTGAGGTGAATGGAAATGTAAAGGCTCAGACTGATTTCCACTGTGGTTTCAGAGGGGAGCTTGAACTCAAGTTGTCATGGGCTGAACTTTATTCATGTACAACTTTATTATTTTAGTTTTACTTTATTGTAATGCTGGGGATTGAACTCAGGCCTCATACATGCTAGGCAAGCACTCTACCCCTGAGCTGTACCCCAGCACCTGAGCTTTCTGAACACTCTCTGTTGGGTTGCTTCTTCTGAATGTCCATTGGGTCTCTGGTTCTCAGGATAACCTGGTGGTTCATAGAAAGGGGATTTTTTTGGATAATTTTTTATTGATTTTTTTAAAAAAGAAATGAAAGCGGAATGCACTCTAATTCTTATTACACATATTCAGCACAATTTTTCATATCTCTGGTTGTATATAGAGTATGTTGACACCAATTTGTGTCTTTATACATGTACTTTGGATAACGATGTCTTCTACATTCCACCATCCTTGCTAATCCCCTGTCCCCTCCCTTTCCCTCCTACCCCTCTTCCCTATCTAGAATTTATATATTTCTCCCACGCTCCCTCTCCCTACCCCACTATGAGTCAGCCTCCTTATATCAGAGAAAACATTCAGCATTTTTGTTTTGGGGATTGGCTAACTTCACTTGGCATTATCTTCTCCAGTGCCATCCATTTAACTGCAAGTGCCATGATTTTATTCTCTTTTATTGCTGAGTAAAATTCCATTGTGTATATATGCCACATTTTTTTAATCCATTCACCCACTGAAGGGCATCTAGGTTGGATCCACAATTTAGCTATTGTGAATTGTGCTGCTATAAACATTGATGTGGCTGTGTCCTGGTATGCCATTTTTAAGTCTTTTGGCTATAGACTGAGGAGAGGGATAGCTGGGTCAAATGGTGGTTCCATACCCAGATAGAAAGGGGATTCTAAAGAGTCTCTGGCATGAGAGAAGAAGGGTCACTATTATTCTGTCCTTCCAAAAGCCCCATAAAAGTCAGATGGTACAGAAGGCAAGATTTCCTCTTGAATCTTTGCGGGATGCCCCTGCCTATGGGAATCCTGGTAGGGCATTTTCCATAAAGTGGGCAGGCCCAATCTGTTTCTCACATACTAAATACCCCAGTCTTTGTCTTGGAACATTTGTCTCATATATTTCTGATTTCTTTTCCCGGGAGAACCATATTTAGTGTTGATGTATTTTGCTTATTTTCTTTTGCAAGAAGCCAAATGAACAACAGAGTGATCCTTGTTCAAAATGTTTTCTCAAAAATATCTGGAGTTTAATTGCCCATAACTTTTCCTGACTATTTCTTCCTTTAATTGTCAATTTTTAACAATTCTAGTAAATATGCATAACATCATTTTACCATCTTACTTATTTTTAAGTTTCATGTTAAGTTATATTCACATTGTTGTGCCGTGGTCACTACCATTCATTCATAGAACTCTTTATCTTGCAAAACGGAAACTATTACCCATTAAGCAACTCCGCATTACCTCCTTCCCACAGCCCCTGGCATCTGCCATTCTGTCTCTGAACCACATGTTAAGTGGCATCATATACTCTGTCCTTTTGTGACTGGCTTATTTCATGAGCATAATATCCTCAAAGTGTCTCCAAGTTGTAGCATGTGTCAGAATTTCCTTCCTGTTTAAGGCTGAGATACTATTTTGTTGTCTGTTCAGACCACATTTATTTTTTCATGCATTTATCCAGCGATGGACATCGAGGTTGTTTTGACCTATTGGTATTGGAAATGATGCTACTATGAAAATGGGTGTATAAATATGTTTTTGTTTCCCTACTTTTTATTCTTTTGGGGAACTACCTGGGAATAGAATAGCTGGATCATGTGATAATTCTATTCTCAACTTTTTGAGGAACCACCTCACTCTTTTCTGAAGTGGTTTGCAGCATTTTACATTCCTACCAACAGGCGCAAATCAGAGTTCCAATTTCTCTATATCATCACCCAGATTTGTTATTTTATGTAATTGATTTTTTGATGTAGCCATCCTAATGGGTGTGACTTTTTTTTTTTTTTTTTTTTTTTTAATGTTTTCCCCTGCCGTCATCTTGGTGGACACCTTTGCTGGCTGCTCTCAGCTGTGGTCCAGTCTTCTCTGGGCCCTTCCCTGCCACTTGGCATAGTCTTTTCCTACCTCTCTGGGTTTCACAGATTTCCTTGTTTTTTTTTAAAAGCACATGCCTGGTTCCTCTTTCTTGAGTGTATCACTGAACTCCAGTCAAGTGCTATTTGTGGGATGAGAACTTTTAGAAAATAACTGGGGGAGTAAAGCTCCAGAAGTTTGCATTGGTCCTGAATACTTGGAGTTTTTCTTTTTGTCAATTTATTAAGTGGATTCTTATTGGTCTATTCTTTTTTTTTAAAAATATTTATTCACAATACCGTTATTTAACTCATTTATTTTTATTTTATTTTATTTTATTTATTTTTATTTACTTATTTAGTTGTAGTTGGACCCAATACCTTTATTTCATTCACTTATTTTTATGTGGTGTTGAGGATTGAACCCAGGGCCCTGAGCATGCTAGGCAAGCACTCTACTGCTGAGGCACAATCCCAGCCATTCATTTATTTTTTACATAGTGCTGAGGATCGAATCCAGGGTCCCTCGTGTGCGAGACAAGCCCTCTACCGCTGAGCCACCACCCCAGCCCCCTTATTGGTCTATTCTTGATTTGTAGTATAGACTCTTCTTTAATCCCATTGTTCCTTTTATCACAGAGATGGATTTGGAGTCTGAGTTCTAGGTAGTTCTAGCTGGAACTGAGCCCTAGGCAGAGGTCTGCAAAGCCCAGCATGTTCCTGCGTCCTAGGCCATGAGCCAGTTCTCAGGCTGTGGCCACTCCCTCCTTTTTCTCAGGTATGGCAAGCCAGATGTATTGGTAGTGTGACCTTCCTCCAATAATAAACATTTATCTAATATTTAATTGGCACCTGTTGTGTGCTGGGCATTGTGCTTAGCAATTGTGCTAATTAAATAGCCTTCTTAATTACTCTTCAATGGTTGATCAAAATCCCAATTTTATAGGGAGGGAAAAAATAGTGTTAAGGAATTAGGTAACTGTAACTCAGCCCAGGTCACTTAGCCAATTTCAGTAGTGAAACTGGAATTTAGTCAATGGGTAGATGTTACAGAGAGAAAGATGTTGTTATGACAAAGGGAAAAACTTTCTAGAATTCAGAATTCTTGAAGGTGGAAAGGCCTGGCCAAGCCTGGTATGTAAGAACCTCTGGTGGGCAGGGCTTGGTGGTACATGCCTATACTCAGTGATTCAGGAGGCTGAGGCAGGAGGATCACAAGTTTGAGGCCAGCCTCAGGACTTAGTGAGTCTCTAAACAACTTAGTGAGATCCTGTCTCAACATAACATAATAATAATAATTTAAAAAAAGATTTGGGGGTATAGCTCAGTGGTAAAACCCTCCTGGTTTAATTCCCTGTTTGAAAAAACACTCTTGGTGGGGTCAGTGGAGAGAGGATCTGTTTTTCAGGATACGGTGTATATTGCCGGCTCTGGAGTGTCACTTCACTCTGAAACTGAGTAAGTCCCATTCAACTGTGTGACAGGTTTGGTGGAATATCAGTAGCTGTCTAATGTTACAGAGGTCCGAGCCTCAGTTTCCCTGTCTGTAAAATGAAGTGCTTTGGATTGATAGGTGACCTTTATGTCACCTTCCAGCTTTAGTCTCTGTGATTCTAGCTGTGGGGCTGGGTTTGGGTGTCAGGCATACTAACTGTCATCCTTGCTGATCAATAATTTGTAGACGCCATTACTACCTGTGCCTCTTCTGCCCAGGCTCCGTACCCATCTCCGAGACGGGTAGAACCCAGTGTTCTGTAAAAAAATTTAAAAAGCCTGGCCCTGGGTTTTTTGTTTGTTTGTTTGTTTACTTTTTTTTTTTTAATGAAAATTCCATTCCCTCAGGGAGGGTTTAGACTTTCTTACTAAAAAAGTCCTTTACTGGATGACAACCCGAGCCAAGGAGAAATAGGAAACAAAATTTCCTTTGAGGAAGGGACTGTCCTCACGATTAACTAGGTGGTGCTGCAAAGTTTGATGCTCCTTTCTGCAGCTGTGTTAGTGGTTTTTTTTGGGGGGGGGCGGGTACGGGGTGCCAGGCTGGAACCCAGGCCTTGTGCTTGCTAGGCAAGCACTCTACCGCTGAGCTACACTCCTTTTCCTGGAATAATTTTAAGGATCATGCTTGTTGTTGGTGACCCGTCTCCTTAGACTTGCGGAGCTTCGGGGGTTGGTGCTCACTAACTTAACAGCCTACACCTGGGTTCAGGTCCTCTCTCTTTCCCTCAGTCATTGCTTGTTCGTTCAGTTATTAAGTGAGTATTTACGAATTCCTGGCAGTGAGTACATCAGGGAATATAAGAGCGTTGTCCCTACTGTCTTGGAGCCTACAGCTCAAATAACCACGCAGATAAATATCACTGCCAACTGAAACGTGCTCTGAGGGCGAGTGGCTGGCAGACAGGCTCCAATATTCTAGGTTCACCTTTTTCTTTTTTTTCCCCTCCACAAATGCCCTGGACCATTACATCAATCTCTAGTACCTGCTCTCCTCTCACTTTGTACTTTCCATTTCTATCTGGGATACCCACAACAAACCCTCCGCCAAGGTAAATCCCATTCTTTTTTTTCCAGACCCAGGTTAGGGTTCCTCCTCGTCACAGATATCAATTCTTGTGGCCAAAGTATCTTCGCTTAACATTTATCACATATACTCGCTCCTGTTTGGATGTATGGATATTATTACCTTTTTACCATTTGTGTTTGCTTTACATTCCCAGCGACATTATAATTCTTAGATACCAGACACCATATGTCATTTAAAATTTGACTCCAAGACTGATGAGCTGGGCGATGGTGTTAAGAATACTGCCTTTCCCCTTGAGTGGTTGGATTGAAATACATCAACATATGTAAGTTGCCGACATGGTGCATAACAGAAAAAAAAATGCTTTTAAAAAAAGCGATAGCAATTATTATCCCTGCATCTCCCACGATGTCGATACAATGGCGTGGATATTATAGCACTCTGTGAATATTAGTTGGCAGATTAATCTCAGACTGCCAAGCATCAGAGAGTTTGGGTGACTGAGTCCTCTGCCAGGACATATAGGAATTTTCCTGTAAGTGTTTGTATTTGACAGCTGCTTAGCAATCTTGCCTCCAGGGGCAGATAGGTTAAAAAGAAAAAAAAAAAAAAAAACGGTGCCAAGAACAGATTCCTAGGGTTGTGAAGCAGAATGAACCCTTATGTGTTCAGGAAATGTTCACGGAGGACCTGGGACATCATGGACTTTGCAGGGTGCTCTGAGGGACGATCAGCTTGACCACACAGGAAGCTCTTAGGTGCAGACACATCATGGTGCGGGGTGCTATGCACAGAGTGCTATGAGAGGCAGAGACGAAAGCTCTGGAAGATCCCAAGGGTGGCGGTGACATCCACCCTGGCAGAGGTGGGTGGTGTGATGGGTGGAGCTTGGTTGCGCAGCTGGGCCGAAGGGCATCCTAGGAGGAATGTGTGCAGGGAAGGGCAAGTGCAAGGAAGGGATTTCCCTAAATCTGCCCTCAGTTTAGAGGTACATGGACGAGTGTGAAGAGGTAGGAGAGCTTGGAAAGATTATTTGGGACCAGATTTGGGGGTCTTCCTATGCCCAGGCAAACATGTTTTGACGTTATTTTTATTGGCAGTGGAAGACAGAAAGGCTGTTGTGTAGTGCAGTTTCATGCTCAGGCCGACATTTGGGAAGGGTAACTTTGAGGATGGATTGGAAAAGGGAATGGAGGTGAGGAATCTATTATTAGAAAGTTCGTTCCCCCCGCCCCCCCCAACTACTCTGGTTTCAGTCTCTGGAGGTGAAAGGTCATTTTCTCACTTCTCCACATCCCTACTCCCCCCCCACCCACCCCGGGCACCACCACCCTCTCTGAGGTTTTGCTGATGTTGCCACTTGTCGCCACGAGTCTGCGTCCCCTTTGTTCCCTCGGAGGCTCAGATCCTTTGCAAAGAGCTGCTGTTATGCCATCTGGCAATCCGTGAATTTTTCAGTAGCCTGGATGTCTGTGAGAAAGCAGAGATTCTGAGGCCAGCATCCAAACCATTGGTAAATAATTCTCCAGAAAAAGGGGAAAAGACTGGAGGCAGAGAGACCAAACTGGGTTCCCCATAACCAGCCCTTTCATTCCAAGGGCTTGTCTAAGTTGCCTGCACCAATTTCCAGGGAAACTCAAAGGGCCCCCTGGATGTAGGGGCACTCAGAACAGATAATAGTCTGCTCTGGTGTTCAGCTTCTTCCCTCTAAAACTGTGTGATGTGATCAAACAGCAGATTTCTCAGGCTGTGGATGAGTCAAGGTGAATAGAAGAATCGAGGTCTGAAATTGTGCTGTGCCACAAAGAAGAGACGCATTTGTCAGAGAAGAGACACACATTTGTTTCTAGAGGAGAAGTCTCTTCCCAAATGCATCTATCTGGCTCTGGGGAAACAAAAGCCCTGGAGCTTGGGAAAGATTATAGATTAACCTAAGGAGGACCTTCCAGAACTTTCTGAGATAGATATATATATATCTTTTTTTTTTTTTTTTTTACTTGGGTAATGGGGCTGAATCAGTTCTTTTTGGTTTATTTTTGACCCAGCCAAGAGACAAATAGGCCAAATGGTTGGGAAATGAGACGCATATCCCAAGGAGGTGAGAAGGAGTTACCCACGTGACTTGCAGATTTAGGACTCAACCCACCAGGACTTGAAAGATTGTTTGTTGATCAAAATCTTGCAAGAATTACTCTTTCTTGCTGTGCTCTTCACATTGACCTAGAGTTGCCATTGGATGGAATCTCATCAGAAAGTAGTTGAGTGACAGGAGACTCAGGGCCTGTTGGGCAGCCGACCCGACTCAGGAGGAGTCAGGATTTCAGCCTCCGGGCCAGGCTGTTAAATGTTTGACCTTCAGGAAGTTTTTGTTCTAAACCCACCATTTCCAGGAAAGGAAAACTATCCTGGTCCCCTCAAGACTACCAGGGAGCCAGAGCTGGTGAGAAATGCTATAGCTGCTTCCATTAACAAGAGGTTTTGGGAAAGAAAGAAGGAAGAAATTCATAATCCCACTGATATGACGGAGGGATGGAGGGATTTTTAAGGCCCATGAGAAACCAGAGCTTTCTCAAAAGATAACTCATAAGATGTTGATGAGAGTAGGGCTTGGCACTGAACATCTGTGTGCTGCTACCCAGAGGGCCACGGTACCTCGGAATGCCGGTCCCTCCCATGAAGCCCGAGTGGCTCTCTGTGAAGGCAGGCGGTGAGCTTTTTGTGTGTGATCATGCAGGACGCTTTCCTGATGACCTTAAAGCTGTGCCCACATCTCACGTTAGCTACGTATGAGGACCATCATCCCACATTTCAGAGGACAAAACCCAGTTGGAGATCAGCTATTTCAGAGACCGTGTAGCAATTCACACTCTCAACTGGGAATCAGAGACCAGGTCTCAGGCTCCCAGGACAAAACCCGAGGTGGTCCCCACAGCAGAGGCACAGAACAGCGAGGCTCCTGTACATGCTGTGGCCGAGTCACCAAGACTCCAACTGGACTCAGGGTTCGGAGGACTCTTCAGCCTCCAGACGTGTGCCAGGGGTCAGGCTGCTGGCGTTTTATTTCACTAGCGTCAGTACTTTTGGGTGAAGCCTGTTTCTTCTGTGTAAAAGGCATTTTGTTACTTCAGAAGAAATAAGAATGCATAGGACATGACTGAGGACAGGCAGGCTGAGGAATTGAGGGGACTGGCATCAGAACCTCTGCCATTCTCTCATTCATTCATTTTCCCCCCTCTCATAAAATCTAGAGTGGTCAGATTCAGCAAATAAAAATTCAGTTTGCCCATTTATTTTAATATCAAATAAATATGACACTCTTTTTTTTTTTTTTTTTTTTTTTTGTGGTGCTGGGGATTGAACCCAGGGCCTTGTGCATGGGAGGCCAACACTCTGCCAACTGAGCTATATCTTCAGCCCCTGACAGTTTTTTAGTGTAAGTATATCCCAGTTAAGTAAATAAACCATCATTTTTCCGTATTAGTCTGTTCCAGGCAATGTTAGAGATAGACTTAGGCTGAGAAATGATTCTTTATGTATTTGAAATTCAGAGTGAACAGGGCATTCCTGTACTTGGTCTGACAACCCTATCTGATCCCGTTTATTCGTGGAAGAACAGAAAGTCACACCTGGCCCACCCCACCAGAGGGGCAGGAGTGATTCAAGACCCTGACTGGCCCCAGAGTCGTGTGCTAGGATTCTTCCTGTTGGCGAGCCTTTGTGGGGCTCACCTCTTTGCCTCTGGTCCACATGGAGGTTGACTGACACTTAGAGATCCACTTAAAAGGCCAATAGGCAAGCAGAAAGCAGATGGGAGTCCTGGGCATCTTCCCCTTGTCAGTTTCTCCTTCCAGACCCCCCTCCCCACCCCCAGGCTCCGTCTCTTCCCTCCTGGTTTGTCACCTCTCGGTGCCTTGGTCTCATGCTCTGTCTAGACCCTGCTTTATGGACTTGTCACCTCCCCTGGAATGCTTTTGCTTAGTGTCCCCTGTCTATGTCCAGCTCTCTCGCATTCTGACCTCCCTAAAAGCCTTTGTTCGTTGTCCCCGAAGTCTCCCTCTTCAGGGCTCCCAACATGTGGGATTGTTTAGGCTCCAGTGATAAATGGCACAGAGTTAAAGGTGCAGGAGAAGCTCCACTCTCCCTGCTTGGCTGTGGCTGATGTTTGAGCAAGAGCCAGACTTGACTTGGACCTCAGGCCAGCAGCCCACTTGCTGCTTGCCCATGTAAACGAGTGGCCAGCACGTGTTATCATCCAGATGTGGAGCCACAGGGGGCAGGGCAGCCACCCGTTAGACCCAGACCTGCCTAGTTCAGTGACCTAACAGCAATCACCAAAATCTAACTAGGAGTATTTGATGTCAGGTAGATTTAATCCACGTAGACAAAGGGATGGATTGCAGGTTTTTAAATTTCCCTCCTCTTCCTCCTCCTCTTTCTCCTTCATTCCTCTTCCCTGTTGCTTCCTGCCCTCTGTTTTAGGGTCTCCCTGGCTTTCTCCCCATTGCCTTGCATTTCTGGTGCAAGGTCTAACCTGAGTTCCTACTCGGGACACTTAGAAACATTTCCTTCAGCAACTTGCACCCAGATGCCTTCTTCTGATTCCTCCTTTCTGCCATCCATTCCCGGTCAAGGAATGAAAAGCCAGCTTCGCTGTAGGTGTTCCCTTTAGAACTCCAGGTTGGTGCTTTTCACTGAGTAGCCTCCATTGGGCTTGTAAATTGCACTGGATCAGTGAGCCCATAATGAGACCTCCAAACCCAAACAGTGGAAGTCTGCTGGGACTTTATTGTTCATAAAGCCTCTTCCCTGGGGAGGGATAGAGTCATTAGGTGTGCACTGTGTTTAATATTTGGTCATCACAGGAAGCAATAATTTCCTATTTTTATGGTGGCTTTGAAGTTTTTAAAGCAATTGTCTAACTCCCATCAGTGATCCTGGGAGCAAAGGAAGTAGATGTTGAGGAAAGACTCTGTGGTTTTGGTCGGCGTGTATCTTCTTCCCATCTTTCCCACTGTCTGCCTGACCAGCACTCTCCTGATGGTGGCATCTGCCTACCCACAGGTCTGCCCTGTCCTCTGAGCTCTGATCCTTTCCTGTAGGTGGTACTGTTCCTTTCTCTAGGGAAGGTATAACTGTGGGCGAATAGGACCTGTTGGGGAACCCTGCCCTGCTCTTAAAATATTCCTTGTCATAGGTAAGAAGGTGCTCCAACTTTTAAAAAATTGGTGCCACCCTCAGAGCAGCACCCCTCCCCCCACTTCTGGAGCCATGTTGAAGCAGGTGGCTTTGAGTATGATGCCCATTCTCAAGATGTCCAGCTGGCTCCAGTGTTAAAAGAAGCCCCAAGTAAAGTAAAGGGTCTCCCTGCCTCATGAGGACCGAGACGGTTTTGGCCTGGGAACTTCTAAACCAGAGCCTGGACACCATAGTAAGCCCAAGCACCTGGAGCACGTGGAGAAGGCGCTGCCAGTGAAGTGGTGTGTGATCTCCAGCAGTCACACCAGGCAGACCCGGGAGGCTGGGACCCAGGCAGGTGCTGCCGAGGGCACAGCTCCCCACCGCATCTGTAAAGGGCCAGAACCTGCAGGTGACCCTGCAGGTCACAGGGGTGATGGTCCTGGAGGCTGGTTCACTCTGAGAAGGGATCTGTGGCTCCGTGGAATTGGGACTCCATGGTGTGATCCTGGGGACGGTGAAGGAAGCACATTTTTTTTTTTTTATTGAGATTCATTCTGTGCAATATCTTGGTCTCTTCAACATTCTTTTGTTTTTCCTCCTTAAAGGAAACTAAAAATGAGACTCAGAGACAGACTTCCCTGGGCCTAGCTTTTTCTTTTTCTTTTTCTTTTTCTCTTTCTTTCTTTCTTTCTTTCTTTCTTTCTTTCTTTCTTTCTTTCTTTCTTTCTTTCTTTCTTTCTTTCTTTCCTCCTTCCCTCCTTTCTTTGCCCTCCCTCTCTCCCTCCCTCTCTTTCTTTCTTTTTTTCTTTCCTTCTTTCCTATCCATCCATCCATCCATCCATCCATCCATTTATCTATATTTCTTTCTCTCCTTGACTTTTACACACCCAGTGAGAACCCAGCTGAGCAAAATCGTCATGCTGGACCTGACCCCCAAAGCTCTGGACCGGCATCCCAGCTGTTAATACGAAGTGATGACCTTGAGAAATACTTCCTGAGAGCTCCCTAAACTTGTTGCTCCTTGCAGATCCAGGGAAGTTAGGAAGCCACGCCCTAGGGGCAGGAGCCCACACCCAGGGAGTCCCTGGGAGGCCCTCCTTTCCGATCAAACTCATGCACACCTAATCCGTGCTATTATGTCCCTGCAAAGGGACAGGATGCCACTTACTTTCCCAGAGTTTGGGAGTTCATATATATATATATATATATTTTTTTTGGCTGCAAACCCATCTATGGCTCAGTGAATGCTGTGTCTCTATAACACTGTAGTGGCTTATTTACATTTAAGATGGAAGGAAACCATTTCACAAGGAATATGATGTCAAAACATGTATACACTGTAAATATATACAATTTTTGATTATCATCAATATCTTAATATAAATAAAATTTTAAAAGAAAAAAAATGGAAAAAATGTTATGTTTTGGCTAGAAGTCAACAAAAATAAGATACGATGTTTACTCATCCAGGGTCATAGATGGCTTCACACAGGAATTGTGACTAAGGGCACATGTGCCCACTCCTACCCCCTTCTTCTCTTTCTTGCCTCCCTCTCTCCCTCTGTCTTTACTCTCCTCTTTTCTTTTCCTCTCATTGTGTATGGGTTGTCTTTCTGCCTCTCCTCCCTCTTGCTGCCTCCTTCCCCTCCCCAAGTTGAGAAGGACAGGCCTGGGAGCAGCTCACAGTGTGTTTGTGGGTAACTTAGCAAGTTCTGTTCTGTTCCTCTCAGCAGCTCCTGTGTTTGCTCCTATGAAGGAAAAAAAAAAAAAAAAACACCACAAAACAAAACTTTTCCAACCTTCGAGTTCCGTTGTCTCCCTAGGGATCCTTGTTTGAATCTTTGCTGTAAGATTTTTTTTTTTTCCCTCTATGAAGTACCCAAGAAATAATTGCCTTATCGTTAACAAACAGAACCTGGCTCTTATCACCCCGCACCCCAGAGGCTCGGTGCGAAAGTTGGGCCGTGCCAAGTGCATGCATTAACCTGATACGCGAAACCCCTTTTCAGAGCCAGTCCTTGGAGGATGCTCATTGAGGGCGTTTTTTTGTCGAGAGGTGGCACAGGGAAACCACTTCTTACAGCACTGGGTGCCAAGAGAGATTGGCTGGCGTTTCCACCCCTGTTACAACAAAAAAGAGTGTGTTTTTCTGGGAGAAACATTTTCAGATTGTTCTAATTGTCACTGGCAATGAGCAGTCCTTGGAACTCGAATCTTGCCGTGGCCACACTGGAGGTTTCAAGCCTCCCTTGGCATAGGAGACTTTTTGGTTCCGGGGGTGAGCTGCGGCCTGTGAAAGCAAACGGCTCATAAAAAGGACCAGGCCTGGCTGCCCACTTGGCCCTGGGAAAGGATGTGCCATGACCTGCCACCCAGGCCACGCACCCGGTGTGGCTTCTGAGTTTGTTTTTGGAGCCACAGAGGCCTTCCGGGAGAGCTCATTTGCATCTGGTGACAGTCCCTGGCTCTGGCTGGTTCATGTTCTCTTTTATAGAGCGATGGTCATCCCCCGGAACCTGGGGAGACCATGGTGTCTTCTCTTCCCTTAAATCAAAGGTGTCATTTTTAGAGGAACCCAGAGTGAGGCTGGCCTCTGAAGAGTGCCCTGGTACAGGAACGGGGCAACTTGGGGTGTCTTGTGGATCTTCACACAAGGTGGATGGAAAGAGCCCTGGGAAGGACGTGCTTTGGGGTCAGCTCGAATCGTCCTCCTTTAAAGAAGGTTTTCCCTCTTGTGTCTTCCTTGTTAATATAAAATAAATAAATAAGGAAACCCCACAGCAAAGCACAGACAAGATATACGATGTTGTGTTGGCATCAGATTCTGACAGCGAGTCTCAGAAGATCCTTGGGGAAGCTTTGGCTTGGGGTGGGAGAAATCTTTCCTCAAGCATTTCCCAGCATTCCTTCCACACATCTGGTTCTCTCATTTTCTCTCTGACTTCTGTGCCTTTTTTTTTTTTTAAAGTAACTCCACTACTGTCATTACTTTTTATTCTTTTTAACCATTTAACTAAATGTGCTGAATGGTGATTCCACACGACATCTTGTCTAAAACTCTTTTGACCTTCAGAAGGGATGACCTTAACCAATTTTTACTGGCAAGTGTCTTGACTTTATTACTCAAGAGACAGTTTATTTTTGTTCCTTAAAGGGAGAGGGAGCTTTTCACAAGATCAAAGAAAAAGAAAAGATGGAGGAGGTTCTGCTCACCCATTTCCATGCTGGGGCAGCAAGTTCCCCACCCTCCCACTCTGTTTCATTATTATTCTCAGCATCCTCACAAACGCAGACACAGACAAGTTGGAATCTCCTGTAGCCCCGTGTCCCCCTTAAAGCATTTGGGTGCCTTTTTTCTTTGCATTTGAGATAGGATTCTGAGTGGAAACCTGTATTATTTTCTTTCGCTCAACATAAAACAGAGGCCAAATGAGTTAAATACAAAGAAGGAAGGGATGAATGAATGAGCAAAGGAATGCAGACTGCTCAGCTCTGTGCACGAACTTTCGTAGACATAGAGCTGAGTTAGGAGAATGAACTCTCCTGCTATCTGTTGCCTGATCCTTTTGGTCTATGTCACTAAAACCAAATAAGAAGCTGAATGGTGTGCAGTTGGTAGACACTGGGTGAAGAGGCCCCACGGGGAGCCAGCACCGTGAATGAGGTGGGGTGGGGTGGAGGGAGAACATCTAGACTGAGCAAAACTGGGTGCCTCCCTCAGCCTGCACATAAGAACTGGTTTAGGTTTGAATCTCAAAGACTTGCAAACCCTGAGGAGAAGAAGAACAAGAGCTGTCACGTCCAACCTGGAAATGAAAGAATCCTCTTCTAGGTTAGTTGAGGTGGTGTGTGGGAAAAATGTTAGAACCGCCAACAGAGCATTTCTTCTGATGCTGGGGTCCAGGGGGGCTGGAGAAGAGTTGTCTTGAGGTGGCAGAGGCCTGGAGGGCACTGTAATGCGGGAAAGGGGCCCTGTCATTCAGAGCTGGGGAGCTGCCGGCTACCATTGCCCAGCATCCACGTCAGCCACGCCCTGGGGTCTCTCCTCTCTTGAGGGTTCAGGCTTCATGGGTTGAGGCTTTGCCGTGTGTCAGGAGATTTAGTGACAGCCCAGGGCTTGACCAGCTCATGAGGAGCTTGTGGAGATGCACTCTTCCCTGCAAAACCAGGCTAAGGAGGTGATCTCCTTTCTATTTGTAGTTTCAAGTTTGGATTGCTAAAGCATCCATAAATACCATTTGCAATAAAGATGCCTGGCTTTTAGCAGCTAAAGCCTCGGATTTACTTCCCATGTCCCCCTCCCTGACTCCACTGCGGTTATACTATCCCAGGTTATGGAAGGCCTGTGACACAATTGATTCAGTTAATTAATCGACTGCTCAATCAACCCCCAAACGTGGGGTGAACACCTTGTAGCACTGGGCACTGTGGTTGTGCTGTGTGGGTGGGGGATGTGAGAACCTCTGGTTAAAGGTGGAAGGGCACAGTTTCGTGGTTGGGAGAGGTGAGCATTGATGCATTCTTGATGCTATCCAGGCTTATCTGTGTTTTTCAGAACTCTTAAGACACCCTGCAAGTCTCCGAGGCTCAAACTTAGCAATTAGTTCTGGAAGTCATGTTGATGTTGTTGCTAGGTTGTTTTTTTCTTCTGATGGTCACTATTATTTTCTTGGCCCACCCATCACAAAACAGAGGTCACAGCGCCATGACCTTTTCCTGGTGGAATGAACTGCTTAAGAAGTCACATGGCCAAGTTTGTATCGGGGGTCCACATTTGTTTCCTCTACTCTTTTAATCAGAATGCTCATTTAATTCTACTCCAGCACCTGTTCAGCAATTAACACCCTACGATTTGCATCTTACCCTGACATTTGCTATCTTTCCAATTAGTTTTTATATCAGTATAATTAGGTAGGGTTATTACAGTGCATCAAGCAGGGTCATGGTTATTCCCAAGCCTTTAAGCGCTTTCCCAGATTTGTTTAGGGAAGCCACTAAGGGCAAATGGTTGATTAGGATCACTGTTTTTCTTCTTCATTCAGATCAGGAGAAAACTGTTTCCCATGTGGCTCGTGAAAGATCAGGGAAATATGTCAACCTATAAGAATTAGTATTATGTAGTTCATGACTTTTGGGCAAATTTACAGAGGATTATAAACAAGGTGCCTAAGGTGGATGTACTGGAGCTTTTCCTATGCAGGGGCCGAGCAAGGTCCTCATGTTGCTTGCTTTGGGTTATCAGTGGCAAGGACAAAGGGAAATGTTGGGGGAAATTGAATCCTTCGAAATCAACTTTTCAGTGTGTCTGACATACAGAGAGAGAGAGAGAGAGGGAAAGAGAGATTTTTTTTTCTTCCTAATTAGGCTAGGGGATAAAATAAAGGCAATTTCAAAATTCAGGCAATATCTCTATTTAAGCTTAAGTTTAATGCAGTTTTTGTCCACATTGGGAGTATGGAAGAAACAAAAAACAAATATCTCTCCAAGAAGAAAGAAAGAAAGAAGGAAGGAAGACAGGAATAAAAGAAAGAAAATCAAGTCAGAGGGCAGAGACTTTCTTGGACCCATAGGCAGTTCCATTTATCATATCCTGGATGCTGGAACAATGCCCAGTGCTATGTATGGGTGACTCATAACATGGACTGGAAAGAATTGTCGCCTATCATTATACGGAATTGTCCATAACGGGAGCTAATCTTCAATAAGTTAAAGTCTAAAGTATGTGCCATTCAATAACGTTATTATTCCATTATATCTTATAACATGTAGGTAGTGTTTCCCCACATAGGCCGATGCCAAATTTGTAGTTTTCTCAAGTGTGTGTGAATAGGTCCTCCATAAATGTATGGGTGCAATTCCATTTCAATCCAGTACTTGAGCCCTGGAATTTTGAAAGTTGGTAATTGTTGGAAACAATGGAAGGCTTTGAAATCTTCTGCAAGAGTTTAGAATTGAGTGGGGCCTGTCCTTGTCTGTGACGTCTGACCCCATGGTCTGAAGGAAAGAGACTGCCGAGTTGGTAGGACAACACAGCAATACCCGAATGCTGTATCTGATACAGTTGTTGGAGACACAATGCCGTGATTGATAGGGGATGTAATAATGCCAGATTCCTCGGGGAGAGAATTTTACACTGTCTGATTTCATATCGACAAGGTTTCCTTTTACCTGTGGTACAAGATTGTACAGCGTCATCTTGCTGAGGCTTGTCTTGATTTTTTAATAGTGAGTGGAAATGTTATTCCGGGGAGTGTGGCTCAGAAAAACCAGGGAATCCGAATTGTCCTAACCCGAGCACATCGGTTTACTATTTGTGGGAGTCTGAAGTGAGGAATCCCAAGTGCTGACGGGGGACATGCTGAAGGTGTCCACATTGAGAAGGGAAGGAGAGGAGTCGCTGGTTGGAGGGAAAAGACAGACTATGAGAGCCACATGACCATAGGTGGCCGCCTCCACACTCTCTTGAAGTTTCTTTCTCCTTGTGCTTGAAAGAGAGTAGACACTGCAAATATTGCTGAGAGCAATGTCACCCTCTGGGGTAGGACAGCAGGGGCTCCCTAGGACAAGTTTAGTGAAAGCAGCAGCAGAAGAGGGCGTGCCAAGGCCTGATCTGGGGACAATTACAGCTCTTCTGCTGCTGGCTGCTATTGGGGTGATAGGGACCAGCATGAAGCCCACTCATGGGTGAATGCCCATAAACTTTTTTTTTTTTTAATATTTTTTTAGTTGCAGATGGACACAATGTCTTTATTTTACTTATCCCTTTTTTAAAGATCCGGTGCTGAGGATTGAGCCCAGTGCCTCACGCGTGCTAAACAAGCAAGCAAGCACTCTATCACTGAGCTACAACCCCAGCCCCCGTTAGCTTCTTAACTGGGCCTTCGGGTTCCACCATGGCACACCCCACCCCCACCCCACACTTCCTTCCCCCACCCTGGACTCAGTTTCCCTGGTGACACGGCTCTCCAGCTAGGACGTTGTATGTTTCACTCGATCCTCGATGGCCTGCCTTCTCCTTCCCCACTCCCACTACTGAGTTACTGGAGGGGGGAGATTTTTGTCTTCCTGTTTTTTGGTTTATCCTTGGCACTGAGAATAATGCCTGACCTGTGTTAGGGCACAGTGTCCACGAATATTGTGTAATGAATGACTATGAGGGGCTGGCCGGGGAGGACTGTGCCTGGGGGGTGGGGTGCTTTGAGTGTATACCACACAGGCTGTGGGGGGGGGATGGGGGTGACATTTTCTCACGTCTGTGTGCCTCACCTGTACCACCTGTTTGAGAAGTGGAGAGTGTCTCAGCCAGCACACATATTTGAGTCCAGAATAAAAATGGCCACTCTGACGATTGGTGGAACCGTTCACAGCCTAACCTTCCTGTCGTGCCTCGAGGGCTCTTCATCTTAATAGATTTCACCTGGGAATGCCAACTCAGTGGGAATGGAAGGGCCTTGTGGTACATGAGATGCCACTCCAGGAAGGATCGAGAGTGACGGAGACAAGTGGGGTAGGCTTCTGGCATCACTGTGGTGATTTTTAATTTAGGGTTAAGACAGATTTCTTGAGTTGTTTCAAGCTATTTTTTTATTGTGATTTTTGGAATTGGATTCCTGCAAACCCTTATTTTCATATAAATTATGTTCCACAGACATTATGTTCCCCACCCGGGAAGGTATGGTGTGATCTTGAACACGCATGTTTACATGGGAGATCTCTCCTACCTGTGACTTCCCTCCCCAGCCCCACCCCTCCCACTTTTAACTCCAAGGGCAACCCCCCCCCCCTCATTCCTTTAACCAGAATCGGTGACCCCAGACCTCTAGGAAAATGATATGCTTGCAGAGATGTGGCAGAAGTAGAAAAATAAACAGGGCCTGAGTTTTTCTCCTCTGACTTGGAATGGGAGCGCAGACCTGGCTTCCTGAGGTGATGAAGTCTCTTTCCTCGCCTCTGTTTTCTGGGGCTTCTGCTCTTTCAGGCTCCCATTGTGAGGTTCCCACAGCGAGGGGGGACAAGGTGAACCCCCAGAGGGGCGACTTCTGAGAGGGGGCTTGCCCAGGCATCTGTTTATTATTGATGTCTGATGCTTCTGGCTGTGCCTGTGTTGCAGAAATAGGATAAAGTGTTGCCTAAAAAAAAAAAAAAAAGTCCAAATAAATGTTATTTTCTCTTTCGACGGC
Organism: Callospermophilus lateralis; assembly: GCF_048772815.1. NCBI lineage: Eukaryota > Metazoa > Chordata > Mammalia > Rodentia > Sciuridae > Callospermophilus > Callospermophilus lateralis. Next base: position 10,773,263 of record NC_135308.1, read on the forward strand.
TGCCACCTGGAGAATTCCACCGGGGAGCCTGCCCCTGAGCGGTGGCGGTGTATGTGGACTTGGTTCTGCCCAGGGTCCTTTTAGTGGAGGGCACCCTCCGTGTGTACTTAGTGTCCAATTATCAAGGACCTGCGGGGAGCTGAGTGTCCTTTAGGGAAGTGTCTGCCTTCGGCTTGGCCGCAGCGGGTCCAGCACTGGCCGGGCGGGTGGCTGGTGATTGGTAACTGAGATGATCGAACTTCAAGAGTTAAGGCTGGAAGAAGATCAGTGGTCTGAAGAGATCTATTTACTGGGGATACAGGAGGTGAGGACAGCAGTTGAGGCCACTGAAAGTAGAATTTAAGACAATGGAAGGAAAGCCTGTTCCCCGCACAGAGAATATGAAAGGAAATGGGTTCTTATCCTCTTCTTCCTCCTCCCTTCCTTTCTCCTCTCTACTAGACCATGCTGGTCATTTCCTAAAGGCCAGCTAAACCTAAGGAGCCATGGCCTGTGAGAATGAGAAGCAGATCAGCAGTGTAATCGATAGCAACAATATTACCAACTGTATGCAATTTCCCTGGGAACAACCCTGAGTTACTGCACTGCAATTTCAATTGCTCTGATGAGTGCAGGTTGCCTGCATCGGTAAAGAGCTAAGCTGATCAACTGTTGAGCGCGAGCCTAGAGTCCAGAGCAGAGGAGGGAATTATTAACTTTTGCTACAGACATAAAGGAGACGCTCCCTTAGAGATTTATAGGTACACGCATTTAAGTACATGCTTACCTACACACGTGTGCGATGCACACACGTAAAACAACATTTGCGTGCTCCTTTTATTTTGCAGATGATACTGTGTTTTATGGACTTTCTCAGGGTGGGCAGGTAAATAGCTGCACCTCCATGCCCACTGTGGTCTACCCCTGCGTCTCCCATCTCCACAGGCACCAGGGATGTTCTCTGCGGTGCTGTGCCCTCGAATCCGGGGAAGGCATCCCAAGATGTCATAAATAAATAAATAACATTTGCCGTTGTTTATAAATCAATTAATTTGTAAGTTGAAAGGTCATGCAAAATATTTAGAGCTTTCAGAAGCAGCTCTCAAGCTGCAGCTCGGCGGCCCCGGCAGCAGCTGTCAGAATCGTGCTCCTTCTCGGCGGGCGCTCAGCTGCACGTCGCTGGGTATTTTCTGCGGGGAATGGGTGACCGCTTGATTAGTCGCTACTGGGTTTTGTTCAAGGGAGAGCTCTGCATGGTTGCATTTTAACACCTTCTCCACTAAGCAGGAGGCCAGCCCAGGGTGCTAAATTCCTGTCTGTGGCTGTCTGTGAAATAAATCTGTGTGTTGTGCCGTTCCAAGCTGTCAGCAGTGGTTCGCCCTGATGGGCCCCTGAAAGGAGTTTCCTTTCGGTCTGTGGAACAGTGAGCAGCCACTAGGGAGCTGTCTTTAGCTCAGATTTCAGAGTTAGCTCATTAGACCAATAACAGCAGGCACTCTCTTAAACATATTCACAAAGTTATATTAGGAGAAGGGGGAAATATGCCACGGCCAGACAATGCTAATATTCGGTTTCCCCTTCCCTTCAGTACCAGCCTTCTTAGGAGACAGGGGGGCTCCATGACCTCAGGCTCCTTTTCCTTTGGGGTACCCCCCATCCCCCCCACTGACTTTTCTTTCTGATGTGTGGCCTATCTCGGTGACAAGTTTATTTATAAAAGCAAAGTTTCTTCCCTTCCTGGCTAGGCAGTATCTCTCCTCCATTTTTCTCTGTTCCTTCTCAATCGGAGTCCCAGCCAACAGTATCGGAGGTGGAGGGGGTCCAGTGAAATGATGATCCATGTTCTGGCTTCTCTCCTTGTCCTTTAAATGCATGTTTTCCCTCTTGGCTGAGGCTGTCGGCAATCTCCTTAGATATTCATGTGAGATTCATGAAGTGAAGCCAGGGGCTAAATGTCTGAGTGGGGTGTTTCTCTGGAAAACAGCTCTGCCCTCTCCCCTCTGCTGAACTTGTCCAACCTCTACTTTAAAACACTCCGGCGTTTCCATACCTCACTGCCCCGACTATTATTGGCCCACAGCCGCTGGGCTATTCTAGATACCACACGGATGCCGTTTACGAACAGTCTCGGAAGCCTTTAATTTGGGGGCAGTATTTCTTAGAGACTCAGAACTGGAAGAAGCAAAACCTCCTTGAGACCCGAGTATTCATCCAATGACGTCTGCCTTTCAGAGGATCGTTTCCATGTTCAGAGCTTTAAAATAATTTTAAAAAACTAATTTTTTTTTTTGGCTGATGGATACTAAGTATGTGCTCGCTGTATTATTCTTGCAGTGATTTATCATTATGATGTGTGATCTGATGTGTGTCTGTTGATGCTAGCTGTACTGTTAGGAATAGCTCTGCTGCAGAATTCCCTGGTGCTCCCTGAGTGGAGTGCACTCAACATGTTCATACTTGGCTGCAGCACAGAGGTGATTCTCTTCTTTCTGGGAAGGAAAAAAAAAAAAAAAAACTTGGGCAAAGTATGTTTAGCCATTGTGAAGCAACTCAAGGAAAGGAAAAGAGAGAGCAAAATAACTTTTTTTTTCTTCTTTTATGACAAATTGAAACTCCCACTCCGTGTGTGTGTGTGTTTTCCCCCCTTCCCTTTCACTCATGGATAACTTAAAAATGGCTCAACTTGAAATTTTCCATGTGTCCAGTAAAGCTCCTGGGACTTCGGAGGATATGTAGGCAGGAAACACTTCAGAATATATAAGCACTGAAAAATTTGTTTTCAGTTTGTGAGCACACTGTATAAGAGATCACAAACTTTTGGACTTCACTATTTTGGCTTACAATTTTATCTTCACAGAGTGTGTATGGTTATTGTTTTTATGTGTGTGTGTGTGTGTGTGTGTGTGTGTGTGTTGAGAGGTTAATGAATAAGGCCAAGAACAGTTTGGTAATTTTAGGGAAGACAGCAAATTTTGTATTTCTATGTAGAGTAACTTCTCCCCGTTTCTGTTTAGGGTTATTTTTATTTTTTGGTGCTGGGGATTTGACCCAGTGGAGCTTAACCACTGAGCCACATCTCCAGCCCTTTTATTTTTTATTTTGAGACAAGGTCTCACTAAGTTGCTTAGGGCCTTCGCTCAGTTGCTGATGCTGACCTTCAACTTGAGATCCTCCTGCCTCAGTCTCCCAAGCCTTTGGGATTATAGGCATGTGGCACCTTTCCTTCTCTGTTTAGTTTTTTAGGAAAGACGTGCTTGGGATATGAAAATTCAACTTGATAAAATGCTGTTAATTTAATACTGATGTTAAAATTTCAGGAAAAAAAAATAGTGGGAAGCCTTCATTTTTATCGTAATGGCACTTGTCACTTCCATAGAGGACTTTGTCTACTCATTCATGCTCTCAGTAGGCATTTTGGTGGTTATCCCAGAAGGTGAGGGCTGAATGCCCAGCTGGGTCCTCAGTGGCCCCGGGTCCTGCTCTCTGTGGCCCCAGAAGGCTGGCTTCTGGCTCTCACACAGTAGCTTCACCACTAACTTAACGGACGTGGAACACGTCCATTCTCAGCTGAGGCCTTTCCTGGTGATAAAGGCAGTATGCATTTTGCAGTAGTATTGCTGAAACTCAGAAAAGAAGGGAGAGTGAAGGAGAATGCAGCAAAACCAGGAGAAAACGTCTGCATGCAGACCTCAGGCCGGCCACGATTTCCCATGACTTCCTGAGGATCAGCCCTGTGCAGCGGCTGAGGAGAGGCGCATGCTGTGTAGATGGCTTGGTAAAAATAGACCCTCAGCCGTGTGTCATTTCAGTCCATCTTGTACGCTATTGGTGAAAAACTGATATTGACCTCCAAGATCTCCCAGGCCCTGCTGGTCATAACGATCGCATTGGAATTGGGGACAGAGTCTCCCAAGTGGATTCAAGTATTAGCTTCTGCGAACAGCCCAAATGTAGGACATTGAAAACTATTTCATTTGGAAACTATGCAGCGATGTCTTCCTTTTCAGGGAAAACTGCTGAGATATCTGGTGAAGTTATCTTTTAGGGAAACCTGGGACGTTGTCCTTTGCAAGTTGCACCAGGCTGGGCTTGGGTGTGTCGTCAGAGCTGCCCTCTCCATGGTGTGCGTGATGTATGTGCAAAGCTGCAAGGGTGTGCAGAGAGAGCACTCTCCGAGGTCCAGATCTGAGCGCTCTAGGGCTCCAGGGCTACCCCAGAGCAGCCCGCCTCTCCCCCGAGGCTGGAAGGCGCAGTGTGCTGGCCTGCGCAAGCCTCCTCCTGTCTGTGGACCTCTCCGTGGACTGGGGCCCTCCCTCGCAGCCTGGACTTGTGGTCTCCTTTTGTTTGAGCTGCCATCATTTCTCTACATACCTGCTTTTTCTTTAAAACAAACAAACAAACAAATGGACCCTGGATTAGATGATTTTCCAAAAAACAATTCAGAAGATGCAGAGAACCTTGTGTGAAGGACAGGATAGGAACACGGGAGAAGCAAATCGCACCTCTGGGTTCCCCAAGGGAACCGATGCCAAAGTGATTCACCTTTGCCGGGTGGAGGATGTCCGGGGCCACAGGGTGAGCTCAGGGCCTGGTCGAGGTCTCAGAGTGAGTCAGTGCAAGAGACCAGACCCCAAGCCTGGCGTCCCCCAGGCTCTCTCCCTGTTGACCATCAGTTACAACATCAGGGATGGAAATGGCCAGATCCCAGGAGACTTCATTGATCGGAGCTCCCAGAGCTAGGAGAGGCACCGGGTCTAGCGGTACTTTGTTCCTTGGGTCAGTCTTTCCCGAGGCTTCTCTGTGTTAACTCCTTCAGTTTTGGTTACAATGGCTGCCTGGAAGGGTTGGCTTCTCAGGAACACAGAGCGGTGCATTTGTTCCTTCTGGCAGGAAGACCCTCTGCTCCAGGTGCAGGTGAAGTCACAGTGAGGGGACAGGAGCTTTCCGCTGGTAGCAGCATCTGATACGGTCCGAAAAGTGGGTGCCGGGTGGATCCCGTGGTGTTCCCTTTGCAGAGTCCCACAACTTCCAGAGGGAAAGCAGTCACTCTGGTTCTGAAGAGACCCTGCACAGAAGTCAAAATCCTACATCCAGTCACCCAGAAACTGAGGGCGAGGACTTGGCAGTGTGCCCCATTCGCTTTGTTCTACTGAAACCAACATGGGCCTCGCTAGCGTGCTTTCGATTGCTGCTTTGGAAGCTGCCCTGCTGAGCACTGGCAAAGAGATAGGAGAGATCACAGCGATGTGACTGCTGCACGATGCAGTTTTCTCATCAGGAGCCTGTGGGAGGCGGTTTAGTTAAACCCAGACTCATGGGGGAAAATGCAACAGGAAAATTTTAAAAAGGGCTTGCATCATGAAGATGTTCCTTCCATTGTTTATTACCTAGAATAGTGAAGACCCCAGCAGCCTATTTCACACGAGGAACGTGGCTCGGTGATGGACATCACAGCAACTGAATACACTGTGCTCCAGCCACTGAGCAGAGGGGTGGATGCTGTTGAGCAGCATGAGAAAATATTTGGTGAAAAAGAAGAATATACATTGTTGATTACTAAAGGCTGAGTTTTCTTTATCCAAAATGTGTGGGACCAAATGGTTTTCCAATTTCAGATTTTTTTTTTTGGTTTGTTTTTGATTTGGGAATTTGAGCCTTCTTAATCTGAAAATCCAAAATCTGAAGTGCTCCAAAATCTAGAGTCCTTTCAGGGACGTCCTGTCTCTGCTGGGGAAGTGTTGAGTTTTGGAGCAGTTCAGATCTGGGGGCTTCCAGATAAAGGGTGCTCAATGTGTCCTCTGTAAAATGTGCCTGCAGGAAGCAGAGAACATAAAATGGTCTGTGTTTTAGGGTGGAGTGATGATGCCTCTGGATCTGTTCTTTCTTTTCTACTTTCTTTTCTGTCCCTAATGCAATTACAATCAATGTTTCCAAAAAAAAATTTACCTGGTCCCACTTTTTGATGACCTGCTTTAGAGTGTGTTTTAACTTTTGGTTTCCATTCTGGATTTGTCTAGGATGGCTTAGCTCTTTGTGAAAGTGAGTCTTTATTCTGCAGAAAGGAAGTTTTTCCTTGTTCTGAGAAAAAACCCAGAATGCCAGGGGGCCCTGACCATTTTCAATTGGTCAGTTAAATTGTGGCGACTTTGGGAAAGAATTCTGCCCTGAAGCCGTGACTTCAGAGCACAAGTCCTTCCTGGTATCATTTTAAACTCTTTCCATTGAAAAAAAACACACAACCTGCTCTCTCTCGTAACAGACTTGTGGCTGTGGACGTCAATACAGAAAACACCACTTTACAAAAACAGCCCAGCTGGGCTCTAGTATCTGAGGAGCTTGCATAGGCTTTTCCAAGACCTGGAAGAAAGCGTAACTAAAGAAAATCCTTCCTGTGCTTTAATTTGGTCTTTGCCATTGGACCTGTGTTTCTGGGAAGGTGGTTCTTCCTCTCTGTGCTGCAATTATTGTCTTTGTGTCTCTCGTCCTATCTCAAAGGAGCACCGTCAACCCCATGGGACTGTTGGATATAGATCTCATTATTCTAGATAAATGCGGAGCTTAAAGATAATTCTGTTTTACTCTTTGTGAAGAGTCTGTATCACGGGGCAAGGTGGGACCTGCTTGAACCCTGATACCCATCTCTTAACCTTGGTTATGAAGTTACCTTTTGGAATGTCCAGGGGCTGAGGTGCTTGTTAGAGATTTCTTACTTTAAAAACTGATGTGTTTATTTTTTGGTGGAATAGTTTTTTTTTTGTTTGTTTGTTTGTTTTGTGAATCAGGGCCTCACCCATGCTAGGCAAGTGCTCTACCGCTGAACTACACCCCCATCCCTGGGATGTATTTTATAGACAGCATTCTACAAGGGACCATTTTGATTTGGGCCCTATCTCAGCAGGTGAAGTCATCGGCACCCTGAGTCCAATGTGGAGGTTGGGTATTAATACAAGTCATCAGGGTAAACTTCTACCCTGTTCATTTTTCTTATAATATTACCAAATGTACCTGGTTTAGGAAAAGCTAGTGTGTAAGCACTTGTAAGCACTTACAAGTGTTGGGACCACAGCAACAACAAACCACACCTGGATCCCATTTTCCGTGGTTTTGATCCTTTTTTGAAAACATGTCAATATTGTCCTAAGGCCTTTGGACATGGAGAAAATACTGATTCTACCACTGAATGACACGGAGAAGCAAAGGCCCTGGGTGTGGTGGGGGTGGAATGCTTCGCTGTCCTAACGAGATGGAAAACACAGGTGAGGCGGTGTCAGCGACCAGGAGTGTTGGGACGCACCTCCTCCTTCCCTCGAGAGTCCACACTCTTGCTGGCAAGAGCAAGCACTTTGGTTAATCCCTAATTGTTCTCTTGGTGCTCGGCCAGGGAGACGATTTTCAGGAGAAAATATTAGGGTTCAGATGGGAGGAGCTGAGAATTTGGTGGTGGGGAAGGCCAAAAGCATTTGCCCCGCCAAGATAGGGCTCATGGCAAACCTGACCATCACCTGCTCTAGGGACCCGTGCCCAGATGAGGCAGGGAGGTTGTGTGTCCACTTGCGATGACAGCCCAGTGTTCTAAGACTTCATGTGGACCTCGAAGGCTCCTCAGCTACCGGCGCCTGAACACCTCCAAGAGTTGCTCCTTACTGTGCCCCGGATTTCACCCCGAGCTTGCCTGTGGTCAGGGATCCCCGTCCACAGGTGTGCTTCATGGAGACCACAGCTGCAGTGACGCTGGCTCTCATTCCAGAGGTTCCAGCGGGGGAGGTTTCTCAGTGCTCCTTGAGCTGCCTACAAATCACCGTAGACCACTTTATCCCACCCCTTTTGGGGACAGGATTGGGAGAAGCAAGAAAGAAATGGAGCCATCAAAAAATCCTGAAAATTCTTGCTCACAGAAAGCCACTTAGCAGCAATGATGTTGTAGGGAAGGGGAGAGAGTTGATGGAGAGGGCCTTTCTGGGGGCCTGGAAGCTTCTCCTCTCAGCAGGTTTTCCCACAGTGCCTGAGGATAAGCTCTGCTGTTGTGTATCCGTTGCACCTGTCACTCTGACCTCCGGCTCTAATTTTACCCACAGTTCCCAGAGAGTCCCAGGGAGGGTGCAACCCAGCGTAGTCTCTTGGAGCAAGGGCCAGGATCATGCTCTTTCTCCTGGACCATTTGGGGCCGGCCTTTGTTATCTGAACTCCTTTTCTGCAAAAGAAGGCAGGGACGTGACCTTCCCCAGATGAGAGCTGTCTGGGAACTGCCCAGACCACCTGCTCGCCCAACCAAGGCGGGCTAGTTCCTCGTCTTTGAGATTGAATCCGTAACCACCAGCAGCCACACTCTGTAGAGGATGCTCCACACCCAAGGGGAGAGACGCAGCCGGGAAGAGTCGGGCCCATTATTACCCTCATTATTTATTTCTCACCCAGCACTGCAAAGCCTGCAAGGAAAAGAAGTCTAATTCCCTCCGCATTTCAATCCTGCAATATTTACTCCAAGCCGGAGCCTCTGACTGTTAATGTTCTCTCTAAGGAGCTTCGCGGGCTTTGAGGCGAGGGCCATGGGGGAAACAGAGCACAAAGGGAAAAGGAGGTAGAGGAGGCTCGGACCTGGGCCTTCCCCGAGAACGAACGCAACCGCCATAATTTACACACCTCGGCTAATGCACAGCACATGTCGGGGCTACAGAAGGCGTTTGGTAGACCAGCGCTGGCCGCCTCCAAGTGGGCCTGCCGAGAGGGTGTCTGCGAGACTCTTAAAGATGACAAAGTAGATCATCAATGATTTTTTCCCTCGTCCCCAGTCCAAGAACAGAGCAGCAAAATGAAACCTGACTTTCAGGCAGCCCATGCCCCTCAGTGTCTTGTCCACCCTGCAGACTTGTCACATGGCCCCTTTTTCCCTTCGTTCTGAGCACTTCATTCACTTCTTCTTGCTAACGTCAGGTGGTCCTGAGGTCCCTCTGACGGTTGGGCTTCAGAACAGGAAGCCCAGCCCCCTTCCTCCATCACCCTTCCCGTTGCTGGTACCCCCCATGTGAACAGCACCCTTAGTATCTTAGGGCTGTCTCGAGTGTGGCCATGGGGGATGGAAAACAGGTGGAGCAGCTATTTTTTAAAAAATGTGAATCCATTTACTTCCTTTTATGCATTTTCTGTGTCTGATGGGAGAAAGATCATTCAGCATCATAGATATTTGATAAGCATGCAGAGACCACCCAGCTAGATCCTGATAGGTATTTCCACACCCTCTTCCTTCCTTCCTTCTCCTCCTTCCTTCTTCTGCTTTGATTCCTTCCCATCTCTGCAGGTCTCTTTTGAGAGGTTGGAACCAGCCTTGCAAGACATGGTCCATGTTTCCCTTCCTTTACCTTCTGGTGCTGGGTAAGTGGCTTGGCAGGATTGGGTCCCTCCAAGGCCCAAGGAGCCATTGTTAAGCACAGCACCTGGCACTGTGTGTGTATTTAACATGCACGGAGCTGTGTTTTAGTCCATCTTTTTAGGTACCCTGGATGCCGTATGGTGGCTCCTGGGGTTAGAAATCGTGTCTTCAGACAGTCTTACAGCTGAAGTTTGTGTGAGCACTTAGGACCCCGAATTGAGATAGGTTTGAGTTTGGCTCCAGCCTCCCCCTCTTCCTGGAGTCTGTCCCTCCCTCTCCACAGCCTGACCACCGGTGGCTGGTCCATGTGATGTCGACTTTTCTTTATTCGTTGGATTAGCCCTGTGGCTGGCACTTTTACAGTCTCGACGTGCGTCTTGAATGTTGCTGGCTAAAGAACAAACACCTGGCTAATGTCCACAGGGAAGAACAATTTGCACATTTATTTTATCCTTTTGTTGATATTTCAGTTCCAAAGGCTCAAGGTCAGTTTGCTTAACTAACGCTGTATCCCTCGGTCCCAGGTGTTTCCATGTGACGGAGTCGTCTGGGCCCGGCTCCCGGGTGTGTCATTCAAGATCCCTAGAATGCACACATCTTATGAAATACCTAACAGTTCCATTTATTAGGGGTTACAGAACCAGGGTACAGACAGTTGATTAAAGGAACAAATGAATAGTGAGGTTATTTATGTGCCATCAGAGGCTACTTACAGGGCTCACCTTATTTTTCTCACCCTCTGTGGCCTCAACCCTGTTGAATGTCGCTGCTGCGGTTGGTTTCCTGGCAGAGTGTGCTGAGACGAGAGGGACCACGTCTCTCCATCTTCCTAAGACTTACACCACACCCAAAACATGTCTGTGCTTTGTAAGTGACTGTGATGATGGTGACGATGGTGACGATGGTGGCACTTCCTCTGCTTTGTGGATTGGACAGGCCAAAAGCATGATGTCTGATGGCGGGTCACACACACCCCCCTGGTTCTTCCCCTTGACCACAGAAAGCCACAAAGAAGGCCTGGCCTGTCCCAAGCCCCAACATAGTTTGATTTGGAAATAAGGTCTCAAAAGCCAGATTCTCACTTGATTGTAATTTAGGTTCTCCGACTCCAAAAATATCCCGGGACAATGGCCTTGCGACTTCCACAGTTTTCTTGGCCTGTACACTCGAGTTTCTGGCTGCTCAGGCGTTTTCCACTGTGGTGGGTGGACCTGTGGGTTCCCAGCGGCTGGTGCTGCCGCGGAGGTTGGTTCTGACGCCCCGTAACCTGGGGGAGCCTCCAGGTCAGGGGTCAGAGACTTCCTTTAGACGTCCTGGCCCAAATGGAGAAGGTTCTTGAGCCACAGAACTGGGCCGGAGGCACTTGGTGGGAGATGGGAAGCACAGAGGAGGAACTTGCAAGCCGCTGGAACATGGGATGGGGGAAACGGAGGCAGAGGAGGACTGCACAGGCACAGCAGGAGGGGACAGGGAGGAGGGCCTCAGGGGGAAGATGGCGGCCAAGGAGAGGCAAGGAGAGGGGGAAAAAGCACGTTCGTGGGGATGATGGAAGAGGAAAATAAATACCCAGGTGTAAAAAGACCCAGATGGCAGGAGGAAGCAAAGCAAGGGTGGAAACTGAGTGTGGAAGGGAAAATGGAGAGAGAAGGAAGCGCTCTTTCCCAGAGACGCAGGGCCTTGGCCACAGAGGATTTTCACCGACGGTTGGCGTTTGGAGCTATCTCCTAGCTGACTCCAGGAGAGGGGCTAGGAGACTCAAACAGATCCTTATCTGATGAGTTTTAAGAAAACGTTATTTATATTTTTGTTGGCACCCAGATCCCTGGAACACAGGCCGACTCATTGTGGAAAGGTGTCTTGAGGAGAAGAAAATAGACAGAAACGGTTGTTGCAGAAGATTGTTTTTCATTTTCCATTTCAGAGACAATTTAATAACGATTTGGCTTTGACGCTTTTATTTATTTTGCTTCCTCTTCTCTAGGGCCTATTGGGTACAGGTCTGTTTTGCTCGCCCGTTAGCATCGTTTGTTTATAACTGAGAGGGAACCTAATCTTTGACTTGAGCAATACCAACCTCATTTTCTCCAGGATACTGAGATTCTCTCTTTCTTCTCAGGCTCTTCTGCAAGAAATGGGCTGTCAGTCTTCCCTTTTCTTGAAAAGTTTTTTTTTTCCTTTTCCCCCTGCCCCTGTGAGTTACTCAGTGGCTCTAATAAGTAGGGCTCGTTATTTGTTTATCCAAAGAGAGACAGTGATGACGAGTGTGTTTCCCGTATTGTGAAATCTGAACTCATCTGCACTCTTCTAACGAGATATCAATCTTTTGTGTAATGCCAGGTACTGAGCTTAATTGCCCTCTTGTAATGTGTTATCCCTGAGATGATAATTTGAGTTATTTCTTTGTTAACCTTTACACAGCCAATAACAAATTAAACATCATTATCTGAGTTTAAAATAGGCTGTAAATCTCTAAGCCCTGGTAATACTCAGACACTTACAACCAGGGAGTCATAAAATGACATTAAATGACACTCTGAAACACAACCCAGAAAGGACTAGAAATAAATGGTAAGAAAGAGAACACCCCCAATAGGAGTCGCCGTGGAATGATCCACCTGACTCACAACGTGGCGATTATTCAAACAACGGCAGTTCTGCTCCAACATGACCACCTTAGATGCCTTCTCTAAATCCTTCCCGATGCCTGGGTTTCCTTTGAGACTGGACGTCCTTTCTTCATGTATGGCTGCAGGTGTCTCCGGGAAGCTCACATTTGGCTTCTGTTACGTTCTTGTCCCCTCTGCTTTCTTTTTCAACTGTGAATCACCTGAGCCACCGCTGGTCCCTTGCTTCTCTGCCTGTGTCCCTCCCACTGCCTGACCTCATAAGGGACCTACCTCATGACGCTGGGACCCTGGCAGGCGGGATTACGTCACATCCTTATGTTTCCTGGTAGGTGTCCTGTGATCCAGCAGGGTGATAGGGAGAGGCGGGCAGGGGAGAAGATGTAACCCACGTGTGGAGGACACGGCCTTTGGAACCAGGATCATGGTTCCTAGTCTCAGGTTGGTTTGGACCCAGCTCCGTGGAATCTCAGGTATTTGAAGCAAGCCTTTTCTACCTGCTGAGGACCAGAAAGAGCCATTATCTTCTCCAAGAGACCTGGTCTCCAGTACAAATGTCCCTTCTGCTACAGCCCCTGCCAGTTGGAGATGGTTAGAACTGGTCTGTTTGATGAGAATGTTTTAAAGATGATACAAACACGATGATAACCCGGGAGACCTCAGCTCTGGACCTACCAATCTCAGTGCCATGAAACCGAAGCGTGAAAGTATACTTTAGCTCAGATGGAGGGTGTGGGTCGCACCTACAACCTCTCGGTCCCACCTGGAGGAACGTGGCTGTTGGGTTTTCAGGATTTCCTGGCGATCTATCTCCTGGGCCTCTGGTATTTTCTCTGACCAGCTCACATTGCAGATACCTCTGCTCCTAAAACACCAAGTGAAACCTTTCCATTTTGTAACAATTATTGGTCTATTTCTAGTTTCTACTTCTTTTTTTTTTTAATATTTATTCTTTAGTTTTCGGCGGACACAACATCTTTGTTTGTACGTGGTGCTGAGGATCAAACCCGGGCCGCATGCATGCCAGGCGAGCGCGCTACCGCTTGAGCCACATCCCCAGCCCCTCTAGTTTCTACTTCTTGAAGCAGTTTTATTCAGTATTTTCCTAGAAATGGTGGGTTTCATTACCGTTTTCACATTCATCAACATGTAGTTATACGTAGTATCCCCCCTGGTTGTAAACCTCTTCATTTCAGCTGTGGTTGAACTGCTATCATCCCTTGTTCCCATTAAGGGGTGTTCATTTGCCTTCTCCTCCTTCTTACTCTCTCCTCTTCTCCTTGGTGGAAATGTTTCTGGTTTATATTTCAATCTGTTTGTCCATTTTGCTTAATTATGGTCTGAATTATAGTTAGTTTTCATCTTTTAAATTCCATCTTCCTCCTTTCTGTGGATTTATTTCACTTTCAAATTTTCTCCATTGAATTCTGAGTTTATTTACTTATTAGTTTTCTTAAATCAAAGAAGATAATTTGGGGCTATACATTTTCCTCTGTGCACAGATTTGGCCCAGGTGTCCGTGAGTTTTAATATTTCTTTCTTTCTAATTATCATTTATTTATAAGCATTTCAATCTCAGTCTTGATTTCTCTGTGATTGGATTATTAATTGAATTTGTCCAAAATTAAAAAGATTACCTTTCATTATAGCATTTTGGTTAGAAAATATGGCTTGTGCAATTTTTAGGGTCCTGAAAAAACAATTAAAAATATATATATATATCTCCAAATTAAGAAAGTATTTTCTTTTTTCCCCAGCTCAGCACTTTTGGCCTTCAACTTTAATTTTGTCTACTATTAATTTTGTGTCTTTTTAGAATTCTGGTTTACATTTGCCTTATAATTCTTGGCACATCTTTTTATTTCTAATTTTTGATTTGAGTGTTTTTTAAAAAACAGTTTTATTGAATTACAGTTTATATACCATAAAATTCACCCATTTTCAGGATATGATGCAATAATTTTAATAAATTATTAAATTTATGGCACATTGGAATATTCTTTTACATAGCATTCAGTTGGACTATTTATTTATTTATTTAATACCAAGGATTAAACCCCCAATTGCTTAACTGCTAAGCCACATCTGCAGCCTTTTTAAAATATTTTATTTAGAAACAGGGTTTTGCTGAGTTGCTTAGGGGCTTGCTAAGTTGCTGAGGCTGGCTTTGAACTTCAATCCTCCTGCCTTAGCCTCCTGAGCCTATGGAGTGACAGGTGTGCACCACTGCACTTGGCATAGTTGGACATTTCTGATCCAATGTGAGGAATTAATTCAATGCCTTTTAGTTATAGAGTTTAGCTTCTTTAGACATTTATTGTTATAGCTGATAATTTTGGTCATACATCTGTTGTCTTATTTCATTTTTATTGTTTTTTAATTTCCTTTATTTGCTATCTTTCTCTTTCTGTCTTTGTTTATAGACCATATTTATTTATTTATTTATTTTTGCTTTTAATCCTCTCAAATAATTAGGGATATGCATATCCCTAATTTTACTATTTTTTTTTTCAGAATTGTTTCTCAGCCTATATTTCTGTTATCACCAGTCATGGATGAAATGGCATCTTTCTTTCTGACACAAAAAATTTTGTATGATTTTTTTCTTCACATCATCTGTTTTCTTTCTTTCTGATGCCATTTCCTCATCTTTTTAAATAATAAATTTGGCTTTTTTTTATCCAGATTAATGAAATTATATCAATTTTCCATCACATATTTTTCCTTTGAGTAATCATTTTTAGTACTTATGTTTAAATCTTGTGGCACAATTTGTATTGATTATTAGGCTCACTTAGGTTTTAACTGAGTTCAGTACCCTCACTAGCTCTTCATATTATGATAATTGCACCTGTGAGTTTGTCATCTTGCTTCATTTTTCCAGAGTTGTATTACATCTTCACTCTCTGGTCAAGAAGGGAACAGAGGGGCTGTGTTCTCTTGCAACTTTGAATTTGTAGTTGTCTTTTTCTGAGGTCTCTACTTACAAAATATTGGACATAAAACTCATATATTTCTACTTAAAACTATCTAGAGATCATCCCATGGATTCTAGCATTTATTGCTGATATGAAAAAGTCTGGTAATATTTTGCTTTTCATTGATTATTCCTGGAACATGATGAGCTTTGAACACCTGAATTCAGAAGTATTTTCTCTCTGACACTTGTCCTGCTTCTTCCACTGCCTGTCCCTGTCCTTCCCTCTGTGATGGAGTTGAGCAGTGAGGCTCCGGCTGCACAGGAGCTGGGAGGGCAGTTCAGGAGCTTGCACAGAGATACAGAAGACAGTTCAGCAGGACTCAGACGGGGCAGTGGCAGTGCAGAGGGAAGAGGTGGATGTGTTGAAGTACAGTTTAGGGTACTGTTCAGAGTTGCAGTGGGCTGCTTTTTTGTCATCTCCCTGCTGTGAGAGGTGACATGGGTACTGCTGGCTGGAGGTCATTTTGAACCAACACTCTGCTAACAGATGTGGAGAATTTATAGGGAAGATGAGTCCTAATAGCTGGGAATTTGCAAAGTGACTCAAAATTTATACCTCAGTGCTTCCTTGGAGTCTCATACCCCAGGGTGCCTTGCAGGGCAGAGAGCCATAGGAAAATCAAGGTGCTGGGTGGCTCAATGACTTGAGGTCACCATTAGGGGCAGAATCGTGACCTCATCTTCCGTTTTCCAGTGCAGCGGATTTTCCACGAATCCCATGTATTCAGAGACTTAGGTGTCAGTAGAGACTCCAGAACTGACTTTGGGTGGGGTGTGGGCAGGTCACCTTAGCACACAAGGCTTGGTCCCCCTGTCCCCAGTTTTGGCCAGTGTCCCCTGTTGTCTGTTGTTGTTGTTGTTTTTTTTTTTTTAACTTAGAAATATGATTTTTTTTATATTTAAAGGAATTCTGTTGCTAAACCATTAAGTCGACCATTTCAGCATAGCATCTTGCCCCGAGTCTTTGGGCTTGATGGGCCGGTGGCTTTAACACACAAGTCATGGGACCCTCTCTGCTGCCTCTCCATCTCAGTTCTGAGAAGCTCAGGGTCGAGGTGGACGGCCGGCCAGGAGCCGACTACGCGGCTCACGGTTCAGATCCACCGAGCGAGGTCTGCAGAAGGCTCCCCTCCTGTCCTCCCCCCGCCCCCCCCCCCACCTTGTCTCCTCTTGTCCCTACGCACTTGCCTGCTTTCCTCGTGGTGGCTCTTTCCTTTACATTTTCTGCCAGTGACTCTGTTCCTGTTTCCTGGCATCTCCCAGCCTCCCTCCCACTTGGCTCTCCCTGGGGGTCCACTCCTGGTCTCCCTCCCGCCCGGGTCCCTCTTGCTTTCCTTTCCTGTGTCTTCCTTCCTATTCTGTTTTCTCTCCCTCTTCTTCCACTAGTTCCCAACATTTTATTATGAAAATGCTGAAATTCATGGCGTTGAAAGAACCCCCCAGGGAAACCTGCCAAGTTCCAGCCATTTCAGAAAGTGTCCTGTTCCCACTCACCCTTGAAAAGGCACCACTGTTTCAATATTTTGCCACTATGGATAAATTTTGCCTATTTTGAATTTCACGAAAATGGAATGAATAAAATTATATTTTTTTCTGGATGGCACCTTTCACTCAAGGAAATGTTTGAGATTCATCCAAGCGGATGCTTGTATCAGTAGCTGTTCCTTTTACTTTGCCAAGTAGTATTCCATCAGAGACCTGCTGTAGTGGGTTCAGCTGTTCTCCGACTGATGGTTAGTATTTGTCATTACAAATGAGGCCACTCTGAGTGTTAATTTTTGTTTTTGCTGTCCTCTATTTTCAGCCCACATTTCTGTCCCCTCCCCCTTGCTTCCAGAACACTCAAGGCAGATGAGTAAAATGGAGAGGACATTTTTATCTCATAGGCTTGAGTGGGAAGAAAGTGAGGAAGTATATACCAGGCTCCCAGCTCATTTCCTGCACACAGTAGGTGCTCAGTAAGTGTTCCTGATTGCTCAGAATGAGGCAAAACCACTTATGTTCTCAGAACCTTTTCTGATTGGTTTCTGCATTATTTTCTCCACCCGCGGCTTTTGCCAAGTTGCACCACACCTGCGTGCCTTTGTTTAAAAGTCCCCCAAGATCTCTGCCATTCCTTACGCGTTACCTAAGGATAAAAATATAAACCTTCCTCACATTATTGGAAGGCCACAATGAAGAAAAATAATGGCAAAAGTGTTTGCAAAAGAAACAGCGTCTATTTTTCAAAAAAGTACTTTGTTCACATGATTCGAGCTTTTGCAAGGAGTTGCTTCGAGATCCTTGGATGAGAAAACCGTGTTCGAAAGCCAAGAGCTACAGTTTGAGGGATCTCCTTTTCCCAGACCCATTAGCTGCCATTCAGCGAGGTCTTAGCAGTTTCCACTGGAGCAGAAAGAAGTTTATTTTACCATTTTAATTTGGTGCTGCTTTATTTACCCTGTTTGTGCTAACCCAAATTTGGCACCCACTCTCTACTCCAAGTGCTAATTTAAGTGACATATTTCCGTTCTGCCTGGGAAGAATACACAGAAGAGCTGAAAGACGTGTGTTTATAATTATAAGGTACCGAGTTGGCTCAAACAGCATCTCGTAGCATATGGGAACTATGTGGGCTAGTTAGCAAAAGTTTATGCTGAAGCCTGATGCTGTTTGGCTGAGTTTTGTAAACTCAGAGTTGTTAAGCTGTGTCTAATAAAACATGGTGGAGTCAATTTAATATTTCCAGGCCCGTCTGTTGTGGTGGTGAGGACAGCCCTGGTCCCTTTCCTTGGCCTGCAAATGCAAAGGACTTGGGTTCTGTTTGGGAGGTGGTGGGTTTTCTTGGGATGAGGGACAGGCTGTTTTTCTACAGCACAGTCTTTAAGAATTTGGACATGAGGCTTGGCCCGAGCTGACTCAATCTGGATTTTTATTTTCCATTCCAGAATGAGATCAAGGAGAGATCTTGGTTCATACATAACATTGTGCATTTTAAGTTTTCTGGCTAAAATACTTACATATATGATTTTCTAAAGTTTCTCCTTATAGATCTTTTTCTATTATTTAATATAGCAATGCATAGATAACTAGGGTATTTTTCTTTCTTTCTTTTTTTTTTTTGATACTAGGAATTCTACCCAGGGTCTTGCCCATGCTAGGCAAGCACTGTACCACTGACCTATTTTTGTCCACCTACTGTGTGCAGGTGGACATAGATCTTGCTTCCTGACCCCCATCTTCCTTTTCTGTCTGCAACCTTCAGGAACAGGAAGAGGAGATGATAGGAGAGAGCCACCAGGCTCTGAGTTTCCAAGCTAATCCCAATGTAGCTTTCACTCTAGGGGTTGACCCCCCGGGCCAAGTGACCTGGCAGAGGAGACAGCTGCGAGTCTCCGTGGAAGGCTTCCTGGGAAGCGTGTCTTTCTGTTGAGAACATATATTTGCTGGTGAGCGGAGGGCAGGCCACCCACTGGCCGTGCAGCCAGAAAGCCAAGCCAACGCGGCTTGTGGACAGGGAGCTCTCGTCCCATTATTTACTTGCAATAGGCAATGTGTCTATCCAGGTGAGCTGGACAGAGATGGGGCCAGAAATTCAAGCCAATTGGAAATGCGAGGAGAGTTCTCAGCAAGCCATTTACATTGTCACGTGTTGGAATCAGTTGGATTCCTATGGCCTCCGGCCTGTGGTCTCTGTACCTCTCCTCTTAGGTGGATATTCATTTAAAGAATTGGAGTTCCACAGGCCAAATAATCACGGAGTATTTTTTTTTCTTTTCATTTTTAGTGTGGATTTAGTCGAGGTCTTGTTCTTCCCCAACTGGCCACGACATAGATCTTTGTAACCCACAAATGAATGTGTTGCAAGCCAAAACCTTGCTCTGGATGTCACAGGGGGACAGTGAGACCTGCTTTAATGTGGTGCTGGCCTGCGCTGGGCCTTCTGTCCGCACTCCAGCAGAGGGGCCCTTCCTCCTGCCCCGCCGCCCACGCTAACGAGTCATGTCCAGTTAGGTCACTTATTCCTCTTCTGCCTGCAGAGCATCTGCATGTATGTTATTTCCTCCTGCTTTCCAGTGACCTACCGGAGGAGCTGTCATTGTCCCCATTTTACAGAAAACTGAGGCCCCAAGACGCTGAGGCATCTGTGCAAAGTCATACATTTCACTTGCAAGCAACAGAGCGGGTTGGACGTTGACTTCTAAAACTGATTTACAGATAACTGTTTTGCAGAGAGACAGTAAATACTGGGGATTGAACCCAGGGCTTCATACCTGCTGGGCAAGTGCTCCCCCACGGGGCCATCACCCCAGCGTAAAACTGATTTAAATGTGCACTGGTTGTGACCATGGAGGACGAGGCCCACCCCCCAGAAACCTGGATACCACCAAGCTGTCCTTAGAACGTTCCTGTGTTATGTGTTTAGTTTTATTTTTTTGTGATAGTGGGGCTCAAACCCGGGGCATTGCACACGCTGGACAAGTATTCTAACACTGAGCTACACCCAGCCCCGGACCTATGTTATGAAATAATTTAGAGGATGATAGCCTTCCATAAAAACCCAGAGAATTACACGTCTCCTCGAGAGATGGTGAATTTTATTTGCATATGTTACTGAAACACTCCTGGGTGGTGATTGTGCGTTTGTAGACACAAAGCTATGGCCTGGAGCCCAGGATGATGCTGGGAGATCCGGAGAGCAGAGCCTTCTAGAGGGCACAGGGGACGCTTTTGGGAGGCATTGGAATAAGGGTGGGTTACTTCTAGGGTGGACTTTGGAGAAGAGTCGTGTCACATGAAAACTCTGAACTTAGAAGTCAGAGACCCAGGTTTTGGTGTGACTGTGTTATTCTGTGTCATTAAAACGTCATCTTTGTGTGTCTCAGTCTCCCCAGTGGAAGATCTGAGGCGAAAATGCTCATACGTGATAGTCAAAGGACTTGGGTGTGATATCGTGCCAACAAGTTCTCGTACATCTCAAAGTAGAATCAAATAAAAGGTTATATGATTTTTTTTGTTGTCATTTGTGGTGCTAGAGATGACACCCAAGGCCTCACACATGCTCGGTATGTGCTCTACAGCTGAGCTACATCCCAGGCCTTTTTGGAAGACTTGAAGGACCTGAGAGTTAGTTATTGGAGAGTGATTAAGAGAAGGACTCCTGAGACTGACTGCCTGTGATGGACTCCCAGATTCAGTGCTTGCCAACTGTGTGATGTTGGGCAGGCTACTGAACCTGTCTGTGTTCTGTAAAACAAGGAAATAATAGTACTGGTGTTTGAGCTTGGTGTACTACAAAAAGAAAGTGGACAAATCCAATCAGAAAAGAGTTTGAAAACTATTTGACATAAAATTAACACTCAGATCTCAATACGTGTTTTTATTTGACTTGATATAAAATATTAGTATGTCTATGATGTTCATATCCATATCATGAAACACACATCATGTGTACCTTAGATCATCATCTGACAAATCAGATTATGACATCTTTGCTTGCTCTTAGCCTTCTTTTCCATTTTTATGAGAAAGATTGAATTAGGGTTTTTTTTTTTTTTTTTTCCTTTTCTCAGTACCTGGAATTGGACCCTGGATGTTTTACTTCTGTGCTAAATCCCCAGCCCTTTTAAAATTGTATGTTGAGTCAGGGTCTTGCTAGGTTGCCCAGGCTGGCCTTTAACTTGTTTGTGATCCTCGGGCCTCAGCCTCCTGCCTTAGTAGGGGTTATAGGTGTGTCCACTGGGCCTGGCGTCCTGGATGTTTTCTCAGGTTCCAGGGTCAACTCTAGAACAGGAGCCTCTGGGTTTTGCTCAGCAGAGCCTCGTGGGTCTCAGAGAAGGCCGTGGAGCTGACAGGTGAGCATGGGGGCCAGGCTAGGGCCCGGGCTTCCCATATTGGCAGAGACGTTATCCACTTTGGGCCTCTTTGTATGATTTTATTTAACAAGAGTTCAGGTGCTTTGAAAAGTCTGAGACCCCAGCATGCATCCGGCTGCTGTCCCAGGGGCCTCTGCCATCCAGAGGCCACCATGTTTATAGTGCTGTTAGAGACAGTCACGAACCCGTGTGGCATCCCCAAATAAAGACGTTAATTTAAAAAAAACAACTGTGTTGGTGTACTACAAAAAGAAAGTGGACTAACCCAATTGGAAAAGAGTTTGAAAAATGTTTGTCGTAAAATTAACACCCAGATGACCGGCAGACAGTCCGCTGAGCTGAACAGATTTTCACACGAGCATCAAGCAAGGAGTGTCTACCAAGGAGCGGGGAAGGGCGGGGCTGTGGTCAATGTGACAGAAACACAGGGACTGTCTCTGTTTTGGGAAGTTAATAATCTCATTAGGGTGACGATTTGGGGGCACTTAACAACTCAAAAATGACACGATTTTATATTCAACCATGCTTCTCTGACTACTCCTGCCACAGAAGAGGGGAGTCAGAGCAGACTACCTGAAAGTAGAGGAAGCCTCCTCAAAGGAGCTAGGGATTGAAATATGGGTATAATTGAAAAAGGTCGAGGGTCTTCCAGGTGGGGGCTACAGTGTGCACAGGGGTGAGGAGGTGGGCCCAGCTGGATAAGTATAACCTCCGAGAAGACGTCAGAGAGATTTGGAAACAAACATCATGCTGAACCATAAGCCTCAAGAGAGCAAGAACCATGGTTTGTGCCCAGCACATAATAGTTCCTCAACAAATATGGGGGCTGTAGATGTGAACACATGCGTCTTAGGCTACGTAACAGTGCTTATCAAACTCACGAAACTTTCCCCACACCTACCTACCTTTATTTAATAGCAAGATTCTCATTACATCCTGTTCTCCTCTCCTAGCTGGACCAAGAAGAGCCTTTCGGTGAGTGTCAGGGATTTGAGAGTGTCCTTTACTGTATCTCTAGACCAACCCTTTGATTTAGACAGGAGGAAACTGAAACAGGAGAAGTTAAGTGACTCACCCAGAGTCACCCAGCTCATTAGTAACTTCTGTTCAGAAGACTGGCCCTTCAAGTGTGTGCCCGGGTTTCTCATTAGGGTCCAGGTTGACCCTGAAACCCCTCCAGCCCCACACCATTTATTCTGCTTTGCTCTCTGGAGGCTCCCACCTGGTTGGTTGATGGAGCCCGCTGAGGTTTTCTATGGACATCACGTGTGAAGGGATCTGCTGTGGTACCACTGATGCTCTAGGCAGCCTCTGGGTATCCAGAGAAGGCCGCAGCTAAACACCAGCTGATTCAGAGAGCACGTCTTACCCAGTGTGGGCAGCGCCATGTGGGAGGACCCACTGCAGGAGCCGAGGACCTGGAGGATCAGCAGAGGCAAGTGGCCTGGTGAGCTCCTGTTTGGGAGCCTCTCTCCTGGCCGCAGCCCATGCTTTGCTCAGTTCTGTTTTATCACTTTGCAAATATAAACAATCCCTCCACCTCCCTCAAGAGCAGAGTTTACTGTCCCTGAGGTCTTCTGGAGGCACAAGAAAGACACTGGTTTTTTTTTTTGGTTATTGAAGAGCCATGAGTTTTCCCCTTCTTTTTCTTTTCTTTCTTTTTTCTTTTCTTTTTTTTTTTTTTTTTTTTTTTTTTGGCAAGTGCTGAGTTTTTGAGAGGCTTCTCAGTTTCAGGGGCTGTGGGTGGACAAAAATCTTGAGAACACCCAGGAAGGGTGGCCACAGATCTGAGCTCATTTTTCAAATCTCATTTTGCAAAACTCTAAAGGCTTCTATTCAAAGAAGGAACATGGCACATCCCATCGCCCGGCGACTTGGGGTTTCTAGGTGCTGACTGGCTCCTGGGTGTCCTTGAACTTTCTGGGCTCTGAGCCTGTTTGCTTGTAAGTTCCACACACTGGAGTTGGGGGCCATAGCATATACTTTCACCTCTCTGGTTAATGCAACTGCGAGCTAAGGGGACAGTCCTGTCACATCATCAGTGCTGTCCCCGTGAAGCTGCCATTTGCTCCACTCAAAGAAATGCTCAAGTTCTTATAGTCTCCGTGGATAGGGAGACCCAGCCCCTCCTTGATTTCGTGTTCCAGAGATCGTGGATTCGGATTCTGACTTACATCCAAGTCCACGTGTAAATATGCAAAAGAACCCCGTCCTGCAGCGGAGCCGCAGGCACTGCAGGAAAGCACCCTTCATGAAGCAATGCCGACGCCCACCGGCAGGGGAGGACAAGCTCTCAAGGCCAAATATGGCATTTTTAGGTTGACATTGATACCAGGGGAGTCCTTCGCTATGGCTTCAGAGCTGGGGTCTCAGCGGATCCCCAGGTGCCAGTGGGCCCCCTGAGTTCTCCATGCTCCTCAGCCTGAGGTCCCCGGGGAGCTGGGCCCCCACCCCAAGCCCAGCATGTGCTTGGGAAGCTGGGGTGAATGCTAGAGAGTGGAGCTGGGGGGCTCCTGGCTTCCTGGGAGCATCGGGTCCCAGAACACGTCCTGGAGGAAGGCAGGAAAGCCAGCTTCCCGTTGGAGGCATGGTTGATTTCATGATCTAGAGATCGTGGATTCGGATTCTGACTTACGCCCAAGTCCACGTGTAAATATGCAAGAGAACCCCAGGTTTAAAGTGTTAAGTTATAAAATGAAATGGCAAAGCAAGTCTGGAAAACAGAAGCAAAAAGTCACTATAACTCTTGGTCTTCGAGCAGAACCGGCTGGGCTCTTGTGTCCCCCTCCATCTTTTGTAGGTGCAGGTGATGGTGCTGGAGCGCACATGGCTTGGTCCTGTTATCTCAGCTTCACACTGAACTGTGCATTTTTGTCGGGGAGTCCTGGTTCTGTGCACCTTTCTGATACGCTCGTGGTGCCTTTTTAAATGGATGAAGACTATTCCGTTGTGTGGATGAATGTAATGTAATTTACTTAACCTCTGCAATATTGTTTTTGGTAGAGGGAGGTTCTCATTTTTTACTTTTAAAAACGCTATAATAAGCATATGCATCTGGAGAATTTGGGGGTGTGAGTCCTGGTTCTGGCACATAGTAGCAGAATCATATTAGGTGATTTGTAGAAAGCTATTGAATGACTGTTTTTGTCTTTTTAATCATAGAATTTTAGTTACAAATATAAACCTTATAAATAGAAATATATAAAGATAACAATGATAGAAAAGACAATATGTTGATATAATTATATATTTGTATGCAATGTTTTATATATGTATATATAATATATATCATCTCACATCATCATATATTTAGTATCCTATATATATACACATCTAATATCCTACATATACATATACTTAAATATGTATATATTTATGTATGTATGTACTTAAAATATGTACATATAGGATACTAAATATATGATCATGTGATATAAATGCAAAACATTTTGTACATGTCACCCTGTTTCTGTTTAATTCCATGACATTGTCCATATTCTGAAAGCCAAGAGGATCTGTATCGACCTTAACTTTAGCAGAAACATAGGGCTGGGGACGTGGCTCAGAGGCATAGTGTCTGTCTAGCATGCCTGGGGCCCTGGGTTTGATCCCCAGCCCAGCAAAAAAAAAAAAAAGCAAAGCAAAGCATAGAACATTTGCCCTCCAGAGGTGCAGGGCAGGATAGGATCAGATGGCACCAGGGTCCTTCCGCCTCTCCCAAGGTTAGGGGCCTTGAGGGCCTTCATGGTCTCGGCAGGAGGTGTGAACACGGATCAGTGACACCCCCACCCACCCCTCGCTCCTCCTAGATGGGAGCTCTAGAGCGCTCCCTGGGAGCCTGGCATTGAAACACTTCTCCTGGGATGATCCGAGTCTCACCTTTCACTGGCCACTTCAGCTCTTGGTGGAGGATTAGATCACCCAGGAAGAGGCGAGGAGTGGGGAGGGAGGGGCGTGACTGTGGACTCCAGCTGAAGGAGGGCTGAGGCCCGCCCCACCCAGCTGCGCCCTGGGAATGGGAAGCATGAGCAGCTCCGCGTGGGTGTTCCAGCCTCGCTCACTGCGGGCCACTGAACACATGTCTGAAGGCCTGGCTCAGAGTTGGCAGAAGACCTCAGAAAGCTGGGGATGGGAAAGAAGAACGGCAACTGGTTTTGCAGCACATATATATATATATATATGGAAGCATCAGCCCAGGTGTCTTAAAGCAGGGAGTTAAAAGGCCCAACCTTACCCAACTCTAATTGGATCAACTTTATACATAATGTGAGGGACAGGAGCCTACAGATGTCCTTCTGGGCCAAAGGCAACCAAGAGCCTTTGGAAAGGCTTAGTCCATGAGCTATACTGGACTCTCACTAAAATTATCTGGTCCCTAGAAAATTCTATTCTATCTCATTAGCCAATTGTGGGATTCTTACTTTGCGTTGACCTGTGAGGGTATTTCGAAACTTTACATCGAGGTTCTTCCACTTCAGGGAAGGAGTACTGGGTGATTCTCTTTGCTGAAGGAATGTCCACGCATGTTTCTCAGTGGGGAAAATGCAGATGCGTGCATGCTGTCTGGCTGCGTTTGTTGGTGCTCCCCCTGCATCCCAGCCCCAGTGTTTCATTTTGGAACCCACACTCTTCTTCTTGCCTCCTCACAGTCTCAGCTCCACACTGCAGGTGAGGGAGGACGGGGTGGGTGGGGCAGGGACCTGTCGGAGATGGAGGCCACTCCTGCTGGTTACAAGTTAGAAGTAGCAAGACAAAACAGAGTGCCTGCCAAGGGACGGGGAGAGCCAAGGCCTGAGCACCAGGAGGAGGCAGCCGGAAGCCTGGGTCCTGAGGGAGGGCGGGGCAGAAGGCTGTGGGGCCCAGCGGGCAGAGGAGAGGCGTCTGCATGGGCAAGGCTTGGAGGTGGAACAAGGAGAAGTGCTTTTCCAACTTCAGGCAGAAGATGAGCCACCCCTGGCTCTGGGAGCCAACAGTAGGTTGTAGCTGAAGTTCTCTGCTCGTGACTTTCCACCATGGAGCTGGTCAGATCTTCCCAAAGACCAGTTGCAGGGGCAAGGGCTCCCCATGGAGCTCTCCTGTGGCCCCCCACTACACCCCTCCTCCACTTCTTTCCTCCAAGGCATTTGGTGTCCCCTTTTTTTTTTTTTTTTGTGATGGCCTTCCAATGTCATTAAGCAAGTCAAAGGTCATCAGTCTAGAAATTGACACACTTGACCCATTTCCTTTCTGAACTGGACCTTGAGCCTGGAGCCAGCTCCCCCAGGGACCCCAGGAGGGCTCAAAGCCCAGGGTTCAGTGCTCTCTTCCCATGAGGTGTATAATTCGATATTTATTGCCTCCCTCCCCAACAAGGTCTACGGTGCCACTGGGATCCATTCGGTAAAGAATGCTGATCCCCTTTATGAATTTTTGATGGCGGAGGAGGAGCATTGGAGACCACTGGGGGACCTTGTGAAATGGAAATGTTTTTTCTTTTTGATCTTTCTCTCCTCTCCCCCCCCCCTGTCTCTCTGTCTCTCTCTGTCTCTCTCTCTCTGTCTCTCTGTCTCTCTCTCTCACCATTGTTGCAATCTGTGGACTTCTCTGAAGACAAGTGTAGACACTTGCATCTTTGTGAGAATGTGGAGTGGCAGCTCTTCCCCGGGCAACACCCCTTACAAATGTAACTGTGTTTATCGTCATAGTGGAAACTTCATCCAGGAAAGAGATGTTCAGGCCAGAAAACAAGATTAAAACTAAAACAAAGCAACGAGCGGGATTCACTCTGGAGTAGGGGAGGATAAGCAACCCCCCCCACCCCCGCTGTTCCCTTTTTGGTGGTCTGAGGGGTAGGACCCCAGGGACGGAGACAGTCAGGATCTGTATTTCATTGCTGAGCGTTTGACAGCTACAGTGCAAAGCAACACAGTTCTGCTTTTTATTAGCCTGTGTGGATCCAGCACAGAGCGAAGTTGTGTTTTTTGTTTTTTTTTTTATTCTTTTCATTTTTCAGAGGTAGAAGTTTTTGCCAAACTATGAGATGATTTAACCACAATTTCCTTCCTGATTTTTTTTCCAAGGAGGGGGAGGGGAGGGCTGGGTGGGTGTTATTGTTTAATAAGATTTAAACAGGGTTCCCTATTTTGTGGCCGGAACAGCTTTTCATGCCCTTTATCTGTACTGGGATTTCAGCTGGGTTTTTATTTTAGTGACATATGGCCCATCGTATAATAAAAAGAGACGAACCATTCAGATTTAATTTGAGCAGCTAAGGACGTCAGGAGGGCTGCAAGGGGAGGCTGTACCTGAGCCTTCATTTGTTTAAAAAAAAAAAAAAATTGTATGGCGAAGTTGAGAAGGTGACTTTTGGAATTAGTTTGGTTTGGAGGCATTAAGTCCCAGATCAAGGGAGAAGGTCAATTGGAAAGTTTGGGATATATGCCAGCTTCGCTCGCTCTTTTATTGGAGAATGGCCTGTGGGGCCTTTCAGAGTGTGCCCTTCAGGGGTCCTGCTTTCCACCTGCTTCCCCCTTGAACAGGGAAATGGGCTTTTAAAAAATATTACGCAGCATGCCACAGCCGGCTTCTGATCCAAATGCTGTGTGGCGTGACACAGTGTGACTCCAGGGCCGGGGGCAGGGCTCAGGTCTGCAGCTGGCACGCGGAGCCTGTCCAGCGTGGGGACTGCCTCTGAGCCCCAGCACGCGCTTCCCTCTGAGGACACAGCCCACCTGGCCTCCAGATACCCCTGGCAGAGTTCCCAAACCATTTACTCTCATTTCACCCCCTCACTGTCATGGAGGAGTGCTGCTTGCACCTGCGGGCCACGGAGCAACCTGCTGGGGCAGCAGCGGTACTGTGGGCTCTGGGCCGGACAGTGACAGAGCGGCGGGGAGATTCGAGCCGCCACACGGGGGGGTCTCCTGTCATTTCTGTGTGGACCACTCATGTGGGTATGTCCACGTACATAAAGATACTTGGAAAATGCTCCACGTGGGAGGGGACTCAACAATGCTGCCGCCTGCTCTCCAGCCTGGAGCCCCTGCGGGTTGTGGAGGGGACCCTCCCTGACCTTAGACCTGTGGTCTGCCCTCTGTGTCTAACTTGCACCTCCATCATCTCCTGTAGGCTTTCATTATAGTATGACTTGGTGTCCACAGTGTACCGAATCACCCCTTTGTGTAATGACAGTGTTTGGTACCACACAGCATGCTGGAGGAAGGTGGCCTGGCAGGGCTGTGCCCGGGGCATGCCGCCCTTGGTGGCTCTGCTCTGGTTCTGAACTCACAACCAGGGAGAAAAGTGCACTTTTCCTCTTTGGCCCTTTTGGGCATCAGGAGGGCCACTACCCTGCTTT
Source organism: Callospermophilus lateralis (assembly GCF_048772815.1). NCBI lineage: Eukaryota > Metazoa > Chordata > Mammalia > Rodentia > Sciuridae > Callospermophilus > Callospermophilus lateralis. The sequence goes on from NC_135308.1 coordinate 10,801,404, forward strand.
TCTGAAAGACATAGCTCGACTTGGGTGACCCTCGCCACCATCATGGGGTGACCAGGATGACCACATAGGCCACTTTTCCCAGACAGCTGCAATAGTATTCTCGATTTATTTGCGGTGACTTGGAGGTCCGCTGCTAACAGCCATCTTGATGGGCAGCAGCACTGTAATTGCTTGGGGAGAAAGGCAGGCGTTTAGCAGTCGTAAAAGAAAACCTGCCCACCACCGAGCCAAATGCTGCTCTCCTTCCTTGTGGCTGCTCCATGTCCCCCCACCGGACCCCCCACCCCAGGTGGACTTGAGGCTTCCCTGACTTCTTAATCTTCCCCCCCTTTGAATCTGGGGTTTGAGCAATTCTTTTCTGTTCCTCTTGGGGGAGACGGAGCTCGTGGGGAGGGGCTGCAGTATTCAGTGCATGTTTTCTGGGGCTTCCAGTGTGACGATCTCGGTGACAGGAGCTTCTGACGGGCTCTGGGGCTGCCCAGCAGCCTGTGACCACAGTCCATCAGCTGGGGGTTCATGGTGCTATCTACCTCTTCAAAGTGACAACAGGGTAGGGGAAAAGAATTACAGAAAAGCCCAAAGCAAACCAAAAAGCCTGGCTGGAGGGGAAAATAGTAAACCAACGAGATCCTTGCTTTGTTCCCTTCTGCGCGGGCATCAGGATGGTGGCGGGCTCCCGCCTGCGCTCCATTATTTTTAGTCTCCGTCCATAGTCTCCAGCTCACTTTATAGTTCTGTAGCCAGAAAAATGTGTCTTTGACGTGTGTCATGGAAGAAACTGTCAGCCAATGGCGTTTGCACTTCTGCACTCCTGGGTAAGGAGGTCAAATGGGACTTGGAAGGAGGTCAGGGAGGACATCCCCCACTTTGCACAGGAACAAAGGCACAAGTAGCTTGGTTGAAACTGGTGCTTCCGCCATGCCCCCACCTCCTTTCTGGTTTTCTGTCCCTCCCCTGGCTCTCTCCGTGCCTTATGGTGTTATGGTCTGAATAGAGCTGGGGACAGGGGAGAAGGGAAGACTTGTGGATCTGGCAAACCGGTCAGCGCTCGCCTTGCACTTCCTGAGCACCCCTCTGCATATGGGGTGCTGGGGAGTTCACAGCCTCTGCACTTTAACTGGGGAGCGCCCGCTTGTGCTAGATTGGAGAATTAGGTTCCAGGTAGCCCAAGTGTCTAGTCCCCCTGGCCAGGGCAAGCAGATGGGCTCTGTGGAAGTTCTCAGCACAGCCCCTGTCCATGACCACGCTGTGTACTGGAAGGACAGCTCTGAGCCCAGGCCCTATCCTTCCCGCACCCTCTGGCCACCCCTCCTTCCGAGGTGCCTGATGGTCAGAGCCTGGCCCAGGCAGGAGGGCAGCTCTGGGTTTGGAAATGCCTCTTTGCTGAATTCCCTAATCAGATCTCAGTCAGATAACAGCTCAGACCTGGGAACATGAGATTTTAATGTGAAATGAATAAGTACCCTGAGACTGAGGCTTGTCACTGCCGCGCATCTGGAATCACTTACAGCTGGGTAAATTCACTGGGAGCCGCGACTCCAGTGAGCACGGGGTTTAAAAGGAGGCACACAGCGCGTTCCTTTTAATGTCTAAACAATCCGATGTTGACAAGCCTTTCACATTAACCCCAAAGTGGCAAAGTTTAAACCCTTTATTATCTGATTTGGTTTGGCAAATCATTTAGAGGCTTAAGAGTCCATGTTTACAGGGAGAAGGCCAATCTCCCCCCACCCACCCACCCCACACAAAGTGCCACTAATGTATGCACATCTATGTTTACTTAGGTTTAAAAGACCTTCAGCATTAAGTGAGACTCGGGCTAGAGAAAGTAAGTTGATTTTTTTTCTTTTCTGGAAACCCCTACTCTCTTTAGCATACAAAAGGCCACAGCATTCCAAACCTTGGAAACGATATCAGATTAACAAATAAGTAGAGAAGAAATACAGGAAATGGTTTCCAAATATTATTAGTCTTCATTCAAAATATATTGTCTCTTGGCAGTTAATAGGAACTCTGTCATTTTCCTAAGGTTTTGCCCAGAACATTATGAGTGATTCTGAAGATGGCAAAAGGTAGTTTGGGTCCTAGAGGGGCTACAAAATATTATGGAAGTCAGAAGCCTTAAGAGTCAGGCTGTGCCTAATAACAATCCCTTGGACCTGTTGCTAAATTGGCAAGATTTTTAAGCTTCTCCCTCCCGGCACATGGAAGAACATGGAAAAAAGGCTGCCAGTGGTTTTTGAGACCTAGCTTCAATAATAATTGAATAATTGTAACCACATCCTTAAAAAGCAATGAAGACATTTTAATTCATCTTTATAAAAAGGATGCTGCAAGAGTTGAATTTTTAATTTCCAACTGAGGAGAGGTTTAATGCAATTGGATTTATTATTATTTTATGTTAAGGAAGACCCAACAGTAAGAACATGGTGACTATGACTCATTCTATAGAAGGGATCTCTGGAGGCTTCTGGCGTTGGTTTGAATCCTATCGCAGAAGCTCATAAAGTTGCACACTGCAGCTGTTCATCCCTGAGATGTAGTTTTTAACTTTCCTTTGGCAGCTGGGTAGATTCCGATCTCAAATCACCAGTCTCCAGCTTTGCTTAAACAGAATTTCAGATTCTGTTGTGATTTTTCTGCCTATTAATCCTTCCCAGTAATTACATGCACAAAGCCAGTTTTTGCAACTCTGGATACTGTCGAGTTACTGTAGAAATGAAAACTTTTTTTTTCCCCCCAATGTTGCTCAGGAAACTAAACACTCATTTAATGTGATCTTGCAGCTGAGGGTCAGGCAAGAAAAAGATGAGATGACCTTAGAATCTTGTTTATAGAGAAATAATTCCAATAGTACAATTTTTAAAGCTGGGAGTAAGGCAAAGACTGTACATTTTGAATATTTCACGTAAGACGGTGGATGGGTGTGATCGGTACATTAATAGCCTTGCAAAGCATGTAACTCTACTTTTAAGTTCCTGGACGTCTACTTGACCCTGTCACATAATTAGTCAGGAAACATTTGCATCTGAATTTTATCATGAAGAAGCAGTGGAGATGGTATCTGACCTTGCTTCCAACACTTGCCTGTCTTCTATTCTGGGCCTGTGGTGTGTATTCCTGAATGGTTGATTCCGTACCAACTAAACTTCATCGAGAACGAAACCTCCAAGGCCCTTTCAGTTTTGCATGATGTAAACTGCTGTAAAATTCGAAACATGTATCGTTTCTTTCATTTCCCCCACTAGTCCCTGCTCACAGCCTGGAGTGCAGCAGTTCCTGGGCTCCCAGAAGCTTCTGAGACTGGGATGTAAAGTTTCATTTTATATTTTTTCTAGCTGGGGTGTATGGTGTTTGAGGACGGGGGTTTAGAGCTGTAGCTGGAATGGCTTAACTTTGTAGTCTTCCCGATGCCTGCGTTTGCTCTGCGTTTCTGGTAGAAAACAAACCAAGGTGAATGCATATTTGGGAAATTGATGTCAGCTTAGTAACAAGAGGGGCGGAGCAGCCGGTAGCTCGATTGTTCTGGATGAACTACCAGGGATCTGCTGGGAATACTGGTGCCTTGACCCTGACGGCCCTCAAAGTGCTGAGTGTGGAAAGTGGGAAGTCTCCCTGGACCTCGGAATGCACAAATGTCAGAAAAATGCAGTTCTTGGAAAACTGTGTTTGGGGGGCTAGTGTGATATGGCGAGTGTGTAGGGGTGGGGTGGGGGGGTTCGCAGGAGAGAGCAAGGACTCATTATTTTGCAGTCCAAGTCCTACTTTCTCTACCATTAATATATTTTCAGAAATATCTCTTAAAAATATTAGTTAAAAGGTGCATTTAAGTCACTTTAATTGAATAACAAAACTTTAATGCAATTGTGTGTATAGTTGACACAACAGCAAAAGTTCAAACTAAGGTTTTACCCTAGTTCTAGCGACCCTCTAATGTCCAAATCTGATTCTCCCAAAAAACTGTGAAGGGTTTTTGCTTGGATAACGAGGGTATTTCCCTAGCAAGAGTCTCAGGTTGTAGTCCAAACAGTGAATGCCCTGGACTTCCATCAAAGCACTTATTGACTTTCATTTCTGGTGACAATCAGGCCTGCAGAAGGAGGTCCCTGGTTGCTCAAACCATCAGTGGGGTGATAGGAAGTTAGTGGGAGGTGCTGGCAAGAGCACTGGAGGTGGAGTCTGGGGCTGGCCACTGACTGTGACCTGTGCTGCTTCAAGGGACTCTGTGTTCAGCAAACTTGTGGGTAAAATCAGAGTTTGACAGTGTGATCTCCCCTCTCTCTTCCCATTCCAGTACTCTTATTTGGGGGTAAGAACTTAAAAGTTGCAAATAGTTCCAATTTGGAAGTTTCACAGATGGAGATGTAGAACTCGGACCTTGCCTTCTTTGGAGTCAAGCGGGGAGAGCCTGGATAGGTTTCCTAATAAAAGTGAAAAACCTCACACCAGCTCCGAGGGGTCAGTACAAGGGATGGAGATGTGACTAGAGAGTTGCTTGTCTGTTTTTTTTTTTTTTTTTTAGATCAATATTCATTGAAATGGGACTCCAGTTTCTAAAAAGTAAAACTAGTTTTATCAGTGATTTTTACTTGTTTTTGGAAATACTACCTCCTTGCCAACCAGTTTTCAAAGGGACATCAAAAGAGCTTAATTGAGCCAGGTGTGGGGGTGCATGCCTGTAATCCCAGCCACCTGGGAGACTGAGGCAGGAGGATCACAAGTATGGGGCCAGCCTCAGTAAGACCCTGTCTCAAAATAAAGAAAATTAAAAGGGTCAAGAATGTGGCTTGTGATTAAGTGCCACTGAATTCAATCTCCAATACCTAAATAAATAAAATAAAATAAATCAAAAAAACTCAAGCCACCTGGTATGGCAGAAGGAAAAGCACTACTCTGTCAAGTGGCCCCAAATAAGAAAGGTATCAAAGGCCCTAAAATGGTGTGATTAATATTCTGTTTAGGGGACTGAAGTCCAGCAGGGGAAAGAAAAGGAACTTAGCTAAAAGGATGTAATCTCCACTTGAATATCCTTACATACAGAGCTTACTGTTTACTTTTTAATTTTTTTTTTGAAGTCTTACTGTTTATCTTGTTTATTTTTTTTAAAAGTCTGCCCTTGTCCATATTTACCTGAGAGACCAGTTGACACGGAAGGACAGTCTGGGTCTCTCAGGTAAATAGCAAATGCTTTGCAGACTGCCTAATTGTGTTCCAATTGGAGGTGGCGGGCCTCAGGGGAAAATGCTGTGCTTTGGAAACTCCGTGAAAAAGGAGTAGGAAAACTGCGTTGGAGTTTGAGCCCAGGCTAGAGCCCAGCGCAGAAGCTCCCACCCTGGAGTGGAGGTGAGGGTGGCAGGGAGCAGGGGAAGGTTCCATGCGACTTAGGAAAAGGGCAGTTTAGAAGGCGACTCTGCCGTATTCTCCTGCATATTGCACCAGCTTGTTTTTTTTTGTGTAAAAATATCATCTCCCCAGGTTGGTTGTTGTATAAAATACGGCTGTGTGGCCTGTGATTCTGCACATCTCTGGCACACCTAGCCCGGTGGCCAATGCATCCCTGCAGTGCAGGGCAGACTGGTGGTGAACAGGCCCTGTGCAGAGCCTGCGACAGCAGTCATTCGACCTTCCCAAACCATCCCCACCTCCTCTTAAAATACCCCCCATCCCCTACCCTAAGGATTACATTGTTGGCCTGGGGGTGTTGGGAGGCTGGTCCTAAAACCTAAGAAGAGGGGCTGGGCCTCCTCTGTCACTGAACTTGGGGGGCTCGAGGTTGGATTTTTGGCTTCCCTCTGGTCCAGTGAGGAAAGGACGGGGACCTGAGATCGCTGTCGGTCAGGGAGGCCTGTCTGAAGTGCGGCCTGGAAGGCTCTCAGGGCCGGGACGCTCCTCCCTGTTTATTTCCGCAGCCAAGGCCTTCTGGCTGCCCTGGGAGCGGCCGAGGCGTCCACCCGCTCTCTGCTGGGACCTGTGGCCCTTGTCAGCTGAGCCAGCCCTGCCAGCCCTCGCAGGGCCCTAACCTTTTGATTTAACTTTATTTGCCACAGCAGGACTATCTCCAAGAAGGGAACAATTCACCCTCGCCATCTGGCCAGGCAGCCCCAGGCGCCCGGCCCGTGCACAGCTGAGGTCCTCAGTGGGGCCACCCAGCGCCCGGCCAGCCGTTCCCACCAGCCCCGCTAGACGGGTGCCCTGTTTTTGTTTTCTTGCAAATCAGCCTTTTAAAATCCAGATGCTGGCTACAGCCAGTGACTCAGAAAACCATAAATAATCCAGCAGGCTTTGCTTGAGGAAACATAGAGAACACAGAAAGGTGGATCCATCATACGTAGCCAGGAACAAGCCAAAGATGAAGTTTTCTTCTTCTCCCGTGACCCTTAAGTAAGTGTGACAGGCATTAACCTATCAATATTAGTGAGTGATTTAAAATACCAACCAACATTTGCCTGCAATAATTTCTGTTGTAAACGACTCCTTTTGGGCCCTCCTACCAATAACTCAGGGCTCATAAATCAGAATCCAGAGCTGTGTTCCCCGCTCTAGCCCGGGGCTGTTCTCGGGGTCTTTTTTTCTGGGGAAGGAAGTCTGGAAGCCATTCGACTTGTCCCATTTCCCTTGTGCTCCTGCTGCCATCTTCCTCTGGGGCATTAGAGAGAACACGCATCTGCCAGAGGAGTCGGGCTTCCGCTCGCTGTCCACCCTGCCTCGCTCGGCCGCCCGCTTCTGATGACAGGGGCCATTGGCTTCCTTTTTCATCGCCCCTCCTAGACACCTTGCCGAGGACTTTAGCTGGATTTGGCGGAGGGAATTCCACCTTAGCTAGCAGTGTCCACCAAGAAGGGCATTTTCCTTGAGATGAGACGGAGACAGAGGTTGCCATACAAACCCAAGGAAGGATGGGGGAGCAGCTGTGGGGTCAGCGCAGGCCTGGGGAAGCAGTGGACAGTAGGAAACTCTGGACCAGGAAGGACACAAGGAAGTACCCACCCAGCCAGAGCCTGCCTCCTGCTGACCCACGTACTGTCCCACAGAGGCAGCTCGGGAACAGTCATGCGATCCCCAAATCATGCCTATTTCAAGAAAGGTGATTTCTTCAGAGTTCAAAGATTTATTAGGGGAGTCTAAAGAGCGGGGAGGGGGTTTCAGGGAGGGACTGAGCCCCATCTGGTTTGTTGTGGGTCTTTTTTTATTAGAGGAGGAAAAAAAAATCGCTCTGTGGGTTCATATGTCTAAGGAGAGCTCAATTAAAGTTATTTGCTCGAGCTTAAAATATGCCCACACCTGCTTCCGCGCCAGGCTCCGGGACCGACAGGCACTCCCAGAAGGCGGAGCCGAAGAAGGCTCCTGTAATGGAAGAGCAGGGGACAGGCGTTCACGTGCGCTTTGGGAACCACCTCAGGATGGGAAACTCAGCAGCCAACCCAGAGGTGGCCTCCTGGTCCACCTGGTGACCAGAGCCCTGTGGGCAGCCCTGCTTAGCGAGGGCCACTGCTCTGGTGTGAAGGGTCCCCTCTCTTCCTGAGCAGCCCAGGAAGAAGGAGGCCAGGAGAGGCGGTGACACGTGGGTGGGGCCATGTCACCTTAGCCGAGTCCTTGCCTCCCTGCGTGGCTGTTTTCTGAGGATTCCAGGAGGCTCACACAGCCTGTTCCAATAGTCGGTTGGGAGGATCATAAATTATAATGGCAACCATTTGCCACAGTAGGCCCTGATCTCAGGCACAGCCTGCTTCCCACAGCATCCCATTGACGCCTACCATAACCCTAAGAAATAGGCCATGTGTCAGTCATGGTTTACAGACGAGGAAGTGGGTGACTGGAGAGATGAGATTCCTTGCTGTGGTTGCTCAGCAAACCAGATCCACCCAACCCCAAACCTGAGCTGTTAACCGCCCTGCCTCTGAGGAGACTCCAGGGCGGGGAAGAACTTCCCAGCAGGAAGACGGGGATCCCTGTGCCCTGAGACTGGCTCTGGTCGGGTGAGCGCTCATCATGGACGGGTTCTTTGCGGTAGTCTCCGTTTAGAAAGCGTCCTCTGGGATGAGGCTGCACGTGTGTTGGTCCTGCATTTCCTGCCAGCCAAGAAAGAGTCCAGGCCCGGTGGAGCCCAGAGGGGCCAGAGGCCCGTCCCCGGTTCCCAGAAGATCAGCAGAGACAAGAGTCTCCATTGTCTCTGTGCCTGAAGCAGGTGATTGATTTCAGAGCCTCCCCCTCCAGCTCACAGAGCTTGATGGACTTTTATCCCACTTCCTAGGCTGCGGACCAGAAATGGAGCCAGTTCTCGACACCAGGGAAGCAACTCACATGCAGGACAGAGAGGAATTTGCCAACTTTTCATGATGGATGTTGTTGTGAACCAGAGCAGAGCCTAAATCTTTTTAGACAATTCTTTATTCTCCAAGGTTTAACTTTGGGATGTCTTAAGAGAAGGAGTCTCTAAGACAGGGAGAATCCAGAGGCCAGGGGCCATTAATCTTCCCTTGAAGGGAACTTTTGGATTGTGTGATTCACTGAGATTTTTAAAAAAAAATTTTAAATTATTTTATTTCTCTCCATTTTAGGTTTAGAAAGTTTTAAATTGTGGGAAAATACCCATACCATAAAATTTGCCATCTTAACCATCTGTCACCACCAGCCACCTCCCAAACTTTTCAATCTTATAAAACTGAAAATCTGTGCCCATTGAATAATAGCTCCCATTTCTCCTTCCTGCCAGCCCCTGGCAACCGTTCGACTTCTTTCTGTACGAATGTCACTCCTCTGGGTGCTTTATAGAAGTGGAACCATCCAGAATATGTCTTTTCAAGACCTGCTTGCTCTACTTAGCCTAATAGCCTTAAGTTTTGTCCTTGCTGTAGCTTGTTAGAATTTCTTTCCTTTTGAAAGCCTAGTAATATTCCACTGTGTGGTCACCCCACCTCTTTTTTATCCTTTCACCCATCCATGGACACTCAGGTCACTCCCATGGCTATTGTGAATAAAGCTGCTATGAACATGGGTGTACAAATATGTAGCTTTCAATTACTTTGGGGGAGATCCTCAAGTGAGGAATAGCTGGATCCCTGAAGATTCTTAAGTAGCCATTGAGGGTCCTGGTCTTCATTCAGTAGCCCAGCAGTGTTAGAGCCCATATTCTGGGGCTTTTTAGAGTTTTGCTCCTGATTCCTCAGTCATTCTTCATATTCTAGCTATGCACTGTGTGCATGTACAGCTGATGGTACCTCTGTACGCATGCAATCGTTGTACCAAATACTTTACCTAGCCCCTGGCCACCTCATTTAATCTTAACAACGACAGTCCTGTGTGGCAGATTCTGTTATCATCCCTGTACATATGTATATACTGAGACCCAGAGTGGTTAAGAAATACGTCCACGTTAGCAAAGGGGATGTGGACCTGGGTTCCAGAGCTGCAGTCTAGCTTCCCCGAGACTTGTGGAGACTCTGTAAGAATCCTAGTCATTAAATACAACGTGCCCCCACCCCCAGCACAGATGTTCACACATCCCAGTTCTCTACCCAAGAAAGAGCTCAGCTTTTCTGTGTATCTGTACATATAAAGCACAGCTGCAGATTCCAGCCTCTTGCCTGAAACCTCTATCTTTAGCGGTGGTGTCATCAACGTATATCATCTTTGGGGCTGGGGTTGTGGCTCAGAGGTGGAGTGCTTGCCTAGCATGCGTGGGGCACTGGGTTGGATCCTCAGCACTACATAAAGTAAAAACATTGTGTCCACCTATTAAATAAAGAACATACATCATCTTTTCGTTCTTCAGCCCCCTCTCAGTGTCAGCTGGCCCTTGGCAGCCTGCTGTACGCACCATGGATTGGGGGTTTAATCTGCCCACTACACAGACCCTCTGCCTTTCCTGGCATCTTTGTGGAAGATGAATTGAGTAGGCTTTCCTCCTCTTGTGTTAGAGCTGTGTGCCCTGCGGCTTATCCACGATTGCCACTCCCGCCCATTGTTGATATTGGTGCTGGGATTATAGATATTCAGAGACTGTGTCTGGGTGGGCCATCTAGGGACGGTCTACAGAGAAAGTTCTTTGGCCAACCTGTGGCAGGGGGTGCCCAAGACTTGCTGCCTTGGGCTGGGGATTCCTCCTCTTCTTCTTGTCCCCTGCAGCACGCTGACCATCTGGGTTTGGAGAAGGTGTGGGGCCGCCTTGCTGCCTTGCTTGGTTGACCCTCCTGTCTCCCACATGGCAGGTCAGAGGCCTCGGCCTCCTGCTTTGTGATGGACTAAAGCCCCTTGGGGTTAGTGCACCCCTCTCAGGTTGCCTCACCTCCTCCTCCTCGCCACCCGCTCTTTCTGCCTAGAGGCGTTGTTGTTTGCAAGGGTGCAGCTCAAGGCTGTGTTGGGAAGTGATTTCCTTCTGGTCCCAGGGGCTCCTAGGAGCAGGCTCAGGGGTGCAGTGGGGGACAGAGGGGGAGAAAGCCAGACCCCATCATGATGCTGCACCTTCCCCTTCCCTTGTCCACCTCTTTGGGGCCAGGAGCAGCTGTGAGTGACCCACATCACATGTACCTATTCTTAGAAGCCAAGGCAGCTCCCTGGCTTGGAAAAGCTCTGCTGTCCCTCAGGCCCAGGCCTTGGGCAGAAGCCATCCTTCCCTTTGAGAAGGAGCCCACCCGACCTGGAGAGGGCAGAGCATGTTTCTGGCCAGATCGCTAGAGCCACCTGTCCTTATTTCTCGTCAGCTCCTCCCACCTTGCTTTGTTCCCCCCATTGATAATTTGGGGAGGGGACACTCCTCCTCCACATCCAGACCTTCTCGAGGGAGCTACTCCATGTGCCCCGGGCACGTGGCCACGTCAGTTAGTGGAACAGAGAGCAGGAAGCACTTTGCTAAAGCTGTGCCAGAGGCAAGCAAGGTCCTAACGTCTCTGGTCAGGTGTAGACGGCTGGGCTCCTCTTTGCTGTACTCCATCCAGTGTTGCCTGTGCTAGCTGCAGCCTCCTGCATCCCCACCCTAGGCACATGAGACAGCACAAGAGGTGATCGAGGGTCCCACAGTGAGTTTGTGCATGAAGTGGGTCCCCTTCAGCAGACTCTGGGGGCCCTTCTGTCAGGTGTCTGTCCTGTGTCTCTGGTTGCAACATAGGAGCCCAGGGACCCACACCAGCGAGAGCTGGGGTTATCTCTGGGATCGTCTACTGTCGCATGTTAAAAGTTGGAGGCGATGGTTCTTCCTTGCGTGGAGGGAGGTTTGTGTCACTCGTTTTTCTCTTTTTTATATTATTTATGGCAACTGAGAAAATAAGTACAACTCTCAGTCTTCAAGCTCGTTAGCATTTCCACAGACACTGGAACTAGATGGCCACGGGCGCCAGCTGAGATCCAAAGGGTGCAGATCTGCATATAAGCAAAGCAGTGCCGGGCGCGATCTGTCAGGGAGTGCTTTTAATGTTGCTCAACAAAATGTGTCACACTAAATCTTTATAGACTGAATAAGTGCTCAGAGTTCCAACCAAGTAAACCAAAGTAAACATCGCTCTTATGGGAAATAAAATTCCATGTGGTTAGGGGCAGGGCTGTGATTAATTCAGTGGCAATGAAAGGACCATGGAAATATAGTCAGGTTATTGAATCTGGGAAACAATTTAATATCTACTGTGTAGACATATGTGTGTACGTGTATATAAATATACATATATATATTTAATACGAGATGATTGGTGGTGGGAGAGGAACTGGCGTTTCTCATCTTTAATTATAAATTAATGTGCTGATGCTCAGGTATACAGTTTCATCCATTATTGATTCTTGCCTCACCATAGAGATCAGAGAAGAGTGCATTTCTGTGACAGTCCCTGTGTGTGTGTGTGTGTGTGTTTGTGTAGATAACTCGGTTTACCTTTACAACCACTATGTACTGAGCTCGGAGCTCTACTGGACTGCAGTCTTGTCCAAAGTGCATGCCTTTTTAACGTGCACTCTAACACTGAATGATTTTTAATATTCTACATATGGCTGCGTGGCTTTCAGGCTCCTCTCTGGGAATGAGTAGGCTGTGGTATTGTGATGAATAGTGGACTCTGTCCAGGACACCCACCTACTTCCCTACATATCAAACATGTGGCGCTCCCATTAAACGGGGGGTGATCTCTGGAGATTGCAGTTGTCCTATCTAATCCAGCCCTGTTTTGGTCCCTGGGCCGGATTGAGAAGGATACATTGTTCTCATACATTCTTCTTTTAATGAAATGCAGTAGATATGTCACGTCCTTGAAATATTCCAGGTCTGTTTGCACATCTGTGGCCGTTTTCTCCTCCTCGACTTCCATTTAGTTGCTTGGAAAGAAAAATCAACTTTAAACGTGTGCTTGGATTAATTGATTGGCTGTGTGCAATTTGCCTGGACAGTTTAGATATGATCTTAATATTTTTTGGTTCTAATTGTAGCAAAATGTTCTCTGTCGCTGCTCTTCCCAGAGCCTGGCTGAAACCCTCATCATCCATTCCCAATGATTGGTTTGAGGACGACTTCTTCATTCCACTGAGTTCAGTGGTATTTCTGCTGTTGCTGGGGGTTCAAGAGAACTTTCAGGTGTGGGGACATGCCCGTGTGCGTTTTAAGCTTTAATTGCTGGGATGATATGCTAATTGATCCTGATACAGAGTACTGTCAGGAACCTTCAGCAGACAGCTCTTCAGCTTCAGTGAGGAAACCAGATACCTCGTAAAATTCTCCATTCAATTATAATTTTAAAATACTGGAGTAAACTCCTAGCAATTCACAAGAGGCTAAACTAGAGCCCCATTAGAAGGGTACTACAAGTAAACATTATTAATTATAAAAAATTGCCTAAATTAGATTTTTTTCACACCTGCTTCTTGCTTAATTAGCTAGCAATCCACATATTCCATTCAGTTGAACTCTTACTATTTATTCAAGCATACTTGACATTAACATACTGTTTGATGTTTGATATCCTCAGTTTTAATTTAACCACATGACAACAAATGGTGTTTATGAAATACCAGTGAGCTGGAAAAATATCATGTGTTAGAGTCGCACATGGGAGTGAATAGAGAATTTTTCTTTAGGAAGAGCTTGGAGGCAGTAAGAAAATGAGACTTTCTTTCTTTCTCTCCCCACCCCCCACCCCCATTCTGCTATGTTTTCATTCTGTTCTCTATCAAATTCTGTATGAGGACCTTGGAAGATCCTGCAAGAATGACACCAAGGTGGTGGTGCAAAAATATCTTGGCCAGCGTTAATGCTGGAGAAAGTTCTGCCCACAGGTTGGCCCTTGGGAAAGGTCATGTAGAATGGCCCTGGTATCAAAAGGAAGGAACTGCCCAATGAAACTGTCCAAATTATGGTATGTTCATATGTGACTATACCAGAGTGGATCTCACCTTTCTATATATCTATAAAGAACCCATTAAAAAAAAAACAATAATTAAATAGAAGGAAGAGCAGAGAAGTTGAGGAAGAGGAAGAGGGGTAGGGAGGAGGGGAGGAAAGAGGGAGTACAAGGGACCCCCAATGGGGCAAATTATACTCCATGCATGTAGGATTGTGTCAAAAGGAACCCCACTATTAAGTACAACGCACTGATAAAAACATTTAAAACATTAAAAAAAAAATAAAGGCACTGTATTGTGACCAAGACTGGGAATACAGCTCAATGGTAGAGTGCTTACCTGGCATGCTCAAGGCCCCGGGTTCAATCCTCAGGACTACCAATCAATAAATAATTAAAAAAAGACACTGTGATGATTCTTTAGGGACTAAAGAAGAGGGTGGGCACATGAAGATCTCACAGGTGGATGGGGCTGTCTGCTGTTGGAAGGAATGAGGGCACAGAGGCAAAGGCCAGTGAGCCCTTGGCCCTGTCTTGGCCAAGCCCAGGTGATGAGGTGACCCCTGGGGTAGACCCAGAGCTGAGCATCTTGCTGCTCCTCCTTTTACACCCGTGAGTCCAAACTCATGCTCTTTAAAGGGATCTGAACAGCAGGAAGGGGCTTCACAAGTTCAGGATCAACCCGCCAGCCCGGCCTAAAACTTGTTATTCCGAGACTCCCCTGTCTAATTGGATTTATTCTTCAACTTTTCCCCTGACCCTCCAGCAGAGCCACGCGAGGGAGTCGCGGTCCTGATTCCCAACTTTGTAACGCGAGCACCTCGCAATCTAGCGATGAAACTCAGCACAGAACGTTCCCTGGGCTGAGAGACAAAGGAGAAAATTGTCTCCATAATGTATTGATTCTGACTAATGACATAACTTGTTGTAGGGCATTTGGATTGATAGCCGCTGGCTCGTCTCCAGAAGACACCACATTACATCTGACTCTGATCAAACCGTCTGTATATCATTTTTTAACTTGGGTCCCGAAGATTTTGTGTTCACACCACCGAATGATGGCTTGGGCTTGACATCATTATTCTTTGTTGGGCTGTCTTTGTTTAAGAGCCACTTAAAATTTTTGGCTGCTGGTGAATAGAGAAGCTTGTTAGCTGAGAAAAACATGTTGATGTCACACACTTGCAGGATTTTTTTTCAGATGTATTTTTTGGTCAGGCTGTGCGGATCCCAGGCAGGGTGGGTGTTGCGTGTAATAGATGGATGGTCTCAGGTTCGGAGGCTAGACCCCGATGGGTCTGCATGACAGTTGGAAGTTGATCTGAAGGGCTTGCTGTCTCAGGGGGCCCAGCATACTTACGTTGAGACCAGCACTTGCCTCCAGAGGGCTTATTATCCGGGGACAAACATGTTACCCCAGACAGCCCTCTGCAGTGGGGTCACAGAAAACCAGGTGCTTCAGAGGGCCACTAGCACCCTGTGTTCCTGTTGCTTCCAGTCCTTCAAGAAATGGGTCTTGGAAGGATTTGAAAATCAAGATTTGGACCCTTCCTTGCTGGTCTGTTTACCCTCCGTGCGTAGGAACACGTGAGCTCACCGTGTGTGCCTGAATGGAGAAGCTCACAAGAGGCTTCGCATCTGGCATTCAGAATGCACGTTTCCCCCTCTATTAATATCTGTGTTTCAACTTGGCTCAAGTGCATTGGTATTCCTTATGCCCAGATCAGTTGGGCAATGGTGGAAGAACATTCTAGAATCATAGAAAACATGACTTGGCTATTTAGAAAGGCTGTCATCATCAGAAAGTTTATTTTAAAAGTGGGCTTTTAACTGGGTAAGAATGATGGCACATGCCTGTTCCCTCTCGGGGAGACGGTGAGCCACCAACCGGGTCCTCTTCCACCGTTTGTAACTGTGAGCTCCCCTGGTGCATGGGCCCTTTCCAAAAAGACTGATTATTCTTTTCTTTTAAAACCATTTTTTGGGGGGAAGAGTTGAGGAAATCCGGCCTAATGAGATGTCGCTTCTGTGCTGTTGATTATTTGAAATGTCCCATAAACAACAAATTATAAAATTTACTTTAATTACTCCAGGGAAATTGAAGTCCTTTCTTTCAAATTTAAATCTTTCAGTTATGGAAAGATTAAAACTTTCAGTTACGGAAAATTTCAAACACAGCTAAAGAAAACTAAGCGCGTAATACAGAGAATCCTTCACATACTGTGTTATCCAAACTTGTTCTAGGCATACCACAACTTTCTTTTTGAATTTGAATCGTAATTTTCTGCCATTTTTGGTCCTTGTATATATAATGTAGCATAGTGTACACCCAGAGACAGGCGCCACTTGCCCAGGGGAAAACAGTCTGAGAAAGGTGTGGTCAGGCAGTCTAATCCCGGGTGAACATCATGGCGGGCATTTGCACAATCGAAGAGAGCCAAGACATCAGCAGGTGACACAGCAACAACTGCATCTCTCAGGGGACCTCCTGGATGCTCTAGGGAAGAAAGGCGGTCGAGGAGTACAGCCGTGGAGAGGTGGAACATTTTCAGAGGATCAAATCTTCCTTCAGGAACTCGTCTAGTGAATTAATGTGACACTGTCTACAGGTGTCCCCCCAGCAAAGCAGAGAATAAACAGTAAATTGAGCCTTTCTAAGGGAGGTGACAAATGATCCCCCATAATTTTAATCCCTCATTGATCCATCATTCTGGGGAGCTTTGATAAATACTTATGTATAAACATTTCCTCCAGCCATCCGCTCGCTCCTTGGCACCTGGAGTTTGTTTCAAAGGCATAGGCTCTGCCTTGTTGCCGGGTTTTGGAAGAGTGGGCACCCCCGGCTGTTTCAGAAGCTCGCTGTGAGGGCCCTGTGCTGGTTCTGAAGAGGGCCACAGCGGTTCTTCCAGTTGGGTCCCAGTTCCTTAAATGACCCAGGTGGTGGATTTTCCTCACTCAGAAACACAGAGGAGGCCATGCCGTTACCCTTGAGGCAAGGGCTGGGTCCACCTGTCATGACTCAGAGCCCCCAGGGCTGGGGGAACAGGGTGAAGGTGGACCCTCACCCTGTGTGTGGCCAGTGAAGTTCTCCCTACTCCCCCCACCTCCCCGCCCCAGATACATGAAGATCACTGCTTTAGGGGACGGCTGAGTTCAAGGGGAGCCCTGCCAGAAGCCAGGGAGGTCAGGTGCACTGGGATTTGGATCTCTTGCGCTTAGGCTACCCTTGGGTACCTCCCTGAACGGCTGGGTGTTCATCTGCAGAAGGAGCAATACTAGCTAATTCTTATCCCTGTTCTGGAGATGAACTGGCCATGGGCATGCACACGTGAGTGCACACACACACACACACACACACACACACACATCATTTTTAAAGATCTGAGTGGAGAAATGCTTTCAGGTCTTTAGTGTTCTAAAATTTTGTGCAGATTATACGCCTTGAGAGGCCGTTGGTTTATTTTGGGTTAAGAGGGGAACCCAACTCTGCTCTATTAGGATGACTTTGCCCTTAATATCTGAATAAAGTAAATCAACAGAAGTCATGTTTCTGGGCACACTGCATATCTGCACCCTGAGAGTGTGCAAGAAGGTGGCTTCCCCTGTAACGTTGTAAGTGCGTAAGAAGATGGTTGCCACCGTGCCAGCTGGGGGAAAGGTGTGTTTGAGAACATGTCACACCTTGTGCGACAGAAGCCTCCTCCCGAGACACGAGATGTCCAGTTGTCATTTTCTTTTTCTTGTCCCTTAATGACATTAGCCTCAGAGTCATCCCTTGTTCCCGACTCAGTCCTTCCATTTTCCGCGCGGTGTCTTAGGCAGGGCTACGAGAGGCAACTGTAGACATGGCAAAACCTGGGAGACAGGATGGAGGGCAGAACTGAGGAGCAGACATATGGGGGACCTGTGGCAAAGATATTTATAGTGACAGTGAAATGGTTACAATGTAAAGGGCAGAACTGCAGCTGAACAATGCATTTAGGAAAAGCAACATGAAAACCAAGATCTTCCCAAATAACAGGGCAGAATGAATCCTATAGCGGGAAGGATTTCCTACCACAGTTCCTTTGCTTATGAAAAGATATTTTACGCAGGAGTTGGGCCCCCTGGAAGCCAGAAAATTAACCCTCCTGGCTTTGCCATCTAACACATTAAATATGTCCTCGAGCTGAAGAAATGCTGGGTGGCCATCCCTCTCTGCAGCCTGTGCCTGCTAGGGCCATTCCCGCTGTCCTTTTACTGAGCCTCCCTTGGTGAGGCTCCCAGAGACCTGGTCCCAACCGCAGTTCATCCCCAGGGAAGGCCATCATGCCATGGAGCGTTGGGTAAGCAGAGCTTCCAGATAAGATTTTATTTTTCCTCTTGAAAAAAGAAATGGAAAGAGGCTACTTTGGAGTCTCCTGAAGCAATAATAAAACTAGACCTACTAGGTCACCATATGTGGGGAAAAAGTTCTCTTGGGCCTTAGTATATACACTCAGGGAGGGAAACAAAGAGAGGGAGAGAGCGGCCTGTTGGCAACCGTGTTAGGTAGTATAAACAATGGCCGCCACTGGCATGGAGCAGGGCTCAGATTCCAATAGCACTCAATGGGGAGCCTTCCTTAAAAAATTACAAGAAGCTGGGCTGGAGCTGGTCCACGCTGGGAATGGCAGGAGAAGCAAAAACAAGAGTAAATGAATGGAAATTAAGCAGCAGGAAATGGGGATTTGGCACAAAGTTGGAATTTGAAACTGCAGAGAGGTGTCAGTGATAAGGTTGTATAGAGTTTCTGGCCAGAGAAAGAGAGAGAAGGAATGCAGATGTGTTCATTGAATGAAGTGCAGATGGGGAAGGGGGCAGGAAGGAAAAAATGCCGGGGAAATTGTAACGGGTGGAGGTGCGTTTATGTTGAAGCAGAGCTTTCAAAATTATTCTCCTGCGTGTCTGGATGAAATTACAGGTTGGTTCAGATTGTTCCAATCTACTGGCGAGATTAAGGCTGCGTTTATTTACTTTTACCTTTTCCTGCTCTGGGCAGACTGGGCTGTTTCTGACAGGAGGCTCCAAGGGGCGCTGGGCAGCTGGATCCAGGTGTGAGTCTCGGTTTGGGGTCTGTTCAGGAGCTGCACCCTTCAGTTCCTCTTCAGTTAGAAATCACTGGGCTGTCTCTGGAGAGTCTGGATCATTGTGCGGGTTTGTTGACCGTTGGGGAGCCCGTGAGAAGCAGAGTGTCTGACCCCCGTGCATCCCACTGTCTCCGCTGGTTGGAAAAGGAAGCCTGGCCATTGGATTCTGCTGTCTCATCCCTGCATGACACTGTGGGGTCAGAGACTGCCCTTGAGTGGTCCACACTTTGCAGGACATCCCCTGAGATGAAATACTGTCTTTCTTGGTTTAACCAACAGGAGGCGCTCACTGCCTGCTGCAGTTGTAGAGACCCCCTGTGGTCCTCTGTTCTTGTCCAGCCTTAGCCTCCCACTGGGCTCCCAGACAAGTCCTCACAGGTAGTGAGGATGACTGGCAGTTGCAGTGGTGACCAGGTGGCAGGGGAAGTAGGAGGTGCGACACTGGGTGCAGTCCCTTTGCCATCCTTAGATGTTGGTTTCTACCGACCACGACCCAGTGTATTTACTTGGGTGTTTGGACAGACTCTAGTGAGGAAATATGTGTGAAAGTGTTTTGCAAATGTCCTGTATTATCTTTCACTAAGTAAAAGATAGTGATCTTTATCATCTTGGAGCATCTACAGGGCAGAAGATTTGCTCTTATAAGGAAAATGGTGGAGACAAGGGTCAGGAGGTAGGGAGACATTTGGACACAAAAATCCTATTACTATTGCCGCCCCCCCCCCTTTATTTTTTTTTTTTTTACAAAGGAGTAAAGTGAGTGCTTCTTGATGTGTGCTTCTGACCTCTCTGTCCCACGTTGTAAAAGCAGTGTAAGGCACAATAATGGGTGTGGCTCTTGCCAAATGTTCCTGATGGATCGATATGGATATTGGTAACCGCACAGCAGAGGGTGAAATGTTGACCTGGCCTCCTCCACTCTCACCCTAGAAGAGATGCACAAATGTCATGTTTTCTAACGCTGTGGACACAATTGTCTGGATCCCCTTCCGGTCTGATTGTGTGTCATCTCGCGAGGGAACACTGTTTAGATGTTTGCATTGAAGAGTGCAAATCAGGTAAGGATTGCAGGGTTGGCGACCATTTAATCGTCCCTGCCACAGCACACCACCTGCCCTGGGGAGCTCTGTCCTTTCCTTATCCTCCCCTCTTGATGATCTTGTATCAGAAATAACGGCTCCCCCACCCCTGTGGGTGCCCTCATCCTCACATCCTGAGCATCTGGTCCCGTGCTTGTCTGAGGGTAGAAAAGTTCCATTGGTACCTCAGTTCTTTACTGTGCTCACTAAACCCAGAGACAGACAGAAGTACAGCCAGGCGAGCTTTGAAAGGACCCCAACCTAGGCACAGATGTACACGGAAATGTCCTTGGACGTGGCCCGGGGCTCCAGCTCTTGAGAGTCTAAGTATGCGACACTCCCAAGCTCTCTCCTTCTTCCTTATTTCATATCTTTTACTTTTTCTTGTAAAAAAAACATCAGCAGGCTACATAAAAATACAGAAATGTGTTAAAATAATATTTAAAGCTATTTTCATAAAAATCTGTTTTCATTTTTACATGTTCCGGGACCCGTGAGTGTATATATTGGTAAATGTTGGCATGTGCTGGTAAACATATTGGTAAATATTGATTAAATCCCTATTAGGACCTTAATTTTGTAGGGTCTTGAACCAAATGCTTATGGTCTCATAATCTGCACGATGCTGCCCCCTCCTCTAGCCCCACCCTGTTTTAGGCCCCTGGTTTCCACGGTGGGGAGTATGATGGTCTCCCAGCTGCTCTCTGCCTCTGGGCCCTCTTGTATTTACTGAATTAACTTCCTAGACCCTCTGCCCGCAGCCCTGGCTGCAGCTCCAAGCCCAGTGCTGGCAGGGCGCTTGTGTCTGGCTATCCAGGCTGAGGGGCATCAGGGCTGGCTGATGGCCGTGACCTGCCCTGGGCGCTGGTGTCTGCTGTAGCCATGTTCTTCTGGGCTCCTGCCCAGGCCATCCTCCCCAGCCTGCTCTCCACCTCCCAGCACAGGGCAGCTCCGGGGGCCCCTTGTTTACAGCTGCCTCCCTGGCTCCCATGTCTGTGTCCTCGGCAGAGACCCAGGTCCCCAGCCAGCTCCAGTCACCAGGGTGAGCAAATCAGACACAGCTCCTACCTTGGCGGCCACCACAGTCCATTCAGGAAACAGCCATTGCCTAGCTAAGAGCTCAGTGAGCATCCGTGTCCCCAGAGCCGCCAGGTGCCGTGGTAGCAGGTAACCAGGGGACGTCCTGTGCAGAGGGAGGGACGTGGACAGGAGGCCTTCAGGGTCCCCAGGGGTGGCCCTGGGGGGGGGGGAGCCAGGTGGTTTCCCTGAGAAGAGCCTCAAATGGTGACTACAGTCTAGATGGGACTAGGATGGGAAATGACTGGGGGACAGTATGACATTTTCCTCCTCCCTGATTCCTTTACAGAAGGCTATTGGGATATGTGAGAAAATATATAAATATATGTGTACAGGTTTACACGTTTTTCTTTTCTTTCTTTCTTGTGATAACTGGGACCCATTGCCCTTGCCTGTGAGGATCCTGGTGGATGCGGAGTTTGTCCCTGAGGGTCCCTGCACCGGGCCAAGCAGAACATCACCTACCTGCCTGTTAAGGTGGTGCCGCTGAGCAGTGAACTGCCCAGGAGTCTCCAGACCCAGGTGGCCACATTTGATAGCCAAAAGCCATCAAGGGCAGCCCTTGGGATGCTGTGCTCACAGACTGGGGTCCCCCAGTCCCCTATCACCCTTCCTCCACCCACCAGACTATTTTGAGACACTCCTGCCGTCCTTCCGGCTCCCACACATAGCCTTCATAGGAGAGAACACAGCGAGCCGGAGCTGACATATGTTCTTATAATTATGTTGCTAGCATGATAGATTATTTATTCGTCTCAACTTTTTTTTTTTTTTTTAAGCCCCAGCTTTGTGTACCAAGGAGCTTGTTGAGATGAAGAGATATTAACACACCTTGACAGCAGCCTGTTTTGAAAAAAAGGAGAAAAAAAAAAAAAAAAAGAAAGAATGAACAAGGAAAGGCCTCAGCCTTTAAGGGGCCTCAAATCTGCATCCCATCTGTTGATAAGCACCCTAATGTGCGCGGGGAGGCTCACTCTCCCAGCTGCCCGCTCCTGACTGTGCAGGGCAGAGGCCTTGAGTGCCCAGCCCCCAGGAAGGGCGCCCTGCACAGGGGCCGCCACCCGCCTCTGGGTGGTGCCTGGTGAGTGGGCTGGGGGGCCAGCAGGCACTGCAGCCAGAAAGCATCCCCCACAGCCCCGGTGGTCCTGCCAAAAGCAAGAGACTGTGAAGAGTCAGACCCCAATCAGTTGCCCTGACTTTGAATCCAGTGCCCTTGTCCACCAGTGGAAATGGGGGCCACCACCCCAGTGTGCTTCTGGTGGGTCCTCTGGGATGAGCAGATAACCTCTTTCTGGAAATAAATCTTAGAAATCCAATCCATGCCTAGATTATTATTTAAAGGAAAGCTGCGTTCATTCGTTCCTTCAATCATTCACTCAACCAACGCTTACCAAGTGCCAAAGCTGTACCAACTGTCGAGGGTACGGCTGCCCTCCAGGACAAATTCTTGTCCTTCGGGACTTTCCAGTTGGGTGGGTGGACACCGAAGTAGCTGAGCTATTATGGTAAAGAAGCACCATGTGGTACGATGGTGTACCATCCCGTAGGGACACTGGGCAGGGACCTACCCGGGCTGTGGGGATCAGAGAAGCCTCTTATCTTTTAAAGATCAGACTCTTGGTCTAAAACTGAAGTAGGTGGTCTCTGAGAGGTTTGCTTGTTTTCCTTTCCTAACCTCCTGACTTAGATGTGAGGTGGACCTATAGTGGATGCAAGAGAAATACAGACAGGACCCCCAGCTTTCTAGGAGCATAATTGGGGAAAGAACCCCACACACAGCAACAAGAGAAACTCCAAAGCATCCTGCAGGTCAGAGCTGTGCTGTGTGACACCTCCAATAAAAGCCGAGGAAATTCAGAAAGGAAAGAATAGAACAAGTGGGAGGGGCAGACACAGCTGTTTGGCAGAGGTGGCCATTCCTTCGTGGCTTATTTACTTATTTAGCAGCTCTGGAGATTGAACCCAGGGCCTCACCCGCAGTAGTCAAGTGCTGTACCACTGAGCTACACCCTCAGCCCTTTTAAAGTTTGGTTTGGAGATAGAGTCTCACACTAAGTTGCTCAGGCTGGCCATGAACTTGCAATCCTCCTGCCTCAGCCTCCCGAGTAGCTGGGATTAAGGTGTGAGCACTGCACTCAGCCTCTTTTGAGTTTTAAATAAAATATAGGATTTGCACAGATGAGGGACAGATCGGGGAGGATACTCTAGGCATGGAGGGTAGGAATCAGCAAAGCCTGCAAGAAGGAGTGAACACAGCAGCTGAGGATGTGTCAAAAAGGCTGAAATGATCTGTAAAAGTCCTTAGCCTAACGAGTGCCCAGCTACTTTGCAAATCCACACACACATACACACACACACACACACACACACACACACACACACACGGGGTGGGCACTCATCCCAGTTTGCCCTGCTGTCCTAGTGTAGTTATTCACAGGCTCCTCTTTGAACACTCTTCTGGGCTTTCATACTGAAAGTGGTTGAAGTCTGGTGAACCTTGAATGTTGATCTTGACCTTGACTTTTTACTTAAGGTACATGCTTGAGTCTCTGTTTATCCTTCTGTGCCTTTGCTTGCCTATCTATAAAACGGGCAAAGAGTGATGTCAAGTCTTCCTGGGAATATATGGAGCTCAAAGGAATCTCTGACCTCATTCTTCCTTGGTAGGACATACCAGCACACAGATACCAGACACAGACTAAGCAAGAGCTTACTTATCTTTTCTCTAGTTAAATGTGTGTATCCTCTCTCCTCCCAAGTAAGTTTCCAGGTTCTCAAAGATCCATCTTTGTCTCAAAGGGTTGGAGAACTAAGTCGGATGACTTGGAAAGCATCTGAAAATTCTCTGGACAGAGGCATCATAGAAATACCAGGTGGCCATTGGGAAGTGAGGGGGCGGGTTCCATCCAGTGATGACGCCATTTATCATGCTGCATTGGGTGGGCCAGCAAGGGGTCTGGAGCAGAGAATAAAGGACTGTATGTTGTGGGACTTGATCTTTCTCTCCGCAGCTGGACAGGCCTGGGCTCCAGCTCACGGAACCACTTCTCAGGCTCGCTCTCAGCCAGCAGGAAAGATTGTAGTCGCTGGCACTGTCAATCCAACACCTTTTTATGAGTACTGAATTTGCAAAAATAATAAATGAAAATGAGGTTGTGTGTCATTTCAGCATGTGTTCTATATAATGAAATAAGATGGTGATATCAAATTACTGGCTAATTTAATTGCCTGGAAAAAATTAATTTCTAAAAATGCCAAATAATTTCCAAATCGGGAGGAAGAGAGAAGCAGCCATCTCTCTTTGATTTTCATTTGGGAAAAAAGTTAAACAGAGATTTTGTTTTACTTTTTTTTTTTTTTTTTTTTTTACATTCATCCATACCACTTTTGATTGGTCAAGCAGATCAGATTTTAAAAAAGAAAAGGAGAAAGAAGAAAATTACTCTTTTTAAAATGTTCGTTTTATTTTGGATTGTCTGTCAGCGTCATATGGCTTATTTTTAATTTGCGTTAGGTTGTGGAAGACGGGCCTCATTTGTTAACGGGTTACAGGCCTATGAATCATGCACTTCTGGTACTCGTTGTATCACCAGGGCATTAAGTCAGCCAGGTGCCGGAGCCAGGAGTTGCCCAAACCCTAGGATTACGGGTCCCTGCCTGCGATGGATGGTGAACAGTTATGGAGACATCTTTGACTCTGGGTCAGTGGTTTAACAGACCTTAACCCCTTCCTCCCGGATGAGACCCAACCTTTTGTTCCTTTGGCTTTAGCATATCTTACCCCTGTGCATTTAGATTCAGGTGCAGCAATGGTTAAGGTACCCGTGGTGGCTCCTATTGTCCCATTCGTGGAAGTGGCCAGCTGGGGCTTGGCGACCTGCCACGGCAGCCTGGAACTTTCTAGAGCCCAGAAGCGTTTAGATTCTGAGGACCCTTGTGTTTTAGACGCCTCCTTTAAGCAAGGGTCTGTCAGTGCTTTCCGACCTTTTATCGCACCCTTCTGTTATTTTGTCTCAAGAAACACTTTGGAATCTGCTGTGGGGTGGGCATCTCAATGGCAGCCATCTTCCTTTAGCTAACGGTGGAATTTGAGAGGCCATCGCTTGGGCTTAATGAAGAGGGGCTCTGCCAAAGTCGTGGAACCTGAGTCTTCCATTATTTATCAGTCGGTGATAAAAGGAGAAAACACAGCGCAGTGGGGCAGCTCATTTCAGACGCTCTGGTGAGGGCGACCCCTTATCAAAGTGGTCTTCCAACGGTGTTCGTGAATACGTTTCCAGACTGACAAGTCATGCCTTGTTGTCTCTGTCCAGTGAAACCCCAGATCGCCTTGGCCTCCTGCTTATTGGTACAGTTTTTATTTCAAAAGGTGACGAGGTTAATATTTCTGGAAATAATGATTTAGCTCTCAACTGATTTCAGGCATTTCACCAAAAATGTCATCCTGTGTGGTACTGATGAATGCCCCCAGGCCGGCCCCAGGCAAAACTGTGAAGTAGGCCAAGTTTATTTCTGACTTCCCCGACTGCCTCCAACGTGGTCAGTTTCCACCCTTTCCAGGGATCCCTGCCTCCTCTTCTTTCTCCTGCTCCCATAACCCCCTCCCCATTTCCAATAAAATATCCTTCTAATGACCTTGGGTTTTTTTTTTTTTTTTCCCTGACAATGAAGGAATGTTCTGGAAGCATCACTGTGTTAAGGTACTCGTGACTTCTTATATTGCCCTTCTCAGGTATACTTGCATTTCAATAAGGGCCTCATGAATAGGGCCACCTTGAAATCGTGGGGGTGGAGGGGACTCTCTGATGGTCAACTTTTAGGCTGAGCAGGAGTTTTACAGCCTTTTTATTTAGCCCAATTAGTGGTTAATTAGCGATTAATCTCTGAATGGTTTAAGTTTTTCCAACTTAAAAGAGAACCCCTGTCTGATACAACACATATAAAAAGTCAGACTCCTACCATGATTCTGAGGGTCCTTTTAGTGACTGTGAGCTGAGAAATGGAGGCAGCCTAATGTAATGGTTACCAAATAATCTGCCATCAGGGTGCCTGGCTGGAATCACGGTGCAGCTGCTTTCTGGCTGTGTGAGCGTGGGCAGGCTACTTGGCCTCTCTGTACCTCAGTTTTCTCATTCGTAAAGATGGGAACATATGGTAATGGACTATTGGGTAATCATGAGAATTAAGTATAAAAATGTGTAGCTGGTGTTCGGAAGTGCTTGGCAGGCGGTGAGCGCTCGGTAATGGTATCAGGGATGGTGAGGACGATGATGGTGAGGTCGTTTGAGAGGTAGAAGAGTCTATTTGTTAAACTCTGTTGCTATTTTTTTTTTGGCTCCTGTTTTGGGGGTGTGCATGTGGATTCTGGGGTGATTCGCAGTAACCCCCAGCTTCCCAGGGGACTGCAGCCCTCCTCTTGCTGGCCTCATTTTGCAGACAGGGGAAGGCTGAGACAGCCAGCGCCAATGTTGGATTAGACTTTGGAGCTCCCAGGGTTCCAAGACCCAGGGGTTCGGAGAGATATATTCATCTTTCAGTTAAGGCTCCCTTTATTTCCCCTGTGTTCAGGGGGCTCAAGGAGGGGACCACTATTTCCTTTACTTTATGAGTCATGGTTCTGCTCTGTCATTTTGGGAAGGGCCTCAGGCCCCTCCACACTGTTGTTTCTTTCCAATTATCCTGCGTGCAGGCCCACAGCAAAGAGCACTTCCTTTCTAATGTAGTTATAAATGTCGCGTCAGTGGGAGATCCAGGAAGGCGATCAGGAATTCCATTTCCTAGTCAAACAGGGTATAATTAGAGTGGGACTCTGGGCCTGTCCTCACAGGGCACTGGGACTGGGGGGGGCGGCGATGCCAGGAGCTGGTGTTCTTCCCCCCGATCGCCCGGGTGAGTAGAGGAGGACAGCTGTGCCCCAAGCTGCTCTGTGTGTTTGCTTCGCACATAGGACCCGTGTGTGTCCCCAGAGTGAGGCTGCCCGCTCTCTAGAGAGACAACGGGGTGGAGCCCTTGTTCACCACAGAACCCCTGCAGGGTGGCGTGCGAGGCAGCCGAGACGCTGCGTGTTGTCCTTTCTGGTGTATTTCCGTCAGGCCAAGGGGACACCAAGCCTTGTAGAAAATGTGTTCCCTTAGGGTTAGTGTCTGGGGACAGAGACCCCGTGTCCAGCCTCCAGAGGGCTGTAGCGTGGCCGTGAACAAGGGGCCACGTGGCCGCTAAGCACGTTGGAGTGTCTCTGGCATCATCCGTGCCCCTGGGAAGTGTCTCCACGCGCCTTCCTGGTGACGGAGTTCTGTGCCCCGGACTTCTGCTCTGCAGCTGGGGGAGCAGACGAGGTGACCAGAGGTGACAAGGAGCACAGGAGAGTTTACCCAAAGTCCATTCCACATTCAGAGGCGGGGCATCCGACTCTGCCTGGGAAACCCTAGAACCACGGACCATCTCCCCTGGTGGAGGAAGAGCATTACCTGGCAGGGAGGAGGGGCCAGCATCCAGGTTGAAGGCACCAAGCAGGTGCAAAGAGAAGGGAGGGAAGCCATGATGCAGAACTGCCAGGAGGGCTCCCACGAGGGCAGGGGGCGCTGAGGCTGCAGAGGGAGGCAGGGGCCAGATTATTAGGGGACCCACGGGCCAAGCCCAGGGGTGTGCACTTGATTCTGGTGCTGGGTGTGGATGAGCAGGAATTCAGAACTTTCCCTTGGGTTGTGGCTGGTTGACTGGGACTAGAGTGTGAACCTGGGTTGGGCACGGAGGACACAGCCGGAGGCAGGACAAGACTCGGGGAACTCCGCAGTAATCCAGACCATCAGGGCTTGACAAAGGCAGCAGCCGTGGTGGAGGAGCAGAGGACGACCTTGGAGAACATTGGATGTAAAACTGAGGCAGAGAGCCAAGCCTGGGGGATCTTCTGGGTTTCTCCCTTAGTGGACAGGGGGACACAGAGGGTTGTAATGGTCCATTTTTCATTACTATAACTAAATACCTGTGGCTGGGTAGCCTTATAAAGAAAAGAAGTTTATTTGGGCTCATAGCTCTGGTTCAAGGTTTGGGGCTGCCTCTGGCAATGGCCTTCTTGCTGGCAGAGTCCCACGGTGGTACAGGACATCACACGGTGAGAGACAGGGTCTAGTTCTCTCTTCTTATGAAGCCACCAGTATTCATTCAGTCTGGGGTTCCACCCTGATGGCCTTATCTAGTCCTCATTACCTCCCAAAGGCCCACCTCTAACACCATAGATAGATTTTTTTTCCGTCCTGTTAATACCTCACGATTGGGTTTAAATGTCAACCTGAAACCTTTGGGGACACATTCAAACCACATCCAGACCACAGCCAGGGTGGCGTCCTTCAGTGGGGTTGGTCTGGATAACACAGAGGGTGGGAGCAGAGAAAGGTGGAGGCCATACCATCTCTGTGGATTTCAGAAGGCTGGATCTTTTCCAGTGGTGGCCATTGTCCCTCACCCACGGTGACAGATGACTGTCGGGGAGCCAGGATGTCTTTGGTGCTTTGCGTTTTCCCCAGCCACTTCTCTCTCAGCAGGTGTATCTAGGTAAGGTGCAAGGCCAGGCTAGGCACCGGTGGCCCAGCGACACACGAGGCCCAGCCCTTGTCCCCAGGGGTTCACACTGGGCTCTCTCTCTCTCTCCCACACACACACACTCCTCGGCCTGTTCCCCTTGGTGCTCACATTTCCTGTGCTCCTGAAGGGACCTCCTCAGCATCACATCCTTCCAAACACGATGATGACCTCAGGCTTAGTAGTCTGGGGCTTTCTGAGCAGGTGCACTGTGCCAGGAGCTTCTAGAAGCATTTCTTATCAGAAACGTTTAATTCCGATGGTGACCTTCCGCACCATGCCAGACGGAGGTGGAGGAGGCTTTAGCCTGGGAGGTCTTGCGGGTGCTGTGATCCGCAGACCACTGAGGCAGCAGCTGCCCGCCAGCCTGGACAGTCCCTCGCGCTGCAACCCCTTGCTCCTTCTGACGACTCGCTCCAGCTTTCTTTAGTAGTAGTCACCGACTTGCCCACCTTTGGAAGGAAAGAAAGCCTATTTTAGGAGGCTTAGGCGTTCTGAATCCTTCTGCAGCCACCGGAATATGCTCTCCCTTTCCCCCATCAACTTAGTTACTTTCCAACTGCATTAAAGATTTAACAGAGCTGGGAGCACCGGGGCACGCTGCAATCACCGCATGAGGCGAGGCAGGAGGAGCACGAGTTGGAGGCCAGCCTGGGCAACTTAGGGAGCCCTGTCTAAAACATTAAAATACAATTAACTGCTCGAGAATCAGAATGACCCTCCCTCTAGCTCTCCGTCTTTTCTCCGTAATTCCAGTCACAGACCCAAGGTTCAGGGGCCCTCCAAGGATTGCACTATCAGAAACAAACCCCACAGGCCCTCCCTGTCCACCCCAAACCAAACCACTGAAGCCAAAGAGGCAGTGATGAGGAAGGAAGTAGTCGATTGTATCTAAGGTTGTCCGGGTGTTGGTATTTGGGACTAGAGACCTTCAATATCAAGTGACCCTGGGCAGACTTTCTGCTCTCCTGACCAGGTGATGCAAGAAGCTGCATTTAGGAAAGAGCAGAGAAGAACACAGAGGAAAAACACAGAAGAGGGTGGAATCTTTGCTTGGGTCCCTCAGCCCAGCTGCCCGGAAGTCAGCAACCCATGGAATGTAGGGGGGAAGACATGCTAGAAATTTCTGATCTGAACTGTCATATAAAAACAGACCAGGGGAGTTGGCGCCTCGTAGGAGCTCATGGGAAATAAGACAGAGGTAAGGGTCTAGCTTTGGGGCCACAGCAGATGTTTGGTGGCAAACTGGCCTGTGTCAAAGGGAGCCATGAGAATCAGGCCAGGAAGCCAGACAGTATGGTCCAGGTTTCGGGGTCGGGGAAGCTTGGAGCAGAAGAGTCTGGGGTGGGAGAGAGACACAGCAGTTTTCATGTCCTTAAAGGATTGTCTCGCAGAGTAAGGACAGGAGTCAAACTGGTTGGCCTTCACATCCAGTTCATGGCTTGGTTTTACTTTTGAGAAACCTGAGGCCCGAAGAATGTTCTGAGAGCAGGCCTGAGTACTGTCCCCTATCCTACGGAACTAGCTTTTGTTAGAATACCACCTGCTCCTTAGCTGGGTATCGCAGTGCTCTTAACAACTGAGTCCCCATCTGTTTTGTTGAGGGCCAACCATGAACAAAGTCCCCTGCTAGATACTAGGGATTCCAACCGTCTGCTTTGACTGCTGCCTGTGAACACTTCTAGTCTTTTCTGGGAAGGAGGAAGACTGAGACCCCTGAGCAACGGAACTAGCTGTGACACATCAGGCAAGCTAATGGAGGCCCGGACACAGTCTTCCATACTTTCCCCCCCCAATGGAATACCCGGCATGAGCCAAACTAATAGCAAGTGCTTAGCATAACAAGTGGAGAAGGATAAGGACATGAACATTTTAAGATGGAGATTTCCTCATTTTTTTGGCTCATCTTTTCAGATCATCTTTTTCTTAGGGGCCACAAGAACGGGTTTCAGGATGTGATGGGTGTCATGTGTCTGCAGCACACAGGAGGACTCTATTTTCTTCTAGAGTTTTTTCCTCTGGCTGAAAGCTGGAAGGGACATTTGTGAGGCCTCAAGATATCAGGGCAGTCATGGGGACTGTGTGTTATCTTATTCTGCTCTGTTTCATTCCAGCAAGCAACAGGAAATAGGAGAAGAACGCTCTAGATGGAAATAAGGCCCCGTCCTGGTCTTTGGATGTCTGTTGGGAATGGTGCTGGGAAGAGCTGGGTTTCTCTGGGGTTGCCTAGCTCCCTGGCTAAACCCCACAGTTTGTGTTTTAAATGACGGGAAGCTGACCTGGTCACTGTCGAGTTTTTGAAGGGCCTTCTGTGCCGGCAACCTGGACGAGGAAGACAGCACCCAGAGTCAGGTTGTCTCCATTTTAAAGGGGGCTCTTCCAACCAGGTGGTCTTGGAGGTCTTTTCTAGTTTAACAATTTTATTCCATAGAAGAGACAAATGTTGGGCCGTTTGTTGGTCCAGACCCTACAGAACTGGGTCTCCTCAGGCTGGGGAGCCACGGAGCCTCTTGAGCACCGGTGAGCTGGTCTGCGTGGGGGCTGCGGGTAGGGAGGGTGCGTGGGCAGGACGGAGGGTGGTCCAGCTTTCCCAGCAGCTTAGCTCTGCCGCCCAGCTCCTCACCTCATTAGCCAGGGAAGGAGTGGTGCAGCATCTCCAAATGGAGCTTCCGCCGAGGCAGACCAGTCTTTCCGTTGCCATTTCAAGAGCGACTTTGCCACGTACATTATCTCTGAAGCAGCCTGAGGAGGGGCTGAGTATGGACTCTGCCCTGGGTGACCTCAGACATCAGTTACTCTCCATGGAGCCTCACTAAAGGGGGACGGGCCCCACGGGGACCTTGCGTCCATTTGCTAATGACTTAAAGGACTGTGGAAAGCCTCAAGTGCTGGAGGACTGTGGCTCCCATCAAGGGGAAGAGGGGGGAGGGCTGCAGGCCTTTGTCACACAGCTGCACCCTGCACAGGAGCGGATGTCAACTTCTCTCCTGCCCTCCCCACCGGAAGTGGTGGGGCTGGAGTCCTCCATTAAAGGACCCAGGAACTTCCAGGTAACAGCTAGCCCTGGAAGAGGAAGGAGAATTCAGGATAGAATCTTGGGGCAATTGTGAGAAGGCAAGAAAGAAGGCAAAGGGAGGAGATAGTTTTAAAATCTTTTATGTCAGAGCTGCTGCCTCAAATCCAAGGTGTTGGCAAAGGAGCTGCCACCAATCATTACTGTATTGGTGAGTTTATTAACCTAACCAACACTCATGGCATCCACAATAAGTGTTCTATATATCCCATATCAGACATTACCCAGGACATATACATTATAAATATGTTTTCAGTGTGTGTGTAGGTATATACTCACATCAGGCGCAGGACCCAGTAAACGCCTAGAAGGATCCTTCTGTATTTCCCAAGACTGAAACGTGCCCATTAACAGATGAGAGGCAAGGTGTTTGTCATGTGACACCACCTGGTGTCTGTTACCCCCGGAGCAAGTGTCCAGAATGACAGCCGAGTAGCGCACACAAGAACCCGCTCTGTTCCAGGACCTGGGGCCACCGTGGGCCACGTGGAATGCGTTTTAGGGACCGGTTTTCCAAGTTGAAAATGTGTTTTGTTACCAGTTTTAAAATTGACTGTGAATGTGTCCAAACAGTAGGCGATGAACTAACCAAACATAAACACACAGCAGTGAAGGTCAAACATAAAAGGTCAAACACACCCACTGCTGAACACCACCATGTGGTTCTGTCCAGTTCTGAGGTGCTCTGGGGATGTTCCCCTTCTCCTGGGCTTTACTCACTCTGCAGAAGGAGGCTGACCATGGGCCTCGCCCTGTGCCGGAGGCAACTCAATTGCACATTCATCAAAAAAGGGTCCTGGCTCAGTGTAGGGTCTAAGCAACCAGATTCCACCAGGAGAAGGCTTCATGAGAATTTCTGTTTTCAAACTGGAAGGTGTGCTCTGAGAACCCTTCTGTGTTAAAGGTGGGTCTGTTGCTCTCTGAAGTGTTTCCAGCACATTCTGGGCTCCCCTCTGTCTGGGGTCTTGAGATCACTTTGCAGTTTCCTCTCCTGTGTTCTTGTTCCCTGCCGCCTGGTGGGTGCCTTGAGCACAGGACAGAAACTTTTGCCTTCTATCCTCAGGACAGTGTGGGGCAAGTACCAGGTGCTCCAGGACTTGTGAACAAGAGATCTGTGGTTTAGCCACAGTGTGGAGTAAAAACGGACTAGAACCCGGGGCCATCTTTGGAACGAGAAGCGTTCACTTTCGACTCCCACGCTGCATTTTGACAAATGTCTTGGGTGCCATCAGTAATATTGGTGAGAATGAGAAGGAGGAGCAGCTAGCAGGGGTGGACACGGAGAGTGGGCTCTGACAGTCGGTATCTGGGCATCTTTAATGCTCCTCCATGGAGTAGGGCACAGACCAGGGTCCCGGGATGAGGGATCATGGTTTCCACGGCCCCTGTTTTTCCCAGAAGAACCTTGCTTCTGCTTGCCTCATTCCCCAAATACCGTCTAATGGGAAAGGTGAGCAGAAAGGAGGGGAGCAACGGTGCTTCAGGGCAGGGGTGGCCATCCAGCACGGTAGCCGTGGAAAGGTGTGGTGGGGAGCCCAAGGGCTTCAGTGGGGGTGACCTCCACTCTGGGCACCCATGAGGTTTGGTGTCACATGCCAACTCATGAAATACTGCATGAAAAACTGTCTTGGAGTGCCATATCGAAATAAAGGATCCTTATAATTGTTATTAAATCTTGCCAGAGTGGAATATCTCCTTTAGGATGAAGTTGTTTGGCACATGGGAAAAATAAGCCCTGCCGTCAGTCCTGCAAAGAGCTAGCAAACGTTTACTGGTCCACCGTGAGTGTGGGGGCGGCTGGTGTCTGGAGGTCCCTGCTCTATACATACTCCACATGCCTTCCCTCGCGAGGCTCTGGAAAGCGCGATGAATGAAATCATTCTTGCGCTCACCTGGTTTAAATCATTGCTTGCCTGGCGAGGTGGGCGGGTTGCCTATTTTCAGGTCTTTGAGGATCTGCTAGAAATCGAGGCTTTCAGTTTGGATGGACGGCCAAAAGGACAACTTCTCCCAGCTTTGGTTTCCTTTTTGGTAAAATGGAGGAGGGAGGGAAAGGATCACAGGAGCTTCTCTCCCTCTCTGGTCACCACTGAGTGCCTAGGACTAACGGCACCGAGCATTCCTGGGATGGGATGCGGGGAATCACGGAGACTGCACGAGAAACCTGCAGAGAGCTGTGGGAGAAAGCTGGAGGCCACCCGCGAGTCCAGCCCTGCCCTCGCTGCCCTCGGTGTCTGCATCAGGAACACGTGTGGCCCGGAGCTTGCTGTGGGTCTCGAAAGAGGGATATGAAAAATTAATTTGTAAAATGCTCTGCAAATATAAGTCATTGCTAACCCCGACTCTGCCACCAGCTTCAAGGGAGTGAATGTAGGGGCTGCCCAGATGTTTTCCCCTGAGGTCTCTTCCAGTTTTAATCGCCTGTTCTTTCACAATGATGTTTCTGAGTACTTTTGTAAAACGCCCTGTTGGCAGGCTACATATCTCTTCTAACCATCATATGTGAGCTCTGCACATATCTGTCACCCTAGACACAAGTTCCATATGTTCATGTGCATGTTTGTAAATGTCCGTATAGAAAGTGTGTTGTATACAGTGCTTGATATACAGGGCATAGTTTTTATAGATTTAATTGCTAGAAGGGGCTTCAATGTCATCTGGTCTGACCTACCGAAGTTCTCTTTTGGGCATCCTTGACGCCCAGGTAGTTATCACACCCACGACGGTAGTGTCCTGGATTTGGGGCCTGTGTGGGCCTCCTGCAGTCCTGCGGGCCTTCCGCACGTTGACCCAGACCTGCTCCTTGGTGAATACCCACTGCTGCTGCTTTTGTCTGTCCTTTGGAATCAGAACCATGTAATTCACATGAGTTCCATCTCAAACGCCTCTCTGTTCTAGGCTCATAATCTTCTCCCTGCTTCATAGATAAGGAGAAAGAACAGGGGCTAAGTGGCTGGTCCCTGGGCATGTGGCGGGACCATCAGAGTGTGATGAGAACTTGCTGCTCTTGGGTTTCAAGGCTGTAGGCTAACCCTCCCGAGCCACATGCAAGTGGGCTGTCACCTCATGTAAGGAAGTTCCTGTTTCACTTTACCAATAAGTATTTTCTTTCTTTCTTTTTCTGGGAGGCAGGGTACCAGGGATTTAACTCAGGGGCGCTTGACCCCTGAGCCACATCCCCAGCCCTATTTTGTATTTTATTTCGAGACAGGGTGTCACTGAGTTGCTTAGTGCCTTGCCCATGCTGAGGCTGGCTTTGAACTCGCCAACCTCCTGCCTCAGCCTCCTGAGCTGCTGGGTAGCCAAGTATTTTCATTACTAATTGTAAAAGATTTTTCTGGCTGACCCCACTACCTCTTTAACCCATGAATGTGTGCATGCTCACATGTGCCTGTAATTCACACCCAAGGACCCAACAGGTCACCAAAGGGATGCGTGAGGAAACTGGGGAAAGCTGTCGCAGGTTAATCTTTTTATATTAAACTTGAAACAATGTCA
Organism: Callospermophilus lateralis; assembly: GCF_048772815.1. Taxonomy (NCBI): domain Eukaryota; kingdom Metazoa; phylum Chordata; class Mammalia; order Rodentia; family Sciuridae; genus Callospermophilus; species Callospermophilus lateralis. Next base: position 10,836,130 of record NC_135308.1, read on the forward strand.
GGAAAATAGAAAACACACAGACATTGGAGAAATATCACTGAATTTTAAAGTAAAGCCCTCAACTTGAACCAACCCAGTAATGTCAGAGAAAGAAGTTAGGAAAAATGATCCCTGAACAGAAAAAAAAAAAAAAAAAAAAAGCTTGGGTTCTTCTGGTCAGTAGGTGGAATGTCATCTTTGGTTAGGGGTGGGTTTTCTTTTTTCTTTTTTTTCTCTTTACATTTTTGTCTTAAGAGTGAGGTTGCAACCACAGAAAAATGCACCGTAGTTATGTTCTTGTGGAGCACCAGAAAAAAGGTAAGGCTAATCAAAAGGTGGGAAATGGTCCCACTTCCTAGGAGACCATGGGGGGTGGCTGGGTCCTTGGGAAGCTCAGCAGTGAGCGGATGGAGAGCAGCTGTCCCTGACATCTTGATGTGATAGTCAGCTTGTCACTTAGAAGTACTCACGGCGTCCTAAGGGGAGATGTGAAGACCTGGTAGGACTCACTGTTGCCTCCCAACACCAACCATATTTTGCAAGGGAGGGAATCAAGCCCAGACCTCGCGGTGGCCTTGCACTACCAGTCAGCTGGCGAGGCACCGCCAAGACTAGAACTCGGGGCTTTGGGTCTCCTGTCCCTGAGCCAGGTGGATGACTTAATTCACTGTCAGGAAGAGAGCCACCCTAAAGTGATGATCCTTCCCGTCCTTCTGAAAGCTTGGGGACTTGTGCCTTTCATTCAGCCACCAAGCAGACCTTATCATCCCCAGAGGTGACCAAGGCTCAAAGTCACAGTAGTGGCCACTGCATTTCTCATATCTAGATTCAGATTTGGTAAGTGTTTAACTAGGTTGGGCATTTGTCTTTTATATTTGCTGTAAATGAAGGAAAAATTTTAACAGCTGTCCAAGTAGAGCCAAAAAAAAAAAAAGGAAGGAAGAAAGAAAGAAAAAAAAAACTAGGCTTTTATTTTTTCAAAGTAAGGGAGGAAAAATAACATGAACACAAAGGGAACACTCTTACTAAGAGGAGGTGGAGAAAAGCATCGGAAAAATAATACCTCAAGATGCATTGAAACATTTTAGGGAATTAGGGAATTCTGATCTCTTGAAAAAAAAAGAAAATTAATATTAAAGACAAGCTGTGAGTTTCCATCTGGCCTTGCCGCTTTCGACTAACGCTTCCATGACGGAATTCATCTGTCCATCAACTGTCAAAAATCCTCCTGTCAGTAAATCCCACGATACCCCAGCGAGCCCACCCCGCTCAAAATATTCCATGCCACAAACTATTCCGAATTCTGAATTCTTTTTTTTTTTTTTCAGATCTCTGTGCTGTAAGACATAAAAGTTGTGGCTCCCCCCTCCCTCTTTTCCTTCCTTTCTCCCAGTCGCTCTCACCCACACCCTCTAGTGTGGGGGTGCAGGGGGACTTCGGGGAGGAGTTTGGGGATCCCCCCAGTCATTTGGAGGTGGCGTTCCCACCAAGAGGCTCCCGAGCCTTTGCGCTGGTGTCTGACAACAGACAGCCCACATCTGTTTTAGAACACGGCGTGGCTGTGAAGTGTGAACTCCCCACTGTTTAATGTAACTACATGACTATTTAATGTACACAGTGGTAGAGCAGCTCCGAATGCCAAACTGTTGTGACATGCCTGAAGGACATATATAAACACAATATACGGTGGCTTACTGTGACAAAGAACATCTATGCCACAAACAGGAAGGTCTGTTGGCTCACCGGTGGAGTCCAATAGGGAAGGACAACCGTGGGCCAGACATTCTCCCCGCCCATCCCCCAGGTCCACAGCGAAGCTGATGGGGAGGGACGAATCCATCTTTCCACAGAGGACCTTTTACAAGGCCCTCTTTTAGTCATTTCAACTCCAGAATCTTAAAATGAGTTGTTCTCTAACTTATTCTGAATACATAATTCAGAGGGAAGAAAGAGTAACAGGAAAGAAGAGAGAGACTCCTGAAGGTTCTGGAGTCTTTTAGAGACATGGTTCACTTTGGTGGGTGTGAGGGGCAACTTGCAGGAAACTGAAACTTGGGTGACCTTTTGGTGGTGTTTTTGGGAGATTTGGGAGCATTGATTTTCTATTTGTCGGTATCCATGGAAAAACATCCACAGCTTCCTCTCACATTAATACACTAAGTTAGAAGGAATACTTCATTGGCTTTGCAAAATATTTCATTTTTAATAGATTTCTCCCAGAGGTGAGTTCTTATATCTTCTGACATCTCATTAATCAATGGACCAGAATTTGTTATTCTACATCTCAGTGCTACAATCCTAATTAACCTTTGCTAGTTAAATACTTACCAAAAAATCAACTCCAATTGTAGCCCCCTTTCCTCTAATCCAAGAATTTCAATAAAATCTTTTCTTTCTAACAGTCTTTAATTAGTCATTAAGTGGAAGAGAACTATACTGTGTGGTATCTAGTGCTCTTTAAGGGCTTTCTAAATCCTAGAGTAAAATCTTTAGACTCAAAAAAAACGATGAAGATTAGACCCTTAGCAAGCCCCCGGGGGGATGCAACACGAGGCTATTCTTATACGTACATTTAGGAAATTTCTTTTTTTAATTCAAAGTTTCTGTTTCTCAGAGAATAACTATTTCCATGGCAAACCAAAACGAAAACCCTCTTGTAAACCATACTATGGAGAAGAGTGCGCTCTTTTAAAAATAAATCGGAAGCTGCTATTGTTATTGGTATTTAAGTTGCGCTGTTTTGGTGGAGACCAAGATGCAACTTCATCTGTTATTTCTACATTGAAAGCACCAGTGGGAAGGCCTGGCCATGAGGGAAGCTGACCCCGGCCCTGGCTGGGGGTTTTGGGGTTCTGGGGGGTGTGCATTACTATGTGCAAGGTTGGCACAGCATCCCCTGATGACTTAGCCGTGGTGGAGGGAGTGAATCTGAGAAGAGCTTTCAGAAGAGGCGCGAGCTTTCCTTTCTGCCTTAGAGGGGCAGCCCACGCCCCGTCGAGGCCCTGAGGATTTTTCTTATGGTGCATATTTTTAAAAGTTTGGGGAGCCAAGGACAAGAAATTCAGGATCACGACAGTGAAGGGGAAAACCCACTTTTGTCGGCTGGGGAAGTGCAGAGTACTGGTACGAGGTCCTTTAGATGTGGATTGCCACCTAAACATGCAGCAAATTCGGATTTCGTGGCCGCGTGACTTTTCGCACTGTCTGCTCTCCTTCGTTGCACCGAACGTTCCCGTTACAGAGCAACACCTCGCAGGAGCTCCCAACGTGCACAAGTTTCTGGTTTTGCAGCTGCAATTGCTGTCTAACGTTACCCGCCTTCCGCAGCAGCCGGATGGACTTGGACGGAGCTTTTATTTTAATTTCCTTTCCCCCGCTGGTTGCAACTTTGGAGGGGAATGCAACTCTCGCACACAAAACGGGGTTAGTGCCTCTTTAAGGAATATTTAAATTGCATTTCCTACTGTCAGTTAAGTCTCATCAATCATGTTTTTAATTAAAAAGAAGGACATCTACATCCCACTTTCGACTCAAAGTGCATAATGAAATTGTAGATTGGGGCAGGGCTGGAGAATTTGTTTTGCTAGATGCGTTCAGCAGAGATGCAGGAGAGGTCAGGAACACGGGTGCATATGCAAGTGGCAAACAAATAACACTCCTGATAGGGCCGGGTGACATGTGTCAACCCTTGTCATCGAGAAACAAGAAAGGCAATGTGCCCAGACAAAGGGTAGGGTGGAATCTCTACACACTGGCAGAACCTGACCCACGCGCAAGGGCTTTGTGTAGCAGATGCCGTCTCTCATTGTTCAGCGCCTGCCGCCCCAGTACCCCTGACAACAGCCACTGCCGCTGGCATTCCACCCTGACATCTGTTCAGCTTTATTGATGCGGCCCTGGAGGAATTCCCAGTGTAAACAGGGAATTCTCTAAGGGAACCCCATGTTGTAAAGGGATGAGCTGCATAATGCAGAGATTTAACCACTATTTAAAGGTGTGACATTTGATTGAAAGTGACTTGATTTTTTCCCCCCTTTCCAATCCCACCTCCCTCTCCACCCTTAACTGTATTTGGCACAAACTGGCTGCAGCGACACCCCACCTCCCCCTCCTTGTTGCTTTGTTTTCCTGATGCACAACTGTTAGAAGGAATGAAGGATGGGGGACCTGTGTACCACCGTCCAAAAAAGCCACTTAAAAAAAAAAAAAAAAAAACCTGGGTTACAGTCAATTGAGTCTAGTGTCGCATTGGGATCCTGCCCGCTGCCCACCCATGCTCCTGGCAGAAGCAGCTTGAGAGTGGCGTGGTCCTGTGGCTGAAGCTAATGGGGTGGGCTTTGTCCTCCGTGCTAGAAGCAACTGTGGCTGTTTATGGTCCCCGAGCACAGCCTGACTGTATGAGTTCTGGCTGTGCTAGGGCTTGGGGGGTTTACCTTTGGAATTTTATGTTTTTGGCAGTGGTGCCATAAGATATTAATAAGGATTTGGAAAAAAAAAAAAAGCAGACCTGATGGAACATGCAGTGTCCTCGCTGTCCCTGCAAATGCACACGCACTCGGGGGTCAGCTCTGAGAGGCTGCAGCCCCACTCAGCTCCTTGGCCGACGCTCAAGGACAGCGAGGGCCCTGCAATCCCAGTTGCCACCATCCTGTTACTTCCGTGAAGGATGCAGAGCTCCGTCCACCGGGCCTGTGCAGCATGACCTCATCGAGGCGGGAGTGAACCCGGCTTGCTGGAGGATGTGGGCAGGGTCTGTTTTGTGAGGCTGTGGGCTGGGTTTGGAATTGCCCGGTTCCAACCTTGCTTCAGCTGCAGCTGACTGGGGGATAGACAAAACCGGCAAGCTGCAGGGGCTCCCTCCTGCGCTGCTTCAGAATAAATGGGGTTCCATTGGGTCATCATCAGGGCAAAAGACAATGGCAAAGTTCTCAGAGTCTGAAGCCAAAAGTCCAAAGAGGAAATCCGGATCTCCAAGGGTCGGAAGTGCTGCTGGCCTGTGTTTTCAGAAAACAGGTATCAGAAGGAGGGTTGGTGCGTGTGTGTGTGAGTGTGTGTGTGTGTGTGTGTGTGTGTGAGAGAGAGAGAGAGAGAGAGAGAGAGAGAGAGAGACTTGGCCAGCCATTTCCCTGCCCTCAACACCGGGTGAACTTACATCACACAAGGCCACGGTCAGAGAAGCCACCTTGCCATTCAGAGCACTGATGTTCCCATTGCCACAGACTGAATGTTTCACTTAAGAGAACAGAACCCTCAACAGATTTTTTTTTTTATTTCTAAAAATTACACACACACACACTCACACACATATATATCTCCCCTCACCCCCCCCCCCGACTGAAACAAGGCATGGCAGTTTTGGAAAATGTAGAAAATGTGAGCAAATACTGAGCCCGATGGTGCCCACTTGTAATCCCAGCTACATGGGAGGCTGAGGCAGGAGGATCACAACTTTGAGGTCAGCCTGGGCAACCTAATGAAGAGATTCTGTCTCAAATTTTAAAAAATGGGCTGGGGATATAGCTCAGAAGTAAAGTGCCCCTGGATTCAATCCTTATTTACCAATGAATAAATAATAAATAAATAGGAAAACATATGAGCAAAATAAAATGACAACGACCCGTTCACCCACCGGTCCCCTTGGTCACCACTGTTGCAGTCTTCACTCTTTTCTCTGTGGTGTAAAAAAGGACTGGTGAGCCTAGGTTGCTGCTTTGATCTTTTAAAAGAACACACCAGACTATCTTTCAGTGTTATTTGGTATTATTCTACAGCATAATTTAAATAGTTCTGTCGTAGTCCTTTGTCTATCCCTGATCACCCATTTCAGGACAAACACGGTTTCCACTATTTCCCCTGTTATAAGCGATGCTGCAGGGAACATCTCTGGTGGGTAAATCTTTGGGCTTCTCCATGGCTCGCTCTTTGGGACAAACTCCTGAAACAGAATTACTGATCCCATAGTCCTGTGCATTTTTAAGACTTTTGATCACACTACAATAGCAGCAGACAGGTTTTTCCAGTTCAGCCTGTCACCACAGAGGACAGGACACCCCGCCATGGAAGTCTTTGGGCATATCCAGAGATGTCCACATAATGTGGCCTTAAACCTGGTGAAGTCAGAGCCCCTTCTATGTAGATTCACGGCAGCATTTCTAATTCATATGTCCATTCCCAACCCCTTCACATCTAGTTTTCTGCTGGTGGTGACGGGAAAATAGTAAGTATGAACAGCTAAGTGCTGATAAAAAGCTCAGGTCTGGCGACACCCTACATTCCTCCCTGTCTGTTTCAAAAAATGAAAAAAAAAAAAATAAGTGAACTTTCACATTTTTACCACTCACAGTTTTCGAGCTAACTGGAAATAGAATCCAGGCTCCACTCTAAAACGGACACATGACACGCAGGCTTGCTGACCAGACCTGTTGGAAGGTGGAAATCGCCGAGCAGCGCAGGGCTTTTCAAAGGAGGGCACTTCCACCTGAGCGTGGATGTCGACGCTGCCCCTTTAAGCGCAGTTTGCTTTCCCTGAGTCGGAATATACCTTTTGGGATTCAAAATAATTTTGCAACAGTGGATACAGACCTTCTTTATGTGTTATTGGTCTGGGAACAGCAACAGATTAAAAAAAATATTACCAGGTCAAATAACAGCTGTTATTATTAAGTTCAGCTTTTATTATCAATTTGCCTGTAGATTCCAGCAGTTAAAAAAAAAAGTCTGCCTCTGAGCTTCTCACTAATCAGTGCTCTCATTTTGCTAATATTCTAACGACTGTCAATTTACTTCGGAGCTGCCATTTGCAGAATTTTCCAATTAGCAGCAAACCTGTTCCACCTTCTCCTGTAATTACGGGGGACTCAGTTCAGATCAGCTGCGGCCAGACAGCACATGATGTAGTTGCCAAAATCGGTGCAATGTTGTTTTTAACCTTTGCATGTGCTGGCACGGTTTTAACATCTCTGTTTGTAGGCAGGCGGCTCCCACAGTAGTGGCATGTGTCAAAATATCAAAATTATTTCTAATAAACACGCAGCGAGGATGAAAACACAAATATGGGCATATTTGGTTTTTGGATCAATTGAACGTCTGTTCCAGATTCAGTAGCGTTCTCCTGCTCTGATCCTTCCCCCGACTTGAATATATATATATCAGAGTCTTTTGAAAAGGAACAATTGAGAGATGCTGAATGGCATCCATTTATTTCTACCTGTTTCCTTTGCTAGGGAAACAGATTATTAAAGAAGCCCAAAATTCGGAACGGAAGGGTCCTCAGAGATCACGCAGGATAACCCTGACTAAGGCCCAGAATGGAGAAGGGACTTACCCAAGGTCACACAGCTAGCTATGTGCAGAGCCTGGCTTAGAACCTAGGTCTTCTGCACCCCCGTCCGAGGTTTGTTCCACTATGGCATACATCTCCCCCCTTCTCTTGGTGGCTTCTAAACAAGGCAGAGGAGAGACTGACTGGCTTCGCTCGGATCCCTCCTTTCATAGAATGCCTTGCTAGCAAGATCAAAGCCAATCAAACTCTCTGAAAGCCGTCTAAACAGCTGACATTGCAATAATAACAAGAGTGCAGCAATAACTATTATTGCTACATGAAAAAAAAATATTTAATAATAAGCTCATTGATTTTTAACAACATCTCTGTGTTGCCTAATTGATGGGAAGTTGTATGTTTGTGTAGCCGATGGGGGTTATGAATTAAATATGGCCGTCTTTCCTTGAGGGATGCATGTCAATGTAAGAAAGACGGCAGATCTACATTTCCCCCAAGCAAAATAGTCCCCTTGTAACAGAAGCAGGGAAGACTCAAATGCGAACAAAAATAAAAACCATCCATCACTGTTTATTAAGTGCTGCTACTTGAAGGTAAAAGGGATATTGAACTGTTTTTAAATTGGAAAGAATGTAGCTGGACAAAATATTGATGGTAATATTAGCTGGGTGACAAATTTTATTCTTTTGTCCCCATTCATCAAAGGAGCCATTTGGAGTGAATTATTCTCTCTATGCCCATAAACCAATTTTTCTTCCCTCTTTATTTTTTAAGCACACGTGTTTATTAAAGAACACGGGGTGCGGGCGAGGGAGGGCACCTCCGGTGATGTTGTCCCAACCCGCTGTGTGAGTCCCGAGTCCCGGGTCCCACAGTTGCTCTGCACCAGCCGAGGTTGGTCTCCAAGGTGCTTATGTAAAATTTAACATGGGCTTAAAGAAAAAAAAAAAACATCGAGGCTGACCCAGTCCGTTCCCACAATTGAAAAGAAAAGGGGTGGGTCAGATTTGATTTCATTTTTAGCTGTGGTTTTCAAGTGGAAGTTCTGAAGCATTTATTTATTTTTCCAAATTTATAGTGTGTCCCTCCAGTCCCCTGGCGGCAGTTCAATGAAAACATCCAAGTTTCTATGGCAAAATGGGCCGAGGCAGGGAAATGGAAATTGAAAATGTCGGCCGACAGTGGGGAGAATTGCAATAAAAATTTAGTTGGAAGTTTCATTCGCTTCAACTCTAGTTAGGCTTGAAGTCATTTTGGGGTCTGCAGGGCTGTGGCACCTCTGGGGTGCTTCCTGAGCACCTTCGTGGGCCGCCCAGTGGCCTCGGCCAGGGTGGGGCGGACCCATGGACTTCAGGCTCAGTCCCAGCCTGTGTGTTTTCAGAATTGGCTGCTGGATGTCCAGACGGGTCCCTGGGGGCTGGCACCCTTGACCTCTTCACTTAGGGTTTGGGGATCCAGGGTCTTCTATCCTCGGACGTGCAGTCAGCCAAAATGACACTCATTGCTACAGACAGATCTCGTCATCCCAAAGTCAAAGTCAAAGAACAACAGAAGGAGGTTTGTTTTCAAATAAAGTATCATCTTAAAACCCCTCAGACGAGGCTTCTATGAAGTCTCGGGATTTTCTTGCCTGTTGCTTGACTTACATAGACATCGCTTTCTCAGCTAGATGAGCAAACTTTTAAGGAAGCTGCACAGAGTTAATTAATCAATCAATCAGAAAGATTTTAATGAGTCCCTGCAAGGCACTGAGCAGTGGTAGCATTTTATGTAGCACTTTCTGGTTCCCAGCACACTTTCCCATAGATTATCTTAAGTGCTTCTCATAGGCAGATAATATTTGTGAGACTCAGAGAGGTTCAGCAACTTCCCTAAAGTCACACAGCCATGAAGTAATGGGCTCCGTTTCAGGCCTCCCTGAACTGTTTGTTCTATACTACTTGAGACAAGATCAGTCATCGCAAGATTATATTCCAATCAAGTGATACAGGTGGGAAGGTTACATGGTCCTGGATGAGCCTTGGAGACGTAATCGGAAAAAAACCAAAAGTTCACCTGTGTTCCCTACCTCAGCACGATGCCACACCCAAACGTTTCTGTAGCCAAAAGTGATTCAAAGTCATTCTTGGTTTCCTATGAATCCTTCAAAGAACATTAAGGTAATTAAAGAGAATTTACTGCATAAGATTTTTTTCTCACTATTTCCTTGTCTCTCTCTCCTACCTCGGCCACCTTGAAGTCGGTATCCCCCGTATTTGTCCCTTTTCTGTTCTGTTGCTATAACAAAATACCAGAGGCTGAGGACTTTATTTAAAAAGAGGTTTATTTAGCTTGCAGTCTGGGGGTTCGAGAGCATGTGCTAACCTCCGCTTGGCTTTGGTGAGGCCCCTGTGGCTGTGTCACCTTACAGCAAATGGCATCGACCGTGGTGCGAGCTCAGGTGAGAGGGAGAGATCCCCCGTGAGACGGGGAGCTGGAGAGACGGGGAGCTGGAGAGACGGGGCGGGGCAGCCTTGCTCCTCAGGACAACTCTCAGAACCAACCTGGGGCCCAGGAAGATGATCGGGTCCCTCCGAGGGCACACCCCCACTGACCTGGCTCCCTTCCAAGGACAGGACCCCCCCTCACCTGGGTCCTTCCAAGGGCACATCCCCAGGGACCTGGGTCCTTCCAAGGACATGTCCCCACTGACCTGGGTCCTTCCAAGGACACTTTCACTGACCTGGGTCCCTCCAAGCGTACACCTCCATTGATCTGGGTCCCTTCCAAGGACAGGACCCCCCTTCACCTGGGTCCCTTCCAAGGACAGGACCCCCATTCACCTGCGTCCTTTCCAAAGACATGGCCCCCCTGACCTGGGTCCCTTCCAAGGACAGGACCCCCATTCACCTGCGTCCTTTCCAAAGACATGGCCCCCCTGACCTGGGTCCCTTCCAAGGACAGGACCCCCATTCACCTGCGTCCTTTCCAAAGACATGGCCCCCCTGACCTGGGTCCCTTCCAAGGACATGGCCCCCCTGACCTGGGTCCCTTCCAAGGACATGGCCCCCCTGACCTGGGTCCCTTCTGAGGACATGGCCCCCACTGATGTGAGGACCTCTCCCCAGCCCCTCCCCCCTGGGGGCCCCGTGGCCTCTCCATGGCCCACTGAAGACTGAGCTCTCCGTGTGGGAGCCCCGGGGGCCTGCGTCACACCCAGCCCCCAGCGTCCTGTCCCCTGCTGCAGGGCTCTCCCAGCCCCTCCCCTTACTTCTTTCCCTTCCCTCCAAGGTACAGCCCCAAGACCTGGTCCCTCATGGCCCTCTTGGCCAGACTCTGGCGGTTTCCCACTGGATAGCTGGACCTGCGTGAGGGCTGGCCGCTTCCTGGCCGGGTGGAGTGTGTGTGTGTGTGAGAGAGAGAGAGAGAGAGAGAGAGAGAGAGGGAGCGCAAAGCTGTGGAGGCTCACCCAGGCCAGCAGTCCCTCCCCCCGAGTGCGTGGATATCCTCGTACCATCCTGGGCCAGAGGACCAGGCCTGAGAACTGGGTATGTGTGTGCTCTCGCGGCGGGTGGACTTCAGAGGTTTCAAGAGAAAAATAGAAAAGACGGCCCAATAGAGAGGGGTGAAGGCCCCACGTGATGGATATTAGAAGAGAAGACCCCCACCTTAAAAAGCCCCAGCGCAGAGCCTTGTTGAGTGTTGCTCTCCATGTGCCCTGCACCAAGTGCTCTGAGTGGCTACCCCTGACACAAGGCCCTGGGAAGAAAGAAATCCAGGAAGAAAATCTAACAGGCTTGGCTTAATGCAGCGGTTAACAGCAAGCTGGAGCCGCGGGGTCTGAGCATGTCCCGCCTCTGCCAGGCCATGGCTGTGGGACCTCGCGCAAGTTCCTTAACCTCTCTTAACCCCCATTTCCCCATCAGCATGAACTAGACCCGGGAACGCCCCTAGCTCAGGAGCTCTGGTGAGCACTGGTGGATCAACATGAGCAGACCGCTGGTCAACACTCCGCAAAGATCAGCGATGGAACTTTCAACTGGACGCTCTCTGGAGAACTTTTTGACCTGACCGTGATGATTAAATCCCCACAGTCACTATTTACTGAGTGTTGGTGTGGAGGCGCTACGATGGCGCTGAGGACAGGAGAGTTGATTGAATCCCCACAGACATTCTGCACGGTCGGGGTTTCCCTGCGGCAGGTGCCTTGGAAAGTGGGGTGCACTTCCCGGTCTGTCCGCAGGCTGGCCAGGCCTGGTCACCTTCCTGGTGGCGAGGGGTGTCCTCTGGTCCTTTTCCACCCTCCGCCTCCCAGGGGGACAGTTGGGTGGCAGCTGAGGTGACGTCCTGGGATGCTCATGCTTCTCTCACACGGAACCCGACAAGACTTCAGCTCTGAAGAGCAGGCATCTACGAGGATCTTCCAGCAGGACATCTAGATGCCCAGAGCCCAGGAGAGCCGGCCAGTGTCCCAGGAGCCCGTTAGCTGGGCTTGATGGGAAAGCAGAGAGAGCGCTCACCCCGACGGGACTCGGCCGACTTCCCTCCATCACTGAGGAAGCTGTTTCTGGAAGTGTGGCTGCAGGTCAAGGTCAAGAGGACAGGACAGCACTTGCCCCCTTCCAATGGGCAGAGGGCCTGTGGGTCTGCTTTCTCCCAGTGGCATGAACACCTTCTGGGCTTTTCCTGGGCAACGGAGGCCAGGTTCTATTCTTGACAAGGTTTTCTCTTAGACTCACGAAACCCTTCTAGAAAAGTCGGGGATTTCTCAGAGAAGGAAAAAGAAACACGCCCCTTGACTCAGTGGGCCCGGTGGGCTAAAGTAGCAACATCATGCAAACTCGCTCGGCTGGAGAGCATCTCGGCCTGAGAGGTCAGAGCGAGTCTCACAAGGCCTCGGGACACCCTGACCCCCGCCTCCTCTTCTCCCAGCTTGGAAGGTCCTGAGGTTTGAGGCATTCCACGCGCTCTGCAGGAGGGGCCACCCTGGCAGGAAGGTGCCCACGCTTTTGTATCCTCGGGTTCCTTTGTGTCTTCGACTCTCTAGAGTGGTGGAAGGGCCTTCTAGAGCAGAAATTCCCAGTTTATCCTTGTATCAGTCAGGAACCAATAAGGAATGGGCTTGTTGTGGGGCAGGCTGGGGGACTGGTAATCTGAGATCTGTAGGATAGACCAGAAACTCGGCAGGAGGTGATGCTTCATTCTGGGGGCAGATTTCATTCTTCTCTAGGAAACCTTGGCTGTTGCTTGTAAGGCCTCCGACTGATTGGATGGGGCCCACCCACCTTCTTGAGCATCATCTCTGTACCTAAAGCCAAGTGAGTGTTGATGTTGACCACGTGGACGAATACCTTGAGAGCAGCACCCAGAGTGTGGGATTAAGTAGCTGGGTGCTGTGGCCCGGCTAAGCTGACACACCACAGCCCTGATACTGCCTTCTGGTTCCTGAATTCCAGAACTTCCAAATCCTCTTGCTGGCCCCTAAATATCATAAGGACATCCCTGTTCATCCCGGGGAGATGATTGATTTTCAGGGTAGTTTGGAGAATCCAGATCATCCCACAGGAGATGAATAGAACCTACAATGTACCTCTCAAACTCTGCTTAGAAGTAATCGGTGTCTTTTGGGGTCTTGCGGTGGTAAGATCCCCTAGGAATAGGCTGGGAATCTGGAATGACTCAGATGTCAGTCTGTATGTCTGCACTTGGACAAGTGGGCCATTGGAAGAATCAGTGAGGACCTGGAGACGGGGCCACACAGGCTCGCGGAGTGACAGAGAGCTCTCGGCAGCACGCTCTGAATCAGAGAAGGCCAGGCAGAGAGGGGCAGGGGTGTGCAACGCGGAGTAGCAAGACCCGTGTCAGCCCAGGACGTGGTCTTCTCTACCTGGCAGGGCTGACCTGAGAGCCTGGATCCCCATCCCATCCAAGTGCTGATCATGTCCTAGTCGACTTGGGCAGAATAGAAAGCAAGGGTGGGGGTGGGAGGAGAGGGGGGTGGGAGGAGGGAGGTTTCCGAAATACCTTCCTTTGGCAATGGGTGCAGGGCACCACGGCTGAAGCAGCCTGCCTTTGTCAGGCCCAGGGGACACAAGAAACCTGGGATTCTCATCCAGGCTGGAGAGAGAGCAGAGGATGAAGAGGATGAGGAAGTCCTGTTTACGCAGGGCACCGTGGCCCCCTGGCTCCTGGGCTGCCAGCTCTCCTGACCCCTCGGAGGAGACCCTTCAGACATGGCGGGGCTGAAGCATGGTCTGCAGTTGCGTAAATTGGGAAAGTAGGAGAGCTGTCACAGTGGGCAACACACACACACACACACACACACACACACACACACACACTCACAGAGCAAAGGCCAGTACAGCCTGTGCAGAAAGATTCGGGGGGACTTCCAAGGAGCTGGCGGACACCTGTCCATGTCAGCTGTGCGTCAGGACCGTTTATAACTGGAGTCTGAGTTCCCAAACCCAAGTTCAGGGGTAGTCACACTCACTTTGCAGATGCGTTCCCTGCGTGGGCTCTGAGGGCTTCCGGACCCTCCCTCTGCCTTGGGAATGAGAAGCTGACACTTGTCCCTTTCCCCTCGGTTGGCTAGGACGGTACTTGGGACCCTCAGCCCCTAGTGACCCAGAAGCAGCTGCTCTGCCCTGAGGCCCCCACAGGCCTCCAAAGGACACCATCCAGAGGCGTGGCTGCCGGTGACCAGGTCCCGGGAGCTGTTCTGTGTTTCTGGCAGGTGCCGTGCACATGCACTTACACGCACTTGCACGCACATGCACACTCAGGCACACACTGCAGAGGGCAGCGGGCACCGTGGGCTCACAGGACGGGATGAAGTGACATAATGTTGGGGGGGGACTTGGGAATGAGGGAGTTGGAGGCTACAGATGGGAACATCCGGGGGCCCTTGCGAGGTTCCGAGTGCTCGATGACACTGCTGCACGTCTGCCCGCTGCCCTGTGAGGGGCCTCGCGGTCTTGGTGGAGCCCAGGACCCCGACAACTCCCCAGGGCCACCCCCACGTCACCCCGGTGACCTCCCTCAGCTCATTTTGTGCACCCCTGGTTTTCTGAAGAAGAAAAGGATTCCTTCTGAGTTATGGGAGTCTGCGCGAGATCCTGAACTCACGGGCTGTTTAAGAGTGAAACTCGACAGAAGTCTAACTTTTCAGATTGTCCCAAGGGGGGGAGATCTGTCAGAATTTCCTGCAGGGGAAGTGCTCTCAGGGGCTGAGGCGAGAACACCACCAACCCTCCAGCTCTAGGGGGCCGTGGGGCCCTGTAACCAGAACAATTGAAAATGACCAGGTCCCGGGCGGCTGGCCAGCTGAGCAAGCAGGACTGAATCCTGAAACCACCGAGTGTCCCCCAAGGCCAAAGCAGGTGTCTCCAAGGGGGAACCCTCAGCCTTGAACTGCAGAGCGAGCCCCTGGCTTTCCGTGGGCCTGGGGGTCTCTGCGGCCCAGGCGCATACAGTTGTGATGAAGAGCGGCTCTTCAGGTGTCACTTGGCTGCACTGAAACCCAGCCTGCGCGCTACAGGCACGAAGAGCTCCTGCCCATCGACAGACTCGAGAGTCAAAATTCAGGTGGAGACATCTGATTCCCGAACCCCAGAACTTGGGATTAGTCATGCTCATAAAAGCCATTTGGCCCTGTTTTCTTTGTGAACAAAACTATCTGCGTTGGTTCATTTAATCTATCTGGCAATTATTGACATTAAATTGATTTAGTGTTCTGAGCGATGTTTCAGACACCCAACACGACCCCCCCCCTTTTGTTTTACGGCTGAATACGGAGCACAGACTCCTTCTGGATGTGCTCAGCTCCACGCTTCACCCCAACCTGGGAGCATCCGTCCCTCCTTCACGTGGAGGCTTAATGACTCTCCACGCCCTCTCCCTCCGCGGAATTCATCCTCTGGAAATAACCAGAACCCTCTGGGTGGAGGGTTCCCTGCATCAGCTCCAGACAGAGGATCGCTTTTACCGAGTAGAAAGACAATTTGCTGAGCGCGTCACGGTGACTGACCAGAAGGCTGAATGTGCGGTAGGGACGTGGACGATACCTGCTATGTCACCAGAAAGTTCTAGAAGGTGTTTGGTTTCCCAGCACACCTAAATAATTCTCCTGGCATCTCTCAGAGGATCACCCAATTTTACAGGGGAGATTTGGGAGGGAAGGTGCAGGAGGGGCTAGAGCCCGGGAGGTGACAGTTCTGTGGAGAACCCAGGGGTGAGGGCACGCAACACCCGTCTCCCAAGCTTTCCCCTGCAGGTCGCAGTGCCTCCTACGTTACATTATCGGTATTAACACAGGCATGGGAGATTAATTTTATAGATCACATGAAAAGCAGATGACATTCATCTTCCCTTTGCGGTGAGTCATCTCATTAGGAGGCGCGTAAACGCTCAGTGCTAACAGTGGCGCGAGGAACGAAATGGAGCCCCGAACGGCTGCGTCACTCTGAAGAAAAGTATGACATAAGAGTCACCATGCCGGGCTTTGTTAGAGTCGTGGCCAGCGTCAAGTCGCAGTGCACTTCTAACACGATGATGGAGATGAAGACAGATCGTGAATGACGGGGTCCCAGACCTCACTGGGCTGCTCAGTTGAATCATATCAAACTCAAATTAAAACTCGCCTCCCCGAGACCTCGGTTAACGAGCAGGGAGACCAGAATACCTTTGGATCAGTGGACAACCGGCATATATATATATATATATAGGTGTGTACTGAGGGTGTTGGCATCTTTCCTTATTCACTCATTTTTAGGAACTTTAGACGGGGGTCGTCTGCCGAGCCGTGTGTCCAGTGTGGTTTCTCCAGCTCTCCCTGGCACACTGAGCCTGAGTTTCAGTTCCATCCCCCTCAAGGCAGGAGCCTGTGGGGAGCAAGGGTGAGGCTGTGGCCGCGGGGAGCAGCCTTGGCTTCTGACTCTCCGCCTTGAGGTGCAATCGCCTTCCTGGAGGTGCTGCTGGGCAGAGGCGCTTCTGGGAGGGGCAGGCCTGCTGATGGGCATGTGGGGAGAGCCTGGTGTCAGGTCCCTGGTGTCCAAGTCCGCTGAGGATGTGGGGCTGCAGTGGCCTCCCAGCCTGGCCAAGCCAGCGCTTCCATGCGTCCTCCCCAGGGAGTGGTGGCTTCTCTTTCCCAGGCTTGCAGACCCCGTCCGCTTGCTCCCTGAGAAAGCAGAGCAGGCTCTGCGGCCTCAGAGGGAAGGGCCGATATGTTTGACTTCCAGGTCAGCTGCTGACTCCCGAGGAAAGTCAATTTTTGTCCCTTTGATGGTTGTATCCCATTATCTGCTGCATAGAGATAAACCACGAATCCCGCTCCAAACTCCAGGGCCGGGAAGGCTCGTGTGGATAAAACCAGGTCTCTGGCTTTTGCAGATTATTGGATATAGGGTGTGTTGATTATCTAGTCCTTCCCCTGCCCGCCCACCCACTGATGTTAATTAAAATTTTAGTCGCTTATTTAATTCCCTGAATGACTCCAAAAAACCTTGAGATGGTTCCTTTGGCTTATCAGCACTGCTTTCAAAGGCAGTTTGGAGAGTGAGAAAACCAAATGGTAGAGAAAGTCGTAACTGAGTTTGGGGGACTAGGTGGAACTTTATATTTTTGTGTTACCATCTTTATGATATATATTTGTGTATGTGTGTGTTAACTCCAAAATATCCTTTCTGGCAAAGGAAATGGTGACTGAACTGTTTGAAAGTTCAGGGTCTGCGTAGATATCTGAAATTCCCACATTCTTTTTGTTGACAAAGGTGTGATGGTTGTTGTTTCTGTTGGTGTATCAAGATACCTGGTCTCCAGTGAGCAGAGAGGTATTCTACTGCACTGGGCTTTAAGAACAGACCTCGATAATGAAGGGTAGGAATGAGTAACTAGAATGAGCTTTAGAAGTGGTCGAGATTTGTAAAGCCAGGTATAGCATAAAACCAGATTAAAAAAGAAAACCTCAGGCTGGGACTGGGGCTCAGTGGTAGAGCACTCACCCAGCATGTGGGTTCGATCCTCAGCACCATGTAAAGATAAATAAATAAAGGTATTGTGTCCATCTACAACTTAAAAATATTAAATATTAAAAGAAAAGAAAACTCTCATCTGTTTGGGAGTTATTTGGAAAGCCAGAGTTTGGGCTGGGCTCCACCAAGGACTTTTGAAACGTTAACACAAACTCAGGTTCTTGTTTTAGGCAAATTGGGGCTGATTTATGAGTGTCTGGTGAATCAGCCCCATTCACATTTAGCCTTTGTTTGAAGCTGGGGTGAGGAAGCTCAGTAGCTCAAATGGGATGGGAGAGTTCATGCCTAGCCTTTTTTTTTTTAATGTTTATTTTTTAGTTTTGGGCGGACACAACATCTTTGTTTGTATGTGGTGCTGAGGATCGAACCCGGACCGCACGCATGCCAGGCAAGCGCGCTACCGCTTGAGCCACATCCCCAGCCCCTGGCCTTTTATTTTGAAATAAGATGGCCCCGTTGCACCTTGGTCTAGTAATCCAGCACACTTCTGAGCACATGGACGTATGGAAAGAAACATTAGAAATGTAAGGGGGGCCCGGAAGAGGTGCCCAAGGCTGCTTCTGACCCCAGTGACGAGCGCTCCAGTCTGCACCAGGCTCTGAGGCTCACACGAGACTTTTTGTCTATTTAAAGAGAAAGAAAATAGAAGAAGCCATTCTGGTCATCGACTTGCAAGCAAAGTGAAATCAGAGTGGGCACTGGCCTCTGCCACAACCAACTTCAGTACGAAGGGCAGAGGTTGTGAAGGACGATGAAGAAACAGAAACTTCTCTCGAGTCATTGCCGAGAAAGTTTGCACTTTTGATACTAAGATTTGAAAATCTGCACAATTGTTGGTGCTTCCCATAGAGTTACTAGATGCTTTAGAATCAGTGTAGTTTGAATGAGAAAAAGACAACTGAAAATAAAGACTGATTCCTGCGGCCTGGTGAAGAGGTGCTCAGGCTGAGAGGAGACGGATGTGATCATCACCTGCTCACCTGACAATGCTCTAGAATATTACGAGCCTTATCTGAATGCCTTTTGTATCAAATTCTTGACCTGATTTTTGTCCCAGTTTCTCTTTTATATCATCTAGGTTCAGTTCTTCTTTAAGGGAAAAAAAAAAGCTAAAAAAATTCTAATGAAAGCCAGCTAACTCTGAGTAATAGAAAAAAATCTGTTTTGCTAAAGGAGTGACAGAATATTGAAATACTGGTTTTATATTTTTGTGTGGGTTCAGCAAGTGCAGTAAGAAGGTGGCTGATGTGATACCTGACCTGGTCTTAATGGCCAATGATAATTCCATATGTGCCACCTGCTACCTGTCAGGGTACACATTCTTTTTTTTTTTTTTTTTTTTGGCACAAAGGTTACAACTGTGGATCTGGGTCTCTGTAGCCAAAGTGGAGGCAGGTCATTACATTTGTTGGATGGAATCAAGATTGACTGTAATTATCTGGGGTTTTCTTCTTCGATCTCCCCTTTCCCAACTTACTTCCCCCTGTCCCAAGTTTTAGGTAGTATCCAAAAAGCCCCCAACGTATCACCCTGAATTGGGGAACTCAGGACAGAGAGAGGAGAGGAGAGAAAGAAGGAGGGAGAGAGAATGAATCACTGGAGTCAACTAGAAGTGGTGCTCATGGAGGAAAATCCTCCTCCTGCCAAAAAATAAAAGTAGAGAAGTTTCCCGAAATGTGTATATTAGGGGAAAAAAAAAAAACTCCATTAACCAAATATGCAGCTTTGTGACCTGTTCTATATCCCAGCATTTAAAAGTCACAGTTTCTCTTTCTCCATGATAACTTGTCAGAAGTGGCTCAAAAGCTAACTATCCATGGTCCCAATTGCTTCCTCTTGACTCTCTGCTCCAAGTATGTAATTTGGGCTGCGCAAAGATGAAGAAAAACAAAGTAGAACTTCTTGCCTTTCGGTAGGTGGAACGGGCTGGGTGACCACCTGGCTCTTCCGAGCCCTAAGTTCTGCTCTGGTGAGTCCCAGGAGTGCGAGGCCAGCATTTCACTGGAGAAGCAGGGAGACCCTACCTTGTGAGTCTCACCATTAAGCACTTTTTTTTGCTTTAGAAAAACAGGCCCGCTTATGGGTCCCGACTATAGAGGAACCGAGTTTCCCATTATAACCATTCAGAATGGGACGTGAGAAATCTGGAAGACATACAACACATTCAAATGATTTTTCCTGAAATCTGAGGTCATCACTACCATGTCCACAGCCATTCCCGTGTCTTTTGAAACAAAGTAATTCTTGCCTCTTCTTAGTATTAAGATTCCAGCTATTGTTATGATCCTTCCAAGGGGTCACTAAAGGCACAGAAAGCTCCTTTTATTTTTAGACTTTAAAAAATTTTATCTTGAGCTGTTTCATCTTCTCAGATGGGGACCCACGGCAAGGGCTATGGTTTGGTGGAGAAAAATTGTCCACGTGTCTTATGTTTCCAAACTACCCGAGGAATAATGCTGCTGAAACATTATTACAGCCTTTTTCAGGTATTTCCAAAATACATTTTGCCCTTGAGGCAGTTGTTGCTGGGACCGCAGGAGGCAGCCATCCCCTGTTCTCCTTCCAGATATGGAGCAAAGTCCTCTGAAGTCTCTGTCTCCTAGGAAGACAGACAGACTTCAGATCAGGCCCGGGCATTTGCTCCCAGCTTTGGCCAGGGACCTCCAGGGGGCTGGTGTGCTTCTTCCCTTTCTTCTTAGCTCTCAAGTTAGCTTATCTCCTAGGTTGGTTAAAAATATATATATATTTTTATATATCATTATATATATATATCAATCAGCTGGTTTGTCGTGGGAAGGTGTATTTGGTAATGACCCTGGGAAAGCAGTTTTTCTATTCTATGGAAGAAATTCCGACTTAAAACCTCACTATAAAAAAGCTAAATTGCAGTGATAGAAAGCCAGGCACATTTCAGGGGACTCTATCATTCTGGCCTAACAATCTTTTGGTGGTTGATGTTAGTGACTTCACAAATGGAAGGACCACAGAGTCCTGCCTGTGTTTTCTCTAAAATTATAGTCTCTTCTCTCTGAAGGTTTGCTAAGTTCCCCTGGCAGCCCATGCACTTCCCACGTTACCTCCCTGGAGTCTCTCGACTGCCTGACAATTGGTCAGTCTTACCTTGTCCGTCCACGTTGCTGCCCTGCAGTGAATTTTCTAACAAGCCTTCTACCCACACCCTGAGCTCTCCTGATCCCAGCTTATTTGGGGGGTCAAAATTAAGCTTCCTTCTTGGTTGTCAAAACTCTACAGTTTCCCATTTTCAAGTGCACAGATGCCTATTTTTCTTTGAGACTAAACTCTCCAGCATTAAAGAGAGACCCTTCATTGTAATCATTACCGAATGGATACAGTACTAATGGAACTTAATTGTTTCCACTAGATGGATCTCGGGTGTTTTTGGCAGCCAAAATGAAAATGATTCCAAATACCATCAAAGGGGCTTATAAGCACCCAGCATGCACAGAGTGTTTTGATATACAGTGGAGTGTTAATATCATTATCTCTCCTAATACAACATACGGTTACTTTAATCCTTTCCCGCCTCTGTGATCTTGGAAGATCCGACGGATAGACGGCAAAGAATAAAACACTATACACAAGGAGACAAAGGGAGAATTAGTCCCCATTCTCTGGATGCGATTTTTTTGATTGTTTGAATGTTGGCTTCAAATATGTACCTTTATCAATACTGACTTCTGTATCCTCCACGCTAGTTTGAGTTTGTATGCGACATCAAACATACCTTTTCACACATGTTCTTTCCAGATTTTTTTTAACACTTACTTAGCAGTTTATAGAAGGAAGTGAATGATCTCCTCAAGCTGCTTACAAATTAAAAAAAAATCTGTGCTTATTAATTATGCAGGATTAGTCTAATTATAATTCAGCAAATTAATTAGCGACAGAAGGTGTTCTGAAACATTGGAGTACATTTGCATGTTAAATGGAGAGGCTAGTCTGTAATATATGTAAATTTATGCATGGCTTCATAGTTTAATTTAAAAATTTGCAGCTGCATATGGTATGGGAGCAGGTGAAAAGTCAGTTTTAGTTTAATGATGCTAACAAACATTGGACGGTGTCCTGTCTTAGCAAGAGAATGCACTCATATTTGCTAATCTATGAATCTGTCATAAGAATATAATGTTACATCGATGCTGAGCTCAAGGTCATTAGTGAGTGAACTCATAGGTGCAATAGCTACAAACTGCAAACTGCAGAGAGTAGGCGATGGCATGAGGAGCCCAAACTCTGAGCTTCTTTGCTCCCTTTCTCCAGCATTGCGTATTTCGTCATCCAATCTTGCTTCTGGGAAAGGCACATTCCAACCCAGGGAAACGGGCATCTTTTCGCATCACCAGTATCTATTCTGGCAGGTGGAAAATAGCTGTCCAACCTTGATTCCCTTTCCAAATATTCACATTTGCACTTCATTTCAATTTCCCGGAGTCGTGGGAAAGTTATTACCGAGTTGCGAATTAATGGTAGGGTAGAGAGTTTTACACATTGGCCTCAACCATCTGGCAAAACAGTAAAACCAACGGACCAGGCGACGGCAGAGGGCTCTTGGTGTAATTGGTGTTCACTGCTCAGCCTAGCATAGAGGAGCTTCGCTGGGAGGGCAGAGCTGGAGAGGGAGGGGCGTGGGAGGGACAGGGCCGGCCAGGACAGCGAGGACCCATTAAGCTGATGGTGGGCTAATAACTTCATTTCTCTCCTTCACCGGAGGAGTCATGGCACTAGGAAGGCAAATAGACTTGTATTTGCCTTCTGAAGTCTCACTGAAAGATTTTTTTTTTTCTGAAGAAAGTCTGTAATCACATTCAGTTTTACTCTTTTACTCTGTTCTTTCTTTTCCGGATGAGAAAGGAGAGGAAAGGGATAGGGTGAAGGAGAGAATGTGGATTTGAAAAAAATATATATAAAAGGAAAAGATGAAACTGTGCACATTGTCCAGAGCCCTCCAAAGACACTTTATGAGAACAATGACGATGACAAGCATGCTCTTAGGGTGATGTCCCATTCCCATGCAGGCCCAAAGACTTCAATTATTATTTTCATTAATGGTGTCAGATTTTTCATCTGAAGGCAAAAACAAGGACTTTTCCTTAGAGATTTTTATTTTCCCCCTGTGAGCCTCATGGTGCCAAGTAATGGAATTCGGGAGAGTGAAGATGTGTCTGAATATAGAAGGGAAAAAACCAACCAAAACAAAAAAAACGTGATATAGAAGCCCTGGTCCTCAGAAACTGGAGTGTGTTACTGATTGGAAGCAAGCTGAGTCCAAGTGGCCCCCTTGCCTGCGCAGCTCAGCAGCGGTTTGCAGTCAGTTGCTTGCCGCTGGGGCTATGGGAGACAATCACTTCAGAAGAAATCAGGAAATGGCTCTGAAATGAAGTCTATCCATACAGAGTCAGATTTACACAGTGGGGGAAGCCGCTCCCTCCTGGTGCCTAAATGAATACAGCAGATCCTGCTCAGGAGGCAGCGTGTTCAGAAAGAAGGATCTATTGCCAAACTCAAGTGCCACTTCCCGGAGCTTGTCATTGGAGTGAATGTCGATAGGAAATGATTCCATGGGGCCTGTTGCCAGTTACGAATTGAATCGGCAGATTGTGTATGCACAGCTCTGAATTCTTTTGCTGACCAGAGTTTACGGAGGACTTTGACCACGCCCCCTATCTTTTGGTGGTGGTGGTTTTCCATGCAATCTGATGGAATGAACTAATGACTTGTGTATATGTGTGTTTCCCTTTTAACACCTCTCCCTAACATTTAGGGGACTTCCTAGAGTATATATCAATATTAGAGAGATAACCAGTGCAGAAAGAACTAGATTTGAATTTGTGGCAATCCCCTCTGGAATGATTTTGTTTGGAAGCTGGGTTGTTTTTAAAATACAGTGGAAGAGTGAGACTCAGTATAGGCAAGGGGGACATAAGCACGTCCTGAGACAGGTGAAAATGCTAATATACTGTGTGCCAGGCATTTACCTGAACCCTACATGGATAAGTAGTTCTCACTTCTGGCCTTGGAAGGTCCCTAATTTGTATAACGAATGTTAAACAACAGTAGTAGTAGTAGTAGTAGTAGCAATAATAATATCAAAAGTCTCAAAATCACAAAGAAATGGCTTGAGAGGGTCACCCATGTAGCTGCCACATATAAAACTGAAATTATCTGCCGCCAAGGAATTAGTTTCCTGTTCTATTTAAGCATCTTCATCATAGAAGATGCTCCTGTCCCTTAAGTAATGCTTTCAGATTTTAGTTTTGGTAACCTGACTCTCAGAAAAATGTTTTCCAAGATTTAATTCAACCTCTTATGTTACATATTTGATTTCTGGCTCTTCTCCTTAGAGTCCTGGTGGCCCAGTGGCCTAGGCTCTTCCTCTTCTTCTGGGGCAATCTTTTCTGGTTTTTGGAGAGGGCTGCACCACCTTTGGAGCCTTTGGGTTCTTGGGAAGTCTGTTCTCTGAGCGTCTGAATGGCTTGCGGACTGTCCTCTGCCCACTCCAAAGCAGTCACGGGAGGTCTAGAGCAGGCTGTCTTTACGTGGAGCGGTGGACAATTTGGTTTCCTTGTTTTGTTTGGCCACCTGAAGAAGGACTCTGCACTTGTTTCCAGAGTAAGAGGAAGGAAGTGGCATGGTCAGCATGGAGATGGGGAGGCACTTGTCCCCCGAAACCACCCGCTGCCTGGCCAAGCACCACGCCTTTTTCTTACAGGGAAGCATGGCCAGGCTGCAGCCACAGTGACATCTTGCTAAGATCAGACAAGCTTTACCACCTGGCAAGTCACCTAACCTTGATGACCTCCATAAAATGGGGATGGGAACACACCCACTCCCAGGGTTGGGGGATCGGGTGAAATTGTTCATGGCAAATAATAGGAATCCCTTGATTACAGGCTTTTACTAATTTTTATAATGATCGCCACAGTGATCATTAGTAAAAATTTTAGTCAAGAGACGCTAGGGAGGTTGAGTGACGGTGGAAGTAAGAAAGTGTGTTGCTTAAAAAATTTCCATACACTTAGAATTTTCGCATCTGACACGGACTTTCATTGAAGCAATTCGGGTGAACAAGTTTTATATAATATGTCCCTTTCTTAGGACTATATGACGAAATTAAAGATTTATACCTCTCCGATCACATATTTAATATTTATGGCTTATGGGGTTATTTAAGTAAATAAAGTAGGTACTCGTTTAAAGAATGAGTGTAGTCACCCCGGTATCTATGGATACCACAACTGATGCTCAAGGCCTTAGGTACTGATCTCAGCCTACGGAAGCCAGTCAATGAAAACTTTGGAACGTCTTCTCTCTCCTTGGGACTTTGTGCCAAGCAGATCTCCAGTACCAGCCCTCAGTCTCTTGCCAAATTATTTTAGGAGGCAGCAAGATCCCCTTGGAGCTTGAACCCCAAAGTCTCCTCGTTCAGGGGGCCCCGAGTCAGAGTCTTTGCAAGACCCTTAAGCTTCAGCGTTCTTTCTAGCCTGTGTGGACACCTCGACCCTTGGCAGATCTTTCAAGGTTCCCCCTCTTCAGGCCAAGGCAGGGCTCACCACTGCCCTTTTCCTTACGCAGTGCTGCCTGGGATGGATTCTGTGCAAGGGGTTTTGGGGGAAAGAAAGTGTGTTTCTTCTGTCTTCCCCAGGGAAGACCTAGATTAAAGCTGGGACATCTGGTGGTGTTTTTCACTGGTCATAAGTGGAAACCAATCCTAGAGAGTTCCTCCCACCACAGACAGCCAGGTCGTGGTCACAAGGACCAAGTGCCGGCTGGGCAAATGCAGCAGGGGGCTGCGTCCATCCAGCAGGGGGCTGTGTCCATCCAGCATGGCTTCTCACCCGAGCAGAGCTCACCGAATCCCCCAAAGGATGTGAGTTTATGGAGAGATCCTGGGAGAGAAGAAAGGCAAGTGCCCCTTTCCTTTCCAGTGCCACTCTGTGACCCAGCCTGTCCCTCCATCTGGTGGCTGAAATGGTAGAAGAGTGCTTTAAGGAAAAGGGCTAGCTTCTTTTCAGAAGTACAGAAAAAGTCAATTGTATCTTAATTTGTTGCACTCTAAAACTAGAGGTTTAGCAGCTAATCCAGATAAGAGGTATCTTCCTCACAAATCAATGGACACGGACCTTTAGGTACCCACAGGGCTTGTGAGGCTACTTAACTGGATACTGGCTCAGCCTTAGAGATCCAGCCTGATTATGTGACCAATGTGGCTGATAAAGAGGACCAGTACTGCGTCACGCTCTTGGCCTGGGGAGCATGTGAGGGTTCTGTATAAAGTGTGGCCCGGTCATAGCAGAAGTTGTTTCCAGGGTAGGAAAAGTGATTATTTGTTGGTTTGTTTTGATGGGAATAAGGAACTAAGTTTCAAAGTGAAGGGTGTCACACGTTATTTTACATGGAGTGAGCCTCTGTGTTCTGCTAGCTGTGGCCAGTGCTCCCTGGTTCACATTTCTTCCATACACATCCCTGTCTGGTCTTTTTCTTAAAAGAAATTTTGGTACCTTCCACTGTGCTTGCCTGAAGATATTTTTGTATTAAAAATTTTAAGAAGGGATTAGATTGTGGGCTTCAAGTTGGAGGCAAGTTGGATGGTCTCTTCCATAAATCCTGAGCAATAGGGTGCTGGGTTTCTTAATAGCCACACCATTGGTCGCAGTTCCAGAGTCTTCCTAGAATATTAAGTAGTTGTGCTTCCTGTGGTTTCCGGTCTGTGTGTCCCCAACACTGGACCTTAAATCTGCACCTGAACTGTATGTTTAGTTGGAAACTCTGAGTTTCATTATGTTCTTGAACAGTGCAGAGCACTCTGTCATGGCAGAGATCCAGAGGACAGCAGGAGAGATTTCTTGGGCACTACGTGATCTGCTGGGATCTCACTCAGATCCACACCCAGGGTCACCAGATTCATCTCAGACTCACAGAAGCACATTTTGACTGGTCTGATAATGTGTTCCATAAGGTTGAGCTTTGTCCCTGTATCTGAACCCTTGTGGCATGCAGAACACACTTAATATATGTGGATTAAATGAGTAAATAAATAAATTTGCTTTTCAATATTAAGCAAGTTCTCTTTCATGACTATCTTTGACCTGGTGTTTTCCTCTTTGGTGATCTTATTCCCTATAGAGCCAGAATCCTTCATTTCCCTCCACCCCCAATTTGTTTTCCTTTACTCCCCCCTCCCACCTTTTAATATCACTTTTTGAAAAAAAAATTTTTTTAGTGGCTTTACTGAGCCAGAACTTACATACCATAAAGCCCACTGTTCAAATGTACAATTCAAGGGTTTTAAATATGTTCAGAGCTGGGCAACCATCTGACATCACCCTGACATCAGAGCAGAGAACAGAGAAAGTCGGGAGGAGGTGGTTGCCAGAAAGATCCAGGTTCCAATCCTGGGTCCACTGCTGATGAGGTCTGGGATCACTGCAGATCC
Organism: Callospermophilus lateralis; assembly: GCF_048772815.1. Taxonomy (NCBI): domain Eukaryota; kingdom Metazoa; phylum Chordata; class Mammalia; order Rodentia; family Sciuridae; genus Callospermophilus; species Callospermophilus lateralis. The sequence continues at coordinate 10,862,852 of NC_135308.1, forward strand.
CTAAATTCTGAGGTCTTTGTTGTCGCCACGGCAGGACATCTCACAGTTCCTAGGGTTATTGTGAGAATCAGGTGAGCGCAGAGTCCCTTCCTCCAGGGCTTCCCTTTCAAGGTTTCCGTTACCCATCGTCAACTGGGATCTGAAAATACCCAATGGAAGATTCTAGAAATAAACAGTTCATAAATTTAAGATACCTTTCTTACAGCCCATTGTTATAATCATTTTATTTTACTGTAGATATCGTTGTAAATCCCTCACTGTGCCTCATTCACAAATTCCTCGTTATCCTGGGTGCGTATCTACAGGAAGGGACAAGGGTTTGGTTCCATCTGGGGTTTCAGGCGTCCATGGGGGTCTAGGAATGTATTCCCTGAGGATAAAGGGGCTGCACTCAATGTTCAGCAAGTCATCTTTCCTGTCCTCCGTGACCCCCTGGCCTCCAGCTGCAGACCACATGGGGTGGAGAGCAGGGACAGAGATGCAATCTTCCCCCAGGACGTTCCCCTGCCTCAGAGCACAGCAAAGGATCCTGAGCATCTGGTGCATCTTGCCCAGCCACCTGCCATCAAGCTCTGGGTACTGCCAGCCCCGGCCCAGAGATCACCCCCATACCATATTTTCCACCAACCAGCCACCCCCTTGTTTTTCTTTCACAGTCTCGATGGGTTTGACCTATGTTTTAGGACCCCTTTGCTGCTACCCACCACACACCTACCAGCTTGGTCTTTTTGTCTTCAGTGGGTTCTCCTCCAAACACCCCTTTCTGGAGAGCTGTTGATCCTGCCCCTTTTTCTTTGCAGTCATAAAATATTGGTGCTGGGGGGCCCTCGAGTTGATCCAGTTAAACCTTTCTTTTCACAGTTGATGAAACTGAGACCCCTAGCTGGGAGGTAACTTGGTCACATCATTAGCTGGTGGCGGGGCAAGCCCAGCAAGCTTGAATACGTATCTGTGGAGAGAAGAAATGCCCTTTTGGTATCCGAAACTGCCTCAGTGACCTGGGGAACCTGATTGAAATCTGAGGGTCTGAGTTCACATTTTGACCCCATCGCGCCATTCCTCCTGGTCCACAAAACAAGGATAGACTGATCCCTGTTAGGACTCCCTCTGAAGGAATGCAATCAGAAGCCTTGCAAACTGTAGCATACTAAGTGGTCGTAGTGTTCATGTTGTCACCATTGTTTGGAGAAAGTGGAAATGACTCCCATCCCGATGAGAATCTGCACATTTGGTCTGAATCTTGTAAATTCATTTTGGTTTTCCGTGGCTGAGTGGAGAGAGCTGATATTTTCCAGGCAAGTCTGGCTGTGGAGAGCTGGAGACCCAGGGGATTCGTAGAGCAGTTGTTCCTTGCAGGTTACCCTGTGGCTAGTAGATGGTATGGATAGTAGAGGGTTTGGTACCACGACCCTGAGCACAGTGCTTGGGAGAGGAGAGAGCAGAGGAGAAAATCAGATGTGTCAGTAAGTCCAGAATTTCTTTTAATTAATTTTTAGTTCTACTTATAAAAAAATCCAGACCATAATCTCTGATCCTGGCCATTTAGAAGTAGTCATTATAGGTTATGTTATTATATAATCTCCCTCTCTCAGACCCTCTGCTCTTGTCTCTCTCTCTCTACTCCCCTCCACCACCCTTCCCCCTTTGTGAACCAAATGCTAGGTCTTTGCTGGACAGGGGTCTGTGTAGGTTCCAGACTCAGCCCCCCCGACAAGCGAAAGAGTAACGGGGTGTTTTTCATCCAAATAACTGTTAAGGGTCCTAATTTAAAATGAGTAAAGCCTTTCACCAGGCTCCGTGTTTCCCTAAATCAATTTGATTTTATGTAAACATTTATCTCTTTTGCACTTTCCCACCTACCACACCATTCACATCATAATGCCTTCGTGAACATTAATGTTTTCGCCAGATACGTTTCGGGGCAGGACGCGGGGGGGGGGGGGGGGGGGGGGGGGGGGAAGGCCGGGAAGTGTGGTACACAGAATGCATTGTAAGCAGTCCAACCAGAGCAGAGTTTTCCAAAAATCAAGGAGTAAATGTGGACAAGCACTCAGTTTGGCTTAGGTAAGAGAAAGATATAAATCGCAGTTGGGAGGTGTTGCAGAGGGGTGGGGGGCAGATAAGATGTAGATGGGGGCTATTGTTTGGAAAGACTTTCAGTCAGAAATGGCCAATTTTCAGCACATGGGCAGGACATCTCCGAGGTTGTTAAGTGGCCGCAGTGACTGAGATGAGTGTCCAAATAGCAAATATTCCTCCTTCTAAAAAGAACATGTTTGATTTCTGCTCCATCTCTACTTACATCAAAGCGGCGCTGCTTGCTGAGCGCTCCAGCTACTGCAGGCAGACCTTTCCCCGCACTTCCCCGAGCTGTGGCAGGTTGTGAATTGACACACGCGGCGCAAGCCATGCCAACCACCCGCTCTGCCTCATCCTTCTGGATGCATCTCTGATCCAGACCCAGACACCTCCAACACGGGAAGCCACGCCTGACCTCCCACACACCCTCTAAACGACAACGGAGAAGAGAAAAGCAGATGCTAGAAGATAACGAAAAGATAGTTAGCTGTGACTTCCCAATTCACACCCAGCCCTGTTCCCAGATCCAGACAGGAGTGAGTGTGTTGCCAAATGTTTTTAGCAAACAGGAGTGAAAGAGCCTCAGCTTCAGAACAGGCTCTAAACAGTCAATTCCCCTTCTCCTTCCTTCATTGTTTACTGTTTATCTTCTCATCAGGGTTTTCTTTCTTTCTTTTTTCCAAGTGATACACACAGTTAATTGGAGTGCTCTCTAATTCTTTTGTGTGATGGTTGAAACAATAAAAATAAGCAGAGGGTCACCATGAGAGCGTTTCACTGATGAATGCTTTAAAATAGAATTTTTTGGAAGCATTGTTGATTTCTACTTATTTTTTGTTGGTAAATCCCAGGGAAAATGTATATCGTTTCCTTTAAAGTTCTAATTCAAGGCATGGATGTGAGAGTTCTGGAGGGACTTTGGGACTGCGGTAAAATTTCGTTGTCATAGTAACAGAAAGGGAAATAGGCCTCGCTCACCTGGGACTTGAGTGCGGCAAAGCTGGATTTTTTTTTTTTTTTTTAAGGAAAAGGACTCTGCCAGTGAAATAAATGAAAAAACTTACTGTATTTTGAAACAAAATTTCAAATAGGAGCCAGGTGAATTGCTGCAGAGGACACTTTTGCCATTTTTCTTGGTCGATGTCGTTGCCTGATCTGAGATACCCAGTTTTGAAATTTTGCAGATCATTTAAAATAATATTGGCTTCGAAAATATGTTTTATAAATGATGACCCCAGACAGTGAGTCTATGTCTTTGTATTTTTTTCCTGAGAATCCATCGATGGTCTGAAAGGACAGTCCCACTTGTCATTAACCATAAACTCCCCAGTGCAAACCTGCCCAGCCAACTTCGTCTTTGGCTATTCTGATTTTGTATGCGTCGGTTTGAAAATATCAGGCCACTTTGAAGGGTGAGCTGGTAGGCGTGTGTGCCAGCAGAGAGCCAAATGCATAAGGAACCCTGGGATTCTGGGCCACATCCTGCCATTTTTACCACCCCCTCCCCCAGTAAGATTTTCTGTACAGCAGGGGTCACTGCTGCGTTGGAAGCCTTTTTTTTTGCACAAGGAGTGCTGTGGAAGCTCCAGCCCTTGTACAAACCAGAGCCCAGCTTGGGAAGCACTTAACAATCCCCCACAGTAATGGAGAAGGGGGTGCCGGGCTTGGATTGAAAACATCCAAATTTGCAAATTGCAGAGGGTCAGCCACGTTCCTCTCTGGGCAGCACTGGTTGAGATTCCCCAGACCAGAAACACAATCGCTTTTTCAAATCAAATCTAATAGAATGCAGATAGAGTCTCCCTTAAAAAATGTTTACTGAAAAATGTAACACATTGCTTTCTCTTCACAGATTCTTTTTAAAATTTTTCCTCAAGTGCAATCAGAATTGTTTGAAAACAGCAGGAAACCCCAGGGACATGAGACGGTTTCAGGTAAGATCTCGCCTGTTAAATAAGTCATCCAGTTTTCTCTCTCCTGCCTACTCCCCCCCCCACCCCCAAACCATTACTCACTGATACTGTGAGCAATACAAAAGGTAACTGTAAATGGTAATTCTCCTCCGCTAGTATGCAGGGGTCCCTCGTTTTGTAGTGTTTAGGTTTTCGGCCTCCATTGCCAAATCCCCACGGGGAGAGGCACCAACCCGTTGCTGGAGATTTGATTTTAAGCCCTCAGGCTGCCCCTTGCACACACAGCTGCCCACAGCAGGAACCGTGTTCTTGATATTCAGCCACCTTGGGATTTTTCAAAGCTGCTTCTCTGTGCTTTCTGCAAGCAACAGCCTCTGCCTTCCTCTCCCACCCATTAACTATTCAGTGGTCTGTCTCCAAGCCTGTTGGAAAGCAGCAGTCCAAACAGCCGTGGTCACTTTAAGACCGCAGCATGACAACAAGACCCACGGGACGGTGACCCAGCTGCCTGGCAGTTAAATCTGCCACCGGTTTCATCACCCTTGCCACTGATGTACTGAGACGAGCTAATAAAAACACAGAGCAAAGCAAACAGCACGGGTTGCTGCTGGGAGCAAGGGCCGCCCTGCTCAGCCCCCTTCCTTACACGGCGAAGGACCCACATTTAATTCATCAAATGGCTTTGCTGCCGTTCGTGCCCACACTAAGTACATGGCACCCCCTTCTCCACGGGCAAATGAGAACTGGGCTAAACAATGGGATGCAAGCTTAAGACCTGGGAAAATCCTTGCAGAAAAGTGAGGAATGAGGGTGGATGATGAGCCCCATGCTACAGGAGAGGGCAGGGTGGCTCCGGAAAGTTAGGTAACTTACCCCTGACCCCACAAGAAGGCGGCAGAGCTGGGAGGATCTGTCATCCAATCTCCACCAGACCACGGACACGTGGCATGTGGTACTGCTGGGTCTGTGCTTCGCTATCACATACTTCTTGAAATTCTTAATAAGTTTGAACAAGGAGCAGTTCATTTGTCCAGGATCCCACAAGTCATGTGTCTGGTCCCACCTGTCCCTTAGAAAGCTTCTGAGGCATGGCCACAGTCAGAGAGGTGCTTGGGAACAGAACCTCATGAGAGTGAACAGGGTGGCTGGTCGTAGCTCAGGGACAGTGCACTTGCCTCGCATGGAGGCCTGGGTCCCCTCCCCAGCCCTGCAAAGTGAAACACAGAAGAAAAGGTATAGGGGAGGTGGGCGTGCACAACCAGAGAGAGTTACTTTGAAAAAAATTCCTTTTATTAATTCTTTCACGGCATGGTGATCAAGCATTTTTGCTGTGACCAGGACATATTTTTTGGGGTATGGTTATAATATTTAACATTATTGCCAGACTCCCTTAAAAATGTCAAGGCCCCCCATCTTATCATGTAGTCTTCCCCTGCAGTATGACCAAAAGACACAGAACTTACAAATCAGCCTTCTGGAGGACGCAGCAGGAATGAATGTCATACCCAGTAGGAACCTCCCTGAACTCACTAATCCAAATACAAAGTAAAATGATTTTAGTCCAAGGAAGAGTGAAATTTACAAATATCCCAAAGAGCCTTAATGACCCAAGCTTAGCTCCATTTCTGGAAGACACACGGGCGAGGAAAAGGAGGAGGCGGCTTGGATTCTTATTCTACCCCATTCCCTACCCGCACTCTCAAGGGGCTTTAAGTTTGAGAAGATGTTTCTACATGGGAAGAGCTTCTCATAGAATCCCTTGGTGTTTTATTTCTCCCCAATTTTAGAAGCACATTCACGAAGCTGACGCATGCTCACCTGAAATTCACTTCTCCAGTTCTTCACTTGTGCCTGAGTTTTTCTCTGGCTCAGAATAAATGTTGCTGCCCCAACACGATGAGGGATTTTCGTCCCATCTGAGCATATTTGACTTCTGCAAGGGTGGGGCGGGGGAACTGTCAAAACCAAGTTTGCAGATTGCGTTATTTCTAGGTAGAAGCTAAAGATCAATTTTGTCAGGCATTTTTTGACCTTGAGGTCAAATTCATACAACATATGATTCACCATTTTAGCCACCTTAAAGTGTATAGTTCAGGGACTTTTAGGACATTCACAGTGTCGTGCCACCATCTCCACCATTGGATTCCAGCACATTTTCATAACCTCAGAAAGTTATCCCGGGCTTCCTAATTCTACTTCTTTTCTCCATGGATTTGTCTATTCTGGAAATTTCAAGTGGATGAAACCCTACAATAGGTGCCCTTTTGCACTTGGCTTCTCTCTTAGCGTAAGTTCTCCAGGTTTATGCATGAGGATTCAATACTCCATTTCTTTTTACAGTGGGATAATATTCCATTGCCTGGATACATCATCTTTTATTTATTCACTATTTCGTTAATGAACACTTGCATTGTTTCCACTTTAGGGTGATTTTAAATAATGCTTCTGTGGGTTTTTGTCCACAAGTTGTGTTCGTGAACATATGTTGTCATTCTCTCGGGATTATGGCGAAGAGTAGAATTTCTGGATCATATGGTAACTCTAACTTTTTGAGGAACTACCAAACTGTATTTCGCAGTGGCCTTACCATTTTTCATTCCCACCAGTAAGGTACCAATTTCCTAACTCCTCGACAACACTTACTTTCTGATTTTCATAAGATCTAGCCATCTTGTGGGAATACAGTGGTTTTTGTCTTACTGTGGCTCTATCTATTCCTGTTGCCTAAAGGTGCTGAGCCTCTTTTCCTGTACTTACCATTCCTACGTGAGTCTTATCTGGAGAAATATCTATCAAGTTCTTTGCCAACTTTAAATTGGGTTACTTTTTCCCATTGTAGTTGAATTATAGAGTTCTTTATATATTAGGAATATCGGGTGCTTCTCAGATATGTAATTTACAGACATTTTCTCCCATTCTATGGTTCACCTTTTCATGTCTTCAGTGTCCTTTGATGCATAAAAGAATTGGCAATTTTTTCTGTTGTACTCAGATTCTATTAAGAATATATCTTTCGGTGAGAGCTCTTTTACATGGAGAAAGCTATTATGGAGGAGGCATTTCTATGTGCTATGACGGTCAATTAAGAAACTTGGATCAAATTACAAACATGAAGCAAAGCCAGAGGCAGTAGGCACTCATGGTGGTGGGGAGAGTGATCAAAAGGGACAGTAAATTTTAGGAATTCCTGGAATACATATCTCATTCACAATGACGAAAGTTAAAATTGTTTTTTAACCATGTCGACAAACTTCAATTCATTACTTTTATTACATGATCAAACACTGGCTTAATATCAAGGATTCTTTGGTGATGATTTGTTCAAAACAGAATAGGAACACAGGCCATTCTAACAAAGTCATGAACTCTACTTCAGGAACACGGGTAAACCTGGATTGCTTTCTCAAAAACAATTAGATGAGACCAAAATCATACCAAGCTTATTTTGGAGACTGAACCAGTCCTCTTTAATTCAGTTGAAATTCTAAGTAGGACAGGACATAACAAAATACTTACGTGAAACACAATGGGTCTTAACCATTTTCTGGTCTAAATCCCTCTGAGAAGCTAGTAAGAGCTGTAATCTCTATCCCAATGAGAAACTGTATTTGAAGAAAGTTTTGCTTAAAGTTTCAGTGATTTCCCAGACCTCTTAAAACATCTCTTAGGGTTCCATGGGTTCCTGACGTCAAGAAATCCATCCAACCCCGCGTGGGCGTCCTTAATGTAAGTTGACCCTTAGTGACGATCTGCCCACTCTGACGTTCTGGTGGAAGCACTCTGGGCTTTCAAAGCCCTCTGCTCCCAGTTGATCCCTGCATCCCTATCCTCAGATTTCTTCCTTCTCGGAGCTGCAAATCTACAGCTCGGCCTCTCTCCTGGGCATCTCCCTCCCAAGACTAATGAGCACATATTCAAACAACTCAATTCTTACCCCTGATTCATTTCCCCCTGTTTCATTGTTAAAGTGTTGCTTCCTCCTCCGAAGTGTCTGTTAAATCCTTCTCTCTCCCCAGAAGCCGTGGTGGGCCCCTCTCCTCCTTCCTTGTTTAATCTGCCCTTGGCTTTAATGTCAAGTCATCTTCTAAAGCATGTCATGGATGTGGACTAGCTAAGGACACACAGCTCAGGTTTTGGAAGGCACGGCCGGGGAGATGCTTTTGGGATCTTCTTACCAGGAGACTCTTCCACCAGGCCCATCTCTGAAGCTCCCAGAGGTCCACCGCTTGTGCGTGCCACTACCGTCCATTCTCTCAGGACCGTCTTATGGGCTCACTCCTCTGTCTGAGAACCCCCTCTAACTGGAGCCTCTCTCAAGGCCACAGCTGCCGGTCACATCCCTGGTGAGGCATCTCCTGGCTTCCGGCAGCACCGCTGGCTCCTTTGTGCCAGCACCCATTCTCCTCAGGCCTCTCCTGTGCCTGTGTCACACTGTCAGGCCACTGTCTCTCCAGTATTCTGTGTGTTGCTCGAAGGTGATTGGTACGTTTTATTTATTTTTAAGAGGAGAGGGGAAGGAAAAAAGGAGGAAAGGACAATTCAAGTTTTCTGGGACTCCCAACGTATCCAAATACATGCATGTAGAAAATCACTTCTGCCTTCCTTGAAATAAAACAATGAAGAGAAACACCTTGATTAACAGCTCAGTGAAGGAAAGAAAGCGAAATATGTGCCTCCCTGATTTGTTTGTTTGTTCATTTATTTATTTATTTATTGGTGTTAGGGATTGAACCCAGGGGTGCTCAACTGCTGAGTCACATTCTTAGCCCTTTTTAATATTATATTTGGAGACAGGGTCTCGCTAAGTTGTTTAGGGCCTTGCTAAATTGTTAAGGCTGGCCTTGAACTTGAGATCCTCCTCCCTCGGCCTCCCAAGCTGCTGGGATTACCATTGCGCACCACCCTGCCTGGCTGCTTTGACCACTCTGTTAAGGCGTAACAAACCCCATTCTTTATTTCACTGCCATGTGAGAGTGGCCATTATAAAGTCCAGGAGAAAATCATGCCCCAAAAGGGACTCAAATACATCATCATTTCCCACATTCAAATTCTAAAAAATAAAAACAGAAACAAAAACAGTAGAAACACACAATAATTTAGGGCTCACTCTTGCTAACTCTTGCATAGGTAAGCAGGCAGGTGCCCAGATTAAAACTCGAGATGTGCCATTCCATTATGCATTCTGCTACCCAGTGTTGCTAAAGACATTCCATGTGCCTGGCACTGTGCAAGGTGCTGGAAACACAGCAGAAGCAACCCAGATAAAATTCCCACCTGCACAGGCTCGTCTCCTGGAGGAGAGACATGGAACCCAGAACACCACAGGGATCTGCATAGCAGAGGTCGGCTTCTCGGTGGTCCTCCAGGACCTTGCCTGCAGACAGTGGACCTCAGCACAGTGCTGTCACCTGTGTGGAGCCCCTTGGAACCTAGCAGTGTGGTCAAGGGTGGGTGATGGGGAGTTAGTGGACAGCACCATTACCATAATAGCAAGCGTGGCTGCTCTTGTGAGGTGTTCAGCACTTCTGGAAGCATCATCTACAATGTCAGACTTTTTCCTGGGGCCTGGACTGTCTAAAGACTTGGGTACCGAGTTTTAACCTGTGGCTTCAAAAAGGCTAAGTTTGTAAAAGGCATGCTCACCGCAGAGGGCTGAGGGGGATGTTTTCCATCCCAAGGGCAGAACCACCTTGTGCATGAAGCCATTTTGGCTTTGAAGACCTTGATACATGTCCAATCTCCAAGTCATTTTTTTTTTTAATATTTATTTTTTAGTTTTCGGTGGACACAACATCTTTATTTGCATGTGGTGCTGAGGATCGAACCCAGGGCGGCACGCATGCCAGGCGAGGGCGCTACCTCTTCAGCCACATCCCCAGCCCCTCCAAGTCATTTTTAACGAAAGGATGCCTGTATTTCTAATGACAGGAACATCGTTTTGGGGGGCCAGGTGGGGAGAGATTGCTACTGCCCGATGGTGGCCCCAGGATTCATGCACACCAGAGAGGGCCTCTGGGCAGGCATCTTGGAGGACTCCCCAGGGCAGAGGGCAGGGTTGGTGCTTGGGGCGGGGACATGCCTGGCAGGTCCAGCAGACCTAGGAGGAAGTGGGAAGGAATGTATGGTAGTGGAGAGAAAGGGACTGGTCTCACTCGATCTGCCCCCAAAGGATTGACTGACAGCCCCGGGGTAGCTGGACGGTCCAGGCTGCCTCGCGCCTGCGCTCCGCCACACTGGGTGCCTGCGCTGCACAAGAAGGATGGGGAAATTAACGTCTGTGACAAAGACACCTAGTGCACACAGCTGGGCGTTAGCCATTAGTCTGTTTTACTAAACGATACAAGAGCAAAGGGCACGGCTACTCATGTCTTGGCATGGGGCCAAGATCCATCCAACAACCCCTTATGATTTTTTTTTTAAACCCCCAGCTCTTATATAAAACTTTTTAATGGCACCACCATCTATTTTCCTTAAATAAAAAATGTTGAATGTTTCTCTCACACCCACTGAAGAGGGAAACGAGCGTTTAAATGAACTCCAAATGGTAAGAATTTAATACAGCTCCAGCTGCTGCCTGCAGGTTTCTTCAGTTCAAATCTTTCGGTTTGGGAGCTGCCCAGATGCTCTGTGATCTCACCCACCATTTGAAAGTTGCTGTGCTACTGAGCAGCAGTTTTAAAGCACATAATGAAAATCACTTGACTTATGGCCTCTCTGATCAACAGGTGAGTCCATTATCTGCTGGTAAAACAAACCAGATAGTCCAAGTTAAAAAAAAAAAAAGTAACACGATAATTATCTACTTGGAGGCAGAAGAAAACTCTGAGGGTCTGAGTGTCTTTCACTCTGTTTGATGCTTTAAGCTGGGGGAAGGCTTGCTGTGGATTCCTTCAAGATTTCTCTGATGGAATGACCCTTTGTCTCCTCATGCCTGGATTTCAGTGTCTCCAGTTTGGAAAAGAATCAGGGGGTTTACAAATTTTGATTGACTCGCATAGGAAATGTGTTTTGAGTTCTTTGTGGGAGAGAAGGGGGAGACGTGAAAACGGGTAGCGGCCCAAGTAACTTTCAGGAAAGGGCCACGCAGACTGGCAGTTAGGTGGAAACATGCCAAAATGCTCAACTATTTTAGGGGACTCAAATAAGAACACTAAAACCTACCTTTGAACCCATGCCAGTGCAACCAGATACAGAACTTTCTGGAACACAGAGCTCTCTTGGTTCTGCAGTGTGAGTGCATGGGTTCCTCAGCTGCTCAGAGGGGCTTCTGATTTTTGATGGATGGCAGGTGATTCGGGGGCTCCCTGGTGAAAGATGATGGAGCCAGAGAACTGCATCAGCTGTGCTGTACGGCTCCCCTGGGGCTCCCCTAACTTCTGCTAGTAAAATACGGCCCTTGGCGCTAACATTCCTCCGGGCTGGCATACATTTCAGATGGGAAAAGCAATGGGTCCAACGGAAGAAACTGAGGTGGGGCAGAAGTGGCGAGTGATTGTGTCTCTGAGGTGAGGCAGGTGAAGGACCATCAGTCTCCCCGGGGATATGTAAAGCTGGTTTTAAAAACCTGCGCTTTATTTCCATACAGATCCAACTGGATTTTTACAAAGCCAGCTCTTTTAGTGTTCCCTCCTGACCCTGAAGCCAAATTTGCCAACATATCCCAGCAGAAAGCTCTTGGGCATTCGGCTCCACTTACGTTGACTGGAATTTCTTTTAAAAAGTTCCAGAGTCACCATCTCGATTGCCTTGAGTTGTGCACTCAATTTTTTTTTTTTTTCACTTCTTCAAGGTCCATCTCAATTCCTGCTTCCTCCATGAAAATGTCTGTTGCTGCTCTTGAGTTCAGGTTGCTTCCTCCTACCTTTGGCCCCCCGAGAGCATCCAATGGCCACATGGTCCAGTCCTCCGTGATCCATTACCGTGCAGTGATATTTTCTGATGATGTCTGGTGTTGTTCTGCTCCATCAACTCCGCAGTAAACTCCTTGAGGCAGCAACGATGTTTTCTATAAACTTCCACCGCAGGCAGCGCCGGGCCTGCGAACTCCATAAATACCTGATGAGTGATGGGGACGCAGCGCTGCCTGCTTACCCACCTTCTCGGGTCCCCCTCCCTTGGTACCAACCATCCCAGAATGCCCCGCGCCTGTCTCCATGGAGACCAACTTTGTGTTCTCCTGTTTGGGACTTGATACTTGACTGAACAGGAAATTTAGCCCTGGGGAATGGGAAACAACAGCTAGCGCTAGGAACTCTGGGAATTCCTTTTTTTTTTTTTTTTTTAAATGACAAAATCCATGCTTGTGGGGTAGGTGTTTAAAGGTAATTTTGGAGACTCTGGAGTCCAGTAACAAAGAAGAATCTGGGCTTTAAATCTGGTTCGAAAATATGATGTGTGCCAAGAATAAAGTGGTGAGGAGAAACCAAAGGCAGTAGCCAATTTGTTTGTGATTAGCCCGGGTCGAATTAATGGAGGCTTAGACAAACATTGTCATTGTCATTGTCATTGGATTCTCCTGGTCAGCTGTGCGATTAGCCAGTGTATAAAAACCCCACCGTCTGTTTCTCCTCACCATGTGGACTCCCAGCGAGCTTGCCCACGATAGCCAGAAGTCTGTCTTGATTTTCTCTGTGGCTTTAATGGTCTCTATGTCTCTCCTCCTTCCACAGGTGGAAAATAAAATCCCACATAACAGTTATGCCTTGGGAAAGCTGAAATAACATATATAGCAACTGAACAGTTATAAGGGAAAAGCACATCATGAATTTAATTCCGTTTCCAGATGTAAAATGTCATAAAGAATTTTTTTCCATACTTGGCAATATAACAGGAATTTTCGAGACCGTTTTATTTAGCTAGGTGTACGCATGTTCGTAAGTGGGGTATCAGGGAGTCCTCCACATCGAGTGGGCCATAAATGCTATGTGGAACAGCTTTCCTGAGGCCCCACATGGAGCTGAGGGGTGGACAGCCCTCACTGAAGGGGCAGGACCTGCCTCTGATGGATGGCAGAATTTGGTGTGATCCAGAGCAGGAGCTCGGACCACAGGGGGAGGTCTCTAGCTGGTGTCATTCCCCTGACTCCAGACAATGGAGGTGTCATCTGTTTCTGAGGGCAGGTCACTTAGTCATCCCACACGTGTTTCATCCTGACTTCTTTACCCTCCTCGTGTGAGACTTGGGAGTCTGTAGGAAGCCCTGGGTGTGAGCTGAGACGGGCTGGCTGGAGGAGGCCCTGAGCTGGCCATTCCTCAGACTCCCCGAAATCAGACACTTGGAACTTTGAGAAGGATCAATAAAAGCAACCACGCCGTGCGGTGCTCCCAAAGTCAAGGACATCTCAGAGCAAGACATCAGAATAACCCAATGGTGGGAAAAGCCGGTTGAGTGGAAGTCCCCGTCCCACCCAATATCATTCTGATACCAAGCAAACTGCTCCTCAGTTGGAAAATTAGCCTCATAGGCAGGTTCACGGATGTGTCCACCTAAGGGTGACTCCCACAGTGGCCTTTTATGGACAGGAGAGAGCTCTTTACAACTCAGCTCCTGCTTTGTATAAATTATTAGAGAGATGTGGGAGAACGTCTGGGTAACAAAAAGAAAAATAGAATTCGAGAAAGCCCATCAGTTTTCGAGAGTGCTTTTTTGCCAACTGCTAACATGCTCATAGATTCTCCTTAAAACTTCCTTGTATTTTTCCAGGGAGGGACAAGTTTTTTTATTTGTGTTTCTCTTTCTGCAAAATACTGCCTGATAGTTGGGTGACTCAAAACGAAACCTCCCACCGCCACTCTCCACTTGGTCTGTGGTCCCTGAGCTGGCCTCTCCCCAGGCTGAGAGATCACAGTCCAACAAAATAAGAAATGGCAAAAAGCAAAAAACCACTTTCACTTAAAAAGATGCAGGCTCTTTCAGTTGATTCCAACTCCGCCCTCCTGGAAACTTGGCTTGAAGGTGTCACTGAGAATGAATTGCCTGTAGCTTTTGTGTTGAATGGAAATGTTTCTGTGGAGGAGACCCAACAGCTACAGGGAGCTGGTATGCCCGTCCAGGGGACTTGCCATGAGAGCTTGGAGCTACAATACAGATGTATCAAGGCTGAGGAGTAAATGAAACTTGTCACTAGTGTTAGCAGCAAAACCCGGGGTCCATCCCTCACAAATTATGGACATCTGTATTCCTAATTGGCATTCTTTAGGGCTACGCCAGCAGAATGGCAGCACCAGGAGACTGTGACAGGCTTAGAGGAGATGAGGTATCAGGGTGAGGTGGCAGGAGGCACTGATGAGGCAGGGAAGTTCTTTGGGATGGAATACTCTCCATATGTTTGCCACGATGCTGGCGATTTTTAGCTTCAGGTACCTTCAAATGACACCTTTTGTCCCTGCTAAATTTGCTACTTTTAAAACAGATCAGTTTTTGATCGTAGAAGAACAAGTGATATTGATGGCTACATGATCCCAGGACCGCTGGTAAAGATGCATACAAATAGTTAACAAGGTAATGGTAAGAAATGTTGACCTTGATTTGTTTAGCTAAGATGTAAAGATTTTTGAAGGTCAAAGGTGTCCTTGTGTAGTGTTTTGGAGTCTAACTGTGCCTGACCCTCTAACATTAAGCTGCTGTGGCCTGCAGTTTTGAAGAGTGAAGCAAACCAGGGGGAAAGCGAGAAGGGGGAGAGAACAGGAAATGGAGTGAGGTGTTTCAGGAAGTTGTCAGGGGTTGACGGATTGATTCCAGATGGAAAGGGTCAGCCTTCGTGACCCAGGAAATACTCACTAGGGGAAAGAAGTTGGCTTGGGGAAGGGGAAGGCCTGGGAGCGAGATGATGTTGGAATGCACATTCCACTTCCTTTCGTCTTAAAACATTCAGAAATTTTAACTTCTCCGAATAGAATAATATCAGTGTTGTCATCGTTCATCAGAAAACGGTGAAGGAAGTTAAATTCGAAGCTTTGACTAAACCAAATGTATCTTCGCCTCCGTAATGTTATTCAGTCTTCCAGAAGCCGAGGGAATGTGTGTGAAATCAGTGTTTTAAGTGTGAGTCCCCGTGTAGAGAAGCAGCAGCGGCCCAGCATGCCTGGTTTCATGCGGCGGGGTTTGTGGATTAAGTCCATTACATTTTGCAAATTCAGTTTAATAGCAGGCTTTTCTAGGTACCTCACAGCCTAAGATATTTAGAATATGAAAAACTGGAACTTGCCTCATGTCTATACACACGCGCGCGCGCGCGCACACGCACGCACATACATTTGGACGTAATTTAAAATCTTGTAATAAATTTTGCAGACACTGAAATAATTCAGGTTAATTCCCTTGCTGTCATGAGAGGCCGGCGCTAGCCAGCAAGAGATTAAAATTTATTTCCATTGTTAATAGAAAATAATGAAGTGCATCTGAACCACCAGGGTATGTCATTCGGGAAATGTTCACTTTGGAACTAGGTCTCACTCCACCCAAATGGACAATGATGAAATCTGCTGGCTCGGGAAAGGCCCATATTTCGTGGCAGGAGCATTAATGGGCGGTATGACAAGGAGCTTGTGGAATGGATTAAAGTGGTCTCTGAACGAGCGCTCCTTACATCTGCATCATCCTCGGGCAGAGCTGGGGTTTCCCGCAGCGTGTCCAGGACAGCTTCGTGGGGGTGAAGGCCTCTCATCCTTGTTGGGGGATTTCTGAGTTGTTTTCCAGCACCGAGAGCTGTGCCTCTGAAGACCCACTTGCACACACGATTTGCAAGAGTGGTCCAGTTCCTCTTTCCCCCCTCTTCATCCTATTCTTTCCAGAGGGTAAGCACGCGCCCAGGTGTTGGCTTCTACCCTCCACTCACCTGAACCCTGGGGCCGTGAGGTCCCATCCCTCCCTCGACTGTGCTGAGGTCTCTCCGATAAGAGCTTGTGCCTGGGTGCGCCTGCCACCCGCGGTGGGTGTCTCTGTTTGGTGGTTGCCTTCACAGGATAGGAACTATCTAGAAGGACTTTTCCCAGATGCTCCCATGTTACCACAGACACAATTGAAAACAGACCCTGAGCGAGACAGGCTACGTCCCCGAATGGTGAGCAATTATATGGGTGATAATTTTCTGAGTGACAACCGAGGTCCTTTGGAGTCTGTTCTTTGCCTCCCCAGGGCCTGTCGTAATACCTGGTGTGCAGTAGGAAGCCCGGCGAATGCCTGTTGAGTTGAATGATGGAAGCCCACTGATGTCCATGTAAAACCGCACATGTGCTCCATCATGCCCACGGAGTGAGGCATGATTTGTGAACTCATGGGTCCTAGGGATTCTCTCAATCCTATTACATTATAAATATAAAAATGTTAAAAGTTACCATGTAAAACTCCATAGGCCAAAAAAAAAAAAAAAATCAGAAAAGTTTTGCTTTGTGAAAGGTGGGGTTAGAATCGACTGCAAATGGACATAAGGTAAATTTCCGGGGAGCGGGAGGGAGGGCATATTTCACATCGTGAGAGTCGTGAGAGTTGTGTAAACTGTCAGTTCTACAGCTAAGTTCCATGCATTCCACAACATGTTAATTTTGTCTAAAAAGAGCAAACCCAAATCTGTGTTCGTCATCATCTTTTATGGACTAGTTGGTGAGGCGTGGGCAGTGGTGTAGATGAAATGAGATCAGCGATATTTTGATAACTCTTGGAGCTGGATGTTGGGTCCTAGGGATTCATTATGCTAGTCTATTTTGTTTGGAATTATTCATAATAAAAAGTTTTTTTTAATGCCATCTAATTCTGTCATATTAAGAGGTAAGGCAAGGTCAAGCCCCTCCCCTCCTTCTTCATCTGGGAAGTAGGAAAGGGTTGGCAGAACAATTACAAGTAGAATATCGACAAATCTCATTTGGGGTGTGGGCAGGAGGGATAATTTTGAAACATGGCTTGTCATTACGTACCTATTCAATGCTGGTTCTCAAAAGGTCTATACATATGCATGAATTTGTATATACCCAGTTCCTTTCTCAAAAAAAAAAAAAAAAAATCACCGTGCAAAAGTGACATGAGCTGAGAAGCTGTCTTGCATTCTGGGCCACTCAGCTCCCTGGGTGGGGTGAGTGTGGCAGGTCACCCTCCTCTGCCTCACCCTGCTGGCCCTGGCCGCTTTGAACTTCGCCCACTCAGATCTGCGTTGCACTCTGTGGACCTCAATTCAGTTCCCTTCTGCTCCCTATTTCATGGGTTAGTGTCTTTCTCCAGCCTGAAAGTGGCTCTCTGAAGGTGGGGGCCGCGCTCTTAACTGCTGGTCCCCAGCCCCCTTGTGCCCCTTTCTAGAACCTTGCCCAGAGGCTAGACCATGGGAAAATCTCCCGGGGAAGTGTCTGTGTGGCTTCAGACTGGTCAGAGGAGGCAGGGGCGGGGCAGAGAGCCCACGGACTCATCCTCACTTGGCACGCACGGAGGAGCGCTGTGCTGAACAGTTTCAACGTATTATCTCATTTTTCCTCCTTTTATCTCATTTGGCCCTGTGAGATAGGCGGCGTTGTTTGTGTTTTACGCATGAGAAACATTGAGATTCAAAAGGGTTCGGTAATTTGTTCGTGGTTTCATGTCAGAGAGCAGCAGCCTGGGACTTGGATTCAGTTCTGACTCCAAACCCAGGCTCACCCAGGACTCCACACCCACCTCTTCCCCTTCCTCCAGCTAGATACGGCGGAATGTTCTGCTGCCTTCAGTGCTCCATTCTGAGACCCTAATCTTCTCACCAACAGTCTTTAGACTTTGCGGCTCTGCCCTGGTGGGTGGGTGGGTGCCACAGACAATGGCCGGCCAGCATCCCGATGCCCAGCACGATGTCAGGGCATCTTTGAAGTGCGACAGCCCCTTCCCCAGCGTGGAGAAGTGACCTTCCAGCTGGCGGTTCCTGCCCACCTCTGGGTCACATGCAGCCAGCACCTTGTGATGATGCAGCTGGAGGCCCTTCTCAGAAGGATGGTCTGGGCCTGCCACAGAGAACTGGGCTCCTGGAACTCGCGGGCAGAGGGCCCGTTTTCCCACTTGGCGACCCAGGCAGGGTTTGAATAGGAATGCACGACCACAGGGGGACCAGGCCCCCATCTTTCCATCAGCTTCTTCTAAATCATGGGAAGAGGAGCCCCTGTTGAATTGTGAAGAATATGTCCATCCCTGAGTCCTACCCTGTCCCCTGTGTCACAAGGAAGTGTGCCCAAACAGAACCCTGAAGCGCCTGGGATTTGACGCCAAACTCACCCACCTTTGATGCTGACCCTGCAGGTGGTGCTGTCGACCACGGTGAACGTGGACGGACACGTGCTGGCCGTTTCCGACAACATGTTCGTGCACAACAACTCCAAGCACGGACGGAGGGCCAGGAGGCTTGACCCATCTGAAGGTGGGTAGGGCTGTCGGCTGAGCACGGCAGACGAGCAAAGTCTTCCACAGATTTTCTGGTTTGAATTTCCAATTTACAAGTGGGAGTTAGAGTGGGGAAAGTCCACTGAGCTGTGTGGGTTTGTAAGGGAAGCTGTAAACACAGCCTGCCCCGGGCGGGGCCGGGCCCCCCAGCTGCCCCTAGCCTCTTCCATTCTGCTCTGTTTTCTTTTTGCTAGACGGGCATTTCAGGCAAATGTAGGCCCATGACATCTTAGTTAAACAGGAACATTGCAGTGCCAGACGTGTATGAATAAGTGTCAGATGTGCCCTTAAACAGATTCTGAGCAAAACAAAACAATGTGCAGAATGAAACTGACACTAATTGATTTTTGTTTGCTTGGACAAGAAGAAATCGTGGGCTGCTCTGGGTAGTTTTCCAAGTGCATTAAAGTAATTAGAAATACTGGTCACTGTTAAACTTCAACTTGTCCAAAAAATTAAAGTGTATCGATGAACGCAACTGACAAACCTAAGTAAATTCCATCTCGCTCGTTCCCCTTCCTTCTGGACTCTCCGGCTTGCAGTGTGGGGAGACCTTCTGATCTAGAACGAATAACCAAATTAGGCTACTATTAGAATGTGCTGTTTTGCTAGACGCTGCCCACCGGTCCCCACCCCCAACCCGGCCCTTAAAATGTATCTTGTATCATTTTAAATAGGAATTAATGAACTGAAAGAAAATGATTGAATCAGTAAAGAATTTGGAGTGGTGTTAATGCTCCCACAGTGAGCCCTGAAAGGAGAGAAGAAAACCCCAGAGTTCAGAGCTGGGAGCCCCTCGAGTTTCTTTTGACTGATTGGATGTGATTGACTGGCTGTTCAAAGGGGGCTCATGTTTTTGGAGTCCTGCCAAAGTTCTCCTCCACCTTTGACCCTGTCAACTTTGGCAATGGAGTGATGGATTGACTTTAGTTATGGCCTGAAAACCATATTGGGTTCCTGTTGGGATGTGAAGTCCAGGGACCTCAGACATATGGACAAAGGGAGGAAAATCCTTCCCACAAGTTAGGAGACTGATTAGAAATTGTCTCTTGAGTTGAAAAAAAAAAAAAAAAAAAACCCTTTAGCTATGATGGAGCTTGCTTTCTCCTTCTCCGCCCAGGGCATTAATGGGCCTTGTAAATTTTAAAAATCGTGGGGCAGAGGAGGTGGGGAGAGAAAAGGGATTTACACTTTTCTAGTGTGATCAGCTTATAAAAATATGGGCAAAAACAACAGAGTTTTCAAAACACCCTTTGCACAATTAGCTAAGTGTCTCGCTTTTTCCTACATAATGGTCAGCTCATTAGGGCGTTAATGACCGGGTGCCAACCAACAACCAATTAGGGGAGGACGGCAGGTGGAGAAAGCTCAACTTGAACTTCATGGAATGGCCAACAGCTTCCCAGGACGGCCATTCCCAGAGCTCCCGACTCCCACCACCGAGGACAGGGCTGACTCTTTCTTTCCTTTCCTCTCAGCGACCCCCTGCATCAAAGCCATCAGCCCAAGTGAAGGCTGGACCACAGGAGGGGCCATGGTCATCATCATCGGCGACAACTTCTTCGACGGTCTCCAAGTGGTGTTTGGCACCATGCTTGTGTGGAGCGAGGTAGGCAGGCAGCTCCTCTCCTCTCCTTTGGCCCAAAGATCTGTTTGAAAAATATGTATATTTATTTTAGTTGTAGATGGATACATGCCTTTATTTTATTTTATCTTTTACATGGTGCTGAGGATCGAACCCAGGGCCTCGCACACGCTGGGCAAGCGCTCTACCACTGAGCTACAGCCCCAGCCCCCAAAGTTGGTTTTTATCTGGAGAAACAGAATGAGCAAGGCATGAGGATAGGAAGGCCTGAAGTCATGCTCGATGCAGGGACATGGTTAAAATGGCAAACACCCATTGCAGTACTGGGTAAAATTGGGAAAAATCAGAAAGAGCCTACACACTGGATTAAAAGAGCACAGTAGAAATAATAATAGTAATAATGAAATATGTTCCACCATTGAAAATCATGGTCTGAAAGAACTTCTGCTGATCTAGGAGCAGAGAGATGCGCCTGCCACAATGCTCGTTGGGAGAAAAATCAGGACAACGGGTCTCTGCATAGGCATAATCTAATTCTGTGACTCAGGTCCACAGAAATGTACTGGAAACACACCAGATATTTCTGCTGGATGTCTCTGGGTTATGCAGTGCTATTTTTCTTTCTTTCTTCCTTTATTTCTGTGATTCCCCAATTCTCTCAGTTGGGTATGGATGCTGTTCTAGCCAGAAAAACAACAGAACACACAGCAAAAAAGAAGCGATGGCCGGATCAGTAAGGGGGACCGCGGCGGTTCCCTTGGCGATGGCTTGTCTAACGGCTCTCTCATGTCCCTTCCTGTTCCTTCCTCAGCTCATAACCCCTCATGCCATCCGAGTGCAGACTCCTCCCCGGCACATCCCCGGAGTAGTGGAAGTGACATTATCTTATAAATCCAAACAGTTCTGCAAAGGAGCCCCGGGAAGGTTCATTTACACAGGTAGGTGACGGAGCGGCGTCGGGGGAGGGGGAGACTGGCCTCCAGCTCACCTTGGCTCTGGTGCCCGGCGTCCCTCTTTGAAACCATTTTGGTTTTCCTGGGTCTTTCCAGTGGTGTGGGAAGAGGGCTCGACACTGAAAGGGGAAAGTGTGGACTCAATTCTAAATGTGTATCTTACTCCAGCAGCTTCGGCCTGGTCTAGGGATGGTCGTGGCTGGTTGTTTTGGAAGTGAACACCTTGCTCCTCTCTGCTATTGTGATTGCAGTTTAAAAAGTTAGTGTCCTGATTCCCAAAGGGACACCTTTCCTCCACTCCTTCAGGGTGGTATGTATTGCACACTTATCCTGGGAAGTCGTAGTGAAGTCTAGTGCCCATCTTACCTTCCAGACGGAGAGACAGATGGAAAGAAAATAAATCAGGTGATTTCAGAGGGAAGGAAGGAAGGCCTTGGGTAGGACAGGTGGGGGCCTCTGATGAGCAGAGACCTGAATCCCAGGACTGGGCCAAGCGTGGAAACCATGCCCTCCCTCCTTTCCTCTCTGCCTCCTCTCCAGCCCCCTCCCCTAGACTCCCACCCCGCCCCCGGCAGCTCTGCGGGCTGTTCTCTGTTGGATTCCCTGGTGTTCGCTGGAACCTTACTGGTAGTCCCAGGACCTGCAAGGCCCTTCCCTTCCAGGATCACAGACTGGGAAGTGGGAACAAGCTTGGTGCGATAGTAGAGGAGCCATGACGGGCGAGGTAGGAAAGGTCCGAAGGAAGGGCTTCTAACGGGAACCCCCTGAGGTCGCAAGGCCAGGGTTAAAGCCAAGACCTGCAGGGTCCTGCCTTCCGAGACCTTGGGCGGCTCTCGCCCCTGGGTTAGGGGCCTGGACTCATAGCGGCGCTGGCCTTCTAAATAATTCTTTTCCCCATCTTATAAAGCGGACCACCTTCGTCTCCAAGCTGAGAAGACTGATTGACACCGTGCATGGTAATGGTGGCAGGATGGTAAAGGCTTAACAGGAACAAAGAGGGGTTCAAATGTTTTGTTTTGTAGCATTTACTGAATTCAAACTATTGTGTGACATTGGCCTGCTCACAAAGTTTCTGAAAATTGAACCACCTTCTCTTAGAGCTGGTAGCCAGGTCTAGCACATCTGTTCACATAAAACACTCAGGATAGAGAGGGGGTTGAAGGAGCCATAGATTACTATTCAAAAAATGTTTATTATCAGAAGTGTCTTTATGGTTATCCTTGGTATTTTCATGGAAATTGACTTAAACAAGGAATTGAAATGGTGATGAGTACTAAAAATGACCTGTATAGGATTCTAGGAGTATGTACTGAGGGAATCAAGTCTTAAACTGAGGTGTTGGGGAGAACTCAGAACAGTGCAGACAGAGGAACAGCACGTGCAAAGGCCCCGGGGTAGGAAAGAGTGCACCATATATTTGATGACCACTGTGATCAAGGCAGAAAGAAGGAATTAGAGAGAAGTTGGGTACAAGCCGGAAGGGGGAACAGGGGCCACAATGCATCCAGGCCCTTTGCTCAGCTCTTCCCTAAGTGCCACGGGCAGCCGTGGGAATATCGCTGCGATCAGATTTGCCCTTGAAGAGGTTGTTCCAGCCACAGTGCTGAGAATGGCTCAAAAGCCAATGTGGATGCAGAGAGGTCAGTTGGAGGCCAGCGTGTTGGCTCAGACCAGAAATGATGGTGGCTTGAGCCAGCATGCTGATGGTGGGGACAGGCAGAAGTGGGTGGAATTGAGGCGGTTGCACTGATGGGGATGATGGATGGGATGGGGTGAAAGTTGGGGAGGGGAGGGAAGGGGGCGATGCTCAGGTTTCAGGGTTGAAAAATTGGGTGGGTATAGTCTAGAAAGTGATTTTTTTTAAAGGTAGAAAGTGCTAAGGGAGTTCAGAGGAAGGACATAATACTTGCAGCTGGCGGAGAGGTGGGAAGGTTTAATATCGTAAAGATGTCGATTAATGAACGAATTCAACACAACGCCAATCAGAATACCAACAGGACGTTTGGGGAGACTCTACAAAGTTCACCTGGAAAGGTGTTAAAAAAGAACACTTGGTTGTGAAAAATGAGAGAGCCCTGCCCTACTGGACATTCAAACCTATTTTAAGGTTCAATAATTAAAAGAATATGGGGCTCTGCAGAAACAGAAATGTCACGCCACAGAAGAGAAAATTTGAAAACAAACTGTTTTTGCACGTGTTGAGTGGATAAATACCAAAATATCAGGCCAACCAGTGAAGACATAGTTAAAAGAAAAAGATTTCTGATTTCACATGACAAACTGAAATATACTCAAATGAAATAGTTCAATTAAAAATACAGATATTTCAAAAGATCATAATCCAAAACATCATATCACGTTGAGCCTTACCTGTCTTGACCCCAAAGATACAATGCAGAAAAGATGGGGTGACATAAAAATGAAATTTCTCATGTGAAAGTAGCCAGGCATGAAGTCAAAAGGATAGAATGAACTGGGAATGTGTCTACTCTGTAGGATATATTGTGTCACACATAAAAAGATTCATTCATTTGTTCAGTCAGTCAAAATTTCTTTCATGCCTGCTCTTATCTACTGCCATGTTACGCATTGTGATAAAGAGGTGAACGCTGTATTTCTTGCAAATTAGGGAGGAAAAAAGCAAATACCCACACAGAAAGCTAGCAAGTGGCATCAGTTGCTATATATGTTATTTCAGGGGTCCAATGAAGCAATAAACATTTTTAAAAGTCCAACCACATTAATAATCTAACAAATGCAAATGAAGGCAACTCTTAAGAGTACCACAAATTTTTCTTTGTCTAGTTAACAAAGCTATTTCTTAAACAAATGAAAAAATATCCACGTTGGCAAAATTAGAAAAAGGTGGAGATTCTAACGCCCCACGGTAGGAGGGTAGATGGTGAGAGAAGAGGGCCCCGGCGGTACCAGCCTAAAAAATACGTGTGCCCTTTGACCCCGCAGTTCTACTTTAAGCAATACATACTTAGAAAATAATTGAATTTGCTCAAGGCTGTTCTTTGGAACACTGTTTATAGCAGTGAAAAAATTAAGAACATCTTTGGTGTCCATTAGGGGATTCATTAAGTAAATAACGAAACATCTTTACACTTTTTAAACATTAAAAACATACCATTGACGGATACTTACAGGAGAGACAGGTGTGATGTATGTTCTCAAAAAGCTTCATAACTGTATGGATAGGACGATCCGGTTTTCATAGACTTGAAAAATGAGCAATTGTACAGAAGGCACTCCGGGGCCACTGAGTTGGCAGGGGTGGTTTCTGAGTGTCAGAGTTGAACTAATTTTCGTGTTGCTTATTGTGTCTGCTATTTTTTTTCACAAAAGTAAATAATTTTAATTAAACATTAGAAGAATAAAATTTAATAAAAATTAGCATCACTCATGTTTAAATACCAAAGATGCACACGCCAGTAAACGATCTTTCAGATGTCTGCCCAGCCAGGCAGCCAGAGACGCTTCTTACAGAAGATGCCTTTGAGTGGGGAGGCCGGAGGGGGCAGTTAGGGTGGGGAGGCCAGGGACTGAGAAGAGGCCAGGCGTGCAGACACCGCCTAGGATGGCCCAGGAGGCTGGTCACTCACCGAGAAACGTCCGCCTTAAGGTTGCTGGCCAAATTCAACTCCTGTTCATGGAGACCAGAAGCCAATGCCACCCATGAGGGTCCCAGGCCCACCCACAGGAAATGGGTTGATGGTCCTTGTTTCTCCCAATGAATGGGCAGGACCATCATGAAAGCTCACTCAGTCTCCGTCTGATGGTGGAAAGGCAGGGACTTGGCAGGGAACCGGAGGGGAGAGAGCTCTACCCAGACCTGGGTCTTCGCTCCAGCTGGCCCTGTGGTCGTGACTGTCTCCCTGTGGGAAGCTGGACGGAGGCCTGTTGGATTTGTAGTGGGCCTGTCCTCTAAGGACTGAGGTCCAAACCCTGGGCAGCTCTCTGAGCACCTTGGGAGTCAGCGCCTTCATTCCTCTGCAGGTGCGTCCTGGCGGGGTGGGTGCTCCGAGGTCCCTGCAGGCCTAGACAAAACTCAGCTCCAACGGTGAGGTGCAAAAACCCATCGGATCCCAGAGGAAAAGAGAAACCCTTGCCACCTAGCAAACTTTGGTGGGTGCAGGCTGAGCCCTCTGGGTAGGAGCCGTCCAAGAGGATGGGCCTGGGGGAACAGAAGAGCTGCTCCTGGAGGCTGCTCTGGGGGAACTGTGTGCCCTTTTGTCAAGTCACCTGATCTCCTGGGGTTTCCTTTCCTTTGTCTGGAAAGCTCAGGTAGTAATTAGACTGCTACCTGCAGGTGTTTCCCTAATGTGGCTGACCGTGAGACTAGTGCTTGGCGCCACTCCAGATGTGACCAATCATGCCCCTCTGGGAAGGTCTGAGAATCTGTATTTTCTACAAAGAAATGAATCTGGGAGACCTCCTGAGGCTGTTGCAGAGACTCTCTGGCTTGGAAAGAATCCACATGTGGGAGAGACTGGTCTCCTTATGAGACTGGGCTGTTTCCCCATAGTAGTATTTATTCTTAGTGGAATTTTCTAGAAGGAGACTCAAAAACCAAGAGGCAAGAAGGGAAGCTCCTGTGAACCTCTCCTCCTTCAGTCCTCCCCTCTACACGCACACCTGGTGGTCCACCAGCAGCTGTCGGTAGTTCTGTATTCAAGGATGCACCACCATAATGAGCCCACGCCTATTAGATGTTATCTGGTGTAATTAGCCCAAACGCCATCATCAGCTCCCGTGGTTGCTGCTGCCAAGCACAGCACACACCCCTTCGGGGCTCTGGAAAACAACCCGTCCTCCTCACACATGTGGCGTTGCGGGTTCGTTTCCTTCGCCCCTGGTTTGCTAACCTGCAGCTTGCTGCTGCAGAATTGAGAGAGCCACATGAGACCGAGGAAAGTCCAATTGCCTCCGTCTGGTTTGAGACCCAGAGGCAATGTGGCAGCCTAGGCTTAGCGGAAGAGATCCCTCCTCTGCTCTCCTTGCAGACATTTCCCCTGAGAGTCAGCCGTGGAGAAAAGCAAGGCCCGTGCAGCGGGTCTACCGCGATGGCGGTGCCGGCAGCTCTGGCTGGCTTCATTTCAGGCGGCAGGGAGTCCACAGGGAGACGAGTCCGGAGCGTGGCCTTCGTGGGAGGAATTGCTGTTGTCTGTAATTGTGGAAACTGCCCCACCCACAGGAGCCCTTGCTGATGCCCGAGCTCAGGCAGGTGGTTGAGGCCCTGGGGGGAGGTGAGCTTAGCTCTCCACTATTGTTCCTGTGGCTCCTTGCAGAATCTGGGCTACCCATTCAACTGTTGATTAACAAGGTTCCCATAAGTTCTATCATCAGACAGAAGCAGTCAAAAAAAAAAAAAAAACATTTAAAGATGATAGCAATTCAAGAAATCACATCTGTCGTCTGCTGAGCACACAGGGACAGGCTCTTCCTGGGAGCTCTGACAATCACCACCTTTCCCATGACGATGACAGTTTTATTAGTACCTCAACTTCATAGATGAGAAATCTGTCACATAGGCAAATTAAGTCACCTGCATATGGCCACCAAGCTAGGCTCACTCCAAGCTGTCTTAGTACAAAGTCCTGCCCTTCAGCACTAACCTGGATGACTTACTGATTCTGTGCAGCTTGTTAGAAATGATAGTGGGGCCGCCTGTTTGGTCTCATCTGGTGGTTTTACTTGTCTCCCTGGCTGGTACTCTGAAGAAGGGCACAGGAAACAGGGGGTCGCCAGAGAGTAGGAAGGGGTCTCAGAAGAAGGCTTACCTCTGCCTAGGTTTTCTACAGGCCATGTGAGGAGATTTCACTTTCAGTGTGACATGGTGACTCAGAGCCTGTGAAGGGCTTTGAATTCCTTCGAAGTGATGGCCATGTTCCTGTCCACAAATAACTGAGTTTGCAGAAGATGGAGGCTTGACAGGCTTATTACTCCTGTGAACTTGGCACCAGGTGATAGGCGACCCCGAGGGTTGCTGCTGAGCAGTAGAGAGGCAGGAACGGCACGGAGAGACTCGGATTTTCATCCCAGCTCTGGGGGAGAATCATGTAACTATTCCTTGCACCATTTTTCTACCCTAAAGAATGGAGATATATTTAGCTAACTGGGAAGAGGAAGGTCGATAGCTTGCAAAGCTAATTGTATGTATAGATACAAAACTCTAAGCAGAATTCACTGTGGCCGGCACTGGAAGGAGATGCTCATACGGCAGGTCTTTAGAGCCCAGGTGGCTCCTCCCTGGTCCCTGTTGGGTGGCCTTTCTCCGTGTCTTCTTGCGAAAGGTGGGTTCTTGTTGAAAGCACTACCACATCATGCCCTTCATGTTGTGATCTAGATTAGAACTCAGGGCTCTGCAGGAAACAGAGAAGGCCAAGGAACGTGGACCCTGCAGATGGGGGTCAAGAGAGGATGGCCCCCAGCTGCCACCAGTGCATGCAGATGCTTCGGGAGGTGTGCAGTGGAATTTAGAGGTGAAGGAAGCCAGTTGGACTGGATGGGACACACTGGGAAACCAGAGAAATGATGGCAATACCCTCTGTCCCCCAAATACGTCTTCCCTTTTACTCCAGCAAAAATCAAATATTTGATTCAATACCCTGCTCATCATTTGGGAGAACTGGTGTTCATCCACAGGAAGAGGCAGCAGCTGGGGGGAGAACCTAGAGGCCTGGATTTTGCCACAAACTTTCAAATCACACCCCAGATAGTGTCTTCCCGAAGGCTCTGCACGAGGCCTGGGGTCTTCCCTCCATAAAGCTGCACTGCACAGATGTGCAGACTGAATTTCAAATGTTAATAGCTCATCCGATTTGCATTTCTTCTTCTTCTTCTTCTTTTTTAATAGCATCATCCGCACGCATGCCCCCCCCCCCAAAAAAAAGAATCCTATTGAAGAAATGAACCTGGTTCTTAGTTAAACATACCCAATTCAGACATCAAAAACTGGCCCTAGGTTTAATCGTTCCCTGTTCACCCTGGAAACAGGTTGCATCAACAGCCCTCGGGGGCTCCTGCACTTTCGTGAAGTTGCCTGTGCCCCACCTGCATCGAAATCCCCATCCATCCTTCAGCGGAGTCTGAGGATTGACATCCCATGGTTGGCCCCGGAGTAGGAAGCGTTGCTTCACTGGAGACATCCCAGCCCCTTAATGGACCGGTGCTCCCGGCTATAATATTCTAAACGCACATTACAGAGAGCAGGCGCATACTCATAACTGCTCCATTGTGGCATTTAGATTTACCCTTGAAATTTATCTTTAATTTTTACAGTTGTCTCCTTAACCATGTATATTACTCCCTTCTTCAAACAATCTGTCTTGCGGCTGCAGTGTTTCTTGAAACCAAAGCGTAATTAAATATTAAATTAATATTTCATTTAAAATTAAATATCAGAGGCTTCGGTCTAATCTTTGGCTTGTGCGCTGTTGATTCTCCCCTCGTATTCTTGTTCTTGTGTCCACAAAGGCAGGTGCCGTCTCTGAATAATGTGTTCCCGCCTTATCTCTATTCCTCTTATTTTCTATTTGGCTCTACCAGACTTTGGCTACATTGAAACAAATGGATGTGGTGAGAGATTTCCACCTTGTCACAGTTAAGGGCCACTCAATAGCCTAAGACTTCAACCTCACCCACCTCGACTTCTCAGAGAAGAATTTCATCACTCAAAATAAGTAATAGCCTTAGAATCATAAAATGCAAGAGTTTGCAAGGGGGCCTGGAGACGATTTAGTCCAACTACTTGTCTTTGTAGGGAACGGAGCCCCCTGCATGGCAGGGTAAACTTGGCATCCTTGGTCAGTGCCAGGATTTAAGGCAAATCCCAAGAACAGCCAGCTGTAGCTTCTGGACCCAAGCATTTTAGATAGGGGATATAGCCTTTGATTTTTGGACCTGTTAGGAGTGGGGTGTAGGTAGACGGTTGGACGAAGAGATTGGGAACAGGAGGGGAGAGAGAGAGAAGGATTCTGAAATCATGGACCCTATAAAGGAAGGATAGCACAGGTAAGTCCTGAAGATGACATGCCCATGTGCCTCCAAACTAATCTTAGAACTGCGTGGCTCTGTGCCTTCCTGCCTTGGCAACAGAGAGCATGTCTCTGACTGAAGCCCCATTGGAGGTATCCTATGCTTAGCCAGGTCCGTCTGCTGATCTGCTGTTTATCTGGCAGTCGAATTCCATAGATTTTTTTGCTTATATTGGCTTTGCTTTTTATAAAACAAAAAGATTTCTTTCAATTGTTTATTCTTGAAAGAAGTTGGGATTTAAAGTTGGGACTCCAGGGTCCTCTGGTTCTGTGGGCTGTCTGTCTTGGTGGACCATCCACTCTGGACATGTGACCCAATGAAGGCACATGCACAATCGGGGCTTGGAATTTCTACTTCTGCTGGTCTCTTGATGGCCATCCATAGACCTCATGGTGATCCTAGGACCCAAGTGAAGATTTGCTGGTGAACAAATATGGACCCCAGACCTGCAATGTGATCCACCAACATCTCCAGAATGGCAGCTGGATGGAGCACTGAGACCTCCCTTCACCCCACTGACTTCTCCTCTCAAATTCCAAATATGATTTTGCCATGTTTGTGGTCTGCACTCCCCGCTGGTCACAGGCAAAAATGACACCCGCCTTGTTGATGCTTTACCATGGAGGGTTGACCAGCACTCCAGCACAGGGCCTCCTTGCAGCGTTGGCCTGGCATCCTGATAGTTTTGGGAAACAGAAATAGAAGCATAGCTGGGGTAAGGTGGCCTTGTTCTTGTACTTCCCCTTAAAGAAAGAAAATAGAAATATAGAATTTATGTTTCATCAATCCTTTGGGAAAATTAATATTGAGCACCTGCCAGATTTTTGTTTTTTAAATAAGTGGTTCCCAGTAGATATTTTTAGTTAAGTAATATTTACTCAAAAAAGGAAACCTTTCACACATTGCTTATAGTTTATATCTATTTGTTGGGCCCAAGATATGTAAGTAACCTCGTATATTATACTCTCAATCAAAATGAGAAATGACATGTACGATCCAGGCTCTCAGGAGAAATATTATGAAATCTCAAGGTATTGATGAAAGTTTTTCAAGGCTGATCCAAATGGGATTTAGATTCTGTGGCAGTTGAAATGTGTATTATTAAACTCCTTGAGCAAACTCAAATGACTCCCAGTGGAGGATTAAGATGTTCTATGTATAGCAAAGACGAAATTCTCATGTCTGAGTTTTCTCTATTGAATTCCCCCTTGATTAGCTTCTGTAATATTTAACTTCATGCCAAGCCATAATTATTTAATGAAAGGTAAATATAAATTATATTTCAGTGGGGGATATGACCTTTTACCTTAATGTTATATTACTAAAGAAAGACATAGACAAATAGAGCCTATAGATTGAAGCGTATTTTTAATTTACTCCATTTTTGCGTTGCCAGCACTTCTCTGTCTCTGTCAGCCAGAGGGTTGGCAGAGCTTCACAACATCCCACCTGCCACGTGGTAGGCAAGGCTGTAAATTAACACGGCGGTGGCGGTTAATGACCTGGCTGGCCCTTGGAGACCCTCTTGGTGCTGGTCTTGGGCACCTCATTAGCTGATTGAGGTTTGCGTGGCTTGCACCAGGCCTGGAGAGGCAGGAAACACCCAGGGACCTGGGGAGGGGACATGGGGCAGGGAAGCAGCGATTCAACAGAAGCTCGGTCTATAGGATGCAGAAACAACTGGTCAGTGGGAAGCGAGTTTGGAACCCAAATGAGAGTCGTCAAACCAACCTTGATGTTGTAAAGGCTGCTGAAAGTAGTGGTGTTTCCTCTTTTGGTTTGGTGTTGACTCAACAGAGCCTGAGTCATTTTGACTTTGTGGTTGCTACTTCAAATGTGTGCTTGGTTAAATGAGATTGTGTGTTTGTGTTTGTGTGTGTGTGTGTGTGTGTGTGTGTGTGTGTTTGCTCCCTGTCCATTCAGATGACAATGTTGTGTTTCACTGCACTCTCTCTCATTTGGATACACACGTGACCCTTCCCACAGTTTGTACCTATGACATCTGGTGGCAGGGACCTGTCAAAATTGTCAACATAAAAAAATAGACAATTGTGTCTGATCTACTTATTCCATTTAAAGCATGAAGTCCTCGCCCCGTGTGGTCAAGATACTCTGCTCTTCCTGGGGGTGGGGAGTTGGGGAGGGGAGGGCAGGAACGATAAACCAGAAAGGACCCTTCTGTCCTGGGGGTTTCCATTCTGTGAGTGGAGAGCACATGGGATAAATTCTCTTAAAGAGAAACTGTCGGCTGCTTTCCACCTCTGTGTACTGCTTGGGGCCCAGCATCTGAGAATTCCCCTAGAAAGAGCAGAAAGAACCAAGCAAGAAAGTTAGTGGCGGGAGGGCCATGGGTGGGACAGCATAGTCCAGGGAGAGACAGTGTGCCCCTGCGGGGGGTGACCATGCAGATGGAAAGGCGGGGACAGAGGGGTAAGGGAGAGAGTGAAGGCTAGACTTCCTCCCTGGGATCTTCCTGACACCTGTGTCCGGCACATCATGAGCAAACCCATAGCTAGAACTTTTTCAGTTTTATCCTTCTAAGGAAATCCTTGCATTGGATAGCAAAATAGGGCATGGTTCACAAAAGATGAGGTGATAAGTGGCTTGGAGGATTTTGTCACCAACTCAGTTTGTCCTGCAGCACCAGACAGCTGTTTGTTTTGCTGACGGATACCAAGTGGGTCCTTTTCCCACTCTCAGTGACTGAGAAGTCAGGTGACCCGGGCGGCGGGGGGGGGGGGGGGGGTCCATACTCCGTGTCTGCAGCCCTTGTCTCAAAACTGGGGAGGAAGCACCAAGAGTGATGGGAGGAATGTCTCCAGTTCCACAGTAGGAAAGTGGAGAGTGCCGACTTTGGGGTTAGAGAAGCCGGGCTTCAGATCCCACCTTTGCCATCTGAACTTAACACTGAGATGAAACCCAGGCCGGGGGCTGCAATGAGGATTTAAAGAATGAATAGGTGTGGCATGTGTAGCCGGATGTCCAAAACAGTAAGCCTCCAGTGTATTCTAACAGTGGTCATTAGAATTTTAGTTTTTGCATATTATAGCCTCCAAAATACTGTTTCTAAAGAAAAAAGGCTTCTGAAATGACTGATAGTATGGTGCTAAGCAGAAAATAAAGTTCACAGAATGATTTTAATTATGCATATACAGCTATTCTCGCATGTGTTTCTGGGTAAGATGGTATTGTTAGGGCAGACATTTAATTTGCCTCCCACCCCACAAAGGTCCTCAGGGGATATTTTCAAGAAAACATGAAAATGAGGGAAATGTGGGTTTCAAGCTCAAAGCTAGGCTGGTGTCATTGAGATGCCAGAATGTTGTGCCCTGTGCTGCCGTGTGCCGACAGGGCTGTGTTGGAGCCCGAGGGCAAGCTGGACTCCTGATTCTCCTCCTAGGAAAGAGCAGCAATACAAACACAGGGACGTGGTGGAAAGACAACTTTGTTCTAGCAAAAATGAGTAGGATGTGTTAGATAACACGATCAAGAACTTTATGAAATAAAACATTAAAGCATTACCTGTGGGATACCAACAAGACAAACGTATTCATCCACAGAAACATTCAATTTGCAAAAGGTAGATTTGTAAAGCCCACTACTGTTAGCTAGAATAAATAACCACAATCTCTTACCCAACTCTCTAGAACATTCTTCTTGAAATGAAAGGAAGACTAGAAATATGACAACCAAAAGGAGAGATAAAATGATAGGAGTTTAAATTTTGAACAAAAACCCACAATAAATCTACAGCAATATATTTAACATCTGGAGTAAATGAATGTCTTTCTAGGAAAATCCAAATGAAGTTGAAAATAAAGAATGAGTCCAAGATTTCTGATGGGCCATCAGGTGGCTGATGTTGCCATCACTGGGAATCTCGAGAGCTTGGGGGTCCAGGTTGGGAGAAATCTAAGGAACATCCTGGTGGATGCCTCCAGCCAACTGCTGGCTACAGGAGGCTGAATCCCCAGCACATCATCTGGAACAGAGATGAAGGTTTGTGGTCATCGGCACATGGCTTGACCTGGGATTCTAGGGGAATGGCTGAAGTTGACCAGAAGAAGGTGGAGCAGGGCAGAAGATGGCCTCGTCAGGAACCTCGAAGAGCATCAACATCTACAAAACGGGCAAAGATACGATCCTGAAAGCAGGCTGGGATGCCCTGGGAAGAGAGGTAGGCAGAAAGCAGAGGAGGGGGAGTTCCGGAAGGAACCCATGATGGATGGAAATAGTTCCAGAAGGAGAAGGTGTGAGCAGTGTCCCAGGCTAATGTCAGATTAAAATAAGGATGGAAAGTTCCCTTCGGTTTGGTTAAAATGTTGTTGGCGACCTTGACAAGAACAATTTCAGTAAGTTTCCTTTCAACTTTAAGCCAAGAGATATTCCTCGTACTATGAGTTTTATATAGCACAGCCTGAAACCTAGAGAACGTCTCAATTTATTCTTCAAAACTATTGTAAAATGAAAATCTCTCCCAAGTTGGGCAGAACAGTGTGCCTGATCCCAGTTATTTGTACGACACATGAATCCCTAATGACAGCAATGATGATGGGTACCAAGGGGCTCGGCATGTGCCGGGCACTATTCTTAGGTCCGTGACTGATCTCATCCTCACTGCAGTAATCACAGGAAAATGCCGACAAATTAAATTCATATTATACTAAGAATATTCTATGAACATCCAGGAGTTCATGTTTAATTGTGAAATATTGGAAGATTCCTTTAAAAATACAATATAAACTGGTCATAGGAGAAAATTCCCCCAATTGTAATTTTCTAAAATTCTAGCAAGTCCTGATAAAACACTCACTGAAAAGAGTATTTGGTAAAGAGTATCCACCTCAAAGAACCAGCACCACACTTGCTGGTGAAATGTTGGTGTCTTTCCCATCTAGAGGGAAATAAGCAGGAATTATCTATTGTCTTTATTTGCGGGTTTTAGATGAGGAAGGGAGCCAGAGAGCTAAATGGGATAGACTTACCTATCAGAAGGAAAGGACGACCATCCTACAGGGAGATTTTGTGAAAGCAAAGACTAAGAGAAGGAAGAGAGCTGGGTCAGGGGAGCGGCTACAGAAGGACAGACAGCTCTGTTTGGCTAAGATCTTCCATGCACCAAGCACTGCACTGGTCCTTAATAAATTGTTGCAGTGATGTTGACAGCCAACCATGAGAGGGACTTTAAATAGAAGCCTACAGAAGCCAGCCGTGGAAGCAGAACTGAGACCCACATCTTATTTGATTCTAAAGCTGATACTCTTAATGACTACACGTGGCCACAACCTACCCTCCCACGCACTGACTGCGCAGATCCATAAAGAGAGTTCCTAGATACTAGAAAAACTCTTAAAAAACATAATGCAGTAATAATCATATTCATGATGAAAACAGAAAAAAGTGAGATATGTAGAAAACAGAAATGAAAACCAGAAAACTGTGCACCAGTGTCATGAACACTACACATTCTCCAGGGGGACCTCAGGGAGAAGATGGGGCATTCATATAAAATCAACTGATTGTTTTCTCTAGCTGTAGGTTCAATGCAACTGAATTTTTTTTTTTTAATTTCCTAAGAATTAGGGGAATTGTATGTATGATTCACACATCACTTCACAGTGGGCCGCATTCTGAAATACGCATCATTAGGCAATTTTGGTGGTTAAGTAAGCATTGCAAAACATGCTCACACAAACACAGGCGGTCCAGCCCTCCACACCTAGGCTGTGTGTATATACTGTTGGACATGGGGCCTCTGGTTGATTGAACATTGTTATGTGGTTTCTGAGCATGAGCCTGTGTGTGTGTGTGTGTGTGTGTGTGTGTGTGTGTTTAATAGACCCTGCTGCAGTCAGGATGTCAGGGTGGTCTCTCTGTACGTAATGTGATAATGTAGCATGATGACAAAGTGTTAAAAATCTTAATATATAGTAACATATTTTTTACAAGTCAGAAGACCTATTCCCAATAGAAAAGAGTGCAGAAAGTATTAAGACATCCAAAAGAGCAAAATTAAAATGATCTGCAAATATAAGAAAATATTCATTGACCTCAGTGGGGAATGAAAAAGCCTAAGTTGAAATGATTGTGTGTGTTGCTGGAGGAAGCGTGAATTCATATGTCCTTCTGAGGAGTGATTGCACAGTATGTGTGCAAGGCCTTAAATATCAGTCATGATTTTTGGTCCAGTAATTCTAATTCTTGGCATTTCCCAATTGAAGTAATTAAAGTTTTGCACAAAAGATAATTATTACTCTGATTTTTATAATAGTGAGAAATTAGGATCACATTAAATACCCAACATTAGGAAGTCATTTAAATAAATTATAGAACTTGTCATGGAAAAATATGCAAAGATTTTAAATAATGCTATAAAAAGAATATGTAATAACCTGGAGGAAGTTTATGGTTGTACAGTATTGTTAAATGGAATGAAGTAGGTTCTATAACTGTGTGAATAGTATAGCTGAATAATTTTAAGTGTGTGTGTGTTTAAATCTGGAAGGATATGAGTAAAAATGTTCATCCTGAGCATCTCTTAAATGGTGGGTTAATGGACGATTTTATTTTTACTATATGTTTAAAATTGTTCATGATTTCTTTTAAAAAAGTATAGTTTTGATAGAAAAATAGCAACAGATGTTCATAAAACACATATGCAAATAGAAAGATTAAAGAAACACACCTTGTGTTCATTGTTGTTTGACAGGCATGCAGGCAATTATTATTTTATTCTTTGTGTCTTTTTCTTTGATCAAGCATTAATTTTAAAGCCATACAATTTGAACAAAAAACTTTAAAAATAAAGGAAGGGAGGACAAAGGAGAAAGAATAAAGGAATTAACTCTGAAAACGATGCTTTCCAGGGGCTGGGTTGTGGCTCAGCAGTAGAGCATTCACCTAGCACGTGCGAGGCCCTGGGTTCAATCCTCAGCACCACATAAAATAATACATAAATAAAATAAAGGTATTATATCCAACTACAACTAAAAACTAAATATATTTTTTTAAATGCTTTACAGTAGGGAAAGTGGTGAAGCGTATCATTCATTCA
Organism: Callospermophilus lateralis; assembly: GCF_048772815.1. Taxonomy (NCBI): domain Eukaryota; kingdom Metazoa; phylum Chordata; class Mammalia; order Rodentia; family Sciuridae; genus Callospermophilus; species Callospermophilus lateralis. The sequence continues at coordinate 10,898,867 of NC_135308.1, forward strand.
CTCACTCGTTTTATAATGACTCATACTCGGTGCGAACCAGGCTGTCCTCAGCGGTGGGACCACAGAGTGGAACAGAATGAGCTCTATTCCCCTGGACCTTATTGTGTAGTGAGGGAGCCTGGTGTTTAAAAAAAATGTATGGATAACTAAATATAATTGCAAATTGTGAAAGTGCATTTTTCATAAGAACAAAGTTATGAGGACGAGATCATATGTATGTAGGAATGCAAATATTTAAGAGACTGATTAAGAAAAACTGATACTTAGAAGAATAAATAGATGGAAAGGCATACTTGGGAAAGAGAAGGGAAATAGAATAAAGGTAGTTTATCACCTTCACAAGAAATTCCAATATGTTTGGTGAATATTTTGGTATTTGAGAGTGAGAAGGCAGAAATGGCAAGATGATTATAATAATCCTGAAATCTTGAAATGTTATTCTAATGGGAAAACATAAAATTACTATGAATTCTAAATTTATGTGTGAATTAACTGATGTCAGTGGACCCTTAAATGGTTGCATCAACTCTTAGACAGGATCAGAGCCTTTTTCTTACCTGTGGAAGACTTTCTCGCTTGCTTTGGGGCCTGGACAGCAGACTCAAAGAGAATTTTTGTCTTTCAGCACTAAATGAACCCACCATAGACTATGGCTTCCAGAGGCTGCAGAAAGTCATCCCCAGGCATCCTGGAGATCCTGAGAGATTAGCTAAGGTAAAAATGCTTTGGAAATTGATGTATGAAAACCTTCTGTACAGTTTCAGCAAGTTTTGTCAGATCCAGCCATTTAAGTCCCATTAAAATTAATTAGGCCTTGCAATTAGCTAAGCTTCAGATATTAGATGATCATAAAATTCCTACTAAGATGAAATATATTCTGTTTAATCTCTGAGGATATATGAAATATGAAGATTTGGACCTATAAAACAGATATGCTACAAGAATACTCGCTTTATAAAACACTGCCAACTTCACAAAAATAAATATTTGCATAATTGCTTAAAAGTTTAAGCTTCCACTTGTTTGCATTTAAATGATTTTATTTGCCTGTAATTGCAGGTGCCCATCAATTCACAATCAAGTATTCATTGATGGCCAATTGTGCGCATAAGAACTTAATGAAGATAAAAGTGTCTCTATACAAAACTCCTGTGAAATGCATCATTTTTAAATGAACTTACTTATGGAAACTACATTTTACATCTGGCCCATGATGTTAGCTTTCTTCGTTTAAAAAATACACCAACTTATTAGTTGTCATTCAACTAATGAGGGGAACTTTTAAATTTTTGCATTTATATTTGTATTTTAAACACACACATTATGAAATGCCATGTTCTCTATTCTGTACTGTGAGTAAAATTCAAGCACTAGTTGCTTCTATTTCGCACCTTTATTTTCCTCCTGGAAAAATCCCCAGCCCCACCATTAAATTAGATGATATCTGGAAAGTAGGTTAATAGCAATTTAAAAGGCCGTAAAGAACAGGAGGTGGAAAAGACAAAATGAGAGGACAGGGATTCATGATTACCAATTCTCTCTGGTTAAACTGAACAGGGGGGAATATTATTGAAAGAATTCATCTTTATTAGGAGAGAATTTTGCAGAAGGCACTGCCAAGATAATTTCAGTACTTTGGACAACTCCTTGGCAGGCTGCTAAACTCAGGTCCATCAATCATCTTAAGAATATTTGGTTAATTAGGTTACCAGATTTTTCCGTACAATGGTCTGCAAGAAGTTTCTAATACAATTCCCATGACGTTAATTTTAACCAACTCCACCCTCAATGTGTGGTTGATTGTGCTTTGTTGGGGTAGCACGACCTTTAATGGTGAATTTCATGCAGGTACATATTTATGATCTATGATTATATTCAACCTCTTGGCTAATTATTTACATTTGGGGGGATGTGTGGACTTTTTATTTTTATCTGTAATTTTCCTTTTTTTGCCATTTGGGGTTTTGTTTTTGATGGTTACCCCACTGTGTTAGTTAGCTTTGCATCACTGTGATCAAAAACTTTACATAAACAATTTAAAGGAAGAAAGATTTATTTTGGCTCATGATTAACTGGTTCCATTGCTCTGGGCCTGAAGTGAGGTAGAACATCATGGCCGAAGGCTATGGTGGAAGAAGGCTCAGGGAAGTAGGGAGAGGGAGAGAGGGAGACAGACAGACAGACAGATACAGAGAGAAAAGAAGGGGTAGGTTCATGGCATGCTCCAGTGACCAGCTTCCTCGAACCAGGTCTCACCACTTAATGTTTCTGCCATCTTCCACTAATGTCATCAAATTATTAATCCATTAATGGATTGATTAATCTACTGATGAAGTTCAGAGCCCTCATGGCCAAATTCTTCCCTAAAACCTGCCTCTGAATATTGCCGCATTTAGGGACCAAGACTTCAACACAGGGATCTTTGGGGGAGACTTTAGATACAAACCCTAACACCCAGCCTTTCTTTTCTTTTCCAGGAAATGCTGTTGAAAAGAGCTGCAGATCTAGTGGAGGCCCTCTACGGCACGCCCCACAATAACCAGGTTAGGAGCTTACAGCTTCTGCTCTGTGGAGCTTGACTCTTTGCTACATCAAATGCTCACCCTGACCTGCCATTTTGCAGGACATCATTCTGAAGCGAGCTGCAGACATTGCCGAAGCTCTCTACAGTGTCCCCAGGAATCCCAGCCAGATTCCAGCTCTCTCCAGCTCCCCAGCTCACAGTGGCATGATGGGAATCAATTCTTATGGCAGCCAGCTTGGGGTTAGCATCTCAGAGTCCACACAAGGAAATAACCAAGGTACCAGCTTTCTCAGAGTCAGAATTCAAATATGTCTTCTATGTTTAAAGGTTGGTTCTGCTGGAGTAGAAGGAGATAGAGCTCGAGTCCTAAACTATTCTACAGTGTGGCCCCAGATAAGCAGAACTTACATACACTGGATTATTTCAAAAATTTAGGTGGTATACTGTTAGATTCTGAGCTTTTATGTACCCGGTAGAATCCCTTTGCCCGGAAATATTTAAGAAGAAGATTGACTACAATAAATTTAGAATGGTTTAGGCATATGGAAATGAGGTTTACAGATATTGATTGAACACCATTTACACTTGTGCTATTATGATAATCAGGTGAAATAATGAAAAGAGACTGATTGTCACCATTATCATTTATTATGCCCAACTCTCTTTTTGGTAACCAAGAGTGAATGAGTTGGTTTTGTTGGGTAACTTCTGCAGTACTTTACCTTAAATAGCTACAAACTTATTGTCAACTGTACTTTCATGTGCAAAGTATATCAGGTAAAGACTTTTTTCAGTGAAGTTGGTTTGATTATTAAAAGGCTAAACTATCATAAATTATTTTTTAAGAGTAATTGTCCCTAATGACACCTGTAAGCTGGAGAGTCTTATTTCTAATTTTATTCATCCATTGGAAGAAAATGCCTCATTCTTTTGCCCAGAGTGAATTCTTAGGAAAAGAGGAGATAGAAGAGAGTAGTTCTTCTTTTTCTTTCTTTTTTTTTCTTTTTTAGACATGGGACTCATGGACTATGTATCAATTTTTATTCTTTCATTTGATGAAAAATTTGGGTTATTTTCTAGATAGTTTGAGGCTGTTATCTAAAGTGTTTCATTTCAACATAGGCTCAGTGATGTCTCTGTGCCGGGGCTTCAGAAGCATAGGGAAGACTCAGTGTCCTCCCCGCTTCCCTCTCACGGATGGAATGTGCCACATTTAGTTGCTGAGGCCCCAGAGTCCTGTGGCCAAAACAGCTCGTTTGGATGAATGCATCAATACTTGTTGAATGAGCATGATCCCTAACCCCACATAGGCCATGGTAACCACCTTGAGCTAACCTTGCTGGAACCATGTGCTGCAGAATACAAATGGCCCCATATGTGTTATTAGGGTGCCTTTCTCCCACCTCCAAAATATGCTATGGTGTATTAAATTTGAGAAACAGTAGGTTACCAAATTTGCTAAATTATTTATTCTCTAGGCTTTCTATACATGAATCCTCAAGATATGGTCATAGCACATACATCTGCCCAACTCGAACCCCAAATGCTCTTCTCAGTGATACCAATTCACATCTCCTCAGACTGTAGTGCCTTAGGAAATGCTCATAGCTCCTCGACAGGGCTAGAGATGCCAGCTGCAGATCTGGAAGAAGAGGGAGGGGGTAAGAGGGGCATGGCCTTTTGTAGGATGGGGAAGAGATGGAGGGATAAGAGGACGAGGACTTGGTTAACCGGTACCAAAACCCAGAGAGAAGAGAGGAATAAATTCTAGTATAGAAAAGTTGGGTGACTAGAGTTAACACGGGTTTACTGTGTGTTTCAAAATAGCTGGAAGAGAGAATTTTGAATGCTTCTGACACAAATAAATGATAACTATTTGAGGTGGTAGATATGCCAGTTACCCTGATGTGGTCATTGGGCATTATATACATATGTCAAAATGTCACACTGTCCCTTGGGATATGTACAATCATATGTGAATTCAAAAAGAAGAGCTGAAAATAAACTTCCATTTTTCCCCTGCTGCCCAGGAGCAGCTTGGAGACAGTCTGAGGCCCCGGGCCATCGTGGACCTGTGCTGGCCACGCTGGGCGCTACTGTGTAGACTGGTTGATTTACCTGGCCTCTTCCTTTGTTGTCAAGGATACATCCGCAACACAAGCAGCATCTCCCCGAGGGGATACTCCTCCAGCTCCACGCCTCAGCAGTCCAACTACAGTACCTCCAGCAACAGCATGAATGGCTACAGCAACGTCCCCATGGCCAACCTGGGCGTCCCAGGATCTCCAGGATTTCTGAATGGCTCGCCCACAGGCTCCCCGTATGGAAGTAAGTCCCCTCGTCATCCGTCCTGCTCTCCGGGCCTCGCTGGCTCCGTGTTTGACCGGGCCGTCTTTGGGGGGAAGGCTGCACCCTTCATCTGACCGTCTCCCGGGGGAGTCGCCCACTTCCTGATGAAATGTCCTGCTCGCCTTTGGTTTCCCTTAGCTGGACTGTGACCAGCTGGGTCACTCCAGGCCTTCTGGGGAAGGAAAGAGGCGAAACAATTACAGAGGCAGCGTCTGTGTGACGTAGGTCCACAGGAAGGAGGAATCAGGAGTCCATTTCAGTTAACAGTATGCGCCTTCTTCATCAGTCACTCTGAGAGGCAATGTTTTCATCTCATCTTCAGGAGGATTTTCTAGGTGGATGTTATCTCCATATGATAGGTAAGGAGTTGGAGTGCCCAGCAGTTAACCTGCTTACTCAAGGTCACACAGCTAGGGTGCAGCAGGGCAGTAATTGGGGCATGGGACCCATGGTTCCAAGGTCTTTTGTCACATGGTGGTCTGCTTTTCCTGTGCGAGGTGGCTCTTCCTCCATGAGACACCTCCAGAGAGGTGCAAGTTGACTGTGGGCAACAGTGTGGTGTATTGAGACAGAACCTCTTAATCTTAATCTAGGGTCTGGCAGCGAAGCCGACCCTCTGGGAAGTTGTGAAAACTCATTGGGTTGCTTTGGGAGCTAAGCTGGGACCTTGCACAATGGTCCCAGGGGCCTGAGAGGGTATGTTTTTCAAACCTACTTAGGGAATACATTAGGCCAGGGCCACGCGGACGTGGAGAGTCTGAGTGATTGACGTGCTGGGAGTTGTTGCAGGCCCAGTAACTCACCCTCTTTTCACCCAGAATGAATGGTTCCCTGGTGCCAGGAACAGGGACGTGTCAGGACAGAGCACAGCCATGTCCACCACGGCTCAGGAAGCGGCACCTCTCGGGGCTGCCTCTTGCAGCCTCTGGGCCTTTGGTTCCCAGGGGGACACTCGTGAGTTATTTCTGGGCTGTGTGTTCCGTCCATGCACACAATACTCTACGCTGCCCAAGGAGGACAGAGCACCCAGCAGCAGAGGGGGGCAGAGGTCACTTCTTTTAGCACAGCTAGAATGTTGTTACCGCAGAGACAGGAGTTCCAGGTTGCGTCTCGCGAGATTCATTAGATTATCTAAGCCATTGGAGTATGGATGGGTTGGTTTCCTTACTTATTGGGACCTTTCCTTGTTCCCCAAATGTTTGGGGGAATCATAATAATCAAATGGATAAAAGTAGAGACTAATACGAAACCAAGATAGAGCTAGAGCTGGAAATGCAGCTCAGTGGCAAATATGTGCAAGACCCTGGGTTCGGTTCTCAGTGCCACACAATGAAAAAAATAAATAAATAAAAGAAAAAGAAACTGAGATAAGAGGAAAAAAAAAGAATAAGTCCAGCAAAATTGGATAACTCCGAGGGCCAGCATCGATGGCCCATAGTCCATTCAAGGGAACCATTAATTTGGTTCTGAATTTACAAAATACTAAAGTGCAGAGAGGAATACTATTTGTAGAAGCTTTTGTGTCCACACATATTTTTTTTTTAAATATTTTAGTTGGACACAATACCTTTATTTATTTTTATGTGGTGCTGGGGATGGAACCCAGGGCCTCGCACGTGCTGGGTGACCTCTCTACCCCGGAGCCACAACCCCAACTTGTGTTATCAAGTTGCACCACACAAAATTCCTTCTAGTGGACCGTTTTTGATCTCAAAATGGAAATTCCATATGGTTCAATCATTCACGTATGCATTAGGGTGAGCCACACGAAGTAAGTTGTGCTTGTGGATAAAAATGGCCAGCTAGCAATGCAGGGCATAGTGTGGCGGTGGGCAGGCAGCGGGAAGGAGACGAGGAGGAGCAGGGAGGGTAGAGAACAGATGAAGGAAAATGCCCGGAGGTGGGGGGGAATCATTGCATGATGCTCCTCAAGTGGCTGCATGGTTACTCAAGCCCCCTGCTACAGGAAGAATAACGACACCCTAAACCTTTAAAGCACCTGCTAAAACAAGTCTGCATACACGAAAGAGGGAAAAGAGAAAGAGAAGCTGCCTTGCCCAGTAGGATCAGGGAAGGCCACAGCGGGCCACCTTCCAGCACTAGCGAGATGATTTGCACCTTGGTATCTGGAGAAAGGGTCTCCAGGAGTTGCAGACTGGGAATGGGATTCCAAAGAGTGAATTCGTTACAATCAAATTCCAAATTCCTCTACTGCAAAAATATCAAATGCCCACTGGAGTTCATCACAGGTGCACCTGCCTTGAGAGGTCTTCCCCTCTCTGGGAAAGGGGGAGAAAACCAAAAAAAAAAAACAGGGAAAACATTTCGTCAGTTCAGTTGCTTGTGTCTGAAAACACGATCCTGTGATTTCTCATTTAATTTTTAAACAAGCCTGATGCCCGATATGGCTGGACCATGCTGTGGGGCAGTCACTTGCCAGAGACCTTAAAAAAAGAAATGGCATCAAGCCTCTCGGTCAAGTTCGACTTGCGTTACAGCCGGTGCAGAGTATCAGACTCAGAGCTCTGCCTCCTTCCTGCGTTTGCCTTCACACTACTTCAAAAATGGCCAAACAGATGTTTCTTCAATCTTACACACCAACTTCACTTCCTGGCGGTAGCCGTGTGTGCCAAGTTCCAGCTCAGTGGAAGTTTTTATGGCTGAATTCGAAACCCCTGACAATAGGGGGTTATAATGAAATGCTGACAGACCCCTTAGCGCCAGCAAACTCAATGGCTCGATGCGAAGGAGGCTCTGTGCCCGGGGGGGGGGGGGGGGGGGGGGGTTCCAGCTGAGGCCCTGCAAGCCAATCAATCCTTGGGAGAAGAAAAGTAGTTTTTCCCAAACTCCCCACATTCACATGGATTTCTGGGCCAGACCTGCTTGCCTTTAGCTTGGCCTCTCTCCAGAGAGAGAGAGAGAGAGAGAGAGAGATGTCCAGAGAAATTCTCTCTTGGAAGTATGTGTGATCAACTTTCCTAAAATGGTAGGTCTGGTGTCCCCAAAGATTGATTTACTTAGCAAGTCTGCAACACCCAGGGGCCATTTCTTCCAAAGCAGAATGGCCAACAAGCCAATCCAAAGTGTGGGACAGAATCCACCCAGGCAGGAGTCCAACCTGTCCTCAGAGATTCCTACCTCGCTGAGAGCCCTTCACTGTGCCCTGGGCTTCAATATTTTTTATATTATCAGAAATAAATATTAAGGCATTTTTCTGCCATAAAATATCAAATGTAGAACATATGCAGATAGTTTTTAAAAGAAAGTATATTTTCACCCTAAGAAAAGACCTCTTTTAATATTTTGATGTGTTTCTATCATGTTTCTTTAGAACAGAAAAAAAATCCTATTACAATAGTAACGTTCTCATTATAGACATTTCGAAAAGCTCATAAAGATGAAGAGAAGAAAAGCAAAACCACCCGTCCATTTCTATGCAGGGATACCATTGTTAACTTTTAAAGTTCACCTTCCCAGTTGTGGACAGACACATTTTGAAAATTGAAGTGTTTGCTCCCATGCATGACTAATGAGATTCTGCCATCAGATCAATGGAAGGAGGCAGGGGAAAGGTGGCCAAATCACCAAAGTCACTCATACGGAGTTGGCCTTCATAAAATCAGTCAGGAATGCAGACCTCGGTCCTGAGAATGGAGTACAAATATTAGAAGTGATGTTTGCTTTAAAAAAGTTTCTTATGATCATTATGTTCTTCTTGGGAATTTGAGGTTTTAGTACTCCATTTCTCTCTTTTTTTTTCCTTTCTTTTGTATCAAAAGAGGTTAGCAGACAGCTTTGTGTGAAAGCAGTAAGGTCTTAAATCAAAGAAGAAAATTACCATCATTCAGGAAAGCTATTACTAATCCCTACTGCAAAGGACTGTATTACTTCTTATCTATGAAACAGAGATTTTCCATTTTAAAGTTTCAGTAGCTTTAACTAGTTTCACCTACATCAGAAATAATACATGTTCATTGTAGAAATTGAGAATAGGGACAAGTAAAAAGGAATGTTTTAAGAATATTCCCAATCTTGTCAGCTGGAGACACTATCATTAAAACTGGATGGACATCATATCCCTCTAGACTTTTGCAATACTTTAAAAAAAATTAACAGTGGGTTTGCTGTATATGTTATTATAATTCACTTTTCTCTTTTCTTTTTTATTATAATCTGTTAAATATTCTTCATCAGCATTAGTCTTAAAGTTTGCATTCTGAAGCATGGACTTCAAATAATTTACCCTACTGTGGGTCACTTATTTAAGTTATCTTCCAGTTTTTCATTATAATAAAAATGCCCTGGGATCTATTTTTTTGGCACATTAGTGATTATCTCCTTGGGATTCATTTCTGGAGATTAAATTAGTGGGTCAAAGGATGTGCACATTTGAAAATACTTTGCTAAGTATTGCCAAAGTCCCTTCAGAGAGGTTTCTCCCCTCAGAAAAGAGAAACTGTATGTTTCCCTGCCCTGTTAATTTTTTCTTAATCTTTAACCACTTAATAAGTGGAAAATAACATCTCGTTACTGTTTTAATAAGCATTTTATTACTAATCCATCTCAGTGCTTCCATATAGCCCTCCTGGTCTTTTTCATTCTCCTTTTTGTGTTTTCTGCCCACTTTTCTATTAGGGTGTTTTTCTTTTTCTAAGTAATTCATAAAAAACGTATTAACTATCAAGGACATGAATACTTTTTTTTTTTTGTCTTTTGCTGTGTGTGTGTGTGTGTTTACAGACATTTTTCATTATGTGGCAAATCTAGCTTGTGAACTCTGGAGTTGAAAAGATATGCAAATTATATATAACCCTCCTAATTTTTCTAGCATTTTATGATTTTATTTTTACAAGCACCTCTGATTGCCGTAGATTAATTTTGGTGTTGAGCAAGAGGAAGTACTCTAAACTTGGTCTCCCAATGGTTAGTATTTCCATGCTTTAATTTCCCAACTATGTACTATGAAACGTCCCCTGTATGAAGTTCTCAATTCTAATACACAGCCATGCCTGTTTCTAGACTCTATTTTGCCCCAACTGTTGGTCTACCTTTCTTTGTTAGTATAACACTGACTCAACTGATGTAGATTCATCACAGTTTTTAATATCTAAGGTCAGTGTTCTCCTTCCTACTTAACAAAATTTTCTGAAAACTTAGCGAAACTTTCTGACTCTTACAATGTTGTTGTTGAAACATATCAGCATAGAAATCGTGTTTACTGAAATATAAAAATTAAATTTCCTTTAGGATTTTCTGTTATAGTTCTATTAAATTTTAAATTAATTTGGATGGTCTTTGGCATTTTTACAAAAGTTTTGTAAAAAGTATTTAAAATGTCCTGTGCTTATTCAACTCTGCAACAGTTATTCTAAGTCACTTAGAAAAGTGTGTGGTATATTCTCTTCCACTGAGAGGCAATCATATTTGAGGCAATCACTTTAGGCTGAGATCGGTTTTGCGGTAAAAAGCATTTGTAAAAATGAGACGTGTGCTGGGTGGAAGGGGGATGGAATATATCTAAATACCCAGCTTTCATGGAAGGAAACTGCTCTGTCTCAGGGAAAAAAAGGAGCTTCCACTATTGAGGATGCAGAAACCAAGGTGCTGTTTTGGTGCGTCAGGCACGCTGACTGCAGATGGAATTGGGGCCTCCTGAGCCTCAGCTTTTCTTTGGCCTCTAATTCCACACCTTAAAGAAAGAGGATAATTGTGGGTGGTTTTTTTTTTATTGTTGTTTGTTTTTCTATCTTATTGATGCTAAACCCATAATTCTTGCTTGGAATTATGACTAATACCTACTCCCATGCTTAATCCAATATCCTCTCTTATGCATTTACATTGTCAAGTATTAGGTGAGCTTCTTCCAGAACTCTGTTATCCTGTCCAGTTTTTTTTCTTTTTATTTATATTATTTGAAAAAAAGTCAGGGCTGGGGCTATAGCTCAATTGGTAGAGTGCTTGCTAGAGCACTTGCCTTGCATGCACAAGGCCCTGGTTCATTCTCCAGTACCACACAAAATAAAATAAAAATATGTACTCAGATACTTCCTTCTCCATGGCTCTAAATCAGTATTACCTAAGGATAAGAGATTTTTAGAGAAAGCTCTTTTTTCAAAATGAGTTTCATTTTTCATTTTGCTATAAAAGACACCATGCTAGAGGTTTCTTCTACAATTGTTTTAAATATGCAATCGAGTGAACTTAGTGTGAAGTATAATTTATAGAGAGGGAAAATGGGGGTAGAATCTACCACCGGATGTCAAAATGTTTGACCTTCAAGTCACCTTGTATTTTTTTTTAACCCTTGTCAACTCTACCCCTTTTTTAGCACCTGGAACATAGTAAGTAAAAATGTATGGCGCAAATTGGTGGAGTATCTGACATTAAGAGATGGGTACTTCACGGTATAAATTGCCTTTCTTTTCCTTTGAAATCATAACACTTAGCTTTCGGCTTCCCTTGAGTCATTTTAATGTTAATATTGTTAATATTGGTGTTTTTTTTCTAAACTTTATGTCAGGGGAGGCTGACTCGTAGCTTTATTTCCCAAGAGAGCTAGGAGTCCAGGGAGAGAGAGAGGCAATCTTCTAAATGTTAATAAACTCTTACATTTAATGAGGAAGTGGCCCAAGAGATGGCACTCTCAAGAAGACGTGAACCCCAACATCTAACCCCTGGGGCCCTGGGAGTGGCCAGGGAGGCATACAGCTCTCAGACCAGGCTCCTTCCTGAGGAGAAGCAGAGGTCTCCAAGGCTGGGTAGATTTGATGATTTTTTTTAGGTGTGGTGGTCTTAGTCTTCTCTTGCCAAGTTTCTGTTCATGAATGAAAAGCTGTCACAACGTCGTCTCCTGTGACATCTTCTGTGTTAGTCAGCTTTTGTGTGGCCATGACTGATAAACCTGAAAAAGAACAACGTAGAGGAGGAAAGGTTTATTTTGGCCCATGGTTTCCGAGGTACAGAACAGTCAGCCTGAGGAGAGGCAGGTCATCAAGGCCCACGGGTGTGGTGGAGGAGAGCAGCTCAAGACCTGGCAACCAGGAAGCAGAGAGAGCTGGAAACAGTATAAACCCCCAAGGCTCGCCCCCAGTGACCCACTTCCTCCAGCCACACCCTACCTCCTACACCAAACCATATCAGTGGATCGATTCTTTGAGTGGGTCACAGCTCGTATAATCTAATAATTTCACCTCTGAAAATTCTTGCATTGTTTCACACATGAGCTTTTGGGGGACACCTCCTATCTAAACCGAAACACCCTCCCTCACCTGCCTTCTGCATCTCAGTGTCATCGTGTGTGTCCCTTTAACAGGAACATGACCCTAGTGGTCGTTACATGTGGCTGTTCCTCTCACTGGCTACGGTCCCCCGTGTTGTCACATTCAACTTGTTTGTTCATCCTTGGAAACCAGAACAATGCCTGGAAGTTCATAATTTCTCAACAAGAGTGTGCAGGATGAGTGTATGGAAGGACTCACTCTCTAGACGAGTCCTCTTTCTAACGAGGGTCGTGCGTTTGCTTTCAGTCATGTCATCGAGTCCCACCGTGGGATCCTCCAGCACGTCCTCCATCCTCCCATTTTCCTCTTCAGTTTTTCCTGCTGTCAAACAGAAGAGTGCCTTTGCCCCTGTCATCAGGCCCCAAGGCTCCCCTTCGCCCGCCTGCTCCAGTGGCAATGGAAATGGATTCAGAGGTGAGTGAAGGTTCGGCTTTAGGTGGGTGCACCACAGGTGCCGCCATGCCTGAAAGTGAGAGCAAACCGCACAACATCATTCCGAGCTGCAGCTGTTCACCTGTAGAGAGGTGCTTTGGTGTTTTCATCACGAGTCATGAATGGCTTGTGCAACTGCACTGGTACTCCAGGTAAAAGCAAGGTGTGGGTGGCGGGTGGAAGGCAGAGAAGTCAGCAAACTACAGGTTGCACAGTTCACTGAGAACCACACCTATAGTCCAAGAGGGTCTGGAATCTCTAGCACTACTGTCTGTGGAGCTGTTGCAGTGTGTCTGGAAGGTGCCTGGTTACGCCACCCCGCCTGATGCCATGCAGGGATTGCGTCCTCCCTAAGTGGCTTGCCATCTGCAGCGCACAGATCTTCTAGCAACACACGTGGAAGGGTCCATCAGGAACAACCGGGAAGCTCCGGGAATGCTGGTTACACGCTAGCCAAATTGGTAGCAGGTGCCTGCCGATCAGGGGTGGTGTAGGGAAGAAAGAGTTAAAGACATACTGTTTCTAAGAACAAAAATTAATCTCACCTGTCAAACCCACTTTTGAGCAATGTCCTAAAACATAATATGACGTGACGTAACACAAATGCGATGAGTACATGAGAATCCAATCATCCCATCGCGAGTAGGAGGCAGCCGATAGCAAGAAGCAAATTGGAAACTGCTGTGCACAATGGGTCACCGTAGTTTTCAGGCAGTTCCTTGTGTCTTGACATGACAACATTCAGGACAGGCAGGTGGGGTGAAACCAGAGAGTGACGTTCAGTTAACCCCTTGAGCGTCCAAGTCTTGAGGCGAGCAGAGCTCAGTGGGGACCTGGGGTGCGCTGACCCACGCAGGAGTTGGCAGCTCCTGGGGCTGCATAAAAGCATGTGGGTACCAGTAGGGACACAGCGAGGCTCCTTCTCCATCAGAGGCTGAGAAGGGAGTTGAGAGGTAATTGAGGTTCCTATCCCATCCTAAGGCTATCGAGGATGATGTGTCCTCCAACTCAAGCGTCTTGACAGAGAAATTCAAAACCAGAACCCAAACTGAAAATCCTGCACGTGTAGCTAGAGCAAGCAGCTGGGACCCCGTGCCACCCAGCATGGGGGGAGTTGGCACATTGGAATTTATTTTATGGAAATATCTTTGTTTTGTTTTCTCCCAGGTGTCTAAGCCTTAGAGAAATAGCTCGGGCTGTAGCTAAGTGTCCCTACCTGCCCGTCTCTCTTCAAAGGCTGTGGTCTGCACCCTGTCATGGGGGGTTGTGCCAGACCCAGTCCAGGATGGCTGTATCTCCAGATGGAAACAAAACTATTGCTGAATGTCCCCCCACCCCACAAGCACTTCAGAGATGACATTCTTCCCCCTGAGTTGGCTTTATTTACAGACTTTAAACCGAGTGGGGGAAAAACCCAGAATGGGAAGAACAGGAGAGGCCAAGAGTGAGCACAGGCTTTCCTCCACATTGGCATGGGAGGGAGACAGGAAGCATAGCCCTGCCCTGCGCCTGGCAATTCAGCAAATGTGCTCAGCCTTACCCGAAGGGAAGAAGTGTCAAGAGGCCCCCACTTGCAAGCCTCCCCCACCTCCTCTCACCCGTGTGCTGAGTTTGGTGCATGGCGTTGGCTGTGGCCAATCTGTTCTACCCGGGGAGACTCACCTGCAGGGCGGGAGCAGCCCCAGCAGGGTCCACGGCCACACACTGCCTGTCACTGGGGTCAGAAGGCTCATCCTGGGAGAGTGGCCGAGCTCCACGTTTGGATTATTTCTGTAGGGAAGACAACTTAGCTGGCTAGGCTTAGGCACAGCTCTAGGTTTTGGCTTCGTTTCTTTGGAATCTCTTTGAAGTTCCAGATCTCTTTGGCATCTGATAGCTTCCTCCCAATTCCCTGGTGATTTGAACCTGAAAAAGAAAAAGGAGGAGGAGGAAGAGAGGGAAAAGGAAAAAGTACCTGTCAATTAAAGGTTGTTGCCTTAAAATCAATCACAAAGAACTATGAGAACCTGCAGTAAGGAGAAGCAAAAGTGAATTCTGAGGAGTACCTTCAAGAGTATTAATGATGGAATGAGTGCGTGACTGCCTCTGGCTCACCCCCATTTTGGACCAGGTGAGTGGAGGCCCAGTATCCAGCAACATAGGTACCTGTCGGTATGGAGAGGCAGGAGGCCAAGCTGACCTTGAATGCACTGTCCATGGGCACTGTATGAACAAATCCTGGAACCTCAGGGCCTCATAAGCTGGGGTCTCCATCTTTTTAGAGACAGGGGAGAGAGAAATGTGGGCCAAGGTGCCTTTGAGGGGTTCTTCTCTAGACAATGGTGAGGTGACATATCTTAATTGTCAACAGAGGCACGCTGTCAACACTCCCTATGACTTGTGCTGAGTATGAGGGGCTGACGGAGTGCCCTGCATAAATTACCTCCTTCAAGTCACACCATGATCATCATTTTTAGTGAAGCAGCCTGCCGAGGTCACTGGACCAGTGATGGGTGACTTGAACACAGCGGTTGGGACTCCAGAGCCTAGGCGCTGACAGTCCCTGTCTGCCCAGGGTAGTCGTAGTGAAATTCCTCTTTGCCCTTCACCTTTCACTCATATCTACTTGCCACTTGGACCAAAGGGAGATTATTGCTTTCTCATGAAATGCCCAAGGTAAAGAGGAAATGGATGTCAGCACAGCCAACAGCATCTCTCCCCACCAGTGAAAATGCTCGATGCTTCTCCAGATTCTATCTTCCTTAAAAAGCCAAGGTCTCCATCTAGCCAAGATCCAGAGTTGGATGCAGGGCTAGCAAGAAGGGCATTGGCCCCCTTTCAAATGCTCCTTTGCTCCCTCTCTAAGACCCAGAAAAAAGGAAGGGGCTGAGAAGTTTTAAATGAAAAAGAAAGAGAAAGGTGAGAATGTGAGTCGGAATCTTACTGCCGGAGAGCTCTCCACGCACACTTCTTGTTCCCATTCTGCCTTATTTATCAGGCATTTACAGTTGATAAGTATAGATTGTCAGGATAATATTATACACTGTGTGTCTGATTCATTTTCCAGTTCCCTCCAGGAAAAAAAAAAAAAAAAAAAAAAGAACCCGCCTACACTCTGGGATAATTACTCGAGTTGCTATATCCCCAAATCATCGGGGAGTGTCCAGAATTGAACCGCCTTTATTGAAAAGTTACATCGATTCAATATATAGTAATACAGGCAAAAATAATTAAGGCTTTGCTAGCTGTGTAAGACCTTAATCCAGATCTCACAAACATTCAATAAAGCCTGTGTGGGCAGGGAAATAGACGGCTGACAATTTTGCCTGAGAGGACTAGCCGGGATGGAGCGAAGGGGCAGCAGGAGGTGAGCCAGAGAAAGAGAGAAAGAGAGGGAAGGAGAGGAAAAATAAAAGAGAGAGTTGGCAGATTGGGCCAAGAAGATTGTCCATCATTTCCCCCATCCACTTAGTAGGCACTGCTCAACCAAATGCTCATATGCAATTTGCTATTGTACATGGGAGAAATCACAGAATCAAATACTAGATTACATTTAGAAGTTTGGTGGCAGGGAAATCTATTCTGCCATTTTTCAAGAATGTGATAATTCAGGACTTGTCATGTCAAAGCCCCAAAACAGAGGACTAGGTTTCCCTGGTGATTGTTTTTTAACATCTTGCTTGTGCCACTTTATTTCCCAGGTCAAGGGGAAACCTGGGACTTGATTCCACCCAGACAGGTATCAGTCACATCCTCTTGGCTAGATGGAGGAGGCCCTGGATATTGCACTTGAACAGGGCACCCCGAGTTAGGAACTAAATTAAGTCTTCTTTCCAGTCACCAGCCTCCAAAAGTGAATGGAGTCACCCATCAGCAGTGAGCACCAAAGGAAAATGAGCTCCTTAAGGAAAAAACAAACAAACAATCAAAGCACTAAACAGGCTTAGGCTAGAATGGCTATAAAGCTACATCCCCAACCCTAAGACATGTAGGATGGATAGAAAGCTGGGTCTGCTGTAAGTCATGCCTCATAAGTCAACAGGCTCAACAGCTGGAGTTTCCCACTGAGGGAATTTGGAACAGTATCATCTGGAAATTATTTTAGTCTAATAATAAAAAATATAGCTCACATATATTGCATTTTGGTTTACATGTTTAGCATCTCATTTATACAGCCCACTAATATAAAGCAAAATGTGACACTTGGCCCCATAAGAAGAACTCCACAGTGATCCCTTAAGGCTTCTGTCTGTTAGCCCAAACCTGGAGAACACGGGTTCACATACCAGCCGAGGGCACCAGCTCCCTGGTTGGCTTCAGACTCTGTCATTCCCAGGCCCTGCTCTCTCTCTCTGTGCAGATAAGCTTTCACATAAAAGCCTGCCAGTCTCATTCCTGTGCCACTCTCTCCTTGCAGCCATGACGGGACTTGTCGTGCCCCCCATGTAAAGAGGAGGAAGAACTGCTTTCTCATAGCACGAAACTACTTACTCTGATGGACCAATAATGAGGAAAGCCCTCTGAGCTCTTTGGGGAGCGTTGTGCCCCCAGTGGACGTGATGGACAGATTTGGGAATGCAAGGAGCCACCATCTTACTTGGTCTCACGTGTCTCCTGTAGCTCTGATGGTAGCTACACAAACTGACCCTCTTGGGGACAAGGACAAAAGATGTCATTGACGTAGTCAGTGCTAAGAGCAGAAATGCAATTCTTTGTTATGAACATTATGAAAACCACCTTCCTATGTTTGTAAAATATTTAAGAAAAAAAATTGGCAAAACAATTCATGCTTAATATTTTGGATACTATTTGTTTTTCTTTGTAGGAAAAAAAAATGTTGAAAGTTTCTATTTTCTATGAAGCCTTTCAGATACCAATTTAGTTTATGCAGAAAAAAAAATTGAACAAAACAGGGTACCAGCATGGAAGACTTTCTTAAAATGAAACCTGAATTGAATGATGAAATGTATGTGTGTTTCCTTATAGTTTAATCTCTTTAAAAAAAAAACAAAAAAGTGAAAAAATTTTAAAATGTTTTACAATTATTTAAATAAATAAACGTGTAACTTATTGTAAGTAGAGGTAGAAATTAAGACCTTTTTTTTCTGGAAGAAAGAAGAGTTTCTCTTTCTGATGTAAAATGAAGATGATGCAAACATGTAGTAACCAGTTTTAAAAGTGTGTGATTATTACTACAGTTACTTCCTAGACTCTTACCCCTCAGCCTGCATCCCCCTCTTTTTCCATCATTTTATTGACCCATGGCAAGAACATGTAACTTACATGGATTCCTACAGAATAATCTACTACAAAAACCAAGACTCAAGTACATGCACTACACGCACACTCTAACGCCTCCTGTCATTCCAGCTCCATCTGCTTCCTTAAGTGGTCTACACATCCCTTTTGGTATTCACCCTTTTGTGAATAGTTCCTTAAAATCCATCTGAGCTTTTAACATTCTCCCCTGAACAATGGAGAGAATCCCCTGTTCTCATATCTCTTGGAGCATCCCAAGGGAAGAAATGTCTCACCTTCAGGAAGAGCCAAAGCCACAGATTTTGCTAACCAAGGGCCCCTTTGGAATTCTTCATTTCCAGAGCCACATACTTCCTCCTCTTTGGTGGCCTGATACTCAGTACAGAGGCATGAAGCCCCACAGAAATTCAGAAACAGAGTTTGGAGATAATGACTCTTTCTTGAACTCTCAGGATCAGTCTAAGAGTGGCCATGTCCTTGACTCTAAGATTTCCTCTTTTATGTTATTAAACTCTCTTGAAGAGAATATGTAATCCACCTGACACTGTTTTCAGATGAGAGTCGGACGAGATGTGGAAGAGAAATGAGAATATCCCTAAGCCTCTCTCCTGATGTTCAAAGCCATGGAAATCGGGATTCTTGGGAGATTCAGAGATCAGGGCCACCCGTGTTCTAAACAGTGCAGTGACTCTGCCCTGGATGGGCTCTTTGTAGTTCTGTGACTAGCTCTTAGGGAGGAAACCTTGCAGTAGCTGCTAAAAGAGGTAGGTTCTGGAAAGCCCGAGTGGCCCTGGAGATGCGTCCAGGTGTGCTTGGATTGCTGACCATGCTGTATCATCTTTTCCACTTGGGGTTCTCTTTTTGACTCCCTGGCACCACAGTAGCGTCTATACACAGACTTAATTGTGGGTTCTTGGTTGAGGTTCTAACATTAGGAATTAATGCAGCTATCATGGAAAAACACCCTTAGTCTATCTGAGCCGATTTTTAGATGACCTCTTTGCCCCACTGATTCATGCCCCCACACGCCCAACCCCCGAGGTCTTGTTTGCCTTTAGCTCACTCTGGAATTATCCAATATAACCTATACTTTTTTCTATGCACATTGAGAATCCAAGGTTTTGGAAATGTGGCATGCTTATAACTGCTGCTGACAGGCCCTCGCAGTCAGGGCTCCAAGCGCCAAAACACACGGAAACATAGGAGAAAACGTTCCCCAGCGAAAAATTCGAGGGAAGGGGAAGAATCTGTGGAAGACAAACATTACCATCCAAAAGTGAAGGCAGAACAAATTTAAGCATGTTCGGACCTGGATTTGAGCCAATCCAACATAAGGAAATGTTTTTTTAAGTAGCATTGCTTTTAGAACCTGTGAATCTTGCTCCTGCATGAAGATGAGTACAGTACTGTCTTCAAAATGATTGTAGAATTGTTGGTAGCTTTACACGGAAAAATGTGTAACTAAATACCTGACATCCTTGACCATTCAGCTAGAACCTTGGCAGCAACAGGTCTATTTAATTGTACAAATGTGTGTAAGGATTATTTTTAGTGTACTAATAAATTAAAAACAGAGCTACACTGTCCTCCTTCATTATTGTTATTGAATCATCCGGTCCCAGGTTATTTTTGTGCCACTTGGAATATGAGTATTTCTATAGGTAACTACAAAATTCTATCCTATCTTGGTGAGAGGAGCTGTGTACGATTTTTTTTTCATTTAAAGGGACAATTTACTTCCTTATTTATCTCATGTTTTTGTTGGAGCATCGAAATTCTTCCCAGTTTTTCTTTGCACATTTCAATATGCATGGTTTAACAGCCATTATCTTCTCTACCTTTTGTACAGTATGGCCTCATTTTCAAACTGTATAGTTTTACTTTATTGTTTTGCTTTGTCAGTTATATACAGCATAAAGTTGCTATGCACAGAGCTTTTTGTAAAGACGGCTTTTTTGTTTACTGTTTTTAATGGTCTTACTTATGAAAGAATATCTTGTTTGTAAAATGAATATGTCTACTTCAGTTTTAAACTTTAAATTATCCTAACAAAAAAAAATAAAATTTTTGTACTGTAAAAATTGGACTTTGGCTTTGTTTCCTTTTTGTTTAGTTTTGTTTATTTAAGAGAAATTTAGTTTTGGATTTGTTCTTGACTTGCGGGGGGGGGGTTCTTGAATTTTCCTTGAGGAAATTTCATTACAACTTTTATCTATGTGGAAAGTGCACTGTGGTGCTTACCTGGAGGAGAGCTTTTGAATGTCTTGTCAATTCTCTGTATTTATCTAGATTCATCTGGTCAAATTCTTCCATAAAAACCCCTGAACTCCAAAGACCCCCTTGGCTCTGTTGGATGTTGGCTCTTGGAGTTCTTAAGCACCTGGGCCATCTACTTAAAGCTGCTGAACACGTGCTATAAGCTGATCCTTAGACATGGGTGGAGAACTGGAGGGGACTCGTTGACTGTTCTCAAATTTAGGAAAGGGGCGCAGCAGGTGCCCACGGAAGGAAGTGATGCTTAGGGGACAGCTCAACAGGAAGACACAGGGGCTGAAGCCATCACAGAGGGCTGTGGTGGTCAGAGGGGTGTCCGTGGGGGAGGCTGGGCTGCACAGGGCCACCCAAAGGACTGGGTATCTTGTGGCAGAGGTTGGCAGTGACTGTCCCAGGTGAGAAGGACAACCTGAGCAGGGACGTGTAAAGGGAACTGCACAAAACACACTTTGAGTCATTTGATCCTAAGTGTGATTTTCAAACAGAATATTCACAAGTTTAAATGGATTGACTCCTTTCTCCCCATGTGGCTACAGAGACCTTCAAACCACACACATCACCTTCCTTATGTAAGTAGGACGAGCTGTTTCCAAACGGGGACTGAGGAAGCCCTGGCTTTCATTCTTCCCTGAAGACTGGCTCCTCCTCCCTGGAGATGGGCAGGGCTGGTGGGCTGTCCCCCTTCAGGCCTGGCCCAGGGTCGGCTTCCCAGGGGGCTTTTGCCCCCTGTAGCTGGCCTGTCCGTGTCCTGGTCCTCATCTGTATCATTTGCTTGGTTCTTCCCCTTTACACAGGAGGCCCAGAGCGCAGGGACTGCTCCATCTCAGTGCTGTGGACAAACCTGAGCCCGGTGCCTGGGCTCTCTGCAGCCCCTGGAGAGGAGTGAGCGAGCAGCTCGGTGCCAACCCCCAGGGCAGCTGCCCCTAATCTGTCTCAAATGGCATCACTCTCAGAATTACTTCTTAGGGACCTCGTTGTCAGTCAACTCATCAAACATATTGTGAAGTTTGTCTACAGTGTAATGTGACTGCTGCTGGCTAAACGGGAAGCCGGCTCGGGAGGGAGGTGAAGAAACGCTCTGGCTCAGCCCTGGGGCAGGTTGCTTGGCCCCTTGGCTTTGGAACTTAACCCATGTGGGTTCCCTTGCTGAGAGCTAACTCCAGAACCAGAACTGAGCCTCTTAGGAAGGAGTCCATCTGGCCACTCCAGTTCCAGATAACTTGTCAACCACCCACTTGAATCTCAAAGGGCTTACGGTACATGCACCGGCACCAAGAGGTTCTGAGTGGCTGTGGGGCGTTCATGTGAAGGTGCTGAGACTCAGAACTTCCAGAATTAATGGAGACTAAGTTCCAAAGCACCTGGTTCACCAGGCCAGGAAGTCTAGACTTTCTCCATAGGACTGCTCTGCAGATAACGGAAGGCTACTAAAGGTACTCAGGTCCAGGAGTGACACTGTCAACTTGGTCCTGGAGAAGAATCACAGGAGCTCCAGTGTGGGTCATGGACTGGAGGTGGTGGGTATGGAGGCAGGGATGGAAAGTGGATTCGCCCGTGTGCTGAACCACTGGGATGAATGGCTTCTGACTGGTCAGCTCAGCTGTCACACCAATTTCTCCTGCCCTTAGGGGACTATTGCAATAGCCTTGAAAGGAATGTCTCCTTCCTGAATTATGGCTGGGCCACAGAGATGGGAAGTAGAAGGAGGATTGAACAGACCTTCTGGGCTGTGTGTGGTGGCACACGCCTGTAATCCCAGGGACTCGGGAGGCTGAGGCAGGAGGACCACATCTAGAATCACTCCCGATTTATAGATTAGATAGATTTTGTGATATCCTGAACCCAAGCCACAAGCACAAAGGAGACCAGGCTGATAGGGAATGAAGTACACAATGACTTTAAATTGGGACAAACCTGCTACCATTTGTCGGTTCCTTTCTTGGTTATATGAAGAGATTATTTCTCATTAGTTTTTCAAATAGGATTAAGGAGAATTATATTCCTTGGCTTATGCGTATAAAAATTGATTGCATACTCTCACTTTTTTTTTTAATATTAGGGACTGAACCCAGGGGCTGCACATCCTGGATGTACCACTGAGCTACATCCCCAGCCCCTTTTAGGCTTTCTGTGGACACGGGGTCTCACGAGCGAAGTGCCCAGGCTGGCCTCCAATATGAGATCCTCAGGCCTCAGCCTCCGGAATCCCTGGTGTATTACAGGTGTGTGGGGACTACACCCAGCTAATTGCTCTATTTCTATTTCAATATCTGTTTGGCTGAGTGTAGAATTTCTGGGCTTACACTTGCTTTGAGGAATTCCTAGGAGTGTGGTTGGTTTGGTTTGTACTTTTTGCTATCACCTAGTATTCGTGTTGCTATGGAGACGTCTGAAGCCATGCCCCACCTTCCCCCCTCCCTTCTAGTATTCCTCTTATATACCTAAAGCCATCCTAGAATTTATTGTACAAATCGTGCTGGCTTTGAGAGTGAAGAAGGATACAGTAAATTGTTATGTCCGCTGGGACTCTCCCAGGGTCACTCTGCTCACACGTGATGTGCTTCTTTCTTATCTGCTGGCCCAAAGGACTCTTCTCTGCATTGGAAGCACAGTAATCTCCCCTGGACATTGCTCGGTGTTGATTGTTCTCTGTCGCCCCATCCCCTCCCCTCCATTGACCCTGGGATACAACTTTCCCTTTCACCATTCAGATCAAAGTCTTTTTTTTTTCCATTTCTGGAAAGTTTTCCTTAATCATAACATCAAAATACACCCTCTGGTCCTTCATTCTGGTTCTTGGGAGGGGCTCTGGTGGTTCCTGTCCCCTGTTGGCATCTACCACATCTCCTAAGTGCTGCTTTTTAAAAAACTTTTAGCTGTAGATGGAGACAAAACCTTTCTTTTATTTGTTCATGTTGTGCTGAGGATGGAACCCAGCGCCCCACGCATGCAAGGGAGCGCTCCACTCTTGGGTACACTATGTACCCTCTACTGTCATGTAAAACTAAAAGAACAAATAAAAAATAATTTAAAAAAATAGAATAGCTGTAAACATACTGTACATACATGGAGTATTACTTATTCTAACTGGGATCCCATTCTTGTGGTTATACATGATGTGGAGTTTCACTGATCACATATTCATAGATGAGCATAGAAAAGCGATGTCCCATTCATTCTACTGTCTCTCCTATTCCAATTCCCCCTCTTCCCCTCACTCTCCTTTGTCTAAACCAATGAACTTCCGTCCTTCCCTCTCACACCCTTATTAGCATCTGCATATCAGAGAGAACATTCAGCCTTTGGTTTTAGGGGATCGGCTTATTTCATTTAGCATGATAATTTCCAGTTCCATCCATTCACTGGTAAATGTCATAATTTCATTCTTCTTTATGGCTGAGTAACATTCCATTGGTGTGTGTGTGTGTGTGTGTGTGTGTGTGTGTGTATAAAATTTTCTTTATCCTCTCATCTGTTGAATGGCACCTAGTTTGGTTCCATAGCTTAACTATTGTGAATTGAGCTGCTAAGAACATTGATGTGGCCACATCACTATAATATGCTGATTTTAAGTCCTGAGGAGTGGGATAACTGAGTCAAATGGTGGTTCCATTCCAAGTTTCCTGAGGAATATCCATACTGCTTTCCAGAGTGATTACACCAATTTGCAGTCCTACCAGCAATATGTGAGTATACCTTTGCCATTCTGACAGAGTGAGATAAAAATCTCAGTGTAGTTTTAATTTGCATTTCTCTAATTGCTAGAGATGTCAAATATTTTTTTCACATATTGGTTGACCGATCATATTTCTTCTTCTGTGAAGTGCCTGTTAAGTTCCTTTGCACATTTATTGATTGTGTTATTTGTCTTTTTGGTGTTAAGTTTTTTGAATTCTTTATATATCCTGGGGATTAATGCTCTATGTGAGCTGCAGGTGGCAAAGATTTGCTCCCCTTCTGTAGGCTCTCTCTTCATGTTCTTGATTGTTTCCTTTGCTGTGAGGAAGATTTTTAGTTGATACCATTCCACTGAGAGATTCTTGATTTTACTTCTTGCACTTTAGATGAGGGATGTTGTTCCTAAGCCGACGTCATGTAGATTAGGGCCTACTTTTTCTTCTGGTAGGTGCAGAGTCTCTGGTTTAATTCCTAGATCCTTGATCCACTTTGAGTTGAGTTTGTGCAGGGTGAGAGATAGGGGTCTAATTTCATTGTGTTACATATGGATTTCCAGTTTTCCCAGCACCATTTGTTGAAGAGGCTGTCTTTTCTCCAATGTATGTTTATGGTGCCTTTGTCTAGAAGGAGATAACTGTATTTATGTGGGTTGGCCTCTGTGTCTTCTATTCTGTACCACGGTCTATGTGTCTATTTTGGTGCCAATTCCATGTCATTTTTGTTACTATAGCTCTGCAGTACAGTTAAGGTCTGGTATAGTGATGCCTTCTGCGTCACTTTTATGGCTAAGGATTGCTTTGGCTATTCTGGGCCTCTTATTTTTCCAAATTAATTTCATGACTGCCTTTTCTCTTTCTATGAAGAGCGTCATTGGAATTTCAATAGGAATTGCATCAAATCCTTACAGTGATTGTGGTTGTATGGCCACTTTGATAATATTAACTCTGCCTGTCTAAGAACACGGGAGATCTTTCCATCTTCTAAGGTCCTCTTCAATTTCTTTCTTTAGTTGAACCAGCTATTGTCCAGGAACACAAGAGGGGAGGGTCTAGGTGATGTTCCAGCTTAGCAGAAATTCTTATTTCAGTGGTATGTGTGTACGTGTAGGTGTGTGAGAGAGGGAGAGACTTCTTCTAGATTTCGCCTCTTTGGAAAAACAGACCAGCGTCTGTGCAGCGGCTCATGGTGACAGCTCTTCCTCATCCGCTCACCGCTTCCTACCTGTGCGGCCTTCTTGGGTCATGCCCTCAATCAGCTCTGTGACTGCGCTTCTTCCCTCTGCCAAATGGGGTCCAGAGACGTGGCTGCAGGCAGACTGCGTGCTCGTTCCACGTGTTTCCAATGAGAGTCCCGGGCTGTCCCTCAGGGTGGCCCCTGGCGTCCCAGCAACTTGGCTGCTGTGTCCATCTCAGCCTTCCCACACGCCCATCTGCTTCCCACTGCCCTTACCAGCCCTTTCACCTGCATTGGATTGGCAACTTGTTTCCTGGTTTCATCAAGATGAAGCTCATGCCCTTCTTTCTCATTTCTTCATTTCCTTGAGTGATTCGAGAGGGAATTGGCAGAAAGGGTCTTATGATGGCTTTTTGGTCTGGATAGCTTCATGCACTCTGCAGTGCACGGCAGTAATTCAAGAAAAGCAGCTAGATCCACAGTTCTGTGGGCCTCTCTATTCTACCACCACTCACCAACTCACTTTTGACCTTATAGATAACCAGCTCTGGGTCCGGTGCAGTGGCTGCATTCCCCACCCTCTCTATTGGATTCTGCCAAATACAAGAAATAAGATACATGGGGCGGGGTTGTGGCTCAGCGGTAGAGCGCTCGCCTCGCGCGTGCAAGGTCCTGGGTTCAATCCTCAGCATCACATAAAGATAAATAAATAAAATGAAGGTATTGTGTCCAACTAAAAAAATGAATATTAAAAAAAAAAAGATATTAGCAGCTCCCAAAACAACAAACAAAAGAGATTGTCCTAATGGAATTTGGTCCAATGAAGAGCAAGTAAAAAAGAATCCATTGCCTGATTCTAAGAAATCTGTTAAAATGGTGCATGAACCATCATAGCCCAGGTAGTAGGAGGTGGTTCTTGGTTATTCCCCTACAATAGATCCCTAATTCTTTACATATTTTATGGACAGAATCCAGTGTGGAAGGATGAAAATAGCTAGGATTCCTAGATCTGGATTTAAATTCAAGTTCTACCATTCTTGGCTATGTAATCTTTAATGAATGACTGCATTGATTCTTCGTCTTTTAAATGCAAAACAAGTACATTATGTGTATATGTGCGTGTGCCTGTCACAACTACATCCATCCATCCATACACACACACACAGAGTTATTAGGATTAAGAGAAAAAAAATGTCTGTACTTTGGAGAACGTCATTTCAATGAGGGCTGAATTTGGGAGTGTGTGGCGGGGGAGCCTCTTAATTCACTGCTGTGGTCCCAGATCATGAGAATAGGACTTGGCATGAATAGGCACTCCATAAAAAACAAACAGTTGAATGAGCATGCGGAATCCCTACGTGTGGTGCTCAGCCAATCCCACAGCAGTGTCTTCCACACGGCGTCCGGAGTCTCACGGACTCTAATGGGTCCCCAGCTCTCCCCTTGCCAGCACAGAATGGAATGATCAGTGCCACTCAGGCCTCACTGGTTCGTCATCTTCAAAGATGCAGAGTTTCAGCCCTGGTCCTGCCTTTGAGTCAAGGAACATCTTCCTCTGAAGGGGCCATGGCCACTTATCGGACAGGTGCCAAGACAGGGAGCAGCCGGGGCCCAGGATTTGCTCAAGTTGGTTTGTGGGACCTCTGTTTGACCTTGGGTACCCTTTGGTTCAGTGACAATCAGGGTGGAACAATGGATGCCATCCCCGGAAGTAGTTCCTAAGTACACTGTGTGCTTGGAAGGGAGTTGCGTGCACAGGAGAAGCTGCACTCGCCGTTTATTCAATAAGTGCTGATACAAAAGAATAAACAATGTGTCCTCACATCAGTCTGTGTTTTCTCCCATTAAAAGTTAATGACTTTTTTTTTTTTTTTATCATCGACTAGAACATCTGGTGTGTCATGGCTCTGACTTTTGAGGACAACGCAAGCATTGTTTTCAGTTCCAGATTTTTCTAAGTCCAAGAGTTTGAACCCATGAAAAATTGTTTTTAAGACAAGAATGGACCCAAAGTGACTTCGAGCCTCAAATCCAAATATTCACCATTTCTGGCCTCAACAAGAGTCAAATAGCTGCATGGAACTCAAGTGGCTCACAGACTGGGGCTACGTACAATTGAAATATTATGGTCATTCAATCTTTATGAGGCTGGTTGCCAAGAATAGTGCTAATCACGGAGAACGTGGCAATGCTAACCCCCCCATCCTCTGGGCTGTGGAGCGGCACAACAGAGGCTACAGGCTTGGGTTCTGATCCCACCTCCTGTCCCTCTCTCCCTGTTACTGTAGGATCATCAGAAAATCATCTTTCTGAGCTGCAACTTCCCCATCTGTAAAAAAAAAAAGATAAGAGATAAGAAGACCATTATGCCAAGGTTCCTTTCCTGCCAAGATTGTTGTGAGGTTTAAATAAAATAACGAATGTCAAAGTGGCAGACACAGCAAGTGTTCAGCTCGGTACAGTTTTGTCTCTCCTCCCTTCTCCTGGGAAGAAACTTAACACGTGCTTTTCTGGAAAGCCATGCATCCCTCGTTCCTTACAACCCCTCCCTGGCAGCACAGGAAGAAGATCATTAATTAGTCCGTGTTTGTGAAACACTTAGAAGATAAGAATACTGCGTGCGGAATGGCGCCGTCCACCTCACGATGCAGGAGGAGTTGGCGGCGGCTTCAAAGGGCTCCTTCCCATGGAAGGCCGTCCTAGTAGAGGGGCTCCTGTCACTCAGAAGTCTGAGTGGGGGTCTTTGGGGAGGCACATGTCTACCTGCCCTGCTGTGCAGGAGGCAGCATTTCTGGAAAGACGATAGCACAGCTAGTTCTCTAATATCCATGGCAATGGAAACCAGGGAAAGGAGACCCAGGGCTTCTCTAATCCACAAAGGACCCTAAATTCCCTTTTCCAACAATTTTACCGACAAGAACGTACCTGATCCATTTTTGTTTCAGAACATCTCCTTGCCCTTTGGTAAGTCTTGGGACACAGAAATGTAAGGTCAATTTCACGAAGATAAAAGCAGAGCTCCTGTCTCGAGCCAGGGTTCATAACCCCCCACCCCCCGCCGGGCGAGGGGTACCATGTTCTGTGGAGGAGAAGTTGGGAGTTGTGGCTCTCCGGGAGCCATCTCCAGGGCTGGGTGCCTCTCTTCTCCTGGGCACACTGAAAAGTCCCTTGCACTTCCAGTAAAACATCACCCATTGCTGTAAATCAACATCGTTAACAATAAATTTATTGATTTTTGTGGGTTTTTTTAATCCTTTTTTTTTTACTTTGTGAAATACTTTTATTAAACAAACATCCGTAAAAGCATGAGGACTTAATCTTAAATTTTATCATTGTGCAAAGTTTAGTGCAATTCTAATATAAATAATTTAAAGAATACCATGACCTTTTAAGAAGTTTATTTCTTATTTTTTTAGGAATTGTAAATTTTTAATTTCCAAATATATTACCCAAACTTGAGAAATACTAGATTATGGGAAGGAGAGGGGACAGGAGAAGCCTTGGTAATCTACAGAGGGGTCATTATTCCTTGAATAATCAAGACTTGGCTGAATGCTAATGCCTGTGTTCTGTAATTCTGCTTCAATAAAAGAAATCTCCATGTATTATTCCAGTATTTCATTTTTGCCTCCGAATTATGTTCGTATCCACAAATCCCAGCCAAAGGCCTACTGAATAATTGTCCCCACATGTAAAATTTTCCTGGTGATGTTTTCCTTGCCTTGGTCCTCTGAAATATAGAGATGTGTTTCTAATTATTCGCAGAACCACCTGGTAACTGCACTGTATCATCTCAATAATATGACTGGCTCACGGAGCACAGTTTGGTGGGGCTCAGTTGTGTTTGACACCATCAGTGACCTTCCATTGCACAGGCTCACCTATGATCAAGGTGGCCATATTTTGGAAGCCAACAATCACAACTGGTGACCTGACAATTGGAATTGTTGAAATTGGAAATTGGAATTATTCAGGAAAATCCAGGACACACAGATTCCCGCGGCACATGTCACCAAAGTCATCCAGGCTGGTGCTTTCCCTTTCTTAATTTTGAAACTCAAAGCAACTGATTCTTAGCTCCACTGTCCTTACAGCTGCACATTTCGGGGAGGAACAAGAATCCATCACGTCCCTGAATTCAGTGAATGTGAGAGAGGTGAGTGCAGAAATCTACCGGCTCTTCTGGGAAACTTTGTCCTGGCTTTGCAGGACAAATCAGAGAGATGCTTTTGTGTATAATAAGCCTCTTAAAAGACCGGGCCTTTCTTGAAGCTTAGCAGGGTTGGCCCACTGATGGTAGACCAGCAACCCGAGGAAATGCTCATGGAGATGGCTCAGTTTTTCCTCTGTGTTAAATTGTATTGTGTTAGTCTTGGGCCCCAAGTTTTATGAGCCTATGGCCAAATTTCAGAGGTAGCTCTCCTATTCGTTGACATCTTTCCTATTTGTCTGCCTTTCCTTCTCCTCCTCCTCTTCTCCTCTCCTCCTTCTTCTTCCTCTCTTGTTAATTTTTGAAAGTCAGAATGTCCTAGAGCGGAAGGTGAGATAAAATGGAGAGAGAACAGGGTGTGTGTTTGATAAACAGAGTGGAAGGATTTCCTAGCAGGGCTATCCAGGCCGACCCAGGACTGAACACCGTGCTGCAGAAAAGTCCTGTTAAGTCAATGCACGGAGGACTTAGGCACAGGAAGGAGGCGTCAAAGAGAAAGAGGAGGGATCACCAAGATCCTATGCTGTAGGACATGTTTTGATGTGGCCAGTGTAGACAGGGCTGCTCCTTTGTGAGAACTCAGGAGACGTGATTGATGGCACCCACACCCAGGACATGACAGGAGAACGTGGCCAGGCCTCACCTTGACATCCATCAGGACGGCCAAGGAGCAGGAGCCTGGGGCAGAGGCAGCAGCTGGAGGAGGTGGGCGGGGGAGCCCAGGCGGTCCTCCAGGAACACCAGGCTGCTCTCTGCCTATTAAGGACGGCGTTGGCAAGAGAAAGGCAACAGGGAATAAGCCAGGGAAGAAAGCTTTCTCCAACATGTTCTAACCTAGTTTTCTAAAAGCCAGAGACTCCAACAATAGCAACAAAGAAAACTGCAGAAATCCTAGTGCTTTTTTTTTTTTTTTTGAGTGTACTTTCTGAAGCATGAGGGGAAATGCCAAATGAACCTGCCTGTGATTTCCATATCCCAGCCAAGCCCCCTGCACGCAGGACCTTCTCAAGGTCCCTTTGCCCTTGCAAGGCTCTGCCATGTGCACGCGATGCTCTATCAGGCACTTTAAAGAACATAGGACAGGTCATGTCTAAAACGGGCAGTTGGGCTGCAGAGGAAGGACTTAGTTATGTATTTGTCCATTTTCTGTTGCTATTTCAAAATGTCTGAGGCTGGATACTTTATAGAGAAAAGAGGTTTATGTAGCTCACTGTTCTAGAGGCTGAAAGCCCAAGATTGAGCAGCCCCATCTGTTTAGCCGTCAATGCAGACGGCATCACTATGGTGGGAGCACAAGTGGAGGAGGTGACAGGGATTCAGGGTGGGTCTTGCTGTTTTAATAACTAACTCTTGCAGAAACTAATCAGAATCTTGCGAGAACTCCATTAATCTCTCTCTCAAGAGTGACTCTCCAAAGACCTAATCACCTCCCACTAGGCCCCGCCTTAAAAAGTTTCCGCCCCTTCCCCAAACCACACACCGACCAAGTTTCCAGCACCTTGGAGGACCCAGTGAAGACACAGACAGATCAGAACTATTTTAAACCTCGGGTCACCTCTGGGCAGGTGGCATCAGGTCTTGGCCTCTGTGAGGTTCTATTTGTTATTAACACAAAATGGGCCGAGGCCTCCTCTCCTCCCAGAGTAGTGGTGAGAATGACACGAGGTGACCCCCAGGAGCACGTGGAACACAGAACAGGACTCAGGACTTGTCCGTGGAGCTCAGTGATCTTGAATGAGACCCAGGAGCTGATGGTGCTCAGGGCAGAGCTCACTCCATAGACAGAGTGAGCATCTATAACCCCTGATGAATGGGACTACCCTCTGCGCTGTGGGTGGGCCTCACCCAATGAGGTGAAAAAGCCCAAAGAGCAACAACAACTCCTGCCTGAGTTTCCAGCCTGCTGGTCTGCCCTACCAACTGCAGACTAGCCAGCCCCTACAACTATATGAGCCAGATGCTTAAAGTAAACCAATCTTTGTCCTTCTCTCTTTCCATACACACAGACACAGATACACACACACACACACACACACACACACACACACAATTGGTTCTGTTTCTCTAGAGGACTCTGAAACATACATGCATTTAAAATAAATGAATTTCACTGTATATAAATTACACCTGAAAAAAATTGTTTTTCACGATGAAACTACAAGCTGTGTAGTTCCATTTTGATAAAATTCTAGAACCTGAAAACTTATCTGTAATGACAGAAAGCAGACCTGTGATTGCCAGAGATGAAGGGGAAATTCCAAAGGGACGTGGAAACCTGCAGGGTGACGCATGGCGTCATGGTGATGGTGTCATGGGTGTTAACATCTGTCAGAGCTCATCAAAGGGTTCGCTTTAAATATATTCCTCTTACTGTTTATCTCTACTTTACCTTAATAAAATAGTTTTTAACAAAAAAGGCGAAAGGACACATGAAGACATAAATCCAAGCAGAAGAATGTCTAAGGCACAGAGTGGGGGGCAGGGGGAGCAAGTGGCCTGTTTTGGGTCCCCTTCCTCCTTCCCCTACTCGGTGTCTTGAGGCTGCACAAAGGACAGGGATGGGGCCCAGGCCCACCCTCGGGGACTCTGGACATCCCCTTCCTCTTCTAGCTCAGGGGATGCCAGCAAGGTTCTGCCCCTGGACACACAGTGAGTCCACACGTGATGGGAGATACAGAGGACAACAGCGAAAGTCGAGTCTGCCCCAGTCAGAACGCACGTTGGTAGAGACGGCGCCAGGATGTCCTGCTCATGGGCACTGGGCAGCCAAGTCTTATATGAAACCTGTTTTGTCCTGAAGAATGGAAAACAGGGCATCTGTCCCCTCACGCGGCCCAAGCACAGCTGGGCAGAGAGCACAAGCTTCCAGCACCACCCAGGATGGAACACCAGGGGCCAAGGGGACAGAAAGGACCTTTCCCTCTTGTTGAGGTGAGCAGGCATTGTGCAGCACAGGGGGTTGACCAAGTGCTCCAACAACTGGGCCTGAAACTTGGGCTCAGACAGAACCTAGCAAGCAGGTTAGCCAAGGCTGGGGAAAAGCACTTAGGTATGACCCAGGGTGGACAAGGAGGTGACCCAGACCCACAGGAGAGGAACCCAGCGACATGGAAAAGTGAATGTGGACAACCTGAGCATAGGACCACCCTCCTGCCTGCACTCGCTGAGCGAGTCGTGGTGAAGACAAAGCAGGGCTTTGTATCAGAAGCCACCATGGGTATGGCTTCAGCTGTTAGTTCCCCTTCTCTTGTCCATGTGATGTTTGGGGGTTTAAAACCACTCGAGGTGTTTTTGTGGACTTCACAGAACTATTTCAGACGGGAGTCCATTGCCCAGAGTAAACCAGCGACGGGGGGCGGGGCATGCTCCTGGGGACAAGCTGGAGCTGCCTGGACGGGTCACGGTCACACGCATGCCTGCACCACAGAGGGCAGCAGCTGACCAAGGCTGCACAGACCAGGACTGCCTGCCTGCGGTCTACCTGGGCATGATATATACGGGGGCCTGAATGTTCCAGCATGTCAAGGCCCCCTTTTCCTGCCCCACCTGGTTTCCTTGGGTCTCTCTCCTTAGCTTGCAGACAGCTCCTGTCACTCTGGCCGTCTGTCCTCTGTATCTGTGTTTTCCTGGCCCACCTGGGGGTGACTGAAAAACCTGGCTGCAGGGGAGGCCGTTGAGTTTGCATAGAAGAGACGCAAAGGAAGATGGGAACCCGGGAAGGCCAGGCCAGGCCCTCTGGGAAAGGAGTCAAGGACCAGGTGCCCTGGGCCCTGAAAACCACGGGCTTCTTTTATCTTCATTCACACACACAAAAAAAGACAATAGACTTTGGGTATTTAACATTTTTCACTTTAAAAAAAAGAAATCAGTGTGAGGGACTTTCTATACTTAGTCCTTAACACTCCTACCGTGAGCCTGTGATGGGCTGTCCCCTTCCATACTTTACAAGTGACTCAGCTGAGGCTGACACAGGTTGGGGACATGGCCAAGATCTCAAAGCCAGCCAGTGACACGGCCAGAACCTAACCCTGCCTCTAATTCCCCCGATTTCCCACTTGCACTTTAAAATAATATAAGCAAGATGTTATTTTTTTTTTTTTAATTTAAAAATCTTTTAAAATAAGATTGTTTTCCTGTATTAGATTCAAGCTGGGCCTTGGAAGAGAAGGAAGGACCGAGAGAACCTGGAAACGTTTGGGAAAGACATGGCCAAAATGAGCAAAGGCTGGGGAGAGAAAGGAGAGAACTTTTCCCCGACCAGGGGACAGAGTGAAGGGGAGGGCGAAAGGAGACCCTCTCCTCTATCTTAATAGAATACTTTTTAAGAAAAAAGGCAAAATACATGTATGAAGGTGTGAATTTGGTGTCAACATACCTTATATATAATCAGAGATATGATGGATTATGGTACAGTGGTGTATTAAGAATTGTAATGCACAAGGAAGGAAGGAAGAAAAGAAAAAGAAAGAAAGAGAGAGAGAAAGAAAGAAATGAAGGAGGGTTCACTAGGTGGTAAGGGCCTGGGGGCAGTGGCCTCCTCCTCTTCCCCCAGCTTCCCAGCTGGGAACACAGGACACTCTTCTGGATCTGTCCATCATTTAGTTGAAAAAATAAAAAAAGAGAAAAGGTCAAGGAGGCTTAATGAATCGCAACTTCCAAAGAGTGTGCATGAAGGAACCCAAGGGAAGAGGAGGGGGGCCCAAGACAGAGTGGATTCCATGATGTCAAGGCAAGGAGGAAAGTTCTAGAATGCATTTGAGAAATCTTTCTTTCTTTCTTCTTTCACTTGATTTTGGGTCTGGAATGGGTGTGGGACACTTGAACACACCACCCAGGAACCCTCCCTCCCTCTGGAGAACTCAGGTGGGCGCTCAGGGGCCCAGGTTTTGCGAGTAGACCGCACACCTGTAGTCTTGGGGCCACCTCTGGGTGTCACTCAGTCTGAGAGGCCTTTGCCAATATCAAAAGGCTGATTCCAAAGTGACTCCGTGCCAAGATGACTCCTCCACCCACGGCAGGTCTTAGGGCACCCGGAGGATTCCAGCGACGTGGCTAAGCCACTGGGAAGATCGCGGGGAGCTTTTTCAATATCGTCTGAGGCTTTAAGGGAGAGCGGATGCAGAGCCGTAATAGATGCTTTCTGATCCTCCTCACACTGCACCTGGCTCTCCTAAGTATTGGTCCTATTACATTTTTAAAAATAGCTCCGAAGTAATTTGTGTGCTGAACTGGCTACAGGATTTTAAAAAAAAAGAAAGAAAGAAAGAAAGAAAAAACCCACCTGAATACCTTCTGCTTGTTCCTATCAGCCAGAGACCGGGAACCGCAGCGGCAGTTTCCTCGGAGCTAATTTTCAGCATTAGGGTTTATCAGGACCTAAATTCCACCCTAATAAACGATGGAACAGCAGCCACTCCTTCAGCCACTTATTTGGGCGACCTGGGAATTGGCAGATGAGTTAAAAATGTTCATTGGTGACAACACACAGCTGTGGAGGTGCAAAGATCTGAGACTCTAATCAGACCAGGTTATATAAGTAGCACTGTCTCATTATCTCTGCGTGGGGGACAGGGTTCACTGGGCAGCTGGGGCTGCACGGGTGTCGACAGAATAGCTAATGGGAAGTTGACACACACAGATATCAACTGAGAAGAGAGGAAGTGGGTGACCCTGTGCCCCCTTCCAACCTTGAGGAGGAATGCAGCGTAGCAGCCGCTGTCTGCAACTCTTCCTGCACCAGGCAACACCAATAACCAGTGTGAACATTTTTCTGGATTTCTAAAAATGGTTATGTAACGACATCCAGAACCTTCTATCGGGCATGCACCATAACATTCTCCTTTGAACTTCGTGTTCTTCCCAACATTCCAAACACAGCTGTGAGGTGGATAAAGCAAGCAATGTTCACAGTGAGACATTCTCCTGTGTGCCCAGCACAGGAGTTAGTAAGCAGTAGCTATTCCTGTCGTGACCCACCACAGTGAGCCTCCTTGGAGGACGATGATCTCAGAACAACTTCCGCTAACAACCATAATTGACCAAGTCATGTAAAGATGAGCAATTTACAAAATATGCTCATGTCTACCAGCTAGCTAACTTCTAAATCTGCCACTCTATGGTGGAGGACTTCTTAGTCAACCTGTAAAGATGCAGCTTGAAGAACACTCTGCAAATAACCCCCTGCTCTTGCCCAAATTTGGCACCTAGTGGAGCATAGTGAACTCAATGGGTCAGCTTTATTGCTGATGAAGCCTGCCGAGGGCATGGCTGAGGGGTGCCATGAGCCTGTCAATATTCCCTCCCAGACCCACTCCCCACAGAAACAGGAGACACACTCCTGCAGCCCCTGGGACAGCCCATCCAAGTTGCAGGTTAAGCCATTCTTGAGGCACCGACCCCGAATCCAGGGCCAGAGGGAAGGCAACCCCCTCAGGCTTGCAGCCTTGTGGAAGATGAGCCCCCCACTAACTGAGAAGCATCCAGAGGCTGTAGCTCCCTCCTCCTCGTGGGGACAGCTGACCTTGAGGCCAAGGGGGCCAGGAGCATTCCTCACCAGAGACCCATGGTGAGGAGGAGCAATTGGAGATGTCCCAGGCACTGGGTTGCAGCATCAGCACAGGGTTCCAAGGGGGTGGCTGTTTTCCCCCCCCCAGGGGACTGTCTCTGTTCCAAAGTTTCTTGCTCGGTAGGAGGCCAGTCCCCAAACAATAGCCACAGCTCCTCTCTCCAGAGGGGAACCACCTCCTTCTGGGACCCAAGGTGGACAGCTTAGAATTCAGACTCTGAATGGATCCAAAGAGTCTATTCACTAACTGACAAATTCACTCCTTTTTCTGCTCTTCTTTCTCCTCAAAAGGCCCAGCCTTGGCGTCCAATATGATTCTTTTCAGAAGGTTCTGCAATGTGGTTACATCACAATATAAAATGCTCAGTACGATTCCCGCAACATGGAGGAGACCAAAATGTGAACAAAAACTCCCTCCCCCCTGGAAATTCCAAGTGAGATATTGAAGTCCAAAAATTAAATCCCCTTCTAAGGAACGTCCAGAGAAGTTGAAGTCCCAAAGACTCAAAGTCCAGAGTTTTCTTAACACGGAGAAGTAAAAGTCCAAAGAAATTAAAGTCCAATTCAAGTTTTTATTTTTCCTGTGACTTGATATGTAAAGAAATTAATGTCCAAAAATTCCCCCCCGCCCCCAATTTCTAGTCCTGCTTAGTCTCCACCAGGAGGACTTGGCCTGGTGGCCTGAGCAGCTGCAGCCTGGGCTGCCTTCCATGGGAATGGGTGTGTCTCCTTCGTGGCCTCTCACGAGCCCCCCACCCTTTTATTTTAGGAGTTCAAAGAGTCAATAGAACCCATAAGATTATTATCGTATCAGCCTCATATTCCACAAAATTTAGAACCGCAAGAAATCCCCAGCCACCGGAGCAGTTATCCGAGCAAAATTGCTTTTTCAGAGTCTAGTATTTAGTCTTGCCAGAGGCCCAGCAATGTTTGGAAGAAGGAGGAAAATCTGTGGGTTAAGCCACAATTGGGGTTCTGAAATCTAAAATGTTAATCAGGGCTTATGTCTTAACAAGTGTAGGGCCAAATTGGGGTGAACTCCTGACTGGCCAGCAAGCCATGTGACTCCAACCCAATTCTTAATCCCCCCCATAGCCCTCTCCCTCGGTTCCAGACAAGATCAGAAGCAACACAAAGAAGAATGGCATTTGGGACGCTGGATCCAGTCCTTCTGACCCCTGCCTTTGTGCTCCATGGATCTGTGCGGGGCTGACCCCCTGGGCCTGTGCGAAGCTGCAAGCACCATTCTGCCCACGGATGCTTTGAAAACGACCATGCCTCCCTGGGCACGGCAGGTTCAGGTGAAGCTAGCGGCAGCCACCGTGGAGGGTCCTTGACCCAGGCCAGAGGCCTACCTGCTTGGGTCTGGCAGCCAGAATTTGCTGAAGTCCACTTTTTAAGATAAATGGTCTGAAAATAGCCATTTTCCCACCAATAAAGCTTCTGTGATTGGACACATCATATGAAATTAAGTGATGGTTTAACTTTAGGAGATTTTCCAGTATGCAGAGGGAGAAGACGAATGAATTCAAAATGACAAGATCATCAAGGTCCTGGGCACTGGGCTATGTGGTTGGTTGAGGAGCCTAAGGTCTGTTCCATATAGGGACCTGAGGAGCGGGCAGAGGAGGAAACACAGGCTCCGAGAGTCACACGTGATGAGCAGGCAGTCCGAGAGGAGTGCAGGCCTCCTAGTTCCAAAGCCAGAAGTTTCAATTCGTGGTGACAATGTTTAAAATCAGCGCAGTGACCCACTGCTTCTCCCCAGATCTCCTCCACTCATCTCCAGTATAATTGAGATGGCTTTCCTGCCCTTATCTGTCTTCAGCTTTTGACAAATAGCATCTATTTTCCACTGCACCAAATCTAGAAATGACAGAAAAGCATAAAAAAATAGCGATTGTAATTTTGTCATTCAGAAAGAAGCCCTGTTAACATTTTGACGTGCATTCTCAGTGTCTGTTTGCCACTTGTGTGAGTATACGCGGGTGTGCGCACACACATTCTATAAAGACCACTGGTGATTTTGAGTTGTTCCCAAGTTTATTTCCCTTCTTAGTGCCTCCCCTTTTTCTTTTTTTTTTTTTCCTTTCCTCAGGCAGCTAGAAGGCAATGTGTTCATCACCTCAGGGAGCAAAGATTCAGGGCAAAAAGCTGAAAAGAAGGAGTGTCCGGTTTCCCAGATCCAGGCCCATCAAGGATATTATCCGTGTTGCCTCTGAGGCAAACAATTCTTCTCCTCTTTCCAATATTTACACTTCATAATACTTTCTGCTGATGTATTGTTGACTAGGAGTGCCAGGAAAATATTTAAAAGTTGGGATGATGGAAAGTTCTCATGGCGAGGTCTGACTTTAATATCTGGGTTTCCCCATCAGAGGTGACAGTGGCCAGTTTGACATAAATGCTCTTAATCCTGGTTAAGGAGGTCTTCCACTCTTTGTTGCTAAGAAGTTTCTGTTTAAAGTTGTTATTAAAAATCGGGAATGATATTGAAAACTTACCACATGCATTTTGGCAACTTGTCTGCTAATCATGTGACTCACTCTCCTTTCATTTATACAGATGTTGAATCGTATCAATAGATTTTCCATTTTTCCGTGCTTGATTTTGCTCTGTTTGTTCAAGTGAGCTGCCGGGTTTGATTTGCTAGTCAAGCCAAACATAAGATTAGTTTTTAGCAGCCCTGAGCTTGTGCTCTTGAGAGACACAAAACATTGTAAGATAAATTGGAATAATTTTATCATTTTTCTTGCTTACATAACAGGACAGAATTATTTTTCTTGAAAAAGTTTGAACGCTTGATCATAAAAACTTCTGGGCTTGGAGCCTTTTTGGAGATGATTCTTTAACAGGCTTTTCTGTTTTACTCATTATTACTGATTAATTGAGGATTTTTATCTCATCTTGTGTCAATTTTATAAAACTTGACGACATAAAGGACTGCTGCATTGAGAACTCCAAACTTATTAGCACAGAATCACACACAGTTTATGTTTATTTTTCTGGCCAACTAATTGAGTATATTTTTTTTGTTAGACTTTCATTAATTTGTTTCTTTTCCAAAAGAATCTGCTCTTGGGTTTAGGACTAAACACTATTAAACACTCATTGCTTCTTTCTTACAAGTGATCTTTTGGGATGGCATGGTGGTGATGTTTCCCTTTCTGACTGAAGTGAAGTTTATTTGTCTGTTTATTAGAAATGAAATGACTTAGTGGCATTGGATTTCTCTGATTACAGACTTGACTCCCACCCACTGGTTTCCACCTGTGATTCACTCAGCTGTGGAGCTGTGGTAACTATTGCTGTCTACCAAGTCTGCACCTGTGCAGGGCAGCAGCATGCACAGTTGGCTCAACTTTCTTGAGAGTATCTCTGTTCATCTCATCTTTCAGTTCTGTGTGTGACATCAGGATCCTTTCAATTCATCTTTCTATTTCATTAAATGTGATCCATTTTTTCTTTCTTTCTTTTCTTTTTTTTTTGCTGAACCGTGGAATTGATATAGTAATTTTAAGATTCCCAAGCATTATTTAATAGTCCTTTCTAATTCTGGTTCCTAAGCCATGAGAATCTTCACATGATTACTTTTTCACATTATTACTTTGTCATTCATCTCTGTTTTTTCTGGGTATCCTTCTAGATGTGGTCTGTACAATTTCTGAGTTGAGGTGTCTCGTAGTTTTTGAAATGCCATACTCTGATGGCTTTTAAAGAGCAGACATTTCTTTCTCACAGTCATAGAGGCCAGGAAGACCAAGACCAAGGTGCCCACGGACTGAATGTCTGGTCAGAGTCCATTCCTGGTTCCTGGGCCTGCTGTGTCTTGACAGGGTGGGAGGTGAGGGTCTCCCTTGGGCCTCTTCCACAAGGACACTAATCCCACTCATGAGGCTCCACACCCTGACCTCATCACCTCCCGAGACCCCGCCTTCTAACACCATCACCTGGTAGGCTAGGATTCCAGCATAGATATTCATAATTCAGCACTTTGAAAAGGAAGAAGAAGTTTTTTAAGGTAGAAAGGCATCCATTAATTCAATATTAATGATTCCACCCTTATGCCCTTTTTTGTTGTTGTTGTTGTTAACCAGTACGCCAAGGACCGGGAGGGCAGAGATCCCAAATGTCACTCAGCAGGCATTTCCTAATCCAGGAGACCTCTGTCGTTTTACTAGAACAGACCCACTTTACCGTCATGCTGACTCTGGACAAATTCGTAGATTCTTCGAAGTTTAAGGAGTTTGAACAGTTTCTTTCCCTAACATCTAGGAATGGTGAAGTTTTCCTTTGGCCTCTATTATTTTGGTCATTTCAGTTAAAAATGTAAGAAAAATTAAAATTTTTGTGTTTTTTAATTGTCATTGTTTTAGAAGTTCAAAATATTTTTTCTCTTAGGAGGAAGATTGACCCACTTGTGTCTATTGTTATCCATGATTCCCTTGGTCTCATGTTGGAGACGCCATTTTCTGTATTTTGAACTTTACGATGTTCAGTTTTCTGCCTTTGACTGTGTGCTCCGTGTGTTCTTTTCCTCGGACAATGAGAAGTCACCTATATTCTGACATTCACGATATCCTGTGTACGTCTACCTG
This sequence comes from Callospermophilus lateralis, assembly GCF_048772815.1. NCBI lineage: Eukaryota > Metazoa > Chordata > Mammalia > Rodentia > Sciuridae > Callospermophilus > Callospermophilus lateralis. Next base: position 10,939,188 of record NC_135308.1, read on the forward strand.
TCCATCATCTACCTTTCCTCTTATCATGGTTTAAATTGTTGCTGTGTTTCCATTTGTCCTCTTCTTCAGGATAATGATGGTGCTGGATTTCTGGAACCTTCTGTCTCTCATGTCTGGGATTTTTCTCTCGTTGCCTTTTTCTTTGAGCTTCCAATTGGCAGCCTAGGAGGGCACCTCCAGCCCGTTCTCTGTTCACAGACTTTATATGGCGCAGGCTCTCTGTACCTTTTCAGACTTCTTTTTTTACTTGTAAAATTTATTTTGATTAATTATGACTTATACAATAAAACACCCATTTGAAATGCAGTGTGATACATGTTGGTGAGTCCACACCAACCAATCCAGGTGCATAGAATGTTCCCATCATCTCCAAGCACACGCTCACGACCCTGCAGTCAAGGTCCCCCAGTGAAGGTGACTGCTGATCTGTCTTCTGACTCTATAATTAGTTTGCTTCTTCTACAGTTTCATATAAATGGTATATAATAATTTTTTAATAATAAACCTAATTACATAGTATATAATAAATTTTTTAGGTGGGTCTATTTTTTCATCAAACATGATTTTGAGATTCATCCAGATTCTTCTATCAGAAGCTCATTCTTTTTTAATGAATAGACTACATTTTATTTACCTATGCTCCCATCAATGGACATTTATGTTTTCTCAAATATTGGCTGTTATGAATAAAGCTGCTATAATATTCAAAGACTTTTTTTGGGTTTTTTTTTTTGTTTTTTTTGGTAGTGCTGGGGATTGAACCCAAGGCCTTGTGCATGTAAAGACTCTACCAATTGAGCTATATCCCTGGCCCTTCACATACTTTTTGAGGACTTATATTTTAATTCATCTTGGGTAAAAATCTAGGAATAGAATTGCTTAATCATCTAGTGAATGCATCTTTAATTTTATGAAAAACAACAAATTGTTTTCCAAAGTAGTTATAAACTTTTACACACACCAACAGTAAATGAGATTCTAGTTCCTCCTTACCAACACTTAATATTATCAGAATTTCTGATTTCAATTCTTCTAATGGATGTATGGTTTATCTCATAGTAATTTTGATTTGTATTTTCCTGATGATTAATAACATTTAACATCTTTCAAAAAGCCCTTATTACCTATTTGTTCATCTTCTTTTGCGAAGTGTTTGTTCAAGTCAGTTACATGTTTTTTAGTTGGGTGATTATCTCTCTATGACTGAGTTTTAAAAGTTTTTTATATATTCTGGATACATTGTCAGATGACATCATTAGAAATAATTTCTCTTAGTCTGTGGCTTGCCTTTTCATTTTCTTGATGAAATATCTTTTATTATAGACTTTATTTATAGTTGTTGATCATACGCCATTGTAAGAAATAACAGAGAGAGAGCCTGTGAACCCTTTACCCAGTTTCCATCAGGGCTAATGCCTTGGAAAACCACAGGACAATGTCACAACCAGGAAACTGGCATAGATATAATCCACCACCCTACTCAGATTCCCCTTTTATGCACCTCCATCTAGTTCCAGGTGGTTTTCTCTGGTGTGTAGGTTGGGTACTTGCCACCACATGCAAGATGCAGAACAGAAGAATCCCTGTGTTATTCTCTTAAGACCCCCTCCACCCATCAGCCTCCCTCTTCCCACACCCTGTCCTCACACCTTGGCAATGACTAATCTCTTCTCCATCTCTATAGGTCTGTTGTTTCAGGAACGTTATATAAATGAAATCTCAGTATGTAATCTTTGGGGATTTTTTTTCCATTCAGCATAATTCTCCTGAGATTCATTCAAGCGGTTGCATACATCAAGAGTTTGCTAATTTTTAATGCTGAGTAGTACTCTATACCAGTTTGTTTAAACATTCCCTCATTAAAAGACATGTGGTTTGTTTCCAATTTGGGATGATTTTGAATAATGCTGCAATGAAAATTCATGTTCAGGGTTTAAAAAAAAAAACTCACACAAGTTTTCATTTCTCTGGGATAAATGCCCAGGAATGCAATTGTCGGATTATATGGTAATCATATGTTTAGTATTATAAGAGACTGCCAAACCATTTTCCAAAGTGTCTGAACCATTTTGCACTCCCACTAGTAATATAGGAGAAAATCAGTTTCTCCATAAACTTGCCAACAGTTGTCATTACTTTTTATTTTAGCCATTATGATGAGCATGTAGCAATTCTCATTGTGGTTCTAATTGGCATTTCCATATTTACTAATGAGGTTGAGTATCTTTTATGTAGTTATTCACCATCTAAATTCCATCTTCAGTGAGGTGTCTCTTCATGTTTCTCACTCATTTCCTAATTGTGTTATTTTTTAACTTTTGAGTTCTGAGAGTTCTTTATGTATTCTAGCTAGTACTCCTTTATGTATTCTAGCTAGTACAACAACTCCTTTTTGTTGCACATGTGGTTTGCAAACATTTTCTCCTGTCTGTGCTTATCTTTTCATCTTTTTAGTAGAGTCTTTGCAGCACAAAAATTTTAATTTTTCTTTCTCGGGTTGTATTTTTGGTATCAAGTCTAAGAATTCTTTTTTTTCTTCCCAGAATGGGGAGAGACATTTATAACACAATTTTTTTAAAAATCTTATATTTGGAAAAAAATTCAAATCAATAAAGATATAGTACAAGATATAATCTAAGGGATTTGAACAAGCACTTCCAATGAAAATTCATTTCAATGGCTATTAACATAGAAAAATTCTCAGCCTCATTAGTCATCAGGGAATGTAATTAAAACCACAATGTAATACCACTGCATACTCAACCTAATGACTGAAATAAACATGGGTAAGATTAAATGTTTCTGATGATATGATTAAATTTAGATTCTGCCTTCTGATAGAGCAGAAATGGGAACAAACACTTTGCATTTAGTCTTTTCTACTAAATTTGAGCATACCAATTACCTAAAATTTCACTGTAACAGATTCAACCAAAATGGTTTTTCTTTACATATTTTTTAAAATTTGTTCTAATTAGTTATACACAACGATAGAATGCACTGTGATACAGAATACATAGATGGAATATAATTTCTCATTCAGTGGTTGTACACATGCCAAACTTTCCATCTACCTAAGAATTCTTCACCTAACTATAGGTACTAAATATTTTCTCTTAAAAATTTTATAGTTTTCTATTTTACTTTTAGGTCTATGATCTATTTTGAGCTAACATTTGTAAAAAATTTATATCTAGGGTCTTTCTTTCTTTCTTGGCCTATGGATATCCAACTGAAATGTCATTTAAAGCGTGACATTTTTAGTTTTAGTGAAGTTCAATTTATCAATCCTTAAAATTTTCATGGATAGTATTTTATATATCTTAATACATCTTTTTGCAAAGATTTTCTTTTTTTAATAGAATTTTAAAGTTTTAGATTTTATGTTTAAGTTATGATTTATTTCAAGTTTTGTATGTTGGGCCTGAAATAAGGGTAGAGGTTCAATTTTTTTTTCTTGTCTGAATTTCAATTGTTCTAGCACCATTCACTGGAAAGACTGTTCTTTTTCCACTGAGTTACCTTGACATGTGTGTCAAAGTCAACTGATCATATATTTGGTGGACCTATTTCATTAATTCTGTTTCATCAATCTATATTTACACTCTTTTTGCGGGGAGGGGTACCCAGAATTGAACTCAGGAGCACTCAACCACTGAGTCACATACACAATGCCATACTATTAATTACGAAGCTTTATAGCAAGTCTTAAAATCAGCTTTTTAATTTCACGCTTTAAAAAAAAAATTGGCTATTTTAAATCTTCGTATTTCTATATAAATTTTAGAATCGGCATGTCAATTTCTACAAAAAGGCCTTCTGAGATTTTGATTGTGTTGAACCTGTTAATTTAGGAAGGGAGAACATCTTAACATCTTAAACAAACTTTGCCTACTCCTCAAATTATTTAGATATTTTAAAAACTTCCTCAGCAACATTTTATAATTTTCAGGGACTCAAATTACATGTTTTATTTTATACTGTTCCACAGACCACTTAGTCCTGTTCATTATTTCAACCTTTTCTCTCAGCAATTTCTATTACTATGTCTTCAAGTACACTGATATGTTCTTGTACTATACACAATATCTTACTTACTGAGCTCAGTTATTTGATCATTGGAGATAAAGTATTTTTAAGTTCTAAAATTTCTACTTGACTCTTTTTTGTATTTTCTCTTTTTTTTTCTGCTATCATCATGTTATTCTCTGAATTCTTGAATAGATTATTATAGCAGCTATTTTAAGATTCTTTCTGCTAACCCCATTATCTCTATAATTGCTGACATTTTTCCTAATGACTGATTTTTCTCATGGTTATAGATCTTTTATGCCTGCTTCTGAGTATGCCTACTAAGTTTTAAAATTGGATCCTAATTATTGTAAACATAACATCGTTGTTTGAATTTTGTTTTCTTCCTTTAAAGAGTGCTGATTTTTGTTTTGAAAGGCAGTTAGATAACTTGCTAATCCACTTAATCTTTTTGATTTGAAGTTTGTAAAGAACAATCTAGAAGAGCCTTCATTCTAGAGCTAATGTTGTCCTACCACTAAGACATAGTCTCCATGGGGTGATATTTTAACATGATTCTAAACGTAAGATAATCAAAGGAGTAAAATAAAAAATTTCTTTCTGACAACTACCCAAAGCCACCCAATTTCCTTCTTGGTAAGTAATCAATATTCCCAATTTCTTGTGTATTTTCCCAGAGGTGGTTCATACATATACACGTGTGATCCATTCCTCTCTCTTTCAGAAATGTAACATATGCTACATGCTGTTTTGTACCTTGCTTTGTTAAAAAAAAAACAAAACAAACAAACAAAAAAATCTATTTACCTCTTGGAGATATTCTATATCATCTGTATTCCATTTTTAATGCAACTATTTTCTTTGACCATTTTTCCTATTTGTTGGCATATAAGTTGCTTTTATTTTTGCTAGTATATTCATCATATAGCTAATATTTAATAAATTTGTCATTTGCACATAACGTGCATATCCTCGTAGGATCCCTACAGCATATTTACAGGATACGTTCCCAGACATGTGTGAATAAAAATGTGCATTTTTAATTTTCAGATATTGGCAGATTTCCTTCTATAGAGAGAATGCCTATTTGCTCTAGTTTCCAAAAGACATTGTGTCACTGTAGTTATTAGCACAAGTACATTTTGTTCTTAAAAGTGTCTGGTTTGGGATGATGAGTTTTATGACTGCCCTTATCTATGGTGGCTGTGCCAATTTGTACCCTGGTCCCGATCTTGACTTTTAATACTTTCTTATGTCTGATTCTCTCTCAAATTTACATTTTCTTTTTTGAAGTCCAGGCCACCGCTTATTTGGATACCTCCTGGAAAACTCAAGATGTCAATAAAATTTCTAATTCTTTCCCGACAGTCACCCTCAGCCGGTGACCTTCGCATGAGCAAGGGGTAATGCCAGGTGTACCTGTGTTCAGCTCGGGGACCTGAGGCCAGTGCTCCATTCCTCTGTTTTCTTCACTGATAACCGTGAGGAAGCCGTTACCTTCCAAGTCTCAGATTCCTCACTGGCAAAACCAGAGCCATGTTACCTGCCTCTTTCTTGGCTGCACTGTGGTGAGTGAATCAGGCAGCGTAGGTGGAAACACCCCTTCCAGTTCCCAGCAGGTGTTCCCAAATCAAAAACCCTCGATCCATCTCCTCCCACCCTCAGGATGCTCTCCTGCAGGTCCCCTGCGTTCAGTCCACACCGCACAGAGCACGTGGGGTGGGAACCAGGCAAGCCCAACGCCTTGCAGGAGGGTTTTTGTAGGAACTAGTTTATTTCTGAAAAGTGAACAGGGGAAGGGTTCCCTAGCCCACCTGAACACTGAACAAGGAACTGCACTCGTCTTTGAAGTGAAGTCACCTAGACTATCATCAAAGTCAGAATGTGACAGTCCTTTCTTGGCTGTTTTTTCCCCAACATTTTCCTGGTTAGGTAAGACTGTTGAATTTCTTTTCAAAATGACTTGCACTTCTCAACCCTTCTTTAATTTTAGGAGACTTGGGGTTTAATGGATTGGATAATAAGATTTTAGTATTTTTCATTCTGTGGGATTTGTTTGTTGATTTGTTTTTGTTTTTTTTTTAGGAAAATGACCCTTGAATATTAGTTATTACACCTTCGTGTTGAAAACACTAGAAAAACTTGGGATAGTAGGAACATGCCTCAACATTGTAAAAGCTATCTATGTGAAACCCAAGGCCAGCATCATTCTAAATGGAGAAGAATTGAAAGCATTCCCTCTAAAAACTGGAACAAGACAAGGATGTCCTCTTTCACCACTTCTATTTAACATAGTTCTTGAAACTCTAGCCAGAGCAATTAGACAAAAGGAATAACTTACAGGGATACAAATAAGTAAAGAAGAACTCAAACTATCACTACTTGCTGATGACATGATTCTATATCTAGAAGATCCAAAAAATTCCACCAGAAAACTTTTAGAACAAATAAATGAATTCAGCAAAGTAGCAGGATATAAAATCAACACCCACAAATCAAATGTATTCCTATACATCAGAGATGAATCCACTGAAAGAGAAATCAGGGAAACTACTCCATTCACAACAGCCTCAAAAACAAAACAAAACAACAACAACAACAACAAAAAAAACCTGGGAATCCATCTAACAAAAGAGGTGAAAGGCCACCACAATGAAAACTACAGAACACTAAAGAAAGAAATTGAAGAAAACCTCAGAAGATGGAAAGACCTCCCATGCTCCTGGAGAGGCAGAATTAATATTAAACTAAAATGATGAGTTCAATAACTATCTATAGTACAAATAGAATATTTGCTAAAACAATTTACAATTTTCAATGGTGGATGAGAGAACAGAGGTAGTGTAGTATGCAATATTCATGAGAGAGGAAGAGAGAAGCTAGAAGTAAAAATTCAGAGGAAGAATGGAAGAGGAACTGACAGAGATTGGCTGTTGGTTGGAGAAAAGTTGGAAAGAAAATAGACAAGAGAGAGGAAGAATTCAAATAAAGAAAAAAATTAAAGACATAAGAATATAACAAAAATGCAAAACACCATTCATCTATCATTATCCTCCACACACTGATGCCTAAAAAAATCCTGTTCCAAATATGAGAGAGAGAGAGAGAGAGAGTAGTGAATCAAAAAATAAAATAAATATTGCTGGAAAGTCGAACTGTCTCTGTCAGTGTTCAACAGTTTCTCAGCCCTGTCTCTGACATCTCTCAGGATCACCAAACCCAGATGAGCCCTTGCAAACCCAGTCTCTATCCCACCAATCTGGGCTCCAGATACCTCAGGCTCAGCCACACTGCAGTCCCAAGATCTCAATGCTGCTCCTATTGCAGAGAGACCACCAGGGATACACTCATGCAGAGGAGCAACCCCGAGGTGCAGCAGCAAGACAAGGGCCACCAGCACTCTCCGCAGGAAGACCCTAGGTTCCTCCAAACCTGCAGTCACCCCCACACTGGAACTGCAGGTCCCAGCTGAAGTCCCCAGAGGCTCTTGTGGTGGTAAACCTGCTGGCACCTGGATCCCAGGCCCTAACAGATGTCCCAAAATGGGTGCAGTCACATGCAACCAAACCTGGAGTCTCCCCTGCAGTGGCGGTGGTGGTGGTTGGCAGCAGGCAGCAGGTCGCAGTAGCAGTAGCAATAGCAGTAGCAGTAGCAGTGCAGGCAGCCACTGGTGGGACAGGAGACCTGCAGTTCAGCAGCAGCAACCACTGAGGTAGCATGAGAATTCACATCAGAGGTTACTGATGCCGCCGTGCCCAGAGAAGAGACCTCCAGGGTGGCAGTGGAATACAGCTTATTCTAATTAGGACCCATTCTTGTGGTTGTACCTGATGTGGAGTTTCACTGGTCATGGATTCATATATTAGCAGAGGAAAGTGGTGTCCGATTCATTCTACTGTCTTTCCTAATTCCCTTCCCTGTCTTCCCCCTCATTCCCTTTGTCTAATTCAATGAACTTCCATTCTTCCCTCCCCACCCCCTAATTTGTGTTAGCATCTGCATATCAGAGAGAACTTTGGCCTTTGGTTTTATGGGATTAGCTTATTTCATTTAGCATGATAGTCTCCAGTTCCATCCATTTACTAGCAAAAGCCATAATTTCATTCTTCTTTATGGCTGAGTAATAATTCATTATGTACATGTAGCACATTTTCTTTACCATTCATCTGTTGAAGGACACCTAGTTTGGTTGCATAGTTTAGCTATTGTGAATTGAGCTGCTATAGATATTGATGTGGCTCTGTCACTAGAGTATGATGATTTTAAATCCTTGGGTTACATACCAAGGAGTAGGATAACTGGGTCAAATGGTGGTTCCATTTCAAGTTTTCTGAGAAATCTCCGTACTGTTTTCCAGAGTGGTTGCACCAATTTTTAGTCCCATCAACAACATATGAGTTACCTTTTGCCCCACATCAGAGGAGAAATATTAATTTGGATGCTTCTCATGAGTAAGGAGATGGCATCTATGAGATCCATAGGGGATGTTTCAACAACTCGTTAAGAAAAATAAGGCCTAATGAATTCATCACAAAAGTCTTTTCTGACATATGAATTTATTTTTGAGAAAAGTTTCACAGAGCCTTAATAATTAAATTCTACTAGGTTAAGAATTCAACAGATCACTTTTGTTGTAAAGAAAAAAATTACATAAAACCCAGGCTGTCCCGGGAAATGGAGAGCACGTGGTCTCCTAGGTGCCGGGACCGGCTGCTCAAGCAAGCTCTCCATACATCTGCCCGCCTGCCAGCTCCTTTCCATCAAACACGCCGCGATGTTAAAGAGGAAGCCCCTCCTGCATAACAGTAACAGCGACAGCAAGCCACGCCAGGGAAAGTCCTCGGAAAATTTCAAAGTGCTTTTGCATAAATTATCTCATTTGATCCAACCCATATGTGTGAGCGCAGCCCAAGGCCGAAATGTCAGCACGATCCAGTTCAAATTCCCCGTCTTTCTCACATACTTGTTCTCAGCACAGAGAGGAAGACGACCCAGGGCTGATGGGAGGTGAGAGGACAGGAGGACCTTTCACACCGTCTGGGGAATGGCTCCGGTTTCAGGTCACCAGGCTGGCCTCCCAGGGCCACCCTCTGCTGCCTGCAGTGCTGGTTCACCCACTCCTGCCACTCAAGAGAGTGCAGTTACCCCAGTGGCCTGTGCCCAGGGCACCATGAAGGGGCCCAGGGGCCCCATGCCCTTTCTCAGAGGCTGGAGCCAACCCAGGGAGCTTCTCTGAGGCAGGCGGGCTCAGCCAGGCCCACAGAAACCACCTGTAGACTGGACGGAGCGAGAGCCCAGCCAGGGAAGGAGCCAGGGGTCCCGGCAGCCTCAGTCCTGGGGACACAGTGAGGCTGCTTGCTACAGAAAATAAGGGAAGGGCTCGGGAGGGTGAGGGAATTGACTCGGGAGTTAGGGTTGGACCAAGTTTAGGGAATCAGGAAGCCACTCTAATGTAATGTCCTGGGTGAGCAGAGCAGGGTCAGTGGGCCAGCTTCATGGCGAGGCCTTGGAGCACGTGCACCCCGGTAGATGGGATGCTGGTGCCTGTCACTGGCAGACATAGGAGACACAGAGCTGGAAGGTGGCAGAGAGATTCTGTCTGCTTTTCCTTGGCTTCAAACACCATATCTACACCCACAATTCCTCCACCTGGAAATCTCACCAAGGGGTCCTTTCTGAAGACCAGATCTGTGTGCAGGGACCCCTCCTCTGAGGTTTCCTTTCCCACAGTACAGTCACCTGGTCAATGAGGAGGAGTGCACCACGACCGAATATTTTGAGAGAGACAGAGAAAGACCACAATCACCTAACTTCTGTTATAGTACAGTGTTACAATTGTTCTATTTAGTTATTATGTGATTGTTGTTCATATCTTACTATTGCCTGATTCATAAATCAAACTTTATCAAAGGTGTGCCTGGATAGGAAAGCCAGACTATATTTAGGGTTCAGTACTATCTGTGCTTTCTGGCACCCCCAGAGTCTGGGGAAGTCTTCCCTGAGGCTAGGGGACTACTGTGTGGACATTGGATATGACCACTCAAAGTTTCCAAGTTGATCTCAAATTTCACATTAAAAAAAATTCTTAGCCTCTCCCCCTCACCTATTTCTCCCTGGTGTAGCTCAGTGAACATGACCTCCAGAAGCCCAGGGTCACTCTTGGTGGCCCTTCCCTTGCCTCCACGAGCTTACTCAGCACTAACGCCTGTGGATATCATCCCCGTCCATAGTGCGGTCTGACTTTCTCTCTCCACTCTCTGCCAGTCATCAAGACCACCGTCCTCCCGTCCACACCCGAGGATTCCGAGTTCTCCTCCCACTTCCACTCTCGATCCTTCCTTCCTATTGGCCACAGGGCAGCTTGGGTGGCTTTTTAACAGTGTAAGTTGGATGACATTTCTTTCCCTCACAGGACCTTCGGTAGCTTCCCATTGCACTTAGGATAAAATCCAAAATCCTTATCATCGCTTATGAAGTGCTGGACTCCGTGACTTCCCACCTGTCCAGCCTCATCTCCTTCTTTTCTCTTTCATTCCACCAACTTAACCTGGGCAGGCTCTACAGTCCTCAAACGGTACCAGCTTTTCTGCCTCAGGGCCTTTGCATAGATGGTTTTTCCCATTCTTTGCCTAGTTAATTTCAACTTTTGCTTCGTTTGTCCGCAAAATGCTACTTCCTCAAGGAGACCTTTTGGAAACCTATTAATCTAAATTACACCCCTGTATCAATTAGGGTTCTTTGGCTGCAAGCCAATTGGGGAAGAAAAAGAAATAATTGGAATGACACGAGGTCATGTAGAGAGTCAAAGGGAAAGCTGAGAAATGGGATCCAGGGACCCAAAGGACCAGAACTGATGGCCTGTTGATGGCACGTTCATGGTAGTAAAACAAACTTTTTTCTTTGGGTCAGTCTGTTAAGGCTCTACCCAGAGAGAGAAGCTGATTGGCCTCGCTTAGATCACTTGTTGGGGCAGGGTCCAGTGACAGGGGACTTTGAATGACAGCAACACACAGTGAGGGAGGCTGGTTTCCACCGGGCAATCGGGCTCTTGGGAGAAGAGGGGATGGGCGTTGGGTGACACTGGTGACTGCTCGCATGGCATCCCATTGTGCCACCCTGGTCCCCTTGATACCACAGTCACCCCGGGTAATTACATGGCGTGGCAGGCTCAGGGCAGACCTCACTGTCCCCAGTCTCCGGCCTCCCCTGCAGACGGGAAGGAGGCTGATGGAATTCAGGGCAGGGCCACCTCCTCCTTCCAGCCCTGGTCTCCGAAATCTCCTGCAAGATCCCGACCATGAACTAAGGAGCCCAGAACCACGAAGCCTGCCCTGGGAGAGCCCTGGTCCCCGAGTCACCACTGGTCTGAGTGGGAGCAGGAAATAATTGTACTGAGGTTAAGTCTGAGACTGCAGGGTCCTGAGTGGCAGTTGCTAAGGAGCACTACGCAGACCGTTAGAAGCTTCTATCTGTTTCTATTGCTTAACATCCATCTCCTCCAAAAGATTATCAACTTCTTGGAGTTCTGGACTAGGTCCATGCCTCTAGCACCTACAATAGTGGTAGACAATAAATATTTGTTGAATAAAGACATTTTTTCCTGTCCAACTCCTTCGAGTGTCCTAAGAAAGAAAATCTAGCTTACAAGGTAGCAAGACTTTGCACATGATGTCTACCTATGCACTAAGCTTCCAGCTGGGCAGAGACTCACAGGCAAGAAGTCTTAGGCCATTTCTTCAAGTCAATGTCCTGAGATCTGCCAGGACTAGCTACGGCACATCATGGAAATACTGGGAATGTGATTGAAATCTAACAGCAGGTTACCTGTGACACTGCAATTGCTTCAGTCATTTCTTTGTCTTTAAAATGCCATATAATTGCTAATGTAATTAGTAATGTATACAGAAGGGGCTTGTGCAATTACTGAGTCCTAAGATCAAGTAATTAATGTTCTGTCAACAAAACAGCAACTGTTTCATTAGCAACTGCTTGAATCTGGAAACAAGTATAATCAGATGCAGACACAACAACCTGAACATTATCAACTCAGCTGATTTTTTTAAGTCACTAAAATGTCAACCCACAACAGTGAACATAAAGGGACTTTCAGACAATACCCTTGCAGCCCAAACAAATGCAGAGCTGGATGGACAGGTGGGTGGACGGATAGAAGAAGATGGATGATAGATATATAATAGAATAAGATAGATCAGATAGAACAGATGTATGGATACATAGAAAATAGATGTTTGATCGAGAATATAGATGCATAGAACATAGGTGATTGACGGAGAAGAGATAGGCAAAACCAAATTGCTTTGGTTTGTTTTCAACCTCAAAAGCAATAAGAATCTCATACTTAAACATCACAGGGAAACTGAATCCTGAAATTCAGGAAGGATATATGGATTTTAACTTAGACTGAGCCTCTCTGCTGTCCCAGGGTGATCTTATAAAAAGCATTTAATCTGACTGAGATGCAATTTTCTCATCTGATAAATAGATTGCCATCTGACTTATGAAAAGTGAGGTCAGGATATGAATATCTAAGGAAGGTCTCTGTGAATGTGCTCACCTGTGCTTCAATAATAGGCAACTCTCCAAATCTCGTGGTTCCCAACAGCAAACCTACTTCCTGAGTCTGGGTCTGTGGGTGGTCCTGCCACAGTGCTGCTCCAGCTCAGGCTGCCTGGGGTCTTTCTGCTTTAGCACCCAGGACAGAGGAGAAGTCCGAGCGGCACGTGTTCTCAGTGGGAGGAGAGGAGCCCAGGGACGGAGTCAGAGCACGTCTCTGCTGGAACCGTGTTTCCATGCTCGGGCTCCTCTGGCCACTTGGGGCAGGTGGATGAGACATGGATGTCGTGGGGAAGGACATCTCACATGGTAGGGAAGGAGAGTAGAGCAGATATTTGTCCAATCATAAATCCCCAAAGAGAAATCGCTTTCAACTTCTCAGTTTGTATTATACTTCATGAGCACCCTGTTTTTTGGGGGAAAGGGACCAAACGAGTCAGAATCTTTTATTAGTCGTATTTTTATGTCTGGGGAAAGTGTGGTATTTGGAACAAAGGGAAGAGAACTCAACTGGAAGCTGGAGTGCTAAACCTCTGTGTTACTTCCCTGTTTAGTTTTACTGTTGGCTAATTATGTGACTTCAAGCAAATCACTTCATCACCCTGGGCCTGAGAGTCTTCACTATGGAAGTAAGAGGATTTGACCAGGTGATGTCCAAAGTGCCTTTGAGCCCTAACATTCTAACTCATGATAGATTACCTTTTAGAGTTGAAGTTTAATGTTGTTTGGGGTATGGAGAGATGGTTGATTAATATTTATTTAATTTAGAGAACAACTCAATGCAGTGAAGACAGTCGCAAAAGTTGTTCTGCTGTGCTGGAGAAACAGAATGGTGCTGGCTGTCCTCACCCCAACCCCAGCATCAGCACCAGCTGGGAGAATCAGCTGTCAGGCAAACAAAGCCCTGGCTTTACAAGACAGAACTGCTCACCCTGGAAGGAAGCGGATCGGCAGCAAGTCCATTCAGAGCACCTGCCTGGAGATGGCTAATTTGGAGGGGCTCACGTTTGAAACTGTTCTTTCCTCTCTTTCCATGGGATCATAGGTGCAGATCAGAAGCCACAGAGGTGTCTCAGGTGAATCAGGTTCAGTTGCTTTGGAGGACAGCTATCCCTGCTTTGAAGTCCTCCTGAGGTCCCCCAAAGTAAATTTCACAAGCTTTATATGGCTACGTTTCACATCAGACCATCCTATATATATACTTTCAGAATTTAGCAAAAAAGAAAAAAATCATCCAAATGTGTATATGTGATGTGCAGCTGTCCCTCAATATAAGGGGTGGTTGGCTTAAGGGCCACCCCATGGGTACCCAAACCTGAAGATGCTCAGGTTCCATATGTAACTGGTGTAGCCTTTGCATAGAACCCACACAATCTTCCTATGTGCATTAAATTACCTCTAGATGACTTAAATAGCTAATAAAATGTGTAAATGCTGTGTGCACAGTTGGCATAATGAATTATTTAAGGACTAATGACACGAAGTCTGTACATCTTCCTACGGATATTACATGTTTTCTAAACGTTTTTATTTTGTGGTTGACTGAATCCGTGGACGTGTGGATTCAGAGGGCTGGCGGAACTTCCAGGGCATGTCCTGTTTGGGATAAGGACTAGGGACAATGGAGGACATGCCACTGGGGGTAAGCATCCCACTGAGCTAGAGAACAACAACTCTTGAAAATTTAACTCATAAAATGGCCTACCTTACTCTTTCTCAAAAGTGAGGACAGGACAGCCAGGGACTGAAGCTGGAAGCCCGTGAGAGGCTTCACCACCCCATAGGCAGCCAGAGCTCCAGGGCAACAGACTGCGAGACCTGCAGAAGCCCCTGGCCCTGTGCTGCTGACCCCACAAGGGGGTGGGGAGGGGCCCAAAGCTTGCCAAGGTCCACCCTTCCTGCGCAGATGTGCTTCTAATCTTTTAATAAAACTTGCATTCAGTTTTTTTTTTTTTTTGATTAAAATAACCCCTACCCCTGTGGAAAATGACTGAATAGAGTTGAGGGAGTGTTAAGGGCTTATCAGGTGCCTCTCCCTGCTACAAGCACAACTTGCAAAGCCAGCCTTTGTGACCTCAAAGTGGACCAGTCAGGCTGAACCCATCACAGTCGGCATCTTGATCCCTACACTGAGGACTACAGTACTTTGTCTATGGAAGGATGCAAGGAGGTACAGAATGAGACACAGAGAGCCGAGTCATGCAGTCCATGCCGTCCCACACCCCGGTCCGAGCTGCTAGTTCCGACCCTTCCAGAGCTGGGGAGCAACACCTGTGTGCTCTGCCTCGTGGTTCACATGCAGAGATGCTGGAGTCCCATCAGCCCCGCATACCGTCTGTTCCCCTCTCCAGTCCCTCCTCCTCTGTGCCTGCAGCCCCGTGGCCAGTCAATTCTGTAACCCTACACATCCCCAGTCTAAGGATACCTGGACTAAAATTGATTAATACAACATGATAAGCAGAGCACTTCTTCCAGGAACCTCCAACTCGTTCAAATAGGCATCAATCAGAACTCACTTTGTGCTGCCCTGTGCTGGGAAGGCATGAGAAACGTGAGAGTGAGTGTGAAAAAGT
This sequence comes from Callospermophilus lateralis, assembly GCF_048772815.1. Classification (NCBI taxonomy): domain Eukaryota; kingdom Metazoa; phylum Chordata; class Mammalia; order Rodentia; family Sciuridae; genus Callospermophilus; species Callospermophilus lateralis. Next base: position 10,954,367 of record NC_135308.1, read on the forward strand.
GCGTTATTTGCATGTACAAAGATGCCACAGGACACCATTGTTCTGCACAATTAAGATGCACTAATGAAATGGTACAGGCATATTTTACTTACAATTTCAACAAACCAATTTCATTTCGATTGCTGTAGCTTCAACGAGTGTCATGAGATAATAGATGTTTTAAAACAGATGTAATTAAAAATCAATGAATTCAAGATTAATCTCAAAAAAATAAAAAGGAGAAGGCAAACAAGCAGTTCCTGTCTTCAGAGAGCTCCCAGTTTAGTGGAGACAGTTAAGGAGACTTACTATTGCAGCAGGGCACACGTGGGAGAAAGCAGAGGGGCGTGTACCTCGCCAGCTCGCAGCGAAGCCCTCACCACATGACTTTCAGAGGTGTGGTGGAGAAAAAGGAGGAGGCTTATTTCAGAGCTCACAGAAGTTACACTGCTTAAAACCCACAAAGTCAGTGCTGGAAAGGGCGCGTGCGTCTTTTCTAATCTGAGGTACTCAGTCTATAGATGAGGCCCAAACTGAAGTGACAGGCTCTTGCCTCTGCAGGGCAGCAAACCTGATTTCCACCAACGGGTTCAAACGCAAAAAACGTGGCCCACTGCAGACTCCTCACCCACGTGTCCTACCACAGTTTCCTTCAACATCTGATGGTGCTTCGAGGTTTTGTCCATCTGTCTGTTTTTGGTGCTGGGTCTTTGGGTCCTCTCTACTTTCCTTTCCAGGGGAGGCTACAGTTTCCAGATGCCCTGTGACTTGCTCTCTGTAAGTCCTTTTATAGACGCTTTTCCTTCCCAAAGATAGGAATGAAGACCTATTAAGGCAGGATCCGTGACTACTGATGTGCATTCCCAGAGGCTCCACACAGGTGGTTTTCCTTGCTCAGCCCTAATTGAAGCTGGGCAGGACACAAAATGCAAAGAGCCAGTTTCTTCAGCTAATATCCAGTGAGCAAGCATCTCCTAAGTTCTGGGAACCAACCCCACCAAAAAGCAAGGTGCATTCTAGCAAGAGGTCCGAGTATCAACATGGTGCTGTCATAGTTCTATAAAGCAGACATTGCGGGAGCTACAGGCACACAGTGTGGGAGCACAGAGGAGACGGAACATTCCTAAGTGCCTGGCCAGTCCTAGATGGACAGGAGGCTTTATGAGACCAGGGACCAGTACTTGTCTTGTTCACTCTCTATCCCCCTCTCTGGCACATTGGGTGAATTCAAAGATTGCTAACTAGTTCAATGAATGCATCTACGTAACCAACAAGGAAACAGAGGCTGAGGAAGGGTAGGGATTCAACGTGACCAACGTCCCAGAGCTAGTAGAAGAACCTGAACCCAGATCTCCACGCACCTAATACCTACACGTGGCAGTGGATCAACCACCCAAGCTTTGGTCAAATTTTCCAAGATCTCGGTCTTACTGCTCTGTAACTAGGCTGGATAAACTGATAACGACATCCATCCTGGCATTGGACATGGCTGACTGTATAATTAGCTTATTTCCTACCCATATGGAGCAGCTCAGCTCCCGCGCCTCAGTGGGGAATTCCTCGTATGTTGCTAGGGTGGCCTTCTGGGATTACATCTTCAGAGGTGTGCGGGAGGAGGAGCCGCCGTGCTGATAAATGAATCAGAGAGACAGGAGGGAAGCTGGCAGGGTCTCTGCAGGCACATAGATGGGGGCCGGACCGTGCAGGGCCTGCCCTCCTCCCTGGGCCTCTTCTCCCTCCAACCTGAAGTGGACCCCTGGGGACGTGGGGCCTGGCTCCTCGGGACTTATTGCTTAGTCATAAATCTCCATCCCGGGGCTGCATGGGGGGTTAGGGGAGGCGACAGGGCGAGGAAGGAGAGAGAGGGAGCAGGAGGAATCGGGGAGGAGGAAGGAAAAGGAGACAAAGATATCTGGTGAAAGTTGAAGGGCAGCAGAGCCTCTTTAACTCGGGTTTCATAAATCGAGAAATATTTTATCACCCTTGCGAGTCAAACCTCTGAAAATCAATAGGGCTTGAGAGTTGCCTATATTGATCTGGAAGCCTGAGATGTATTGAAATATTCATGGCTGGATGTTTGTGTTCAGAGAGATGCTGGGGGTGGGACCCGGTGCAGAGAGAGGGAGGTGGGTAGGTGGATTTCTAAGTAAAAGCCATTCGCATTTTCATTAAAAATAGATTAATTCTATTAGTTGGACTAAAACCTCACACTTAAAAGGAAATGAGCTTGTTTGTCAGGCAAATAAGCCACCGGCAAACCTTGGAAAACCATTTATTTATTGCTATTTAATAGCAGAAGAGCCAGGGAGGGTTGATAAAATTAGCGCAGTATCCCCAGGGGGAAGCAAGGGGCTGCTGTGTTTGCAAAGCCAATTTGGACACTGCGGCTTTGATCTTCACTTTGAGCATTTGAACAGGCATGTTAGTATCACTCATTCCACAGGAGAATTGGGATTCAAGTTTCCCCAACAATCTAAAAAGCAGTACATTAGAAGGGATTGTCCGCCTGTAGTCTCAGAGTCTGAATACCCTTGATACTAATTTGATGTGATGCATTTCACCAGATGTGTCTACCTGAACGATATCCGGAGCCCAGGAGACCGTGGTCCTGCTCGAGAGTATTAGACTTGGATTTTTCCCCCCTTCGAAAGTGATTGGATGAAGGCATCCATAATTTAAAATCTGCATATAGATATGACATATGTTACAAATATTTGAAAAAAAAATTCATGCAAGGAATTGAACAACAACAACATATGGGAAATCAGTTCCAAATAACAAGGCAGAATTAAAAATAATCTGTTACCTGTAGCTACCCTCCTCTTACATTCCAGGACAACCCACAGAGATGGCAACAAACCTGTCTCTTGAAAAACCCCAAGCCCAGCAAGGCAGCCTTCTGTGGAGCAGGCACTTGGGAGTCTGAAGGGAATGTGGGGTGCTTCACATCCCAACAGGGCTCACCACGTCCACATCATCCAGGTGTAAGCCTGATCCTAAAGAAAAAGCAGCAGGCATGGAATTGGGTGGGCGGGTGTATCTGTTCTTGCAACGTGACTGCGGGGAACCTAAGCCATTCTGAGCAGCTTTTGGTCATTTATTGGGGTGACAGCAAGTGTCACACACTGTCTCGACTTCAATAAAATTCAGTTGTGCTGCGGGTATGGCTCAGCCATAGCGTGCTTGCCTAGCACGGGCAAGACCCTGACCAGCACTGGAAGAATAAATAAAGGAAAGCACCTTGAAACAAACAAGCAGGCATCGACCGTGCAGGCCGCCCAGGCTCTGCAGGCAGCTGTGCTGGGAGTGGGGAGGCTGGTGTGGCCCCTGTTCTCTTTGCCAACTTCCCCCTGCTCGGATTCTCACACCGTGGCTGTCACACCACAGCCCGGTTGCAGAAGGCATCGAGAAAGGGATGCAGAGCTCCCTGGCTTCTCAGAGCTCCTGGGAGGGCTTTTTCTGATGGGAAAAATCAAAAGCCTGCCAGGAAGTCAAGGTTGGCTATAATTCTGCTGTTTCTGTCCGCGAGCACAACCATCCATCACTGCTGGGTCTCCTTCTTGTGGCGCTCACAGAGTGCTCCATAACCCTCTCCCTGGTCCTCCTTCTACACAGGTTAGCATTTTTATTTACCCCCATTTCCTAGATGAAGGAAGAACAGCACGGAGACCCTTTCCCAGGGTCTCGCAGGAAGAGTCAGGATTACCTTAGATCCTTCAATCCCTGTTCCACTGCTAAACTAATGCACTCTCCCCTCTCCACATCACCGGGCCCCTCGCCAATGTGCAGAAGATGCAGGAGGGACCTGTCACCTGCCTTTTCTTCAGGTGAGAACCACGGGGGGTGACAGATAAAGATGTGGTGCTCTGGGAACACATTCTCAGAGGTGAACTTCCAGATGTCAGGGTGTGACATTTGTCCCTAGGGAAGGGAACACCGCCTGTAGATCATGGCTTCTCTTCTTACCTTCACCTCACCTTCCCTTACAGCTGGGCTTATGGCCTTGGGTTCCTCACCAGAAAGGATGAAGGAAGGTGAGGCAGAAGACGCTAGTCCAACAGGTGGGTTTTGCATCTTATCCATCATCTCATCCATCACCTAACAAAAGTGGAGAAGAAGGCGTTTGAACAACACCATTGTTTCACGGAAACTGTGAGGACAGGCTCCTAACTGGGGTCCCCTCTTCCATACCGTCAGGCTGGCTTCTTCCAAACCATCAACCCTGACGCTGTCTCAAGTGTTTGCCTGTTCAGTTACTTGATGGATGTACTGCTGCCCAACTTAAAATATTTCACTGCTCTGTCCTACTGCTGAATGGAGGTTTAGAACTCAGGATCCACGTATGACCAGCGACCAAGAGTCTGCAACCCTGCTCCAAGATGAATGCAAAATGTAAATTGTGTGTGTTGCTCTACATTTTTCCACAGAAAAAGACCAAAAAGTTCACAGAAAAGGTAAAGAGTTAATCATGTATTGCACAGTTTAAGTGCCTTATGGGGACATTGGGGTCCCTTTATGACTCAGCCCTCCCTTGTCTTGTCTCATATCTCAGGCACGTGCTTCTATTCTTGACTTTCTAGAACCATCTCTGAGCCTCCAGGCAGGGCACGAGCTTCTCCCTCCACTGGAAGTGCCCTATGACCCTTCTGCGGCTCCATGGGGAGGTGCTCCCATAGCCCCTCCCATGTCTCCCCTGCAGTCCAAAAGTGGTCCTGGCTTTCCACCATGGCAGCTTTTGCCACACCACATCATAATCGCTTGTGTGCTTCACTCTCTCCCTGCGGAGCCATGAGTTCCTAGAAGCTGGGGACTGGGTTCGTTTCTGAATTCTTGGCATTTAGCCTATGTCCCCAAATGGCAGTCACTCAACATATTCATTAAAACCCTCAGCAACATGGTAAGTGATGTCCGTACAAATTCAGTCGTGTAGAGTTGTGTAGCATGGAGTCTCTCCGTAGTCCAAGGTTAATGAAATGACCGGTGGACTCTACACACATTGCCTAGCGGCATTCCGCTCAGGGTCTGGCTATGCAATGAAAATTTGGGGGGGTCCAGGCTGTGATTTATTGATTGAGATGATTCTTGGTCTGCCTACCCTAAAGTTTCTAGGATGGTGGAAAGGATTCCATGAACCTCCCGGTGTCGTTCCATTGGTGGATACAGGTGTTTGGCTGAGGGAACCGGGTCTCAGGCATGCACCCCCCACCCTGACCTGGGGTTGCTTACCGGTCCAGTGCTGCCTCATCCTCCAGTCTATTCATGTCCTCTTCCAAGAAGACAAGAACTCTGGCCTGTTTGAGACTATAGGTTGGACAAAGGACCCGAGCAAACCTCCATCCGGTTCCAGCTAAATTTATGCATGCTGTGGAGGTGTTGAACCCTATTTGCAGAAAACTTAAAGGATTAATGGGAAGCGGTTTCAGTCTCATTTCCTCCCTTTCCTAGGACATATCCCCTTGTTGAGAGCACCCAAGGGCAGGGAAAGAGCCTCTGGGCATCCTCATACACCCCTCAACCCCCGGGACACACATCCTGGGGGACACTAGCCCAGAAATCAGACTCATGTCTCCTCTATCATATCTCATTACAAAAACCTTACGGCCCGTTTCTAATGATTCCAAAAGCCAGGATGGTGTAGGTGTGAGGAAATCGTTCACTTACTCTGGGTACCGTCCCAAGAACAAACAAACATACATTGGCTCACTCAATCCACATAAAAATCCCCTGAGTCAAATATTATTATTTTCACTTTGTATGCAATAAAACAGAGGCTCAGAAACATTAAATAGTGTGTCACACCTCAAGAGCCAACATTCAGGGATTCTGTGTGGCCTGGTCTGATTCCAAAGCTCTTGCTCTTCCCACTAAGGAGGAACGGAAGCCCCAGTACAGCACACTGCTGGAGTCAGGCTTCTGGAGTCAGGTGTGTGGGGCTGAACCCAGACTCCACCACCCATGGGCCATGGGATCCTGCCATCTTTCTTAACCACCTGCTGACTCCATTTCCTACATAAAATGGGGACAATATTGGTACGTACCTTAAAGTGTGATAGGAAAGATTCAAGGAGCTACTTAAAACCCCCTATCGGGGCTTTGTAACTGGGAGCCATTATATTACTGTTAACAACTGACCCATCACTTGGCGACCATATTTTCTAAACAAAAATTTGCACAAGTAAAAGTCAATGTCAGGATTAGGCTGAGTAATTGCCCAGAACATTTGACTCTATTAAGGCCAGGGAAAGTGACAACCACACTTCTAGCTTGAGGTCATTGATTGGCATTTTCCTTCCATTTGTGACACATTCCATATATTCACTTTTTAAGCTGCAGAGAAGCATTAGGATAATAACTTGAAGAATTTTTCCCCCTACAATAACCTCTAAATCCCCCTTCTCATCAGTATGCTGGTAGGCACATCTATTTAATATGGATTCTTTCTCATTTTCCTCCCAGTGCTTCTCCCCCATGCTCAGACTGATTATTCTGTGTTTTCATTAAGAACATTTTCCATTTGCCAGTCCAAAAAAACAACTTCTCAATGTGATGGCATCATTTCCTGCAGAGAGAAGTCTTTCCATCTGCAACCAATCGCAAGGCCAGATTCAAACAAGAATTAACTCCCAACCCTTCTCCTCAAACACAAATGGAAAGGTCAAAAGCTGACCCTAGAGACAGCTTCCTGCCCACTTCTGCCTGTAAATTCCAAAGATCTTTATGGTGTCTTGCTGGCAAAATTTCCCCCTGTTTTCTGTTCTATTCCTCTCTTGCTCTTATTTGGTTTAAAATAATAATTATAATTCTAGCAGCTTAATAAAGGTCTCTTGGATGTCTTGCAAGGATAACAGAGACTGTGTCTGAGAAATCATGGTCGGATGACTGGTTTTATTAGGATGTGTTATTTTGGCATAAAATAACAAACTTATTTAACAAATTTTTACTAAGTCTGTGGACTAAAATAGAGGATGAAATACAGTCAGTCCGCACCTTTGAGAAGCTCAAATTGAGATCCTTGGTGGAAAGTGTTACGTGAGATGGGAAAATCCTCAGGTTCTAAGAGAAAGAAGGGGGCAGCTTGTGCATCAAAAGAGAAGGAGGCTGCCACAGAGGAGAAGCTGTCCTTGAAACATGAGCAGAACTTGTGCTATGGCGGATGTAGGAACATAAATGGACTACAGTGACCCGGATGAAGGTGGACAAGACGGTTGGGTCTTCTCTGGAAAGACTATGGCGGTTCCAACATGGAAACAACAACACGAGAGAATGATTTCTTGAAACGAAAGCAGTGGACTAGATTAGTGTTGCTCCAGGGTAAGTTATAGACAGACTCCTTTTAATGGGGAAAAAAAAAATCTTGGCAGACCCACAGCATTGACTTAACACATTTTTATTATGTTTTGTACAAACATAAAACTGAGTATAACTCCTTATAAGTATCAAGCAGTTATAAAGTCATACTCACTTAAGTGGATAGAAACAAAACTCAAAAAGCAGTAAAATTCATTAATTTAAAATAGCAAATAATATTGTTTGGCAGAAGCTAAATTGCTATTCCCACTGTGGATAGGGTGCTGAAGGCTGCAACCCAGTTTCTTTGCTGTTTGGTATGTCTATACTTCTGTGTGTTATGGGATGACTAAATTTTCCTATCACTTTTCTCTTTTAAAATTACTGGAAACTTGAATTCATACAGCATGCCTGACAATATTTAATCATAACTTTACGAAATGTGTAATTTATCTATTAAGCCGGACTCTGTTCTTTTGGCCATCTGTTGGGGTACGTCATTTTCATGACACCAAATCAAAGTCTTCATTTATTTTTTCGAAAAAAAATCTTGAGAAATAAACATCATAACCCATGAAAATGTCTTTGAATTGTAAATTATCATTGGAAAAATAAGTCATGCGTTTGTGACTGGTAAAGAACTTCATGTGAAAACTAAGAGGATCAGGGTTGGTAGCTGTCACTGTGACATGAGGACCCTCGGCCTACTGACAGTGGACCACGCCCCTCAAACCGTATCAACACAGTCCCAGGATCACACAGCTCTGATCCTCATCTAGATGCCCTGAATATTCTGATAATGTCATTTTATCAGCATCAAAATAAGAATACATGGGGGCTGAGGTTGTAGCTCAGTGGTAAAGCGCTTGCCTTGCATGCATGAAGCTCTGGGTTCCATCCTCAGCACCACATAAAAAACAAATAAATGAAAATAAAGAGATTGTGTCGATCTACAACTAAAATGCATATATATTAAAAAATAAGAATACCAATTCTAAATTTTTATAAAGAAATTATAGGGGCTGGGATTGTGGCTCAGTGGTGGAGCACTTGCCTAGCATGTGTGAGGCCCTGGGTTTGATCCTCAGCATCACATAAAAATAAATAAATAAAATAAATGTATCATGTCCATCTATAACCAAAAAAATATTAAAAAAAAAAGAATCTATAGACTACTAAGATTATGTTTGGGGGTCCTAGGAATTGGTTAAACCCCATTTGAAAAAGAGCTGGCCTACATGATCCCGTCCAGCTCGGAAGCTCTGCCATTATTCCAAAGGAGAGGTGATAAAGCAGGCCCAGACAGAGTGGGGCCTTCTGAAGGCCACGGGGCCTTCACATTTGTCATCTGCTCTCCCTCCTGCCTTTCATGCCCACGTCTTCCTCGGTCCCTGGAAGCCCCAGAACTCCGTCCTCCCAAAAGCCCACTCTGGAAAGGGACGGGGCCTTGGCACTCACGGCGCGCGCGGCATTGATCAGCACCACTTCCTCCAAGGCCACGGGCAGTGAGCCTGCGTCCTGCGTTTTTTAAGGGCTTTGTTTCCGTCCCTTTTTATTTCCCCCGCCCACTTGTAGGTCTTTCGGATATTAATAAGTAAGTCCCGAGGAAAAATGTTTGGTGGGGGGAGAAAGAAAGGCTCCGGGGCCCGCCAGGGAGGTGGGGAGCCCTGGGGACGTTCCAACCCTGAACATCTGGAGCCTGAATCACATGAGTGATGACAGCAAGAGTCGCACAATTATAAACCGGGCAGATTTGAAAATTGATCCTGAATCAAACAACCACTAATTTTCCTGGTCCCCTCTGGCAATCCTCCTTTCAAACTATTCAGGGCTTTAAAATATGAAAATAACCAAGCCCTGGCAACCCTGGCCTTCCCTCTTCCCTCTCCTCCGCACCCCTCCCCTCCCTGCAGAACCCCTTCTGGTTGGCCATCTATATTCAAATGACACTTTCCAAGCTGCTCCCTTAAGAAGTTCAAGAAGAGTTGATCCCCCCCCCCCCCGACCCGCCACCACCATCACACACACACAATTGCTGCTAAACTATAATTGCCTGCTGTATCTTTTGCCCTCCTTTTGAATAAGTGGTGTGAGATTTGCCACTTTGGCTAATCCTCAGGAATCTGACCTGTCATTATACAAACTTCTAAATATATCAGCTTGCACTTCACAGTTTCCTTTTCAGTTTCATGTAATTCCTCTTCAGTGTGTTTTATTTGAACCTGCTAACCTGCTTTGAAGAAAAGAAAAAAAAAAAAATTGCTAGCTGGCGTTGCCTGTCATCCGCTGTGTTTGCTTCCCTCTAGGAAGGCCTCAAATGAGAATGTTGGTCTCTAGGTAGTTGAATAAAAATGAGAAGAATGAAATAAAGGAAAGACTTATTGACACACATGTTTCCCTCTGGTCTCCTGTGATCACAGTAGGGAACTCATTTCTCCTCCATCTTCTCTCACCGAGGATGCTTTGGAAAGGCCAGAGAGAGGAAAAAATGCGGTGTCTGGCCCTGTCTCCGTCGGTTTTATGCTGCTATAACAGAATACCTGAGACCAGGTCAATTTTTATGAGATTTATGCCTTACAGCTCTGGGTATTGGGAAGCCCAAGGTCGAGGGGCTCACATAAGGTAGGACCCTCCTGCTGCATCATCACGTGGCAGGAGGGAAAAGGTCTAGAAAACACCTAAGAGGGAGGGAGAAAGAAACGGGGGGCGGGGGGGCTTTATCAGGAAGCCACTTTCCCAAGAATTAACCTGCCAGTTACTCCTCTGACGGGAGGTTAATATCCAAAATACATAAAGGTCTTTAAAAACTCAACACCAAAAAAAACTCCCACAAATAACCCAATCAATAAATGGGCAAAAGAACTAGACAGACATTTCCCCAAAGAAGAAACACAAATGGCCAACCAATACTTGATAAGGTGTTCACAGCCTTATTAATCAGCAAATGCCAATCAAAATTACACTGAGGTTTTATCTTGCTCCAGCTAGAATGGCAGCCATCAAGAATACAAACATGAATAAATACTTGTGAGGACGTGATGGGGGGGGGGGACACTCATACATTGTTGGTGGGACTGTAAATCAGTACAACTACTTTGGAAAGCAGTGTGGAGATTCCTCAAAAGACTAAAAATGGGAATGTCCCGTGACCTGCCTATCCCAACTTCTGGGTATTTATCCAAAAGAACTAAGATCAACATACCTTAGTGAAACAAGCTCAGCACTGTTTATAGCCGAGCAATTCAAAACAGCCAAGTTAGGAAACCAGCCCAGATGCCCATCAATAGAGGAATGGATTAAGAACTTGTGAGATATATGTGCACAGTGGAGTTTTAAAGAAGAATGAAATTTTGACATTTGCTCAAGAATGGAGGTAAATGGAGAACATCATGCTAAGTGCAATAAACCAGACTCGAGGGTCAGATATTTTCTCTTGTCTGTGGAAGCTAGAGCAAAATAAAGGGGGGGTGGAGTGTGGCAGGGAGAATCCCATGAAAATAAAAGGGAGATCAGTGGAGTCAGGAAGGGGTTAGGGTGGGGTAGAGGTGAGACAGGGAAAGTAAGGGATTGCAGAATGAGATGGACCAATGATGCTATGTACGTGTACACATATACCTAGTGAATCTCACCTCATGTACATCTGTAAAGCATTGTTTGTTTTAAAGCTGCAAGTAAATAAAAGGAAGACCAGAGGAACAGGAACAGAGGGAAGGAGGAGGGTCAAAAGGGGGGACAAAAGAGGAGCAAATTACATTCCATGCAGGTATGGCTATGTCACAGTGAACTCCAATATGACGTACGACTATAATGCACTAATGAAAAACACTGAAAGGCCCAGGACCAGATGCTGTCATTGGTGAATTTTACTATCCATTTCAAGAAGAATTAACACCAGTTTTCCCCAAATTCTTCCAAAAACTTGAAGAGAAGGGAGCTCTTCCAAACCCATTCCAGGAGACCAGCATTATGATGATAACAAAAATCAGATACAGTCCAAAAAAGAAAATGCAAACCAATATCCCTGACGAATATTGGTTGAAGAAAACCTTAACAAAACACTAGCAAAGAAAATTCTGCAAAACATTAAAAGTATTACTCACCATGATTGAATAAGATTTTCTTCTGGAATACAAGGATAATCTAACATACCAATCAACCCAAGTAATATACCACATTAACACAATGAAGGAAAATACAAGATCATCTCCACTGCAAAAAAAAAAAAAGTCTTTGATAAAGTTTGACAACTGTTTCTGATTAAAACACTAAACAAACTGGAATAGAATGACACTATTTCAACATAACAAAGGTCATGTATGAAAAACTTACAGATAAAATCACACCTGGTGTGAAAACCTAAGTTTTTCCTCTAATATTGGAAACAAGGAAAGGATGCTACAGCAACTGCTACAGCAGTTGAGCAAGGAAAATAAATAACAAGCATCCAAGTTGGAAAGGAAGAATCAAAATTTCCTCTGTTCACAGGCAATGTAATCTTATACAAAGAAAACCTTAAAGAGTGCTTGTGTGCTCACACACACACACACACACACACACAAACACACAAATTAGAACTAATAAACAAATTCAGCAAAATTGCAAGATATAAAATCAACACAGAAAAAAAAATCACTTGTGTTTCTACACATCAACAATGAGCAATTTCAAAGGAAAATAAGAACTCCATATACAAAAATATCAAAAAATATACCTCAGTTGGGTGTATATCTAGGAATACACCCAACTGAGGAGTTCAAAGATTTACACACTGAAAACTATAAAAAATTGTTGAAAGGAATTACAAAAGTTATAAAGAAATGAAAAAAAAATCAAACTTATGAATCAGAAGATTTTACATTATGAAGATGTTAGTACTACTAAAGGAATCTACAGATTGAACACAATCTCTATCAAAATCTCAGCAGTATTTACACAGCAAAACTTAAGAAAAATTTTTACAAATTCATGCAGAATCTCAAGGGTATTTAAATGCACAATTCTTTTTTTTTTTTTTTTTTTTTTTTTTTTAGAAAAGAACAAACTTAGAGGACTCAATACTTCCTAAAGAATACTACAAACTACAGAATCAAAATAGTGAGACACTACCAGGAGAGTAAATCTATAGATCAATGTGACAGAATAGCTAGTCGGAAATAAGCTCTCAAATGCATATGTTAAATAATTTTTGAAAAAGGTGCCAAGACCACTCACTGGAGAAAGGACAATCTATTTAACACATGGTGTTGACCAAACTGAATAGTCACATGCAAAAGTTGCACCAAACGGAAAATGGCCTAAATGTAAGAGCTCAAACTGGGAAAAATCCTAGAAGAAAATATAAAAGTTCTTTTCAAAAAGTTTTTGGTATTTGAAGTCCCTTGAGATTCCATATAAGTTTTAATATACTTTTTTTCCCCTAGTTTTTGTACTTCTGGGATTTTGAAAGAGATTGTGCTGAATCCCTAGATCACTTTGATAGTGTTGACATCTTAACAATATAAAGTCTTACGACTCATGAATATGACACTGGATTTGACAATGATTTCTTGGATATTATACAAAGCACAGAACAAAAGCAAAAATAGATACCTGGGACTACACAGAAAAAACTTGTTCATCAAAGGGCACCACCAAGAGAGAAAGGCCAAGGATGCACAGGAAGGAACAAAATATTTGCAAATCACACACCTATCTGTTAAAGGTTTATATCTGGAATATGTGAAGAGCTCCCACAACTTGACAACAAATACAGAATAACTCACTGTAAACATGGACAGGGAATTTGAAGACACATCTTTGTAAAGATGAGATCCAAACTGCCAATGAGCACATGAAAAGATATACACCACCATTAATCATTAAGGAAGAAAAAATCGGAAGGACAGTGAGATAGCACCTCACACTTATCAATATGGTTACAATAAAAACAGAAAATACGCTGGGCATGGTGGTGCACGCCTGTAATCCCCATGGCTCGGGAGGCTGAGACAGGAGGATCATGAGTTCAAAGCCAGCCTCAGCAAAAGCAAGGTGCTAAGCAATTCAGTGGGACCCTGTCTCTAAATAAAATGAAAAATGGGTCTGGGGACATGGCTCAGTGGTTGAGTGCCCCTGAGTTCAATCCCTGGTACCAATAAATAAATAAATAAATAACAACAACAACAAACCCATACAATAATAAGTGTTGAGAACATGGAGAAACTAGAACCTTCATGCATTATTGGTGGGAATGTAAAATGATGTAATCACAATGGAAAAATACTAGTATGATTCCTTAAAAAGTTAAATATAGAGTTATCATGTGATCTGGCAATTCCATTTCTGGATCCAAATCCAAAAGAATCCAAAGCAAGATCTCAAAAAGATATTTGTAACCCAGGTTCATAACAGCATTATTCACAACAGCCAAAAGGTAAAAATAATCCAAATGTTCATTATTAGCAGGCAAATGGATTTAAAAAATGTTTTGTGTGTGTGTGTGTGTGTGTGTGTGTGTGTGTGTGTAAATACAGAGCATGGAATATTATTCAGCCTTAAAAAAATTCTAACACATGTTAAAACATGGATAAACTTTGAGAAGATGCTAAGCAAAATGTCAGTTACAAGAAGACAAATATTTTGTGATTCTATCTATATGATGCAAATTATCTAGTTTTACATTCAAGAAACAGAAGGGTCTGCATACCTTTTTCAGCTCCCGGGTTACGCACATATAGTCAAATAGAATGTCCTGTGAGCAATCACTTGCTGGGGCTGGAGAGACGGCAAACTCTTATCTGAATGAAATCTTGAAGATAATAATAATCATTATCTTCAGAGTAAAATAATGACAATAACATTAATATTAACAGCTCATCCTTACTGAAAGCTTGAACCTGCCAGGCCTGGTGCTAAATATTTTCAATGTGTCTTTTCTTATTTTTCAAAATAAATTAGCTCCCAACAAAGACACCCATCCAAAGACTGCAGAGTATTCATGATACTCTCACATCTTCTTTCCCAGGCTGATGGTAACTATGTTTACTAACCTCGCCATTGAGGGGGAGAAATTTAAAGCTAGAGTGATGGAATAACTTGGCCAAACATTATCCAGATAAATTAAATATTGTCCTCAAGTACGAGGTATTAGTATATTATAGTATTTTTGAGTAAGAAACAAAAGGAAGTAATTTCGAGCCCAAGTATTTAAATGCAAGCATCTAAATCCGAAATTAAAATCATTAGTTGAGGAAGATATTTTCATTTATCTTCACAACTAAAAACATCCTCTGAAGTTTTCTAGAAGATTCTCTGGAAAAGGAATTTGCGACCATTTACTTTGGTTCTAAATGAACACACTTTAGAATGCCTGTGTAATATTAATTTTCTGCTTTACCTTTATGATAATTTTTAAAGACTTGGTAGGTTTTAAATTTTATACTTTCTCAGACATGGTCAGATAACAATGGGGATTTACAGATTTCAATTTAAGCATGGTATTCCAAAACTGAGAGAATATTGTTCACTAGAATGACTGGCAAGGAAAACAGATACAGTTCTGATCTAGCTTGTGTACAGGAAGTTTTAGAAAGTTTTAAATGCTGATACTTTATTCTTTGGGAATGTTTATATCTCACAATCAAAAAACACTGAGATTTAGAATACGTGACCTGTAGTTGGGAAGTAACAATACTAATCATAGTATAATTGACACTCACAGAGTGTTTACTATGTGCAAGGTATATACCTTAAATTCATCTGATACTGAAAAAACAAAAAAAACAAAAAAACAAAGACAGCTGGTACTATTAATCCTATTTTACAAATAATATAATTGAGTGTGTCAGTCAATTTCCCACTAGTGTAATACATACTTGAAATAATCAACTTATAAGTAGGAACATCTTGGCTCATGGTTTCAGAAGTTCTAACCTCTGTTTGCTCAGCCCTGTTGCCTTTGGACCTCTGGTGAAGACATCAGGGTGGACACCCATGGTGGAGGAAGCAGCTTACCCCATGGCAGCCAGGAAGCCAAGAGAGAAAGGGCGGGGGGGGGGGGGGGGGGGGGGGCAGGGTCCTGATATGCCCTTCAAGACCACACCCCTACAACCTAACTTCCTCTCACGAGGCCCCGCCTCTTAAAGGCATCACCATCTCCCAACAGTTCCACAGGCTAGGATCTAAACATTCAACACATGGTCTTTGGAAAATATCTAAGACCTTATAGCACTAATGTTCCAAGAATTACCCAACTGGAGTAAGTAAATGATGAAACAAGACTGGAACCCAGACAGACAGGCTCCTAATCCCAGGTTCTTAACCATTTTACCATAAAGTATGAATATACACACATATGTGTGACTATATATGTAAAATACATAATTTTACATATGCATGTAATTAAGTTTTTAACCAGTCAGTGAACCAAAAGTGTATCCAAAATATCAGTTTAAGCCTCCCTTTTTTTAATACCTGAAGGAGTTAAAAATCTCTGTGATTAAATATTGCCTCATTGAAACTTGGTAACCACTAAATATGGGTGCCAAAGGCTCTCTGAAAAGTTAAAAGCACTGCACAAATGTTAGTATTACTAATTTTATTGGCTTGAAATACCATTCTTTTTAAATAGTCCCTGAATAGATGATTTTGATACTCCAAATTCAGAACTGAGTTTAGATTGTCCAAACAACATTCAGCGTGAAGTTCTTTTGGAATGCCTTACGCTATTTTTCCTAGCCTTTCCAAAACTAAAAGTCTCACTCCATGATGTCAGTCAGAAAGCTGATACTAGAGGGGAGGAAAAATTGTATAATTATTTTTACTAAAAACAATTCTCTATCAAATCACCTACCATTCTAGGTTGAAGTCATTATGAATTTTGGCTTTTTTTCTCAAATCAAAAGCATCTTCCAAGAATAAAGACTCACCATCGATGATATGCAAAGGACTGTGCCAAGTCCCCCAAGAGCACTTCCAAAGATGAGTTCCAACCGTAAGTGCGTTCAGCGTTGGGATCAGGACGGTGCCAAGATGCAGCTTGCCTTCAGTGAGCAAAGCACACTCAGGTTGGTGGTATTCATTCAAAGTGTTCTCTTCTGGTATGTTTTCTCATTAAAAATTTAATAATATTTAACATACATATTGCATACCCTCCCCCCGAAGGAGCCCCTTTCTGTATTAAAAATTCAGAGTTGTGCCACCATCTTGTACAGATCTTCTTGGCAAACAGCTAACAGTATGCGATACTCTGAATGAGAGCTGCAAGCTGACCTGGTGCACTCCCACCCCACCCCCACTCCCCAACATTTAATATCCTGAGTTACAGGACTGCTAATGGTGCTTGTGTTAGAAACAGCCGGACAAAGGTCAGCTGGTGAGGAATGTCCCTAGGACCCTACTTAGCCAGCTCAGTGGGGCTGATGCAGAAGGCGTGGTGATGAGAAAGTAAGACCCAACTGTTGGAGCCCTGTTATCTGAGCCAATGTAAACACCCAACCACAAATACTTCCCCTTCCTCCTCCAGGATCCAAATGTCAATTGCTTCCAGCTTCAAAGTTCTGAATCTCTACCACACCTCCCTTTGATTCAAGTTTGCTTGGAAAGAGAACAACACGCCTGACTCCATCTGTGTGGTAAAACAGCCTTTCTAGCTGAGTAATTAGGAGATGGTAGGCGGGCCCCAAACCTGCACCCCCCAAATCTAATTCACCCTAGAGGAAACGCTGGCCATCCACCAAACGACCACACAAACAACAGGTCAACCTCTGGAAAGGCCATCCTCTAGGTGGGTGGGACCCAGGAGGAATCATTCTTAATGCTAGAGGCTGACTAGGAGGGCTCAAGAGGTACAGGGTGTCACAGAGTTGAGCCGAGAGGTCATTTGTGCAAAGGCTTTACCTGGGAACTGGGAAAAACAGATTTCCAGCTTTTCCTTGCTCTTCCAACACCCACATTCCTTTGACCGTATTATACCATCCCTTTTTATTAGTATACTTATCCCCAGCCTTGAAGATCCATTACAACAGACTGCCAACTATTCAACCCCCTCTATGCTTTTTGACATTGGTAGGAGTGTTCTCAGCAAATGTTTTGGCCACCCGTATTAGTCCATTTGCTGTTGCTATAACAAAATACCTGAGCAGGAAAATTGGTAAAGAAAAGTTTAGTTTACAGCTTTGGAGGCCGAAGGTCCATATAACATGGCAATGGCTCTGGCAAGGGTTCCCTTGGCTGTGTCACACAATGTGTCACACCATGGGACTGTATGAGAGGGGAAGAGATGACAGGATGAGACAGGAAGCCAGAGAGAGATTCAGAGGTCACGCTCGCTCTTGTGCAACAATTCTCTCATGAGAACCAACCGAGAACTACATCAATTCCTTCTGAGGACAGCATCCCTGATGACCTAACCAACTCCCCAGCTCCTCCTTGGCCCCACCTCTCGAAGGTCCCATCATCTGGACACCACCACACTGAGGACCAAGTCTCCAACACATGAACCCTACCCAAATCGCAGCACCATCTCTTTGGCATTTTAAGTGCCATGTTGCTTCTGTTCCACACTCGAGCTCACTTTCTGTCTCAGGTCTCCTTCTCCCACGACACTCCTTCAATTACCGCTCCATTCCCAGACCTGGGGGTTAGCCAGGGTCCTTTAGGTGGGTGCTAGGTTTGGACTATTCTTGTTGGCGTTTTCAGGTGCTCGTTTGCAGTGGTGTTGGAGGAGAAGGGAGCAGGAGGTGGAACAAAACCCATCAGCAACACTGGGCGGCTCTTGACTCTCCTGCCCTCACCTTCCAGGTTGATTCTGAACCCTGCAGCTTGCCTGTCGCCCACCACCTCAGTGCAGCCTCCAACCCCAGCTTACTTCCCACTGTGCTAATTTCTAATTCTCATCGCCTTAACAGGGCTTTTTGTTTTTTCCTTTTTTTTTTTTTTTTTTTTCGAGTTCCAGCTCCCAAGCCATATTTTCATGATGCATAATTTCCCTTGGGTTCATAGGTTGGAATTTGACCTCTGGATTCACAGGGCTCTGGTTCCTGGCAAGTAAGAAGACGCTTCTTGTGAGAGCAACTTAGAGCTAATGGTTGCCGTCCCAGGCGGTCCCAGCGCCTGCACCGATCTGCATGTGGCTCCCCACAGCTCAGGTTTGCTCCTTTTTAGAGGTGAGGACGTGCTCCACCGCGGCCTAGTTGTATAGGCTTCTCAGGCAAATGGAAGCCGGCACGAGAGGGCAGGATGCGGGCCTCCCAGTCTGATGGGCCTGGGTCTCAATTCTATTTTAAGCGCTCCTGGCGGTGTGCCCTTGGAAGCCATAGCTCCTCTCGGGTCTCGGTTTCCTCCTCTGTGAAGTGGGAAGAACGTGATCCCCGCGGGAGCCATTGTGAAGAAACGTGGGATGACTGATCGGACCGTGGACTCACTTACTTCTCTTCAGGATGACCCTCTTTCCCTGCTTCTGGGTCCTCTCACAGGACACCCCTTTGCCTAGAACATTCTTCAGCTTGTTCCCAGCTCAGAAGCCCCTCGTGCCCACTGACTCCTACCAGACGGGCCTTGGTGGCTTCCTCAGGGACCCTCTCCCTGCTCCCCCACCAGCCAAGTCAGCCATCCCTTCCTGGGGTCCTGGAGCGCTTGAGGCATCCGCACATTCAGGCAGGTTCCTTCATTTTTATCTAATGTCGTTTTCCTGTGCTGGGTCCCCTCCAGGGGGTCATCTTCCCATCGGTCCTCATGTCTCCTTAGGCCCCTCTGGGCTGTGGGAGGGTCTCAGACTTCCCTTGAACTTCTTGACTTTGACAGCTTTAAGGAGCTTCGGTCAGGTGTTCTGGAAAGTGTGTGTGTGTGAGTGTGCGTGTGTGTGAGTGTGCGTGTGTGAGTGTGTGTGTGAGTGTGCGTGTGTGTGTGAGTGTGTGTGTGAGTGTGCGCGTGTGTGTGAGTGTGTGTGTGTGAGTGTGAGTGTGTGTGTGAGTGTGTGTGTGAGTGTGTGTGTGTGAGTGTGCACGCGCGTGTGTGTGAGTGAGTGTGTGTGTGTGAGTGTGTGTGTGTGTGCGTGTGTGAGTGTGTGTGTGAGTGTGTGTGTGTGAGTGTGCGTGTGTGTGTGTGAGTGTGCGTGTGTGTGTGAGTGTGTGTGAGTGTGCGTGTGTGAGTGTGTGTGTGAGTGTGCGTGTGTGTGTGAGTGTGTGTGTGAGTGTGTGTGTGTGTGTGTGAGAGAGAGTGTGCGCGCGCGTGTGTGTGTGTGAGTGTGTGTGTGTGCGTGTGTGATGCTCCCTCCTGGTAGACTGCACTGGGGGCTGGGGGAGGGTTCTCATTACATCTTCTCAAGGCTTTGCTGCTCTCTACATGACTTACCACTGTTGATTCTGACCTCGGGTCATCTGGCTGAAATAGCCTTTGTCCTGTTTCTTCATTGGAAAGCTATTTCCCGCTTTCCATCCTGACTCTGGAAAAAGCCACCACTGTGGATCCCCCGCTTAGGGAATAAGGAGTATGTTCCATCTCCTTGAATGGTGGGATTCTACGTACATTTTCTGAAAATATTCCGCATGTGAGAATTGTCTCTTATTCCCCATATGTTAACTTTGTCGATCCTTTATAGCAGTTTGAATATTCACCTTACATTTTCGCTTTATAACTTAATATGGCATTATTGATTTTGATGCTCAAGTTCTTCTGGTTTTGGCCACGTGAAGCTTCCAGGTTGGCTCCTATGATCCTTGGCTATGCCCCTAACTCTGTGTGTGTGTGTGTTTCGGTACTTTATGGAACTACTCAATATTCCAGTCTCATCTTGTGGATTCCATGTCCCAACCCTAAAAGCACGATTTCTCCAAAGAGCTCTGATTCTTTTCACTGGAGACACTATTAGGAGACACCATTAGGAATCATGATCTGAGTGCTGAGTGGGGTCACCCAGACCCTGGAGTGCTCTCTTAGCTGACAGCATGGAAATACCTGGGATGAACTAACCATGTGGATAGACATGTTGGTCAGTATTTCTACATATGCGTTTGCATCTCTGTTGAACTAGATGTGAGTTCATACTGACGTCTCTAAGTCAATCCTGCATGGATCATTCTAGTTTCCCTTCTCTGCTTGCTAACCTGTACCTTTCCCCTTCACAGTGGGAACCCGGCTCACGCTGTTTGCCCAGCATTGGCCCTGACTGTCCAGTCGCAGTACAGCACAGTGTGGAACCCACCTGGACCAGAGTGCATTGCTTATGTGCACCTCTCGGCTTTCCTCTCACCATCTCCACTCATTTCCAAAGTGACCTGGGTCAGCTCCTTCCTGCCCACTTCCTTCATAGAGATGATCTTATACATTTGTCACACAGTTAAACTCTTTTGGCATAATCTGCATTCCATTCTGCGATCCCCTGACCTCCTAAGTGATTAAAAAAAAAAAACCAAACAAACTTGAATACATTAAAGTTTACTGTTTGTACTGTAAAATTCTACAGGTTTTAAGAATGCCATGTACTCACTGTTACATTATTACACAGGATAGTTTCAGTGTCCAATACTCCCCAGTGCTTCATCTACTCAGTGCCTCCCATTCCCCAAAGCCCTACCAACCACAGCTCTGCCTACCCTCTCTGTAGTTTTATTTTTTCCGGAGTCACATATACATTATGCAGTATTCGCCTTTTCATGCTGGCTTCTTTCACTTAGCTGCATGCCATCCTGCGATTGATTTTAACAGCTCCTTATTGAAGGCTGACACGTTTGTGCTGTAGGCAGATCAACCACATCTCAGCTCTCCTAGGGAGTCCCTTTGTATAGATGCCGGGCTTCTATCCCACCCATCAGTGTATTTCAGCCAAAAAAAAACTTGTCTCGATTTAGACAACAAATCATAATGCCACCATGATTTTATTCAAAGTTTCAACCCTTATGAACTTACTTTCTAATGGGTGAAGGTAAACAGTAAATTTTTTTTGAAAAGACAATTTTTATAGTATTATAGAGGAAAAGAAGAAAATATTAATGGAACTAAGCAATCTTCAGAACACTTTACTTACTGTGATCACAGAAAACATCTTTGTGTGCCATGTGTGCATGAAGACCTCGCCAAGAGTCGGAGAAGGACACTCCCACGCAGAGGGAACAGTAAACACAAGAGACCTAAGGCAGAATACACCTTGTTGTAGCTGCAGAAGAGAAAAGGACCCGTGGAGAAGGGGACAGGGTGAGGGGGGTGAAGCAGCCCTTGAAGGGGGGATCACTGAGGGACTAAAGAATGATGGCTCCTATGCTGGAAAGGTCACTTTGCCTGCCACGTAGAGAAGACGGGAGAATCTTCATGGGAGGCATCCGTGAAAGCAGGGAGAGCCGTGGGATCTCTCGCTGTGGTCCAAACAGGAGATGATGGTAGCTTCGGCCTCCATAGTGCTGGTGGGAATGAAAAAAAGTAGAAGGGTTCAACTATATGGCAGATGATTTGATGAATTAGATGTTGAAGATGAGGAAGAGTTATACGAGATCCCTTCCTAGATTTTTGGCTTAGTAACTAGATGGCAGAATTATTTACTGAGCTAAGGAAAACAATTGGGATGGAACAGTTTGGTGGGTGACCATTTGTGGTTTGTTTCCGACATGTTAAAATGTTTATTATATATCCCGTAGTGATATTAGGAAATTAGACCTACGAGTTTGGAGCCTAGAAGAGAGTTTAAAGCTGAAAATTAATTTTGAGAATCCTCACTATACATTATTTGAAGCTAAGAGCCTGGATAAGATTTGAAAAGGAGAGAATATTGACCGAAAAGAAGACTCAGGAATCAGCCTTCTAACTCCAGTATTCACCTGTCAGATAGTAGAGGAGTATCCAGAAAAATAAGAGGGAAACCAGAATTTGGTTCTTATCAAAACAAAGAGGGAACATGTCTTAACAGACCCAACTGTACTACAGAGCTATAGTAACAAAAACAGCATGGTATTGGCACCAAAATAGACTTGCAGACCAATGGTACAGAGTAGAGGACACAGAGACAAACCCACATAAATATAAGTATCTCATACTAGACAAGGGAACATTCACTGGAGAGAAGATATCCTATTCAACAATGTGTGGCAAAACTGGAAATCCACATGTAGCAAAGGGGAATTAATCCTTTATCTCTCACCTTGTACAAAAATCAACTCAAAGTGGATCAAACACTTAGGCACTTGTTAGAGTCTGTAAACAAGTCAGGATGGTGCCTGGCAAATGTTAGAGTCTGTAAACAAGTCTGGATGGAGCCTGGCATTTTGCCAGGGGGAGTGGTTTGTGAGGTGGAGCCAACGAGCCATTAAGTGTGGAGATTTCTTATTGGTTGACTGCTGTATCTAGTTTATGCTAATTAAGATAAGTTGTGCAGAATGTATAAATACCTCTGTTGTCTTACAATAAATGGCTCCCATTCCTGCTGTATCAATGTACACAAGTTGCTCGTCACCCCCCCTCCCCCGGCTATTTTGCTGCAGCCGGACTGTGGCAGGCACTAGAACAGAGACCCTGCACCTAATAGAAGAAAAAATAGGTCCAAATCTTTCCCACATCAGCCTAGGATCTGACTTTCTTAACAAGACTCCTAAAGTGCAAGAAGTAAAATCAAGAATGGATAAATGGGATGGATTCAAATTAAAAAGCTTTTTCTCAGCAAAAGGAAACAATAACATGAGGAGAGAGCCTGTGGATTGGGAGAAAGTCTCTACCACATGCACCTCTACTAAAGCATTAATCTCTAGGATATATAAAGAACTCAAAAAACTTAGCATCAAAAAAAAAAAAAAAAACAAATAACCTAATCAATAGATGGGCTAAGGAACTGAACAGACACATCGTAGAAGAAGAAATACAATTGAACAACAAATATATGAAAAAGTGTTCAACATCTCTAGCAATTAGAGAAATGCAAATCAAAACTACTCTAAGATTTCATCTCACTCCTGTCAGAATGGCAATCATTAAGAATGATGGCAACAATAAATGTTGATGAGGATGTGGGTAAAAAGGCACACTCATACATTGCTGGTGGGACTGCAAATTGGTGCAACCACTATAGAAAGCAGTATGGAGATTCATCAGAAAACTTGGAATGGAAGCACCATTTGACCCAGCTATCCCACTCCTTGGTTTATACCCAAAGGACTTAAAATCAGAATACTACAGTGATGCAGTCACATCAATGTTTACAGCAGGTCAATTCACAATAGCTAGACTATGGAACCAACCTAGGTGTCCTTCAATAGATGAATGGATAAAGACATGTGGTATATATACTCATTGGAATATTACTCAGCTTTAAAGAAGAGTGAAATTATAGCACTTGCCAGTAAATGTTTGAAGTTGGAGAATATCATACTATGTGAAATAAGCCAATCTAACAAAACCAAAGGCCGAATATTTTCTCTAATATGTGGATGCTAATTCACAGTAAGGTGTGGGGGAACCAGGGAAGAATAGCATTACCTTAGATTAGGTAGAGGGAAGTGATGGGAGGGGAGGAGAGGGGATGTGAGAATAGGAAAGATAGTAGAAACAGACATTATTACTCTATGTATATATATGACTACATGACCAATATGATTCTGCAACATGAACACTCAGAAAAATGAAAAATCATATCCCATCTATGCATGATATCCAAGTGCATAAATGCATTCTGCTGTCATGTATAACTGATTAAAACAAATAAAAAACAGAAAAAAAGAAAGATGGGCAGTCAATTCTCATGTTACTGAATGTAGTTAAAAGTCTATTGGATTTGGCAACATTGTGGCCATAGTGCCCTTGACAACCACTGCTGTGTGGAGCCACAGATATGGAAGACAGAGCGGAATGTGTTGAAGGTGAGCTTGAAGAAGCCCAGATGGTCCAGTTTGTTTAACTAGACATAAAGTCCATCACGGTGTGGACCATCTAGGTTTTGTTTTCTGCTAAAACCCAATGTCTATAAATACTTGACACTTAAATCCCTCTGTATACTCATGAGTGTTTGCAATGTCCATTGGGTAAGCCATTTGCAACTAGGATATAAGTGAAAAGCTGCTCTGAAGCAAAGGCAAGTATTAGAAGATCACCTGTGTAGTTATGCCACTTTTCTTTATTCTCTCCCCTTCCCTCCCCCTTCTTTCTTTCTTTTTTTTCTTATTTTTTGAAATTGCTGTTTAGGTGGGAGGAAACTGAAAGCCCTCAGAAAGCCCTCTTCTTTATGATCACAGTGCTCCATGTAGGAAGTCGGGGAAAACATGGCCATTCCTATCCCATTACATCGGCGCATTTCCAATTGAAATAATAAATTGAGAACAATGATCTTAATTTAAAATCCCTCATCATCTGGGCAAATCAAGAAGTTAAAGGAAGGGGGGATTTATACACTAAATTCCTCATCTAAAGTGGGAGGAGACGAGGGAGAAGATTTCACTGTAGAGTTGAACACCTAAGAAACTAGAGCACAGAATGCACCGTGGGGCTGATTCCTGGGCCTGCTAGAGTTGTTACCAGATGTTTTCTGGGCTAGAAAAGGCCAAAGAGAGCACACAGAGCCTTGAGACAGAGAAGAGAACAAGCCACCACCCAGCCTGCTGGCCAAAGCCATGACATGCCCAATTTCCCTGCAGAGCACGTGACCAGCCAGGAAGAGGTGGTGAGTCCGAGGGGCACACAGACCAAGGAACAAATAAATCAATGTGCTGTAGCTCGGGCAGTGGTAGGTAACTTGGGTCCCTGTGAGTAAGAGGCTCAGTGGGAAAAGAGGGCTGGGTAGGACAAGGCAGGGCTGTTCAATGTGCTATTTCTTTTCTTTTAAACAAGGCTAGAATCTTCACTGTCGCACAGCAGAATGTCGTGTTTAACATCAAATCCAGGGGCATCTGTTGAAAACCAGCCTTTGCCCAGGAGCTCTCCTATTAAGATATGGTTTGAATTAGGCCCCAAAGTTTCGGTAGTTGGAAGCCCAGTGCTCAGTTAGGTGGTGGGACCTTAAGAGGTGAAGCCTAAGGCAGATCCTCAGGGCCCTGCTTTTGGAGGGTTCTAAGCTGGTTCTTACCAGAGGGGACCTGAAAGTCTGATCTAAACCTGAATCACTGACTGGCCTCCTGTCTGGGTGTGACCTGGTGCTCCCCCAGGCACAGGCACCACAATGCAGTCCGCCATGTTGTGATGCCATCCACTCTAAGGGCTTCCCAGAGCCACGCTGATGCCAGCCCTGTGCCCTGGAATATCCAGCGCAGTGACCTAAGTAAATCTCTCTTCTTCAAAAGAGTTTTTGAAGAAATACCCGCCTTGGGTATTTTGTTACAGTTAATCTCTAGTTAGTGTACCCGTCTTTCTGGAATGGAGCGCTGTTCACACTGGGCCTTGTTCTTCCCCTGCCTCCCACCCACACATTAATAGCCAGAGGGCTACAGCTCCCGAAAAGGCAGAACCAGGCAAAGACAGAGAAGCTCTTCTTAGCAGAAGGGGCTACAAACTGGGGCCTGGGCTCTCAATCCTCCCCTGGGGTTGCCTCATGAACCAGTATCATCAAAGCCCCCAAGGAGACCACAGGTTGCCAAAGACAATACCAAGATCTCTTCACAAGGCTTGCAAGAAAGACCAGACTGGGACAGCTAAGACCAAAAAGGAGAGAGCACAGGAACAGAGCAAGAATTCAAAATAAACGCATTTGTTAAATATCAATGAGATAAGGGAGGTTGCTCAGAACATCAAAGAGGGACACTTTTAATGCTGAACGGGGAAAAGTCATGAAGAAATTATCTGGACATATTCAGGTATGAAAAATAAGACTGAAAGAACTCAGTTAATAGCCTGAATGAAAACATGATTATTTTAAGAGGACCCGATTAAAGAGCACCTCCAGAAGACATCAAGAAAACTAGTCAAAAAAAGAAATCATAAAGTCATATTCAGAAATGTCAGAAGGAAAGAAAAAGGCAAAAAACCAAAAGCACCTTCGAAAGAGTTAAATAACTAAAATTTCCAGATTTCAAAAAAGTAGAACTTTCAAAATTAAAAAGGCATGCATTTTTAAATTAAATTTAAAAAATCTCCCCACCACTGAACACTCACGTCTCAAATTATGAAAACTGAAAATCATCAAAACCAAAGAGGTGTTTCCAAAAGCTTTCAGGAAAAAAGAAAAAAAAAAAAAGCAGCAGTCACCTATCAGGAAACCAGAAAGAGTTTGACTTCAGACTGCTAAACTGCCCACCAGGGGCAGGTGGAACCGAGAGAGATTTTCAAAATGCTGAAAGAAATTATTGGAAAGCCCAGAATTTTATATTGACAGAAACATCCTTTCAAATATGAGCATAAAGATATTGTATGCATAAAAGGGTTTGCCCCAAATACCTCTCTGAGAGACAAAGGGGAAGAAAGGTCAGGAGGGATCTCATAAAAACAGAAGGGAGATCAAGAGAGTAAAGGAAAGGACGGGAGAGGGAAAGGGAGGTGCCGAGGAGCGACACTGGCCAGTTGTGTTGTTAGATGATGTGCACGTACGGATTTGTAACCAGGAATCCCACCATTAGGTATGAGTACAGTGCACCAATAAAAATATGGGGGAAAATGAGCTCTCAGGAAACACTCTTGAAAAATCATTCCAGCAAGAAAAGGAATACATTCAGGAGAATAATATAAATCTACAGTCCTCCGACTGTAGATTTATCAAATATCCATTACAAAATACATTTACCAAATATCCATTTAATTCTGGGTTCAGAATTAAAATTCTAGCTAATATTAACAAAATAAACAGGGTATAACCTAAGGAAAGAGAGAAGGAAATTATAAACGATTTCACATATGCACCCTCATGCACAAATTCAAAGGAAAATATTAGCTAATTAGACCCAATCTGTGTGTCCTGATCAATAAGATTTATCCTAGGAAGCAAGAGTGATTTAACATCAGAAAATCTATCAGTGTGATTTGCCACATTGAGGGTAGATGCAGGGTTAAAGTTAAACACATAAAGTTAATTAAAATATATTTTTATGTTTTTTAAAAAGCCTGTTAGGAAACTGGTGATAAAAGGGAGTTTCCTTCACTTGATAAAACCCAACGCTAACAGTACACGCAATGAAGACTCTTAGGAACACATTCCCTATGAGACCAGGAATAAAATGAGCATTTTCTCCATAACTGCTACTTTTAGCAGCTTTGCACATCAAAGGTTGAAAACTTGGAGGAGAAAGATCAAAATTATCATTATTTCCTGATCATCTATACAAGACGGCTAAAAAGGAGCTGTGCAGATGAACAAGAGTTCAGCAATGTGCTTCTATAACATTCTTCTCTGACAGCAATACCAATCAAAAATAAATTAGAAAATAAACTATCATTTGCAACAAATTTTATAAAGTATTAAGCATGCACATAACTTACGTTGACAAATTTCACAACTCATAGAACATAATGGAGGATTTGAATACAGAGGCTTACCACGCTCAAGGGTAAAATAGCATCCCAATAAATATATATTCTCTGTTAGAAAATATAATGAATTAAGATTCCAACCATGATAGAAGAAACAAAATGAGATTCCTAGACATAAATACAATTTTTAAAAAATTGTTGAATGCATAAGTAAACCAACTAAAGAAAAGTTGGAGTTAAATCATGTTTCTGCCGTCATCGGCCAATATTTAATTTATGAATGTTAATGATATTCCAATAAATCCTAAAAGGACTTTTTTGGAACTTGAGTAAATTATTTTTTATAGTTTATCTGGAAAAATAAATAACTGAGAAGAGTCAATAAATCTTCTGAAAAGGAGAATAAGGGTGGAATTATGTAAGTAAATATTTATACACATTATGATTTCACCATAATGAAAAATATCCTCTCAGATAAACAGATAAATGAAGCAAAATAAAGGTCTGGTTCAGACAATGGTATGCTTAAGAATTTAATATGTGATAAATTTTGGGTTTTAAGTTGTTCAAAGAAGGAATTATTCAGTAATAGAATTAGGAGAGTGACCTAATTATTTGGGGAAGAAAATAAAGTCATAATCTTATCTCATAACACTGAAAGTATAAACCTTTTGATCAAAAGGTTAAAATATTTAAAACAAAATTTTAGAAAAATAGGGGGAAATGTATGAATCTGTATCACACACAGGCAGAACTCAGAAGGAAAAGAATGATATTTCTGACAACATAAAGTGAAAGAGCTATATATGTAAAAAAAAAAAAAAGAAGTTCACAGGCATACAAACACTGGGGAAATATTGTACTATAGGGTAGAAAATCAATATCTTTATACATAGCTCTTAAAATGTCAATACAAAAAGGGACAAAGGGTATAACCTGCCAATGATAGGGCATGTAAAGTAGAAGGAAATTTAGCAAACAAATACTCAGATAAATCTAAATAAATAATCATTATGTCTAACGTTTTACCTATTAAACTAGTAAAGAGGATATGGGGAAGTAGAAAATTTTCTTACAACATTGATGGGAGTGTGAATTCCTTAAAAACAAAGCAACAACCAAAGAAAATACAGCTCCTTCCACCAAGCTACAGCATTCTGTGTGAAAACCCACAACATCGTGAGCATCCCTGGACTCAGCAATTCCATGGTGAGAATTTACCAAAATACAAGAAAGGTCCTAGCGTCTGGGTACAGGGATGTACACCACAGAGTTACATAGAGTTATGTGCAAAACGAGCCCATGGCCAAAATTACAGATCAACTCCATGATTTGTGGTATGATGGAGTATCAAAACGGTCATCTAAAGCTATATTTTATTAACAGTACTGACACAGAAAAATATTCTAAAGATGTTAAGAGAAAGAAAGCAAGTTAAAATAAGCTATTACCCATGAGAAAAAAAATTCTAAAAGAATTTAACCAAAACATTAACCGATTTCTCTTATAGAGGGGACCTTATGGATAATTTTAATTTCATCTTCACATGCGCTTTACAGATTTTCTACAATGAACACATACTCATTTTGCAATCAGGAATACATAATACGTAAGTTACTTAGATTACACTGGAGCAATGGAAATATAAGTTTATTGTCTGCTTCCACCAATGTATTCACATTCAAATGTATTCAAAGGAAATGTGGTATCAGGGAGTATTAATAATTTATATACAGTGAGCCTGGTGAAGTATAAGCACTTCACTTGGCTTCTGTTATTACTCCCTTCTACTAATTGGCACAGGAGTTCAAACTGGGACCAATAGCCACAAACTCCAAGCCATGAGCCTAGTTTTGATAGTCATTCAAACAAGCTGAGTATCTTGGCCCCTTATTCTTATTAACACATGCTTAATTCAGCGTTGGCACATTCGGCACAGTTATTAAGAACTGACTGAAGGGTCTCCATGTAAAAATAACTGGAGAACAGTTATCCTCAGCCATTCCTCCATTCATTCCTTTATGCCTTCAATTACTCATTCATTTCTGATATACTCTTTGGTTTTATAATTATTCATGAAACACTTATTATATGTCACATGAGAGGCCCATTACTTGAAGGGATTGAAATGCAATCTCCAGCCTCTGAAAGAGTTGTTTTGTTTGTGTGTCAAAACACATGCAAGGGACCCTCCAGATTCATGGTTTCCCTTCAGCAGATTAAACCAATTGTGGATCAAAGTGTTTTTAAAAAGTAATAGAAATAAACAACATAGTATAACTATCATTTATATAGCAATATATTGTGTTAGGTGTCATACGTGATCTAGAGATCATTTAAAGTATGGGGAGGATACAGAAATGTTACATATAAATATAGCAAAGCTGTTTTCTGTAAGGGACGTGAGCATTTGCAGATTTGGGTGTCCACTGGAGTGCTGGAGCCAGTCCCCTGAGGATACTGAGGGACGACTGTATGTGAATAGCTGTACCCATGTGAGGAGCACTGTGGGACCAGGGCAGGTGAGCAAGACTAACACGTCCTCGAGGTCGGGATATCTCAATACACGGCTGGGACCCTAACTCACTGTGCCCCCAATTGGGCTAAGTCCCCTCTTTCCTTCTCCTCTTCCATGTCCTGGTTTCTGTCCACTCCCCATCTTAATTACCGGCCATCATCTCTGCTGGAACCCAAAGAATAAACCAGAGGCCATCCTTTATGCTTCCCACTGAGCACCCCAACATCACAAACATCCCTCAAATCCAGGCCAGCTCTAATGCCGCCATTGCATTTGACAGTGTGCTGGGCTCTAGAGGTACACAGGTCAATAAAGTTCCCAAGTTGCCATAAAGGAGTTGAGCTTCAAAGAGCAAATTTATTGGCATAAAAGCAGCTGGAATGGTGGCACTGGTGGAGAGGGTGTGAAGCTGTACAATTCAATTTCCATATAGAAATGGCAGGTCAGGGGGTTAAAAGGAGATTGCCCAGGAAATGGATGTAGAGGGAGAAGACAGAAGTGCCAAGAATTCCGTTTGCTAGGAAGCAAGAGAAAGAATGATCATAAAGAGGTTGGAGAAGAATTAACTGGAGAGACAGAAGAAGGATGTTTGTGCAGGATCAGAGAGAACAGTTTCAGGACGTGGAAAGAGCAGCAGGTGGAATATTCCCGAGTGGAGTCTCTCTGATGCCTCAGCAGAACACCTGCTATGTTAACAAAGTCTTCTCTTCCTGGAACCACAGTGTTTTCCTGCACTGAGGAAACCTAGAACCTTCTTTCCACTCTCACTTCCACAGCCACTGCTCTATGCAAGGTCATAAGGAGTCCCATCTGCCTGTGTGTATCCCAGTGCTCATTCATAGACACCTCCAGAATCCCATGCAGGCTTCTGGGGTCCTCCTCTGCACAGCTCTCTCCAGCATCCTATCCTGAGAATTCCAGCTCCTTCAGCAGATGGGAACTCTGATCTCTACCTCTCCTCCACGGGGCACGACTCCTGTGCCCTGCTTGGACTGCACCCTGCACCCTGCTTAGCAAAGTGCACCACGTGGACACGCACTGGGATTGTGGAGCTCTCCTCCCGAGCTTGTCCTCTGTCAAGGGTCACAGCCTTGGGCTACTCCTCGGCCAATGACTTAAAAGATTTGCCTTATACATTTGGTCCAGTTTGTTTGTAGCTATGCCAGGAGGCCACCTTTGATGCTCTCCCTGATAGTCAGAGCTTGTGCCATTTCTTACAGTACAACTGTTTAAAAAAAGATCCCGTTGCTTTCCTATGAATATAATTGGGATTTATCAAATGCTCCCAAAGTCACGTCCTTGATTCTTTTTTAAAATTATTTTGTTTCAATTAGTTATACATGACAGTAGAATGCACTTTGATACATCATATACAATGGAGTACACTTTCTCATTCTTTTGGTGTACATGATGTAGAATCACACCAGTCATATATTTATATCTGTACATAGGGTAATAATGTCTGGTCCATTCTACTACCCTTCCTACCCCTCTACCCCCTCCCCTCCCTTCCCTCTCCTCTACCAAATCTAAAGTAACTCTATTCTTCTTCCCTAGCTCTCCCCTCCCTGCCAACAATGTGAACTAGCATACACATATCAGAGAAAACACTCAGCTTTTGGTTTTTTGGGGTTGGCTTATTTCGCTTAGCATGATATTCTCCAATTCCATCCATTTACTGGCAAATGCCATAATTTCATTCTTCTTTAAGGCTGAATAATATTTCGTGGCATATATATACACACCACATTTTTTTTTTATCCATTCATCTGTTGAAGGGAACATAGGTTGGTTCCATAGTTTAGCTATTGCAGATTGAGCTGCTATAAACATTGATGTGACTTCGTCACTGTAGTATACCACATGCACCTCAGATAGAGCATTAATCTCCAGGATATATAAATAACTCAAAAACTTAACACCAAAAAAAATGAATAAATAACCTAATCAATAAACAGGCAAAGGAACTAAACAGACACTTCACAGAACAAGAAATATAATCAATCAACAAATATATGAAAAAATGTCCAACATCTTTAGCAATCAGAGAAATGCAAATCAAAACTATACTTAGGATTTCATCTCAGCCCAGTCAGAATGACAATTATCAAGAATACATACAACAATAAATGTTGGTGAGCATGTGGGGGAAAAGGCACACTCATACATTGCTGGTGGGACTGCAAATTGGTGCAGCCAATGTGGAAAGCAGTATGGAGATTCCTTAGAAAACTTGGAATGGAAGTACCATATGGCTCAGCTATCCCACTCCTCGGTTTATATCCAAAATCCTTAATTCTTCTCTCTCTTTGGAGGCCATGTGTGGGGCTGCTGTGGGACAAGACCCTTGGGGTTCCTAAAATTCCTCTGGGACAGACAAAGATCTTCCAGGCACTACTTTAAATAGTTCTGAACTCTTAAAGCCTACCACACCCTGACTTTAATCTTAACCCTGAAGCTGTTTCCTATTTTGAGAACTAGGAGAATCACCCACAACCCCCCCCCCATCCTCACTCTGGCCAGGGACTGGAGATGGACCCCAGGACCTTGTGCATGCAAGGCAAATGCTCCATCCCTGTGCTACACCCTCAGAAATTCTAGGCAGAAAATCTTTAATGGAAACAAGAAGTACTATGATTTTCTAAGTTAGTACATCCTGAGCCTAATGATATGTCTTTTAACTTCTCCTTGTAAACCAAACAGTTCCTTCCTGGGCACACTATCGCCTCAAGCCCCCTATCATGAATAGCACTTTCAACATCCTGCTCAGAGAGATACTCGTCTACATCCACGGGACAATTCAATACATTTTCCAGCTTTCAAATTGCCACAGGTGACAATCTTGCTTATCTTTCCACCATTCTATGACTTGGTCTGCCTCAGCCTCCAGTGGAACAATCCTGCCCCCTATCAGTCTTTGGAATCTGTATCTTCCCACTCCTTGTCCCCTCCTCTGCCACTAGTCCCGAAGTCTGCCACCACAGTGCACTTCCCGGTGGCCCTTTCTCTTTCATTTAACATTTGCTGTATTACGAAGCACTCCAAAATTCTGTCATCAAACAACAATTTCTTAACTCTCACAATTCCGTGGTTTGTCGGAGCGTCTGCTCTGCTGATTTAGCCTTGGATCGTTCATAAGGCTTGATTCAGATGGAGGATCGGCGGCTGGAAGGCTCTGATTCTCTTCCACGGGGCTTGTCACTCTCCAGAAGCCCAGCTGATTTCCATACCTGGCATCCTCGGTGGGCCAAGTAAGTCCCAAGGCCAGCCTCTATCCAAGGCACTGAGAAATGAACTCCACCTCTGGAAAGGGCGGGTGGCAAAGCCACATTGCTCAGAAATAGGTGTATTAGGCTGAGAGGAAATTATGGCCATTAAGCGTTTTCTCCTATGCTAAGAATTTTAAAAATTAAATCAGATTACGGTTAAAAAAAAATGTAAAGGTGAACATGTTTTGTCCTATTTTAAACATAAAGGTGAGCGTGAGGTTGTGTGAACTAAGTTATATTTTAAGCACCTTATGAATATAATCTAGATAAAGAAATGAACGAGTAGATGAAGAGTTGAATAGACACCATCAGCCCGCTGCTCTCTTACCGACTCATGCCTAGAGTGAAGCCTTTTCCAGATTAGGGCCTTTAAGCAGTTTAATCCAACCCATTTCATGGCTGTATCAGAAAAAATTCCTGAACCAGTGAAAGTGTGGCATCAGGCGTGACTCAAGAAGCTTTGGTAGACTTCCATGTCACTTTTCATCCTCGTGTTTAGCATGTTTAGTTTATTTTGTTGAAATATGCTATAGGCCACACAACTCACTCATTTAAGTATACAATCTCACTGCGTAGGATTAAAAGTATACACTTCGATGGTTATTGCTATGTCTGTGTATCTTTGCAAAGGTCCTCTCTTCTCTATATAAAATTGCCCTTTTATCTCTGGCACTATATACTCCTGGTCTGTGTTTAAGTCTATTTTCTCTGATGCTCAGGCTGACTTTCTTATTCTGAGCATTTGTATGGTATATGTTTTCTTTCAACCGTTCTGTATCTTTATATTTAAACTGTCTCGCGTGTAAACAACATATAGTTGGGTCTTGCTTCTTTCACCAGTCTGACAACATTTCTCTTTTAATTGGAATGTTTTATTTAATGTAATTATCAATATGGTTCGGTTTTATTCCACAGTTGTTCTAATTTATTTTATTCGCCCCTTCTGTTTCTTATTCCCTTTCTTATCCTTTTGTGTCTTCTTTTGGGTTAATTGGGCATGTTTTAGTATTCCTTTCTCTCTCTTCCTCTGGCTTCCTAGCTCTAGGCCTTTGTAAGTATGTGTGCACGTACGTATTTTCATAGTGATTACTTTAGATATCACAATTTACATCCTGAACTTGCCACCATCATTGGAGTTAATTATATTCTGCTTTTCTTATAAGAATTCTGTAACTATATGATTTGTAATATACACCTTCTTTCTTTTGGCTAGCGTTGCCAGGTGTTTCTTTCCTTTCACACTTTACAAACCTGTAACATATTGTTAGTGTTTCCTTTAAATGTAATCCTTTTTTAAAAAAATGAATCTTAAATTTTTAAGGAAAAAATGTCTTTTAGATTCCAGCACATATGTACGATTGCAAGTGCGATTCATATCTTCCTCCATATGCAAATTTGCCACGGGTTCAATTTCCCTGAGGCCTGAAATACAGACGTGAGTCCACTCTCAGCCCTTCCCAGGGGCCATTCCAGGGCCCTCCATGGGAAGCCAGTGGGCCTTGACCCTCCACAGGTGATGGTCTTTTTTCCCTGGATGTTTTGGGATTCTCTCTCTCTTTGGTCTTCAGCTGCCCTGTGATCTCTGGGGGTTTTCTGTGCATTTCTCCTGCTTGGGTTCATCGAATTCTCTGGGTTTGTGGGTTGCCTTTTTTAATTCAAATATGGAAAATATCCTCAATTGATTTTCTGCCTTATTTTCTCTTCCCCTGCTTCTAGTACTCCAGACACCCAGGTTTGGTTACTTGATATTGCCCCGCAATCACTGAGGTCCCTTTCTTTTTTTAAACTTCATGTTTTTTTTGCTATCCTTTATTTAGTTTGCTGATTTTAACTTACCTCTCTTCAAGTTCATTGTCTCTTATGTTTTGTTGGATCTGTTATTTCTCTTATCTAGTAACATTCCTGTTTCAGACTCTTCCCTTCTCAATTCTGGGATTTCCATTGGGTTCTGTTTTTTTTTTTTTTTCTTTTACTTGTTCTGAATTTCTCCATAAATGTCGCCATCTCTTCAGTCATTTAATTCCTCTTTTTCTGTGAAATGTTTAACATATGTCTTTAATATAAAAGAAAATTTTTTTCCTTTTACAATTCTTTAAAATATAATTTACTATTTTAAGGAAAAATCATTGACAATATATTATGGGGTTTATAAAGTCTGGAGAAGTAAAATATATTTCAATATATCAAAAAAAGAGTTTTAACATCTTTAATAATAACCATTTTAAGGATTTGGGTAATTCCAACATCTGGATTGCTGGGTTTGTGGCTATTCCCTTTCTCAAAATCTGTCACATTTCCCTGCTTTGCTGTCTGTCTCATAATTTTTTTATTGTATGCTGGACACTGGCTCTAAAGGAACAGTAGAGTCTGAAGAAAATGAGTGTGTGCAACTCGGCTGTGGGGCCGACCCATGTGATCCACTCAGGAGTTGAACCTTCTGGGGGCAGGTGGCAGATTCAGTTTCCCTGGATTTGAACATGAGGGATCCACAGAGACGGCTCTCTGCTTTTCAGACCAGCCCCTCACTCCTGTATCTTGCTGGAGCAGACGTTTTTAAGTGCATCAGAAATCAAGTCAAATAGTGCTGGTTGTAGTGTGAGTCCATCACAGTTCTTTTACTCCTTCCTCCAAACACTTTGAAGGGAGGCTCAGGCCTCCTTCTCCAGGAACGTCCAAGGGGCCAAACCCTGTAAGACGGCTAGATTTCATAACCGGGAGGGTTTCCTCCACCTCCGGGGCTCACAGGGTACGGGAATCAAGGGGTGGAAACAGCACTGGCTGCTACCCCTGGTGTCCCACTAGCAAAATTTCTGCTTCCTGTCCCTGTAGCCTTATGCTCTGCGAGTCTAGAAGTGTGAGTTCTGGAGAAAGGAATGCTTCTACTAGGAGACACAACAATGATTCCATTGAAGTGAAAATTAAAACCTCCCCCCTGGCCAGTTTGGGCTTCTCCTGCCTGAAGAGGGGACTTTGGGTATTGGCAGGATGATTGATCCAGATTACCAAGAGGAAATTGAATTATTACTCCACAGTGGAGGTGAGGAAAGGAGTTCCTAGAGCATGGGAGATACCTTAGGTGTCTCCATGTCCAGTTATGGAGGTCAGAGGGAAACCACAGCACCCCAATCCAGGCAGGATGACAGTGACCCAGAACCTTCAGGCATGAAGATGTGAGCCCCCTCCAGCAAATACCATGGACCTACTGAAGTGCTTGCTGAAGGCAGGGGGAATACAGTGTCATGGGCAGTACAAGGAGGTAGTTGTAAGTACTAACTACAGCCATGTGGCCTGCTCTAGGAACAAAGGTTGTGATTGTTCATGAGTATTTCTCGTCTATCTTATTAAGAATGTAGATGCATATGTACATATATAGTAAGCAGATATCTTTGTTTTCTTGCCTCTTTTATGCCTTTATTGTGTGACATAATACTGATAGAAGGATCAATACTTGAGTATTAAATCTGCTTTGTAGTATTTAAGCTATGGGATGTTAGGAGAAGAGTAAGTATCCCTCAAAATGTTGCCTCAGTCTGGGGAAGAAGCTAGTGCATTTTTGGTTGTATTCATGATAGCTGTATTAAGTTAGGTGGAGTTATGTGTTTTATCCGGAGACTAAGTATGTCTTAATAACCCAATCAATAAATGGGCCAAGGACCTGAACAGACACTTCTCAGAAGAGGGCATACAATCAATCAAAAAATATGTGGAATAAAAATGTTTATCACTAGCAATTAGAGAAATGCAGATCAAAACTACTCTAAGATATCATCTCACTCCAGTCAGACTGGCAGCTATTAAGAACACAAACAACAATAAGTGTTGGTGAGGATGTGGGAGAAAAGGTACACTCATACACTGCTGGTGGGACTGCAAATTGGTACAGCCAATATGGAAAGCAGTATGGAGATTCCTTGGAAGCTTGGGAATGGAACCACCATTTGACCCAGCTATCCCTCTCCTCAGTCTATACCCAAAGGACTTAAAAACAGCATACTACAGGGACACAGCCACCTCAATGTTTATAGCAGCACAATTCACAAATAGCTAAACTGTGGAACCAACCTAGATGCCCTTCAATAGATGAATAGACAAAAAATGTGGCATTTATACACAATGGAATACTACACAGCAATAAAAGAGAATAAAATCATGGCATTTGCAGGTAAATGAATGGAGTTAGAGAAGATAATGCTAAGTGAAGTTAGCCAATCCCCAAAAAACCAAATGCCAAATGTTTTCTCTTATATAAGGTGACTGACTCATAGTGGGGTAGGGATGGGGAGCATGGGAGGAATAGATGAACTCTAGATAGGGCAGAGGGGTGGGAGGGAAAGGGAGGGGCCAGGGGGTTAGAAATGATGGTGGAATGTGATGGACATTATCATCCAAAGTACATGTATGAAGACATGAATTAGTGTGAATATACTATGTATACAACCAGATATGAAAAATTGTGTTATATATGTGTAATAAGAATTATAATGCATTCCACTGTCATATATAAATTATAAAAATTAATTTAAAAAAAAGAAAGAAATCTTCAGGTATCAAATTGACAAGGGATATGATGGTTAATCTGGATATTGGCTTGATTGGACTGAGACACCTAGGAAAGGGACTTCTGGATGTATCTGTGAGGGGTTTCCAGAGATGATTGGCACCTGCACCTGGGACTGCAAATTGAGTGGGGAGCCCTGTCCTGAATATTGGTACACTGTCCTATAGGCTGGGTCCCAAAGGAAGGAAAAGCAAAGCGATGCCTCCGCAGATGAGCCTCAATTCTTCTTGAAGTTATGTACCCTTAGCTGCTGCCATCACCTGTGGATTTCAGACTGCAGGTGCTTCACTCTTCCAACATGGACTGTCACCAGCGACTCTCTAGGGAGTTCCCGGGCCCCCAGCCTCAGACTGGGACTGCAATGTTGATCCCTCCTGTGCTGAGGCTCTAGCGTCTTGGACTGAGCAGCTACTGGTTTCCCCAGCTTTCCAGCCTGCAGACGGCCACTGTGGGACTTTTTAGCCTCTGACCACGTGAGAACATCTAATAGGTCCCCATTTTATCAACCCCCAAAACAAACAAACACACGTGAGTGAGAGGTAGTGAGACTGAGGGACCATGCGCTTTTGAAACTGCCAATCTCCGTGACCTCAAGCTGATGCTGTGAGCTGGTGACACTTGTAGGCAGAGTCTATAGGACATGAAGCTTCAAGATCGTGAGATTTCCAAACCGGGGGATTTCAAACCTTGAGAGCTCCTTCTCCTTGCAACCTTCTTTCCTCCTTCTCTACCAGCAAGACCACTCAGTTATGTGGAAGAGAGGATTATTTCTGCATGGGGGAACTTCCAGGGTCGTATCTGTTGGTACCAGCCTCCAAGTGTCGAGTCCATCGGGCTGCCCTTGCCCAGGCAGCCTCCCTCCCTCCCTGTCCTTACCCACAGCATCACCTCCCTGCAGGTGTAGGCCTTCTCCATCCCTCGTTCCCCTTGGAGGAGCTCACTCCTCCAGTTTCATTCTCCTCCATTTCTTCGTGTCCACGGCTCTTTGGTGACATGAAATAAAAGTGTGATTTTCTTTTCTCTGGTGATTTCATCTTGCTTTGGCAGGAGTGAAGGTCACTGCATTCATCTATATGATAACCAGAATTAGAACTCTGGACATTCTTTTTAATATTTTTATTTGTGGTTGAAGAGTTGGTGCCTTTGTGGATGGACTTTTTTTTTTTTTTCTTTTTTTTTTTTCCAAATTGGAAAGTCTTGCTGAGCCAAATTTTGTGGGAAAGTTAAAATATTAGGCTGGGTAATATTATGCTTTAAATATATGTATGTGACCTTCCTGGAACACTCACAGTGTTTGATTTTCTTCTTTCAAGGAATTCTCATTGCTTAGAAGCCGCAATGAAGGACTCTGAAGGCACCACCAAAAGAAGTCATTCTTAAAAGGCCTTCAGGGCAGCAGCACCATGAGCACTTGGCTTCAAGGAAATTCCACCAAAACCCAACACCAATGGCCATATGTCAGTTCTGCTGCATCTGCTTTTGGAAAAAAATAAAAATTAAAAATAAAAATACAGCCTTAGCGCTTTCTAGAAACTCCTCCCAAGGGTAACAGTCAAATTTTACACAAAGACAACTCTGGAGAAAGCAATAAGAATCGATAGGCATGAGATGACCCGGAGGTAATGAATTGAGAGGTGAAAGCATTTCCTTATTCTAACCTAGAAATAGGTAGTGTCCTGCCTCAGTTACAGACCTGGGCACTTGGGTTGCCCCACTGGAGTGGCTAGTACAGAGCAGGAACAAGTCAGTTCAGGAGGTGGATGTAGATGGGAGAGCAAAGCTGACTAGGTAACGGGTGTGCCAGAGAAGGTAAGAGAGCTAATCCTCAGGAGAGACCCACTTCAAACCACAGCAACAAGTCAGGCTGCTTCTAAGATCCAATCCAAGATCTGAACTACTAGAGAGACCAAGAAGGAGCATTAAAAACACAGGCTGTGCTTTAGCTGCCCATGTTTCCATCACCTGGCCCCACAGATGGAACCTCCAAGACCCATCGCCTCTGCTAGTGAGCTGGACTTCAGTAATTGATCTAATCTCAACGTTAGGGGTTGGAGATTGGGGAAGAGGTTCAGAGAGGGAGAATACTATTTATTAACCAACAACCCAACCCTATGCACCAAAAAGACAATGCCTATTTGAAAATTACCCCAAGACTTGCTGATTTGGGCTCACGTTCCCTTGCATTCCCATAGCCTAGCAAAAAGAACAGAATAAATGAAGGTGATCGTAGGTGCTTTGTAGATATTGAAACAAGACAAAAGCAGTTGCAGGTGGGGTAGGGTAGGGTGGGGGTGGAAAAGAAAGGGCACTAATTTAGTACATATATATCAGTTATTTATGAAGTTCTTTAGGATCAAAAATTTAGCTTCTTCTAGGTTCATCGGTCAATACACTAGGAGACGATCTCTTGAGCTTCCAAATTCTTACTGAGGGTCCTTCCCAGAGCCCTGGGTGGGCATTCTTTGTGCTCTGAGTTTTCTCACCATATCACTTATTTCTTGAGTCGTAGAATTTGAAGTGGTAACATAAAACCCAGGTAAAGGAATGAGTTTTTAATATCCAAATCACCAAGTCTAAATCTGGGTTTGTGAGCCTCTGAGGTTTCATAAAGGGGAAGGATAACGTCAGCTTAGACCTCACCTCAAACCACAGGACATTTAAATTCTGATTTATGATGTAGGCTGAAGCAGCCTAAGCTATCAAGAAACCTGATGTTCCATGGCTTCTTAAAAATAAACAGAGTAAGCACCAAACTCGATCAGTTCCTTCTTGTTTGGTTAATGGAGTTGGGTACATAGTTAAAGGAATCTCTCCAAACAACCTGTTTCCTTCCCAGATTTGCTATCAAGTGACCAAATGGTCACAGCCAGGTTTGACTTAGTCTGTGGGCGTCTCGGTCAGGATGACACTCTGCTGCAGCCTGAACTCACAGCTCTCCTTTCTGGCCCTCTTCCTGTGGGGGAGTCTGCAAGGCCAACGGAACACGCTTGACAGCTGGGGACTTGTCCCCTCTCTGGATTGCTCTCTATGGTGCTCTCAGTGCCCTTCCCACATGGCCCCTGATCCACTCCCAGGGCTGCACAGGCCTCTGACCCAAGGCTGTCCTCCCAAGTGCTGGCCCAGCCGCCCACGTGCTCACCCTTTGCTGGGGGTAGGGAGTGGGGCAGCTGTCTGCAGGGCCTGGGAACAGGGCTAAGCCATGTGGTTAGCATGTCCATGAATCTATGCCTGTGCAGGCCCCTTGGGTGCCACAGGACCCAGCCGACCTGGATGAAGGAAGATGATGAGAGAGAAGCTGGTGGCCAAAGGCTGATCTTCACAGAATGCCAAGGAGTTCCAGAATCCTAAATGCAAATGGCCTCCTAAGTCCTGCTGAAAGCACCTTTGGGAAGGCAGTTGGCTAGAGCATATTGTGTTTCCTATTTGCAAATCTTAAGTTATAAATTTTAAATATTTTGAAATATCTATTTGGGCCTCTGATTAAATTCTTGTTTGGGGACCTTCAATTGTCAAAGGAGGGCATGTCTCCAGAGCAGTTCTCTTCCCTCAATTACAAACACCTCCATGATAACCAACTATGGGCTTTTAAAGGTCTTTAGAAACCTTAGGAAGCTCAAACTATTTTTCTCTCCTTATGAGTTCCAAGTGATCCCTGATTGTAAGTAGCCCAGCATCTGTCCAGGCTGGTAAGGAAGTCAGTCACTAACAAAAGTTGCAAAATTTATAGCAAATTATGAAATCTCTAACATAGATATATATTTTCTAAGAAGTCATTAAAATTCTATCTTTAATTTTTCATATCCATATTACACATATTGATCCTACGTCCGTGTTGCCTGAAGATCACAAGTAATTTTTGTTTTCATTTATACAACAAAAAAATCAGTTGAGTTTCCATATGGGGCCTGTTTTGCTATATGCTATGGATATACACAATTAACTCTCCGACAGTGTCATCGGGCTTGTTACAGAAAAGTGTGTCTAGCACTGCGGAAGAGGAACTCTAAACTACCGCGTTAAAAAAAAAAGCTACAAGAAGAGTTCTGCAGAATGTCAGGCCTGAAGGAGAACATGAAGACCATCTAGCTTATTCCAGCACTCCCACAATAAACTAAAATAGACCCAGGCACATTGCCATAAGATTTCACAACACTGAGCAAAAGAGGAGATCTTAAAAGCTTCTAGAAGGAAAAATCAGGGATATGCAAAGGATCCAAATGGCCTCAGACATTTTAACAGTACTGCTGGACCAACAGTACTAAAATTATAAGGAAAATGATTCCCAGTGGAAGTGTCATACATGGCCAGCCATCAACAGAGCACAGGGGTAGACCGTGTTTTCAGAGATCGAAGTTCTCCAAATACACACATTCACAGGGTGCTACTAGACGAGGTGCTTCACTTTAACTAGCAGAGAACAGGCCATTACGGATCTAGATGTGGGGCCTAAGTAATGGGGTGCTTGATATGAAAAGAATAAAAGAAACCCTTATGACTAAGGATGACACCAGGCTAAGATGATGCAGTCGACTGACAAGCAACAAAGTCAAGATCGAAGAGATGAGAAGTCACCAGCAGTGACAGTCCCCAAGAAGATAAAATTGGTAAAAGGTTTTTTTAATGCATCAAAACATACTGAAAGAATTTGAGGAAGAACCATTGATAATGCCATAGAAAATGTAGCAAGTACACATTAAAAAGTATGTGGAATCTAGGAGAAACGAATACTTGTGCTAGAGAGGAAAAGAGGCTTAGCTGTGACAAGGATTCATATACTTGATTCTCATCTTTCATAACTGGTAGGTCATATAATACCTAAAATTTAAAAAAAAAAATCAAGAAATGGCGCTATGGGC
Source organism: Callospermophilus lateralis (assembly GCF_048772815.1). NCBI lineage: Eukaryota > Metazoa > Chordata > Mammalia > Rodentia > Sciuridae > Callospermophilus > Callospermophilus lateralis. The sequence continues at coordinate 10,997,177 of NC_135308.1, forward strand.
AGCTATTTAAATATATGGAGGTAAATACATTAAAAAACAAAGCTGAGCTAAAAATGGTTACCTTTGGGGAGTAGGACATCAGTGACCATGTGCTGCATGAGCCCTAGAGAGACAGCTGACCTTCTAAACTGTGAACGTACGTGACTAATAGAAACTACATTCATTTTCAAAATCTGATTTCTAAAAACTCTGTGTTGGGGAGAAATGGATAAGTGGGCTGTCCTACACAATAATCAAAAATGTTTAATGCATGTAGGATTTTGTCGTGTAAAAGTAGTTCCACACACACATCTAACGAAGTCCTTCCAGTGTCTCTGTGTGGTGGCTTGTGGTTCTCCTTGTTTAGTGGAGAAAGCCATTTAGGTTTAGAGATGACAAGGATGTGGCCAAAGGGTCCAGGCCTCCTGACTCAGATCTCTGGCTGGTTCCCAAAGCAGCTCGCTGAGCCTGAGAGTGTTCCCAGACTCAAGGCTGCCTTTCTCCCAGGACATTGGTGGAAGCACAGTTATTCAGCATTGGGGTGAGGAACAATGTCAGCAGTAACCTAGCTCCACCCTTTCACTGTTCAGAGAAGAAATTCAGGCCTCAAGGGAGGTTTTTCAGGCCACCAAGATATTAGGAGATTCTTAAGAGAAGAATCTGTTCGGTGAGAAGTCATTGCCCAAATTCCCTTGGGCTGCTCAAGTCCACAAGTCTGCGTACCATTCTGACGAAAGCACCACTCATTATCATCTGACAGATGATGACTCTGAGGCATGTGGACACTGTGTGCTGCCCGGGCTCCACGCTGCCTTGAGGCAGGGTCTCCTGGGTTGTGTAATGTCAAGGGACGTCAGACTGCACTGTACCTGCCACGTACCCTTTGCACCACTTTGGTCCTCTTGAGCAAAAGGACCAAAGGAGTCCTTCCATGGCATTCAGTTCCATTTCTGGAATGACCAAGCCCAGTAAAAAGTAATCCTTACTTCATTTTATGCTTTTTGCCCATTCTCAACATGGACCCCCACATGGAGGCTTCCAAGGCATTTACAACGTGGGGATCTGACAGCTTCCCACTGTCAGATATGATGGTGTAAACCAGTCCAGCACACCCACCCATGACAGGCGCCAAGGAAAGTTCATTCTGCTGGCCGTGCATACAACTTTCCAAACAAGTAGGTTTCTTTTTCAGGTCAATTAAACCTGTGTTCAATAAAATCACACTGGAGACAGGAGGGCTGGGAACGTCGGTTATTGATTGCGTCTTGGTGACACCTGGAGAGAGGCTGCCCTTGTTGAACTTGATTAAAAATCATTTCCAAATCTAAATTTCCACGATGCCGCATCATTTTCCATTACTGCTGCCCACCCTCTCCACTCCCTACCCCATCCCCACCCCCCCGCCCCCCCCACCCCACCCCCCCGCAGCCTGCCGCCCGAGGGTTCTACTGAAGATGCCGCTGCTGCGTGCATTTCTCGAACTGCACCTCACTTAATTGAGAGACAGCACCACCCTGGCATGGACCAAGGCACCAGCGGGAGGAGCGATTAATGATTCCTTGTCAAGGTAAGTAAAAAAATAGAGCGAAGAACTGAAACACTTTGCTTCACTAGCACCATGTGGAAGGAGCTCTTCAAGGCAAGCACATTTTCCTGGTTCCAAACCCAGCTGTGTGTGTTACTTGTCATGGCTGCTGGACCTCCCAAAGCCTCTATTTCTCAACCATAAGCTGGAGATATTGATGTTTGTGTCCCCCAGTGTCATATTAAATGAGGGATGTACTTGTGTCCCCCCCTTACAGTTCCTATCATGCTGCCGGTATATTTTGAAGGCTGGTTCACTTCCCCCTGCAAGAGTCAAAACTCTGAAAGAAAAATGTGCATCTCCGACCTCCCTGACAGTAAATATGTCCCCGTAGTGATAGACTCTCACGTCCAGAGGTAGAACACTCCATTCACTTATCCAGATAGACTTGGTGTGTAAACATTACACATCAACAATGGTCAAAAATCAAATGAACTTCCTCCCAGATTGCTGATGCCTTCCAGAGAATATATGAAAATTAGAATTTAAAAAAGTTATCACGGACTCAGTTGTATCGTGAGCAAAATAACATGCACGTCTAGAGCAACGGTCTGTCCCTGTCCTTGCGCCCTACAAAACCTCAACTGCAGAAAGAGAGGAGCTGTTTTCACATCTTGATTCTGCTCCTCATTAGCTGTGTGCCCTTGAGGAAGCCTCCTCCCAACTCTGTGCCTCAGTTTCCTCATCTGAGAGATGCACATAATACCCTTCCTTAAAAGGCAAACTCTGGGTTCAGACCAAGTCAGCAAATGGTAGTAGTGATTTTTATCAATACCAATCACAACACAGGCAGGAGCCTCATTTTGCTCATCAAAATTAAAATTGTGTTATACCATGCATTAAAACAATTCAGGCATTTCTGCTCCTCTCCAGAGCAGATGCTTCTTCAAATTGATTTATACTAGTGAAAATGAGATTAATTCCACAGATACATTCTTCCAACAGGTCCCATTATTTACTTGTATTGATCATCTATGATTATCAAGTTCACACTGTTGGACAGACCTATAGGAAGAAGAGAGGGGCACCATGTTTATTATCTATTTTATGCAAGGCCTCGTGCTAATTGCTTTTGCATACATCGGTTATGTTCTTTGTTCCTACCAAAAACTATCTGAAGGGAAGAACTAGAGTGCCCTTTATTAGCATTCCACAGAAACTGAGGTGTTAAGGGGGTAATGCTAAGGGGGTAAGGTGTTAATGGTGATAAAAAATGGCAAAGCTCGGATTCCAAGCAGAGCCTGCAGGACATCAAAGCCCACACCCTCCTTCTCATTAGATATGAAAGCCTTCCTGCAGAATTACAAATTTTGCCATCTCATTGTGTGTGTGTGTGTGTGTGTGTGTGTGTGTACTAAAAATTAAACCCCGGGCCTTACACACTGGGCTAGGCAACTGTTCTGCCGCCAAGCCCTGTCCCCAGCCCAGCAATCTACATTCTAAGACCATGTTTCTTCAAAGCCCTGTGAGAAGCAAACCATCTCTGTTTATGCTCTGGTGAGAGTGGTATGTTTCCCCATTTATTGGTTTCCTTTTATTTAGCATTTTCGAAGTTCTTGAAAAAAATTAATGAAGATCAAATTTGTTTTCCAATTGACTATAAAAAAATGACTTCATTCAAATGCCTACAAGCTCCTTTATTATAATGGGATGGTCTCTAACTCTTGTTTTACATCTATCTGGAAATGTCACCTTCAGTTAAGTTGTTCTTCTCCCTCCTTCTCCCTCCTACTTGAATGATACCCTAGGGCTACAGGATGTCCACACCCTATATAAAGAGAATAGCAGAATACTTTTATGAGAACTTATTTCTATTAATCAGGAGGAGGAAATGGATGCTGCTTTCCCAAGGTATCCAAACAAATGCTCTACTGAGCTACAGCAAAGCCTTCAACAGAGTATAATACTTATCGGAAGTTTTATTCTGTTCAAAAACCAGTCAGGAAAGGAGTTCAGGGTATGTTGTCATTCAGAAGGTGTAAGAGTAAGAACATGCATGGGGAGCATGTATAATTGTCTTATATAATTGCTATAGTTGTTCTTGGAATCCAACAAGATGGACTTTTGTGCCATTTTACAGATAAGGAAATTGAAACTCAAAAATGATATACAGCCTCAAAAAAAAAGTTCTAGCAAGTAGAAAAACTGTATTTGAATTTCATGCAAAATAAAAGTAATGTTCACTTATTGTATACCTATCACCTGCCAGGTAATTTATGGAATGACTCCAGTCCTCACAATAATGTTACAAGATAGGTGTTACTCTCTCCATGTTTAAACATGAGGAATCTGAGGTCTAGCAAGGTTGAGAAACAAAGTTACACCGCTTTAACCTTGGGCTACAGGACTCCAGGGACATCCCTTGGGAGGTCCCAGGCAGCCTCCTGACAGAGAAGATGGTCACGCTGGACTTAATCAGCAGTGGATGTGGAATCCGAGAGAGCCTAGGGACACTCCACTGTCTCCTTGGAATTCATGCCAACTGGGAAGAGATGGAGGTTGACATGATCTGTGCCACTTGAGAAATAAATTTTAGGGGAAATGGGAAAAATAAAAGGGAAAAAAATGAGCCTCAAACAATGAATAGATGAAAAGAAGAATCAGAAACTTCCAAAGAAATGTGACAATCCATGACAGCTAAGTCAGATAGAAGGCCAGGTGCAGTCATCTCTGGAATTCCAGGACCCAGGAAGGCCTCTGATATCAAACACAAGAAGATCAAAGGAGAGAAAGATCCCTCTGAAGGCCTGGGGCAGGCTTTAACTAAAGCAATGAAGCACCCAAGTGTTTTTGTGGTTAACCATGGAGAAATATTTTTAAAGCAAATTAAAATAATATTCAGGGGCTGGGGTGTAGCTTAGTGGTTGAGCACTTGCCTTGCATGCATGAGGCACTGGGTTTGATCCTCAGCACCAAATAAAATAAATAAATAAAACAAAGATATTTTAAAAATATATTCAAAATAAATAATTATGGTATTACAGTCAGCGGGTTCCTGCAGCATCTGCCTAAGTTGAACCTGAACCTGTGGGTCGTCATTCTAGAAAGAGGGAGGCTGAGTTTTAATACTGTGTTAGTTAACTTTCTGTCACTGTGACAAAATGCCTGAGAAAATCAACTTAGAGGAAGAAAAAGCTATTTTAGCTCATGGTTTCAGGGGTCTCAGTCTATGGTAGGCCGACTCCATGACTCCCGGCCTGAGGTGAGGCAGGTGAATGGGCATGGTGGGCAAAAGCTGCTCAGATCACAGCATCCATTAAGCAGGGGGCGGGGGAAGGGGCCAGGAACAATATAGTTCCCAAGGGCACACCCCCAAAGGACTCACTTCATTCTAGTTGGCCCTGCTTCCTACAGTGTCCACCGCCTCTCCATACGCCAATTAGCTTTGAGTCCATCAATGGGTCAACCCACTGGTGATGTCAGAGCCGCCATGATCCAGTCGCTTCCCCAAAGCTCCTCTGAACCTTTCTACCCTGTGACCAAATGTTCAACACAGGAGTCTTGGGGGGACATTCCAATCCCTGAACCCCCACATTGTAGTGTGGGAGAATATTCAGGATTCCAAAAGTAATCAGCCTTGAAGGGCCAGGTTGATACTAAAAATATTTGGTGGGGAAAAAAAAATGATGAATAGAATAAAAAGGGAAAAAGAATACGGACAGGTGGCAGAAAGATGTAAGAATGACGGGAAAGGAGAAAGTGTAGAGTCAACTGCATCTGTATATACATATGGTTGAAATTGGAGTTAGATTAGAAATTACTCAGAGGCTAATTAGTGCTCAGAGAGAATCCCTTTGTCACAGGCTTGATCTAAGCACTTTGTCTCCGGGAACAATGGGGGCCGGCTGCGCTGCCTGAGGGTGGTGAGTAATGGCCTGAGCCATCTGTGGCTGCTCCCCTGCACCTGAACCCAGGGAGCCTCTCTGCATGGGAACCGTTCAACCCTGGAGAGTGAGTGCCGCTCATCTCCTCTTCCTGCCCCAGGGCTCTGGCAAGACGAAGGAGCTCTGAGCCTGGACTGGGGACGAAGACTGCCACTCAGAGAAACTTGAAATCACCATCTTGGGATTTTCTTTGTCCTTTCTTCCTCTATTTTTAAAACCATACAAAAGAATAGATATTTTATTCCTGGCCTTTGAAGCAGGAGAAGAAATGCAGAGTGGAATTGCTTATGATAAAGATGGGGAAAGATGAGCAAAGGGACCAAAGATGAAAAACGGGAAGGGGGAGGGGGGAGGGGGGGGGAGGGGAGGAGGGGGGAGGGGAGGAGGGGGGAGGGGGAGGTCTGTTTGGGCTCACGGTGCTGGAGGTTCCTGTCCACGGACACTTGGCCTCGTTGCTTTTGGGTCTGTGGCGAGGCCGGGCAGCATGGCAGGAGCACATCTCTGAGGATCTGCTCCCTCACAGCAACTGGGAAGCACAGAGAAAGGTCGGCAGGGTCTTGCGATCCCCTGAGGGTGTGCTCCCAGCGCCCTAATGTCTTCCCCTTCTAAAGGTTCCACCAGGTCCAAAGATCACCCCAGCCTATGGCCACGCCTTTAACACCTGGGCCTCTGGGGACACTCATCCAAGCCCCAGCAAGCAGTCAGCGTTGACTTGCTGCTGCCTTCACCCCGTGGACTAAGAACACACACACACACACACAAACACACACACACACAAACACACACACACAAACACACACACACACACAAACACACACACAAACACACACACAAACACACACACACAAACACACACACACACAAACACACACACACACACACACGCCTGCGGGATCCATCCCCCTTTCAGGATGCACTGTCTTAACTTCTTTTCCTGAGGATACCACTTTTATTATTTTTTTTTTTTTTAAGAGAGGAGAGAGAGAGAGAGAATTTTTCAATATTTATTTTTTAGTTTTCGGTGGACACAACATCTTTATTTTATTTGTATGTGGTGTTGAGGATGGAACCCAGCACCACGTGCATGCCAGGGGAGCGCGCTACCGCTTGAGCCACATCCCCAGCCCAAGGATATCACTTTCATTTTGTTGGAACTTTTCTTCTGCTTCCTACCTCCTTTGACTTCTTTTTACCTGTTTGTTTAATGATGTCTATTTTTGTTGTTGTTCATGCTAAAGTTTTTTTATGCTTTTATTGTCATTCTTATTGAGTTTTCATGAAGAGACAGATTGACGTGTGCTTAATCTGCAGCATTTAATCAAGTGTTCAGAAGGGGTATTTCAAATCAGTGAGGAAAACCTGTGTTATTCAATAAGTTGGAGCAGTTTGGTCACCAACTTGGATTTCTTTGTACCATTTCCCAAGATAAGTATTTTGAAATTTTAAAACTAAAAGAAAACACATATATTAACTTAATCTTTTAATTGGAAGATGTTTTAAGGATGGCACATAATACAAAAAACATAAAGGAAAAATTAATGGATCTCAACTGTTAAAAGTGTAAAATTTCTGAATGATAAAATAAAATAGCCATATAAGACATTTTTTCTAACACACATGATGGATTCATGTCCTTAGAGCACAAGAACTTCTTATTGAATAATAGAGAAAAAGAAAAGAACCTAACTTAAAAATAGATCAAAGACATGAAATACAGGTTCACAGAAAGGAAAGATAAACAATAAATACCATTATTAAAAATCTTCAGCCTTCTTTGTAACCAATAAATTGTAATGAGAACCTTATACTCTGATGCTATGAACCTTCAATTCTTTTATTTAAGGAAAGTATCCAATAACTGAGAATGGTACAGGGAACTGATTATTCTTATGTAAATATAAATTTGGTTGAACTTTCTATAATCTGTATATCAATGTCAATTTTGCAAGACTGTATATTTAAGTTTAAATGTATAATATACCCTATAGCCAGCCATTTAATTTCCATGATTTTTTCCTGAAGAAATTATTACGAATGTGTGCCAAGATTTTTGTTAAAGAAATATTAATCACAATATTGTTTATAATAGCACAAATTCGGAAACATGAGCAATTGCAAATTGATGAAACTAAACAGCCTTCACTGTTCTAAGAATGTTATTGAATACTTTTTAACTGTAGAAAAAATTGGGTATGTATTTTAAGTGAGGCCAGTACAGTCACAAATTTTTTTGTAGCTCGCACAACAGTTGTGCGGGGAATACAAGTGTGTGTCCTGTGCACATATGGAAATGTTCTAGAAAGAGACTCACGGGGGAATTCCCCTGGGGTTATCTCTTAGTGCTGAGATTAAAAGTGTTTTTTCTTTAACTTATCACTTCTTTCAGATTTTCTACAATGAATATGTATTTATTTTTTTAATTTGCAGAAAAAACAACCAAAAGCTTTTTATTTTTTAAAAATATATCTGATCCAAAATGGTAAGAATAAACTTAAGAAGATGAGAATAAACTTAAGAAGAAATTTCAAGAACACGCTTTACCAACTACTTGTAAAGAACAGTCTTTAAGGGGAACATACATAAAAGATGACTTTTAGGTAGGAATTCTGTAGGGAAATACCGTAACTGGACAGGAAATCATGCAATTTCAAAAACAATCTATCAAAACACAATCTTTCAGCATTCACATTGAAATAGTTTCTATTTCTTGTTTTTAAATGAAATCGCTGGGATTATTGAGAGTATAAAAAAAATAGAACTTGCATCCTCTTAGTGAAATTGCATATTTATACTTTTTGGAGGACGATTTCATGAAACTTAATAAGAACTTTAACCTTTGAATCAATACTTCCTCCTACTAGGGAACTTGCCTTAAGGAAATAATTGAAGATATGTACAGATTTTTAGTTATTAAATCAATGATTTTATGATAAATGAAGCAAATAGCCTACGCTAGATTCATTAAACCCATTGATTACCTAAATTAGGTTAGCTCAGACGAGTGTAATACAGCTAGAACTCTGAGGGGTTTTGTAATCAGCATCCAGTCAAGAAAACGGAACCAGGGCTGGGATGTAGCTCAGTGGCAAAGCGTCTGCCTTGCATTCACAAAGCCTGGGTTTGACCCCCAGTTCCAAAAAAAAAAAAAGAAGAAGAAGAAGAAGAAAATGGAACCAAACAAGGTATTTTAAGTAGACATAATTTATTTGAGGGAGTCATTACATAGGTATTGAAAATTGAAAGAGTAAAAGGAAATGCTGAGGTTATAAGACTTGAGTCTTTTTTTTTTTTTAACCAGACCCTAGAACTTCTTTAATAACTGAAGGAAGCAGCCAGCATCCCCAGCCAGCATCCCCAGAACTAAGGGGGCGGGGTGCTAACAGGACAAAAGTGGAGGCAGATAACAGTGAGACTTGTCATTCAGCCCAGTGATGACTTCTGGGCAGGGATCCCTGGCAGAAGGCACAACGGAGCAATTCCTGAAGAGCGGGACCCATCCTGGCTTCATCTGGGGTTTGTGAACAGAAGGAAAGGCAAAGGTGCTTTCTGAATGCCCAGGATCTGAGTGTGGGTATGCTCAGGCCACGACTGGCTGGGCCCGCTGTCCTTCCCTACCAGGAGCGCACTCGCTGGATCGCCATGGAAGTCAGCCGTGTGGCTTATTTTTTGTATGGAATCTTGTGCTTTGAGTTTTGTAGTTACTAAATATGGATATTTGGGGTGTTGTCCTGTTTCTACTCTACCCCATCTCTTACAGAAATAACTTTGGGACTTGTAGTGAAGCCGGATGCCCAGGAGTAGAGTACAATGGCTCATCTCTGGGCCTTGGGAACTGATAGTCGGCCAGGTCCAGAAAGCCAGGTTCACTTGCTGATAGGTATATCGAACGAAAGCAGATTGTTATTGTTATTATCAAAGGGAGAGCAGTGGAATTTTAAAGAATGAGTAGATACTTCTTAGGCATTGATATTTTTCATCAAGAATGGTGTAGGTTTCCACTGAAGGAAAATATCGGCCGAGTTTGTGGGGGATATTTCTGACATAGTAGAAATACTCACTGCTTTGGGAGAACATGTGTCATTTTAATTCAAGTTGTGTTCAGGGTTCTTGATTGACAACCCACATTGCTATAAACTCCTCACAGTGGAACAAGAGTAACTGTGGAAGCCAATGGGCATCTTTCCTGTTCCCTGCTAAATTACTGGTGAATGGATCCATATTTAATTCTAGTTGCCTAAATTAATGCTTTTTATACTATGAGAAAAGCTCAGGTGTTGGAAGCTCATGGTGAAAGAACAAGCAGGATTGAAGAAATTTCTCCATTTGGAACCAGAAAGTATAACCATATTTGCAGGCACCTTGCAGTTTTGATACAACTGTTTGTGACACTGTGGAAGCTAAGGATTGTCCCTGCCACTGGCAGCTCCATAGAGATGTGAAGATATCAAAGTGCTAATGCCTCAAGGCCAAGACGGCTTCACCTCATTGACTTAGACTAGAGTGTGGGCAAGAGTCCTCCTGGTAGAAGAAAATCAGTAGCTTAAAATCTAACGAAATCAGTGAACTTGATCCTTCAACAGGTCTTTCTTTTTTTTAATTTTTTTTTTTAAATATTTGTTTTGTTAGTTTTCGGCGGACACAACATCTTTTTTTTTTTTTATTGTTGGTTGTTCAAAACATTACATAGTTCTTGATATATCATATTTCACACTTTTATTCAAGTGGGTTATGAACTCCCATTTTTACCCCGTATTCAACAGGTCTTTCTTAAGGAAATGAGATAAATTTCTAGGAATCCAGGTTCAGCAACTTGAAGAGTTGGTCCAGCAATTTCATATGCAGCCAAATGACATCTCCATGGTCAAGATGAAGGAGTCTGTGACACTAAGTATGGGGAGGGGGCAAAGTGGGGGTAGGGAGACAGAATTGCTCAACTACTACTAGACTCTCATTCCCTCCATTCAGGAGAAGATGTAGTGGGGCGTGTACCCAAGGAAAAATAAAGACCAAGAGAGAAGAAAACCAGGCAAGTGAGCCTATTCTTGCAGCTTTTACATAGAAATGATTTTCAGTATCTATAAGAAGAAAAACTAACCCTGGAATCTTGTTGATCTTACAGGGAAGCAGGTAAAGAAGTAAGAGAAGAGAGAGGGAGGGAAGGAACTTGTATCAGGGAGCTTCATGTAGGTTAAGTCAAGTTGAAATTTTACAGAAATTTCATCAAAAGTATGCTTCAAGAGAACTTTGTAGTCTTAAGTAACTATTAGAAATGAAGAAAGCTCAAAAGTTCATTGCCTAAATGTCCACTTCAGAAATTATGTAACTAATCAAAGAATAAATATGAAGAAGTAGGAAGTGATAAAGAGGAGAAATTAATGAAATAGACGCACACACACAAAAAAAATCAGAGCAGCAACAAAGTCAAAAGTTGACCCTTTGAAACTAAAACTGAGACAAGTGTTTGACAAAGCTTTTCAGGAAAATAAGAGGAGTATAAATAAACAATATTACCAATTGCAAAAGAGACCATCACCACAGATACAAGAAAGGATGCTACCAGCACCTGGTGCCCACACTTTAAAACTTACACAAAATGAGCAACTTTTATAGAAAAATCTAACTAATCAGAATAGACTTCAAGAAGAAATAAGAAGTTGAAAAGTCTACATTTATTGAAGAATATATAGATTATTAATTTATTGACAAATCTATAGAACTTATCGATTATAGTTTAAAATCATCCACAATAACAGTAGAAGATCCAGGTAAATTCTACAAAATTAAAGGTAAATTCTACAAAATTTTCAAGAATTTTCAAGAATCACAATCCCAAATGTAGACAAACTGGTTTGAACAGTAAAAGGATAGTAAAAAGAATATTTCTCCTATTAATCTATGAGGACAGCATAATTTTCATTGCATACTCAGGATAATATTATACTGAGAAACCAGAATACCTGGCTTACTCCACCTGTAAATACAAATTAAAAACTGAATTTAACAGCATATATAGGAAATTATATAATGTAACCAAGTAGGGTGTATCACACCAAAACAGGTGGGTTCAATAATAAAAAAATCCTTAATATAATTCATTATTCATTAGAAGGTTAAAAAACATATTATGATAGATGCTGAATGAAAATATATTAATATGATAGCTACTCAATGAAATTCAATACCAGCCCATAACAAAGACTTTTAGTAAACTAAAATAATACTACTTTTTTTAAAGAGAAAGAGAGAGAGGAGAGAGAGAGAGAGAATTTTTTTAATATTTATTTTTTAGTTTTCGGTGGACACAACATCTTTATTTTATGTGGTGCTCAGGATGAACCCAGCACCTTGCGCATGCCAGGCGCGCGCTACCGCTTGAGCCACATCCCCAGCCCAATAATACTACTTTTTCATAAGAAATTTACTTTTAAAATGCCCCAGAATAAACATCACCCTAAATTTTGGAATGCTAATTATTTCTTTAAAAATCAGGAGCAATTTTGTCCTACTCCTACATAATATTAGATAATACGGCCCGGAGGAGAAATTGGAGGCAGAAGGATTGAAGGGGGAGAAGCGAAAATGTCATGATTTACAGATTATGTGATAATTTTTTTAAACCCAAAATAATTTATAGAAATTTTATTTAAAATAACAGAGGTGCTTAAAATTGACTGGTAAATAGATACTTGTATGTGTTTATGTGTTTAAATATATACATTTCTATAAATTCAAAGATTACTTGTGTTCCTAGATAACTATAGCAAACAACTAGAGAATATAAAGCAAAGGGATTGTTTACAATATTCTCAGAAGAACTAAATAATCAACAGCTAATGATAATTAAATATATGCAAAATATATGCAAGAGAGATACTACAAAAATAAATAAAGAGATGCTGGTGTGTTATTCGGGAGATCTGCTCTAAAAATTATTGTTCCCAAATTAAACTGTGGAGTCAATGCAATTCCAATTAAAATGACAAAGCAGTTGGATTGTGGATTTTTTTGGTTGGTTTTGATAATATTATGAAAGCATATTAACAATAGAAGGTCACAAATCAACAGGACACTTCTGAGTAAGAATTATGAGGACTGCACATGCTTTATTTGTGTATCAGGATTTATCATGAAATTATAATAATTAACACTGCATGGTATCAGTGACAGCATAGACCAATTTACTAATGGAATAGTCTAGAAGGACCAGAAACAGTTCCATGGATGCATAGAACTTTGGATTTTGAAAAATATGCAGCGTCTGATCTGTAAAGAAAACTGACTTGTGCAATAAACGGAACTGAGGGGTAAAAGTTATCTAAGTGGAAATAGACACCAAATGGAACCTCTCTCCCTTCGTGGCCAAATGTCAACTACTACGGAAGAATCGAGGACTTATATGCAAGAACAGCTTTAAACCTTTAGCCAAAACCAAAAGAAAATGTCTTTTAAATATTGACAAAAATTTTTAGATAAGACATTAAAAAAGAAAATCTACTTTTAAAATTTATTTTTAAATGCTAATCAATTTGTATGTATTAAAACTAACAAATCGTGTTTATCCAAAACCTTTATAAAGGAAATGATCATAAAAACTGGGAGAAGATATTTGCTATGCACACACAGACAAAGGAATAGTATCAAGACCATATAAAGAATGCCTATAAATCAATAAGAAAAGATTGATTTGATATAAAAATGGGTAAAAGACATGAACAGGCCTTTCAGAGTAGGATGCAACCTTAGACACTTGAAGATGTGTCCAGCACCGTTAGTGGTCTAGAATACAAGTCAAGGCCCCAGGGAGACAGCACTTGACACCCACTTGATTGATTAAAAATGACAAAACCAGCCCTGGAAAGATGTGGAAGCTCGGGGTCTCCTTCACACTGCTCATGGGAGTGAACTGACAAAACCACTTTGGAAAACAGTTTATCGTTATCTCCTGAAGTTGAACATTCACGTATCTTATGACAAATAGCTCTGCTCTTCGGTATACCCCAGGAGGAGCTCTTGCACATATATAGCAAGAAATGTGTGTGTGTGTGTGTGTGTATGTGTGTGAACATTCATACACACACACACACACACACACACACACACACATGAATGTTCACAGAAACACTGTTGACAATAACAGAACCCTGTAGGAATCCAAAAACTCATCAACAAGAGAGTAGATGAATACGTTGAGGTGTGTTCCCACAGTGAATAGTTTATTGTGTATCTAGAAAAACAAACTACTGCTACACACAACATTATGATAGGTTTCCAAAGTCCTCCCAGTTGCATTTAGCAGGATATAAAGTCGAAAACAAAAATGTTATGTATATGAGTACGCACATATGCACATACATGTACATATGCACACACACTCTCACGAATATATATGAGCCACATGATGGAAATGTCAAGTCAGGGGGCATCAGACAGGACAAGGCGGGGGACACAGGATTATATGCAGGTCATTTTAAAGGTCCTGACTTTAATTTTGCATTGCTGTTTCACAGGTGTTTCTTACGAAATGGAAATTAATGAATAAGTAAATATTGGTTTATGCATGGATCAATGATGAAAATATGTCAAACTAAGGATTATGATGAATCCAAGTAATCATAATTAGGGAAGAACAAGGAGAACTTGATAGGTCTTTGGAGCAGCTCTATCTGAGATGGTAGGATTGTTCTGTATCTGAACTATGCGATACAGTAGCCACTGGCCCATCTAAGGTACTCAGGTGAGACCAGTGCAACTGAGGAACTAAATTTTCAATTGTATTTTGTATTAATTTATTGATGTTTACATTTAAGTAGACACAGGGTAAGGAGGATTTGCAGTAATGGGAGAAAATAAGTCATGCTGTGGAATCAATGGGTGAAGTTAGCCAGTGCAGGTAAATGGTTCTTAGTGGAAAGCACCCAAAAATAAGGTCGACCAAAGGCTGAGTTACAAACGGATCTCGTGGAAAACCGGTTTCCCTTTTTCCAAGGCTGCAGTATGGGCTCATCTTTCCTCTTCCTGTCATTCCACTTAGAGAGGCATGAGATGCTTTGTCATTCCATAAAATAAAACCACCTGCTTACAATATTCATTCATTCATTCCTCACTTGTTTTTTCTTTCTCTCTCCCTCACCCTGTGTCTGTAGACAAGCAAGAGTCCTGACAACACCTCTGTCATTTATTATTTGAGCCCAGGCTAAGGCTGCGCGTTTAAATGTATTTACCTCCTCCTTGTTAATGGCATCATTCAATCACAGTTTAGTAGCTTCCAAGTGAGAAGATTAGAAGTGTCGGGGGAATTCCTCACTCAAACCAGGAAATGTGGGGTTTTGAGTTCAAACAGGATTTAAAGGGAGCTAGCGAGCAACAGCTGAGAAGATGAAAGATCAGCTCAACGCCTCCCTTTGAAGTAAAGACTCCTCAGACTGTGAGTGTAACAATGTTCATTACTGCCAGAGCTCCAAGTGGCTGCTTCTGACGCATGCTTTAGAATGTATCATAAAATCTATAAAAATATCAACGAGATGCTTTCAAGTGACACGAAGCAGCTAGAGTGCCCTATTTGCAGGGACACTGCTGTTTAAAGGCAATTTGCTGGATTGCTTTCCATCTGGGACTAAAGCAAGTGCCTTGCAATCTCTCTCTCTCTCTCTCTCTTTCTCTCCTCCCTCCCTTCCTTTCTTGCTCCCTCCCCACCAGCCCCAAGTAGAAGATTTTTTAATGTTGCATTTCTGCTTCCTTTGAGGGCCAGGAAGAGAAAATGAAGCTTTTCTTGGCTTGCTTCTCAACTCTCCTAAGAGATTCAGAGACAAAAAGATTGCTTTGGGAAAATAATAATGCCAAATGAGCATTAAAATAATAAATGGGTTTTCTGGAAATTAGGTTCTCAGAGGTCATGCAATTAAAAGTTAGGAGGAAAACACACCTCAGGCTTGATTGGAGGAGACAACTAAGAGCCAGGGCAAATACTTCCACCACACTTTAAGTTCCATTCAAGGTTTTGAGCGTGGGAGCTGGTTGATTAATCTATTTGCATACTTCCAGGACTTGATAACAAGCCAAAGTGCAGCATAATTTCATAGGCTCTGATTATTAATAATAACGTGGAGCGTGATTATGGCTGTGAATATCTGGGGGTCAGAGTGGGACGCCCAGTGAACATGAGTCAGCAGCACAGCATTATTTGAAAAATAACAAAGTCCTAAAGTGCCTCAGGAGATGCGCGGATGCTTGTCATTACCCTGAGAGTGGATCTGCCAGATTTTGTCACCACAGCTAAAATGAAGCCCCTTATTTCCTATAGACTGTCCACAGAAGGACTCTTTGGGATCCACCCCGTCTTGGCACCGTCTCTCCTTGACATTAGGCTTACTCTTGAGTCTCTCCAAAGCAGGATCTCTGGGAAGAATAAAACGGAGGAGAACCTTCGAGCACTTTTATGGAAGTGGTGATGTGGGCGGCCCGACCAGAGAGAGCCCAGGCTGAGCCTCAGATCACAACCATGGTGTCCCCGCTGCCTGCCAATACAGTGTTCTTTCAATAACAGTCACCCAGACAGCACCTCAGTGTCACCCTGGCTAGAAAGCCAGCTGCAAGCACAGGGCAGTTACCTATCCCGATGCTAAATGCTGGCATCTGACAAACCCGCCTAGCAAGCGCCAGCCTCCCTCAGACCTGCCAGCCACGTTTGAAGTGCGCTTCACACAGAGGCGCGCTGGCGGGGAGCAGAGCGGAGGGCGCTTCGGCTGACACCTTCAGGTGAATTCAGCTGGGGTTGATGTCTTCATTTGAGGAAAGACTTTTCACTGTTCCCCCTCTCTCCAAAACAAGCAGGAGAGGGTGACCCAAGAAGGACTACGTCGCTGTGCTAATAATGTGACTGTATATAGACACAGATGATGCTCAACTGAAAGTACTGCCCAGCCCCAGTTGCTGGGCTCTCCAACTAACCCTCCTGCCAGGGGTGTTGTGCACCAGCGAGGACCCAAAGGCCTGAGTGAGAGTCTCTAAGGTCCTTTCAGACCTAAAGGTCTCTGGTCCTATTTAAAGCATTCCTTCAGGTCTCTAAGCTGTTTTGTTCAATATAAAAGATAGTAGTAATTGGCTTCAACTTTGGATCAACTTTAAACTTTATGAATAAAATCTTAGGGCAGAGTTCCTCTTTTAAATGAATGTTATAAAGCTTTGATTTTCTGGAACTTAATAGACTTCGACTTTATCTCTGCCTCCTGATGGAAAGGGCGTGTCCATCCCATTGTCCTCTTGATTCTACTACATGGGAGAGGACAGATGGCTACCAGTCCTCCTGACTGGGGGCTGAGGTCTATGTGTCCCCCCTAGGATCTCAGTGGCCTCATGACTGCTTGGCCAGAGGTGATGCTGTGCCTGGGCGTAGAATGCTTGACAGCTTCCACTTCACGTCTCCAGAACACTCATCCATCACTCTGTGAGGAAGCCAAAGCAGCCCTCATGGAGGAATTCACACAGAGGAACTGAGGCCCCCAGCCAAGCACCCACTGGGATCCAGCACCAACTTGCCAGTCAGGGAAGTGTGCCATCTTGGAAGAGAATCCTCCAGTCTACTCCAGCTAACATCATGGAACAGAGGCGGGTCATCCCCACAGAGTCATGAATAAATGAACGGTCACATTAGGGAAATTCATTATGCAGGAATAAACACTGCGCTGTCAGTGGTAGTGATAATAATGAAGATAATAAAACTAACATTTTATGAGCATTTATGAAGTTCTTGATACTGCAAAGTATATACTTCATAAGAATTATGACATTTAATTTTTACAACAAAGCCAAGAGGTAGCCACTCTTATCATTCCCCTCGTGTAGGAGAAAACTGAAGCTTTATGCAAATATCGAGCTTAAGTTCTAGAAGTAGGTCACCCACCCCAATCTGCCTTCACTCTTGCCCTGCACCATGGAAGGTTCATCTTCCACAACTCTGTGGCCTCTCTGCAAAGGGTGCCTACAGGACTTCTCAGGAGCTCCCATCTGGTCTCTGTAAGTATGTAGGTCAATGTCTCCTTGGATCTCTGCCTCTGTGCTACCTCTCAACCTTGAAGTTCTAATTGTTATGTTATCTGAATGAGAATTAATATTCAGGACACATAAATAACTCAAAAAACTTAATAAATGTACAAGTAATCCAATCCAAAAATGGGAAAGTGATCTGAACAGACATTTCTCAAAAGAAGTACAGATGACCAGTTAATATATGAAAAAAAAATGCTCAATATTTTTAGCCATCAGGAGAATGCAAATCAAAACCACACTGAGATCCACGTCACCCCAGTCAGAATGACTATTATCAAAAAACAAAAAAATAATAAACGCTGGTGAGGATGTGGAGACAAAGGAACTCTTATATACTGTGGGAATGCAAATTCATACAACCACTGTGGGAAACAGTATGGAAATTTCTCAAAATAAAAAAAAAAAAAAAACTAAAAATAGAACTACCATATGATCTCATTGTCCCAATACATCAGAAGGAAATGAAGTCAGCAAACAAAAGAAATAGCTGCATGCCTGTGTTTATTACAGTACCGTTCACACAGTGAGGGTGCAGAATCAGCTCAGGTGCCTGTCAACAGGAGAATGGAAAAATAAAATATGGTATTTATGCACCATGGAGTATTATTCAGCCATCAAGAAGAATGAAATCATGTCATCTGCAGGAAAATGGATGGAATAGAAGTGAAATAAGCCAGACAGAAAAGACAAGTATTGTATGTGGAAAGTAAAAGGAGGAGGAGGAGGAAGGGAGAAGGAGGAGAGGAGGATGAGAAGAAGAAGAAAGAGAATGAAGAGAAGGAGAAAAGAAGAGGGGGAAGAGGAGGAAGAGAAGGAGAAGAAGAAGAAAAGGAGGAGGAGGAGGAAGAGAAAGAGAAGGAGGAGGAGGAGACGGCCCCCAAAGTGAAGAGGGCCTTTAAGGGAAGAGGAAGGGGATGGTGGGGGAGGGCAAGCGAGGACAGAACCTGATGGAGCCCAGGCTCAAGACACAATGTTTGCATGGATGTAAATATCGCAGTGAAACCCATTAATTTGTACAATTAATGTTAATTATCACAAGAATTTAAAATGAATTTGTGAGTTAACTGGGATGCCTTCCACTACCAGGAGTAGGGAACTCAACTTTAAACCAGGAGACCTGGGGTTTGTGGAAGAGGAGTCCAGGAGTTGGCTGGGACGGCTCGGGGACACTAAGGATCCCATCTCCTTGCCCCTCTCCAGTGTTGACGGAGCTGATCTCTGTGACTCAGGTTGCCTTACAGTGGCACCAAGGGCTCCCCCAAGGACCCCCCAATGTGGCTATTTTTTTTAAGAGGAAAGAAAATCTTTTCCAGATCACGCAGCACCCGCTTCACTTCACCTCGGGTTGCTTCACGTTCAGTGCGCCCGTCAGAGGCCAGCTGGCTGAAGCTCTGTCCCCTTCATCTCGTCCTGAGACGCACCCTCCAGAGACAGCCCCCAACTGGGACAAAGCCACAACGGCACCTGGGCTCACTTTCCGGGTCACGTGAGCCACGTGGCCTAGCAGCCCGTCCTGGGGTCAGGGTATCAGCGGGTCCACGGAAGGACAGCGATACTAGGAATACAGACAGATCATCACAGTGGCTCCAGCCTGCCTGGGTCACACACCTGTCCCACAACCACGGTCCCCACGTCCTTGGCCTCCGAGGTCTCTCATGCTCCTCCCCCACTCCCCGTGGTGCCGCCTTGTCCTCCCACTCATCACTGAGCACCTCCTCCTGAGGCAGACATCCCTGGCATCTGCTGCTGGCGGTCTCCAAGCCTGCAGCACCTTCTCCTGCCTCTCCCACGGCCACACCCCACTCCTGAGCAGGCTCTCCTCTGTCACTCCCATCTGCTGCTCCGACTCCAAACACCACTTTCTCCATAGGCTCATAAAATTTTGATGTATGCAAGGAACTTAAAAATAACTTGGCTCAATATTTCTTAAAAGCAAGACTCTCTAGTCCTCTAACATGTTTTGTGCACCAGAGGTGGTGGTACAGCCTGTGTGGTCCAGCAACTTGAGAGGTTGAGGCTAGAGGATCACGAACTCTCGAGGCCAGCCTCAGCAACTTGGTGAGGCCCTAAGCAACTTAGCGAGAGCCTGTCTCAAAACAAAAAAAAAATAAAAAGGACTGGGGGTGTGGCTCAGTGGTTTAGTGCCCCTGGGTTCAATCCCCAGTTAAAAAAAAAAAAAAGTTTTTCCACCCCCAAAACTGGTGGGAGAAGAAATCAGACACTCTCCACTCTCCATGTGTGACAGTCTCTCTTGGTTAGTAATTTTCATTAGCATATTAAAATTTCTGAGGGGTTTTGAAAATATTACTACAATTAAGATATTAATAACTATCTGAATAATATATAAACACAATATGTTATAATACAAATGCATGAAATCATTCTACAACTAGTAAAATTATAGGTAAGAAACAAATTGGTGTAATTTCTTAACAATTAAGAAAGTATTTAAAAATTTTTTAAAATTTATCTCATTTAATGTTATATTAAAATTGGTATTTTCCCAGCATTTGTGTCACTGATTCATGCCCTGCACAACTAGGAAGTGTTCCCTGTTGCTCACTGGAGGAAATAAATACTGAGGTAAGCCAAACCCCTCATTTCACCCACTACACTGCTGAGACGCAGCTGGCTCCATGGCTTCCCTAAAGTCACAGAGCAACTGTGAAAATGAAAAGAGATCCAAACTCATTTTGAGGACTGTCTATGCCTTGCAACGAGGTGTTTGAATGTAAGAATCCCCTGTGATAAATGAGGATGATAATAGTGTCGTCGAGAGGATTAAATGAGATCTTATGTGAAAGCACTGAGCATAGTTTACACAAAGGTACCATCAACCCACCTGGAGAGAGAGGGCTGACTCTCCACCCTCTGGGCTCTGAGGCCAGTGCTCTGTGTTCCCCACTGTCCTGGTTCCCAAGCTCTACCTTCCATTGGTCACTCGAGTCTTTCGCTACTTTATTAGCCATTTGGCCATTTGGCGTATGTGGCCTGTTTCAGTCGGCTCCGTTACTAGGGCAAAAATAATGAGAAAAATGGACATAAAGGAGGAAAGGTTTGGTTTGGGTCATGGTTTCAGAGGTTCCGGTCCATGGTCACTTTGGGCCTGTGGAACATCATGGCAGGCAAGTGTGGTGGAGCAAAGCTACATACCTGGTGGTGTCCAGGGGCAAAGAAAGGAAGGAGCCAGGTCCTAATATACCCTTCAAGGTCATGCCTCTGCCCAGTGACCACTTCCTCCAACTGAAGTTTCCCCAGCTTCCAACAGACCGTTGAGTTACGGATCAATCCACGAATTGATTGATCCTTTGATGAGGTTGGAGTCCTCATGATCCCATCGCCTTCCAAAGGCCCCACCTCTCAACAAGGTCGTGTTGGGGACCAAGCCTGCAACACATAAGCTTTTGGGGACATTTCTGATGCAAGCTGTCACAAGGCCTCTGTTGCTACCAGACCAAGTTCTTTAAGGAGAGATAATGCATCTTCTCTCCCAATACTCCTTCACAACACCAAGCCCAATCTGTAGACATAGTAAGAACTTGAAAACACACTCAATAAATTGAAAAAGGTAGTCAATATAAAGAAAGCAAACTTTTCAGAAATGCACTAATTTCTTAGTCCCCATCTGAATCCCAAGAAAAAAAAAAAAATGAAGACAATTCAGTGCTCTAAGAGGTAGACTCGTGCAGAGGGAGTTTCAAAGAAAATGAGATAGATAATTCGAAAGTGTGACCTCTGGGAGGAAGGTTTAGAGGAATCGAGAGTTTTTTTAGTTCTCATCATGAAAAATTCTAATTGTGGTTCATGACAAATACTTGCAATGTTAAGCCTCTATATATAAAAAAAATACTTTAAATAAACATACATTAGACCATATATGTTCCATGAAAGACTAGTGCTGGCAGTTAAAAATTCTGAGAAGACTGGTAAAAGTTGGGCTTTGCTATTTCTAATATTTTAGCTAGAGGGGAACATTCAGCCATCATCCATGACTCTAGAACTCTTTATGTTTAAAACATCAGTTTCCAGAATAAATAGAAAATGTGTCAAAAATCTAGAGAAAAACAATCACATTGCCAGATTTTTTTTTCTTTAATAGTCTATGATTAATACATGAAGATGAAATAATTTACTGGGATTACTATGACAGATTGAAATTGTATCTCTCAACAGACACTGGAAGGTAAAATCCTTTTTGAAGCTGATCTTTAAAATTACATTAATTCTACTTGTTTGGGAAATATTTCCCTTCCTGTGATTCATTAATATATCCAGGCAAATGGATTCTTAGAGCTTTCGTGAATGGCATATTTCCCATAGCTTCAACTAAAATGATTGCAAATATTTAGAATATAAGACACATACTTTAATCACAAGATTATATTTTGAAGTTTAGTCAAAATACAGAGGGATCCCTGACTTATGGTGGTTTGACTTAGAATTTATGACTTTACAATGGTGAACAAGTGATATGCATTCAGTAGAAAACATATTTCAAATTTGACCTTTTCCCGGGTTAACAATATAAACTCTGACACTTGCTACAGATGCTGGATAGCAGCAGTGAGAGTAGCTCCCAGTGAATCACTCACTCACCTGAAGAAACAATCAACACTCTATAGTGTGCTCTGTTGCTACACAAGGCATTTAGTAAGTTAAGTGCATTAGATTCATTTTTGATTTAGGACATTTTCAATTTATGATGCATTTGTCAGAACATAACCTCTTCATAAAGTGAGGAGCATGTGTATAATTTAACCACATGTATCAGTCAGGATAAAGTAAGTGATGCTACAGTAACAAATATCTCCAAAATCTTAGAAAACAATGTATTTTTCTTGCTTTTATTACCCATACAACAAGCTGTGCTCATCCTAGTCACTCAGAAACTCAATCTGATGAAGGCTTCTCCTCAAAATGTGCTTCCAGACTTACCAAATGGGTGAGTGAGAGAGTTCTAGTGACTTAAAATGGCAATTAAATGTTTCCACTCTTAGAAGAAATGTACATCACTTTCACTCAGGTAAAAATGTAATCTAATTGTGTGCAAGAAAATCCTGTCAAATCAGTGTGTTTTCTTTGATTCCAATCTTTCTGGTTTAAACTCTACTTCTGCACTGTCCAATACATCAATCACTAGCTACATGTGGCTAATGAACTACCAAAATGTGCTACTCTGAATTGGGATATGCTATAAATACAAAATACACACTGGATCTCTAAGACTTAGTGCAAACAAGAATACAAAATATATGGGGCTGGGGTTGTGGCTCAGTGGTAGAGCGCTTGTCTCACACATGAGAGACCCTGAGTTCAATCCTCAGCACCACATAAAAATAAACAAAATAAAGATGTAAAAAAAAAGAATACAAAATATCTCACTAATCATTCTTGAATATTTATTACATGTTGAGATAATATTTTATTATAATAAATAATGTATTATTAATATTAATTTGACCTGTTTCTTTTTACTTTATTTCATGTGAACTAAGAGAAAATGTAAAAGTTAAATTACCTTATAAGGTCTTCCTACTGGATAGTGCATCTTTGGTCAGTTCATGATTTGGCAAGACAATTCAAGAGACTGATCCCCCCTTCTCTTGAGAGCTGTTAATCAGCTTTTCATTGACATGACAAAGATCTGAGAAAAACAGCTTAGAGGAGAAAAGATTTACTGGGGCTCACAGTGTCAGAGGTGTCAGTCCATGGTCTACTGGCCCCAAGGAGGAAACATCATGGCAGAAGGGCGTGGTGAAGGGAGGCTGCTCATCTCATGACAACCAGAAAGCAGTCGGAGAGGAAGGGGCCAGGGATGAGAAATACCTTCTAGGGCACACCGCCAGTGACCTACTTCCTCCAAATGGGCCTCACCCCCCACAGCCTGCGCCACCTCCGTTCAGCCAACAGTGGATCAATTCACTGCTGAGGTCAGAGCTCTCATGATCCAAAGCTCGATCGCTGAACATTGCTGCACTGGGGACCAAGTCTTCACTATCTGAGCCTCCGGGGGACATTCCACATCCAAACTACAGCAAGGGCCAATTCCAGACTGGCCACGTGTGCAGCTCATCTGGCACAGTCTCTGCTCGGTGCTCCTCCACTATCCCTGGAGATGTACTTCATCCACCTGGTCTTTCTTGGGCAGCCTCTAGACCCAGAGTGTCTACAGTCTGCAGTTGGTGCTCCCAGAAAGACTTTCAGCTTCTGTGGTCCATGTCCAACACAGACAAGGTCCTCTCAATGAGACTGAGGGTCCTCTGGTCCCATTCACTCATCGCAGGGCCATTTTCCTTCCTCAGCAACTGATGGTCCATTCTTCTCTTCCTGTGCATCTTCATAAAGTAAACAATCTCCCAGAGCAATCCCTGTACGTCTGTGCATTTTGTTCATTGTGGTAATACATACGTGACATAGAACTGTCCGGGTGGCCATTTGTAATGCATTCAGCAGTGCTATTCACCCTATCGTGAAGACATCACCACCAACTACCTCCAGAACTCTTCCATCTCCCAAAGTGATAGTCTGTACCCTTAACAGTGTGCATGTTTAACGTCGTCTCTTCCTCACACCAATGGAGCTCATTCAGAGTGAGGCCATTGGGGTTTTTTCTTCCAGAAGTCACATCAGGGATTTAGTTTAGTCTCAGTTCTTCTGCAGAAAATCTCCTTTTAAGATCTGTTGCATTATGCTGTGTCCATGTACAAACATGTCTTATGAATTCTACTTATATGTATAATGAGAGAAGCACTAAATAAAATAGTAACAACAGAAGTGAGATCAGTAGAGAAGATCACCTGGATCAGAGGGCAGGAGGAGGATGGAAAGGGAAGATGCTGGGAATGAGTATTGGTTTCAAGTCCCCTAGAGAGCCCCAGCCTTGGCAGTGAGCGTGGTCTCAAGCCGTCCCCCTACTGCAAGCACTTCTGGATACAGCAAATTGTGGGCATGTACGGACATGGCATAATGACTCCTCCTATTATGTATCATTATAATGCACCAATAATAAATAGATTAATTAACTAATTAATTTAAAATAATTAATTTCCTTCACGAAGGAAAACTGGCTAAGCCAATACTCTTAGCTTGTAGTTTGTAAATAATATGTTCATATAATTTTTTTTTGTAATTACAAATTTTTTTGCCTGTAATTACAATATTTACAACACAAGCATAAACCAGGACTACACCAGATCCTGCCAAAGAGAACACATAAATGCCCATAAGATTTCCCAATATATAAATCACAGTTCTCAAAGTTCAGCCCCAGGGGTTCTGAGACTCTCAACAGGTCTGAGCTACTCTTCAAATGTTTGTCCTCTCCAAAATTTTATTGTAACAGTTTTAAGAGGTGGGACACTGAGGAGGTGAGGAGACCAGAGGGCTCCACCCTCATAAATGGGATTATTATCATCAAAAGTAGTGAGTTCGGGCCCCCTTTGCCCTTTTGCCCTTCCACCTTCTGTCATGTGATGATGTAGCAAGAAGCCCCTCCCCAGGTGCAGTGCCCTGGTCTTGGGCTTCTCAGTCTCCAGAACTGTGAAAAAAAAAAAATTAAAAATCTGTAAACTGCGAGTTCACTATAAACTATCCACCCTCCAGATACTCTGTTACAGCAACACAAAACTGACTGAGGCAGTCTGCAATGCAAAACTCTTGTTATAATGATACAAAGATGATATTTGCTTTTTTCACTCACATTTTCCCTTGAGCGAATAGATGTTTCCAGTAGATACATGACCTATGATATTGCATGGATGTTATATGGAATATATACTTTTATATTCTGGAGTATTATAAAAGTTTTCCCAGGTCATAAGTTCAAAGTGTGAAACAAGAGTGTTTTCAGAGATGAGCTTTTTTCTCCCTCCTGTGGAATTCTTACCATTTACCATTGGTTCTATCTGCTATATCTCTGCGATTTTATTATTGTTCAATAAATTATTGTTTAGAAATTCCAAAGACGTCCCTGGCTTATACAAAGAAGAAAATATTTCAAGAAGAAAGTATACTTTTGTTTTCTTTTTGCCATTTTATTTTTAATGGTTATCATTTTAAATATTTTTCATTTTAAATTTCTAATACATACACGTTTATGTACTCTAAAGAACTTCTACCACCCCCACCCCCCCAAAAATCTCTGAGGTTCTCAATAATTTCTTAAGAGCATAGGAGAATCCTGACACCAAAAAATTTTTAAACTGCTGTGATAGATAAATTTTATGCCCAGTTCTTTGGAGTTTCTATTCTGTTTGGATACAAAAACCTTTATTTCCCTCAAAAAAATATTGTTCCTTCAAAGAAAAAAAAAAAAAGAAAGAAAGACTATTGGCTCTTGAAGGGTTTCAGAGGGTCTATTTTACATGACAAAGTAAAATAGACTTACAGCTGTATAAGTCACACTGTGATGGGAAGGGGCTTCATCAGGACCCAGCCGCCTGAACTCAGTACTTCGAAATGGTCAAAGGACATATGAACAGAAAGGCCAAAGGACACTTGACTGGAGATTTGGTTTCAAGTCCTCCTAGAGAGCGCCAGCCTTGGCAGTGAGCGTGGTCTCAAGCTGACCCCCTACTGCAAGCACTTCCGGATACAGCAGGAACTGCGTGGCCCTCCTCTCCTTAAGGCAATGTCTCTCTGTGACCCACAAATATCAGTGGGAGAGAAGCTGAGGGTCTTCTGAATGGCTCTATTTCTGCTGTCTGTACCTCATTACTTCTAGATAAAGAATATTAATTCCGAGACAAAGAAAGAGATGTGGAGCATCATTGGCTCTAGTCAATACTTACACTTTTCCTACTATTGCTCCTTTGCCCAATAATCCTGCCAACGTGACCCTCAACACCCTGCCTTGGTGATGGTGGGGGGGGCTCACCTTCTCTAGGTCGGGGGACTCACTCCTAGACAGTCAGCCGCTCAGCCCAGTCAGTCCCAGCAGCCCTAAGAGCAGATAAAAGTTGGAACTGGGTGGCAAACTCATTCGTAACCTGCTCCAGGAGATTGCTAAGGACCCTGCTGGATCTTGCTTCCACCAACAAACCCAAATGGGATTCAATGGGACCAACGCATTCCCAGGCTCCTGGCGGCAAATCCTGCTAGTCCCAGTAGAGGGTCTGAAACACCCCCCTTGGACCATGAGAGACTAGTAAGAACCTAGAATTCTAGTGCCGTCTGGACATTGTCATTTGGAAGATGGGAATATCCTTAGAATATGTTCCTTCGCAAAGTTTGTCACCCGCCCAGGGTAAGGTTCAGTGGCAAATCTCATGCTTAGCATGCACGGGGCCTTTGGTTCACTGCCCAGCATCCTCAAAACAACCCACACCAACAAAAATTTTGTCAAGCAGCTCAATGGAAATCAAAGGCATTGATTCCAGTTAGTTTCAATTAGTTAAAGATAACAGTATTTTTAGGGAATGAATGGATTGGGCTGACTATTAGAGTTGGAGAAAGATTTTACAGGTGAAGAACTGAGGCTCAGGACCCTGAGGTGCAGTGACTGCTGAAGGTCACATGACCTTCCAGTGGCTAAACCCAGCCTAGACCCAGGCCTCCCGTGCTCCCCATGTCAACGGGCAAGCTTGGGACAGGGGACATTTGTGCTGTCCCTCGGCTTCCGAACTATCTCAGCCTGTAACACTCTCCCGTCAGCCTCCAAACAGGGAACGTGCAAATGGATTCGTTCAAGTGGTAACCCACAGATTCCAAGCCTTAGCACCTTTTTAAATGAGCAAGTGACACAGAGACAAGCAAGACGCAACCTCCGCAAGTGAATTAATTAGACTTTCAAAAAGAGCAAGCAGGCGTGCCGTGGTGTTTTATTACACAGTTTTCCAAGTGGTAATTGAAAAAGGAGCACTTGATTTTAAATTCTCTCCCGAGGTGTTAATTGTGGCAGGGAGGGACTGGGGACACGGAGAACCCCAGTAGAATGAATTCCTGCCCTTGCTCAGAACTTGGTGGGTACAGAGCCCCCTTACTCTTCGGGAAGTTGAAAGGGTTCGAGCAGGCTGGTTGGGGGTGCGCTGGCCATTGCTATAACTGAGATTGAAAATGTCTCCCACAAGGATCTGCTTCCGCACTACTGAGCCTTACACGAGTCCTGCTTGGGGAAAGTCCTGAATTTGAACCCAGAGTGCTCCTGTGCAGTTGGCCTCTCCCCTTCCCCTGCTCTTCCTGCTCTCCTTCCTCCATTATGAAAACTTGGTTTGAGGCTACTCTTCAACTCAGCGTTGTTCGAGTTCCTAAGGGTCTGCTGTGCAGCTCCAATACAGGTAATGCAGGTTGAGTAACCTTTATCTGAAATGCTTTAGACCAGAAGTGTTTAGAATCTCGGATTTTTTTTTTTTCAATCTTGGAATATTTGCATATATTGTCTGTAATGAGATATCTTGGGAATGGGACTCAAGTCTAAGCACAAAATTCATTTATGTCTCATACATTCCTACACACATAGCCTGAAGGTAGTTTTGTGTGATATTTTTAATGCACCTGCATTTTGACTGCACCCTCTCACGTGAGGTCAGCTGTGGAATTCTCCACTTGTGGCATCGCGTTGGCTCTCAAACAGTTTGGCAGGTTGTAGTATTTCAGATTCCAGACTCTGGCATGAGGGATGCTCAGCCTGGGTGTCAGGCATTAGAGAGCTACAGAGGTGAAGAAGAGAGCCGAGCCTCAGAGAAGATGTAACCAGGGTAAGACTGTCATGGGTCGTGGGTCTGAGCAGACCTAGAGTCTACTGGTATAAGAACCTGGGGCGGGGGCGGGGAGTTTCTATTGGCCTACACAGTTTTTACGAAACAAAATCAGAGTCAAAAGGTATTAAGATAATATCCAATAATATCCCTGGACACCTGTGATTTCAATATATAGTAAGCTTGGTAAGAGTGTGTGTCTTGGAGTCAGAGCAACACGTTGGCTTACAGCTCCACCAGGTGATCTTGAGAAAGTTAATTTCCCTCTCTGTGCTTCAGTGACCTCATCTGCAAAATGGGAATGATAATAACAGCCATCTCTTAGAAGTAAATAAGTTCAGACACAGAGCATTTATAATGGAGCCCAGGACACAGAGAATGCTACCTACGAATGGACACTCCTCCACTTATACAGTGGGGTTGTGTCCCGAGAAACCCAACATCAGTAGGAAAGTGAAAATGAATTTAATACACCTAACTTATGGTGCACCACAGCTCACGACACCCAGGCCTGTTCATCCTCGAGAATGCGTGGCTGCCTGGGAGCCTGCATCCCCGGAGAGCTCTGCATACCTGTAGCTCAGGTATCGGAGTTCAGACTTTGATGTTCAGTTTCTGAACTGACCATGCAGTACTGTCAGTACTGACCATGCAGTACTCTCGTTCCCTGGAAACTCCTGAAGGGAAGCGCTGTGTGTCAGGGACGTCTGGACTGCTCTGGAGTGGCTGCAGCCTTGCAGAACCTCACAGAGGAGGGCATGATGGGGCACACCTGCAGGAAGGGAGACTCCAGGAGTGCTGGACCACCTGCTGCGGGTGCACAGCTTGGCCCAGGCACACCTGCTGCCAGTCCGTGAGCCTGCCCATCGCCCAGCCTCACTGTTAGAAGAGAAGGAAAAGGGGAGGGAAAGGAGCCTGAATCCGTTGGTATTTACACCAAAGACACTGAGGAAAAAAGAATCTGGAAGTGATTGCGTTTATCTGAAAGTAATTAGGTAAATTTTTACTATGGACAAAAGAGAGAGCTTAAGAGCTAAGCCCAGCTCGGTCGTAAAGGAGGAAAGTTCTATCTTTGACTGCAAATTTAAGACCCATGAATCGGATTAAGAAAACCACCTTACAGCTTGTGGGCTAAACTCCCGATTTCGAGTTCCATGGTGGCTTCCTCTGTTCAGTGACATCTGGCTCCCACTGGAACTCTCCCTGCTTGCTCTCCAAAAGCCCCACCTCTCAAATCCCAAAACGAACCCAGCACCTCCTCCCCAGGCTGTGTTGGCAGTGGCCCCACATGGCACAAGGGAATGATGCTCTTTAAGCCATCATTAAGCCTCATGAATAGAGTGGGCACAGCGGTGCCAACCCTGATTGAAAATGAGGGACCGGAATCAACCAACCCCTCCTAGGGATTAAGAGCATCGCCTGTCTCGTACGGGTTTTGTGATACATAAATGAGGCAATGCAAGTAATTATTTATTTCATTTTAAATAGGTGCTCAGGAAAAAAAATTTAAATAAAATAGGTGCTCAGGAAAAAATATATATATATATTATTTCGGGCTCCGTTGGAAGGTATTCCTTCATGAAAGAGATGTGCCGAAGGTAAGAGCCTCCTAGGAATGTCTTAAAACTCCCATTGTCCAGGGTGCTTCACAACAATTACATCAGAATTCCTGGAGATTGCCCCCAAACATCGGTAACTTGGTAAACCCCCTGATCACTGTGTGCTGGCCAAGCCAAGGACCCTGTGCTGACCCTGCTTCTCAGTGTGTGGTCTTGGACCGCGACGTCATCATCTCCTGGGGGGTGCACGGGCTGCAGCATCACCCCAAGGACTCAGTCATACACACACTGGAACAAAACCGCTCCCTCTTAGGCTTCCTTGCGAGGATTAAACAAGTCTGCGTGTGTCGAGGAATTGCTGCCATACCGGTGCCCGGCTGGGACTCGGGCACTCCACTCTGGCTTGACGCTTTGGCCACCTCCAGGCCTCAGTTTCCTCTCTGTGGAAACAGCACACTGGGCGAGACCATCTCAGCCCCAGCATGATCAGCCTGTGAGCAGACACATGTGGCCTCGGCCCAGCACAGCTACTGATGAGCCATGGTCCCTCCCCCCCCCCGGTCCCCAGCTGGGATCCCCAGGGTGTCCTGCTGAGGAGTCCAACCCAGGAGCAACTGAATCTGGCAAGAGCTAAAAATTAATTCCCTTCAAATCAATAATTTGCAATTAAGCACAGAAGACACTAAAGCCAAGGGGGGCAGGCCTCTGGAAGGAGGACAGCTGAGCACTCCAAGCCTCTGGAAGTGGCGGGGAGCCCGCAGCTCCAAGCAAACAAATGAACATTCGGTGCCATTGTCTGCAGGAAGCAAGCAGAGACTTAAGTGGTACTTGAGAGGGAAAGAAAGGATCGAGAGCTTCTATCAGCAGGACTGGATGCCAGGAGCTGATTTACTCTCTACAGAGCTCTTTGCTTAGGCACTTCCCATGGCTCCGTGCCCCACCCCACCAAGCTGAGGTCCTCTGAAGCCTCTAGAACAGGGCTTCACAGTGTGCTGGCTGCAGGCAGCACCCAGCTCATGAGAGAATTGGAAGCCTGCCTGGGTCCCTCCCCAGCCTCAGCAGCAAGTGTCAGACCAGCCTGGGTGAGCGCCAGGCGGGCAGTGCCAATGGGGAGCGCAGACATGATACAAGCAGGCAGCTCCATGGAGCCGGGATGGCAGGATGGATGATGTTACACGGTGATAGCTGGAGTCTGGGGCCCAGCGCCATCCCTAGGGTCCCCGGAGACGCGTGGGGATATGCTGAAATTCCTGAAACAAAATGGAAGTGTGTTTAATTTTAGAAGTAAACGCATGCCATGTAACACTGGGGGGCGGGGAGGTGAAAACGGAGTCGAAAGAACCGTAGTGCTGAAAAGACAGGAAATGCAATGTACAGAGATCACGAAACCAAACGAGTCTTCCGAGTCCTCCCCAAAACCACAGTAAAATAAGGAAGGGAAGACCATCATTTCTCCCACCAGAGTTAATAAATGATTTATCTATGAGTCATTGTAAGTCAAAGCTGGACTCCCTGACCAGGAGTACAGAGAAGAGAAATATGTCTCTTCAGGACCTACTGTGGACCAGGGTCCCTGGGGTCCTCATGCTGCTTGGAGACTGATTTAACTGTGGCCCTTGTTTTCCCCGGGAAGACCAATGACCCATGGTCAACTTCTTAATTCCAAAATACGAATTGAGCCCCACTCTCTGTGGATCATTCATTTCAACATGAAGAAAGATCCAGAACCCTGTCAGACAGAGCCCCTATTTATAATCTAGTTAGAGAGCAACATTCACAAAGTGAAAGATGACATGATCCAGCAAGTGCTAAGTGCCAAAGGGAAAGAGCAGAAAGCCAAAGCTCCATGCCCAGAGATGAGCCGGGAGCTCGCGGGGACAGGAAGTCAAGTACCCGCGAGTGTTGAGGGGAGGCTGGGGAGAGAGCACGGCTTGAAGGGTGAAGAGGAAGAAGGACGTGCCCAGGGACGAGGACAACCAGAACCCAAGTGTGGAGATGAGAAAGGAGAAACTGGACCTGTTAGGCGGTGTCAGGGCCACTGGTGATGCGTTTCTCTTTGAGGATATGGTGATAATCCAGAATGAAAAAGGGTTGGCACTGTGACAAGGTCCAAATCTTTCTGATTCTGAAAGGAACTCTAACCCTAGGATGCAATAAGGAAATATAACTAGGCCGTCATTCAACAACCGTTTGCCAAGCACCCAAGGCTCTCCACTGGCTTGGTTCATTGCCGAGAGACCTGCTCTCTGCAGAGGACCAGGCTCCAGTCTTGCTAGGTGACAGGTTACTGTAGACAAGACTCTCACCCCACTGTACTTTAGGTTGTGGGCGTTTACAGTTCTCCTAAATGTAGAACAAGGGCTCCAGGAAAAGTCCCAGGCATGTCCTCCCAGTCAGCTGGGGTTACATTTTAGTACCCGAGGCAACACAGAGGCACCGTGACTAACCTTTACGAGCTGGTCAAACCCAAAGTCATTGTCATAATAAGAAAGAAGAAGGAGAGTAGGCAGGCGTCATTCGCTCTAGGGCAAAGGTTCTGCATCTCTCTCTCCTGAGTTGGGTGGGAAGGAGGCTGGCTGAGACCTCTCTTCTCCTGAGGAACCAAGACATTGCATCTTCAAGGAGGAGAAATCCCAGTCTGGATTGTTTCAATTCCAGAACACTCTACTGGACTACTGTCCTACTGGGTGGAGCCACTAATGGAACTAAAGGTCACCAGACACACAAATGTTGTACCTTAACCTCCTGCAGCAGTGCAGGGAGGGGTCCCAGGTTCAAGGTCCATTCAGTTTCTTCTCTCACTCCCCTCCTCTAGGCCAGGGTAGTGGAGTCCCTGAGCTGCCCACTGGACTGTCTGTCTCTCTCTCTCTCTCTCTCTCTCTCTCTCTCTCTCTCTCTCTCTCTCTCTCTCTCTTTCTCTCTGTCGTGGGTCAGAAATACCCGGAGGACAGCACAGACCAGGTGGTTCATTCCCAACACAGAAGCACCTAACTCTCTGCCTCTTTGGCTCTTTTTGCTGGGAGTCCAGTTGATCCTTTGCAGATTTTAAATCCAAGACTCATATGTGGAAATTGAAAAAAAACAAAAACAAAAAACAGTTCACATCACTTTTTTTTTTTTTTTTGGAAGGCTACACTGCCCTGACTAAAATAGAGAAAAGGGAGACTCCTTAAGTACTGGAGTCCTTCATTAGGGTTTGGAGGCAATCTTAAGCAGAAATACTCTGCCTCTGCCTTTCTTTACCTCCCTATGCACATACCTCCTATAAGAATGAGAATTGGCAAGATCAAGGCAGAATTCAAATATCTCTGATCACCGTGACCAAACACAATGGTGACTACTTCCTTACCCAGCCCCCTAATAGGATTCGGTCTCCGTGATGCCCAACACTCACCTGAAATAATCGAGTCCCTGGGAATCGAGGGAAATGGGGGTTCTATGCAAATTCTCTCTTCCCGCTTCTCACCCCCCACCTTCTGTGACAGAAACACACCACACAGGAGCACACAGACACCCACACACACAACCCAGCTCCACACAAATTAGATTGAGACGTTTCTGGAAATACAATCCCTGGTTCTGTTTCCATGGAAGCAATCTCATGTCCCCAGTGGCAGCAAATGGCAGGCTGCCGGCGGTGAGGGAGCTCTCAGGGCCGCTCTGGGCCCTCTCCTACCGCACTGCGGGAGAGTGGGAGGCAGGGTTGGGCTGCACCAGGAAAACCAGACCTCCGGGGAGACCGTGAACCCCAGCTGTGCCCCGTCTTTTGGGGCAAATGTACATCTGGGCATTCTGGGCACAGCTCCAGCCAATCAGCCAGGCTGATCCCCCCACAGCTTTTCACAAAAGGCTGCTCATTCAGAGCAGATGGCCCTGCTGAGACGGAGCCCAAACCAAGATGGAGGCCACCCATAAGGCTGGAGCTCCAGATCCCTGCCTGTGCCGAGTCCCGAGTCCCCACTGCATTTGGAGGGCGCCCCTTTCTTCCCAGAGCATCCTGAAAGGGGACCCAAGGGTGACTTGCGTTTACACATGGTGACTTAAGGCAACTCATAGAAGAACATCCTTCACAATGTGTAAGTCACCGACTTATTGTACTGTGTGGGAGAAAGGACACGCAAACGCTGATTTTGTGGGTATTCACTGCTTAGATTTAAACTAAAGTAGGTGCTAACAAAATGAGTCGATTTTAAAGAATTATGAAGTAAATAACAGGGTAGGTATTTTATAGAGATCACGAGCCAGGTAAAAAAAATAAAATCGGACAGGAATAATTAAAGTTTGGGAAATCAGACTGAGGAAAACCTTCTGGTGTCTTATTTTAGAACTGGACAAACTGCCAAGCGGGAGGAAAAATATCTCAAAGTGACCGGGTACACAATGGGGGTTCTATAAAGGAAGCCCCCCCAGACAATTGCTCCCTCAATGTATCGGGGGCTCCCTTGGCCTCTCAGGTAGGTCCCAATGCCAATGCCCGGTGTTTTGCTGGGGTTCCTAAGAGCTACGTCAGCCGGAATGCCCTACCCACTGACTTTTGTATAATACTGGCCTTGATCCTCGTCAATATTACTGGCCAGCCGGGCCGGGCAGTGCAGAAGGACTCGTCTCCCCAGGTGAACCGCACCTGAAACCAGCTCTAAGCAGTCAGCCATCCATTCTCCTCTCACCAGCCTCACCCTGTCTGTTTCAGCTGTGAAGACTCCAATGTGACTTCTAAAAGAAAGTCACCTTCAGCCCCAAACTGCACTTCCCAAGGTCCCGGATCCCCTCAGGAGGGCCCCACCTCCCGATCTCAGCTAATCATCTCCCAGAGGCCTCATCTCCAGATGCCATCCACTGGCTGAGGCTTCAGCACATGCATCTCACAAGAACAGGCAGCAAGCGCCTTCCCTGAACCCAAGAAGCCCCAGGAGGAAGAGTAAAGATCGGGACCACCAGGTCCCCATTGGGAGGCATTAACATGACCATGACCACGGCTGTGACTTATGGAATCCAGGTAAATTCACCACAAACCTCTAAGGCAAGTGCCATCACTCCCACTTCCTAGAGCACTACGCTGAGACCCAGAGAAATGAAATGATTCCGTGACTGAGCAGCAGAGCCAGGACTCGAACCCGAGTCTCTGGGACTCCAAATCTTGTTAAGATACGTTGCCTCAGCTGCCCCCCTTCATGGTCTTCCTGCAACTCCACTGTGTCCTTTTGTGCCTCCTCAGACCCCTCCCTACTTCCTCTGTGCGTGTAGTCAGAGGGGGGTCCCCAGAGGCCCCATCAACCTGAACCCCTGCAAAAGGCCATTTCCTCCTAACACACCCTGAACATCTGTAAAAACAATTTCTCCTCAAGCCCACAACTGAACCTCGTAATGAAAGCTCACCATCCAACACAGCCTTAAAAAAAGTCCTGATGGCATTTTAACTACCAGAGGGACTTAGTGATGTTTCTTTCCTAATTATTCTGGGAAGATTCTGGGTAGGGCTGTCTCTGAGACAGGGAGATTTTATTTTATTCTTTAGGAAGATTTTGCGGGTCTCTGACCATACAGACTGGACTTTGCTGCGGCGACAATCCTGTAATCGGCGGCTCTCGAGTTCATTCCCCAGTCTCTCAAACCCTGCTCCAGGCTCAGGCGGCTTTCCAAGCAGCCACCCTCCCACGTCAACTCAACATTCCGGCAGCTTCCATCTGGTGGCTGTCTCTCTTCCAAGATCGCCCGGGTGACAGGAGAGAGGACAACGTGGAGAAGTGCAGGTCAGCTCACTGTGTAAAGCAAGTCAGGTGGCCAAGCCTTGTCCAACGGGAAGGCCGCCCCAGCCCACGTGTTTCAAGGAGGGGAGACGGGGAGCACAGATGAGCAGCCACAGCCCTGTCCACCACGAGAGCAGGAGGCTGTGGCGTGGCCAAGGAGGAGGCCTCAGCTACGTGGCATCATGGAAGTCACTCAATCTCCCCAAGGCTCTGTCTGCCCAGCAGCAGAATGAGGAGACCACCACCAGTTCCACCGACCTCACAGGGTCATTGTGGAGGATAATTTAAATCAGGGGGTGAGTGTGCAAAAAAAAAAATACCAGTGTGTTTTCAGGCATTCTTCTTAGCCTCAGCTTGTCCCTCTTTCAAACTAGGTTGGCTCCACCTTCCCCAGGCGAGGGGCTGAAGATAAGAGCCCTGTTTACATGATAACAAGTAGCAGGGATCCTTAGTCTGACCTCCCTGTTGTGTCTGAGGTCTCTCCCCTCCACTCACCTCCCATACCTTCAACTTCTGAGCAAGCTCACTCTCCCAGCCCTCTAAGGACCGTTCTTCAACCTTAAAGCATGCCTCAAACACACACTTTCGGTCCCACACGGTCTCTCCTTGTGGGCCATCAGACTTCCTGAAAACAAGGCCACACACACCCTTCATGAAATTTCTGCCAGCCTTGCCCTTTCTCGACCTACCTGAAACGCTGGAGCACGGCGCCCTCACCCCGTCTAAGCTGCCTGATTTGATGCCCCACCACTCGGTTCAAGTCCCTCTGCTTGTATGTTTACAGCGTCTCTGTCCTGCGGATGCGGTCACTGTCCTCGGCTCCCTCCCGGCTCTTCTTCTCTTACTACCAGCTGCATCTGTTGACTCTCCCAACCTCACCATCCCTTCTCCATGCTCCGTGCTCCCGGCCTGGCCCGAGCCCCCAGTTATTTCTGTTGTCGATAATGCCCTTAGCTACCTGCGGGGTCTTTCTACATCCAGCTATAAACTGGGACTATAATATCTACTTCTGAGGATTTCTGTAAGAAGAAAATTAATTTACGAATTTAAAGAGAGAAGTGCTGTAGGCACCTGGTCACTAATTAAATATGGTTCCTTCCGTCTCCCCTGCTTAATGCAGTGTCTCGAGCTCTTCCCTGGGACTTGACTGGTTGTGACTCATCTGTTAAATCCTTCAGAGCCTCTCCATGGCTTCGGACTCTGGGCTGGCTCTCCCTGTCCAGCCTCGTGCTCAGGGACGCTCACACCACGCCCTCGCCCCATCTGCGACAGACCAGTCCGCGTTCCCCGAGCACACCACCCAACACGAATTGGATGCTTCATCTCTTCCACCTAAGATTTCTTGCTTCTCTTCTCTGTCTGGAAAACAAACCTCTCCCTCCCCTCTCCATCCCGAGTAGATATTAAGTCTTTGCCCTCTGCAGCCCAGCAGTCACTACTCCTTCGCTCTGTCTCACTACACCGGGTCCACAGGTAGCACTGGCCCCTTCTTAGAGCTGTGTGACGGTGTGAGTAGAGCCATCATGACACTACCAGGGAGACCATAAACGGGACGCACCCCTCAGGACTAGCAAAGGGCTCCTTCCAGAAGCTGAGGAGCCCTGAAAGAGGGAGCGTAGATCAGAGCAGGTGACGTGGCCTTGTTGCAGAGGAGTGGGAGAAGGGAGAGGCCCAGGGCCTGGGATTAAATGGCACGGCTTCTGCTGGAAGCTCAGGGTAAGGGGAGGCAGGAGTGAAATGGAAAGTGGAGACGGGTTAGTGAGAAAGGAACCTGCTAGGCAGGCGCCCGCTGATAGTGAATGAAGTGGCGCTCGTCCCTGGTCTGTAGTCCGTCCAGCAAACGCGGCCATGTGATTTTCTGTTAATGAAGGGTTTTCTCGTAGCTATAGTTGACTAGTCCATGCACGGAGGGGTTGGGACTGTCTCCTTCAGTGCAGATCCTGCTGGATGGGCTCAGTGAGCTGATGCTAAAGGAAG
Organism: Callospermophilus lateralis; assembly: GCF_048772815.1. Lineage (NCBI taxonomy): Eukaryota > Metazoa > Chordata > Mammalia > Rodentia > Sciuridae > Callospermophilus > Callospermophilus lateralis. The sequence continues at coordinate 11,034,647 of NC_135308.1, forward strand.
CAAGAGGCCTCCGACTGAGGCTCTTGGGAGTCAGCAGATGCATGAGTTGGGATTGCTTTTGTCTGTGAGCTCCATAAATCTAACGTACAGTGGCTTAGATGGTAAGGGTTTATCTCCCTTGCAAAACAACCTGTCCTGTCTGGGCATGCAGCCCAGGCTTGGTGTGTGCCCCAGGGGGTCAGGGGAAGCAAGCTCTTCCCCTCTCTCTTTCAGCCTCCAAGATGGCTGCTTGCCTCTGCCCACATTCCCCCTGAGAAGGAAGAAGATAAGAGACCCCGTTGCTGCTCAGGTCTCACTGGCCACAGCTGTAGCCAGAGCGTCACTCCTGGAGGCTAGGGAGTTCGGAAGGTGCATTTGAAGCTTTCTAGACTCTGCCTCATAAAAAGACCAGTGAAGAGCGGACTGGACGTAAGCCACCCTACCAGACCGGCCACTGTTGAATGGAAGCAAGTGGCAGAGGGTTCCTCTGTCCTTCCTCTTTGCTCCTAGCTCCCTGAACACAGGGACAACACCTTAGTAATCTCAGGGCAAACAAGCAGACAGCACCAGAGACCTGGCATATGTGAACATTTAACAAATGTTTGTTGAATCAATGTCTCATGAAAGGAAATTATTGGAAACAGAGTCCTAAAAGTGAAAGCTGATGGCCCCGATGAACAAGGACTGTTCCTAAAAGCCACTGAGCAAGCTGTGGTGGAACAGCTATTAAAGAGGGAATTTGTTTCTACCTAAGCGTACTTCTGAAAGAATTGAGGTCATATTGCATGATTAGAACAGTCCAAAATAAAGCAATTCAGGATAAAAACAAGGTAGGATCTTCTAACAGGCCAAGGAAGGGTGCAATCCTGTTGCAAGTTTGGGAAGAGTTTGCTTCCCCTGACGCCCTGGGGCACACACCAAGCCTGGGCTGCATTTTTTTTTTTTTTTTTTTTTTTTGCAAGGGAGATAAACCCTTACCATCTAAGCCACTGTTCGTTAGATTTATGGAGCTTACAGACAAAAGCAATCCCAATTCATGCATCTGCTGTCTCCCAACACCAAGTATGAGTCGTATCAATAGAAGGTCAGGCGCCAGAGAGGGGTACTTATCGCTGAAGGCTCTAGACGTAAAAGGAATGGGATGATGGGAAAAGATGAAAAGAGTTAAATAAACAAGAGAAGGTATGCGGTGAGGCCTGACGTGGGCTTTCCTGATGGACTGTGGTCCCCATCTGAGGTTGAACTGCTGGGAGATTCTCCTCATTAAACACCTCCAGGGCCACAGGGAGACACTGTGAGCACCAATTCTTTTTTTGTGTACCCTCCCACAGGGCCCTCTTCAAGGATTTAGCAAAGTTTAAGAAGCTCTATCTGCCAGGCACGGGGAGAGGCACATGTGTCCTCTGATTCCTGAGCCAGCAGCTGGGTTGGCACAGTTGTGTCAGTTGGGCTACTGGCCTGCCTGAGAGCTACTCCAGGAACAGGCCTTGAAGAGGACCGCAAGCACCACTGCCTGGAACGCATCATACCTTATGGTTATGTGGTCCTTCCTCTGTAAAGTACTTCCCCACACTGCCCCATTTGTCACTCAAAACAAATGTGTATCCGTTGAGCAGCTTTCTGCTGATTCACAAAAGAGAAGGAAAAAGTACATTCCCACCATCCTTGAGTCTACGGGCGCATTGAGATGGAAATGGCTCTCTCTGGTTTCATCAGAGAGAAGTTTGGGGGTTTACTGAGCTGCAGAGAGAAGAGCAGAGAGAAAGGAGGAGATGGAGCGGGAGAGGGGAGGGGAGGGAGGGAGGGAAGCAGGCTGCAGTATATAGTTAGGTCAACCAGATGTCTCAGGTTCCTTTTATGAAATTTTCTTTATAATCTTTAAGCTGGAAGGAATTTCCATTTCTTGCAACCAAGTGATTGCTGACAGTTAAGTGATCAGACATAAAGGTCCCTCCCACCTTGTAGCAGGATATCTAATGATCCCTGGATTTGCCTGCTTCTTCTCTCGTCCCTCAAACTTTTGGAATTGGTGCTTCAGCCTCTCACGTCGTTGATATCACCCTCTGGTCTCCATCCAGAACACTCCAGCCTTCTGCAGCCAAGCTCCCCTCCTGCTGTACGCCGAGTCCCTTCTCCCAGGGCCAATGGGATAACTCAGCTCTGCAGCTCATCTGAGTGGCTAAACCCCACAAATCCACTCGGGCAGACCAAACAGCCCTCTTTACCTAGTAACACAGCATAATTAATTACACAAGCAAAAAGCAAAAAGTAAGCTGCCCTTGTGATCCCAATACCCAAATATAACCACTGTGATGGTTTCTCGGGCATTTACTTTCAGGCTCTGTTTTGTAGACATTTGTATCTACTTTCCATAAAAAAAAAAAAAAAAAAAAAAAACAAGGTCATGCTAAACAAGCTACTTCATAACTTGCCATTTTCACAACTATGTCAATAATGCTCTCTTAATTACAGGTAGTAGAAACCAACTTCAAAATGGCTAATGCTGAAAGAGAGAAAAAAGCTTTAGATAGAATTCAAGAAAGAATTTCACCACCAGGTGGACAGTGGGAGGGGCAGGGCCTGGCCTCCTTGGCCCTCCCACTCTCTTCCTTTGCCTGCCTCTGCAGCTCTCCCCACCTCCCCACGTCTCTCTGGACATTCACCAATAATTAAGAGCTTTCTTTACGTGTGCTAGCTCCCACCTCAAGCCTAATGTTTCTTTTTTTTTTTTCCTTCATTCAAGTTGTTCCAAGGTTTGTCTTTCCCCTTTCAAAGAGCCTTCGCTTGGATGATCTCGAATCCATTCTACCATTTTTCTGGTTTAGAGGTCATTAACTTATTAAAATGAAGGATTTAAGATTAAAATTCTTTCCAGTTTTGGTGGGCTCGTTTTGTTACTGTTTTTCTCTGTTATTTTCAACCTTTCTTTTTGGAAATAAAGAAACACACAGGGAACTCCTGCACGGCACCTGCTCTGTGTCAGATGCCACCCTCACTTTGTCACTCAGAAAAAGACGCTGATGTGGGATCTATGCAGTCTAGGGCCCCTGAAGCAACCATCCTCAAACATAGGCCCAGGGTCCTGCAGTCTCTGCCCACTCTTTGGGGTTCCTGAAAATCCAAAACTTGAAAAAGAAGTGACGGCAGGTGGAGGAGTTACCGACCGCTGCCCTGGGCTCGCTGGTGCATCTCCAGAGTGGAGGGCAACTCTATCTTCATTTACCAATCACATAACACCTGGGCAGAGAGCTGGAGTGAGCCACCCACTCCCACAGCTAGCAGGTGGCAGAGAGAAGAGGTGGACCTCTGGGATGCTGCCCTCTGTCCTCTGCCCCCTGGGTTTCCCAGACATTTCTGAAATGGAACCCAAACCCCATAAGAGAAGGCTCCCTAGACTAGCCCTTCCTGACGCCAACAAAATATCAGGACACTCCCATCTGCCATCCCTGGCGAAACCCAAGTGGGTGTCCTCTTCCTCTCGATCCATCTACAGATGGAGAGACAGCATCCCCGTCTATGAGAACCATGGGTTTTCCCATCGTGGACCTCCACCCATACATTTTTCTTGATTTTCTGGAGAGATGAGCTCTGAGGACGCAGCAGAAGCAGCTGTTGGGAAACACTGCCTCCTCTTTGTTCTGAATGCTATTTAAACATTGGCAGGGGGCCTCATTAAAGATGAATCGTTGAATTAGCAAGCAGTGTTGTAGCTGGAAGAGGCAGCATGCACTCCTGCAGTGAAAACAGATTTGCACAAAGGAGGGAAGGTTGCGGGGGAGGTGGGGCGGGCAGTGGACAGAGGATGAAAAGACCTGAGACCTGCAAAGGCAAGTGCTCTGCGGAGCTCCCCAGCTGCCCACCACTCCCCAACTACCCACCCCCGTGGGGGAAGCACAAGAAATCAGAAAGGGGCCCTGAGGAGCCCAGCTTCCTGCAAGAGTGTGAAAAGGGAGCTCTTCACCCTGAGGCCACCACGGGGTGTCCTGCAGCCTCAGATGATGGAAAGCCGAGGGCACCGGCACCTCCCGGGCTTTGGGTGCCAGTGGCAACAACAGGAAAGAATGATTCTGAGCTAACCTGGCTCCCTGCCCTCGCCTCCTACCTCATGTCTATCTCCGTGTCAGGAAAGAGGTATTGGCAGCTTCATCTCTTTGAATTTATTTCAAAATTCCTATACCCTCTCTCTCAATTAGGATGGCTTCAATTTGCCTGTGGGTTCAGAAATAAAGTAGGAATGCCAGTGGAGACTTCTGTTGAGTCCTCCATGCAAGTCACAATCTCTGGCGGCCCCTGAAGTAGAGACTCATCCCAGTGGTGTTTCACAGGGCTCCAGAGACCTCCCCCTGAATTTTGACACCTTGGAATTTGGGGAAGGGGAGGGTAGAGCAGAAAATGGAGGAAGAAGTGAAACTATTACTAGGTATAATCACACATATTATTCCCTATAGAGGCCCCAAAGCGGGGCATTTCATTCCCATTATATGAGTAAAGAAACTGAGTCCAGAGAGAATAACTTGCCCAAAGTTGAGCTGGAGCTCAACAGCCCAGCTGGAGCTCAGATCCCCACCCCTCCACCTGAGTGCAGAACCTGTGCTCTGGACCTGGTCACTAACCCTCGTGGGTATTTGTGGATGTAGTAAAGAGGAAGGATTTGTGTATGTGGGCCATTAACCTAAACTGGGATCCTAAAAAGCCTTGTCCTCAGTTAGCTCTCCCCAAGGGACCTGAAGACATTCCTGGCTTGGGTTTTCCAACAGGAACTTTTGGTTTCTTCCTTTCACTCCTGCCACCCCTGCTCCCGAGGTCACCGCCTGTTTGGGCAAAAAGTACCAAAGACTCAAGATGCCAACAGCGAGAGCCTCAGGCGCAGCTGCCTCCAGAACTGCTCCGTTTGCAGGGGTCAAGCTTCCTGCCCTGCTGGACTTCTGGGCTCCAAGACTCTCACGGTGGGCTCTTGGGATTCGTGGTTGAGGAGCCTGCACTTGACACGTACCCAGGGATTGGTTTACAAAGAGCCCAGTGGGTAATCTTCACCGGCCACTAGAGTTAAGAATGTTGGACAGAGTCTCCTGTCCCTCATTGATCACACTATCATGCCCGCTTCTCCCTCCACAGGTATAGAAACCTTGGGTGCTCTCCAGGGTCCCTTTATTCCAGTAAAAACGCAGCTGTGAGATGGATCCCACCATAGCTTTACATCCAGGCTCTTGGGTCACAGAATTGAGTGGGGGCGGGGGTTGCTCAAGTAGCTGAAAGCAGAGATAAGGACCAAAAGACACACGCTGATCGATTCACAAACATGCTCAGGGTTGGTCCTGCTGAGTACATGGACCAGTTTCCCTGTCTGCTTCTGAATATCAGCAGGGTCACAGATGATCCAGAGCCAGCTGTCCCAAGAGGTGCAGAGCAAGGGTTCTGTGGCTGCTGGTGGCGAGTCCTCTTTACACGTCAATCCCTGGCCCTGAGTCTGCTAATCCATCCCCTTAAGTTAACAGGGCCAGGGACTTCATGGCCCCCATTCCACCTAGATCTTACCAAGGGAAAAAAATACAACCGAAGCGTGTGCAATGGAACTCCTGTCTAACACAGTGGCCCTGCACACCTGAAACCAGGGGACCTCCAGTGGACACAACCGAGTTCAACTCAGATGCTTAGGCCTGGGTTTTACCTTCTCACAATAATGTCCTTCTTATTGCTGTTGTAAGCATCTGTCTGTCCCCTAACTCCCTCTTTTCAGATCACCCAACAGCTTTCTTTGGGCTCCAGATACAGACCATCCTGACCAAAGTTGCTAGTTTTGAATTAAGTCTTAGCTCTTCTATCTTTCTGAGACATGTGACCTTGTCTAAGTTCACCTATTTGAGTCCCAGTTTTTTCTTCTTCAGGATGGGAGGATACTGCCCGGCCCCAGAGCATAAGTCTAGATGGTTAACATCCATCCAGGCTGAAGTCTGTCCATTTATGCCTGACACCCAGTAAAGAAGCAGTCGGTTGGAGGGCTCTCCTCTAGACATCAAGCAAAGAAGGGCCCTCATTCGTACTGAACAATGGACCCAATTAAAATGGTTTATTAGCCCAACTAAAATAGTGCTCCTTGTCAGGTCAAAATGTCAGCACAACCCCTGCAAGCAACCAAGACACATTTTTCAAGACCAAACTACATGCTTAGGAATTTAGCTATGGTTATGGAATAAAACCAGGCAAACATTGGTTGCAGCGCGTGTGATCTGTGGAGGGATGCAAAAAGCAAATGGTCTCCTTTTGAAAGCATGTAGAGTATTAAAATTGTTCTTTGGTTTCTTTACCTGAAAACCCTTCATCTCACTGTATTGAGTTCACTGACTATCGCTTGAATTTTTCTCTGACTTTAATGCTTGTTCTTTTTTTTTTTTTTTTTTTTTTTTTAACCAATTCATTTTCTATCTCTAGAGGAGAAAAGAGAAGAAATGCCCAAGTGCCTAGAAAGAAGTGCCCACGTATCTATCTCCTCTCTTTCAAGATTTAATACGGCATGACTTTATAGCCAATAATGAGCAAGGTGCTACCTCAATCAGAGGCCATGGGGAAAGGGCCAGGATCTCTCTTCCGCTGCACTGTTTTGCTGCTCTGAGGAAGAACAGCCTCTCATAAACTGACGTTGCATGACCGCCTAAACAGACAGGCCTTGGGTAAAGGTGGTTTTGTTTCCTACTGTGCCATACCCCTGTCTTCCCTGTACTTTCTCAGGTTGGGTCATAAAAAAAAAAAAAAAAATGTACGGGAAAAAAATGTACTAGAAACTATTGATTTCTGTTGTGCTAAAGCCCCTGACATTCGGGCGCGATGAAGATATTGCTGTGGACCCTGTGAGTCTTCTCATGCTTCTCTTCTGCTTATGAGGGTCTCTGCGGATGGTATTAAAGATATTGTAGTTCCCACTTTCTGACTGTGGGATATCAGCAGGGTCTCTCCTGTGTAAAGAATAATTATCAGCACTGCTGTTACCTCTAGTAAGTGTGTAATTACATGCTCGGTTTTGTGGGCTCTAGGCTGTGCAATTTTAAATTATACAATAATGTCAAATTCTCTCCTGCTCGCTCTCGCTCGCTCTCTCTCTCTCTCTCTCTCTCTCTCTCTTTTTTTTTTTTTTTTATTTGAAAGAGGAGGTGGGTAAATTTTTTTTTAAGAGACAGGAGACGAGAGTGTGAGAGCCTTTCCACCCACACCGTCGGAATCACAGCTTGGTAACCACGCCAGGTCGAATTCTGCCTCTTGATGCCAGGACTTCAACCCAGAGGAGCCTCTGGAAAAAATCAGGATGCAAGTGGCAGGGAGGAACGGGGGAGAAACCAAGGGGAGGGGGATGGTCCCCCCAAATAGTGGAGCTCGGGGAGCAGGAGAACGCGACGGAAGGGAGAAGTGGGTGTTGGGGTGGGGCAGCCGCGGAATGGGCGGGACGGAGGCGCAGCCACCTCTCATTCAGTCAAGGAGCAGGTGGGGACGCTGGTCTAATGGCTCATTCCCGGCCAGAACCAAAGTGGCTGGAGCCCGCCTCCGTGTGAGGGCTGGGGGCCCATCAGCATCAGCTGGTGACTAAGGAAATGCGACAGAGCGTGATGAGGAACTTGAGGAGCAAAGAGCCCCCACATTCCTTGGGCTGGGAGGGGTGCAGTCTGGCGCTGGCCCATGCAGCCGGACCAATCAGCGGGCTCTGCGGAGGCCCCTCCCACTGGGCCCGGGCATCCCCAGGGGAGCAGGTGGGACCACCCCCGCCGCTGCCCAGCTGCTGTCCCACCTAACATTTATGGAACACGGACCTAGGCTTCATTTGAGCCTCACAGTCATCATCGTGGGGACTTTATCCCCCTGCAGAGGAGGAAACCGAGGCCCAAGGAAAAGGAACCTCCCCGGCTCCTGGGTAGAGCCAAGATTCGAACTCCCATCTGCCCGACTCCAGACCCTCCCGTCTAGCTCCATTGCTTAGGGCTTCCCACAAACACGTGGACAGATGTGGAGAGGGGATGCTTTAGAACGCGTTGGTGGCCTCGTCTCCTGTCCACCCTGCTCTTTCCATTCCACACAGTCCGCCGCTTTGTCCAGCACTGATTTTCAGTTGGGGGGCAGTTCACGCACAGGGCTGCTAAATCCTCTGAAAGTGACGAGGAATCACGCTGCAGTCTTCGTCACACCAAGGCCTCCCTCTCTGAAGGCTCGGCCAGCTCCCAGCCCTCGGAATCCATCTATAAAGCTTCCTCCTCCCCAAAGGAGACAACTGTACCCAGAGACTGCCAACCAGCACAGGCCGGGTCAGACCACCTTTCGGAATTCAGTCATCACATCCTGTGGTCCCTTGGGTCTCCACAGTTCCTATGGAATGTGCTAAAGGTGGACAACCGCAGCTGGGCAAGTATCGGTTGCCTGCATTTAAATACGTGTTTCATTCCGTGGCGTTTTCACATCTATTCTCCCAGTGGATGCCCCATCAGCCCTGCCGAGAGTTGAAGGGAGCTATTTGTACCTTCTCTAGCCCGGCCCCATCACCATCTTTTGCACAGAAAAGAGATAACAGAAGAGTTTTAGTTATTTGGTCCAGATCCAAAAAGGAATGGAAGCCTGGGACCCAGAACCGTGGCAAGAGTTGGATACACGGGACTCCTGAACGCTGACCACTGTCTACCTGTGAGGAGTGTTCAGCGCAGTATGAAATCGCCTGACAGCCCCCAATCACTGTTTTCCACCAGCCCCACACCCCAGCACTGCCTCCGGGCGTGTCCCGTTTTGAGGACCTCCCATAGCTTTCTGCCTGGATGAAATTGTTTCCTTTTTCTCCCTCCTGCCATTTTCCTCTATCGCTCTGACCTCCAGCAGTAACTTGTCTCCTCTGCAAGAATCTGGAAGGAAGTCCCTTCCCAGTGCACAGGTCTGAATTCACACCAGGACCACACAGCCACTCCTAAAGCTCAACCCTCCAGCAGATCTGTTTGTTCAGATTGGTGCTGGAGACTGGAGACGCTGAAGTTACAAGACGAGACTGTTTTGCCTTCAAGGAGGTTGCAGTCTGAATGAAGAGATCTTCTGGTGAGTCGTTAGGACTGATGTAAAAATTCAAGTTAGTACTGATGTAAAAATCCCAGGGAGTGAAGACTGTCTGAGCAGTGGGATCTGGTCTAGTTGGGTGGTCAGGGAGGGCTTCCTGGAGGAGGAGGATGTTTTGCTGAGATCTGAAGAAGCAGGAGTGAACTGGGCTCTGGGCAGGAGGTGGGATGCCATTGCAGAGGGGAGGCTGCTTGGGCTCATGAACCTGGCAGTCTGAGGAGACAGACTTGAGGTGGATCTGGAAGGATGGGTGGAGGCACAAGGGAGGGGACTGGTGGCCTCTCCGTACAGAAGTGGTAAAGGCTGCGGAAGCTGGCTGGTGTTCTGCAAGCACTCGGCAAGTCCTGTTCCCTGATGAGATCAAGGCCACCGACGCCTGTTGACCTTCATTTGGTCCTTCCTGTCTGACCGCTCCGGGCCATCCTCATTTGTAGACGCCATCCAGGACATCATGATTTTTGTCAAAATAGTGGTGCAAGCTCAGGAACGTCAAGAAGCAAGTTAGAGGGGAAGGGTGAGAACAAGGACCAGGAGCCATCAGTGGAGGGAAGTCTGCTCAGGCAGGAAGAGATGACTGACCAAGAGGCCTTTTTCCTGGAAAGAGCCCAGTCATGAGGCCTGCGGTTGTGGTCAAGACTCCCGTCCCCAAATAGCAAAAGCCAGGAGGAACTGGAGTCAGAAAGGAGGCCCAGGCATGCGACGGAGCAGCAACCATGCTCCCAGGAGCTGTGTATGTTAATGTGCATAATGACATGCAAATTGGCCCACAATAGGTGCTTGTGATGACAGTAAAAATAAAAACGTACATTTCTAGACACCAAACATGTTCTCTTAAAGAGCTCTTTAGCCATTAATTGCATAGCCTTTCAGCACTGAAAAAGACCTTGGAGATTATTGGATGCATCCCTTCTTTCTTCAAATGAAGAAACAGAGGTGCAGAGATGTTAAGTCACTTGGCAAGGTCACACAGCTAATTAGCCACAGAGCTAGGTTGAAAACCCAAGTCTCCTGACTCTTAGTCCACTTCTCCCACAACATACCTTCTAATTTTTCATTTCAAAGAGTGAGATTTAAATTAGGAAAGAAGCAATCTATGATCAATCCCGTAATGAGCACTGAATTTTCCTCTTCATTGCTGGTGTGGGCTTTTATTCTAAGACTAGTTCATTTTTAATCTACAATCATCATATTTCATCTTACAAAATTGGGTAGAGGATTTGTCCCAATTTTTAATAGGATTGCTTTTCAATATCATTATGGGCTATTTCTCTGTCTGCAGCCACATTTATTACAGTTTTCTCTCTGCTCTAACTTCTAGAAGATGAACTATAGACACCTATACAGATGTGCACTTTCACCTTGTGAGCCCAGTTAGTCCACAGCCGCAGGAGCCACCTCTTTAAAACCCAATCTTGCCACTTTGACCAGCTGAATGAACTTGGGTAAGCTCAGAGCCTCAGTTCCCTTGCTGCTAAATGGAAATAGGAATCTCTGCCCTGCCTAGCTCATGGGATTGTTTTCAGGCTCAAAAGTCATGTTTGTGAAACTATTTGGCCACTTACTCTGTTCTGCCGGGCATCCCACAGTCTAGATGTCTGTAGACAAACCCAGGGTATTCTGCCTTCAGAGCAGCGGGGACTTCCGTGCCCCAGTAGACCAACAGGTAGCTGTGGGGCCCCAACACACACATAGACATTCGGAGGTGGGTCCCAGCCTTGGCTCTGTGCCTGTTTTGCCAGAAGAGATTGGGAAAGCCTGTTTAACAGCGAATGTCAGCACAAATACTTCTGTGAGTTATGTCATCCCTACAGAGGTTTCTATCAGGATCTCTTATAATATCTTAATAAAACTCAGAAGAAATGGAGGAACAAGTTCTTAGTGATTTGCCCTGTGGGATTAGCACCTCCCTGTCCTCCATTGGGTGTCCGTCCTGGTGGTTGCCTCATCCAGGAATGTGCAAGATTTCCTTCTAGCATATTCCATCAACAATAGCTAAGGGCTTAGCCCCAAATTCCTCATATCCTTACACCCTGGTAGAGTAAACTGGACCAAATTTGAACCTAAAGTCTCTTGGAATCTGATTAGAGACAGACTTTAAGGATCTTCTCACATCCCCATTCTACCAGGCCAGCGTTTATACTGAAGTGTGGTCTATGAAGCATTAGTTCAATAGAACTTTACTGGAAAAAAAAGCTTTGTGATCTAATAATTTTGAGAAATTTTACTTTTACATTGATTTATTCAGTATTCACGAATCACCTGCTACATGCCAGGCCTATCTGGGGCACTCTGCCACAGAGAATAAGACAAAGGCCCTGCCCACAGGAGTCCACATGAGAGACACCTTTGAAGTAGCATCTACAAGGGTCTGAGGAATCCAGCAAGTGTGCCCAACTGGACTAACCTGACATTTCTCCTCCTTTTTTGCCTGACTGCCTGCAGACACCAGTGGAGGAAAGCTGTCGTCAACACCATCTTGGTTATCACTTGGCTTTGCGAGGACAAGGGCACTTCACAAACAGAAGTTGCCCCTGCAGCATGGGAGATAAGGGGAAGGACAGAGAGATGAGGAAAAAAAGTAATCAAAGTAAGAGAAACACCCCTTTCCAATCCTACTTCTAATTCCATCAGTCCTCTGTGAGCCCCCTGGTGCCTGCATGGTCCCCTCCCTGCCTGGGCACCCTTGCATGTGACAAATCCCAGCTCTTACCACTAACAAATGCCTCACTCTGTGCCTCAGGATTCTGCTCTTTCCGCCTGGCCTGGCCTTCACTGTGGCTCTTTTCTCTCAGCCTCCTCCCTGGGAGCCCCTAACCAGGGTCCATTTCCTCTTACACTATACCTGGTGGGCAGAGGCCAACCCGACCTCCTCACTGTAAGAATCCCTCCCAATGCTGTGGGAGCAGAGGCCTGGGGTGGCCCTTGCTGACCAGGACATTCTGTGGTGTGGCTCTGTTGTTGAGCTTTGGCCAATTTTCATGTAGCTGCCCACTCAAACTCAAACTGTCACCTCTTCCCAAGCTGGTTTCTACCTGGCCTTCTAAGGGAAAGTCTCAAACACAGGCCCAGGCTATTTACACTCACCTTCCAGCAGTGGCTACTGACGGGCACAAAACCTGGTGACAGATTTCCATCTTCTATCCACAGCCCCTTCACGGGGCCTACTGATGTGATGCTTCCACTCTGGATAACACAAGCACAGCCGAGGGAACCCAGGCTACGTCATCAGAACCCAGGCCCAACATATCCTGGTCTCAGCAGCCCCTGCAGGCCCAGCTTCTTCACCACAGACCCTCCGGTCCTTCTCTTTCAGAGTCATTCATCTTGAGGTTCATAAATTAGTGGAGATGAGCAGATCCTCTCCCCAGACCCCTGCGCTGATGTTCCACAGCATGATCAAGATGCTTTTCCATGTACCAGGCACTCCCTTCTCCCAACACTCCTACAAATGGGAAGAGTAGTATCCCTCTTATCCATAGTTTTGCTCTCCATGGTTCCAACTACCGTGGCCAACTGTGGTCTGAAAATACTAATGAAAGTCTCAGAAAAAAATACATTTTCAATTTTAAATTGCAGGCCATTCAAAGTAGCATGATAGAATCTTACACTGTCCTACACTGTACAAAATCCACAGGATTACAGGATGTGAATCATCCCTTTGTCCAGTGTATCCGTATTGTATATACTACCCACCTGTTAGTCACTCAATTATTAGGTTGACTGTCATGGTATCACACAAAGTGGTTGTATGCAATTAACCCCTATTTTACTTAATAATGACCCCAAGGGCAAGAGTAGTGATACTCACAATTCAGATATGCCAAAGGGAATCCATAAAGTACCTCTTTTAAGCAAAAAGGTGAAAGTTCTCAATTTAATAAGGAAAAAAAAATTATCATATGCTAAGCTTGCTGACATCTAAAGCACAAAGAAAGGAAGAGAGACTACAAATATTCACATACTTTTTATTACAGCATATTGTTACAATTCTTTCTAATATATTATTCATTTTGTTGTTGATCTTATACTGTCCCTAACTGATATTATTATAAGTATTTATATATAGGGGAAAAGAGAATGTTATATATTTGCAGTTTTAGGCATCTGCTCAGAGCGTTGTTATATATCCCCAGCTGATAAGAGGGCTCCTCTATCTCAATTACATTGAAGGAGACCGAAGACAGTGTGTTCAAAGGTTGGGGTAGAACTGCACTCAGGCCCCAATCCCTGACTCCAAATGCGGCGCTTGCTTCAAGACACTCCATGGGAAGAAGCCTGCCTGCTACAGGACCTTGCCGGCTGGGGTTCCCAAGTGCTCAACACACCAGGGACACAGAGCACCAGCCCCATGTTCCCCATTTCTAAGCTAATTCTAAACAGAGGGAGCTACTGTCTGCTGATCATGGGAGACCTTCAAGCTGGCAGAATGGCCTCCCAAGAGAGATCCAGGGAAGTCCCACTGACTCGTACATTTCAAGTGAAGTTAGATGACGCTTCCAGAAACGTTCCAAAGGAGCAAGTCTGTGATTGGGAAAGAAAGAAACAACCCAAACATCTTTCCAAACTCAGATGTCTGTCATTAAGTTTCTCCTGAGGGAAAAAGGGCAGAGAAACCAGGACAGATTTGGGGAAAGGTTGGTCTAATTCTTTTTATTTCCTCATGATAGCAGTTGGCTCGTTCGAAGTCAGTGGAGAGACGCCACTGTTAATGGCCAGGAGAGGAGCGCACTCACCGCGCGCTGCCCCTTCCTCCCAGCAGCTGCAGGGAGAAACCCAAGGTGCCGATGGCCTGCAAGCCCAGGAAAGGGGTCGTGCCCGCCTCGACCATGTTCCCAAATGTGCTCTCAGGACACCGTCCGTGGCTTGTGGTCCACATGGGACATGGGAACAGAAGCATATTAATGCGTACTGAGGTTTGCAAATAATTATTTCTGTAAATCAGAAAATTCAAAGATTTCTTATCATTCTCAGTGGGCTGTCTGTCAAGAGGAGGGCAGAAAGGAGTGAATCTGAACAAGGAGGAGGCACCCATGGCTTTGCCAATAACCATGCCCTGGGAATGTGAAAGTGCCTTTTCTTTCCCAAGGGGCAAACATTGGGGACCCTGATCTTTTTCTTCTTCTTCTTCTTTTTTTTTTTTTTTGGTACTGGGGATTAAACTCAGGGGCACTCAAACACTGAGCCACATCCCAGCCCCTATTTTGTATTTTATTTAGAGACAGGGTCTCACTGAGTTGCTCAGAGCTTCGGTTTTACTAAGGTCGACTTTGAGCTTGGGATCCTCCTGACTCAGCCTCCCAAGCTGCTGGGATTACAGGCGTGCACCACCACACCGGCCTTGATCTTCTTAAAATCACCTCTTTCCCTGATATTGATGCAGCCTGCCTCTAGTTCTCAAGATGGAATACAGCTTATTTTTATTGGTGTAGCTTCTTTATTTCCAATTACATAAATAAACAAGAGTAGGTGTTTCCATCTGTGGCCAAGAAATATAAAGTTATAAAAGCCATGGCTTGGATCCATCTCCTTCAGGGATTTATTGTGTTACTTTGGGAAAGTCATTTTCCCAAACATAACATGACCATAGTTATGTGAATAAATGTGAGTAGCTGTGATGATAAATGTGAGTCATTTATTATCCTGTGTGTGTCATGGGGATGATTGTTCTGATGCTCAGCTGCAAAATAAGAGTTAGTGTTAAGTACCTACTGGGTGCTAGATGCAAAACCTTATCTCAGTCAACCCACACAAAGTGGATTATTACCAGACAGGAGTTATTATCCCATTTTATGGGGTTTAGACAGGTGACCTGCTCAGCATTACTTCGATAGGCAAGGGGAACTGTAATAAAATATAAGACACTTTAAAATTATTATTACATTAGCACTGTCACTTACAGCCAAGGCTAACAAATTAGAATTAAATATTGAATGTAACATAGTTTTGTTTTGTTTTGTTTTAAAGAGAGAGGAGAGAGAGAGAGAGAGAGAGAGAGAGAGAGAGAATTTTAATATTTATTTTTTAGGGGTTTTTTTTGGCGGACACAACATCTTTGTCTGTATGTGGTGCTGAGGATCAAACCCGGGCCGCACGCATGCCAGGCGAGCGCGCCACATCCCCAGCCCAATAACATAGTTTTAAAAGGTAAATGAAGGCAGTCTGCAGAATCAGTAAAACACACAGTCCTTGGAGAAATGTTTGCAGGGCAGACCGAGGCTTCCCACATCTGTTCCTTTATTTGGGGGCACACCGAGGAACAAAAGGACCCAAACTTTCTGCCCCCCGGGGAGCTTTCACTGTCACAGTGGATGCAGACAATGAGCGGACGCATGGGTTCAAACTACACGACCAAACAAAAGCAGAGTACGCACGTCAGATGGTGATGAGGCTAAAGAGAAAAATAAAGGGAAGAGAAGAGTTTCCAGTTGATTCTCCAGTCAGGGGACACTCTTGTCAAGTAGGTGCCACTTGAGCAAAGACGTGAAGGAGACGGGGGTGATCTACACTAACACTGGGGAGGAAGCTCCAGAGAATGGGCAGGCCAAGGGATGTGGTCCAACTCATCCCTACTCATTGGCTGCTCTGCAGACGTTCCCAGGGATGAGACCCCACCGTGACTGTGGTCCGAGGGTCCTGAGATTGGTAGCAGGAGAAAACATGCTTCAGCCACTAAGTAGCCTTGACCATCCCTGGAAAGTCCAGCCCCTGCCCTGGTACTCTGAATCCAACGTCAGCCCATTGCAGTACACAGAGATGCAGATGGTGCTTCTTCGAAAAGCCCCAAAAGCAAATGACTCACTTTAGAGGCCCAGGCAAGAAATCAGCATTTTTTTTTTTTTTTTTTTTTAGGAAGACCCAGACCCTGTTCCATTTTTCCTGCAGCCCCCCATGGCTGCCAAACTGAGAGGAAGAGTGGGCCCTTTGGAGCTTACCAAGCCAGCCCTTGGAGATCCTGTTGTTCAACAGGGTAACTTGCTTTCACACCCAAAGCATGTTAGTCCTCAAACGAAGTCCTGACGTGCGACGGCCCAGCTGGTCCATGGCTCGGGTGTCCTGAGGGTGGCAGAGCCACGTCCGGGCCGCCTCCTCCAGCCCAGCCGCTCCCCTCTGCCGCCCCTACCCCCCAGCTCTACTATTAGGTATGCATTTCAGATTTTGAATGGATCTCCTTGTCCGGCGTTAATTGACAGTGAAAGCCCGGTTTTCAAAACCAAGGTCCAAGCACCGAAGGTGAGTGATCAGAGGAGTGCCCTGGTAATAAATCACCCCGCGCAGGTCACCGTTTGGAGTGTGAATGCAGTGTTCAATAAAGAAACACACTCCACCTTTCAGCTTCAAGCCGACCCCAGCTAATTGACCTCATTGGAGTCCCTCCATTAATCATTCTGGCACATGGGGCAAGAGGCAGTTTCGCTGCTTAGGTTTGCAGGGAGGAGGGGGACCCAGGCCGTGTGGGGGTGGGGAAGGGCGGAGGGCGCGGTTATAATGGAAGAGGAAATCATAGACAATTCTCCCTTAATTAACTCATTGGATTTCCAGGTTGGCCAGATAGGGCTTGCTCTGCTGAAGGAATGTGGGGTATAATGCAGGGCCTTCATTAACTTCACACCAGGACGCAGGAGTTTCGGTCTCTAACAAAAGCAGATGTGAGCATCTGTACCCCATCCAGAGAGCCACTCTGCCAAAGGACCGGGGGCTTAGCCTAATGCTACATAATCATTCAGTGTCATCCATCTCCCCAGACCCTGATTAATAAATTGCAGCAGAAGTCTTTTACAGCGGTGACTACGATTTTGTTTTGCCTATTAGAGGCACGTCACAGTGTGCAGCAGCCTGGCTCACCTTCCCTCTCACCCCACCCGCCTAGGCCTGGCCTTGCTTTGCTAGTGTCCCCTCCACGGATCCGTCTTGGTTGAGGAACATGGGGTGCTCTTTGTCAGGCCTCTCCATTCTGCCACGCCAAGCCTAAGCTGACCTTGGGGAACAGCAAGGAGACCTCGACAGCGGTCAGCGCCAGCTGCTGTCGCCATTTGTTTCTTCAGTGCAACTCAACAGACCTCCTGGGGATACCTGCGCTGGACCAAGCCCCGCGGTACACTAGAAACACAGGCGATGCGTCCTCGGGAACTTAGGTTCTGCACCGAGCCATTTCCATCTTCAGAATTCAAGATCTGCCGTTTTATACCAACCTGCTTTAAATTAGGCCTTTTTCAAAGGTCTTTTTCCCTACGATTAGTGGCTATTATTCAGGAACGCAATCATGTCACGGTTCACAAGGGTAAATAAAACCCAGAGGGTCAGCAGCCTTCATTGTGAGAGGAAAAGAATGAAAAGACAGAGAGGGAGAGAAACAGAGAGGAGGGCGAGCTGTGCTCACCCCACACTAGTGCCTCTCCGGCTGCTCCTCTCCCCGGTTTCATTCCTGTTAATGAACTTAATTGTTGGGTTTTAAAACTCAGCCCGAAGGCATCACCCTGGTCCCTCTCAGTTCGGAGACTCCGCCTTGCTGATCTCCAAATTAACTTGTAAGCAAATACTTCAGGTCCGTGCCCTTCCCTGGCAAGCACCTGGAGGGGGAGAGCCAGTCCGACTCCAGGACTGGTGCAGATAGAGTGTGGAGGAAGCGAGTGAGCGGGCCCAGAGCCCCATGAGGCTCTGTGTGTAATTCAACTCCACTTAACTATATTTATAGCGTGTCTACTCTATGGGCCAGTAATTGTGCCAGTCGTTGGGTTTCGAAAGTTGATAAAACACAGTCACTGACCTCAGAAGCTCACGATTTCTGACCGGCCCACAAAGCAGATCAGATTTCCTTGATTCTTCTATCGACCACACAACCACACCTGCAGGACCCTGAAGTGAAGGCAGCTCAGCTCAGGGAGAAAAATCAGTGTTGCGGAGTCACATGAATATAGACAGAATCTGAAGTCTGTCCATTCTCCTTCTGTCTCCCTCGTCCACTTTACTTAACCTCACCGAGGCATAACGACAGCGCTACCAAGCCCCTTGCCTTACTATATAGCTCTGCCTAAGAAGGCTGTGCTTTACATAGGAAAATTCAGATAAATCATTGCAAAGATTGCTCACACAGATAATAAAATGCCAGACTAAACTTTTTTAAAATTCAAATAGGACCTCTCCTTCACTTCTTCAAGAAGCACACCATTTTGTCCATCTTAGCAGGAAAAGCAGATGTGACTCTCATTACTGCCCATCAGGAGCCAGAGGGCAACCCTGCTCTCCCCACACTAACCCAACCTTCTCCTAAGCCCACCAGCACCTCCACCACTCATTTTTGCACATGGACCAGCAGAATTCTTAGCCTTCAGTCCTTTTGTTCCATCTGGGCCCTCAGTGGATGGGATGATGCCCACCCATGCTGGGGAAGATGGATCTTCTTCATTCACTCTACTAATTCTAATGCTGTTGTCTTCTAGAAACCCCCTCACAGACATGCCCAGAAAATAGTATTTTACCAGCTATCTGGGAATCCTTTAGCCCAGTCAAGTTGAGGCAAAATTAACCTTCATAAGTACTCCAACACTTATAGAAGTCAAAAGAGTTGTACAAGTTTGCACAGATGGTTAGGATTAGTTAGAACTAAGGTTGAAGCTCAAATCTCCTATCCTGCTTCGTAAGGTTGGATATATTCGATTATGTTCTGATTAGTCCCTAATTTTATACTGAATTAAAGAGTTCTCCAAAAGTTTAAGCTTTCCTAGCTTCCTTACTCATCTCCAGGCGTCATTTCTAATCTCCCCTTTAATCCACATCTGCACATCACTCTCCTGATTAAAATGCACGAAGAAGGTGAAATGATAGACTTCTGGTTTAGAGTGGCATCTGAATCTGAACCTTAATACAATCTCTCCAACCTCCTTCTGAAATACCTGTAGAGAAACCCAAGGGTGGGGGGGGACAGCTGAAAATTCACAAGCAGAAGAAAGAAAGTCTACCAGACAAAATAATGTCAAAATCCAGAAAGCATCCTGGAAACTACAGACAAATAGAGTTTTGTTAAAATATGACTATTTAATGGGTTTCAGTCTTAGCTTTAAAAATAAGGTGTTTTAAAGGTAGAAAGGATTAAAGGAGGGAGAGGGGAAGGGGGAGAGAGAGAGAGAGATGAAGAGGAAGAAAGTCCAGCCTTCCCTTAACATGTCTCCTGACTCAGAGACCCAGAAGCTGTAAGACTCAAAAAATGCAGAAGCGGGCCCTCCGTCAGACGACTGTTGTCTTTGAGTCTTGGCAGAGCACCATTCCCCTGTCACACACTCCTACCCAATATTTGTTTGACAGCCATGCAGATATAACAACTCCCAGAAAATGTCTAGTAAGAAAATATGCAGAAAAGTAGTAACAGATTGCATCCTAGGTCAAGTCCCAGCAAAAAATGCTCTTTAAGTAAGAGCAGAGCCAAGAATAAACAAGGTGCCAGTGTCTTCCAGGAGCAGGGCCACATGGGCTCCATCAGTTCAGGGGGTCACAGGTCCCCATGGAGGGGAAGCAGACCGAAACTTCATAAAGCAGACCTGAGCCACAGTTTCCATAAGAGCAAACCCAATAATATGCTTCAGAGCATCAATTGTGCAAAGGAGATAAGCTCTGTGATAAATATCACAAAAACTAAGGAGGGAAGAATAAATCAACACACAGTGGTAAATTTTACCAAATTAATAGTAACGTGAATACATTTGTAATTTGAATTTCTTTAAAATACTACCTGTACTTGCTTTAGGAAAATACATTCCAAAATTTCCAAAGATACAGACAGAGGTGATATGTCAACTCTTCAAATCATCCCTGTTTTCCTGTCCTTCTCAAGAAATGCACATTAAGAAAAAAAATCTCTTTGATAATAGTGTTTAATTTTTTACTTAAAGCAAAAGCATTTTAAAAATCAGAAACAGAACAGAGATGTATTTAGCATTGTTGAGGAGGTTGTGGTCAATTCAGTAAGTCAAAGGCACATTAATGAGAAATGTAAATATTTAAAGAATAGAGAATTGTCCTTATTTCCTGGTGATATCGCTGCCTAAAACATCCATGTGGATCAACTGGACAATAATTGAGTCTAATAAGACTTCAGTAAGTTGGTGTAGACAAGTCCTCAATTTTACTTCTCTTTAGAATCACTTGGAAAGCTTTCCAAATCTATCAACAACTGGGACTCACCCCAGAAATTCTGATATAATTCATCTTGAGTGAGACCTAGCTTTGTGTATGTTGCAAAAGCTCCCAGATGCCTCTAATTTGCATCCAAGCTTGAGAAACACTGGTTGGGGAAAAAACATAGAAGAGATACATACACAAAATCTAGCAAGATTTTCTTTTATGTCATCAAAAATCAATTACAAAATACGATGCGAAGAAAATCCTACTAATAACAATATGAACCACTCATAGTCCTGGAATTACCACGTGACCCAGCAATTCCACTTCTGGTATGTACCCCCAAATCAAGTCAAGGAGATATTTTCATATCCATGTTCATAGTAGCATTATTTACAATATCAAGAGATAGAAATAAATGTAGGACCATGGATGGATGCATGAACAGATAAGCAAAATTTCAGCATATATACACAAGGGAATATATTCTTTCATTATATTTTCATTAAAGTAAATTATAGCACATTGTTTTAATCAGCTTTTTTCACTGCTGTGACTAAAGGACCTTGCCAGAACAATTGTAGAAGAGGAAAGGTTTATTTGGGAGCTCATGGTTTCAGAGGTCTCAATCCATAAACAGCCAGCTCCATTCCTCAGGACTCAAGGTGAGGCAGAATATCATGGCAGAGTGGTGGCAGAGGGAAGCAGCTCACATGATCAGAAAGCAGAGAGAGAGAGAGAGAGAGAGAGCTCTCCACTTGCCAGATACAAATATATACCCCAAGGCCATGTCCCCAGTGCCCACCTCCTCCAGCCACACCCCACCTGCCTTCAGTTACCACTCAATTAAGCCCATGAGGTGATTCATTGATTGGGTTAAAACTTTCATGACCCTCTCATTTCTCCTCCAAAGCTCCTCACATTGTCTCACATGTGAGCTTTTGGGGGACACCTCACGTCCAAACCATAACACACACACTTCAACACTAATGAACCTTGAAGATTTTCTGCTAAATGGTATAACTAGCCACAGAAAGACAAATTCTGGCTGATGATACGTCTATAAAGTCCTTTTAGCTGTCACATTCACAGAAGCAGAGACCGGAAGGAGGAGGAAATGAGGAGTTGATATTTAATGGGTACAGAGCTTCAATTTTGCAAGTGGAAGTGCACTGGAGGTTGGTCACACAGACTTGCATATGTGCTTATTAACACCACTGAACTGCACACTTAAAAATGGCTAGGATGGTGAGCTTCATGTTATGGATATCTTAAAACCACAATTTAGAAGTTTTAAAAGTCATTTAAAAAACAAAAATTAGTCATAATGAATTTTATATAAGAAATGCTATATGAAGAATTAAAATCTTTATTGACTTATAATGGAAAAAAATATCAAATGGAAAAACACACTTCATGAGATAGCTCATTATCATAAAGAGCCCACTATCTTTAAATTAATTATAAGTGCAGTTCATTCCCATCAAATCTCAAACATTTTTTTGTGGCTCAATAAAATAATTATCTCTTCATTGAAAAGAATAAACATTTGCCAGTAGACAAGAAAAAATATAAGACTAGATGTTAGCTTAAATTTACCAAGTATTAAAATGTACTGGAAAGATACAGTATTTTAAAAAGTTTGACACTCCCAGGGAGAAGGACAGATCACTAAGGCCAGACAGGAAGCCTGGACCCCATCCTGTCTACATAAGAGTTGATAAAGGTAAAAGTGGAATCAGAACAAATTACTTAACAAATTTCATTTAGACAGTTGGTAGAACACTTGAGAGAAGAGTTGTATTTGATATCAACCTGTCACTGTGCACCAAAATAAATTTCAGTTGAGCTAAAAATTTTAATGTAAAAATTGTATTAAAAAAATGAAAAAATTACAGATGGCTATTTTAAGGAATTTCCAGGCAAGACAAATAAAACAAGAAGCTGAGAAGCTGATTCTTCCGGGCTGGGGAAGGTGGAGGGCCAGGTCAGGGGGACTCCAAGAAGAATACAGACCTAAGCGCTGAGTCACAGTACAAAACAGACTTCTGCTATGACTCCCACAATTCCAGGGGCCCTGAAAAGCAAACACTTGGGCAAACAGAGGACTCGGAGACTTAACAACTCAGGAAAGAGAAGTCATTTTTATCTCTGATAAGAAGAAGGGGAAAACCCAAGTCTGGGCCAGACCCAGGCATGGAGTGCAAAAGTTGCACAAATCTTTTTTTTTTTTTCACAGCATATATGGTTCCTACTATGTTTTCTTTAAATGCTCACGGAGATGAGCTTCCAAAAATATTACAAACCACAAGGGAAGGCACTCTTCAATAAGCAACCGTCAAAAGCTTAAGAAAGTTGGACATGTGCCATCTCCCCAAATTCCAGATAAAAGAAGCTCTTCCAACTGAAGAATATCAACGGGGTGTGTTTTAAATTGTCAAAATGATTAAAGAAGATATAAAAACAGTATTGGAAGAAAAGGACATTACAAAAATTGGATAGACAGATCTGAAAAAAAAAAAGAAGTAAAATAGAACTTCTAAAAAACATAAAAACTATACTCATTGGGATAAAACCTCAAAGAATAAATTAAGCAGCAGATGAGTCCTAGATAAAAAAGAGTATCCAAAGGTCGGAGGAGAGTCCTGAGGTAGCTGCCCAGGACCCCTCATACATGAAGTGTGGGGAGTTAAAGGAATGGAAAATACAACTGTGGCTAAGAGAGGAGAAAGTAGAGTGAGAAAGCCCAACACACATTTAATAGGAGTTCCAAGGAAAGGGATTAGGGAGCAAGGGGAGAAGCAATATTTAAAGCAAAAATGATTGAGAAGTTTCTAGCAAATATTAATTGTACTACAAGTACTGATGAAGCTTTACCACATTTCTTTTTTTTTTTTTTTTTTTTTTGTACTGGGGATTAAACTCAGAGGCACTTGGCCACTGAGCCACATCCCCAGCCCTGTTTTGTGTATTATTTAGAGGCAAGGTCTCACTGGGTTGCTTAGCACCTCGTCATTGCTGAGGCTGGCTCTGAACTCAGGATCCTCCTGTCTCAGCCTCCCAAGCTGCTGGAATCACAGGCGTGCGCCACCGCGCCCAGCTCTTTACCACATTTCTTGCACTGATTTCGGTATGAAGGAAAAAGCAATGGACAAAAGGGATAAAATCCCTTAGAACCTACCAGTGCATCAGGGGCGGTCACTGCTGTGGAGAAAATTAAGCAGGAGACAGAATAGGAATTACTCGGGAGGCTGGAACTTCAAATAGGCAGGTTCAGATAATGTCAAATAAGTCAATGATGATTAAGACCAAAGGACATCAGGAGTAGCGCATGCAGCTGTCTCGGAGCAGAGTGGCTCAGACAGCAAAACCGTGGGTCAGGAGTGGGCCTGATGGGTCTGAGGAGCAGCAGGAGGCCGCTGGACTATGGCAGAGGGGATAAGGGGAAGGGGTCAGGCTGTGGAGGACTGGTGGCCACTGTAGGGCTGGGCGCTCACCTGGGACAAGATGGAGAGTCATTTAGGGTTTTGAGTGAAGGAAGGCCGCGATCTGGAGTGCAGAGAATGGACAGGAGGGGGCCCAGGGAGACCAGATGGCAGCTGTTGTGAGAACCAAGGGAGAGACGGCGGAGGCTCAGCCAGGGAAAAGGAGGGAACACTGGTGGAACTCAGAGAGAGCGTCACATGGTTTGCCAAACTGAATGTACAGGGTAAATGAAAGAGGATCAGCCACGAGGTCGGGTTTGGGGCCCAGACAATTGGAAGGATCCCATCACCATCCACTGTGATAAGATGGTCTCATGAGCAGTGGAGTCAACTGGAATTCAGGACAGAGGGGAGGTCCCATATGCCAATTTGGGGATTGTCACTATAGCATACACCAGTGGAATGACAGATTTTTTTTTCTGTAAAGGGCCAGCTAATAAATGTCTTTGGTTTTCCAAGCCATATACCATCTCTCTTGCATATTCATATATATGGTTTGCCAATCTTTCTGCAGAAGATACTTAAAACTGTGAGTCTAGATGAGTTCACAGTGAGTGCGTCCAGAGAGATGAGACAGGGTATCCACGTACGGTGCACCGGACACTCCAACGTTAACGGGTTAAGAAGATGATGGAGGACAGCTGAATAGACTGAGAAGGGGGATTCGTGAGGTAGGGGGAGAGCAGCAGCATGTGGTGTCCTGAAAGCCCAGTGACGGGAGGTTTGGGATCAGGGAGAGTGTGGCTAACTGGGCTGGGGGCTGCTGACGGCCGGTAAGAGGCTGATGGGCACTTAGGACAGGCCTGCTCGATGTAACCACTGGAGGTCCCTGGTGGCCTTCTGATTAGGATGTGCACAGAAAAAGAGTGGAGAACAGTCTCCGAAGTTGGCAACCACAGACAACCTTTCAACGAGCTTTTCCACAACGGAGAGGAGGAGGGAGTGCCGGATGGAGGGAAAGGGACATCAAAAGTAAGTGTGGCCAGCGCAGTGGCACACACCTGTAATCCCAGCAGTGGTACAGAGGTTTGTTGTTGCTGTTGTGAGATATAAATATATTAGTTGTAGATGGGCACGATACTTTTATTTTTATGTGGTGCTGAGGATGGAACCCAGTGCCTCACACGTACTAGGCAAGCGCTCTACCACTGAGCCACAACCCCAGCCCTGGTACAGAGGTTTTTTTGTTTGTTTTTTTTTTTAAGATGTAGAAATGTTTATGAAAGCCTTCTATTTCTGCCCACTTTTTATAGTGGATACATTTCTATAGGAACCAGAAAATATTCCACATATACAAATAAATGTCACCACAATTTACAAATTATTAGACCACAGTATTTTTAAGCACATTTCAAAATATACACAATGAAACTGGCTTTTAAAACCACTCAGAAACATTTGAAAAGCAAAGACTAAGTTTCTTTTATTTTATTGATTTATTTTTAAATAAATGACAGAGGAATGCATTATAATTCATATCACGCATATAGAGCACAAATTTGTCATATCTCTGTATATAAAATATGTTGACAACCAATTCAAGTCTTCATACATGTACTTTGGATAATGATGTCCATCACATTCCACCATCCTTGCTAACCCCCTGCCCCCTCCCCTCCCCTCCCACCCCTCTGCCCTATCTAGAGTTCGTCTATTCCTCCCATGCTCCCCTTCCCTAACCCACTATGAGTCAGCCTCCTTGTCAGAGAAAACATTTGGCATTTGTTTTTTGGGGGATTGGCTATTTTTTTACTTAGCATTATCTTCTCCAACTCCATCCATTTATCTGCAAATGCCATGATTTTATTCTCTTTTAATGCTGAGTAATGTTCCATTGTGTATATATGCCACATTTTTTTTATCCATTCATCTGTTGAAGGGCATCTAGGTTGGTTCCACAGTTTAGCTATTGTGAATTATGCTGCTATAAACATTGATGTGGCTGTGTCCCTGTAGTAGGCTGTTTTTTAAGTCCTTTGGGTATAGAACAAGGAGAGGGATAGCTGGGTCAAACAGTGGTTTCATTCCCAATTTTCCAAGGAATCTCCATACTGCTTTCCATATTGGCTGCACCAATTTGCAGTTCCACCAGCAAAGTATGAGTGTACCTTTTTCCCCACATCTTCGCCAATACTTATTGTTTTATTCATAATGGCTGCCATTATGAATAAATAACTGGAGTGAGATGATATCTTAGAGTGGTTTTGATTTGCATTTCTCTGATTGCTATAGATAATGAGCACTTTTTCATGTATTTGTTGATTGATTGTATATCCTCTTCTGAGAAGTATCTTTTCAGGTCCTTGCTCCATTTATTGATTGGGTTATTTGATTTTTGGTGTTTCACTTTTTGAGTTCTTTATATACTCCAGAGATTAGTGCTCTATCTGATGTGTGAGGGGTAAAGATTTGCTCCCAAGATGTAGGCTCTCTGTTCACCTCACAGATTGTTTCTTTTGCTGAGAAGAAACTTTTTAGTTTGAATCCATCCCATTTATTGATTCTTGGTTTTAATTCTTGTGCTATAGGAGTCTTATTAAGGAAGTTGGGGCCTAATCCCACATGATGGAGATTCGGGCCTACTTTTTCCTTCTATTAGACGCAGAGTCTCTGGTTTAATTCCTAGGTCCTTGATCTACTTTGAGTTGAGTTTGGGGCATGGTGAGAAAAAGGGGTTTAATTTCATTTTGTTGCACAGGGATTTCCAGGTTTCCCAGCACCATTTGTTGAAGAGGCTATCTTTTCTCCAATGTATGTTTTTGGCACCTTTGTCTAAAATAAGATAATTGTAATTTTGTGGGTTAGTCTCTGTGTCCTCTGTACCATTGGTCTACCTGCCTGTTTCGGTGCCAGTCCCAGGCTGTATTTGTCACTAATGCTCTGTAGTATAGTTGAAGGTCTGGTGTAGTGATGCCACCTGCTGCACTCTTCCTGCTGAGGATTGCTTTAGCTATTCTGGGTCTCTTATATTTCCAGATAAATTTTATGATTGTTTTCTCTATTTCTATGAGGAATGCCATTGGGACTTTTATTGGAATTGCATTAAATCTGCATAGTGCTTTGGTTCTGAGGTTTTAAAAAAAAAAATTGTTGAAAGCAATCTAAGGGAAAGATTAGACCCACCTTTCCAGGGCAATATTAGAAGCCAGAAGACAATGGAATGTCCCCAAAGTGAGTTTCCCAATTAAAGATTCATATGGAGGGAAGGCCAGCTACAGGTATTTTTTTTTAGGCAAAGATTCAGTGTGTACCACTATTTTACTTGGACGTAATTGACACTAATGGGTGTATTTCATTAAGAAGGAGGAGGAACCACAGAGGAAGAGGTAAGAGGCCAAAGCAATGCTGAGCAAAGACACTCAGGAGGCACCCACATTATGGACGTGAGAACTGTGATGTCCACAATAATGCTGGGAGGCTCGAGAGCCAGGTGGAGCCTCAGTAACACTGAGGAGGCACGGACGATCGTAGCCAAAGCCGTCCATGAGTCCTGGTTGTTTTGAAGAAAAGTAGATATTTAGTAATACACTTGAATTTTTTTGTATGTCAAATATGCACTTTTACAAATTCAAGTGTTGATGCTGCATCCACTGGATATCCACATGGAAAAGAATGAGTTTGGACCATGACTTACACCAACACAAAAATTAACTCAGAGTGGACACGAGGCATAAATGTTGAGAGCTAAAACCAGAAAACTCTTAGAAAAAACTACAGGAGTAACTCTCGGTGAGTCGGCTTACACAAATATTCCTTAGATAGGACACCCAAAAACACAAGTAACAAAGGTGGGGGGGAAGATAAATTGGTCTTGACCAAAATTAAAAACTTTTGTGCTACAAATGTTACCATCAAGAAAGCAAAAGACTGCTCACAGAAGGGGGTAAAATATTTGCAAGCCAAGTATCTGATCTGGACTTGTATCCAGGAGCTCTTCAGAACTTGTACAACTCAGTCATAGGAAGATAAATTATTCAATTAAAAAAAGCAAGCAAAGGGTCTGAACAGACATTTTGCATAAGAGAGAAATGACCCAAATATCACATAAAAATATGCTAAACATCATTGGACGTTAGAGAAATGCAAAGTAAAACCACAACAGATACCACTTCAGCCCCATTAGGATGACTACTAAAAAGAATAAAAGGTAATCGCAAGTGTCAGTGAAGAGGCGGGGAAACTGGAAGCCTCATACATAGTTGGTGGGAATGTAAACTGTCGCTGCCACTTTGGAAAAGTTTGGCAGTTCCCCTAAATAAGCTCAATGTTGACTCACCACACCCCCCAGAAATTGCACTTATCGGTACACGCTCAAAGAACTTGAAAACATATGTTCACATAAAAACTTGTACACAAATGTTCTTTGCATCATCATTCATAATGTCAAAAAGTGGAGACAACCCAAATGTTCATCAGCTGATGAATGGATAAATTAATACGGTCTATCCACGTAACGGATTCCTATTCAACCGTTCAAAGCAACAAAGTACAGATTCAGGGTACAACCTGCAGGAATCTTAAAAACATTAGAATCCAGTCACAAAAGAACTCTCATTGTATGGTGCCATTTGATGAAATGTCCAGAATAGACAAATCTGTGGAGACAGAAAGTAGATTAGTGGTTTCCGAGGGTAGTGGGGAAGGGAGAACAGAGAGTAACTGATAATGGTTATGAGGCTTCCTTTGGGGTGATAAAACGTTGGAAATAGATTGTGATGATGGCTGCACCACTCTGTGGATGTAATTAAAACCCACTGCAAAGTCCACATCACATGGTTGAGGGGTATAGCATCTGAAATATGTCTCAACAAAGCTGCTGAAATATTTTAAGGGTTCCTCCCAAAAGAGTAGAAATAGATTATCTATGTAACTTCTAAGCCAGTGGAGGTTAAGAGCACACTAATAAAAAAGAAATATATATATATATATATATGTGTGTGTGTGTGTGTGTGTGTGTGTGTGTGTGTGTATGTATGATGTATGTGTGGATGTATATACATATATACATCCACACATACATATGTATGGTGACAAATCAATGTTTAACGACAATTACAATATAAACTATATTCAAAATGATATCATCTCAGTGTGTGTGTGTGTGTGTGTTACTGGGGATTTGTATTTCGGGGTGTTTTAATCAGCTTTTTCACAGCTGAAACCAAAAAAATTGAAAAGAACAATTTTAAAAGAGGAAAGGCTTATCCAGGGGCTCAGAGTTTCAGAGGTCTCCATTCAGAGACAGCTGGCTCCGTTCCTGGGGCCTAAGGTGAGGCAGATTATCATGGCAGAAAGGTGTGGTGGAAGGAAGCAGCTGGAGACAGAATCAGAAATCAGAGAGAGACTGGCCGGGTGCGGTGACACATGTCTGTAATTCCAGCAGCTCGGGAGGCTGAGGCAGGAGGATCCCGAGTTCAAAGTCAGCCTCAACAATTTAGTGAAGCTCTAAGCAACTCAGTGAGACCCTGTCTCTAAATAAAATAAAATAGGGCTGGGGATGTGGCTCAGTGGTCGAGTGCCCCTGGGTTTAATCCCCAGAATTCCCTCCCCAAAAAAAAAACAAAAAATCAGAGAGAGACTAAGCTCAGCTCACAAAATATATACCCCAAAGGTATGCCCCCAATGACCCTCCTCCTCCAGCCACACTCTACATGCCTATAGTCACCACTCAGTTAATCCCTACCAGGGGGTTAATACACTCATAACCCAAGCATTGCACCTCACAACCTTCTTGCATTGTCTCACACATGAGCTCCACACTTGAGCTCTTGGGGGGCACCTCACATCAAAACACCATAATACTGGGCTACATCCCCAGTCTTTTCATTTTTTTATTTTGGTTCAGGGTCTAAGTTGCCTGGGCTGGCCTTGAACTTGTGATCCTTCTGCCCCAGCCTTCTGAGTAGATGGGATTATAAGTGTGTGGGACTCATATATTTATATATTTTTAAAAAGCAAATATTATCATCTATTGCTAGAGCTATCTCTGAGTGGTAAAAGTCCTTTTATAAACTGTTGGGGAGGGAAGGAAATGACTACCACGGAGAAATGGGGTTGAGCTTCTGCAATATCTGACACATGCGCTTTATTTCTTTATGAAAAGACCAGAAACAGCATGGCAATTGTTACAATTTATTAATCTGGGCAAATATGTCCACAGATGTCTTTTTTTTCCCCCATACCACTTTATACTTAAAATATTTCTGAATTAAAAGGCAATAAAAATAGCACTGGCAAGAGTTTGGGAAAATGTCATGCCCCCTCCACTGATAAGCCTGCAGAGCTTTGGAGAAAAATTCTGACACTACGCAGCCCAAGTTTTTAAAACATCCACATTCTTTGAATCAGTAACTCTTCGAAGACTTGAAGAAAATAACTCATGTGTATCTCAGCAGACTTTGTGTGCACAACGTTTTACCTACACCAACGTTTGCTATAGTTCCACACACACCTACGTCCATACAAATGCATACACTCATTTACAGTTGTGGGCCATGGACATGTTGGTTAACCATGGACCATATGCAAGGGTGGCCCCATAAGATCACATCACCCAGTGACATTGCAGCCAATGTAGTTTGTGTAAGCACACGCTAGGATGTTCCCAGGACGATGAAATCCTCTGAAGACACATTTCTCAGAACAGGGCCCTGTCATTGAGCGATGCATGACCGTATGCCATCAGTTACATGTGGGTGCAATATTCATAAGTACTATGCAATTAATCTAAATAATTAATCAGAGAAAGAGAAGGTCTTCTTTGGCCTGTAAGAATCTGAGGAAACTTTCCTACCATCTCCAGAGAATGGCAGATGTGCATAACACAGATTTGTGGACAATTTCAGGGCATCCCAGGTACTTACAATGTTACCTTTTGTTAGCGAGTAAAAAACTACCAACTGACTTCTAATTCTCCTTGAGGAGCCCCACCCTCCAGGCAGACTTTGGTGCCCACCCTCTCCAGCCCTGGTGGGACACCCCCTCCTTAAGACACTGTAGGACGCTCGCTTGGCTCCATGGTTTATTTTCCCTCTTCCTCACCTTTGAGAACAGGGTGCACAACTCAATGGCTTTGTGTCCCCAACAGCAGGGACATAAAGAAACTACTTGTTGACCAGATGACCAAATGAACGTTCCTTGAGGAGGGAGATGTTGCTGCTGGATAACGACTCACCGAGGTAAACACACGCTTCTCACTATTTATTAACCCGCAGTCAATGTCAAGCACCTCCCTGACCACTCCATCCTTAGCAGGTCTCTTGAAACGCACTAGATTTCAGAAGCAGCCTTGTGTTAAAGAATGAGATGCAGCACAGGCCACACGTGAACTGCCACCCGGGCACACAAGCCGGGCCCAGCCCAAAGCTCAGCCCTGAACCAGCCCGGGCAGTGACTTAGTCAAATTAGCAGCAGCTTGTTTCCATTCCCGAGGACAAGCTCTCCAATCTCTGTGAAGTTGTTTCCCTTCCTCTCCTTTCCCGCTATTCCCTATTTTCATCAAGCAGAGCCCTTGAATGCTTTTCCCTGCCAGCTATTCAAGAGGCCGTTCCCCCTGGAGCTGGCGACACAGAACCTATTAATAAGCAAACAGAATGAACTGGCTCTCGCTCCTCATAGTTAAATTCCTCTGCCACCGATTTCTCAAACGCTTCCCTTTAGGGTGTTCCTGCAGAGTCCCATTCATTTAGAGGAAATGTGGAAAATTGTTTAATGTTTCTTGTTGTAAGCAAATGGTGGTAAATGCCGATTCCATGCGGAGAGGAAAATGCCTCTCTCCTCCTCTTGGCTTCCAAACCCATCTGGTGGCCCTGGCAGAGCCTGAGCACACGCGACTGTCGTCGTCGTCGTCACGTGGTTAACGGGGCTGCAGTGGAAATCTTCGATCCGGCTCGCAATCCTGGCCTCGATGGATTTTGTGCACCGCCTAAGCCACACTCCCATTCCTGCCTCGGTTTTCCCCAACTGTGATCCACCCAGCTGAGATACACTGCGGTGCACCTGCCTTGGGCTCTGATAGTGGGGGACCCCATGGTAAGCCCAGAGGACCTCCCAGCATCTTAAGTTCCAAATAAAACCCCGGAGAAATAGTATCAGTGGAAAACTCCAACCGCTGGATGAAACCATAGGACGAGAGAAGCATAAAATATCTATTGGGGTCTGCTGCCCCATGTAGGAAGAAAAGGGGGCAACTCTGTCCCATCCTGTTTTTAAAAAACTAAAAATGTCAAAGTGATCTCATTTGTACCCTTCTTCCTCTATCATACTTCAGAGAATAGGGCTTTCGGGGACCCCCATCCCTGTTAATGGGGATTGTATTTAGGGGGAAAGAAAAATGAGACAGGACACCTGCCCAAGCCCCTCATTCTTGCAGTAGGGGAAGGCAGGGACAGGCAGGTGAGCAAGCCACTGACCTCCGAATAGACACAGGGGCACCATGGTGGAGCCCCCAGCTCAGCTCTTAGGTAGACTCACAGAAGCCCAGAGGTTGAATGTGGTAGAGCCACACTGTCAACTGGGGGTCAGTGAGGGGAGACGCATTTCTTACTGCCAGGCTCCTAGGGCTGTAGCAATCTCCAGCACCTAGTAACATCATCCAAACACCAAAACAAGCAGACGGTCATCACACGGAGCTTCTCGCCCCACCAAATGCTCCCTCCATGGCAGTCACGGGAGGTCTCCTTCCTCACTGCAGTGTGCTCACTCCCGCCTGCGTGGGTCCCCCTTGCCCC
Organism: Callospermophilus lateralis; assembly: GCF_048772815.1. Taxonomy (NCBI): domain Eukaryota; kingdom Metazoa; phylum Chordata; class Mammalia; order Rodentia; family Sciuridae; genus Callospermophilus; species Callospermophilus lateralis. Next base: position 11,067,027 of record NC_135308.1, read on the forward strand.
GAGGGACTACACAGCGGCATGACTCCTTAAAACCCGCTCACGTTGGAGACCATGCGTCGACCTAGGACTCTCCCCGACACCCTCTGACTTCAAATCCCCTGTCACGAGGGCTTCCTCGCCCATGTACGCAGAGGTCCTTTAGGAAGTGCCGATGCTGTGGGCTGCTTCCTACTGTCGCTCCACTAATGAAATGCCTTCTCATGGTGTTTGCTAGCACTTTCTCGGTCTTAGTCTTATTTTCCTCAATAAGAAATAAATTCCTTGAGAGCACAGCTCCTTCATAATTCCATCTCTCTCATAACATGTAATCAAAATAACGACAACTCATGCACCAGGTGCTAGTCCAGAGGCTTTATAGTGCTGGCCGGCTTCATCTGCCTAGCAAGCCACAAAGTGAATGCTAACAGCATCTGTGTTTCCTACAGGAGGAAATCAAACACAGAGCGGAGCAGTGACCAAGGCAAGAGTCAAAAAGCTCATCCCTGGTGGAGACAGAAACCGCCCTGGGACCACCTGCCTGCAAGCCTGCACTCCCACCTGCTCTGCCACCCCACCCCTCTTCTGTGGGCATCCGGTGTGGTGCATAATAGGAGCTCAGTGCATTGTTAGTGCTGACTGACGCTCCGTGGTACGTACATTCCACATTTTGTCCGTCCGTCCATCAGTTGATGGATGCTGGGGTTGTTCCTACCTCTTGGCTACTGCAAAGTATTCTGCTGTAGACACTTGTACACTGAAAGAAAGAGAAATTCTAATGCCAGCGCTCATGAAGCAGAATGGAACAGAAGATAAGTCGATCATAACAATGATCCCACGATGTCCACAAATACAGCCAAATATGTCCCGGCTGCCCGGCACAGAAGAGCCCTTTAGAGGGAGAGATCTGGACCCTGTGAGCTCTGTGGCCTTAGGCTGAGTTTCCCGGCCTGGGACATAAGGGATAAGGGTAGGTGATTCTGAGGATGCTTCCGGTTCAGATGTTGCCATGTTCCAATCTCAAATCCGTTCCCTTAGCCCCTGAGGGTGAAGAATACATTTGCTCACCCACTTTCTTGGAGTTTTGGCATTTGCTGGTGTGAGTTGGCAGCTTCTCTGGGTGTTTTGCTGAGATGCCAAATAACTTCCTAAACAGGACACCATTCCCCTTGATCTCCAGAGAACAGGCTGGGGAATGAGGAACCACTTCCTCGCCCACCTGCACGACTTCCTTTGCTTCCCTGGGGACTCCATTAGCTCTGCCAACTCTTCCCCTTCTGGGAAATCCCCGTTCCTCATAGAAACCGAGTCCCTCCTGTCTCCGGGCCTCTGTCCTGTCATTCTAACTCATCTGCCAGCTGAGAATGGCCGACCATTCCCTGCCCTCGGATCCAGCCCTCTGTGATTCCAAGGGAAGGACAGGGAAAGAGATCGGTTTGTTTGGAAGAGGGAAGTGGCATCCGGAATGAGCAGGAAGGTGGAGAGGAGGACTGGGGTGCGTCTTCTAACCTCCAACACAAGACAGCATCACACACAAGAAGTGTTTATGACTTCAGAAAAAACCAGGGGAATGAATGATAGAATTATGAAACAAAGCCATGATTCCATGTATTCAGGGACAGTGTAAAATCACAGATTTTATTAAAAACAAAAACAGAGTAAGACTGGAAGCACCAACTTGGGGGATAAAGTGCCCACTTCTGAGCCCCCACGGCCATTTTCCTCCTTCTGTCTGTTTGCCAACCCACACTTTCTCCTCAGCCAGCCTCTGCCTGGCAGGGCCCAGGAGGGTAAGGGGGGCTGCCCTTGGCCAAGTGTCATGGATGAACACTGTCACCCACAGTTAACCTTCACGTTGAGTACAGTGGACTCAGAATGCAGGTTCTAGAAACATCTTAGTTTTAGATTGCAAGTACAGTCTCCCAGTTTTTATTTTTGCTTTTGCTTTTTACTCTAAGTCTGGTCTGATTTACTTTATCTATTATTGAGTCATTACCCTGAAGCAAATTTCTCAGTAAGTGTACATGTGAGTGTGAGAGTGTGTGTGTGTGTTTGCATAAGAGTGTGTACATAGGCGTCTGTATGTATGTGTGCGTGAGAGGTGTGTGCGTGAGAGGTGTGTGCGAGAGGGAGTGTGTATAAGTGTGTACATGTGTGTTTTTGAGAGAGTGTGCCTGAGTGTGTGTGTGTGTGTGTGTGTGTGTGTTCTCTCCCATGACTTGTTTATGCTGCTTTTCGTTCTCACTATACTAAGGGTAAAAAAAAGAAAATGATAGAAAATTCTATGCAATTTTTATGTTGGCAAAAACAAATCGTCTCTGGTGCCTTCCCACCTTCCCGCGACCTCGCCACATTATTGTCCATGCCGACTCATTTCTCATCCTGACTGACTCATTTTGCTCAAACTTCACCCTCATTGTTGATGTATGGGCTGACACATGTAACATATCCCTTGAAAATAGGACTAGTGCTGTGTCTCAGTAACAAGAACAGAGGAGTGGTTGGCTTTCCTTTTCCGATTATGTTCCAGGAAACATGCATTAACCCATATCTGAAATTCTTTACAATACCAGTGTCAATAATCACCTTTCTTTAGACATATTTTCAAACTAACTTTGAAGCTCAAAAGAAAAATACAAATGTCTGGGCTCTACCGCAGAGTTACTGAACTGGATCTTGGGGACAGTTCCAGAACATCTGTATACAGTGGACCCTCCACATCTGTGAGTTCTTAATCCATGGATTCAAACATCAGCTGATCAAAAATATTTCTGGGGAAAAAAAAAAAGTTGCATCTGTACTAAACAAGGGAAGCCTTTTTTTCTTGACACAATCCCCTAAATGATGCAGTGTTAACAACTACCTACACAGCATTTATATTGTATTTGGTATCTAAAGATGATTTAAAGTGTACAAGAGGATGCGTGTAGGTTCTATGCAAATACCACACCGTTGTATAGACGGGACTTGAGCATCTGTGTATCTTGGTATCTGCAGGGAGTCCTGGAACCAGTCCCCTGAGCGTACCAGGGGTCGAATGTACTCTTCGTGTTTCAGAAGAGATTTCTGATGCACACTCGGGATTAGGGACCAGCAACACAGCAGGGGAAATGCATATAAATCAGAGAAGAGAGACTTCAAGATGTTGAGCAATATGAATAGCACCACTTAATTTCTCACCAAAGAAGCCCTGAGACATCCTTTTTGGACATGGTACCCTCTTGCTTGCTCATTTGCCAACCATTTGCTCAGCAGAACCTTTCTGTGTACAGGCCGTAGGTGCTGAGAAAGACCCAGAAGTAGACAAGGACATTGGCAGCCCTACGTCAAGAGGAAAGACCTGTCCAGAGGTAGCCAGGACACAGGAGCTGTGCAGGGAGGCCGCTCGGGAATCCAGAGGAGGGAAGTGACCTTTCTGCCTAGAGACATGGTAAGGACTCTCTGGAGGACACATTCTTTGGGATATTTCAACAGGAAGAGATGGAAAGAACAGCCAAGGTAGAGGATCTCTTGAGCAAAGACTCAGAACTGGGGAAACACAGGGCACCTTCTAGGGAACAGGGCCCCAACGCCTGGAGAAGAGAGAGGCATAGACTTCAGGCAGGAGGGTAAGAGGCCATGAATGCCAACTCTTCCAGGAAGCCCTCCAGCCCAGCCAGCGGGCAGAACTCAAGCGCAGCTGCTTCCTTCTGAGAACTTTCTGCAGCTCTCCAGTTTGCCTGACTTACCTCTCACCCCAAATGCCAGCCCCTGAACTTGGACCGCCATCTCCGCACTCCCAGAAACCAGGGGCCTCTCTGTACCACCAGCTTACACCTCACCAAGGGCCCATGGCATGCTCTGAATCCACTCCTGCACCTTCATAACACCTTGCGTGCCTTCCTTATCATTTCCACTGCACAGATGAAACAACTGAGAATCAGGGAAGTTAAGTCGTTCGCCCCAGACTGTGCCAGGTGAGCAGGAGCACGGGGAACTCAACTCAGGTACATCGGTTCCAGAGTTACCCCCTCAACCTGCAGTTGGACTATGCAGGTGGACTCGCCCTGTGTAAGATAACCTCGTTTGCTTTTGATATTGAACCACCTCAAAACCATCTACCAGCCCAGTGTTTCTAAGACTTTTGTAATCTGTGTGTACCTGTGGGTTTTAAAAGTAATTTTTATTGTGGAAAAAAAAATCACAGTTCAGCAGTGGTCAAGTGGATTTCCACTGTTGTGACCATTGGTGTGAAACAGATCTCTAGAACTTTTTCATCTCACAGAATTCAGAGTCGACCCATTCAACAACACTCTTGTCCTGCTCCCCAAGTCCCTGGTAACTATCATTCTACTTCCTATGTATGAATTAGATTGTGCCTTGTTCCTTTGGGACCGGCTTATTTCATTTAGCAATGTCCTCAGAATTCACCGTGGTGTAGCACATGATAGGAATTCCTTCCACTTTAAGCCTCTTTTTCATTGCATGGTATGTATATACCACACTTGTTTGTCTATGTGTCCATCAATGGACTTTGGATTGCTTCCTCCTCTTGACTACTGAGAAAAGTGCTTCTGTGGGCATCGGTGTGAAAGTGCTTCTTCAAGACTCAGTCTCGGTTCTTTGGGTGATATGCCCAGAAGTGGGGTGGCTGAGTCACATCAAAATCTAAGGAACACCATACAGCCCCCCACAGCAACTGATCATTTCACGGCCCCACCGACAATACACAAGGTTCCAGCTTCTCCATATCCCTATCAAGATTTGTTGTTTTCTGGGGTTTTAAAATAGTAACCATCCTAATGGGAATGAGGCAATATCATGTTTTATTTTCATTTCTCTGACAATTGGTGATACTGAGCATATATCTATACATTTGTCAGTCTTTTGTATTTTATCTTTGGAGAGACGCTATTTTCAAATGCTTCTTTCAGTTTTTAACAATCCATCAGTATTGTTCAAATCCTCTTTTAACTCACCTTTTTTGTTGTTAAATTATCCTTTTATATTGTGGATATTAACCCTTTATCAGATAAATAATTTGGCCAATGTTTTCTCCTGTCCCATGTGTGGCTTTTTCACTCTTCAGATTGTGTCCTTTGATGAACAGGTTTTCCATTTGCTATCATCCCACCTGTCTTTTTTTTTCTTTCTTTCTTTCTTTTTCTTTTTTTTTTTTTTTTTTTTTTTTTTTTTGCTATTTTTGCTTTTTTAGCCTGTGTCTTTGATATCATATCCAAAAGATCCTTGTCAAATTTAATGTCATGAAGAACTAGTTCTCTGTTTTCTTGCAGGAGTTTTGCAGTTGTGGGTCTTATAATTAAGTCTCTCGTCTATTTTGAGTCCATTTTTACGTCTGATGTAAATTCAACTTTATTCTTTTGCATGTGGGTATTCTGTTTCTCCAACACTAGTTGAAGAAATGTGCCCCATAAATGATCGCAGCACCATTTTTAAAAAATCACATAACCATCTGTGTGAATTTATTACAGGATTCTACTCTGTTTCATTGTTCTATATATTTGTCTTTATGTCAGTACTGCACTGTTTTGATTACTGTGGCTTTGTATATGCTTTGAATTCAGGAAATATGAACTTTGTACTTTTTCAAAAACTTTTTTTGCTGGTTGGGATCTGTTGCAATTCTGTATATATTATAGGATTGTGTTTTCCATCATTGGGATTTTTATAAGGATTTTTGTTAAATATGTAGATAATTTTGATAGTATTGGCATCTTAGCAATATACAGTCTTCCAATCCATGAACGTGGATGTCTTTACACTTACATATGTATTTTTTTAATTTCTGTCAACCATGTTTTGTAGTTTTTAGCATATAAATCTTTTACCACTTTGTTTAGGCTCTCATTTTACTCTCATTGTTGCTATTGTAAATGGAATTGTTTTTAAATTTTCCTTTTGCAGTCATTCATTGTTAATGTTTGATTATTTAAAGTGTGTTGTTTAATTTCTACATGGTCATGAATTTTCCATTTTTTCTTTTAATTTTTAGTTTTATCCTACAGTAACTGGAAAAGACACTTTATCTGCTTGCAGTCTCTTTTAAACGTATTGAGATGTGTCTTGTGGCCTGATACATAGTATCTTGAAAAATATTCCACGTGATCTTGAGAAAAATGTATCTTCTGCTATTGTTGGGTGGAGTGTTCTGTTAGGTACAATCCATCAGTATTGTTCAAATCCTCTTCTAACCCATCTTCTGTTGGGTTGACGGATGCATTATTGAAATGAGCTGTTGAGGTCTCCTGCTATTACTGTGCATATTCTCCCTTCAATTGCATCAAAATTTGCTTTACATATGGAGGGTCTCTGATGCTTTGTGAATAAATACTGGTAATTGTTACATATTCTCGATGAATTGACCCTTTTATCCTTACATAATGTCCTGGGTTTATTTGGTTTTTTTTCTTTTTCTTTTTCTTTTCTTTTTTTTTCTTTTGGTATATTGCAACAATTTTATTTTATTTATGTATGACAGCAGAATGCATTACAATTCATATTACACACATAGAACACAAAGTTTTCATATCTCTGGTTGTATACACAGTATGTTCACACCAATTCCTGTCTTTATACATATACTTTGGATAATGATGTCCATCACATTCCACCATCATTGCTAACCCCATACCCGCTCCCTTTCCCTCCCACCCATCTCCCCTATCTAGAGTTTATCTATTCCTTCCATGCTCTCCCTTCCCTATCCCACTATGAATCAGCCTCCCTATATCAGGAAAATAATTCGGCATTTGTTTTTTTGGGATTGGCTAACTTCACTTAGCATTAACTTCTCTAACTCCACCCATTTACCTGCAAATGCCATGATTTTATTCTCTTTTATTGCAGAGTAATATTCCATTGTGTATATATGCCACATTTTTTTATCCATTCATCCACTGAAGGGCATCTAGGTTGGTTCCACAGTTAAGTATTGTGAATTGTGCTGCTATAAACATGGATGTGGCTGTGTCCCTGTAGTAGGCTGTTTTTAAGTCCTTTGGGTATAGACTGAGGAGAGGGTTAGCTGGGTCAAATGGTGGTTCCATTCCCAGTTTTCCAAGGAATCTCCATACTGCTTCCATATTGGCTGCACCAATTTGCAGTCCCTCCAGCAGTGTATTATAACAATTTTTGACTGACAAGTCTATTTGGTCTGATCCTAGTTTAGTCCCCCCAGCTCTTTTCTGGTTACCATCTGCATGGAACGGTCTTTTTCCACCCTTCTACTTTCAGCCTGAGTTTACTTAAATCTACAGTGAGTTTCCTATAGACAGTATACACTTGGATCTTGCTTTTTTTTTTCTTTAATCCATTCAACCAATCTGTGTCTTTGATTAGAAAGTTTAATCCATGTACATTATTGCCATTTTGTTGATTGCCCTCTCTGTGTCCTGGGGCCTTTGTCCCCCCTTTCCTCTCTTACTACTTCCCTTCGTGTTCTGTTGACTTTTTGTAGTAACATGATTTTATTCCTTTCTCATTTCCTTTCACATATAGCAGCATACCTCAGGGAGATGGAGGGTTCACTTCCAGAACTCTGTAATAAAGCGAGTATCACAATAAAACAAGCCACCTGAATTTCTTAAATTTCCCAATGCAAGTCATGTTTACACTACACTGTAGTTTATTAGGTGTGAAATAGCATTGTCTTTTTAAAAAGCAATGTCTATAGCTTAATTTAAGAACATTTCATTGTCCAAAAACACTACCCATCATCTGAGCATTTGTGAGCTGTGGTCCTTCTGCTGGTGGCAGACCTTCCTTGATGTCAGAGCTGCTGACATTCAGGGTCCTGGTTGCCAAAGATTGAGGTGGCCCTGTCAATTTCATAAAAGAAGACTATAATGAAGTTTTTCACATTGATTGACTTCACCCACAGTGGAAATTCTTTCTGAATTGAAGTCTGTTCTCCTGATCACTACCATGAACTATCAGCTAAGTTTCTATAATATTCTAAGTCTTATGTCTTCATTTCAACCAGGAGTAGATTTCATCTCATCAATAATATGTGTGGCATCTTTATTAGTAATAGATTTCATCTCGAGAAACTACCTTGTCACAAGGTGTGGTGGCATACACCTGTAATCCCAGCTTCTCAGAAAGCTGAATGCTGTGGTTTAGATAGGAAGAGTCCCCCCAAATTTCACATGTGAGGCAATGCAAGAAAATTTAGAGGTGAAATGAGTGGGTTAGAAGAATCTGAACGTAATCAGTGCATTAACCTACCTATGGATTAACTGGGCAGTAACTGTAGGCAGGAAGGGTGTAGCTACAAGAAGGAGACCACTGGGGACATGCCTTTGGGATTTATATTTTTTATCTGGTGAGCAGAGCTCTTTCTCTCTGCTTCCTGACCGCCATGTCCTGAGCTGCCTTCCTCTGTCACAACCTTCTGCCTCACCCTCAGGCCCACAGCAATGGAGCTGGGCATATATGGACTGAAACCATGAGCCCCAAATAAACTTTCCTTCCTCTAAATTGTTCTTGTCAGTTCTTTGGGCCACAGCAATGAAAACGCTGAGGCAAGAGGATTGTAACTTTAAGTTCAGCTTTGGCAACTTAGCAAGACTGTCTCAAAAAAAAAAAAAAAAAAAAACACATTTTTTAAATTGTTTTCAAAGTGTGGGGATGTAGCCTAGTGGTAGAATGCTTGGCTGGCATGCATGGGGCCCTGGGTGTGATCCCCAGCAAAAGAAAGAGTCAGGAAAGAAGGAAGGAAGGAAGGAAGGGAGGGAGGGAGGGAAAAATAGAGGGAGGGAAGGAAGGAGGGAGAAAGATCAGTTGTGGCTTCACCTTGCCCTTCCATGTTATGAAAGCTTCACACTTTTCTCCTGAAGCTTCATCTCGTCTCTCAGCCTTCATACCAGTGGTGAGAGCTAGACCGTGTCCTGGATTGGGCTCTGGTCTGAGGGAAAGTCGTGGCTGGTTGGACCTCCATACCACCGAAACTCCCTGCAGGTCAGCAATTCGGCTGCTTCTCTTATCCCTGAGGGTTGCTGCAGCACCACTTGAAGTTTCCTTTAAGATCTTTCCTTTGCTTTCACAATTGGGTTAACTGTTAGGACAAGAGCCCTATCTCGGCTTTTCACTCACCTTTCACTAGCTTCATCATGTCTAGCCCTTGATTTGAAGTGAGAGACGGGCCGCTCTTCCTTTCACTTGGACACTTAACTGCCATCATAGGTCTATGCAGTGGCCTGGTTTAAGTATTGCTGTGTGCTGCAGGAGAAGAGGGGCTCTTGGAGAGGAAGAGAGATAGGGGGTTGGCTGGATGGTGGAGCAGTCAGAACACCCACATTCACTACGAGTGTCACCTTCTGTGGCATAATTTGTGGCATCCCCAAATGATTACAGAAGTGACATCAAAGGTCACTGATCGTAGATTATCATAAAATACATAATAATAATTTAAAAGTTTAAAATATTGTGAAAATTACCAAAATATGACACAGATACATGAAGTGAGTACAGATTATTGGGAAAAATGGTGAATTCAGTTCAATAAAGCAGAGAACAATAAAACAAGGTAGATTCTATGGATAATTTTTTTATGGTTCCTGTTGCAATTATATCTAACATCTTAAAATCATGACATCCTATTTTGAACTGATAACAATTTAATTTTGATAGCACACAAAAATCCTGCTCCCATGTGTTCTACCTCATAATTTTTATTGATGTCATAAATTATATCTTTGTGTATTGTATTAACTTGTATTTACACATTTTTTGTTCTGTCAGCTAAATTCTGAATTAACAATGAATGCATACACCAAAATTACAATAATACAGTTTACTATATTTGTCCATGTATTCACCTTTTCTAAAGAATTTCATATTTCTATTGCTCTATTGTCCAGCATCTTTTACTTGCAACTTGATGGATCTCCTTTAGCATTTCTTCCTGAGCAGGTCTTGTGGTAAAAAATTCATTCATTTTTTGTTTGCCTAGAAAAGCCTTAATTACTCCTTTATTTCTGAAGGGCAGTTCTGATACATGTAATATTCTTGGTCAGTAGGTTTTCTTTGTTTTGTTTTGCTTTCAACATTTTGAGTATAACACCCTACTTCCTCTGGCCATCAAGGTTTCTGTTGAGAAATCCACTAGAAATCTTATTATACATAATGAGTTGCTTTCTCTTGCTCCTTTTAAGATTCTCTGTCTTAAGAATTTTGAACTTTTTATTATGATGTGTCCAGGTGTGAGTCTCTTTCAATTCATTCACAATGGCATCTTTAAGCTTCTTGAATTTATATGTCCAATTTTTCTTCAAACTTGAGGAATTTCTGGCCATTTCAAATAAATTCCCCAAGTGTGCTCAATATCTATCTATCTACCTACCTACCTACTTACCTATCTCTCCCCTCCTTCCCTTTTCTTCTCTTCTAGTCTCTCTCTTTCTTAACTTCCTTAATGAGTTCACTGAACTGCCTGATAGTACTCCATCAATTCCTTGAGATCTATTTATTTTCTTCATTTTCTTTTCTTTTTTCTCCTCTGATGCAATGATTTAGTTCACCATCTTTAAAATTCATGGATTCTTTTTTCCTCATGATCAAGTCTTCTGTTGAAAATTTTAAGTTATATTTTTAATTTGTTATTGTATTTCTCAACTCCAAAATTTCTTTTTGGTTCTTCCCCTTTTTTTATACTTTCTTTCTGTTGAAATATATCATTTATAAATGTCATTTATTTGTCTGGGTTCCCCTTTAACTCATTGAGCATCTTTATGACATCTTTATTACCTTAAATTCTGTGTCAGATAGTTCATAGATCTGTATTTCTTTAGAGTAAGGTTCTGTAGTTGTAGTTTTGTCTTTTGATTGGGTCATGTTTCCCTGTTTCCTTGTGTGTCTCGTGATTTGTTACTGTAGATGGTTATGTTGAAATTCAGGCATTTATAGACTGGCTTCACTCAAAGGGAGACTTTACCTGATGTTAACCAGCTGCAGATTATAGGACTTCTCACACCCTTTCTGATTATGTGTCTTCTCTAGGCATGGACATGTGCTTTAAATTCTCTCAAATTCCCTTGGCAGTTTGTCTCTGCTTCTTCTCAGTAGCTTATGCTCCCTTCCTCCCTCTAGCATCTGCCTGTGGAACTGCAGCTCAAATGTGCCACCATAATCATAACGGTTTCCAGTGACTGTCAAACTAGGCTGCCAGTCCTGTTACCCTTTGAGTTAAGTGAAACAGACACCAATCCCTTATGCAATCCCCAGACTATCCATAATATCAAATATAGAGTCTCCTTTTTCGTTTCTGTCCAAAGAGAAGATCTCTGGCCTGGGAGAATTCCTCTCAGCTGCTTGTCCCTGGGTCAGATGGGGTAGGGAGACAGACAAACTTGAAAATGCTGTAAGCTTTGCTACTCCCTTATCTGGAATCCCTCCTGGGTTTTATGTCTGTCAGAGTGGTAAAACTCATCTCCAGAATCCCAGGTGTTGTGCATTAGGACTTGAGCTGTTCACCTCTATGTCCCTTATTTGTTGTTAAGTTGGTGTCTCTGTGAGAGAACTGAGGCCTGAAGCATCCTGCTCTTCCATCTTAACGACCTCACTTGAAATGTGTGCTTTTTTTAATTCTAAGAATAAAAGCTTACATTATCTATGGGAAGTCTTTCTCCATTTAGAAGTTATCTCTCCACCTTTTAACCCACAAAGCACTTGGCTTTGATCTTTTTCACATTTATCACTTTCCACCTTAATAGTTAACTTTGATATGCATTGTATCTCTCTTCTCGGTTGAGAGAGACGTCCTGAATTGTGTGTGTGTGTGTGTGTGTGTGTGTGTGTGTGTGTGTGTTGTGGGTTAGTGTATTTTAACTGGAAAAAATAATAAAATGAAATGAAAGCTCTTCAATTAACATGTCAAGGAAGGTAGCAGATGGGGAGGGGAAGGTGCCCTAAGCACAGAAAAAATACAAACAAAGGAATAAAGGACATGGAGATTGATAACAGATAAGTCACAGGGAGGTAAGGAAAGGTGATAGAGGACCCAGAAAAATCTGGCAGAGACTTGCAAAGAAGCAGGGCGGGGGAAAAAAATAAAACCACACATTCTATTTTGCAACAGACAAGGCCTGTGAGTATTGGGATGCTCATAAAGGTTCTCTACACATTTTTATTTTAATTGACATGGAAATATGAGAACTGTAGCTCTAGAGTGCTTTAAAAAATCAAGGCTATAGCAGGCAAATGGGTTGCTTAAAAAAATTGCTCACATGGGAAATGTTAAGACATATTGACATATAAAAATAAACAGAATGGACTTTCACAGATTTCCATAAACAATTGCAAGCTGACCACCAGTCTACTGAATGGGAGCCCTGTTTTATTTCCTGTTTCCTGGTGTTGAGCACTAAGACTCATTTGAGAAATAATACAAGTGAAGAGGGAAGGCAAGGAAAAAACACCAAGTGCACCCTTTGGCTGGTTGGGAGGCCTCAGAGAAGGAATCCTGTCGCAGGGTTCAAGGCCACCGAAAGCACCTGCAATCCATCTAACTCAGAGGAGCAGGGGAAACAGTCTTCCTTACTCTTTATCAAGTAGGAATATAGAAACAATGGTGACTAACATCGCTCCTGTCCAGGAAACACATGTAACACAGACACCAGCACAGTCGCCCCCAATTTGTTATAATTCAAGTCCTAATTGACTCACAATGAACGAAGTGGCCAGATAAGCCAAGCCTTTGAACATTTGTCATAACAACAAAGCACCTCACTAAGCCTCAGATGGCAGATTTCCAAATAGATGGAAGGAGTAGTCTGGAGGTTTTGGTGGTGGTAGTGGCGGTAATTTGGTGTGTTTTTAACAAGGACCTCCTTTAACATCCATGGCCAGCTCTACCCGAAAGCAAATGGATCATGACATCCACTCTGCAAAAGACCTGAGCTATGAGCCCAAGGTATTAGCCTAAGACAGGTGAAGCCTTAGATACAACACATGGAAAGCAAACACAAGAATGCCGTCTCTGTCAGAGAACAAAAGAGCAGAGCTGTACATAGGAACCTTCAGGCTTAATAACTCGTCACACTCCTACCTGTCTTTATTGTTGTAATTGTTTTAAACCTGGCTAACATTTGGCCTCTCTTATTACAACTGAAATGTTACCTAGGGTGGCTATCTCCCCTGTATTTCAAAATGTTGTTTTTTTAAAGCGAGATATGAATACATCAGAGACTCTTTCATATCTTGCAGAGTGAAAGTTCAAATGCGAGAGTCTCCATAATAAAGCCTACCCCGATATAATAAATGGGGCTGTCAGATTGATTCTCACTTGAGACACCAACTGTAGCTAATATTACTCAATATGCAGATGTTTTCTGTCTCTTTCTCTCAGACAAAAAAAAAAAAAAAAAGAGCATTTAAGTGGAATAATGATAAATTGGTATTAATATGAAAAGGCTCAGCTACAATGTGGCCCAGAGCTCAACAGGTCAAGCTGGAGACACATGTGAGCGGCGGAGGCCTCACCTCCGTGCTGACGGGGGTCTCAGGAATTTATTAGTTGAACGGTTCACTCTGTCTCAGGACCACACAACACTAGTTTAAAAAGAGAGAATAAAACCCTGAACTGCACTCAGCCTTGTGCTGAGAGAGGGAGGCCAAGTCCCCTGCCGTGCCTGAAACTCGCTGCCCTGTGAGGCATGAACAAGAGTAAAAGCACGAACATGATTCCGTCGAGGGATGAAAAACAGAAAAGCAAACCCTGACAATTCTTTATCCCGGTGCCAGGGCCGAGGCCTGTGCCCCCTGACTCCTCGGCGGCTGGACGCACGGCCGTAGGTGTGCCTTCTGAGCTGCATTCCACAGCACAGGCAATCGGTCACCTTCACGTGTGTTTTCAGCTAAGGTTCCCGTGCTGGCACCCTCTTGCCCGCCGTGTGGGGTACACGGCACTGCGGAGGGACGCAGAAAACTTCACTCAGGTTCCTTTCCAAAAAGAAAGAAAGTAAGACTAATGGCAAACTGTCTAAAGGGGCATCTCCCTAAAAGATGAGGCATTGGCTCCCAGAGAGCATTCCCGGAGCCCTTGCTTGGAGTCTCCTAGAGGTGATCAGATGCTCTCTCCAAAGTTCTAAGGACCAGGAGTCTGTAACCCCAAGCTCAGCTTTGGGGAGATTACTTTGGACAAATAAGTTAACTGCACGGGGGAAGGAGATTTAGTTCACCTAAAAAGTGCTACCAGATCCAAGCTACAAAACCCGAGCAGAGGTTGGCATCATTCACTACGTATCTTCTATTAATGGACGTCAGAAACCAGCAGACAGCCGTAGAAAGTGGGCCAAACATTTACCTGTGGGAACTCTCCAGATGGCTGCGTACCCCACTCCCAATCTTGTACAGAAATGGGCTGGACAATTCATTAGGAGCAGTTAGCCTCTAAATTGTATGTACGGTATTACAGAGTTCAGAGAGTTTGTCACAAGACAAATTCTCCTCTTCCTCAAAGTTTATTTCCTTAATTAAATTTAGTTATGCTAATATCCAAGAGGGGTCACCTCAGCACCCACCAAATCCTCAGCCTGGAAGGGTGACAGGGAGCCTTATGTGGTGGGGAAGCCAAATGTGGTGGGACAGTAACGGGAGGGTCATTAGGTAGGAAGAGCTGATCTACGAATTCTCAGGTTAAAGTACTAAGGCTTCAAAGAATTAAGAAAAATAGGGGAACTTGGAACTGATGGCTCTGATCCTTGTACCTAGAGTAATCCCCTCCTCCCTCTCCATCTCCTGCGAACCCAGGAACACAGTCACCCTGAGGTGCTCAGGGACTACACATTTCCAGAATCAAGCTCGTTAGGAACACAGGGCTCCACTGAGAGGTCTCCCTCATTTGCTGGTCAGCCAAGGGCAGCTGATCCAGCTGAACTGAACTCAGGACAGGCCACAGAGCAGCTGATCACTTATCCCACCTCCAGGCTCCTCCTCAAGTCCCTGGCCCCCATCCTGGGGCACAGCTTCTGCTGTGTGGCCATGGGCTAGCCCTGCCTTGCTCTCCCGTCCTTGGGTCTCTAATGTCCCAGCTGCAAACGTGAGACTTGTTCTCCACCCCTTACCTTCCAGGGCCTTCCGCCCTCGCTTTGTCTTCCAACAACTCTTAGATGGATGCCCCTGACACAAGGCAGCTGGCTGCTTTATATACAACAAATGGCTCGTGTCATTCTATGCAAAGGGCCAATGGGAACATTGGACTCCCCCGCTAATGCTGGGACCCTGAGTTTTCTGTAGCCCAGACCATCTGTTAATACTCGGTCTTCCTGAGAGGCCCAGGTGCGCTGGGTCCTTCATGATAAAGGCCTCCACCCAGCCATGGCTGGTTCCAGCACCATTGTGACCACATCCAACTCTGGGCTGCAACATTTCATAACTATATGACATGGCACAGTAACCGTACTGCCTCTTTGGGTTATGGTGAGGATTAAATGACATGATTCATGTAAAGCAGTTCTAGTGGAACCTGTCACTCAGTTGGGTCTGATAAATGTTGGTTACTGTTCTTTTCCTTGAATTTTTATAGGGGTCTAAGAAGACAATATTTGTGAGCTCGCTTTATGAGTCCCGTACAACACAGATCCCGGGACCCTACTCTTTGCAGCTTAATGCAAGATGGGTCTGTGGGAAGATCACCATTGTCTCTGTTCCCCCTGTGACTTGCTTGTCACACAGAGATCCCAAGACAACTTGGAAGACAGGATGTCTCAGGAGCCGAGTGCAGAAAGAGAGCTGTGAGACAGTGACCACACGTGCCACAGGCCCAGCACCCCAGCGGGTCGTCACCTGCACAGGTGTCGTTACTGTTCTTGTTCCAGGATAAGAGTGGAGACCATGAGGCTCAGGCAGGAAAGGTAATGGGGAAAGGCAGCTCATCTCCTCATACCCTTGCTTTTTCCTCTGGTGCCAGAGACATCTTTCTTGCTCCTGTTACTTTCCAGGTCTCGCTGGCTAGACACCAACTGGCAAAGCTTAGACTTACATAGCTGGTTTATACTGAAAAATGGGTGACTAACTGCACCGCATTTATTCCCAAAGAGAGATCCGGTCAGAGCAGGACAATGCTTACCAAACCCTTCAATGCTTAGAAGTTGGGTTGGTTTTAGGCAGAGTCCCTTCAGGGTGACCAGCTTTCCCAGTTTGCACAGTACTACGGGGGTTCCCAGTGCCTAGGACTTTCAACCTAAAATGGGAGCAAGTGAGTCACTCCACTTTCCTGGTCTGCACATTGCCTCCGGATGAGCCAGCTGAGCTTGGTGGCCGCCCCTGGTTGACCTCCTGCTTCCTCAGGGTCTGCACTCTTGCTGTTGGTCCTGCCTGGAACCTCCCCCTGCGTCACCTGCACCTGTGAATTCCCCGTCACACTTCAGAACAGAGCTCACAGTGAGGACCTCGGGCGGATCCAGCCCACTCACCAAAGGCTCTGGGAAAGCTGCCCGTTACAGGTGTCTGTAGCCCTCTGTACATTTTCTCCCCAGTGTGATGCTGGCTTAGAGAAATAATGTACCTGTTTATGACTGTTCAAGGTGAGGCTTCCCCTCCAGGCTGTAAACGTATGAGAATAGGAACAGAGAATAAAAGGCCTCCGTTGACCATGGCGTGAGGTAGTTGAAGGAATCAGATTCTCTTGGACTGAACCAAAGAAACAGGAGAGTCACTGGGATTCTCGTAGTCAAGAGCGCCCAAGGTCAGATACCTGATTCTCACAGCCAAGTCCCACACGCGGCCTACAGGGCTCCCGAGCACTCTGACCACCAAGCCAACCTCATCTCGGGAGATTTGACCCCAGCCCAGCTCTGCACACCTGGGGCTGCCCTAGCCAAGCCGCTCCTGTTCCAGCAGCTACCCCAGGTCATGCACCGCGAGGCTTTCCAGAGGCGTCCCTGCACGCTTGTTGCCCGAAACCACAAATAAGCCAATGTGATGAGAAATTAAGTGGAAGGGAGGGGTCTCAAAGGAAACTCCCTGATCTCACAGAAGTAGAGAATAGAAGGATGGTTCCCAGAAGCAAGGAAGGGTGGGGGGTGGACAGAGGATGGCCTGTGGGTACAGGAGTGCAGCTGGACAGGGAGACCTTCCAATGTCCTATAGCACAGTAGGCGTCTACGGTTGACGTCAATTAACTCTATATTGCCAAATAGCTAGGAGAGAGGACGTAGAATATTCCCAATACAAAGAAATGATACGTGTTTGAGGTGCTAACTACCCTGCTCTGATCATCACATGCATATTGAAATATCAAACTGTGTACCACAAATATGCGCAATTATTACATGTCAATTAGGATAGATACAAATCTATGTTGCATATAATATTAAATATATATACATATGATTTTTCAAAAGAAAACTCTGCTTTCCTGCACCCTAGCAGCTTCAGTTTCTCACTCCCTTTAAACATGTCCTTTTGGCCACCTACAGTCCTTCCTAGGAATCTGTCTCAAGAGAAGCCCCCAGAATTATGCTCCCTGAGCAGGGAGAGCAAGGACTTGGTTTTGTTTGTGACTCCATCTTCAGATGCAGGCCTCCAGCAGTAGTTTACTCGGTTATTTATACAGCATGGAATGACCACCCATGGAATCCTTCAGTAGCCGTGCCTGGGGAACGGGTGGGCACGGAGAGCAAAGGTACCTAAGGAGGTCCTTTGAGGTGGTGAGGCTTCTGTAAATGTTTTCTTCTCTCTGCTCTTTCCAGATTTCCTATAATATGCACAACAAGTGCTACTAAAAATGAGAAAATTAATATGAATCCTCTAGGTCGATGTCGATGCTTGGTTTTAGACTGGGGCAAGGAATAGGGTTCTCATTAGGGTCTCACAGGGGCTCAATGACTGTTGCTAACCCAGGCTCAGCCTCCTGAGGTCCTGGTGACCCCTCACGGCTTGTCTTGCCATCAGGACAACCGCTAAGACAAGAAAAGAAAAGAGAAAGAAAGATAGATAGATGCATCCTGCCAAATAATTGCCCACTTTGTAGTTATTGAGGGACGGGTCTTATTTATTTCCAGTTTTGCAAAGAGTCAAAGGCAGTCCTGTGGGTGAGGGTAAGAAAACACAGGAGAGGATTCTTCAAGGTAAGGGCAAGCACTCCCGCAGCCCATTTGTCAAAGGACACATGGCGACTGACTTCAGAAAACATAGGGCCTGGCGGAAGAAAAGAAAGACTATTCATTTCCAGATCTTGCTAGGAAAGGTCATTTTAAAACCCATGAGCCGGAAGGAACAGACGCATGTAAACAAGAGACTGAACAATATTCTAGATCCATCCGTTACGGCTGCTTGTCCTACCAGTCACCCTCCGCTCCACTTGGCCCTCAATAGTTGGGTCTGAGTGTCTGAGGGAGTGAAATGAGCCACATTCCCTTTCTGAACTGCCAGATTAAGAAATTAAAGGTCTTTCTTTCTTTCTTTCTTTCTTTTTTTTTTTAACAAAAATGGGTGAGGGCCCAGAAAGCTTTAAGAATCTGATTTAGAGCCATATTGGTTTCAGGATTTAGAGCACTTATTTAATTAACACTTAATGAACACCTGTTACATGGCGGGAACTGGGGAAGGATAAAAAGATGGTTAAGACACAACCCCACCCTCAGGAAATGTTCCAGTCCAGTAGGGCCAGTCTGGAAGGACCACTGGGAACAGCAGGACGAATCCGCCCAGGTTTAGTGGACAGACCTGGGCTCCGGATCTTCCCGGCTCTGCCTTCTCCTTGCTGGGAAACGGAGCCACTTCTGCTGCTGCTCCACACCATGGTTTTGCGAGCTGTGGGCAGAATTAAGAATCCTTGTCCTGACTCTTTCCGTGGGACACTGTGAGGAGCCAATGAGATGCTGGGGGAGGGGGACAAGGGTCCTGAAAAGTTTACCCAGCTGTCCAGAACAAGATGGCCCTTCTGTCACTGTGAAACTCTTGATTCCTGAAACTCTTTTCAAATGCTGCGAAAGAGCTTTTATTTGTCCTTACGGATGCCAGCCTCCTCTCAGGATGCTTTTGAATGTAGACAGCTGAGCGCCGTGGAGAAGAGATTAAATGACATTTTACCTGGGACTATTTTCCCTCCTGAGTAGGTATCGGTGTGTGTAACCGTCCCTGTCTGTGGCCGTCACCTTTTCTTTTATGAAAATGCCTTTTATTTTAAGACTAAAGGAATTTACAAATCATCCACTTTAAGTCCCTGGAGAAACTTCAACAAGGCGGTTTGAGGGAGAAAATTTTTGTGTCATTTTCTTCTAAATGTCTCTTTCTGAAAACTAAAAGGATTCTGTCCAAGGACATAGTGGTAAAGTATTGACTGTTTACATAACTCAAAAGTGGTTTGAAAATGGAAAAACGTAGACTTGTTAATTCAGTAGCTGATTGAAATTCCCCAACCATTCTTTTTCACCTTAACTAAATCTACAAGTTTGACTGTTTTCTTTTGGATATTTTGTTTTTGGTTTTTTTTTTTGTTTGTTTTTTTTAATAATGATGTAGGATTTGGCTACATTAAGAAAACTCAATTGTAACTTTCTAGTTTCTTTTGTTCCTGGAATGATTTGTTCTTGATTTGAGATGATCAAGAAATAAGGAAACATGAAAACACACTGATGTACAGGTCTTTAGTTTGCACTGTAGTCTGTCTTTATCCATAGGTTCACCCACCTTCAGTTAACTAGTCTAGAAATATTAAGTGGAAAATCTCAAAAATAAACAAATACATAAGTTTTAAAGTATGAATATTCTGAGTAGTGTGGTAAAATCTCATGCCATCCTGTTGCATCCTATCTAGGATGCAAATTCTCCCTTCATCCAATGTATCCATGCTGTATATGCTACCTTCCCATTAGACACTCAGTAGCTGTCTAATTTATCAGATCAACTGCCATGATGTTACAATTCCTGTGTCTGAGTAACCTTAATTTTATGTAATAACAGTCCTCAAGCACAAGAGAAGTGTGTAAAAAAAAGAAGCCTCCAAAGAATAAAACACAGAAGGATAGATTAATCATGGTACTTTGTGTCAATACTTCAGGGCTTATAGGGAAAAGAGCATATATAGGATTTGGCACTATGGGCATTTTCAAGCTTCTACTGGTGGCTTTGGACCACAACAGGGTAAGGGGGAGAATTATAAGCCCCAGCCCTCAGTTCCTCTTTCCCACTTCATGCCCCCAATGCACAAAATTCCCCATGGCCACTACCACACCCCACCCCTGCTCACCAAGTGTGCATTGATTTCTTGTACCCCTCCCTATCACATCCACTTCTCAAACTCCTTTTGCACATCAAGGGTCTGCACAGATGCCTCTCCCATTATGTCCATGTTCTGTGGTTTGTGTCCCCAACACTCTGCAGTGTTCCCATCGGTGATGCCCAAAACATTTCTTTCTATGCCTAACAGCATGTGCTGCTGAAGATGCCTGCGTTTTGCTTTTCACTGTGAGCGGGAGGAGCCCTGGAGATTATTCCTGCTCATTCTTTTTTTTTTTTTTTTTTGGGGGGGGGGTGACTCAACCCTGACATAGAGAAGGCTTTTTCCTCAAAAGTGAAGGAAAGCCATTGTTTTCTGTATCTGGCGTCTAGGGACATCCTAGATGCAAGGAGCGTGTCCAGGGGGCAGCAAGTGAGTGGAGAGACTGGTAGGAAGCCTTGTTCTTTCTGGGGCTCCAAGGAAGCTCCCGCGAGCCCAGCAAGGCACTGACTCCCGGCCCTCCCCGGCACAGCTCCAGGGTGAGGAGGACCTTGTGTGTGCCCATCCTGAAGGGCCGGTCACTGCCTGCGGCTGGGCTGCGAGAAACCCAGTGAGGACCGCAGGCCACAGAGGCTACTCTCAGGAAGGGCGCCAGCTGGGATTCGCCCTCCCCAAAAAAGCCACTCTGGCCTGTGCCAGCATTCAACAGTGGCACCGTGTGGCAGTGAGAAGCAATGGCAGGGCAGGGACGGGGCAGCCGAAGACAGGCCTGTTTTTACCTGTGGATGGCAGGTGACATGAGGACCTGTATTGGAGGAGCTCCGGAAGGTTCTAGGGAGGGAGGGAGGGGAACCCAGGAGCGAGACATTGGCCTTCTGACCAGGTGGGTGGGAGGCAGGAGGAAGGGTGGAGAACGTTTTAATTTACCTGGAGACATTAGCAGATTATGGAAGAGTCTTAAGTCGCCAGCTCCTGGGAAACAGAAAGCACTTCCAGCTCAATGCTTTGGGTGCAAAAGGCACTGAATCGAGTCTATTAAATAGAGATATTTTTGCTTTGCATATATTTGAAGACTAAATAAATGAGACACGGACCCCAGGGAAGAAATGATTGATTAAACCACTTCAGCATGGGCTACCTGCACATGTTCACTTGTCTTTGAAAGTGATTGTTTTGCTTCTCCTTAGATGCATGTGCAACATACATGCACGCACACATGCACACGCGTGTGTTAAATCAAAGCACTACCCAGTTGGTCTACACAGATCTTTTCCCTGGTCCTCTAGGATATAACCTTTGTTGAATTCTGTGATATTTACTCAGGATGTGATTTTCATCTTCATAAGACCTCCTCCGCTGGTCATGCCTGTCTAAGTCTGTACCCAGCTAGACTGACTCAAGTCACTGCCCAGACGAGGCCCCTGATCCTCAGCACCTGCCACCCCTCACTCCACCCTGCTTCCGACTCCACAGCATTCTCTCACTCTTACAAAATGATATTTTCAGCTCATGAATATGCACCCCCACATCCTTTCATAGTTACTTTTCTACCGGACAGCATAGTTCTAGGTCCTGATCCCTCCGTGGCTCTGCACTTTGTACACTTACGTTTCAGCTGATGGCCTCGGTCACAAGCAAAACTGTTTTCAAGAAGATGAGAGAAGTGGGGCTTGAAATATAGAATATATCGTCATCTCCTCTTGCATGATAAATAGCTGTTATGGTCATTTATTGTTCCCATGTTCCAAAATCTGAAACTGCTGTACAGATGTTCTCTAGCCCAGCTCCCTGACATCTGTGCAGAGAAGGCAGGGTGCACAGTTATCAGCTCCATTTTGCAGATGAGAATAGTTATGGGGGCCCCGAGGGGCATCGACTTGACGTGTTTAGGATGCTGGGATCGTGCTTTATTAGCCTTTCCTCGTGACACCCTGGAGCAGCCGGGGAGCAGCAGTGTCAGTGTCCAGCACAAGGTCATTCCATAAAGTCAAGAGAGAGTTAGAAACAGAACCCAAGATTTGGGGTCGTCCGATCTCAAGCTGCACTCACTGTGTTCCCAAGGGAAAGGGGCACGCACCGGATCACAATATGCACAGTTCCACCCAGACACAAGAACCCTCCGCCACCCGAGATGGGCACAGTTACACAACCCAACACCGCGATCTTCCCCACGGCCCTCGGCCTCTCTGGGCTCTTTGACAATAACTGACCTGAATCCAGGGGCTCCCCAAAAGGCATGATCCCTTCAGGGGGAGTTGTCTTCTGGGCTCCTAAAGCCTCCAAGGAACATAAGTGGGCCCGTGTCTTTGTCCTCGTGTCGTTAGTGCATATCCCATCAGGAATCACTGGAAGGGGACTGTAACCCCGGGCTGGGACCCACACCAACACTTCAGAGAGAGAGCGGGCCCCCTCCTTTTTTCTATCACCTCGGTCTCTCCTGAGGTGTGGTTATCTATTGTCTGTCGGAGGAGCACCGAGCACTTCAGAGGCAGGGTGGAGCCACTCTGTGAAGCAGGTGGAGAAACTGCATTAACCTGTGTCCCGGCTGCAACCTCTCAGCTCCCCGGAAACGCTGGGGAAGCGCCCGTGGTAATTTCTTCACCTTCCTCAGCCCGGGCTCAGAGCTCTGCACGCACACCAAGGCGGGAGGTGTCTCTGGTGAGGCCGACTGGAGCCTCTGCTCACCCCAGGCAGCGGACCCAGCCCAGGCGCCCCCGAGCCCCCAGGGAGATGCCCAGGTCCCCAGCTCTCTCCTGGCCCTCCGACCCCAGCTGTCCTGGCAGACCGCCTCAGGGCAAGGAGCGTGACCCGGGCCTGTGACGCGGCCATCTAAGCATCAGTGTGGGTTTGGGTTTTAAGAGGCCACTTATTTCCTCCTAGATATGCTGCCTGTTGTCATAGGTTGGACGTCGAATGTCCCCCACAGGCCCATCACTGAAGGCTCGGTCCCCAGGAGGGTGCTGTTAGGAGGTGGCTGGGGACACCTTTGAGGGGAATTATGGGACCCAGCCCCTCCTCTTCTTTTGCTTCCTGGTAAGTAGCTTGCTCACCCACGTGTTCCACCATGGCATCCGGCACTCCCACCAGGGGCCCAAAAGAGATGGATCTGCCAGATCATGGGCTCCAACCAAGAGCCAAAATAAACCTTTTTTCCTTATAAATTAGTTATCTCAGGTATTTTGTTCTAGTGACAGAGAGCTGATTAACACACCTGCCATTAGGGTGAATGCTGCCATGTAAGTGGGGGTTCTGATTATTATCCCATAATCTGAACAACAGATTTACTATGAGCAGGTTTCACATGACATGAAAATACAACCACACTCGTTCACTCCAGAATCCTGCTTTGCCTTTATTACTAGGGCTGATCTATGCAGCCATAATTGAAAATAAGATGTTTTTAAAGGATAGTAAATGCAAAGTAACTTACAAAGTGATCAATACCTAGATATAGTTTAGCTCCTTTTTCACCATTCCTTAACCATCCTTGGTAATCTCATCCATTCTTAATGTATCTTCTTTAGTTTCCATTAAAGTGTTTCTTCCTAAATCACCTTAAATCCTTCCCTTCTAATTAAATCTCTCCTATAAAAGAAATATACCAGGCTGATTTGGCAGGACAGCATTGCTTGGGGTGCATTCTCCACTGTCCAGGTCGGTCTCTGCTTCCCCCGCGCTCACTCTCTACCTGCAGCCTGGCTGAAGATCTGGATTAATCCACGGCACAGACTGAGTTCCTCCCCGGGAGCTGCCGGCTCCTTCAGGTAAGGAGGCAGAAAGCCATACCTGGCCTGTATATGACATTGGGAAAGCGATTACTTCTTTCTTTCTTTCTTTTCTTTCTTTCTTTTTTTTTTTTTTTTTTTTTTAATAATCAAAAGGAAAGGCTTTCTGTCCTCCGATGGAACAGGTTTCCTAACGTGGTTTCGTCACGGCACCCTGAAGCACACATTTCAGAAGTTCCCTCTTGTTCGTGGTTAGTTGCAAAACAAACACCAGAGGTCAAGCGCTTCTTTCTCTGGCAGCCCCAGAGCACAGACGTTCTTGGCCAGCCCTTGCCCACAAAGCCTTGGGCGAGGGGACCTTGTCCTGCCCTGGACCTTGTGAGTGAGCCCACTTGGACTTCACGTGGCAGGATTTTGAAGTTTCTGAGTTACTTTTCATAAATAAATAAAGCAGTGTTATAAACCTGTCCTTCTGCGGCAGAGAGGACCCTTTTACTCCATAGGTCTCAACAAGCAGCTCTACTTCCTGCTAGAACCTAGGAACGTTGCACTGGGTCAGCCGTGGGGTCCCGCCTCCCTGCCTGTCCCACACCACCCTCATTTGTCCCTTTAGTGTGCCACCTGTGAGGCACAGAGGGACATCAAGGGGATGTTCTTCATCATTAAACCCAGCCATAAGAGAACTCCAGTCTTTTAAGGTACAGATAATGAAGATGTGAGATTATTTTGCCATCACTCCTTCATGCAGAAGATACTTAGCACCTTGGTAAGACAGAATCAAGGGGCTGGGACCGTAGCTCAGTGGTAGAGCGCTTGCCTAGCACACGTGAGGCTCTGGGTTCCATCCTCTCAAAACCACATAAACATAAATAAATACAATAAAGATATTGTGTGCATCTACAACTAGAATATATATTAAAAAAAAAAAAACAGAATCAAGGAAAGGAATCCAAGTGGCCCTACTGTGTTGTCTGGCACTCTTAACATAAAGCAAGAGTTTACCAGAGTCTTTTGTGTAAAGAGAAAAATAAGGGATTTTTTTAGGGCCCAGTGATGGAAAGGCTATTGATTTTGTCTGAAAATCTGTTAAACTTACAAATCAAAATGTTCCCCTCTGATTAGAAAAGAGAATGTGTCCAGTTCTGTTTTCTGCCTCAGTCTACATCAGCTGGTAGAAAACGGGGACAAATGTGGGTGGCAGGGGACAGCTGAGCCTTGGCTACAGCTGAACCTTGGCTTCAGGAGTCCCTGGCAGGAGATTTGCCTCCGAGGGAAAAACCGTCCCCGTGGAACAAGCTCAAACTCTACCCAAAGACCCTTGGAGTGAACGTGCCTCCCTTCCCGTGAGGCTCCATAACTATGGTCTGGCCAGAAATGGGAGAGAGACGGGAAGTTCCGGGACAGGAGGAAGGACAGAAATGGCACCCAGCACCTGGGCACTGGGGCGACAGCTCTAGAGAATCTCTGGAGAAGTCAGAGCATGGCTTGCCCCGTCATGGAGGCTCACAGTGGAAAATCTCCTGTGACTTTCACCTCTGGCCCAAGAATTCCCTTTCACCCAGGAATTCTAGAGTAGAAATCTACAAACAAGATGTCTTCTTTGGATGCTTTTTTTTTTTTTTTTTTTTTTGGTACCAGGGATTGAACTCAGGGGCCCTTGACCACTGAGCCACATCCCCAGCCCTATTTTGTATTTTATTTAGAGATAGGGTCTGACTGAGTTGCTTAGCACCTGGCTTTTGCTGAGGCTGGCTTTGAACTCGCCATCCTCCTGCCTCAGCCTCCCGAGCTGCTGGGATTACAGGCCTGCACGCTGATCTAAGGGAATGTAAAACGTTTCTGAAAGCTGTGTCCTTCACCTCCTAACCAATCCTTTTTCTTTTCTGCTTCTCTTCTCCCAACACTCTTCTAACATTGGAGCCTCAGAAAGCAGAGAGGACTCTTGATAAGGTGGGCAAAGAAACCCTTCCGATTTCTGGTCCCGGCCATGGAGCCTGAAGAACTTCGAGGCATAAAGTAATTAACCTCTCATCACCTCTGAGTGTTAAGAGATGAGTGCTACCGGCATCTCCCATTTTATAGCCAGCACAACAGAGGCAAGCTCCAGTTTAGAGACTGGTGGCGAGTACCAGAGTCAATAAACAAGCAAGAAACAGCCGCTGCCTTCCGCGCTCACTCCTCAGTTCCAGTGGCCTCCTTTATGGTCGCAGGCTGGCTGGCTCCGTTCCCTTCTAATCCCCTGCCATTAACAGGGGAGCCTGGAACGTGTTGGCTTCCTAGCTGCCCACAGGCCAAGTCACTCGGGATGGAGAGGAAACAGCATTGTGCCCTTATGAGCGAAGACAGAGGTCAGGGAGGGAGAGCGCAGCGTGACCGGCCAGCCAGCCAGGCTGAGTGCACGGGCTCTTGCTGGCACTTGGGCTCCGCGGCTCCTCTATTCTGCGATGTTCTCACTGATCTTTGCATTCGGTCCATTGTTTGGATCAGCTTCCAGTGAAGGAGGGGATGCTCAGACCCCAAGGTGATAAGCATCCCTCATGTTTGCAAATGGTCCTGTGACTCTCCTTGTTCCTATCTCCTGTGTGGCAAGTTCTGACCAAGGCTGAAGTCTAATTCAGAAATATAATAATGATGATGATGATGATGATGATGAAGAAAGCTTTGGTGTCAGGCTGAGCTGTCTTCAGATTCTGACAGCACCATTAGGTGCAGCTGTGGGCACAGAGCTCTCCAGGGTGACGAAGCTGAGCACTTCTCGGTGGAAGAGCACCCAATCAGGAAGGTGTACTGAGCACCTCCCACAGGCCAGCTCCTGCAAGGACGGAGGGCTCCTTTCTATGCTCCAGGTTTAGACGAATGAGCAAGACTACAGACTGATTGTCCTGACCCCAAGTCCCTCTTACGTTATCCTGCACTTGTTATTCATTGCTGGGAAACAATATTCTACAAAAGAAAATTATAAGGAAGGAAGAGAGGGAGGAAGGAAAGTGGTGGGTGGGTGGGGGGGTTACAGAGAGAAGGAAGGAGCAAAGAAGGAAGAGAGAGAAAGAGGAAGGCAGGAAGGAAGGAGGAGGAAAGGGGGAGGAAGAAGGAAGAGGAGATGGAGGGAGGTGGCACAGTCATGTCAGTATCGCATGCTAGAATCAGAAAAGCCAGGTTGAACTCTGGTTTCCTCATGTACGCTACCTTGGTGAACTTGGGAAAGTTACTCAGCCTCTTTTCAGCTCTCTTATCTTTTAGATAAGAGAGGACACCTACCTCATGACACTGTTTTGAGCATTAAATGTAATAATGGTCATGAAGGTGTCTATCACAAGAAGGTGCCTGGCACTTGGAGAATGCCAAGAGAAAACAAACAGGAAATGCTGACTGAATTTACACGACCATTCTAAGACCATTCACGTTAGCTCGCCTAGGGAGGATAACCCCATCTACTCATCCCAAGTCATCAGAAGAGTCTTCCAACTCAGAGTGCGAGGTGAGGAGTATCCTGAAGGGATGAGAAAGCCTTCCTGCATCGTTGCAATATTAAGTTGTTCTTATTAAAAGAAGCTCCCCAGACTACACGGGGCCAGAACCCAATCCAGTCCTCCCACAGCAACACAGGAAGCCATCAGCCTGCACCCAGCAAGAGCAATACAAGGTTCAGCAAGACCGAGAAGCCCGTATTCTGGTTTTTCTTCTTCTGGTCATGACTCTTTCTCATATTTTTTCAAAACCATAAATGGAGTACTATCCTGCAAACTGTGGTGGAAATAAAGCACGCCACCAATTTTTTGTGGGGACATTATGACCATTATTATGACAATTTTTCCCCCAGTCCAGTCCTTGCCAATCTTGTCCTTGATTTGGATTCCTTTAGCACTGGGCTTACAACCCATACCTCCCTGGTACCGGGTGGCTGATCAAACCCCTTGGAATGATCCTTTTCACATTGAAAGTATTCTCTTAACAATAAGGAGCTAGCCTTTGTTGGGCGTCCATGCTGTGCCCAGCTGTGTTTTATCTCCTAATTTTCACCACTGTCCTTTAAGGTGGTTCTATTCCTATTCCCATTTCCCAGGTGGGACTGGGGCCCAGGAAGGCTGAGCAGTCTGTCCAGTGTCACACTGTTCAGAGATGGCACAGCTGCACATTGAGTCCAGACATTTACTCTTCCTCATTCTGTGCTGCCTGTTGCCCGAGTACGAGCCTCCTGGGGTCCAAGAGTGCATCTTGTGCCAAGTTTGCTTCCCTGTACTTCTAGAACAGCCCTGAGAGTGGGAAGGTGCCAAGTCGGTGATTGGTAAACCGAAGTCAGTAAAGGCTTACACAGGCTTCTGCTAGAAGTTTCCGGCATTCATACTTCACTCCTGAAGATCATCGCATACAACTACACTTACCATGCCCTGCACAACCCTGGGGGACGCCCTTCATGGAGACCATGAGAGTGAATAGTCCCACTGGATCTAAGCGAAGCCATTTGCCTCTTGCCATTCAAAATATAAACCACTCTCCAAACCTTTTTCAGAGCAGTCCAGCCCAGAACCACCCTGTCTGCCAAACAGGAAACCTTCAACTCCTGGAAGTAAACAGTAACATTGGATACATCTCAATGCTCAGCACACAGCAGAGCCTCAACAAATGTGTACCATAGAAAAGGAGAGAAGGACTGTCTAACTCTCTGGTTTTGTATCAGAAAATGAGTCTGGGTATGGGAATATTTCCAGTCTTGGACACTTCTTCCCCTCATCCAAAATACACTGTGTGCTGATCAAGAACACTTAACCCTAGATCGATTGACCAGGTTGTCACACTTGACACCAGCACAACTGAAGCTCTAAACCAAGATGGCGGCCACACCCCCAACAGGGTTCAGAGGGCTCTGGGGAAGGAGCAAAGAAGAAGGACGCAGAAAGGGAAGTGTCCATGAAGACCATGCAGGCAAG
The DNA here is from genome assembly GCF_048772815.1 of Callospermophilus lateralis. Classification (NCBI taxonomy): domain Eukaryota; kingdom Metazoa; phylum Chordata; class Mammalia; order Rodentia; family Sciuridae; genus Callospermophilus; species Callospermophilus lateralis. The sequence goes on from NC_135308.1 coordinate 11,095,817, forward strand.
AGCATCTTTGGAATAACACATTACCTAGGACTCTTCCAAATACCAACTTAACTCTGTGGGTCAAGATGAACCCAAGGGTGGAACCATTGGCGAGAAGATTTTAGTTAGTACTTGAGCAATTTAAAAGCCCGGATTCATGATCAAAAAAAAAAAAATTATTATTTCTCAGTTAACTTTTAGTAATTCTGATTAGGGCAAAGGGAGAGTCAGCCATTGAAACCGCTCCACCATTTGTTAATCACCTTATTATTTTTTCTTTTTAACAAAAGAAAGAGGAGTTCAACTTTAGAGACTCTAGCGTCCCTGTGAATTTAGCTAGAATTTAATAACACTCTATGTTTTCTTAAATAGTTACCGTCTCTGCTGGCCAGTGAAACAGGCTTCCCATTTATGGCAATGCTCTAAATTTGAAAAGAATTTAAGTTAAAAAAAAAAAAATTAGTTGATCTAAAGAAAAATGTTGACTATAGTCTGGTTTTGGCTATCGTTATCATTGTGAATGTGACAAATTAACGAATGAAGATTGAGAATACCTCTGATGACCTGTAAGGACAGAGGAGTGACTACAAATGACCTGGAGAGAGTGCAGAGGAGGTGGCCAGGGAGCTGGAGGGTAGCATGAGGATTGCACCTGAAGGTTGGGCTCCCAGGGTCTGAGCTCCAGGTCCAGTGACCGCAGGAGGGAAAGCAAGGAATGTATGTCACCTGCCACCATCCAGGGAGACCAGCAGCCTCAGGTGCCTAAGGAGATGGCAAAGAAGTGGAGAAAGATGAAACCCTGGATAAACACAGAAACCCTGAGGCTGCTTTCAGATGAGCCTGTGGGAAGGCAGTAAACACAGAGCCCTGGGGCTCCATGGGAGAGCCCTGACGGGGAGTCCCTTTTTGCTCCAGCTCTGTTATCTCTAACTGTGTGGCCCCAGACCAACACCTAGTCTTTCTGGGTTTCAATTTTCTCACCTGTATAATGCCCCTTCCAGCTACTATACTCTCCGACTCTGCGGTCTTTAAGAAGTACCTTAGCAAAAGGTCCGATTTGGTATTGTGGGAATCACAATTTAAAAGAGACAATAGATTTGCTTCAAGAATACACGCTGCCCTGACCAGGCCTCCCCCTGACGAGAGCACATACACAATTGCATTTAGAATTATAATCATTCGACTGTTAATATAATCACTGGCAAATGTTGGTCATAAATATCAAGTGCTAACGGGGTCAGATTCCCTGGTGGACATGGAGGAATGCGCCTGGTGGGTGGTAGAGGAGAGCCACTTTTCCGCGGAAGTACAGGGAAATTAACCACCAGTCCCTACCTCCGCGGCCTTGCAAACAACACCGACGCTCTTCCAGCCCAACTCTACAAGTCCCACTTTCCCTCAGTTGGAATTTGCCTGGCCTCTTGGCAAGCGTTCATTGACTTCATGTTGGGACCTACATGTGGCGCAGAAAAGCACAACTTTTGTCTCTTGAGAAGTAAGAAGGTAGAAAGGCAAAGCACGGGTCTTTGTCTTGGTAGACTGAGGTGCAGCTATTGCTTTTATGGGACTCGCCCAGAAAAGTCTCCCTCCGGGCATGCCCCCCTAAAGGGCTAGTGCAGTGCTGTCAGGTTTTAAAACACACACTGAAAATAAAATCCAACTACTGCCAGTGTTTACTGAGCATCGATCTGTGTCACCTGTGCACAGGAAGGTAAAAATGGCTCCTGGTTTCAGGATGCTTGCGACCTAAAGAGAAAAGGCTAGTGCCCTCGGGTGATGGGCCAGAGGAAGAGTAGACAGGCATCCCTCTGCATCCACAGGGTCCCGTCTCCACTGAACAGGTACAAACTTTTCTTTCCTGCCCTGATTTCCTAAATAATGGAGCACAGTAACTACTTACAACGCATTTGCATGTGTTAGGGATGCTAAGTAATCTGGAGATGCCTTAAAGTGGTCGGAGGAGGTGTGTAGGTTACCTGCAAATGCTACACCCGTTAAGTAAGGGGCTGGAGCATCCTGGGTTTTGGTATCCCCAGGGCTGGGTGGGGTGGGGAGCATCTCTCACTGAGACCAAAGGAGATGATTTCCATTCATGACCACCTTCATTTGCACTGCCCCAGCCAATCTGCTGTCCACTTGGGGGCAGAGTCCTCTTTTTCCAAACCAAACCCAACTACGCCGCTTCCTTGCCTCAAACATTGCAACAGCTCCACCTCCAGCCCAAGTCCAAACTGCCCACCAACAGTGTCAGTGGCCATGCGGGACTGGGCCTCTGCTCACCTCGGGGTTCTCGTTTCTTGCCAGTATCCTTCCTCCCGGGTCTCCCACGTGTGCCTGAAGGTGTGCACTGTCCTCAGAGCCCTTGGGGGTGAGACACCACTCCCAGCTCCCCCAGGACGGACAGCAGGGTTTCCCAGGGTTCCCCTCTCTCATGCTCGGTTCTGCAGTCCCCCTGCCTGGGCCAGCTACACACACAGCCCATCTGGGGACTACTGCTCCTCCTTCCAGGCTCAGCTTCAAGCCTCCCTTCTCTGTTCCCACAGCCTCCTAGTTCCCCGCTCACAGCATTTAGTACAGGTACTATTAGAGTCTATTTAACTGGCTGTGCCCCACTATAAGATCCAACAGACGAGGCCCTGTCCTCATTAGCTGAACATTCTCTCCCCAGAACAACGCATGTTTGAAGCGTTCCTTCATTGTGTTTCAATGAGTGAATGTGTGCTATGGTAGTTGGACAAAATTAAGATTAATAAGAACCAGAATACAAAGTAAGGAAGATTGCAGGGAGAAAGTCCTACTAGACTTCAGGTGGGTAGGGCTTTGCAAAGGGAGAGAGCAGATTCGATTGTGATCAACAGTAGAAATTCAAAAAAAAAAAAAAATTCTTTGAACAGTTCAGCACATGGAGGGTGTTCAACAAATGGTAAGTAAATTAATGAAAAAATGAATTAATTAAAAATGAATGAATGAATGGCTTTCTTGATGAAGTGCATAACAAATGACATAAATTAAAGGCATTTTTCTAGAACTGTAATTAGTTCTTTTATCAACACCCCCAAGCATATGCTAATTGAGTATGTGTATGAGGGTGGGAGGGTGATTGACAGCTTACAAATAACCAGCACATTTCTATGTCGTGTGTCATTTCAAACTTTCTCCAATCCTATCATCACTTGGTTGTTTTGTTGTTATTCTTAAGTGGTTCAGGGATCTAGAAAAATATCTTCCAGTTGCTTTCAGACTTCACGTATGTTCGATGAGGTTTTTTTTTTTTTTTCCACATTTCTCACCTAAACCCAGAAAGAAATACAGTCTTCTACAAAAAACGTATGCAGAACTGAGGAAACCGACCAGTTAGTCAAGGCCAATCTCAAAAACATTTTTTAGATGTGACAGGTTCTGAGATTTGCCCTCCTCTCAAAGACTGTGGATCATCCTGGAATTTTTTATTTCTTTTGCAATTCTCCTGACTAGAAGTCCTGATTAATAGGGGACGCAGAACCCTGTTTAGAAAAGTTCAATACATTATGCTGCCGTCTAATATATCCTCAGCAGCTCTTTTGCAAACCCACATTGCAGAGAGCATTGGCCCTCTCCTCTGGGGGTTGAGGGGCCAGGGAAGGGAAAAGCCGAGAGAAAGAAACCCGTCCCTTGGCAGCGTCTCAGCAACAGCTCCGGCTTCCCACCCCCTCCAGAAAAAAGAAAAAAAAAAGAAAAGAAAAAAAACTTTTACATAGTTGCTGTAACCAGGAAAGTATGCACAGCTTCCTGACAGATTGGATCATGCGGAGATTTGAGAAAATTGTGCAATTCCCCTCATTTCCACTTCACCCCCAAATGCTCTGGGTGCGAGGACGACGTCCACCCCCACGCAATAGTAGCTCCGTTTTTCTTAAACCAAAGAAGGAATGGGGAGCCGTAACCGAGCAAAGGCGCTCCCGTCCACAAGGGACCACATCCAAGTGAGCCCAAGCTCTGGCCAGGGCACAATCGGAGTCCAGTCTCTCTCAGTGGCAGCACCAACTGACCCAGCTTCGCTGAGATTAGATACTAGTGGACAATACAAGGAACCCTTCCAACTTGTAAGTTGGAAAATCAGAAGGAACCCGAAACCCAGCTCACGGTTGCCAAGAAACTCTATAGGACACAGGTGCAAATCATTTTTTTCTTCCTCTTTTAAATTCAGACTCATTAAAATATGTATTTTGCAAGGGGATTAAATTCAAACATCTGGGCAAGGGGGGGGGGTGTAGAGAAAAAAAAAAGGTCCACTTCTCTGAAATGTTTTTCTAACTCGGCTTCAGATTTTGATTGTTTCGTTTCTTTTAAGTTGGGGCTAAGAGGCTGCTTGTTGGTAGGATGACAGAAAGGGGCAAGGGGAGAGTCAGAAAATTACTTCGAAGGGCCCCCGTCTTCATCAGCAGCTATAATTGTGGGAAAGTAACCTGAAGATGCCAAACAACAGGAAATTACCAGAAGAATCTGTCAGCACAATCAGCTGCTATTTTCATTGTTCTTTGGCAAATTTATACACAGTCGGGAACACCTGGGCTGGCCTGCAGCCCAGGTTTGACTAATTGCCAGGGGAGAGGAGTCGTCATTTGTCTTCGGAGGGATTTCCTCCATTCGCTCCTCAAAACATGTGGTTTCGCTTTTCCCCTCTCTCTGCAGGAAATGGCAGGACAGTGAGACGCAAAATAAATGAGTTCACTTCCAAGAGGTTGCCTCCTAAGAGGCCACTCCAAAAATAACTGTCTTGTGAGAGGTTGTTAATAACCGAGATTCTATATACTGTCCTCGGAAAACAGCCTTTCAAAGGCACAGTGTGTTCCACCCCCACCCCGGTCCCTTCCAAACGCAGCGCACGGTAAAAATAACAGCCATGGGAGACAGAGAAGGAACCGAGTCCTCCGTCTTCTGGAGGTAGGGATGTCACCCTCTCCGTCCTTTGCAAAGCCCCTCTCTGTGCATGGAGCAGAACCTTCCCGAATTCCACTCCCTCGGTGAGAGGTGCAGTTGGAACTGCAAGACACCTGGGGGCCACTCTCCCTGCACTGCCCATCCCCAACGGGCCTGTCCCCAACCCCACCTTGCAACTTCCCAATGGGAAACAAGGAGGGGCTGACAGCATGACTCCCCTCTTGGTTGCCTGGCGCCTGGCAGAGAGTTGGCACTGGGTTGGTCCTGGTTGAAAGAAGAATGCCCAGGAGCCGGTACCCGTCACTTGCTCCGTGGCTTGCTGCCCAGGCTGGGTGGAGATAATTTTAAATTTCTTGAACTTTGAGAGATCACCTTTTTACAAGAACCACCTGCCAGAATGACAGCCTTCTCCCCTAACCTCTCTCCATATTTTTATAGGCTAACATACCCCACACACACACACACACACACTCTCTCTCTCTCTCTCACGCACATACCTTTGACCCCAGACCCCTCATCATTTGTGCTTACCTCTAGCCAAGATTTTCTACTTGAGTAGCACAGTCATGTCTCATACTCCCTCTTGAAGCCAACAGAGCTTTCTAACTTAATTGCCGGGTATTTTCAACGTGCTGATTGGGAAATGTCACGGTGACAGTTTGTTTCAGATGGAAATGTGCATCCGCCTGGGGTCTACGCTCACCTGCGTTGCCATCAACCTCTCCAGTGATTTAGGGGTTCTGGCATCACGTCAGCAAAGAATCAACTGCTTTTTTCTTTCTTTCCTTCTTTCTTTGTAAGGCATTTAGAGCATGCAGCAGATCATTACTGCCCGAGGTGAAGCCAGCAACATTTGGGTTTGATTTGGTCTCCGTCGCAGACCCCTTTCTCAAAGTTGAGCTGGGCCGTAATTCTAAACTGACCCACCTTCCCCCTAGCAAAGGTGAAAAAATGTTATGGAGCGTTTTACAACCCACAGCCCATCATTTATGCCGAAACACTGCAAGAGTTCAGACTTGGCTTATTTTCCCTAAATCAGAGATGTTTTGACATGTTTATTTGTTTAATTTGTTTATTTTGACTAGCTCTGATTATAATTGGCAGCAGTGTGTAGAATTAACATTAGACAGTGTCTTAGACTTGTCTGTTACAATAATGCAGAAGGAATGTGAAATCTACCCGCCATATAACAATAGCGAGCAGGCCGGGGAAGCACAGGAGGTTGCTTTAACGAAAAGAAACGCAGCCCCGGCTTTCTGTTTCATTTAAAAATTTATACTGACAAGTGCGCAAATTATCCTTGGATACTAATATTTCTTTGACTACAGTATCTGCCCCTCTGCTAAGACACTTGTGTGACAGTTACTAACAGCGGGATTTCTAAAATCTAACCTTTGGAATTTGTTTTTTGAGACTTTTTTTTTTATTGTTCTGCCTATGGGCTATTTAAAAATGAAGGAGCAGTAACTATTCAGTGCGTTGCGGTCATGTTGGAATGATCACATGGTATCCAATACTGTGGCGTGGTTGAGTGTATTTTCTGAATGATTTGTCTGAAAATTCCCAGTGAGATTGACGTCCCAAACAGAGAAGTTTATTGTCCCGGGGCGATTTCCCCTGCTCCTATTTGCCGACAGCATTGGTCATATCATGTTCGCTTTCTTCTTTGTGCTTGCAGAGGTCTACAGAAAGCTTGCTTCACAGGATAATCCCTATCCCAAGTAGCAAAGATACTCCACTTATACAGGGGGAATCTGTAGTTATGGTCCAGCTGGGTCACACACAGCAGCACCGCCCGGCCCTGCGCTCTTCCCAAGCCTGAGTCCTAAATCAGTTGGGGGCATCCCCTTGCCCCAGCCTCATCTCTTGTCCTAGGCTTGAAGGGCCAGCGCTCTAAGGCAGGTCCGAGAGGGCACGGGCCACAGCTCCTCCCACGGGGATGGAGGAAATCAGTCGATCTGCGTGTTCCATCGCCAGTTAGGCACAGAACACAAACATGCTTCGCTCACATTTATTGTCCCATAAATATTTTCCCCGTGCACAGTATGGTCGGTTGCTGTGTGCGATCCTGACTTGGAACAGCATATGCACCCTGATGGGGGCCAAGTTCAAGTTGCCGTATCTATGCCAAGAAGCCAGAGGTCCCCCACTATGGAATATTTGCTCAGAGAAGCCTGGAGTCTCTAGATGGCAGATCCTTCAGCTTCTGTTTCCCTTCAGCTTCAATCAGATTCTGTGGAGCAAGAAAAACGAGATTCTCAGAGTAGCCAGTTATTCTGTGCCGCCCTGAGGGGGTCTGTGCTGGTCTCTGTTTGAGGCACCAGTTCACGTTTTTTTAAGGGAACTAGGAAAACAAGTTTCTCTTGGGAGCATTAGAATGTTAGACACTGAGAACTTACTATGTCCCCAACCTTAACAAATATAGGAGATGCGCAGCTGCAGGGTGCAGGGGTGTGAGATCAGGTCTTGGAGGGCAGTTTAAAAAGATACGGAGAAAGAAAGGGCAGTCGAAAGTTCTGCCTCTCCCAAACTGCACCCTGAGTTTTCCCAGGAGGACTGTCAAGAGAGATTCCAAGGACAGAAAAGGTGGACTGGCAGTGTGCAGGGCCTGTGGCACTCCGAGGAGCAGTGTGCACCCTTGTGACTGAGGAGTCACCAGGCCAGGATTCTGGAAGAACAGGTTTAAGGGACAAGAGAAGTGGAGCTGAGGGACAGGCAAATGTCAACGCACAGCAGGGGTCCTCTAGAGTCTGGTGAAAATATAATCCAGGGCTAACATCTGGACACTGGAACATGGGTGGGTGCACCTTTATACATCTGCAGGCCTAAGAGATGGTTCTCAGAGAGCCAGACTCCCCCAAGAGAGGGCTCACCAGGCTCTGCAGACCTCGTGAGCATCGAGATGGGAAGGGCCCACTACACAGCAGCATCCCCCACATCATCACCCCTGAGCCCTGGGTTAATTGGGACTTGACCAGAGACGGCGTCCTGCTCTATGTCTGTCAACGTCTTGGAGAGCCAGCCAGAAAGTAAAGATAAAGAACACGGCCTCACCTCTGGAAACAGAGGCAGGGGTGGGAGACTCTGCCTTTCCACGGAAAGGAAGAGAGAGAGCGGGGCGGAGGGGCAGGGGGAGGAGGAGGGAAGGAGACAGACAGACCTCAGATTTGTGACAAGGAACAATAAAGGAAGTCACTTTCCCCTTCCTCCCGTTGTCTCCCCCTCTTCAGACTTGCAGTCAGTGTGCACGGAATTCTCAAGTTCTGCCTCTGCTGCTCCCGTTGTACGGTGCTACCTTAGGCGGAGTGCTTGTTTAATCTGTTCTTCGTCTCATTGTCTAAATGGCTCTGAGCTCCTAGGAAGAGAACGGTGCCCTACTGTCAGAGTGCTGTTATTATTAAATGTCCCCAAAGGGAGAGCTTGAATTTGTTAATATGAAGTGGGCTGCCTTTCCTTTTGGTTAAACTGAGTAATGAAGCATGGGCCATAAGTGTTTTTAAGCTCCTTAGATATAGAGGTCATATAAATACAAAGCAATATTATTGAAATGAAACTTGTTCAGGGAGTTTGCCAAGGGACCCAGTGTGAGAATATTTTGCATGAGAAGATTAAACGAGGGAGAGTCTAATGAAGTCTTGCTGCTGGAGGTTCCGTCGGGGCCGGTTCTCAGTCCCCGCTGCGTATCTGGGTGATTTAGAACAAGGAAAGCAACCAAAAAGTGGCTAACTTGGAGGAGAGTTAAAGAACCCCTCCACCCCTGCCAATGCCATTCCCTGGCTTAGGAGACTTCCCAGACTCATTAGGCTGAGAATTATCAAAAGGTACCCATCGGATCCTTCAGGGTAGAAACGCTGGGTATGTGCTTGCCTTCAAAACTGACTCCTCCGAAGCACCAGGCAGAACGTTCTGGCTTTGAGAAATCACACTCCACTGCTCAAGAAGGATTATTTCAGTTCATGATGGAGTCACTTTAAGATAAATAAACTGCCTCTCACACACATATGAGACTATTGTCATAGAAGGAAGCGGGTGAGTCCTGGCCGGGACGGTGAGTGTCAAGGGACTCTCTGCAGCTCTGGGAAGGCAGATTGGGCCACAGTGCTCCATCTCCCCTCCTGCCCTAAGGTCTCCCCATTCCCTGACTGTACCCTGCCACACATGCAGCCAAGGACGGTAAGGGGCCACTATGACACGTCTTCTCATGTCACCCTTGGGTCACCTGATAAGGGGAGTCAAGAATCACTATGAAGCTAAAAAATAAAATCCAAGTAAGAAACACTTAATAAATCAGCTTATAAGCATGAAGAAGATATCCTGTAAAATAAATAAATTAAAAACAACCATCAAGCTCAAAAGTAAAATGAACATTAGACTGGGGACGAGAAACCTGACTTCTGCCCACTCTTTGAACACCTTACAGGTGACTTTCAAGTGTCACCCTGCTCTTTCTGGGCCAAAACATCTGCACTTGGTGAAGCAAGAATGCTAATCGTGCCCTCCCTTCCACATAATTGCTGTGTAAATCAAACAGCTGAGCTCACGCTCTAAAACTTGTTAAGTCTTCCACAAATATAGAGTATTATTTTTGCTGAGTGTTGAAGCAAACAAAAACCATTGGATGGTCAAGTCAGAAACCTCAAATGGCCTGGGAAACACAGTTCAAATCAGTGACTCCGGCCACAACCCAGTCAGCAAAGCTGAACTGCTTCAGCCAAATAAACTGGTATGTGGCTTTTAAACACACAATTTCCTATTTCATCCAAAAGCAGAAGCGAATTCTGTCATCTCTCCAGAGATGAGTCCACTCCTGTCTCTTCAGCATGCTCTAAGCCAAGAATGTCCCTCTTTTGCTTCTTTTTTATTATTAATTTATTTATTATTATTATTTTTATTATTATTAAATTGTTTATTCTGATTTGTTATACATGATGGCAGAATACAATTTATTTCATTACACATATAGAGCACAATTTTTCAAGTCACTGATTGTACACAAAGTATTTTCACATCGTTCATGTCTTCATACATGTACTTAGGGTAATGATGGCCATCTCATTCCACCATCACTTCTAACCCTGTGCCCCCTCCCTTCCCCTCCCTCTTCTCTTCTTTTTTTAAAAATTTTTTTATATATGACAGCGGAATGCATTACAATTTTTATTGCACATATAGAGAGAGAACGATTTTTCATATCTCTGGTTGCATACAAAGTGGCAGTGTCCCCAATTCATGTCTTCATACATGCACTTTGGATAATAATGACCATCACATTCCACCAGCATTTCTAACCCCGTGTCCCCTCCCTTCCCCTCCCACCCCTCTGCCCTATCTAGAGTTTGTCTGTCCCTCCCATGGTCCCCCTCCCTACCCCACTATGAATCAACCTCCTTATATCAGAGAAAACATTTGGCATTTGGTTTTTTGGGATTGGCTACCTTCACTTAGCATTATCTTCTCCAACTCCATCCATTTACTGAAAATGCCATGATTTTATTCTCTTTTATTGCTGAGTAAAATCCATTATGTATATATGCCACATTTTTTTAATCCATTTATCTACTGAAGAGCATCTAGGTTGGCTCCACAGTTTAGCTATTGTGAATTGTGCCGCTCTAAACATTATGTGGCTGTGTCCCTGTAGTAGGCTGTTTTTAAGTCCTTTGGGTGTAGACGGAGGAGAGGGATAGCTGGGTCAGATGGTGGTTCCATTCCCAGCTTTCCAAGGACTCTCCATACTGCTTTCCATATTGGCTGCACCAATTTGCAGTCCCACCAGCAGGGTATGAGTGTGCCTCTTTCCCCACTGATGGAAGGCTAGGTAAACACCAAGTGACGTTATTTGATTCAATGAGGTTACATTCACTTCTACTCCAATGACGTCCCCTTCCTTGACTTTGACTTCTGGCCCTGCCCAGCTGATGGGGACACTGCCACTTGAATGTCCATACCGCTGCCTTCACGGCTCAAGCCCGGGCTGGCCACTCTGCTCCGCTCTGGCTCCCCAGGTTGCCTCCTTGGGCCATGCTGCCCTTTGCAGCTGGCCCCACGCCCCTCCCTCCCACGCAGCTCCAGGTGGCAGTGGATCAGCAGGTGACACAGGGTGGCATGGTGTCAGGATCCCAGGGGACCTGGTGAAATCCTGCTCAAGTTCTCTGCGGAGCAGACCCTGGTGTGAGTGTCCTGCATTCCCACGCCAAACCCCAGGCAGGGGCTTCTCAGGCTGCACATCCAACAGCCAGGGGACCCCACCCAGCCAGCCAGGGGACCCCCACCCAGCCAGCCAGGGGACCCCACCCAGCCAGCCAGGGGACCCCCACCCAGCAGCCCGTGGCCCTCTTGACTTCCCATGGTCAGAATCTGGCTCTCGCTGTGTCCTACACACAACTTGGGTAGATGCCCGGGGACAGGAGGCAGAGGTTCCAACTAGGGTTGTCTTTCAAGCATTGGAGGGCAACTCGCGCATGGTGAAGACGGCCCAATATCCCTCCGCTCCTCTCTCCCTCTCCTCTCCTCTCTTCCTTCTTTAATTCCCTTTCCCCCTTTCGCCTTTCCAACATCAGGCAAGCTGGCAGCACCTACCCTGCCCAGGCTGAATGCAAAGACAAAAAGACGTCTGGCTCTTTCAAATTTGCAACGTGGCTGAAAGACATCCCTGTTCTCCATCGTGCCCCAAGTACTCCTCAGGAGTTTGTCTTTAGAACAACACCATCGGTTAAGTCCCAGGAGAACATCCACTCCCGTGGGCCCTGGTGTTCCCTGTGTGACCCAGGTTTCCCTCCCGTGTGCAGGAAGCCACTGAGCTTCTTTGCTCCCCTCTCCTACCACCCACAAGACGTCCTGTTGCCCCGGCAGGTCACACCGGGTCAGGAGATGATGACATCCCCGGGGCAGGACACTCAGCCCCGAGTCTGATGGAGGCCTTTGGACAAACGATTTCATACCCAGCCAGGGTGGCTACTTAGTTCTTCTCAATTTAAAAAGATCTTTTGCAAAGAGCAACACATTCCTTGCCTAAAATAAAGAAGGCAAAATGTTGTGAGCCAGTTTCCTCAGGAGATTAAAACGAGAGAGACAGCAGTGGTCCCTTGCTATCCGAGGGAGACTGGTTTCGGGATCCCTTGACACCCAAATCTGTGTGCGGATGCTCATGTCCTTTACATAAAATGACACAGTATTTGCATAAAACCTGAGTACATCTTCCCAAAATCGTTAAATTCTATCTAGCATATTTATAGTTCTTAATACACTGTTAGTGCTATATAAATACTATAACCATATTATTTAGGGAATAATGACAAGGAAGAATATCTATACGTGTTCAGTACAAATACAGTTATTTTTCAAATATTTTCCATCCTCAGTTGGTTGACCCTGAAGATGGGGAACCCATAGATACCAACTGTATGTATGCAAACCTATGTTCCTCATCATTGAAAGCTACAAATGTGGCCACAGTTGGATGCAAAGACACGAGATAAGGGTAAAAGGGTGGGAAGGGGAGATAGACACCTCTTGGGCAGAACTCTTGGTATTGTTTCTCTGAATGAGCAGGGGATTTTCAACTTCAGCAACAAGGAGGGCAAGGACCGGGGAATCGGTGGCTCTCTGTCGCCATCCAGTGGGCCTCTGGCTGCATGGTAGTCAGCTTCCTGGCTGAAAAGATGCAGGGCATAAAATCCAGTCTGCATAAAATCACGTTATCTCCTCCAAAGAATTGCTAAAGCTTCCAGAATGTCCCCTCTCCTTTCCCGGGTCCTCCCACCTCCCTCATTAGCTGCCTTTGTTTGTCTTTGAGATAAAGGGATCTTGGCGGGCCTCTCCTTGTTGACTGAAAAACTCAATACTCCAAAAGAACAGCTTTTGTGGCGCTCGGGCCAAATCTACAGTCCCCTTAATTGGCTTAAAAGATGGGGAAGAAGGCTATGGAGAGGGAATAAATGAGAACCAGGGAGAGAGTGGGCAGAGAGGCTCCGTGTGAGTGCCAAATGGTAAATACGCCCTTTTTATTGACTCATTTGGTCTCAGTGCCACAAAGCTTCTCTAATTGAGGGAGGAAGCAGACAGAACAGCAGTTTTAAGTGACACTCATTCTTCCTGGGAATGCTGAGGCTTGTGCTTGATCTGAAGGGCAGATAAGAGGGGTTCTTCATCGCCCTCTCAGTCTCTGGGTTAGTTAGCCCAGGTTACCGTTCAGTTCTCATTGTCCTGCCCTTCCCCGCCAAGCACACCCTGGCCACTCCTTCAGAGGTCTCCCATGTTCTGGTTCCCGCAGCTGGTACAAGCCAAGGGACCTGGGTCTGCCTGGCTAACCAGCAGTCGGCTGCTCTGGCCAGTAGTCCAGGCCACGGAGAGCTTGGGGCACCCCCAGACACACTGCAGGTAGTTTCAGACTGTACCACCTGGAGTTGAGGTTGTAGGGGGGCTCTGCAAGCATTTAGGTATCTTTAAAAATTAATTTGGCCTTTAAGAAAAAGTTAGATACACTATCAAATGTCTTACATGTCAAAATTTTGCTCACTAGGACACCAAAAAGTTAACCTCGGTTTTTTTGATTATTTGTTTTTGTATTTGTTTTGGAAACCTGGGCCATTGCAAGACTGTAACATTGTAGGTGGACAGTGTTTCAGCGTGAGCTGATGGTTCGCTGTGACACAGACGAAAGGCCAGGGAAGAAGAGGTAGCCACCCACAGGCCAAGGAGACATCCTCTCTCCCTGCACGTGTCAGTTGTGTGGCGCCCAGAAGAGAGATGACGAGACTCGTGATAACATCACAATACAAATTGCACTGCCATTTATTGTACATTTTTGGATGCTCTTTACTGCACTTATCTCTTAGTGATAAAGAATGCTAACAGATGTTAAATATTGGTAGTAATTCAACCTAAGTTGTTTTTGTTTTTTTTAATCCAACTCTTTCTCTTTGGACTCTGCATCAATGTATTTGAAGAGTATCCAGAGGGTGCAAGACAAGCTATTTATTTTAAACTGTTACCATTTGCAAATACTTTTCTGTAAGAATAAGAACTTTTCCCAATATGGTTCTACCAGAATAAAAGCACATACTCTACTAATACAGCCAGGCTAAGAGTCCTTTTTTTATAGATTGATGTTTATCAGTAGGTCTCATGGAAAGCACAATAGACTTCTAATTGTCTAAAAAAGTACATAAAAGAGCCTCGGCTTTGAAGTCTGCTGTGGACTGAAAGTTCTAACCCCTAGTACCTCAGACTGTGACCACACTGGAAGAGAAAGTCTTTAAGAGGTGGCAAAGTTCAAATGAAACCAGTAGGGTGGGCCCAGATCCGGTAGGACAGGAGCCCTTATAAGAAGAGATGAGGACCCAGACACACGCGGAGGGAAGACCGTGTGGGGCCAGGGTGGAGAAGGCCACCATCCGTCAGCCAAGGGTAGAGGCCTCAAAGAAATCAGTCCTGCTGACACCTTGACCTCAGACGCCGTCTCTTCAGTGAGTTTTCTCACGGCAGTCTGAGCAGACTAATGCAGAGTCAGAATCAATCAGGTCTGAAATTACCCACTCTACTGCCCCACGGTCTTCTTCTCCTGGTAGCTTATGGAGATGCTATGTCCCTATAGACAGCATCTTTATAGGTGTACAACTTGATGATTTTTAGAGTTCTTATAGAGCTGTGCGACCATCACGATACCTATATAATCTTAAGAAGGATACTCAACCATTCTGGGCCTTGATTTTTTCACCTGTAAGTGGGGCTGATACGTTTAACGCAGGTGTGTTTTGGGAATTCAATGACGTAGCACACCATGAGAATTTGCTAAGATTGTAGTTGCTTATGGTTTCCACCTGTTCTTCCCATTCTCTGCAAAAGCCTAACCGTTTATGCATCCTATATGTCCCTGGAAGGGTTCTCTACCCCTCCCACCCCAGAATTCAGCTCAGTAGCCTCATGACCTCTGCTCCTCAATGGATCCCCCTAAAAAAGTTATGATTCTGTAGATTGCCCAGCTTTTGCTCATTGTTAGGATGGAAGCGATATTCTCTTGTTGCTCTCTGCATCTGAAGTGGAAGCAGAGCCCCAGACTGGGCTAGAGCTTGGATCTCTCCCTTCCTTTCCTCTGACCAGATGCTAGGGCACAGGCCCCAAGAAGCCTACATGGTCAAAACAAGGAGGATCTGTACTGTGAGTCCCAGGTCTACAGCTGACCAGCCTCACTGTTGTCCCTAAAGGCAGATATACCTGCAGGCCGAGCAGGGGAAGAAGGTTAGCTCAGCAACAGGGTTTAAAGACCATCCTTAAAACATCTCATCCACTGCTTGCAAGTCCAACCATTAATGTCAGTAATGAACTTTGATAGTAAATCTGTAAAAGCCAGGCCAATAAGAGAAAATCATCTATGTGGGATTAGGAGGCTTGGCTTTTGGTCCAATTACCCACCAAGTGGGCATCTTGAACAATTCACTCTGTCAATTTCCTCTTATTGAAGAGGTTCCTACATGATACTTCTTATGCAATCAACGTAAAAGTTAAACTCCAAATTTAATTTATTGGGAAGAGACTTCTTTTCTCCTCTGAACTCCTTTGGAAGAGTTTGGGGTTCCTTTGTCTCAGAACTGGAGGGTCAAGGAGAGCTACAGTAACTATTATTCTTTGCCTCTACACTTTTGTTTATACAATTTCCCTGCTCCCCCGTCCCCAGCATGCACACCCAAGCTACCAGGGTGGACACGTGGACACCCCTGGGCAGGTCATTCTTAGTACTTTAATCCCTAAGTGAACAGTATTTGTTCCAAGAGTTAAACAGAGGAGAGTCCTTTTCTTGCCTTACTATAAAGATTCTGGAGAAGATGCATCCTGTGGTGTTTGCCAAGTACATTTGGGGATGCTGGTACCTGGCAGGGGAGTCTTTCTGAAGAATAAAGCCAAGATGAAGACAGAGGAAGGAAAGAGAGTGGGGACAACTGGGGGGGCTGTGTCCCAGGGGACTTCTACGGGATTTCTGAGGCTCTGATCCCTTCCGGGCTTCACTAGATTGTCAGCAACCTTGATACCTCTCCCAGGCATGCAAGCCCATGAACAAGGCTGGCTTGAGGTGAGCATCTACGACTCACAACCGCCCAGAGAAGGAGAGGGCATAGGAGTAATTCTAAGTGGTTCATAGGGTGGAGCTCAGAATGAAAGGCTCAGAAACGATGGATCCTCCAGGTGGGGATTCCAGGGATCCAAGGAAAGGTTCCAAACTAGATTCCTTTCAAAATGCACAGGGCCATAATCACCAACTACTCAGGAGCTGGAGAAAGGGCTGAGGCTCATCTTGTGGAAGATCCTCGTCAAACTCTCAGGAATCCGGGTGACCGGGTCCCGGTTTATTTCAAGCTGTATTTGGGAAAATCTATTGATACAACACCCTGTATCAATTGAAATGACTGGAAACCTTTGGAGGTGGCCTTTGCTTTTGGAGCGCAGTGTGGCTCTGGAGACAATGTCATTGATTGGACTGTCATGTAACTAGTCTGGCCAGCAGTGTACTCAGAGCAGTGGCATTGTGTTAGAGGGGAAGGCATGGGTGTTGGAAAAGCACTAAATTGGAGCCACACTCTCACCCAATCCCCACCATGTGCAGGGGTGAAGGGTGTCACCTCAGATTTGGAGCCATGAGACACTAACAACTCCCATGTGGACAGAGCCAATTGCCTTGGCCTTTGTTTCATTAGGACCAAGCCGTCGCCAGCTGAATCAATCATAGAAAGTAACATTTGTGTATGTCACACATTTTCCCCAGACACTTGACCCGAGGTTGAAAGGGAAGTTACGTTAACAGTATTAAGCCATGCTTTGCGGGATTTGTCCATCCTACCTGCTTCACCAGAATACCCAACCCCCCAACAAATTCCCCAACGTTGCCTCTCAGGAGGGGATTTTGCAATGCACAGAAACAAAGCCTAACAGTCGCAGCATGGTGCCCACTTCCTTACACCTTCTTCATCCGCTAATCTTCTACCCCTTATTGCCACAAAAAGGGAACTGTCATGGTGTCCCTCAGCAGCGGCACTGCAACAACACAGACGTCAGGAAAAGTCTCCCACTAACTCCAAACACCCACCTACAGGAACCACCTGACCAGCAGCATTTGCCCCGTGAGTAAGCCAACTAGGGAAGTCACCCTTTGCTAGAGAGTGCCACAAGTTCTTGAACTCCTGAGTCAGTCTTAGGTTCAAGTTCAAATCTTTAATACCAAGGCCCTTTGGTTTTCTAGGGCTCTGTTAGGAACTGTTTTATACCTTATTTCATTTAATCTCTATGATTAAACTCTCATAGCTATGATATTGGAAACAAAAAAAAAAAAACCATTGCTTTAGCTTTTGTTTTCCAAATAATATAATTCATTGTTAAAAAAAAAAAAAAAAAAACAAACTCTGAGCCGAAGATGTTTTTAAAATGCCTTTAATTCCTTCATCTAGAGAAGACCTTTTGAAAATTTTAATATCTACAATATATATTTTTCCTACCAGCTTATTCTACACATATGTAATTTATAACATCATAATTAAAAAGCTCCTTTTTTCTCTTTATAAGATAATAGGGAAAGCTTTTCCAAACTATGAAGCATGTCTCGTACGTGTTATGGTTGCATGAAGTTCCATCAAATACCATGCAGCCTGACACGGTAACCCATTCTCTGTTGTAAGGGATTTAATTATAAAAATGCTTTGATAAACATTCTAACAGCAAAATTCTTGCACATATCCATGATTCGTTTTTTCAGATTAATGCCTACAAAGTGGAGTTTCTGGGTAAAATTTATAAGACTTTTCTTCTGCGTTGACAAATAACCCTCTTAAAAAGTTACGGCAACTCACACAACCACAGCAGAACAAAAATGATAATTTCCCTGTAACGCTGCCAGTATTTTATTTTCATCTTTGCCAATTTTTTGGAAGAAAGATTAACTTTCAGTTGTTTAAAATGTGCAATATTTAACATTTAACAGGGACCTTAAATAATATTTCATGTATTTACAGGCCATTTATGTTTCTTCTTATGTAACTTGATATTTTTCCATTAAGTTCATCATTTTCTTGTGGAATCCTAAATGCCTCTGATGAACTCTTCCCTATGTATTTATTAACATCTTGGGGTTAACTCATCCACTGGCACCAAAAATACTGCCCCCCCCGTTTGCCTTTTAATGTCATTTAGTATTTGATATATACTTAAATTTTCATGATCAATTTTTAGGGCTTCAAATCACTCTGTCTTTTTCTTTATGGTTTTTGTACTTTCATGCACACCTACAGAGGTTTTCCTAGATTGTTAAAAATAAATTACCGTTTAGAAATGTAGTTTTAGTTTCCCATTCCAATCTGGGCTTTGGGCGTGGACTGAAGCAGAAATCTCCCTTTGTTGAACGTCTTCTCTTTCCAATGACGTCCGGGGAATTGGGCCTATTTTGAGTCAGCCTCCTGGATGGGCACACAGAACCCTCCATTCTGCCTCCTGCCTCTCTGTTTATCCCGCTGTCCCCCTGGGAAAGCCATCTCCTTTCTACGTAGAATGAGAACCTGTCACCAGTTTTTAGATCTCCTTAAAAGCAAAGGGTCAAAGTAATGATTAACCATGGGCTTCGCTGCAGATTTGGATGTTTTTAAATCAAAGAGTGTCATTTCAAAGGAACTCTTTCTCAAGTAATGGACTTTAATCCTGGTGTTTTTGTTACTATTAGCCATTAGCCACTGGGGGGAGGGGAAGTCCTGGGAGAACCTTGCCTCTCCTTTGATTAACCCTTGTGCTACAGGGAGATTCTGGGCAAACACGGTAGGAGCTGCCCAGCACAGTCGGGCTGTGTGAGCGGTGTATGGGCAGCAGGAGGAGTGCCCTAACCATTAGGTCACATCATCTGCTGCTGCTCCTTTAACACGGGAGAGTAAGAATCCACTTACACCATGGCGAAGTGTAAATAGGCCTTTGACCCTACGCCAAGACCTCTCTATCACTCACTGTTCTGAATCTGTTTCTGGTCAACTCAGTTGGCCCGAATGCAGCTCTAATGAGGCTGAGGTCAGGGGTTCAATACCAGTGTGGTCTAATTACCAATAACTCAACTGTTTCAGGCCACAGCTCGTAGTTCTAAACCAAGCCAGCCATTCTGCATATGCCCAGCTCTGGTCGCATGGGGGACAAGGTGAGAGACCAGAGATAAATTAGAGCAAACCCCGCCATGCTGCGACGTGCACTCCATGCCCAGTTGTTGGAGGGTCAGCGGCAGGGCTTGGACCTGGGCAACAAGAGCACGCTTCTACACGGGCACTACGGCCGCCCCTCAGTAATTGGCGCACACTCCACCCCATCCTGTGGAGAAGCTGCCAAACCCCTCTCTCAAAGGGCTTATTATTCTAATTTAGAGGACAGCGGTTGCAGGGAGGGGTGCAGGGCCTTAATGGGAATGTTTTCGGTTACCCTTGATGTCCAGGGGAACTCCATCAAAAAATTAAACAGAGACGTCACAGTCCTTTTTAATTTCATCATGAAGCACACAAATACGTGTTAAAGATGATTTGGAGAGCCAGCAAATACTCAGCAAATATCAAAAATATTCAGAGGGTCAACATTTGAATATTTGCAGCCAATATTCAAGAGAAGCAAATATCTCTACATAATCAGAGATTCTCTTCTTTAGGCCGAATACATTTTCACAACCACTTTAACGTATTGCACAAATTGCACTGAGAAGGGAGATAAACAGCTTTAGGTAAAGTGAAAACCACCCGCCGTCTCTAACAAAGTGACTCTGTCACATTTTCCCCAGAAGCTTCCAGCCCTGATGCACAGAAGCACTGCACCGGGAGCGGCCCCTCATGAGCACAGGGGTCCTCCAGGGCGCTCCCCCACCAATCTGACAGGAGGTGCATGATTAAACTCCCCCCGCAAGTGGGAGACCGCTCGGGAGTCCGGAGACCACTCACTCTTCACACAACCAAGAATTCTCCAACCCTGAGTAGCCACCATAGTGTCATTTGGAAAACATCAAGAGGCCACCGATTCTGCCCGCCCTGTGAGTGTGCACACAGAGGAACCGGCGCTCCCCTTTGGAACCTACCGTAATTTCTCATGGAAACACTTTGTGAAAAGCCAGTCGTATATCGTAGCCCCTAAGTATGAAACCACGGGTCCCTCCAACCACACGAAACAGCTGTGCCCTCGGAGGAAAAGGTCATCTGCCGCAGTCGTGTTTCTTTTTACTTTTAAAGAAATGTCAGGCCATGTTTTATGCGGGCCTTCTGACAGGGTGCTGTTTATTGTATCACCCAGCTGCCATAACTTCAGGACGAGGAAACTGCCATTATTTGGAGAGTATATATCTTTCTGACTTGCAGGAAAGATGAAAATTAAGAACGGCCCTCTTTCCGAGTGGGTATAAGTATTCTTTGACAGTCCTCCTACAATATTTCAAACATCTTCGTCAGACCCATAAAACCCGATGCTCGCCTCGCTCGGCGCGGCCGAGGCTGTGCTGGAGTGAGGACATTTATCGCAAATATGGTGCCAATACTGCCCTAGGCGGACGTTTTGATCAAGGACTTTAAGCCAGCTTGCTAGGTGCCCCCGAGGACACGGAGGCATACGTAAAAGAAGTCACACTACATTAGGAAATAATAACGAGAGCTAATGTTTATCAGGTGCCGGGCCCGTGTTAAGCATTGTATGTGCATTATCTCAATTTGTCCTCGCGTCTTTAAGGGTAGTCCCTGTTAGTGTCCCCATGTTGCAGATAAGAAAACTAAGATATGAAGAAGTCTAGGAACTTGCCTGGAGATCACACAGCTAGAAAGTGAGGGCGTTAGGATTCAGATCCAGAGGAGTCACTCAGAGCCACCTGTGATGGGCACACATGGATCACGAGGTGTCCCCCAGGCACCGTGGTCCCCGTAACAACGACCCCCTCCTCAGGTGTTGCTGTAGCTCTCTAAACTGCACCCAGGGGGATGGGCACCCTCCCCGCTGGAGGCGTTTGACATCAGACCTGGGTGACCTCCAGCTGCACACTCCGATGCCAAAGCGCTTGACCTGGAGAGCTTTCTAGAAGAAAAGGGAATGTGAAACGTTTTCAAAAAACCTGCTCAGGTTGTTGGCTGTCTAGGACCCGGCGGGGGGGCCACAGTCGCTTGAGAGTTCTGTTTAAAATCCTTGTCAAAGTCGGAGTCGACATGTTTTTATATACAGGGTGGCTGAAATTTTAGGAATGTCAAGATGTTTCAGAAAGCAGTTTGGATGCGGACCAAGCTCACGAGGGCCACATGGTCACTGAGGGGAATGCAGTCTGTTGGGGCGAGTTAGCGCAGGTTGCTTGGCGGCGGGTAGCTGCTCCCTCTCCTGCCCAGGGGAGCTTGGGTGGAGATGGGGAAGACCATGCGGTGCCCACTGAGTCCTGAAGCCTCTGCAATCATTCTTCTGCTCAATTCTGCTCCTTCTTCTCCCACAGGGGAGGGGACTACACAGACAGTTTTACTCTCCTCCTCCCTCCCTTGCCCCCTTCTCCCTTCTCCCTTCTCCTCAGCCACCCTGGAAGCCAGGGAAGCACCCCCAGGGACTCCTGGATAGGTGGGTGGCTTCTAGTCCTGGCCTTGACTTTGTAACCTTAGAAAACCCGTTAACCTAAATGCAACTTCAGTTTCTTCATTCTTTTTTCTTCCCCCAGCAGATTTGTATTAAATGCCGGATGAAATGGTGGTATGTCATCGGTGATATGAAGGACTGAGGCCAAACGGACTCCATAAGTCCTTCCTGGCTTGGAAATGCTGGAGTCCCTCTGATAAGATCCCTTTTCCATCTTCTTTCTCATCTTCTTCCTTCCTTCCTCCTCCTCCTTTTGGGGACTGCATTCCTGCACCTCTAAGTCTTTCTCTGACATGGAAGTAGGGAAATAAAAATGCAGCAAGAGAAATTCATAGGTGTGTGGACTCTCCCTCTCTAACTCCATCACCCTCTCTTTTGATACTTTGAGAGCTTTTCCTGGACTAAGAGATCTCTCTTCATTAATTTCTTCAAGCAGCATGTTGCAAGTGTCAACATTCAGATAGGAACAGTCAGTACGAGACCCCAATAGGATCTCAGGAGTATGAGCTCACACTGGTCTGCAGACTGTGGTTCCTTGGGGTAGCAAAGGAACCCGTCCAAGGAGCGCCTAGACCAAACACGTGGAATGTCTTAAAAGTGACCGCCTCAGGAACCCTCAGCAACGAAGCCAAAGGGACAAGTGTCAGAGGCACAAAAGACATGAAAGAAGGACCCCAACGGCCTGCCAGGACAGTCAGAAAGGGCCAACTCTGTGCCAAATGAGTCTTCCTTCCTCCTGCAGAGGAGCTCCAGGGACTTAGGGACCACCTAGACCAGTGCCATCCACAGAACCTGCAGCACCAATGCAAATGCTCAGTATCCGCCATGTCCCCATGGGAGCCCCTGACCATGGGGCCACTGAGCTCTTGAAAGGCCACTAGAGTGCCTGAGGACCTGGATCTTTCATTCTATTCTATATTAATTGTTTAAATTTAAATGGCCACATGCAGCTGATGGCTATCACGTGGGGCAGTGCCAACAGAGAACAGGAGAAACTCCTACCAAAGAACACGAGGTGCTGAGGCAGGACAGGGGGGAATGAGGTGAAGAGGAGGTGAAGGAGGTTAAGGGCAGCAAATCCTGAATGTCGGGATTTTAAGAAGAAAAATGCCAAAAACAGGAGAGAGGAAAGGTCTCCTTCTTAGACAGTTTCAGGCCTTCCCGACACAGAGTGCCCTCCACGACTGTGTTGGGCAGCGGAGTGGCCGCTGGGCTTATGTGATTCTGTTAAAGAATGGAGGCCCACTCACCGCAGCCCGAGCAAGTTACAGGAGGGCTCTTTCTTCTACACAGAGGGTGGCACATTCCGCTTTCCTAAATCAGGAGCTAAACAGAGCTATGTCTCCCGGTGATGAGGTGGTTCTGGAATAAATTCCAACAATTCCAGGCATTAAAAGAAAGTAAAAACTCACATCATATCAGACACCTGTAAAAACTGCATAAGCAATTTTCTGGGTTTTATCCCAGAAAAACACCAATGATAACCATGATTTTTGTCTTTTGTTTTTTTGTTTTTTGTTTTCTGGCACTGAGGATGGAATCCCAGGCCACTCTAGCACTGAGCTGCATCCCCAGCCTTTTCCTTTCTTTTCTTTTTTTAAAGAGGGATGGATTTTAAAAGCGTACCAAGGGCAACCATAAAGAAGTGCTGAGGGCCAACGTTGAATATTAATTGACCGTGGAAGTGGAGCTAGTCGGTTCCAGTTTATTTTCCTCCTCCTCCTCTCTTATCTTAAGGCGAGCGATGGGGCTTCGTGCTAGAAAAGATGACACAAATGTCCTGAGAGAAAAGCCTAAATTAATTTCCATGACTCCCAATGAGGTCAGGTCTCCAGGTCTAAACAAATCATACCATGAGGGTCTTCAGAAACGACAAAAGCTGAATCGCCGTAGAGGCTTTCCCAACAACGAGAGAGAAGAGGCCTCAGTGGGCTGAGGAGGATTAATTAAACATTTCCCAATTTCCAAGAAAGGGTAGAAAAACATCCTATAAATGAAAGATCAGCGAGATGAATGATGATCTCTTGGCCAATGTCTAAGGGGGCTTTATGGGAAAGCTTTGTAGACATAGTTTAAAAGGACGCCATCTTCACCAAGAGTCCAGATGGGTTCCCTAAGATAATAAATTCACACCAGTCTACTAACCTCCATTCTGATTTTGGCACAAAGAATCATAAGACATGCAATAAACTACATATCAGCAAGTCATCTGAGAGTCCCACATTAGATTCTTCCGCACAAAATTTAGAAAAGTCAGCTAAGTGGTGACATCGTCAGATGGCTAGCAAGTGCTTGGACGGCTCACCCCAGAGTCGTGATTAATAGGTGACTGTCAACCTGAGGGAGGGTTTTCTATTGTGCCATAGAACTATCAGTCCTTGGCCTCTTCTGCTAAACATTTGCTGGGACTTAGATGAGGACGACGATGGCGTGTTTATTAAATCAGCAGATGACAGGGAACTTGGAGGGAGAGATAACAGATTTCAGATCCCAGATCTGCTCAGGCAGTCTGAGTCAACGGGCCAAGACATAAATCTGCAACCCGAGGACCTGCCCTAGTCCACATGGATACACTCCCCTCCGCAACTTGAAAGAGCAGATGGAGAAGCCAGGAAAGCCTTCCCTGGGGGGTCAAAGACCCAGCTCCCTCCATTTCCACGACCAGACCACCAGCAACAAGTGGCCTTCTGGTCCCTTCTCGACCTGTTCTGCTCTGTGGTCAATAATCACATGCACCTCTTACGTTATCCCTTGGCTCTTGAAGGACTGACCCCCAGGATGACTCCTTGGTCCATTTTCTTCACACCCTGGCAGCCAGAGAGAAATCTCCAAATCTCAAACCACAGTTGTAGCCCCCAGCATTTTGTTCCCCTTCCTGGAGAAGAGCCTTTCTTGGGCCTTTCTTGCAATTTGCCTTGTGATGGGCCCAAAGAGAGCGTCCATCCTCAGGGACCATCTTCTTTGCTGTGAGAAGACACGCTGCCCTCTGTTCCGCAGGCTCCCCCTGATCCCCGATGTCATCTAAGGGTCCCAGCCCCTTAACACTGTGACTGAGATGACAAAGCTGGAGGGGTTCAAAGGCCAGCAATGCAGACGCTGGAAGAGCGAGAACCCAGATCCAATGAGATCATACACTCTGCCGTGAGAGACAGGAGTCTATCATGAGGGAACGGATCTTCTTCTCCTTGGTGCCGATTAGACCACGCTGGGTACCATGTGGGGAGGTAGCAATAAACTGAAATTTCTTTGGACAAGAATGGCTAGCAAGTTAAGAGGTCTGGAACCAATTAAATAAAACGAAAATTGACAAGTTTGAATTGTTAGCTTTGAAAAGATCCTAATGGTTATCCCAAAATTTTAGGTCTAGTATGTGAAGAAGGATTGGAGTTATTCTGAGACAAAGCCAGAACCCATATACAGGAAAGCGACAGGAAACCAGATTGATCAGAATCTCTAATCTGTCCAAGACTGGCTAGAACTACTTGGGACGTTCTGAATCCATCATCTTACTAGAAGTGCTCAGAAAGACACTGTCACCTGTGAGGTCACAGTTGGAATGCATGAGGCAGCTTGTTCCAAACCAGAAAATCTTCAAGGCCCTTTAAGTCCCAGACTTACTATGCTGGGACTACACATCTGATTCCACTGGAGCTCTTTGGTCTTAATTCTCCTCATCTACTATCCTGTGGATATATGGCAGAGAAGATACATGGCCTCTTTTTGCAAGGCCGGACAGAGGAAAATTGGGGAAGACCAAGATTAATTCTTCTTTGAAGATACAGCTGGTAAGTATCTGCTGGGGTCTCCAAAATTTTCCTCATCATTTGTAACAATCCATGTCCCCACCCTCGTTCCCTTGGGTTCTGTGAAATATGACTTCGATCCTGTCCCGTTATCAGACTTTGGATGACAGAGTCAGGTTCTCTCCCAAGCCTTCCTCTTCACAGATGGGAACCTCTCCAAGACACTGTGGCCAAGTCTAGTGGAGGGGGCCTGGCTTGCTCAGGCACTAAAGCCCACACCAGTGACCGACTGGCTCTGGTTGATCCTGGGATGAGAAAGGGAACTGAGGAGAAAGGGGCAGTAGTGAAGGTTGTGAGGTAGACGCCTCCATTTTCTGGGGTCAGCCTGTGACAATTCTACTCCTGGGTTTCCTTCATTCCTGGGCCCTTCACTCTGGCCCAGCAACCCCACAGTGACTCCCTGACTCTCTCCCGCTCCTTCGGTCCATTCTTCCCAGATAAGGACCCTGTCAGCACAGTAGCATCTCTGTCCAAAATCACACCTTTCACCTGAAGGAGGGCCATCTGGTTTAGTCAATGACCCTCAGACAAGAAGGTATGATTATTTTATTTGCAATCGTTATCATCCCTAGAATAATTTCCTCAAAACCTACAATGTTCATCTGGAAGGAATTCCCTTTAACAGATAAGGAAACAAGCCAAGATAAAGAATCTGAAGACTCAGCTAGTCTCAGAGCATGTTTTGGAGAGAACCTAAAATACGTGATGGGAGGTGGAACCAGGTGACCATAGGAGATCCTTTCAAGTCTAGGAGTTGACTCTTTGAATTTCAGTATTTCAAAGTACCATCTCGTAGGTCATATGGGACTGGCCCCAGGACCTAAGACACAATGTGAAAGTAGGTGAGGAAGTCCAGAGGAAATGTCTCTAAGCCTGGAAGTCCTAACTCTCGGGGACAAGAGCAGTACCCAAGGCCACCTCTCCCAGCCTTGGTTGTTATGGATTCTCAGTCAACGAGAGATTGAATGAAGCACATCTAAGCAGGAGGAGACAGCGGAGAAGAGACCTTGGAGGGAGACAGTCTATAAAGACCGGATACAAAACTAATAAAAGTCAACAGACAAGGCCACTTAGCACTGGAGCACACAGCTCTTCCCAGCTCCTTAGGCCCTGGGGGCCCAGAACAATGACTGACCCTCATTAAATAAATGCCAGTAGTTTTAGTTATCGAAAGCAGAAAATTATCAAATACTTTCTAGAAATATTCTTAGATGTTTTAATGTTCTGTTGTTGAGTTTTGCTGTTTAAAGCAAAATGCGCTCAGTTGTCTGGAAGATTCACTGATACCTTTTCCAGCGATATCTGACACGTGAGTGAACCAGGAGGCTCCAGAACACTCCAAGTCCTGCCACTTAGGCTGCCACCTCTTGAAGGGAAGGAAGTAAATCCCAAGAGGGCCTTCTCCTACATCCATTGCCTTACGTGTGTGTGTGTTTCCTGTTAAGTAAACCCACGGAGACTGCAAGGACCAGAGACCAATGCAAACCCCAGCAAACCCGTCCTGTCGGCTGCGGACAGGCAGCCTCCTCTGAGGCAGATTGGAGGTGAACGTCACTCACTGAATGTGCTCTCAGTGGAATGGGGGCAACCTGATCCAACCAAATCTCTCTGTTAAAAGTGAGTGCTAGGAAATAACACAAGGTGGACTGGCTAGTCAAGTTCAATTCCCTGTTCCAAAGCCACCATTTCTCTCGCTACGTCACACCAGCTCTTTTTTAAGGGAACTTCAGCACCTAAAGAGAGGGAAGTCTCCATCCATCCCCAAGTGTTGGAAGATGGTCCTTGAGTGAGAGATCGTCTTTAACAGGACCAGATCCAAAGTTGGTCCTGATCCAGGTTGGCCAATCTATAGGTTGGTCCCAAACCAGTGGGGTGATCTGGCATGAATTGTTCCACCCGCAGGTAATTAGTGGGTCAGCCTTTCTCTCCCATCAGAATTTGAATAAAAAACTATGGAGAGATGCTTGGGATGGATCCCAAGTAAGAAATGCTCCCTGCCCGTGCAGCCTACAGAGGAGTAGCTTTGAAGGCAAGGAAGTGCTGTGGCCCTAATTGCCATGATGTCATGTGATAAATGACAGAGGATGCCAAGAAACCACAAAGCTGGGTTTGAGCTTGGGAAGGGCTTTCAAGAGGCCAGTGTTTAATTTGAAAACTAAAACACAAATAGAACCATGAGAAAAGAGAAGAGAAGGTAGATAGAATCGTGTAGGGTGCGACCCACGTCAGTGGAGGGCTGGTGACTTGGGTAAGGTCCAAATAGAGAAGAGTGTAGGGTGTGCAGGGAAATGAGGTGAGACGAACAAAGGTCTTCTCCACGGGTAAGGAGGCTCTCTATCCTGAGAGAAAAACCACCAAAGAGTTCTAAGTCAAAAGGGATATGATTTCAAATTATTTTTTAAAGACTGTTTAATGTTCATCATCTCTAGCAATTAGAGAAATGCAAATTAAAACTACACTGAGATTTTTATCTCACTCCAGTCAGAATAGCAATTATCAAGAATGCAAGTAGCAATAAATGTTGGCAAGGATGTGGGGGAAAAGGTACACTCAAACATTCCCGATGGGACTGCAAATTGGTGCAACCACTCTGAACAGCATATGGAGGTTCCTCAGAAAACTGGGAATGGAGCCACCATTTGACCCAGTCATCCCACTCCTCGGTTTATACCCAAAGGACTTAAGATCAGCATACTACAGTGACACAGCCACATCAGTGTTCATAGTAGTTCAACTCATAATAGCTAAGCTATGGAACCAACCTAGGTGCCCTTCAATAGATGAATAGATAAAGAAAGTGTGATACACACACACACACACACACACACACACACACACACACACTGCATTATTACACAGCCATAAAGAATAATGAAATGATGGCATTTTCATCATTGGATGAAACTAGAGACTATCATGCTAAGTGAAATAAGTCAGTCCCAAATACCAAAAGCAGAATGTTCTCTCTGAAATGCAGATGCTAACATATAATAGGGGGGAGGGAAGAATAGAAGTTCATTACATTAGACAAAGGGGGATGGGGGATGGGAGCAGGAAATTCAGTGGAATGAATCAGACATCACTTTCCTGTGTTCATATATGAACACTGACCCGTGATATTCCACATCGCGGACAACCACAAGAATGGGATCCTAATTAGAATAAGTTATACTCCACGTATGTATGATATGTCAAAATATACTCTGCTGATGTGCATACCTAAAAAGGACAAATAAAAATCAAATTTATAAAAAAAAGATCAAATCAAATCAAATTTATAAAAAAAGTTGCAGAATGAAGAAAAGATAGGAGAGGCAAGCACGGAGGATACACAACTGGAAACCCTGTGCAGCGACATGGAAGAGATCGCATGGTGTGGACTGGTGGCAGTGGGCGGGGGGAGAGGGAAGAGGAGATGGCCTGAGTTAGGAGTGGGTTCAAAAGGAGTCAATGGTGGCTGGAGTTTGGAACCAGTGCGAAGGAGGTTTCCAGATTCAGCAATGGGTGGACAGCCGGTTCCCCATTTCACAGCAAATTGAATATTTTATAAATGTCAATCAAATCACCTCACTCTGCTGCTTAAAACTTTTCTCTAACTTCCTAAGTTAAAAAAAAAAATAAATGCATCCACACTTCCTCCTCTGCTCTTCAGGCTCTGGCCTCCGCCTGTCCCTGGCCTAAGCTCAGGAAGCTTCTCCTTCGGTTCACCCTGGTAGGTCATCGCTCAGCTCCCGGGTCACACCAGGCTCCTTTCCCTGGTGCCCCCCCAGGGGCCCCCTCTGCCTAGAGTGCTTTTTCCAGTTGGGACCACGTGACTGGCTCCTTCTCGTCATTCGGGTCTCAGACCCAGCACTGTACAGGACCAGACAGGGGCCTGAGGCGAAAGGGAAAACATGTCCCCCACGTGTCCCCCACGTGTGCTTGCGTGTTTCTTTGACGTTGATATTTTCCCAGGACATTCAAGTAGTTGAAAAGATACTGAAAAATTGAAAAGTATTTTTAAAACTTCCATAATTATTTTAGGTTTAAAAATTTGGGCTACACCAAAACCAGAATTTGTTGTTCTCTTACTTTCCTGGCTTCAAAAGAAACAAGCTCATCGATAATATTTTCATAATCATCTTCTTTGCTTACCTCATTTTCTATGATATGAATATTTGACATCATCTCCTGTCTGAGTGATGATCTTAAAATATTTTTAGTTATCTTCACCTTACCTTTTTTACTTAAACTTTTAATGTTTGGGGCCTTGATTTTTTTTTTTTTTTAACCATGGCTTTGAAACAGTACTCAGTTACTGAGATGGTGTTGCTTCCTTGAATTCTGTACTCAGGAGCTTCAGGTCATTGTGCCCCTGCTCATCTTGAAGGCCACGTCCCCCAAGAGATCTTCTCTGACCCTCTGCCCAAAGTAGGCTTCCAGGCCGGGGGTGTGGCTCAGTGGTACCCCACTTGCCTAGCTTGTGTGAAGCCCTGGGTTCAATCTTCAGAACTGTTCAAAACAACAACAAAAGTAGCCTCCCTACACACCCGTCCAGTTACCGTCTCTTCCACTGGGTGAGTCTTAATGGCGCTGCACTCTAAAGGATCTTAGCTTTTAAAGGGTTTCTTCGTTTCCGCCTCACACCCCAACAGAAACCCCGAGGCTGTGCCCGTCTGACCCCTTGCAGTGACCACAGCACCTAAAACAGCCGCTGGCACAGGTGTGATGATGAGTAGTGGACCTAGAAATGGTTCTCGAACCCACGGGCTTCACAGAACGTGTGGGATGAAGACGAGCAGAGGAGGCAGAAATGGCCATGTTTCAGGAACAGGAAGAGGAGGTCACCCAGAGGTCGCTGAGCCCAGGGAGAGAAGCAGCGGAGGGCGGGAGGAAAGCAAGAGTCTGTCCCCAGAGGGGGAGGACGTGGCCAGCGTGCTGCCAGGAGTTCCCCAGACGGGGGCTGAGGAACATCTCCTGAATTTCACCAGAGATGAGCCTATACCCTAGCACAGGCGGTTTCAGCAAAGAACTATGGGTGGGGGCCAGATGGCCGAGGACTGAGCACCAGGGTGGGTCCTAGGAGGTGGAGATGTGGTGACGGCTCAGGATACTTGGCCCTCTGGCAGAAGCAGGGCAGCGGGCTTTCAGAGGGGACGACCTCATCTTTAAGTTGGGAGAGACTGGAGCATACTTAAACACTGATGCCAAGAAAAGAGAGGGATAAGGAATGATAATACAAAATGGGGACCATTTATATTTGGTTATCTCAAACAAGTAGGTGTGGCCGAAGCCAGCACAGTGGTGGAGGAATCCGCTCGGAGGAGGATAGAAAGTTCTTATTCTACTGTGCAAGTGAGAAAAGATGATGATAGTGAATAGATATGATGACAAAAAATAAATGGTGCCCTTTCTAATGGCTTCTGTGTGTGAGAGAGAGACTGGAAGTGAGATCGATGCTGAGGATGAGGAGTGAGGTGGCTGGGTAGGAGGCTTTGTTCATTAAAAAAAAAACACTTATTGTGGTCAAAGCACACAAAGAACCCTGCCACTGGGCCGTTCTTATTTCAGTACAGCCAGACGGATAATGCACAATGAATTGAACAAATAAGTTATAGAAGAGCGTAATAAATTCTATAGTATAACACGCACATGAGAAAAGAGATCAGGGCAAGGGAAATGCAGAGTGCTGCCGGGTGGGAAGGATATAGAAGGCAGGCTGCCATTTCACGTAAAGAGGCAAATGTAGGCCTTGAGAGTTAGCAGTCATTGGATGAGTATTAGCGGGCTGGAGTACCGCGACGGAGTTGGCCAGGGGGTTATCTGGGGACAGAGAACCTAAAGAGGAAGAGGAAGGCTAAGGCATTTCATAAGTTTCTTATTGCTGCTATAACAAGTTAGCATGAACTCTGGGCTTTAAAACAGCACAATAGTTTATTCTCTTATAAGTTCACAGGGTTAAAGTAAAAAAAAAAAAAAAAAAAAAAAAAAATCTCAAATTCCATCATCTAAAGCATCTTGATGGAGCAGAGATCAAGTGAGATTCTGAACATGCTCAATCCTGAGGCAAAATTCCTCTTCACTATGGACCTAGGAAACACTGGGAAGGCACAATCCAGCAGCAGACATTCCCACCCGAAAAAGGGACAAAAGACTCGCTGCACCTAAACAATCATGAACTCCAGTGAAGAAACTGCCATTCGTTTCAAAGCCCGAGTCATTTGTGGCTGGGACCTCTCTGGACCTCTCGGGAGCCTTCTGGTCATCTTTCCTGCCGCAGTCCCGCTGCAGCAAAATAACCGGGGGGTGACGAATAACTTGTGTACGTTGATGCAGCAGGAATAGGAGCCGTTTATTGTAGGATCTGAGCGATATTTATACATTTTACACAGCTTATCTAATTAGCATAAAATAGATACAGCAGTCAACCAATAAGGAATCTCCACACTTAATGGCTCGCTTTTGTTACTTCACAAACCACTCCCTCTGGCATTTGGCCCAGCGCCATGCAGACTTGTTTACAGACTTTAACATTTCTCTGGCAAAATAACAGGTGCCAATCTGACTTGTTTACAGACCTTAACACTTTCCTTTTTCCCTGCTGTGACTTAAAGACCCAAACAGAACAATTATAGAGGAGGAAAAATTGATTTGGAGGCTCACGGTTTCGAGGTCTCAGTCATTGGACAGCAGGCTCCGTTCCTTGGGGCTCCAGGTGAGGCACGACAACATGGCAGAAGAGTGTGGTGGAGGGAAGCAGCTCACTGATGATCAGGAAGCCCAGAGACTCCACTCTCCTGATACAGAATATGCACCCCAAAGCCACACCCCCAATGAACCACCTCCTCCAGCCACACCCCACCTGCCTCCAGTCACCACTCAGTCACTCCCATCAGGGATTAATTCACTGATTGGGTTAAGGCTACACCCCAATCATTTCTCCTCCAAACCTTGCATTGTCTCATGGTGAGCTTTTGGGGACACCTCACATCCAAACCATAACAGGTGGTATATGTCTGTGGCCAACTAGTTTTCCCAGCCTGTGTTTTTCTTGTAGAATTTTAGGAGTCCTTTCATTTTGTCCGACCTGACAGTGTTTGTGCCAGTATAACAGTCAAAAACCTTGTGCGTCTCCTATAATGTCATGGAAATCCACCCCTTCAGACCACAGGTCTTTCTCAAATAATCGAAGCTCTATCTCTGGCTTCTGCGGAGCCCCTAAAGGGATCTTTAAGGAAGTGTATGATTTGATCATGAAAGTTGGCTAGGCAAGTCCCACATCTATAGGGCAGACCATCAGGAAGGACCCACTGAAAGGTTCAGAAGGAACACAAGTTAGCCCACAGGTAAGTTCTGAAGGCCCTTCGGTTGATTGAATTGGGGCCCAAGATGATCTGCAATAATCCTTCTTACTGAAGTCAGATGGTTAGAGGCTGTAGTCCCACCTACAGAATGCCCTCACAGCAATGCCTAGGTCAGTGCTTGACTGGAAAAACCAGGACTATGGTTCATCATGTTGACAAACTGACCACGGCTGTCCTCAAGATTCAGCAAAGAGACCAGCGGGGCTGCCCAGGTGTGCGAGCAGAAGGAGACAAGGGCAGAGCAATTCCAGAGGCCTGAAGTGTGGGAGGCTGCAAGCCACTGAGAAGGAGGAAAGGCTCGGAAACCATCAATTCAGAGAATACAAAGACCCAGTTAAGGTTGAAAAGTGTGAATTTAGAGTCTGCCGGTTGGTGTGATAATGCAATTTTCTTTGGCAATTCAGGAGTCCATGTTTAAATAAGATGAAGACACTTAGACCAACCCAAGTGATCCAGGGTGGACATAACGACAACAGCAACTAAAGATAATGAGAGCAAGGAGTTTAATTGGTGAGAAGGGAAATGTGGAAACACGGAACCAAGAAGTCTAAGCCGGATGGAGGGGAGGAGCTGAGCTTCAAGGGACTGACGGACAGTAAGGACAGGGGACCACGTGGCCAAGTCATGCAGCGTAGGAGTGATTGTGCAAGAGAACTGGAAAATTAAGAGGGCCCAGCGGATGGTGGGGCTGTCCACGCTGTCCCAGGGCTGGACCGGTTGTGGGTTATGATGTGGTCCCAGGTGGCACTTGGGAGCCAAGGGCCAGTGAGGAGCAGAGGCAGCAGCCATTCTCCAGGTGAAAAGCAGGAGCAGAAGCCCAAGCTGGTGACTTCACCGAAGGAAGGACATTTGTTAGAAGGACAGAGTGACAGTAACAGGAGGCAGAGATCTGAGGCAAAATGGAAGTGAGTAGGGGTTTCCTCCCCACCTCCAGGCAGCGTGGAGTCAGAAAACGAGGATCGGCCCCAAGAAAAGGGCCCAGGGGGCCTCGGTGTCCGCAGGACACAGCCTGGTGCTGGAGGGAAAGTCTGAGAAGGTCGGAAGTGAGTTTCCTGGGGACCAGCAGAAGGCCCGAGGGAGGTCTGTGGGAGGTGGCCAGGCAGATGGTACAGGGCCCCGGATGACAGCGCTGACGGTGGGGGCGGGGGGCCTGGGGGCTTACAGGTGGTGAGCTTTCTAAAAGAGTAAGTGACACAGTCCCCGGACACCGTGGTCTTGGGCATCCAGGCCCAGGGGGTATTTCACCTGCAA
This sequence comes from Callospermophilus lateralis, assembly GCF_048772815.1. NCBI lineage: Eukaryota > Metazoa > Chordata > Mammalia > Rodentia > Sciuridae > Callospermophilus > Callospermophilus lateralis. The sequence goes on from NC_135308.1 coordinate 11,129,703, forward strand.
AGCCCTCGTCTGCTGATGAGTAGATGCTGACCTCACCAGAGGAAGACGATAGTCGAAAGCGTGGACACGGGCTCCGGGGCAGCCCGATGCTGTCCTGTGGTGGTGGACTTTAAGAAGATGGAGGACCCCACCCCCATATATAGCTGACCACTTGAAAATCATACTGTGAGATACTCCATGGAAATCAATGGAAAGACAGGTCCATCTGGTAACTACACCATGGGACAAAGAACCGTTATTGTAAGCACATACGCACATTTTTCTATTTCTCCCTGGGTGCTCTCGATATTAGTGTGAAGACGAAGTGAAGCTGTCATGAAAATCCAAGGGAGATCAGTGAGGAAGGAAACCAGCGGGGAGAGGAGGGAAATACTGGAGAAGGATGCTGGTCAAATCTTATTGTTCTATTGTGTGTGTGTATGAATATGTAACAAGGACTCCGACTACAACTATAAGGCACCAAAAAAAAAACATGGGGGATGAAGGAAGTCGAAGCTATGAATGCAGAGGAAGAAAAGTGCTACCCATGGATACCACGTAGAAAGTAACTGCAAACACTTACTGAACCTTACTTCCATGCTAATCACGGCTCCAGTGCTTGACACGCCATTAACTCAGTTAATCTAAACAATTCTATGGGCCAGGTGTGGTGGTGCACACCTGAAATCTCAGTATTTAGGAGGCTGAGGCAGGAGGATCACAAATTTGAGGCCAGCCTCAACAATGTTGCTAGGCTCTAAGCAACTTAACTTAAAAAGATACAAACGGCTGGAGATGTAGTTCAGTTGTTTGAGCACCCCTGGGTTCAGTCCCCAGTAATGCAAAATAAACAAACAACCCAGTGAATAGGTACAAACATTTTTCCCTTTCTGCAGATGGTATTGCAAAACTTATAGAAGATGGTGCTAGGAGTCAAACCCAGAGTCCACACTTTTTTTTTTTTTTTTTTTTTTTTTTTGGTGCCAGGAATTGAACTCAGGGGCACTCAACCACTAAGCCATATCCCCAGCCCTATTTTATTTAGAGACAGAGTCTCACTGAGTTGCTTAGTGCCTCACTAAATTGCTGAGGCTGGCTTTGAACTCGAAATCCTCCTGTCTCAGCCTCCCAAGCCACTGGGATTACAGGAGTGGGCCACCGCACCCAACCAGAGCCCACACTCTTAATCCCCATCTTAAACTACCAACGCCAAAAAGAGACAGAGAAGGAACGGAAGGAATAGCTCTAGAGAACATCAATAATTGAGAGGACACTGCAGATAAAATACAGAAAGTGAACATTTTGGGATATACATGTAAAGGATCCTAAATAAAACTATCCTAAATATTTTAACATAAGTTTGTAAAGGCACCTTGCTTTCCTGCCTTTCAGTAGTTTATTTCTAAAAGTAAATGAGGGAGGAAAAAAGAGTTCAATTTAGCTGTGTTTCAATTAATGGAAGTTTTGCGGTATCCGCTTAATGGGTTAATAAAAGCAGGCTGAGCCTTGGGAAAATTTCCTCTGGTCTTTCTGCATTTCCACCAGAAATTTTTTATTTAAAAAATAATAGTCACCATAATGATAGTAGTTGTTCTTATTTTCTAAAGTGGACTCCTTGGCCTGCGCGGCTGGAGCGGCCGCGGAGACTGGATCAGGGCTTGCTTTGCCCTCTCCTGGGTCACGAACATGGACGGGGGACTTCAGAAAAACCTTCATCCAATCTTTTTTCCAAATTAAATCAAGAGCATTGATAATTAGTTTCTATCCAAGACATCTAGAGGGAAATGAGAGAGACTGGGAAGGCCGTGAGCCGCTTTTACTTCTTCATTAATATTTGTTCCCAAATGCAGGTCAAATAAACCACACTCACAGTTTCAAATGAGTTGCTTTAAAGCTGATGAATTTATTTTCCTCTCGGGATTTATACCACCCGTGGTGGCTAATTATTCCCACAACACTCCCTTCTTTTACTTGAGGTTTTAGTCGAACAAAGAAAATAAAGAGAGGCTCCCTAGGAACTGAACTCCATTTTGCTGCAGAATCCTCACCACCCAGGCAGTCCCCTGACCACAGCTCTCCTGGCTCAGACAGAGACTTTGGTGAGGGCCCTGAGATCAAGGCTTTCAGGCCCCAGAAACACAGCTACAGGCCGAAGCCTGCAGGAGCAGCGGGTGCAGATGCCCGCATGACCGTCGCCATGGTGGTCTTCCTTAGTTGGCCCCTCTGGTGGTCAACTGTACGGGGCCTCGCAGTAAGAAAGAACCCAGAGGCCGAGACAGAGCTGGCCTCCAGCTGGGCCTCCCCCTCCCCTGTCTCAGGGTTGTGAAGTAACCCCGCAGCTCAGAATGCCACTGCTCACCTGCATCAGAGTCAGGAGCCACACAACTGGTTTTCACCCCCACAAAGGGAGTGGCATTGAGGCCCAGGCCTTGGGGGTGTGCACCCCCCAGAGGCTAAGCGCAGTGACCGGAGGGAGCTTTGCCCTCAGCAGGAAACAACCACAGCACCCGGCAGGAGGCAGGAAGCGAAGACAGTGGTGGTGGGCGACCTCTGAGCTCAGGCTTAGGCCCCTTAGGCCCCCGGGGGAAGTTTTTGATGTGTGGTAGCACAGTGTCCCAGGGGATCCAGGGGGAGCCCCCAGCCTGGGGAAGCCAAGCCGCGGGGTTCACAGGGAGAGTTCCAGAGAGCAGAGGGCCGCACACAGAGAGCCCTGGGGACCTGCCAAGTCCCCGGGAAGTGCTCAGGGGGATGCCGTGAGCAGATGACCAGAGGCCTGGAAGAGATCCACAGGATTCACAGATTAGCAGGAGTGGAGCCTGCTCCAAACACCAGGAGAGAAAATCTCTCTGAAAAGGGTCTCGCCTCGCTACTGGAGGAAGGTGACTCTTAGAATAAACACGGCGCCCGTCTCATCTAAACAGGCTAAAAGCAAGACCCGGAGGATCACACTGCTTGGAGGATCTTAACTGTGCCCCAGAACAGAGCTCAGCGCTACTCGTTGGAATGCAAGAATATCTAGCACCAAGAAACGTGCGATTTACCACGCCTGACGTCCAGTCAAAAATCACCAGGCGGGACATACACCACACATGTTGAGGAGAAAAACAACGACGACAATCGAAACCGACCCAAAAACGACACAGATGACCGCATTCAGTGGAGAAGAAAATCAGGTTTTTGTGTCCGTAGTGCATGTACGCAACCTGCTCAGGAAAGACAGAATGGAATAGACGGAGACATAGAAGACATTTTTTAAGCACCCACCGTGAAATAGCTACAGAAGGAATACCACAGAACTACTAGAACGAATGAATCATTCTGGCTAAGTTTCAGAATGAAAACATTCGTACGCGAAAATCAATCGCACTTTCATCAGCAGCAATGAACAATCAGAGGATGAAATTGAAAAGCGATGCCCTTTTACGACAACCACAAAAAATATGAACTACTTGGAGAGAACCCCGACAAAAGGATTATCTCTTGCTCTATTTCTCCATCTCCGTCTGTCTGCCTCTTCCTCTCTCTTTTTCAGGGCCCCCAATACCCCCCTACTCTAATTAGGGCTTTGCTCTCTGCCCAGCCTCCCTTCTGTCCCCCGGCCTGAAGTTTACCCCAAGGTCTCATTTCTTTCTGACCAGCTCTGACATTGCCATCAGGACGAGGTCCTCTCTGCATCTGACCCAGAGTCTCTAAAGCACCATCAGACCCTTGATGTACCGTGAGGGTCAACCTCCCGCCAACTTTACCTACTCACCTTGATTGGCGCGTCGTCTTCTGGCTCAAGGCATAGTACCAACACCTCCTCCCATTACTTAGACTCGAGGCCTCCAAGAAGAGGGTGGAGGAGAAAAAGAGGGAAACACCTCTTACCTAGTGTAGTGTGGGGTTTAGATACGAGGTGTCCCCCTAAAGCTCACGTGTGAGGCAATGCAAGAAAGTTTAGAGGTGACGTGATCTGGTTAGGAGAGTTTCAACCTAATCAGTGCATTAATCCCCTGATTGGCATTAATTGGGTGGTACCTGTAAGCAGGGAGGGTGTGGCTGGAGGAAGTAGGTCCCTGGGAGCACCCTTTGGGGTTTATATTTTGCTCTTGATGAGCAGAGTGTTTCTCTCTCTCTCTCTCTCTCTCTCTCTCTCTCTCTCTCTCTCTCTCCCCTTCCTGGTGCCAGGTCCTGAGGGGCTTTCTCTGCCTGATGTTCTGCCTCATCTGGGGCCCAGAGCAATGGAGTCACCATCCATGAACTGAGACCCCTGAAGCCATGAGCCCCCAATAACCTTTTCCTCCTCTAAAATCATTCTTGTCAGGTCCTTTGGTCACAGCAGTGAGAAACCTGAGGAAAACACATAATCGGCTGAAATGCATGAGGAGATGAACAATCCCCCTTAACACATAAAAAAGTCCTTTAGGAATCAATTAAAGTAAGGACACTCCTTTGTCCAGGGAAATGACTCCCTTGGTCATTGGATGCTGTGTTCGGGCAGCATCGGACCTTAGCTTTGGCCTGGTCTCCTGAGGCAGCACTCACTGCATCACTCCCTGATGAAGAAGGTCCCCTCACTGGCCACAGGCATTTGAGGCTGTCCTTTATCTGGGTAGGCTCACCCCATTACCCCCCAAATGACTCTATTCTGATGAGACATTTCTCTGCAGATCCTCCAGACATACTGGGTGCTGAGGTTTGGATACAGTTTGTCCCCACCGTGGTTCCTGTGCTGGAACCTGGTCCCCAGTGTAATAGCATTGGGGTGGCAAAGCCTTCTAAGGAAGATAATTAGGTCATGGGGGCACCACACTCAGAAGCGATGAATATAGTTATCCAAGGATGGGCTCCTTCCCAGGAGAGCAGGTTATTGTAAAAGAATGAGCCTGGTTCCTCCCTGTCTCCTGCTTCCTCTCTCAAGGTATGACCTCTCTCGTGTGTGGTCCTACTATATGGCCATCTGCCATGTTATGAGGCAGCCAGAAGGCCCTAACCAGAGGCCACAGCTATGATTGCCTCATCTTGGGATTTTGCTCTGCAAAACCATGAACCAAAACAAACCTCTTCCCACAAAGAACCCAGCCTCAGGCATTTTGTTATAGCAACAGAAAACAGACTAAAACACCAGGCCAGTTCCCAACTGTCTATATTTAGCTCAACTTGACACTACCGTCTGAAATTTTTATCCTTCTCTCTCTCTACTCAAATTCCCTAGATCCTTAAAAGCCTTAGCTTGTCCACTTCCTCTCTCCAGCTACCCCAGCATTAACTGTTGGCACCCTACATTTTACTGTTTATTCAAAGATTCCACTTTATCGTTATCTTATTGAGGAGAAAGACCACAATCCTTTGTGAATCAGAAGGACTGACATTTATATCCCCCATGCTTATCAAAATGCCTGGCATACAGTAGTTCTTAAAAAGATGCCAGTCAAATGAATGATTATCTAACTTTTAAATGGAAAATGTCTGGGGGAAATATAGTGTGGAAGGAACAAATTGGGATCTAATCCTTGTGATGCAACCTCAAACAAATTACAGGATTTCCCAGGGCTCAGCTGCCTCCCGGGTAGAACAGGCACACTGACTGACACACGTTGGCTGCCTTTACTATGGATAACAAGTGCAAAGCAACTCTATATTTTTTTGCACTAGATGGTGGACCTGGGCTAGTAAGGCACACAGGGAAATGGCTGTGGAGGAAAGGAATGGAGTCCAAAAGGAGAACGCATCTGGGGGAAAGTAGACAGAACTGCATCAGGAGTATACCCATCGGAGTTCCATGGTGCAGGAAGCAGATGTCAAGGCGAAATCAGAAGCATCAGAGGTGCATTCTAGCCTCCCTCCTTCCCAGGGAATTGCAGGTCCTCAGTACCCCATCTCCTGGGCACCCCAGGACCACCCACTCCTTCTTTCACACTCTCAGATCTGGGCCCTTCCTGACTGATTAACAATAAGGATTGTCACTCCCGGGGAGAATGCAGTCTTCTGGCCACAAGGGGCCTTAGCCTGAGTCCCTCCTGCCTGTGGGGTCAGGTGCCCTGAGAGCTGAGAGCTGAGAGCTGCCGCCTTCAGCTCGGCCTAACGTCCCTGTGTTGTTCAGCTCTTCATGGGTAGAACCGAAATACCCGACAAGAACAGCCGAGAGGAGGGAAGATTCACTTTGGCTCATGGTTTCAGAGGTTCAAGCCACGGTCTCTGTGGGCTGCGAGGTGGGAGCATGCTGGGGAAGGGCATGGGCGGGGGGCCGGGGGGCGGGGGAGCTGCCCAGCTCGTGGGAGAGACAAAAGAGAGACTCTCCAGGGCATTCTCCCAGCGACCCCTTCCTCTGTGAGGTCCCACCTCCCCACAGTCCATCAAGCCTCGAGGCTTTCTACCCATCAAATGGATTAATCCACTGGTGAGGTCAGCGCCCTGAGATCCAGTCGTTGCCTAAAAGCCCCACCTCTGAACCTTGCTGAATGGGGGACCATGCTGTCAACACATGAGCTTTTGGGGAGCACTGCAGATCCTAACCACAACAGCCTCACGGGCTGAGTCTGGAGGGCCCAGTCTGGTTTGACCCCACGTTCCCTCCGCCAGCTGGCTCTGAGGCTGGCTCCTGGTGGTCAACTGAGCAATGGCTTTATCGAGAACCAGCCATCCGTTTTAGTGGACCGTCTAAATTCATATATAGAAAAACATATTGACTAAAGAAGAAAATGATCTGTGGTGAGAACTTTGCCCACAAAGAGAACAACCTTACCATTCTTCTGCAGAATAACTTGTCTGCTGAGAGTCTCTGGTGGATTGGAAGTATCTCTTTTCCAAGAACAGGATCTTTAAGTTTGCAAAAACCAAGATTTCACTGAGCAGATCTTCCCACAATTGAGAAATATTTGTCCTAAAATTCCTTCAAACCCCCATCTTTTACATGAAAATTTCCCCCGAATCTTCCAAGAACCCAGGATGAATTCTTTGTCAGAGCTGGAGTTTTCGGTGTCTGTACTTGTCCTTTCCCAGCCAATTCCACAGCAGGGCATGCAAGAGAGGAAATATCTCTAACCCAGCAGCCTGAGATGGGAAGCTGCCCACCCACCGCAAGCCCCAGGGAGCACAGGCTGTATCACATCATGTCCATGACACACGCACATACATAATGCAACACGACGTACATATATTATAGGTAATATACACTAGAGCACACCACATATTGTGTTCCCTGACTTACAAACGGCCTCAATATTAACAGCCCACACCTTCACAGGGATTCCATGTCTTCCTCTTCCCCTAAGACCTCCCCGCAGCTCCTAATGTGAGACAAGAGTCCCTCTAGCCAAAATTTACACTAGCACATAAAATAGGAGTTGAACAGATATATGCACAAGTGAACCGATCCTATTAAACTATCTATAAACCTATCAGCATACTAATTCTAGAGGCATGGGATAATTATCTGCATCCCACATTGTCAAACAGTTTCCAGGAACAGTCATTTTGTGTTCTAAATAAGTGACTTTGAACATGACCTTTAGTTCTTTTATAGGTGCTTATAACATATGATATCCGGTAACATTCCAAGAAACGTGTTTTAAATGACATAAGTAGCAAGCAGATTGCTAGCTTCATTTTACAGGTGAGAATGTGTGTGTGGCGGGGCGGGGGGTGGGGGTAGAAAGCAAGAGAAACTAAAAGAACTGTCCCGAGACCCAGAGAAGGTTTTTCTTCCCCTGCCTTACCAGCATGAGCCCAGGTGTCAGATAAATAAGCAAAGAAGTGTGTGTGTGTGTGTGTGTGTGTGTGTGTGTGTGTGTGTAGAGAGAGAGAGAAAGAGAGAGCAGGAGGAAAGGAGGGGAGGAGAGGGGAGAAGGGGAGGAGAAGGGGGAGGAGGAGGAGGAGAGCTCACCTTGTCCGGAAGAAGGCACTTCACCACCCTGTGCATTCCTGAAAACCTGACTTTGGGTGGGTGGAGGGGGTACTGGGGATTGATCTCAGGGGCACTCGACCACTGACCACATCCCCAGCCCTATTTTGCATTTTATTTAGAGACAGGGTCTCACTGTGTTGCTCAGCACCTCGCCCTTGCTGAGGCTGGCTTTGAACTCAGGATCCTCCTGCCTCAGCCTCCCAAGTGCTGGAATTACTGGTGTGCACCACTGTGCCTGGGCCAGAGTCCTAACTTTTAGACAACCTCTGCTTTAGCCAATTGTGAACATCCACTTATGTTTCAACACAGGAATAAGAGGACACAAATCCAAAGGGATGTTTCCATTGCTATGTATCTGTCACTCGACCAAGAACCTCCCAGCTGGAGGAGTATCCAAACCCCCAAAGTTTCCTTCCTGGCCCCTGCCCTATCGGTGCTGGGGAGAGGCCGCTGAGTTCTCTCCAGGTGCCCCTCCAGCCTCCCCCCACCAGCTGCCTTTAGGTAGAGCTCCTAGAAGGAGGCGTTCCTTTCTCCCTGTCCCTTGCATTCTTTCTTAATAATGCGTCCCAGGCGTTGCGTTTCAGGCTAGCATACGTGGCCATGGCCGTGTGGGTTACTTCCAGGCCCAGCTATTACCAGCGAATGCGGTGACATTAATATGAGTAAATGCAGGAAAAGGGATGAAATAAAACATATCCTATTGAAGGAAATGAGGGCTCCTCGAGAAAGGCAAACACGCATAGGAAAGGACGTGGGCATATCAGGATACAAATGGGACCCCGGGGACCCGGGATTCCACAGGCATGATGCTATGGAAGTATTTGATACTGGAGTAAGCACCTGCAGATATGAATTACATCCTTGTTCAGACCACGAACATTGCAGTACTGACATCTCAGGAAGCGCTTATGTTAGATTTCAAATCCCCCTGCCCCCTGCAAAAATAGCCAATAAATCCATCAGCGACAAAGGACACCAGCTAAAAGGCTGAACGAGCCACCTCTCCCTCCCCAGAGAGGCTGCCACCCCTAATTTATTGGGGGTTTCCCTAGTCACTCACACCTCTGACCATGGGACACAGGCAAGAGGAGGTGGGCTGTTAACACCTTCAGTGCTGGACTCGGGGAGAGGGCAGCTGGGCTTCTGGGCGTGTCTCCACACCTACTCTGTTTTTATATCGAGACACAGGATTTGCACATTTTTGTAAGGTGCATTATGCTAATTTGATACATGTGTACAATGTGAGATAATCAACTCAGGGCACTAAGCACCTCCCGCCTTTGGAATTTCCTGGTGTCTCCTGAAAATTGCTAGGACCACCCTCCTCACACCCCCCACCCCCTGAACTCAGTTGTCCCAGTTACAAAATGGAAGAAAAATGCTTCTCTCTCTCCGCGGAGAGTGACAGAGCTGTGGGCCATGTCCAATTTTACTCGGTTGTAATAATGGCGGCTCTCTAGTCATTGTTTTGTAAGTGGCAAATCAGAGGCACAGTGAAAGACTTTCCTAATAAGAAAGGGGACAATGTGAAATCTCCAATAAAATAGAATGACTGATTTAAAAAAAAAGTCTGTGCTACATCAAAAGAGAGAAGAAAGACTTGGAAGAAATGTGCCAAAATTGGAATAACGGTTATCTTTGGAGGCAGAGTTAGTTCTGTCTTCTTTCCTGCATGTCCCAAATAGTAGCCCTAGTGTGATGGTGAACGTGTGTTCCATCTGAGTAGGCCCTGGGATGCCAGCAGGTTTGCTGGAACATTATTCTGGGTATGTCTGTGAGGGTGTTTGGGGGTAAGATTGACATACGAATAGGTAAAGAAAACTGACCACCCCACTGTGGATGGGCCTCATCCAATCAGTTGAAGGTATGCTAGGAAAAACATCCTGCTGAAGCGGGAATTTCTCTACCTGATCATCTTCGAGCTGGGATACTGGTCTCCTCCTGCCTTTGATCTCAGACTGAACATATATCATTGTCACTTCTGGGTCTCCAGCTTACTGAATGCAGATGTTGGGACTGCTTGGCTTTCATTAATTGCAAAAACCTTATGCTAAATCTCTTCACATATGCGCGTGTGTGTACATACACACACACCCGCACGCACACACACACACCTATTGGTTCTGTTTCTCCAGAGATCCCTGATTCATTCAACTTGTTTTCCACCTTTCCTATCTTCTCTACTATTGTTTCTATAATTAGAAAACAATTTTTAAAAATTATCTATGCAAATTGAAGAACAACCATGTAAAGGAACCTAACAGAATGAATCCCCCTGAGAGCATGAGTATCTCATCCCAGGTTTAGTTTGGATATTTATTCTTGCCACATAAACCCTAAGGCACCTCAAGAGTATAAACGTCAATATTGTTTAGATTGCATCTCTCAAAGCCTTTCCTAGTTCCTAAACATGGTCCATGTGTAACATTCTTGCACTGGAAATGAAATCAGACTTGATTCTATACCTGCCTTCCTCTTCTTCAGAGATTTTTGAATCAATAAAAGCAAAAATATTAGAAGATGGGTTTCAACAAAAACTTGTTGGATACTGCACGGTGGGGCTGCCTGGGCACTGACATAGTAGTAATGAAATACTGAATATCTGTTTTGAACCTCCTAAAGACTGCATGCTTTACTGTTAAGCATCCTTGGAACCACCCCGTGTTTCAGGTGCATCCACCCCACTTACACGAGAGCAACTCTGCAGGCTGAGGAATGGGGACCCACGGAAGGCCCTGTGGGCTAGCAGGTAGCAGAGCCGGGGCCTCTCCTCCCAAGTCCTGAGCTCTTTCCTACGAAGTGAGACACTGGGCGCTTGAGGAGCTGCCGTCAGCCGAGACGGATACCCAGGAAGCGACACAGGATCTAGGATGAAGCATGAACTCTGAGTGGTGTTTTCAACGACTTCCATCCATTACAGCAAGTCTCATCTGACTTGTTCCATTTTAAAAACCGAAGTTCAAAGTTGGGAAATAATTCACCCACGTAGTTAGTGGCAGCTCCAGCAAAAAGTCCTGGAATGATGGCTTGTGTTCCTAATGAGGCATAAACAGAGACGGAGCCGCGGCCCAAGAAGCTGGGTCTCCAGGAGGCCTGAGTGAACTCAGGCGGGCCCCTCTGCCCAGATGTTCGGCCACAGCGGAGTGTAATGATTCAGGGGGGAGCAGCTTGTGTTTGATTGTTGACTTTTATTAAGCCTTTACGAAATCAGGGCTTCTCTTCAGAGTCCTTAACGCCATTGATTCCTTGTGGTTAGAGTGCCAAGAACCGAATGTTCTCTCCTAGTTCTCATCCAGAGCAGGACTGAGGAAGTGAGGAGAGTGTGGGAAGAGAAAGAGGAAGAAGAGAAAGGGAGCGGAGAAGAGAAGGGAGAAGAACAGAGGGGGATCTATTTTTGCCTCATTCAAGTTCATTGCTATCATTACCTACCACTGCCGGGGAACTTCCTAAGGACTTGGGTCTTGGCTTCTGTGACTCGAGTCTCACAAACACACAAACGGACTTGAAAGCAGAATTTGCTGTTGTTCTGGATAATGAATTTGGCATTGACTTGCTCAGGGTCACACAGCTAGGTGGTGGAGCTGGGGTCCAAATCCAGGTGAGTCGGACCCCAGATCCCAAGGTCGGAGCCTCTATACAGAACAGTTTCCCCCGCTTCCAATCTCCACAGGCAGAGGAGCACAAAATCCCCAGATGTTCCTTCTCAACTTGGCCAATCCACAGCCACGGGAGGTTCCCAAGCTACTTGGAATTCTTCATTAAAGTGCACGGCCTGTGAATTATCAAGATTCTTTTCCCATTGAATTTTAATGCAACTGATAGTCAGGACTGCTGATGTAAGCATAGAATTTTATTCAAGCAGAATTAATACTAGTTCCAAAGGGTCCTGCCAGATTCTTCAGGACTAAAACTCCCTCCAGGACATATTGTCCCAATGAATTATGTTGCTTTGGTTGTTCTCTAAGTTTGAGTGAAAGAGGATAGGGCCAGGCCAATCAGCTACATTTAGCTGGGAAACAAGAGGACAAACTGACAGCTCTCGTTGCTGGAATCTCTGGGCAGAGCGAGAGGCATTGCCAAAGGATGACATCTTCAGGTCCTAAGGCGAAGTCTAACCATCCCAAATGTTAACGATATCGTCAGCACTCCCTGGGAAAATAAACCTTCCTTTCAAAAGTGAACTAGACTAAAGGTATCCGAAGATAAAAAGGTTGGTTTCCAGCCAGCGACAAAACTGTGCAAAAGGATTACAGTCATTTTGAAATGAAGTTCTGGAGAGCTCATTAGAATGAGAACTGTGGAAGCAAATGTCCTGCCACTCAGGCCACAGAAGCCTGTGGCAGCACCACGGAGATGGCACACGCTGGCCAGGGGCCCTCGGAGTGGCTTCCTTGGGTGCAGGAGGTGTCGATCAATGGTAGAGCGATTGCCTAGCATGCACAAGGCCCCGGGTTCCATATCCAGCACCACAGAAAACAACAACCAAAGCCCTACAGTGTTTGCACTACAGTGCTGCTTTGGAAAGAATTCAGGGATCAGAGCCCCAAGTATTGGGTTCAAATCTCAGTTCCACCACTTACTAAGGTCCTTTTGGCAATTTATTGACTTTCAAGAGTCTAAATAACTGTGATGTGCAAAACAGAGCTAATCAATCTGCCTCACAATGCTACCGAGAGAATTCAATGAGATATCTTTTCAAAGCTTCTAATATTATGCCTGGCATATACTATGTGCTCACTAGAAGCTCAGTGGACCATGAGCCGAGCAAGTATTTAGGGTACTTCCACTGCTCTCCTTCAATAAGTTATTGCCTTGGGCTGGGGCTGTAGCTCAGTGGTAGAGCGCCTGCCTAGCACATGTGAGGCCCTGGGTTCCATCCTTGGAGCCACATAAACATAAATAAATAAAATAAAGGTATTGTGTCCATCTATAACTCAAAAAATATTTTAAAAAATAAGTTATTGCCTTAATAAGTCATCTCATATTTTTAGGAAATAAATGCTCAAGTATTTTAGAGATAAAGGGGCATACTGTCTGAAATTAAAGTATTTAAACACAGACACACACACAGAGAAATCTAGATCTACCCAGAGAAAAAGAGAAAGCAAATAAAGTAAAACCCTAATGTTGGGGAATCATAGTAGAGATTTGTCCTAACTCTGTAACTTTTAAATATAAAATATGCCACAATAAAAAGTAGCTGTTCTTTCACTGAGTCCCTCTCACGTGCCAAACACTAAACAAGGAACTTTACATACATTATCGCTGCATAATTCAACCCTCACAATAATTGTAAGGGAAAAATACTGCGACTGTTCACAGTGGAAATGCTTTGAAAATTCTGGAACGATTGAGTGAGACTCTGTACCCAGCACCCCCACCCCCATGACTGTCCAAGGCCATCTCGCGCACTTGGATTACATGCTATGGAAACAGAAAGACTGTTGCAGCTCCCCCTGCACGCACATCGCGGGGGCGGCGGCATAACCCTCAGCCTCTCGAACAGCTTTTATTCATTCGCTGTGTCCTCTGTGCCCACCAGAGAGCTGGTTGTGAATTGCTTCTGTTTCCAGTCAACAAAAAGCTGGGCATCCTGGGGCTGGGGGCAGGAGATTGGGTCCCAGCCTTGGCCTTAGAAGCTGTGTGACCTTGGGCAAATTACCCCAACTCTCTGGCCATCCATTCGCTCTTCTGTGAACAGGCTTGAAAAATGGTCACTGAGGGTTTTTTTTGTTTTGTTTTTCATCTCAGTTACTCTGGTTGTATACAATTGCCAAGTCTGTTGGAGTTTTCAACTACAAGCACAAAATATCGTAAAACTTTAAAATTGACATTGTATTTTTTTCAACCTTAATTTTATTTTTATGTGGTGCTGAGGATGGAACCCACGGCCTTGCACGTTGCTAGGGGAGCGCTCTACCACTGCCCTTGACGTTGTATGGTGACGATGTCCGTACAGAGAGATGTTGGGGGGAATGGGGGTAATATAAAGTGCCAAGGGAGATTTTTAAAAGGATGATTTCCTACATGCCCTTTGGAGAAGTTGGTAGACAAAGGAGGGTAGCTTTCCCCAAACCTGCAGTCCAAACCTCTTAGAAAGGAAGTCCCATTTTCTCCCCAAACTTCTTGGTATGACTGTAGGAGCCAGCAAAAGAGCTAGAGGGACCCCTTCACTTTAACAAGCCTCTCGGCTGAGGCAGGCGTGCCAACTAAAATGATGCTCCACTCACTGCCTGGCAATTAATTATCACTTAACAAACATTGCTTTTGGCACTTGCTGCCCTAAGCCCTCAAACAGAACCTGCTCCAGCTTCCAGCCCAGTTCTGAGCCAGTTTCACCCCCTTGGACCTCCCAACAGAAATGGCCACAGCTGTCCAGAGCTCAGACACAGGGCTTCTTGGACTTGGGGTGCACAACAGCATAGGGGTGGCTATTCAAGTCAACGCCCCCCACACACCCACACGTCCTGAGGCCAGGACAAGCTTCCTGGTGGAATCTGCCTTTGCCAGACTCTAGCAGGAACCTCCTGGCAGTCTTCCTCTGCCCTTGGCTGACACTGCACCCCGACCCCTCCTGCTGAACCGCAGGTGGACGACATATTTTGGATGGTGAAAAGATTGATGTATTTGATTTCCGTGACTAGGAATTTTCTGTGCCCACCCGTGAGCCGGTTGCTGGGTTGCTTCTGTTTCCAGTCAACAAATGGCTGGGTAGGTGACAGCGCAGTCTAGGTGGCACAGAAGCATCATGGAGGGGGTGGGGGCGGCAGGCAATGCTCTGTGACCAGGAGATTGGGCCAGTACACGGACCCTGTCTTTTTCCAAGACAGAGGCTGTGCACTGAGAGTTTTGACTAGATGGTGTAAAAGTTTAGCGAAGCTGGTGTACTTCACACAGGGAACCTCCCCACATCTTGATAAAGAGAACTCTCAGCCAGGAGCGAGGAGCGCGGCAGGCCCTGCAGCAGTGGACGGTCTGCCAACGGGGCTGATTTCCTTTGGAGGAATGCAGAAGGAGGCTGTGGCTGGGGACAGAGCCTGGAAGCGAGAAGAGGACCCTGAAACGGAGTGTCGGCCACTGTGTCACAGCTCCCGAGGAAGAGGACATTCTGATTACCTTAGCGAGTCTGGCATAGAGGAAAATCTCCTTCCTCTGCTGCTTTCAGCATCCCTCAGCTTCTGCCTCAGAGGAGAGTGGGTCAGCTGCTCCGTGTGACCGGGGGTGAGTCACCCCAGCTCTTCAAGTCTCAGCTTCCTGATCCGCAACCCGGGCCTAAAAACATGTTCACATCCAGTGAGGGCACGTGGGAGCGCTGGTTACAGCTGTGGCACTGAAGATGGAGAACCCAGCGGAGCCCTTTTCTTTCAGTGACCCTCTGTGGAGGGAAGGGTCACCTGGAACAAGATGTCGGATGCGGGCTGACAACACAAGAGGCACATCTGCGTTAGTCAGTTTTCACGCAGCCACACACAGTGGACGTTGCCCGGATCTCCGTTTACAGAGGAGGTCACAGAGATGGGCAGACTTTTGGCATAGTCATTTCAGGCACTTTACTTTTTTACACTTTGTATTTTGAAATCATTAAAGACATTCACAGGAAGTTGCGAAATAGAGGCTCCATGTGCCCTTCACCATCTCCTCCATGGCTGCCTCTTTCCTGACCACAGTCCTCCGGGGGCTTTGGCCAGTTCCTCGGGTGCACACCTCAGAGATGGAGTGGAACTCTGGAGGCTCAGCCAGGGGCTCAGTGGCAGCCGTCGGGGGCTTTCACTGGGATAAAGGAATATATTGCAGTGCCCTGGGGAGGCCTTGCTAATCTCCTGATTAGAGATTTATGAGACAATAATTGAGATTCGCTGACGTGCTCAGAAAAAGTAACTGGCCCTACCCAGGCCGTTTTCAGCGATCCTGCCAACAGAGCCAGCCAAGTCGCTTCATGGTCCCACGATCTGTTAACTGGGTTCTGGACATGACAAACTTCCAGTGACCAGCTGGGCATGGGGCGATGAAAGGCGCCCGTCATTACCAGCCCCTCAGGTTCAGCAGCCCTCCCATCCACTCCACGTCCAAGTCACCACCATCTGGGGCCAGCAGAGGTGCGCGGCCAACGCTCCCCTGTCCCTTTTCCACTCCAACTTGTGAACTTGGAAAGGAAAATAGCTCCCACCTTTCTTGCTGCACTATTTATTGGACGGGAGTTATTTCATCAATCATTAACATCCTTCTCCGAGAACCGGTTCCCAGGAAAGAGGAAACCCGATCCCCTTCTCCGGCTTGGATGCTGCGCGCCAGTCGCACTCCACGTGACCACGGTGATGCCTTCCAAATGCTGCACAAGTGCTGCCTTCTTCTCTGTTGGGCACGATGCCCCAGGGGCCAAACACTCCCTGAGGAAAATTAAACCCATCAAGGTCCACCTCCGGCCAGCCGCGCTTCCTGCGCTCAGCCTGCTGCAAGGCTCCTGACGGGCGGGACACCCTCGCTGGCCACTGTGTCTCACCTGTGGCAGGGTCTGGTACGCTCTGCCTGTGGACCTGAGCAAGTGCAGCAGGGCAGACACCAAGAGTTCTTATACTCCTCGCCAAAATGTTCTGACCCTCACTAAAACAAACCTTTACAGAAAAAAAGCTCCCTGCTCAGCTGCAATAAAGGGAAAGGTTAAATGTGGACCAAGGAGTAATATACAAGCAGTTTCTCAGTTTTCTGGGGGGAATACTTAACAACCTAAGTATGTTTCCCCAGGAGGTAATCTATTATATTTTGTCCAATTTCTTACTCCAAGAACTGAATCAATTCATGATGTAATGCCCAGGGGAGAACAATCTTTTGGAAACAGAGTATCTTTCTGGGGACAAGGTTGAGGAAAACATCTTAATATTGTTACAGCTTTTGGCCTGGTAGTAACAGCTCTTTGCAAGTGGATGGCAGAGTAGAAGGGAAGACAGGAAAATGTCAAAAGGACACTCGCCTCCACAGTGTAGGGGAGCTGACAGGACTGTTTTCTTTTCTGGGAGAAATACAGAATAGAAATCCACTGGAGCATTTACAGGACAGCTGTGGGACCCTGGGCACAGGTTTTAAGGACAAATGGAGAATGCTGAGTATTTGAAGTGCTGGCACCTGCAAGCAGACTCAGAAGCAGAGCTCTTTCTGGGTTCTTCTCTGCTCCAGCCCCCCACAAATATATTAGAAAAGAAATGGTAAATCAGAACTCGGCATTCAGCTAATTCACGACCTTTGATTACTTTTGAGAAATTCTGGATGATTCCGCTGAAGCTATTGATTTCAATGACTCCTCAACATTTAGAGCAACAGCCAGCCAGTGCCCGGTGGCCTGCCTTCCTTAAGCACCAGGTGCTGGAAGATAGAGGTGTGGACAGAGCTCATGAAATAATCCAGCAGCTGAGCATCAGGCTGCACACTCTCCACTCTGAGGCGCCAGTCACTTCCCAGAACCCATGTTGCACCTTGCTGGTCCTCAGAGGAACCTACACTGCAGCACCTCTAGTGAGGTTTGCAAAAAAAAATTTTTTTTAAATAAAAAAAAAGGGAGGACAAGGCCTTGATCAAGGGCTATAAGTGGGTGGGTCTATCTAGATTATTTATTTAAAGGGAAGATGCATTGTTTCTCCAAGGGGAAAGGAAGCCACAGTGGGAATTATCTAAGATGTTCTAATTGGATTTGGACAATTATTTTTATATCTAAAAATAAGTTTACTTAGGTTAAAAAGGAACTGTTCAATTCTGAGAGTTTAAAAAAAAAAAAGAAAAATGAATTTGAATAAACCAGAGTGCTAAATATTCCTGTTACTCAAATGCAAATGTTACTCTATGCACCCACCACATTCAAATTTGAATACCAACAACCTAAATGACACTTTCAAAAACAAAAGCTTGCTTCACCGCCCCCCCCCCTCAAGAAATTTCTAGTGCCCTGTCCCCCTCTTTTTAAATCACATTTCTCTGGCCTCTTGACAGCCCAGGCACGGTGGGCTTCTACAATATCCATTTACGCACTCAGGGCAAATTGCAAAACCTAAACATCCACTCCTTAAAATGCCACTTAGGCTATTCACAGGACTACGTTGGGCTTTAAGCGCCTGGGAAGTAGAAATCTTTGCATCTTTAGGCAATGCTTCTGTCTGATATTATTCAGCAAAACATCTGATGAAAGGATTTTATATTTCAAAGGCAAGACCTGAAAAGTGGGCTGAAATCTTTGCTACCCTGTGAGACTCGGATGGTCTGACTTACACATTTGCTGCCATTGTATCTTAAGACACAAACCAAGAGCCTGTTGGTCGCAGGTAATCACAAATTCAAAGTTATTATTGTGATTAATAATATATTTTGTGAGGGTCAGAAAGCACAATGTACAAGATGGATTATCTTGATTGCACAGATTACTTTCTCCTCACAGATCCAAAGGGGGAATACTTAACAACTGAAGTGGGGAAGGCCGGACTTGGTAAACAATGCTGGAGGCTGACTTACAAAGGGGCCATTGATGCTTCTTCCAGTGGGTTCTTTTGGGGGCAGAGAAGGCTGCTATCAAGGGGGTTTCAGGCATACTTGCTGGCTCTGATATTCCTAAAATTCTCAGATTCTTAGTGGTCTCTAAATGTTTAAATACTTAAATTCAAGCATTTATCACTCTTTGGGGACTTCTGTAGAATTTATTTACATTTGGAGTTACTATTATCAGAGCTCATTTAAAAAATATTAGCAAAAAAAAAAAAAAAAAAAAGTAGTCTATTTAAAAGTATTACCACAAATGCAATTCCTTAAGACAAATCTCCAACATTTAAGAAAAAATGCCACCTGCAAGCTGTAAATATGTACATTAATTTTTCCCCATGGTATTTGCTTTGGCTGTGACCTACACTAATATTCAGTTGAACAAGGGCTAAAAATTGTCAAACTAAATTCTTGTTTGAGAGCTGAACTCTACTGCCAGTTTGAAACACACATCCAGGTTTAGGGAATATGTTTTGTTTGTCTTGGCTGTGACACAGGGCAGAGCAGTTTCCATCCCATTCGAATGCATTCAAGAGAGTTTGAAATATTGCACAATAAAAGTCATTCATTATATCTGTCTCCTTTCCCTTCCAAAAACAAAAATGGCTGCCCCGTTCCAAATCTACACAGGGGGCAGGAAGAAGGGAGGCAGAGGGTCACTGGAAATCACCCAAGACTAACACCAGGTTTTTCAGGTTTGAGTTAGGGAATATTTAAAAATCTTCATTCCCAATTTATACTCAAAACAAGAAAAGACAAAGATTGGTTGCCTTGGATTATTGCTGTTATGAACAATTAAAAAGGAGACACATTGTATTTGCTCAAATGTTTATAAAATCGTACATAAAATCTTACGCTTTACATTTAAATCCCTGGCATCTAACCTACAAATGTAATTGAATCAAAATCTTCTTTTGCCCATTTTCTCTATAAACTTTTCAACTGCCTGACATTCATTTTATACTGAAAAAAATCATTCCACTGTTAGCAGCAGACATTTAGAAGAATCTATTTTTTGCAAACACCTGATGCTATTTAGTGGTTATTTGATGTGAAACAGAGAAAAAAAATTGATATTTATTTCCTTGCTTGGCATCCAGGATAACAGAACACTTCTAGCTGTTTGGTTTTAAATGGCAAAAACATAAAGACCACTACCAAATCACTATATTTTAAATTACTAAACATTACTAAAGTGGAATGAATAAGTGGGTGAATAAGGCCATGAAAATAAAATTAGCTGTAGTAAATAGATCTAGTAGTTACCTTTAAAATTTCGGAGATTAAAAATTCACACACATACACAAGGATTTGGAACTTTTTAAAGTTTATATAATTTGAATTTTCTTCTAACCCCAAATGCCAATTGTTTGCATCCCTGCAGACCACTTGTAGCACAGCATGTAAACTTAAGCAATTTAGCCAATTTGTACACTTTGAATAAATGAGAAAAAAATGTTAAGTTCACTTGAGTATGGAGAAGGGACAGTGTTTATACTAAACCAAACTCTAACAAAAACTTTAAAGTTAACTCTCCCACCAATTGTCGGAAATTTTGTGGTAAAAGGCAAGCCTGCATTTTCTTTAATGTGCCTGCTCACTTATTTTCCCCTTTTCATGTGTGATAGAATACTTAACAAATATAAAAGCAGTTTCAGAAAATATTTGAATCCCAACTTCACCCAAACCTCCAAAAATCTTTCCAATAAATCCTTCAGGTCATAATCAGGCTAAGTATGATCTTGGTTGAAGATGTGAAATAAAAACATGTATAAGGTGAATGGCAGTGATTAGTCAACTTCTCCTTTAGGGCCATCTTGTTATTTGTAGTCTGTATCTCAGTTTCATAGACAACAGACACTACTGAATGATGTACAAAAATAAACACCAGAATATCAGACAGCTTGAAATTGTCAGGCCCGTGTACTTTAACAATTGTAGGGCCAAATCAAGGCTATGCAGTGATTCTCAAATTTAAGACCAAACCCCTATTTTTTTTAATGTACAATTATTTGTTAAATGAATTTTAATCCCACCCCACATCCTCAATCTAGGATTTCAAACCCTGAGGCAAATCCTTCACATACTCTACAGACAGACTTGGTAGAACAGAGAGTTGAATAACCATGTGAGATTACTTAAAAATTTTGTTCCGTACAATCCGCTATGTGCAGTCTAGTTTCAGATGTATGCTTCATCCAGATGTATTCACACTAAGAATACAAAGGAAGGAAAAATGATTTAAAAACTTGCATGAGATGAAGCCAACATGTAACAACCAGGTCCAGGAATGGTTAACAATGGGACATCAGGAACACACGTGCCTTTTGGAGCTTCCACCAGTGGCTCTGAGACGCCTCGCCAGTGGACTTCTTTATAACCATGCCCTAGAATGTTGTTCTGCCTCCCTGAAGAAAACTGAGCTTCTGAAGACAATGATCACATTTAGAAATCAATGTCTGGCATAGTTGTCAAATAAATGCCTGACAGAGGTATTAATAAATCTATAATCTGCCCACCTGGAATGACTTGGTGTAGGGAAATTTTCCATGTTAAGAAATAATTCACAAATGCTAAGTTCACTTGAGTATGGAGAGGAGCAGTTTTTATACTAAACCAAACTATAACAAAAACTCAACTTATGAACATAAATGAACTAGTTCTATTAGATAATTTAATCCTTTGGAACTTATTTTAATTTTCCTTTATTTCTTCTATCCAAAGTTCAGTATCCAAAAAGAGAATTACTTCTGGACAACTGACTCTTACAGTGACTCTGGGTCACAATTTTAAATCACAAACCATAGTAAATTAGTTTACAGAAGACTGGGATGAATGCACAGCCATGCCAGGAAAACTGGTCTGCTTACCTTATTACTGAGGACTTTTTATTACTAACCCGGCTTCTTGTCCCCTAAAGGTAGTACATGCAGATCTGAGTATAATTGAAGGTCCCAGAAAGAAATGGTTGACCTTTTGCCTCTATTGCCCCCAACAAAGAACTTTAAATATGGTCTAACATTCGTCAGACATATAGATCAGTGGAATAAAGACCAGAAACAGACCACACATATAAGGCCAAATGATTTCAACAAAAGTCCCAACATAATTCAATGAGGAATGGATAAGCTTTTCAACAAACGGCACTGGATGACTTCCACTAAAAACACACACTCAAAACCCCACCCTTGCCTTACACAACATGCAAAGATTAACTCAAAGGAGACCTAAGACTTAAATGATAAATGAAACTATAAAATTTCTAGAAGAAAATAGAAAATCTTTGTACCTTCAAGTTAGGCAAAGATTTCTCAGGACACAAAAAGCAACCATTAGGGGGTGGGGTTGTGGGCTCAGTGGTACAGAGCTCGCCTAGCAAGTGTGAGGCTCCACATGAAAATAAATAAAATTAAGGTACAGGGTCCATCTACAACTAAAAAAAATTTTTTTTTAAAAAAGCAACCATTAAAATATAATGCACCAAAATAAAAAAATTTGGACAAAAAAAAAAAAAAAACCAACCCCAGTAAAGCCCTTGTATCCAAATACTCAGTAATCTTTCAACTCAATAATAAACAATAACACCAAGTAACATGGGCAAAAGGTTTGAACGGACAACATAGACGATAAGGATTGCAAACAAGCGTAGGAAAAGATGTTCATCATGATCAGTCACTGGAAAACAAACAGCTGGTGGTAGGAGTACAAAATGGGAAAGTACACCAATTCCTTAGAAAGGTAAACTATTTCAACCATCCAGTCCAAGAGCCCCGTCTCCTAAGTATTTACCTAAGATAAATGAGCCCCGTCTCTTAAGTATTTATCTAAGATATAAAAAAAGAACCATACGAGAACATTTATAGCAGCTTTATTCATATTACCTAAAAAACACAATCCAAATTTCCAGAGTGGTGGTACATCAATAAACTGGAATACTACTCAGCAACAAACAGGTATCGACTACAAGCAGCATAAATGAATTTCAAAAAAGCAGACATGAAAAGTTATATACAGTATGATTCCACTTTTATGACATTCTGGAAGAGAAATATAACAACAGAAATCAGCAAAGAAGGACTGGGTTTGGGGAGAGGGGACGGACTCAGGTAGTGGAAATGTTCTATCACTGACTGCTGCAGTGGTCACAGGACTATAAATTTGACAAAATTCAAACTGCTCAAAAAGAGTAACTTTACTGTAACTTATTTTACCTCAGTAGGCTAGACTTTTAAAAATAGCTCTTTCATTCTCCAGCATGAACCAGGCATGATCAATCACTGCCTCCTAATTACAGCAGTTCTAAGCCTCCTTCTCAATTCTGGCACCCCAGTTGAAAGTGGGGCAGTGAGAGAAAACAGAGGCAGAGTGGCTGTAAGTGGCAGAAGAAAACGAGAGAAAGAAGGCAAGGATGCAAAAACATAAGGGGCAGCTTGCCAGTTAAGATCCAGGAAGAGAAGTCAATTAACCATTTTACTTTAATTTTGAGGAATTTCTTTTACATTTCCACAAGCCCCATGTGCCACATTTTCAGTGGCAAAGGCTGGAGACAACTCTCATCCATTACTAAGGAGATGGCTACCTGAATTACAGATAGCAAAAATATGCAATTCTATGCAAGGCTTAATTGAAAAGGTCTAGGACTGCTCACAGCAAGACTGAAGGACTCTCATGATATTTTGTTGACCAACAAAAGTTGAGTTGCAGAATGGCACATCATGATCCTGGTTAGCAAACAACAAAATCGTACTCCCTGTGCATGGAAGAAAGTTCTGGAAGACCCCTGGCAGCTGTCAGTGTTTGCACACAGAGAGCTTCGACAGGAAGGTGAAGCTAACACTGACGTCTGTCGGGGTGGAGGGAAAGGAAGACAGTTGTCAATACTTCTACTTCAAAGCTTTGTACAGTTCTCTGCCTTGTTCAATAGACACCTATTATTTCTGCGATTAAAAAATAAGGGGAGGCACCGGCAACAGCAAATAGGAGTTGCCCAGGCTTGTAGGTTTCAGACGGTAGGGGGGGACTTCAGATACCATGCTGCCATCTCCTGGAATACTTAAGAATCTGCAGGAACAGAGGCAGAGGAGCTAAAGGATCAAACATGCAGGGTGAGTTCCTGCAGCAAAAAAAAGGCAAGGCAAGGAAAAACTATTTTGAAGTCAACTTTTTGATTTCACCACTAATGAAAAGAAAAAAAAATAGGAAGCCTTGATGAAATACAGAAATTAATTTTTTACAAATCTGATACAGAGACTTTAGGTAGATAAACTATTCATAAATATCAAAATATTTATCAATGAAACATTTTAAAACCAACAGAACTTGTAAAAATGCGTCTATATTTTTAGCTGTAGGAGTTAGAAAGTGAGAACAAGTTTACTTTAGAAAAACCCAAGCCAAAAATCACAGATCAAAATACTTTATCCAACCTCATTAGCACTTTTCGATAATTTTTTTTTTAAATGTGAATTTTTAAAAATTCAAATATGGTTGAGTCAGCATAATAAATTAGAACTAGTGGCAAGTAACAATCATTAGCTTTTCGCCTTCGAATTGAACAAGGGGAAATACAAAAGTTGTTTTTGAAACTCAAAAGTCCTCTAATATTTAGGTGTCTGAAAGGTTTATTATTTTTTCATATTTTTAATTACCAAAATCAAAAAGCTTCATATGAAGTTAATTAGTTTTTGTTGTTCTTTCTTTTTTGGTTGTTTTCAAGGGAACTGATTTGGTAACCACATCAAATCATAAATGGGAAAGGAAAAGGTCCATAAATAATTTACATGTAAAGATAAAAGAAATTTTTAAACAATCCACCCTTGAGCAGAAGAAATTGGGGATCACTTGAGTGTTAATGTAAAATACATTCCTCTTTAGCAGCAGGAGTTCCAGACCTGCCGGTGCCAAGGAGGTAACAAATAGTCTCCATCTACAAGGGGGAAATGGGCTGCTCAGCAGGAGCTTTCTTCCCTGTTGTGTTATTTATAGGGAGCCCTATTTGTTAACATGTTTCTGCTATTATGGCAAGGGAGAGCTTAATGATTTAAAGGATTTCAGAGACAATTGTTTAATGATACAATGATTTATGAGCATTCACAAATTCCAGATATATAGTAATTTAGATTTTCAAACTGCTGTCACCAAAACAGTCGGCAGGAAATATTATAAAAGGTACCTAAAGAAGCTGAGACAAGTGATAGTACCGGAAATTATGAAATAAAAAGTTTGAACTGCTGGAAAATGCTGTGCCAATACAAATCAGTGACCTACCACCATGTATTATGTTAGTAAACTACTTTCCTAGTAAGTTTGTACCTTTCAAAATTTTTTTTAACCACAAACCATGAATTAAATGCCAAACTACCTGTGACTTATTCAAATCATTTAGGAATCCAGTCTTATTTAAAAGAGCAATCTTGTTTGAAGAAAAGAATGCTTTCATATTGGTGTTATTTTAAATTAAAAATATATTCATTTATAAAGATGGATTTATAAAATTCTGGCCATTGAAAATTTCTAAAAATTCACATTTAGAATTTGATTTTAACTTAACTATTAAAGTAAAAATTTCATTTGAAACAGATAAGGCAAGTCTTCAAAGCTTCTCTTAAATTGAACCCAAAGAGAAAACAAGCTTCATAATTTCCATTTTCCTAATTGTTAAAATATTTAAGCACTTTTTTGTCATATCATAAAACACTTATCACCCCACTTTAAGCCTTCAAGCTTGTATTACTTCCATCTTCATAAAGTTCCACATTTCTATACATTTGTCTTTTGCAAAAAATAAACTGTGATATAAGGATCAATCCTAAAGGTTGCTTTTGACAACAGAGTCTACACCTTCAGTGGTAAGTAAGTACTCTCATAAAATAAAGATTCAGAGACATACTGTTGGGTCTAAAAACAATCCTTTTAGCAAAATACAAATAACAGCATTTACCATTCTGGGGGAGAACATACTTAACAGAATGTTTTGTTTTGTTTTTTGTTTTTTTTTTTGAATGATGCAGAAATGCACTTATTTCTACTTAAAAGTCAGTTCAAATCAAGTGATTTTATTGATCTGAAACTTTTGAGGCACTGAAGCTGAACAAAGGATGGAACTGGAAGAGAAGATGCTCCTGAGCAGGGACAGCTACCTCATCTACTGCAGATGCTGCTGGGGAAGGGCCGCATCCTGTTTTACTTTGCCTGTCTCCACCCCTTGGGGGGTGGGCTAGGGGCTTCCTCCCCTCTTTGGAAAGGCTCTTCTCCTGCAGAGGTTGGGCTGAGTGATACTGTGCCTTGCAGGAGAGTGTGGGTGCACAGAAGCTCCTCCTCCTCCTCCTCCTCCTCTGCTCAGGTAGGCACCAACACTCAGCAGCCAGATCCTGGCTGCTCTCTTCACCTGAGGCAGCGACCACCACATGGGGGTTTTGTCTGGAAGACAGAGCTTCTTTTATGGGGGACATATTTCCCAGGCTTCTGCAGTCAAAAGTACTTATTGTTCTCCTCCTCGATTTTTGGGAAGTGGGAGGACATGGAGGTGATATCCACATAAGCCCTTCACTTTCCGAATTTTTTTGGAACCTTGAGCTTCGTCGCACTTTGGTTTTACCATTTTCTCTCTGAAATATTTGTTCTAAATTTATTTCTAAAGAGCTTCCCACACTGTAGAAAGGTTCGTGATTCCCATTTTGTTCCAAATGTAGATTCTGACCATCAGAATAACACATTGAGCGTCTTCTGTGTTTCTTTTCTCTGCAACTCATAATGCTATTTTCTGGGGATTTTCTTCCCACATTATCACTGTTGCACTTAGCTTCTTTTATATTTCCAATTAGAACATCTTCTAAACAATTAAATTCTTTGTGTGACTCACACATGAAAGGGCTGCCCTGCAGTTTCCCCTCGGCAGCAACTACTAAGTCTTCTTGTTTCTCATACCTAATATCTTCTGAAATTTTCAAGGTTTGACAGAGCTTTTCTGCATTCTGACCAGCAGCAGCAGATTCCTGGCACTGAAGGATAAAATCAGGTTTCGGGTGATCTGACACAATGTGTTCTCCCATCACAGAAGCACAAGAAGCTTGACTGTTCTTGGTCTCAGTCTTAGTCTCAGTTTTTGATTGATTTTCACTTTCCAACGTATTTTCTGCTTTTGGAATGTTCCCATTGTCTTTGGTGTCCACGGTATTTGTATTGGGGTCTTCCTCAGAAGTAACACTGCCAGGCAACATGGAGGTTTTTATGTAAGAGCGGCAGAGTCCATACACATCAGATTCACCAAGGCCTTGCTGCACGTGCAGATCTTTGGGGTTCTGAGGCCAAAGAATGTTTTTTTTAACTCGAATTTTAGGAGGTGTCTCTTCTTCCAGTTTACCATTTGAGTTGCAACCATCTAGGGGCACATAAATATGTTTAAATCTAATTAAAAAGTAACAATGGAACCTCAAGTTTATTAAACAGGTGCTTTATCGAATGACTGTGTCCTATTAACATGACGTTTAAGTTTTCAAAAATTATAAAACCTACAAATGCTACACTACATTTGTCCCCATTTGTCATTCTCCTCCTCCTTTCTTAGCTGTTCCCCAGTCCTCAGGTTAAGAAAACAGCTATTCAACGCATGAATTAATAAAGCACACAACCTCTGACTATGAAAATGAGTGGTACCTTAAATTGCTTCCTCTATTCTAACACACTTCCCACACTACAAGGTCCATTAGCATGAGGCTACCACATTTCCCATCTCCCTGAAAATAAATTAATAAAAATGGGCAACATTACACTTCTAAAACTTATTCTATCTACGTCCCTGTATTTCATGATGCTAGGGACAAATTTACAATGAAAGAGATGAATTTGGAAAAATCTTGGGGATTTGAGGACTCAGTAACTAAAAGGGCACATAGCTCTCATATTCTCTGATAAAAAATTATACAAAGTGCCCTGTACTTTCAGAACCATGTTTGCTTTACATCTACCCTTTATCCCTCAACCTTTGACTCAACTGCATCCTCCACCCATGTGTGCTGCACGCAGCCTTTCACGAGTTTCAGACACTTTATAGGTAAAAAATGTCATCATCAAGTATGAGGTATGTAACATATTCTAATGAACTCAGGCTAAGTTCTGTTCTAAATCTCAGTACTATTTATACTGTAATCTCAGAAAACAGTGTTTTCAATTGGCTAGTCAAATGAGTATAAAAAATTTTAAACAAAATAAAAATTGAAGATATATAAATCTAAAAAACAATGTTTCAATCTGAAAATATATCCATGACTAGGGTATTTAAAATCCTGTCATGTAAAGTTAAGAGATTAACATAGGTCAAGGTCCACTCAATGCCCATCAGTGAATATGTCACTTGGGCTTTTACAGCTTTAAAATAATCGGTATTTTTTTATTTTTCATAAAATTCAGCATACTAGAAAAGAAGGTAGGAGACAGGGAGGAAGGAAAAGAGGTGGAGGGAAAGTGAAAGACAGATGGAAAGGATAGAGAGGAAGGAAAGAAAGAAGCAAGAAAAGAAGGGAGGGAGGAAGTTGTCTTGAATGCTTGAAGTTGTCTTGAACTTTGAGTGGGTAACACTATTGGTTAAAAAATACTTCAAGTATTCAAAGAATTTTCCTCAAAATGCAGATAGCATGATGATTTCTTAGAACATAAGTAGCATTAGGCCACATTAAGAAAGAGATGGGTGACAGACCTCCTGTAACAAGGTGTCCCACATGAAAAGGCAGGGAGAGGCACAAGTGACAGGTTGGTCGTTCATTTAAACTCTTGCTCTATCCTCAGGCTGAGAAGCATGTAGAAACTAAGAGTCCACATGCTTGCTTCATTCTTAAATCCTAGGAATTGTAAATCCTATACAGCATACCACAAATAGGAGGCAGGCTGTAAAAAGGATGATTGGCAAAGGCAGCTATTTTAAAAATGATTCTATTTTAAAAAAAAATCAACACATCAAATGGACACATGTCATCTTCAACATGATTTAGCCAGGATTTAAAACTTAAACATTAAAAATCAGATGTAATGTCTACCCATTTTTTAATTTAACTAGGATATTAATTGATTTGATCTTCATTTATAAACAAAAACCTTCAAGGGGCTCAAGCTCTGTTTATAAAAAATATTTCTAGAAGATGCTTAATAGCACCAATTCTAATGAAACTTCATGAGGCAAGATTTTTTTTGTTTTGTTTTGTTTTGTTTTTGTTTTTGATTTTTTTAAGTTTTTGCTTCAACTCATATATCTTTTACTGAGCCATGAGCTTAAGGGATGAACTGTACAACCAATAGAATTTATTTTAACAAAATGCATTAATAAGCAAAATGATGAAAAAATAGAAATTAATTCCCCTGAAATTATATACAAGTCTGGCTGGAATTTACAGATAGGACACAGAGCTCCCATCAGATTCGGACACTAGCCCAAGCCATCTCAAAAAGTTACAAACTACAGCTTCCTTTTCTTAAAATTCTCATTGTAATGGGGAAATAATGCTACTTTTATTTACGCACTATTTATTGAATGGGAAACAGGGAAGAAAGGATGAAATAGAACAAAGAGGGTAAAGAGATGGCATATACAGAACTAAGAGGATAAAGCAGGGATACCTGAACACATCCTCCGGACGCCTGGAACCAAAGGTATCATCTCGCAGACCTCAGGCAGCTCAGGAATAGGACTTAGGAGGGGCTTTTTGGAAGCCATTTCTCTTTCCCCATATAAAGACTTTTGAACTCTTTTCATCCACTTCCCTTTTTTCTCTGTGCAACTTTGTGAAACCTAAGAAGATATGTTAAAAATACTATGAGAAAGATGTAGCACAATGCACAATTTTGATCTTCTAACTTCTAAAACATCTCTAATTATCATTCACAGATTTCCGCCCCCCTCCCCCCAGCACTGGGATTGAATTCAAAGCCTCATTCATGCTAAGAAAGTGCTCTACCACTGAACTATACACCCACAGCCCTACAGTGATTCCCCCGACCCAAGAAAACAGGTTTTATTTAAACAAGGGTTTAAATACATTTCATAACATTAAAACTGGAAGGGAAAATGAAAATCAAAAACCAGTGTATCACTTCATGTGGCACTAAGCAGCCATTGCTAATAGGCTGCAAGCTCCAAGACCAACTAGGTATTTGACCCCTTGTCAAAAGTTTAACTGCTCTTAGGCTGGCCTCACATTCCATTGTTTTGGACATCCCTTAGTTAGAATATGTCTGGTTAGAAAGATCTTGGCGGCAACCCTGATGGATGTCTTATCACCTCACTGGAGGGAAAGTGGCCTCAAGTTCTGCCCACTTGGGCAGGTTTGGGACACCAGCACCTCTTTCTATTAACAAAGGCTCCCTCTAGTGGCAAAGAGATGTTGCTGCTTACCCCATCCCCTTCTGACTCACCAGGGTTGTTAAGGTCATGATACTCTTGGAGTATCTACTAAGGGAGAGCAGAGGAAATTCTGGCCAGACACAGCCATACATGATCCTGGGGCTCTGGGCTTTGCTGAACGATCACACTGTTTTGTTTCAGGCTGGACACTACCAGGTGCCTACTGCTTGACTGATATAAATGAGGGACTTCAAGACTAGATAGTATGGCTCTTTTCAGTTTATTGCATGAAGAAGTTACACTAGTTCAAGTTAAAAGTAGCCCCCAAATGGTTACATTATACAAGCTGTGAGGTTTTCAAACTGGTGACAAGGGACTGAAGGACAATTCTACTCATTGTAAGAAAATCCTCACTTAAGCTTCAGTGAGCCACAGCACTTAAAAGTTCATGAACTGATCATCCTTAGTCCAGTCTCTGCCAGAACAGGCACATGTTCGTGTGCTGGTCGCCCTGCAGCTAAATTATGTCTCCATATTCTGGATGCTCAAGTGCAGTACCATTGCAGGCAAATTTTTTTTCTCAAACACCTTCACTAGTTTGCTTTTATCAGAGTCTTCTTGCCATTTCTCTGGTGAACTCATATGAATATAATCCTCAGTGCCAGCAGGAAGCCAGTCGTCACCCTTCTTGCATCAGCAAAAGGGTACAAAGAGTAGAGGCTCTGGATAGCAGACAGGGTACAATTCCCTTTCCCTCGGAGGCAGTGGTCTGTGGAAGGCAGCTACACAGGAGAAGGCAGATGAAGGGACTCAAAGGGGAGGCTGCGGAGTTGTTGCTGGCGGCTCAGTGACTGGGGCCTACAGTGATTTTTTTTTTTAAGATAATTTTTATAGAAAAACTTATCAGGATCAGTTATTCCATTTAAAATTTTAGGCATAAGTCATGGGTAGGCAGTAAGGTAACTTAGGCAAAGTCAGATATAATATGATGCAGCACTCAACAGATTGTACCGTAACTTTCTCTATTTCTACAAAGCATTTGCCAAAATAAGTACTGGATAAGTGAAAAAAAGATTAGATGAAACAGAGTTGGACAGACCTAAGACATGAGATATTTATAACTAGGATGGAGTCTTGATGACTTAATCCATTGTCCCAGAAGCACAACACCTATAAAAACTTAAATATATAATTATATAACACATATATTGTAAGGATATAATTATGGTATTAATATATTTTGTTAATACTATAATAATTATATACTTAATATTTAACTATTTTATTTAGTATATTTTATTGCCAACCTATTTTAATGCACTTGTGTAAATTTCAATGTAATAGTCACAGATTTGAAAACTTGGGACTTAATGGGATAAGATTAACTAGCATGAGGCTATTTACTGAAATGCTATAGGACCTAGCTGGGAGAAGAAACAATACATATGTACATAGAATCTGAAGATCACACAAAGATAAATGAACTGACTCAATAAACAAATTAATCAAGATAAAAATGAAGAAATTGGAGAGGCTGGGGTTTTAGCTTGATGATAAAGCAACTGCCTAGCAGACATGAGGCCAAGACCCTGAGTTTAATCTCCAGGGCAGGGAAAAAAAAAAAAAGAGAGAGAGAGTTAGATTCTAATGAACATAAGTAGAAGATGGGGGAAAAGATTTGGCAAGAACTGATTTTTTAAGCATGTTGTTTCAGAAAAATTAAACACACCACTTAAATTTCTGGACGGCAGAATTACATCCAATTCTGAGTGTCCTCTCAACAACTGAGAAATGGCATAAACAGGGACTCAAAGTGAGGTGGCACAGCAGATCTGGGGTTGCACATACAGTACATAGCCAGGGCCCAGAAACAGCAGAAGCCAACACAGCAAAGAGTCCTCACATGCGATGAATCAAAGCAAGGAAGGCTCCCTGCATGGTACTTTGGGTTATAGTGAAAAAAGCTCATTTGGGTGACAGCATATATGATTTAGGTGACATTAATAGTATGAACGAGTGGAGGAAGACTCAAGAGTACTGAAATGGCATAGAACTGTGGGTTCCTTGAGACATCTCGTAAAAATAATAAAACACAACATTCCATGGAAAAATAATTTTAGAACTCTACAAGAATGTTACTCTGGTTGATATATTGTACACACTTAATATAAAACTGAGTTCTCAATATAAATAATCTTTATACACATATGGAAAATGCTGAGTTCAATATTTTATCAATACATATCTTTTGCATGAAGTAACTGTTGACATTCCATTGAATTGGGGAAATGCTGCCTTAGTAATGGGTGTGGAAGCCATGAGAAAAGAAATATCTCAAGGTGAGACTCACTGAGGAGCAGCTACAAGAGACAATTGGCCTCTGGTGTGAGATAGATTGGTTTCAAATTCTGATTCTGCCACTTAACTGTTTTATGATCTCCAGCAAGAAAACTCAACTTTGCACCTGCTCCTCCTCCTGTGCAGAATGGGAATCACATCAGCACACACCATACTAAGTTGTAGCAAGTGTTACATGAGTCTGCAGCTGAAATGGTTAACATGGGGCTCGGCCTGTACAAAGGGTTATGTTAGCTATTCTTCTTCTTCCAATTCCTTCCCGTTACTTTGAAAATTGATATGGGGAAAAATACTTTAAAACACATTTTGACTGCCAGGTGTGGTGGTGCATGACTGCAACCTCAGCGGCTCAGGATGCTGAGGCAGGAGGACCATAAGCTCAAAGCCAGCCTCAGTAATTAGTGAGATTCTGAACAACTTAGTGAGACCCTGTTTCAACATAAAAAAAATAAAAAAGGGCTGGGGATGTGGCTCAGTGGTTGAGCCCCCCTGGGTTCAATCCCCAGTACCAAAAAAACATTTTTTATTGACAAATTATACATATTTATGGTGTACATAGTATACATGTGGAATGGCTAAATCAAACTAATCATCTTATCTACTACCTCACATACTTTTTAGTATCAAAGTATGCTATGTTTTATAGGGGGGCATTGGTCCTACATGGTAGGTTAATACACTATGGTCAATGTCACCAGGTTATAAACTCCAGAAGAGTTTCTCATTTATAGTAAGAAAAAAGAATCCAGTTGGAGATGTGGCTCAGTGATCGAGAATTTGCCTAGTATGTGCAACGACCTAGGTATAATTGCCAGCACTGCAGAAGGAAAAAAAATAACCTAGCATAATTTTGGGAATCTTTTTTTATGTTAGATTGGTCAAACACTACAACAGTGTCTTGCATGTAGTAGGTACTCAAATAGAAATGAATCGATGAAATATCATAGAAAAACCAAGTACCCTCAAGCTTACCAATTTGCTAAATGTGACTGAAAGACTAAATTTGTTTATATGGTCATGAACTAATAATAATAATACACACACCACCAAAAAATAATAACCAAAGCATCTCAAGTCTGTCCTGAAAATACATCCAGCAATGCTGATCTTACCAATGAAAAGACTTCATCAGCGAAGGCTAGAAATTGATCAAAATTTCAATTTACCCTGCTTTACTCATAATGTAATCAATGAAAGAATGGAATTCTTAGGAAGCCACATGATCCAGAAACAGGTTGGTTATTGGGGGCAGACAAAAGATAACTGGAGGTATTGCCCCCAAAGCAGTCCAATTTTCCCCAAAATCAGATTATTCTTATATAGTGAAGGAGGTCATGAAATAGAAATATTTTATTGCTTTATTTGCATAATTAAGACAAAATAATTTTCAGAGACTAGTTTTTTAAAAATTATTTTAAAATAGCTAGGCATGGCTGTAGTCCTAGTACTTGGGATGTTGAGACAGGTGGGTTACTTGAGCCCTGGAGATGGAGGCCAGCATGGGTAACATAGAAAGATACCATCTTAAAAAAAATAAATAAAATAAAAATATTTCAGGTACACAGTAAGCAATCAAATTGTATAGGCAAGCTTGGAATGTTGAAACACACAATTCTCTACCCATGGTGTTCACTATTACTGGTTCTAGTTTTAGTTCTTGTGGCCAGCCCCCTCTCAACAAATTAGGACATCATATTGCTGTATTTATCCCTTTTCATAATACAAAATCTCAAACACCCAAATGTAAAGAGAATAGTACACTGAAACCTACATACTCAACTAATTTCAACAATTACTAATACAGAAATCATGGTTTATTTATAATCCCCTGCATCCAGAGTATTTAAAAGCAAATCATTTCATCTGAAAATCTTGCAATCTAAGAGATAAAAATTTTCTTTAAAAATCAGTAAGAAATACAAATCAGTGATAAAAAGGAACTACCAATACATATAAAATAGACAAATTTCCAAGAACATGCTCAATGAAAAATGCTGATCCCAAAGTTATAGGATATGAGACCACTTATACAATAATCCCCAAATGACAAAATTATAGAAATGAAGACAAGATTGATGGATGGTGAAGTTGGAACAGAGTTATTGGGGAGGGGAGTGGATACAAAAAAGGCAACAGGCAGATCTTTGCAGCAGTAGAAATGTTCTGTATCTTGACATGTTAATGTCCTGGTTGTGATATTTTACTATGGTTTTGTAGGATGTCACCGTTATGAAGAACTGGGTAAAGGGTCCTTGGGACCTCTGCCTTTTTCTAAAATGATATCAAAATTTAAAAAAATTAATCATAACACAAAAACCATAGGGACAGCAATTTTCCCTAACATCGATTCAGAATTCAAAATTCCAACTGTCCTACAAATGCCTTCTTACAATTATTTAACTTAGGATCCCAGTGAAGTCTCCACACATTTCTATTTAGTTGATATACCTATTCAAGTCTCTCTTACTTTGATACCTTCTTTTTCTCCTTGCTATTTATTTGGTGAGTAAACTGAGGAAACAGTCCTACAGAATCAGCTATGCTGTGGATTTGCTTAACTGCAATCAGTGTACCTTTTTGCTCCTCTATCCCCTGTATATACTATAAACTGGGAATTTGATCTAGATGCTTGATTAGGTTCTGTTTGACAAATCAAAATATAACTTATATAACTGACAAAAATTACATAGATTAGGTATACAATGTGATGTTTGGATTTATGCATACATTTTACGAAGATCAGATTAAGCTACTAACATATTGATCATCGCATTGTGTTTGTGTTGATAACATCTAGGTTGTAAATTGCTAAGATTACAACCTCAAGGAAACACTATTTACTGTAGTCACTATGTTGTCCAATCCTCCTCAGCCCACCAGTCCCTTGGCAGTTACCATTCTACTGTTTATCTAAGTCTGACTTTTTAAGATTCCAAGATGCAAGTGAGATAATGCAGTTGCTTTTTGTCAGGCTGCTTTCACTTAGCATAATGTCCTCCAGGTTCATCTATGATGCTGTAAATGACCGGATTTCACTTTTAAGACTGAATAGCGTTCCACTGTGTACGGATACCACATTTTCTTCATCCATTGACCTTTCTATGGACATTTAGTCCCACAGCTTGGCCATTGTGCAAAACATTTCAGTGAACATAGAAGTACATATCTCTCTTTGACATACTGATTTAATTTCCTTTGGATACATCTCTGATGGTGGGACTGCTGGATCATATGGTAATTCCTTTTTTTATTTATTTTTTGGAGACCTCCAGTTCATGTAATGGTTGTGCTAATTTAGATTCTCACTAGCAGTGCACATGGGTTCCACTTTCTCCACATTCTTACCAGCACTTGTTACCTTTTTTATAGTAACCATTTCCAGTAGGTATGAGGTGATATCTCATTTTGGTTTGACCACTGGTGATGCTGAAAATTTTTTCATCTATCTGTTGACTACTTTTAATTTTTTGAGGAATGTCCATTCAGGTCTTTAATCTGTTGTTTAACTGGCATGTTTTCTCACTATTGAGCTGTTTTTAATCATAGGTTACCCTCTGTACTTTGTTGAATGTTTCCTTTGCTGATTGAATCTTTTACCTAATGATTTCAGAAGTTGGAATGAACATTCCTATTAGCTGAAAATTCTCTATAAAGAACTTTCCTCTCATCAACTATTCACCTGAAATAGAACCCAAGCTTTATTTTCATTTTCAAATAAAAAGTGAGCTGATATTCTAGTAAGCTTCCAAGGTGGCCATTAATCCTTTAAAATATTATTATGAACTTATGTTATTTTGTCATGTTTGTATTTCAATAAGTTGTAATCATTGTTTCTGACAGTCTTATATCTGATCACTGGAAACAACTTCACAATGTTTTTATGTCCTTTAACAAGACCTCAATGGTTTTTAGCATCCTTCCTTCCACTCTGTACACACCAGGCTCACCTTCTCACTTGCTGTTGTAAATCTGAAAGCAGTTCTTTCATCTCTGGACCCTAGTATCTTTTAACTAGTACTTAGGAAAGACAATACAGAGACCAGGAATGCTCATTCATTCCAAGTCTTGCCAGTGGACAAAGCTCGGAAAATCTTTTAAATGGAAAAATAACAAAATGAATTCATAATGGTATTTCCAATTCAAACTAAGTCTAACATTTAGTTTGAATTTTAACTTTTGTCTCACAGTGAAGTCTAAAGTGCTAGGTCAAAAGGCAAATAAAAATTAAATTTGGGCAGAGGCTGCCAAATTCCGCCCCCCGCCCCGCCCCCGTGGAGGTTTGTGTTACTAGAAATGTCTGAGTGTGCCTGTTTGACCCACAGCCTCAATAGCAGAGTATGTGGTTAATGTATACATTTTTCAAATCTAAAAAGTGAGAAATAGAAACTTGAATGCATGTTAGAGTTGAAGTTCTGTTGTGAGCAAATCTGAATACTTTGCATGTTTAAGGGTCATTATCATTCAATTTGTAATTTGTTTTGGTATCCAAGATTTTTCTGTAAAAGTCATTCACTGTCTCAACAACTCAGAAGCTCTTTAAATATTAGTGATATTAACCCTTTCTTTTTAGATGATGAGCAAGAAACCATCTCAAAAAAAAATAAATGAAATAAAAATATTTCAGGTACACAGTAACTAATCAAAATTGTATAGGCAAGCTTAGAATGACGAAGCACACAATTCTCTACCCATGGTGTCCACTATTCACTGGTTCTAGTTTTAGTACTTGTGGCCAGTCCCCTCTAGGGCTGTGTGTGTTTGATATGTGTTGCAAATACTTTTTTCAAGTTTGTCCTTCAACTTTTCTTGCAAAGGTTTCATCCCCCCATGCAGGTTCCATGTTATTTGGTTCAAAAAAAAAAAAAAAAATCCCATTTACCAATCTTTGCTCTCAAAACTTCCGATTTCTGAGTTATATTTTGGAAGCCTTTCCATTTCTAGGTTGTAAAGGAATTCACTCCTTAGGATTCTAAGGCTACTTCTAATTTAATAATTTTATTTATCTGTTGACTTCCTGTATTGAAAAATGATGATTTTTTCCTGTTAGTTTTGGTTCTATTGGTTAAATTTGAACTTCTTTCTTGCACTAATTTTAACATGTTATCCTGAATCCTGAATTTATAAGATGACAATTCTAACACCCACAGTGCTTACTATGGTCTCACATTTTGGCACATGCATTATTAACACTGAAAACGAGCTTCAAAAAATGTGCCATTGCCACTACTGCTTTACAAACCAGAGACAAGAATCTTGCCTCCCATTCCATTGGTGGGAGTGGTGAAGCCAGGCTTCAGAACCACGGTTCCAGCTGCACAGCCTGCACTCTCACCTACTAGACTGTCAGAGCTAAAACCTCTACCTTCTACCTTCCCCCTCATCATAATCTCATGAACATTCATACTGTACTGTACAACAACCAAACTGTTCAAGCTTCATCCTTAGTAGAAAGGAATCTATACTGCTATAGACTGTAAGCATTTGCCACTCTTCTACCTGTGTTCCTTTCTTTTCCTATGGACTCCTTGTGAGAGAGTTCCTAGCACTTTACAACTTATCTTTCCTTGTACTCCATTATTGCTTGAAATCTAACTCAAGTATGCTTCACATCTGCTCCAAAATTTGTCAGACTTTTATTTAAAATGGCATATAACTATCATTTCTTATTTGGGCAACACTCCTTCCACTTCTCAACCACAGGTTTTCTTTTTCTATTCAGAGATCTTCTCCTGGAATAACTCTTTACTCCTGCTCACATTTGGTCTGGCTGCTCTTCTGGACTGGCTGAACAGTCAGTGATTTCCTTTGAGCTGCTCTTCTGTATTGCTACAGCCACTGTGTCCTGATTTCTTAAGCTAGCTCCTCAATTTGCTAGAATATCTCCTCCAGTAACACCCAAAAGAAGGAGAATAATTTTCAGAGTCCTTGAATGTCTCAATGTCTTGATTTTTCTATCACACTTCACTCAAAGTTTGCCTGGCAATAGAACACGGAGCTGAAATGAAGTTTCCACTAAGCTTTAGATGTCCTGCTGAACGACCTTTCAGCATTCTGGCTTCTGCTAAATTTGATGCCATTCAAATTCTCTTTCTTTGTAGGAAAACTTCACTTTTCTATTCTTTATCATTTAGTTTCACAGTGACATGTTGAAATCCTGGCTTTTTTGTTTAATTGTGTCAGGCATTCAGCAAACTCTTTTAGTGTGAAAACTCCTTTTTCCAGTTCTGTTAGATCTTTTATTTTGGCTGATTTCTTCCACTGTATTTTCTCCCTTCTCTTTCTGAGACCTTTTAAAGTCTCCAAGACTGGTCTTCCTTATCTCTTATGATCAGTCTAGTCTGTCTTTTGCTCTACCTTCTAGGAGATTTAACATTTTTTCTTTAGTCTGCCTACTAAATTTTATATATGAATCATTCAATTCTCTTTCTTTTTTATTCAACTATAAGGCAAACAGAATTAACACAACATTAAGTAACTTCAAACTGACTTTTGAAATGAAGAGTGATCAATTTAACAGGCATAGGTATAAGAATTTCTGACAGCCTATCAACCCACATTGCTGCACGTCTAGATGGCCAGGCCTCATCAGTACCAGAGTCATTCTCCCTGTTGTTTTTCTAAAATTACTCTTTAAATGAAAAACCATGACGGGGTTTAGCTGAAACACAAGCCTCCGGTCATGTTGGTGAGAGACAACACCACAAACACATCCTAGAAGATGCCACTGTGCAAGTCTAGTCTCAGGATCACAATGGCAGAGGTTACAAAAAGTCTTATCTTTCTTTTCAAACCTCCCAAAGATTACCTGATACCCTGCTATATTCCTTTTGATATGGTCTTTTTAGCCAGATATTTTCTTCTTTAATTTCTAGGTTGCTGTTCTTACATTAACAATATGATAACCCTAACAGTACCTAAATATCACCCAAATGGAGTTCAAATGTGAACACATGACTATTTAGAATTAGAAACTTCAGACAGTAGGAAAAGTCACCCTAAAGTACTATCTGATACAGCTCGGGTCTCATGTCTGCAAACAGGAGCCTAAAAGGAGAAATGTACATATACCACTGAACTCGAGGACACCTTGTGGGGCTACTGGACCGTTTAAATCTCTGGGTTTCTCCTGCTTCCTGGACAGCTACTCACATAGCCTAGGGGCATCTGGACTGGTAACATTTGCTGAACACTGGGGAACCCAGCCCCAACTTTTCTATGAAAAGCTGCCATCTTGAATTCGCCATGATGGTCTCTAGATCAATTGCTGAGAATGAGATTGTACTTTGTCAGTAGCTTGTCCTGCTGTGAACCAGTCAGATACAGCAGTGGAGCTCTGTGCAATTAGAAGGCACAGAGCCCACATAATCTAAGAGGGCTCTGCCACTGCTGATGGCACTGCACTTTCTGTTGACCATAAGGAAATGGTATCATTCTCTCATTTCAGATCCTTCCTGCTGGGAGCATTCAGATCTATTAGGACCAAGCAGCAGAGTTTACCTGAATCAAGACCATCATACACAATGCTGGTGGCTCTGCTCTTAAACTAGTGGCATCAGCCAGTTGCCAGCTCATGATCTCTGCCTCAACATAGGTGATCTATAGGGGAGGCTGTGACCGATTGGAGGTGCAAGGGCCTAGATCCCTTATTGAGGGCCACTGGCTTAGAGGGGCTGAGTGGGATATTCAACTGTGAGAGCCGCTGGACAGATGCTGGCTAGCAGCACTATCTTAAAGGCATTCACAAACTCCAAATTTTTCTATTTTTATAATTATTTTTTCTCTGTTCCTTTTTCATAGCATCCTTTTCTTAGTTTTATCAAGATTGATATTTTTCTGAAATCCAAGTACAAAAAATATATGTTTTAGTCAGATCTTTACTGCTGTGATCAAAATACCTGTCAAGAACAACTTAGAGGGCTGGGGATGTGGCTCAAGCGGTAGCGCGCTCGCCTGACATGCGTGCTGCCCGGGTTCGATCCTCAGCACCACATACAAACAAAGATGTTGTGTCCGCAGAGAACTAAAAAATAAATATTAAAAAATTCTCTCTTTCTCCCTCCCCGCCCCTCTCTCTCTCTCTTTCTCCCTCCCCCACTCTCTCTCTCTCCCACTCTCTTTAAAAAAAAAAAAAAAAAAAACTTAAAAAAAAAAAAAAAAAGAACAACTTAGAGAGGAAGAGTTTCTTTGGGGTTCATGGTTTCAGAGATTTGTCCATAGATGGCTGACTCCATTGCTCTGGGCTCAAAGTTAAGCAGCACATCATGGAAGAAAAGCCCAGCAGAGGAAAACTATTCAGCTGGTGGTGGGGTCAGGGAGCAGAGAGAGGGAAAGAGGGAAAGGGCTGCAAGGAATATGCACCTTTTCAGGGCATGCCCCCATAACATGCTTCCTCCAGTCATGCCCCACCTGCATGCAAGTATTGCCCAGTCTATTCAAACTAGAATGGGTCAATTAGGTTATGGTTCTCATAATCTAATCATTTTACCTCTGAATATTCCTACACAGACAGTAACCTTGAGGGGATACCTCACATCCAGGCCAGCAGCACTGTCTTGGAGCCATCCACAACCTCCAAAATTTTCTATTTTCACAATTACTTTTCTGTTCCTTTTTTAAAGCATCCCTTTCTTAGTTTTATGTAATTTTTTTTCTCTGAAATCCAAGTATAACAATCTATCGATTTATTTGTATGTATCGCTTTCATTCCCTGAATAACCTATATCTCTGGGGTCAGAGAAGCTCCCTAGTATTGATCTTATCTCTTTCATGCTATTGGTTCCACTCAATAATCTGATTTTTTAAGAAACAAATGGGTAAATTAGTATGGGTTTCCATACTTTCTAGCTCAGTCTCTTTCCTACATGGAAACTACCTAGGAACCCTGTATAGGATAGGGGGCATGGCAATATGGTGGTATCAATTATCAGGCTTTGCTTTAGGATAAGAGCTGCTGTCAAGATTGTGGGACTGGGCTGGGGATGTGGCTCAAGCAGTAGCGCGCTCGCCTGGTATGCGTGCAGCCCGGGTTCGATCCTCAGCACCACATACAAACAAAGATGTTGTGTCCGCTGAAAACTAAAAAATAAATATTAAAAAATTCTCTCTCTCTCTCTCTCTCTCTTAAAAAAAAAAAAAAAAAAAAAAAGATTGTGGGACTTTCCAAATGCCATAACCTAGATGACAATATCTGTTCTGAGTATCAGGGTGGAAGAGGGGGTGGCATGCCTACTGGTGCAAACTATTCCATATATAGAACTTCAATTAATCTTTTTTTTTTTTTTAATACCACTTCTCATTCTCACCATTCATTATACCTGCCAATTCTGAGCCCAGAGTCTCTTGGGATTCCCATAGCGGGCTGGTTCCCACATCCCTCTAGTTCTCTCCTAGCACATTCTGAACTGCAAATGTTTCCACCTCTTCTGTCAATATGTTCCCATCTGCTTTGTCTTCTAGAAATTCATTGAAGGCTGTCATCTGTTGCTTAATACCCCTTCCTCTTCTCATTACTACTTTTTTTAAAAAATATTTTTTAAAGTTCTAATTTCTATTCTAAGTGTACTCTTTTTATTATAGATTAATTCAGCAGGGTCCTCAAAAGGGTTGGTGCAATCTCACGCACAATCCTCCTTGAACCTTCTTGCCAATGATTTGATATGAATAAATGCACATGATTTGAAACTATTTTTAAAAAGTATAGATATAAAGGAAATCAATTTATAATGCAGTGAGTTGTATGCAAGTTTTTTAATTTCTGTATATTGTTTTCAGCAAGAGGATCTTTCAATAGTTTATTAAAAGCAAACAAACCAGGAAAATTTATAATTTCCTCTGAATTTGATGATTCAAAGGTATCTATGCCATTCAACCAAGAGTGGAGAAAAAAAGAGAAATTCATAGCTTTGTGTGTGGATGCGTGTGTGGGGGGATGTAAAACTGATGAGTTTATTTTAGAACTGTTGATTATAAAATGTTTACAAGATGATTTGGGAAGATATGTCTAGAAGGTAATTGAACATATATTTATGGACCAGGCAGATTGGGTCTTTGGACCATGCTTCATACAGAACCACCCAGCTAGAAAATAAACAATTTACAAGGGCAAAGAGAATTCTAAGGAATATAAATAGTTAAGGATGGGTTCAGAAAAAAAATCAACCTCTAACAGAGACTGTAAAGGAGTGTCCAATTATATCAAGCAAGAAAAAGACTAAAAAGCATGTATGGATTTTTTAGTAAATTATTAAATACCTTGGAAGAATAATGACATTTAAGAGGAAATTTGCAGCAACTTCACCAATGTGAATG
Source organism: Callospermophilus lateralis (assembly GCF_048772815.1). Taxonomy (NCBI): domain Eukaryota; kingdom Metazoa; phylum Chordata; class Mammalia; order Rodentia; family Sciuridae; genus Callospermophilus; species Callospermophilus lateralis. The sequence continues at coordinate 11,172,086 of NC_135308.1, forward strand.
TACCACTTCAGACAATAGTTGAAATACTGATTTGTAGTAGTACCTGCCCCCAACACTTGTGTACATTTGTTTCTCTAGAGGGAATAATGAATCCAGAGCTGAAATGTTGCTGAAAAGGATACAGAATTGAGATAACTGACAAGAATTGTTGAAAATGGTTCAAGAAGTTCAGGAAGAAGAGGGAAATGTGAAATTACAGGTATCTGAAAATTAGAGAATAAAGGGGGGGGGGGTCAGATGATCATTAGTAGAACAGACACATAGGAAAGGGAATGAGGAAGGGGAAAAGACAGGAGTTGGAGTCAGAGAAGGAGGTATGCAAGAGAGTATTTTTAGAAACAGTAAGGTGTAAGGTAGTAACAAGTTAAAGTGCAGCAGAGGAAGCGAGTGACTTCAGAGAAGTGCAGTCCAAATCCCCAAAGTGGAGAGGATAAAGGACTAGAGTTGAGGAATTAGATCAGCCATGCGCATGGATAGTAGAAGGCATTTGGGATGACTGAAGTACTGAGGAAGACTGAGATCAAATTTCTATGTTTAGAAACTTAAATTTAGAAATTATCTATGAGAAGTGACCCTGTGACTAGAAGAGAAGTCCAACAAATAGCAGACAGTGCATTCATCCCTGTCTGAGTAATCAGGGAATGCACAGGTGTTATGTGGCCCTCCTGGCCAGTTGGTTGATAGGGGAGTTTGAGAAGTCAGGAGCTGAAGGTGCCTCCTCAAGCGTCGAGGTCACTGCCATCATGCAGGGAAGAGCACAGCAGTGCACACTGGTGGGGCTGAAAATGTGCCAAGACAGATAAGGCTCCACAGTACACAGGCTTCCACAGAATCGTCATCCAATGATCTGTGACAGTTACTTGTCACCATAGCAAACAACAGGCACAGTTCGATGAGTATGCACTGGAAAAACTGGGTTGGATGCAACCTGAGCTGGGACAACTGCCAAATGCCACCTAAGTGAAAACAGATCAATGTCTCCTACAGAACCCTATCATTTAAGACCAAGACTGGAGACCAGGCCTAAAAGAAAAGCAGATCTGAAGCCTGCCAAACAGTCACCTTCTTTTCTGGACCATGTACACGGGCCCGTGGCTCATACTCAGGACACACTCAACAACAGACGAAAACACCCACGCAGATGGCATCAACCAATAATGTGTATAATCTGGGATAACTAACAGTAAAAAAACCAATGTGAATTTATGTGACCTGGCAGTTATTGTATAACATTTCCTATCCATTAAAAATTTTAAGGGGCTGGGGATGTGGCTCAAGCGGTAGCACGCTCGCCTGGCATGCGCAGGGCACTGGGTTCGATCCTCAGCACCACAGAAAAGTAAAATAAAGATATTGTGTCCACCTAAAACCAAAAAAATAAAAATAAAAATAAATTTTAAGGGGGGAAAAATAGAATTCCCAATAGAGGGGTTAAAGTAGACTCAAAGATTATTTATTATGCAAGATATATATAACACAAAATGAAACAGAAGCAAAAATATCCCTCAGGTAGTTCATAGTTGAGTATACAACCTTTTATGGATGGTTCTACACTAGAATAACATGATTTTAATAATCTTGGTCCAATGTTAACTGGAAAAACATTGTTTCCATATTTTCCTTATCATACAAAACAAATAAATACACTACTTCTTTAAAATACACTACATCTTTAAAAAAACATATGTACCTGATTCTTTTTAGGAAGTGCCCTGTTTCTGTACTTCGTTTCTTGAGACTTCCTCCTATTAATTTTCTTTTCCTTACATGACTTAGTTTCTGCATTATGTAAGTTGCAAACGTTCTCCTCTGCAAAACTGATCAATTGCTGTAAGAAAAATTTAAAGCAAGGATCCCATAAAGCCCAAGCAGTCACATTTTTTTGTTGTTGTTTTTTCTTTTTTTTTTTTTTATTGTTGGTTGTTCAAAACATTACATAGTTCTTGATATATCATATTTCACACTTTGATTCAAGTGGGTTATGAACTCCCATTTTTACCCCATATACAGATTGCAGAATCACATCAGTTACACTTCCATTGATTTATATATTGCCATACTATAGTGTCTGTTGGTAATGTAAAGCTCTATTATTCTTTTTCCCATGATGCTCCTATCATTTTACATCCCATTTCTTCTTAATTCACAAATTCCATTAGTGGCATTTTAACCAAAATTCAAATAAGGAAATTGAAGATTTATTTATTCATCAAATATTTATGGAGAACCTACAATTTAGCACTTAACTATTGTTGGGTTACAAGAAAGAAAATTGTGAACTATAAGATTCTATGTTTGAATTATGGGCTTATCACTTAAAAGTTCTATGACATTAAAATATATGTTTATACAATATGATATAAGCAAAAATCCAATTTAATCCAATTTAACATAATAGGAAATAATAGTTATAATATATAATATTTAATATAATTATATTATATTATATTATATATAATATTTAATATAATAGGAAATAATAGTTATGCTTATAACTTCCAGTTGAAACTCAGTGTTAAATTGAAGTGCAGTTTAAGGAGGAGTTGTGCTTATGTAATTTTCCAGCTCTGTTAATTACAAGCTAATCTCTTCCACATTCACCTCAATGAAATTCATAAAATTACACAGTTCTTAAAAATTTCAAAGGGATTACCTCTCACATTAACAATTTGAGACAACTGCCAAATGCCACCTAAGTGCCAAGATAACCTTGTTTTAGTAAATTTTTCTTCTAACAGAATTTAAAATCAAATCAGTAAACATTACTACTCTGGATTACATGCTAGGTAGATTAAGATTTAATTTTTAATAATACTCATTAAAGTAAGATTTTACCCATTATCATTGGATCATGAATATAGAAAAAATATATTATAAGATTTAATATAAACACTTACACTTCTTCTGCCAGAAGTCCGTGTTAGTCTACCAATTTTACGGGAGGATACTTTCTCGTGGTTATTTGAAGAACTAAAGGTATCAGTGCCTGATAAGTAAGACACAAACAAAATCAAGTTGCTAACACAAAATGATAACATGAGCCAGCTTTGGGAAATACTAAACAGTCTTTTAGATACACTCACTTTTAATATCATATTTAGATGTAAACAATTACCAAGAGGAATAATTTTTGAGATCTAAAAATTCAGAACACTTTAAGCTTCTGAATATCATCACTTTCTGTAGTGAATGCTTAACATATTATCATGCTAACAGACTAAATTACACCATAATACCACATATTATGATAAATGCATGCTTTTTTCTTAGATATCCATTTATTCCAAACTATATTTTGAAGAAGGAAATTATAATAGCATTAAGATAACCATGAACATATCTTGCTTAATTAAAAGAAAAATTTTGATTTGATTTGTTTTATAAAAAATACTATAATGAGTTTAAGAGTTAAGACTTTGGAAAGTGATTAGACTACATACAGCTCAAAAGTTAGGACAAACTTAATAATATATGGCTTGGATTCTGTGCTCATAAGATGGCTGGTGTCAACAAGAACCCATTAAAGGATTGCAACAAGGGAAGTAAAGGCTGAGTAATCGTTCCCACTCCAAGAGCCCAATCTATAACATTTACCAAACAATGCCTGGTTTGTAAGAAGAGCTGGGAGCAATCTCTGCTGCCTTAATAAAAGATAAGGTCCTTGGAAGTACATGTGCCAAAAATGCCATGCAAATATTGATGAAACATTTTCGATCTTTAAGAATAACCCTTATCTTACAATTCAAATCATTCCAGTTGTGCAAAATATGATAGGCGCTTACTGCTGATACTTAAGAATTGAGAGTCTGATAGCACTTCAAAAAAGGATTTTCAAGATTTAACTTCCACCACAGAAAGTTAAATGTGGGTGATTATAGGACTTAGAAGGGAAAGGGATAGATAAGCAACTTCCCATAAACTTTTTAAAAAACTACAGTGGTAGTTTGTTTTTTTAAAACCAAGCATAAATTGCTGTAACAAATATAAGTCATACCTGAGAGATTCTCAGAAACGGAAGGATTCAGAACTCCAAATGATACCTGAAGTGGTTCTATGTTTTCCTAAACAAAGTGGGGGCGGGGAGGGGGGAGTGGTAGAAATTAGATATCTTTAAATTCAGTTAATATAAAAATAATGTGCCCAAAAGAAAAATGTCTTATTTGGGTAAGAGGAATTGTAATACGATTATAATAAGCAATAAGATTAAAGAGAAGTCAACGATATTAGATTTAAAAATACATGTTCTTTATAACGCTGAACAATCATCATTATAATGAAACCATGGTTAGTAATTATAATCTACCAACATTTCTATTAAAAAGTGAAAGTTGCTTAATGATTCATTGATAAGTTACTTTTTGGTTTATTAAAAATTTCACATGGGGCTGGGGATGTGGCTCAAGCGGTAACGTGCTTGCCTGGCATGCTCGGGGTGCTGGGTTCCATCCTCAGCCACCACATAAAAATAAAATAAAGATGTTGTGTCCACCGAAAACTGAAAAATAAATACTTTTTTAAAAAAACAAAAAAACCTCTCTCTCTCTCCTCTCAAAAAAAAAAAAAAAGAAAAAAGAAAAAAAATCACATCATTCCAGACATAGTGAAGTCCTCATGTAACTCCAACTACTCAGGAGGTTGAGGCAGGAGATCACAACTTTGAGGAGAGTTTGGAAAACTTAGAAAGAACCTGTCTCAAAATTTAAAAAGGGCTGGGGACAGTACCTTATTGGCAAAGCACTAAATTTTATATGCAAAGGCCCTGGGTTCAATGCCCAGCACCATCAACAAACAAACAAACAAACACAAAAACTTTTGTTTAAAGCCTGCAAAGTAAGTAAGAAAACCTAATAATAAATAAAATCTAACATTACAATATTATTCCTGCTTTTGTTTAAAGCCTGCAAAGTAAGTAAGAAAACCTAATAATAAATAAAATCTAACATTACAATATTATTCCTGGAACTTCAAGGATAAAGTGGCAATATAAACACATTAATTGCCACGGTGTTCACAGACCATGGACTTCATAGATAAAATTGGTCAATTTGAAGAAATATCCTTTTTTAAATCTGCTTGCTCTAATTCTTTCTTTTTTCCTCAAAAATGGATGCTGGATTTTGTCAAATGCTTTTTCTGCATCTACTGAGATGATCATACAGCTTTTCCTGTTTTGGTCAGCTTTTTCATTGCTGCGACCAAAAGACCTGATAAGAACAATTTTAGAGGAGGAAAAGGTTTATTTGGGGCTCAGTTTCAAAGATCTCAGGCTACAGAAAGTAGACTCCATTGTTTTGGGCCCAAGATGAGGCTGACCATCAGAGTGGAAAGGCACAGGGGAGGAAAGCAGCTCAGACAAGGCAACAAAGAAGCAGAGAGAAAGCCCTATTCATCAGGGACAAAATATATGCCCCAAAGGCAGGCACCCAGAGACCTATCTCCTCCAGCCACACCCTGCTGGCCTACAGTTTAGTTTAAGGCTCTCAGAACCCAGTCATTTCACCTCTAAACTTACTTATATTATCTCATTTATGAGTTTTTGGGAACATCTCATAATTAAACTGTAACAATTCCATTATTTACCCTTTAATATTTGTTAAGATATAGAGCTGTCATTTCTCTTCTTCCTAATATTGGCAATTTTTCTTCCTTTTTTCATTAGCCTGATTAAAGGTTTACTAATTTTTTGCATGATTTTTTTCAGTTTTAAAAATACAGGAATTTTTGCAGTATTTTAATTTTAAAATGGTCTTCTTTCATATTCCAGTACCTATAAAATCTGAGTACATCTTACAATTCACGGTGTTTTTAATTTTCAGCACTTTCTCTTAGTGAGACATAAAACAATGGTACATCTTACAGCAGTTAAGTCCCATGAAATATGCTATGTACAAGGAATCATGGAAGTATTGTTTGTAAGAGGGCAAAACAGGAAAAAAAATCTACATAGAAACTAGATTTAAAAAAAATGGTGGCACTTCATTTAGTCTACCTCATGATTTCAAAGCATAGCTACTGCCCATACAAAACAGGTATGACCTGAAGAAAATCCAACAAGCTTGTTCTGCACTCATCACACTTACAAGATTCTCCCCCTTGTCCTCAAAATTTGGTTGAGGCAACTGCTCAGGAACTGGTGATTGCTCAAGTAGCAGAGGACTAACACTACTCAAATCCTTTTGTCGGACAGGTGTTCCTCCTTTACGCAATGGAGTGTTTGCTGGCAAAGATTCATCAAACACTTCTGGGCTTAGATCCTCTCCAAAAGTAACTCTCTTCCTCTTCCTCACATTTAGAAAGGCCGGTGTTTTAAGACTTTCTTGATCTTCTACAAATAATAAATAGGAATATGTTAAAAAATTAAGCCCTAATTCAAATTATTATTTGAATAAAAAATGGTTTATAAAGCAAATCCAAAATGGCAAAGAGAATATGGCACAGATTTTAAAGTATAATTTTGCATAAATATCTTAATAGTTTATAAAATTAAATATAAAGTTTTTGCTGGGCACAGTGGCATACGCTTGTAATCCCAGTGGCTCGGGACGCAAGAGGATTGCGAGGTGAAAGCCAGCCTTAGCAAAAGTGAGGCATTAAGCAACTCGGAGACCCTGTCTCTAAATAAAATGCAAAATAGGGCTGGGGATGTGGCTCAGTGGCCCTGAGTTCAATCCCCAGTAGCACCCCCCCCAAAACACACACACACACACACATGCACATATACACATACATACACACATACACGTATATATAAAAGAACATACATATATATATTCTTTATAATTCTACCATTAAATAAAATGGACATAGGTGAAACAGACAAACATTAAAAAAAATTCTTTTGCAGTGCTGGGGACAGAACCTAGGGCCTCCCCATATTGGGCCAGCTACTACTGAACTACACACTCAGCCTCAGACCAATTCTAAGGCTCTCCAAAGAAATTCAATCCCTCCCAAACAGCTTTCATTCCTACATAATTTCAGGAGCATCAAAGCATTAGTGGATCACTGAAAATGGGATATATTAGATTTTGTTAACAAGAAATGATGCCCTCAGGCTTAAAAGTAAATATGAATTTTTTACCTGCTTTTTGTTCTTCGCAACAGTTGGAAAGATTTGAGATTAAGCCTGGATCAATCAAATCATCACAGTGGTTGTCATGGTGCTCCTAAACAAAAATGATAATCAATGGGTGATTCTCTATAAAGAAATGTACATGTAGTTATTAAGAATGGCAATTTTAGGATACTGGGATTGTGGTTCAGTGGTAGAGTGCTCACCTAGCACAGGTGAGACACTGGGTTTGATCCTCAGCACCACATAAAGACAAATAAGTAAAATAAAGATAAAAAAAAAAAAAAAGAATGGCAATTTTGATGTGAGCAGTCATTGTAAAATTGACATAAAAATGTAATATTTGAGAATAAATTTAATCAACACGGGTAAGAACTATACCCTTAAAATGATATAAAATTACTGAGGAAATAAATATATAAATTAAGAAAAAAGAATATCAATTTTGAAGTTTTTTTGTCAAGGGCAGACAGTATAGTACTTAAGATTATCTTAATCTTCATAATTGTTCTAAAACATCATGATGTTAGATACAAAGAAAAAATGGGTTCTCTACATATTATTTTGGCACATAATATTTTAAGCCAAAATTTAAGAACAGAAATCCATAAGTGTGAGTTAAATCATTCCATCTTTAACCTAGAAAATAAAATTAAGGAAAATGTGAGTGGCTAGAATTATAGTGTACTGCATCTTGTATAGGACAAGACAGAGTAAACAAGGAGTCCAAAGTGTTAAGAATTGCACTAAAACAAGAAAAAAAAAAAACTAAACAGGTAAATGAGTTAACCAGATGTGTTTATCTGTAACATGAGAATTGCACCTTCCATAAATGCTCAAATTTCTTGCCTTCATTACACGAAAGAAGGCAGCTTTTGTCCATGTTTATCCAAATGAAGATTACAGAGAGGCAAGTTGTAAAGGAGGGATATTGTGAACTCTGCAGAAAGACAAGGGGAACACAGGGCTGCTGGACTTTCAGGAGAGTTTGGTCTGTGGACTGGATCAAAGTCCCCTCCCCTCTGAGTCACCACCTACTTGTACGGCCTCAACCCACTCACTGTTCTTGAGAGCTTTTCCTTTTCTCCACTACATCCATCCCAAGAGCAGCACGTGCCAAGAATAATTCTGCCCCAGATGAACCTCCTTAAACCTGCTATCTCTCAAATCAGTTCTCTTTCCTGACCAGGCAAATTTACATAACAAAACTGTGAAGAAAGTTAACATACACACAAAATTCATGGTTACCTTTAGATTTATTTTTAATTAAAACAACCATAAAAGTTAGCAAATAACTTGAATTTTGTAAGCCAAGCAACTTGGGCCAACTTAGTAAAAAGATCCTCTACACAATCATGCCTTCCTATCATCCTAGTGGCAGGACCTGATGTTTATTATATAATATTTTTAAAAACAATTATACACATCGTTAAGGTGTTACCTGAGAAGTTAACCTAAAGATATAAATAAACAGTGCTGTACTAGAGATCTAAATCAGTTCTTCAATCAAAAAGTTGATAAAACACTTAAAATAGCAACTGACCATGAAGACGAAAGGTAATCACTTCATTTTGGCTTTAAAAATAAATCTGTCAGCATAGCTGTGTGTTAAAATGCATGTGCATTGGAAAAAAATATTTGTATTTCTGATGTGCCAGGCACTGGTGCTAACTTAATATCAGCATCAATATATTAAATATAATTATCAATATACTGAATGCTAAATTACCAGACACGGGAATTACTAATATCCTTTATAGGTAGAAAACCAGGAAAAGAAAAGGTTAAATAATTTGCTCAGTTATTACATTTCTGAGTCTGAATTTGACAACAGGCACTGACTCCTGAGCCTCCATGAGCAACCTGACACAGATTTTAACATCATTCTTACCTGGGTTCACTGAAGAACCCTTAAGCCTAACCTACATGCCAAATAGGGCTCACATCTGTCCTGGAGTGTACCACTATAAAGATACCAGAACTGTCCAGAGACACTCCTCAATGAATGCCACCTATTTCCCACCAGCTTTCTCTTTTCTCATCTCAACTAAGCTTAGAGAAAAAAGTTTGATATTAAAACACCTATGAATCACCTGGGTTTCTTGAATAAAGAGAGGGTCTAATGTTAACTCTTTGAGTAGGACCGGAGATAGTGCATTTCCTCAAGCTCCAAGGTGACAGTGCAAGGATCTGGGTTCTAGAAATTATCATATGAATATCTATGGAGATATGTATAGAAACATTCACTGCTGTACTTTGTGCAATAAAGAAATACTGAACCAAAAAAAGAAAAAGAAAAAAGGAAAAAGTTTGTGTCAGATCAGGCGGGGGAGGCTTTATTGAGATATCACTCCCGGGCGGAACTCGATCAGACCCACAGAGGGGACAGGAAGGAGGGTCTGAGGAGAAACCATGCGGAAGTTCAACCGGACTGGACTTTTATGGGGCTTACAGCTGGAAGGGAAGGGCTTAAGACAGGAAAAGGTGTTTCTAGGGTCCCTTGCCCCCTTGAAGTTGGTCAGGGGAGTTGGCTGAACTCCAGGATTGGCCAGGGGGTCCTGTGGATTGACAGGCGTTAGTCAGGAGATCTGGCTGATTGACAGGCGTTTCCGCCGGCATCTGATTGATGTTCTTTTCCGATGTGGGCTGCTTTGTTCTAAGTTGCCACTAAGTCGCCACCACGCCACCACCGACCTAACAGTTTGGTTGTAAGACTTATTTTTTAAGACCAAACATTTTGGATAGACAGGTAAAAGACTGACACACTACATTTCCTTTTACATTAGTATGATACATGACATTTCAGAGGTATTGCTTTAAAGAAAAATGAATTCTTATTCATTTGCTGTAGGAAATATGATTCTCTTCTTACCTGTAAGTTCTCTGCAAAAAGGTTGCCAGAAGGTTTCTTCAATACAGAACGAAGTACAAAGGAGTCAGTGGATGGAATGTCCCTCTTGCACACAGTGGTAGCTGATGACTTGGCCTCGGGGACTGTGTCTGAGCTTGCCCCTGCTGTCAGTATGTCAATTAAAACAGCATCACTTGATTCTGTGCCCTCTACATAATCAGGAACCTTGCATTCTTCAAGATGAACATGTGATTGTGAGATGTCCAAATCTCCTTGTTCTAGACCAAAAATATTTGATGTATTGCAAAGACAATAGCATGCTATGAAGAAATTCAAACCTTATACATCCTGTTCAGGGAGGAGCATCTGGGATTTAATTTGGACTTATAAAAAGAAGGCAGAGAAGTGGCCATCAGTCAGTTTGTAATTCAAAACTGATGAATAAGGGGAAAAAAGCAAGCAAGAGATGTTGGCCACCATAGAAATCCAGGTCAGAGGCTGGAAAACAGCACCATAAATGAGCCATACACTGCTGGTCTACCTCGGCTCATAATACCTATTACCTGCATTATAAAACTAATCTAAGCAAACCATTGAGTAATGAGCAATTTTACTGCTGAAAATCAGAGGCAATATGCAAGAGAGGTGGAAATGAGAAGCAGGTAAGGTTATCAAACCAAACCAAGTCAATGTGTCACATCTGTGGATTGTGCATTGGTAAGTGCAAGAACCAAGGTAAATCTGAATTCTATTCTAGTTACTTACATGTAAGAATTCTCCTATAAAGGAAAAATTCTGAGACATATTTACACAAAAAAATATTTTTCTTTATGAGAAATAAATTATAAGTTAAAAAAAAGGCAGGAGGGAAAGACTTGGAAGCATGAAGGGAAAGAGAAAGAGTGTGAAGTGACTAACAGCAGGGTCAGACAAGCAGTGCTGGGAGACACATGAGGCTACCAGCAGCATAATTATTCTGAATTTCTGCAGCAGTACAGAAGGGGCAGAGACTGACTGTACTAAAGGCAGAGATCAAAGGTATAAAGGCCTCCTGTCCAGGTGCCCCCTTAACAAAGGACTTTCAATTCCATTTTACAGGATTGTTTTCCTCTTCCTGGAGGCACACTGTCTGAAACATGACCTCTTGGGAAGCCACCAAACAGCCAGACAGTGTAACTCATAATAAGGCCCCACTGCCATAGTAGACCCACTTTTCCCTGTCTCATTGAAGAACTTTTAGGCAGCTTACTGGGATGCTCAAGTGAAATTCTGATACTCATCATGTATCAGACAGAAGGTAGAGTAAGGTGACTGGTAGAATGATGATTTTTATTATCTATACTATTTATAAATATTATAAAACTATTTATAAGTATTATTAAGGACTATGTCACTCCTAAGCAAAGTCACATGACAGTAAAGCAAAGAGAATTGGTCAGGAAGCAAGAGGGCCTTATGTCATCATAGTGACAAGCTCATAAGCTGGCTGCTGTTGAGGGCCACAGCCTAGTCAGGAAGATGCATGGCATTTTTGCCAGAAGGGAGTGGTTGAGAGGTGACACCAGTGAGCCATTGAGGTGATAATGGTTAAGTTAAGTTGCGTATTCAGTTATATATAGACCCCTGTTGTCTGCCTCAGGCGCCCGCTACTTTGGAGTTCTTGCGGGGATTCTTGGGAGTTTGTTGGTGAAGTTCAGGAGGAGGGATTTCCGGTTGGGGGGGGTTCCTGGAAGGGCCGTGTGGGTGGTGAACGTGGGAGTTCCGGCAATAAAGGAGTTCCTGTTTGAACCTACAAGTGCCTCTGCGGCAGGCTGCCCTTAGTGACCAGGCAGGCTTCTATCTATCCATCCATCTATCATGGGATTAAAATTAAAAGTGAGCACATGCTCTCTACAAAAAATGCTAAAGAAGTTCTTTTTCAGGGTAAGAGAAAATTCCAGAGGAAGCAATCTTTAGGAAAGGATGAAGAAGAGCAGAAATGGTATATACTAGGCAAATATAAAAGGCTAGCTCCCCTGTTATTTAAATACTTAAAACTAAAAATTGTAACAGCTATGGAGCTACAGTAAAGTATACGTATTATACGACACTTCCAGTACAAAGAACGAAGAAGGAGGGATCCAAGATGGTGAACTAAAGGGAAGCTGCATTCCTTGCTGCTGTTTGCCTACCTTTTGCCTGCTGCCTGCAGACTGTCCACACACAGGGCTCAATGCCTGTTGCTGCCTGGAAGTCCATTGTCAGGGAACCTGCAGGTTTGGTTACACACTGCTGCTACCATCTTGGGACACTAGCTAGGGCCTGGGAGTCCAGGGCCAAAGGCTCTGCAGGTTTGCCACTGCCCTACCACCATCTGGGGGTGCGGCTGCCTCAGTCTGGGGACATCGGCCAAGACTTGGAGATATACTGTCAGGGTACATGCAGGTCTCCTTGCACCTGAGGTCTTCTTGCTGGGTGTGCTAGTGGCCGCCATCTGGCTGCCTCTTTGCATGGTTGCTCCTTTGTGTGAGCAAACCCCTGGTGGTCTCTCTGCAAGCTGCAACATCATTGAGATCTTGGGACTGCAGCAGGGCACAGCCTGGGGAATCTGGAGCTCAGCTTCATCAGATTGCAGCTGAGACTATGTGGGCCAGCATGGGCCTGGCAAGCCCATGGAAAGTCAGAGACTAGGCCCAATTACCCGGATGGAGAAACTGGAGAAAACCGGGCTCTCTCCAGCTCAGTGAGTCCTGAAGTGTAAGGGAGAAAAGGGGCTGGTGACAACAAGTGGGAAGATGTAAAGAGGGGGAGAGGGCATCTTGCTCCCAGCTTGCCCAGCCAATCCGCCCAGCACCCACTGAACTGGAGCTACCATCAAACTTCAGACAACCCCATCTATCAGAAAAGAAAAGCTGAGAAAAATTTTAAAAGCCAACAAAAGCAATTGGTCAGTTTTCCAAAGAGACTTTCCTTTTTTCCTCCCCCCCCTCACATCTCTACCATCTCTGAATCCAAATGTTTTTCATGTATCAGTTTATTGAGGAGTGGGATGTCTGAATAGGATATTACAGTGTGATTGTATATTCTTATATTTTTAAAAATATTTTTTAAATTTTCTCTTTAGTTTTAGGTGGATACCATATCTTTATTTTATTTTTATGTGGTGCTGAGGATCAATCCCAGTGCCCCATGCATGCTAGGCGAGCATTCTACCACTGAGCCACAACTCCAGCCCCTATTCTTATATTTTTACGTTTTGTTTTATTTGTATATATTTTCTCCCTCACTTATCTGTCTCACTAGATTTTTTTCCCTCACTTCTCTCATGTTAACAGCCAACCTCTGTTAATTCTTCCTTTGCTCTTAATTATAACTTTTTATCTCTATTTTCTCTTCTTCTCCCTCATAAGTATCACATCCTCTCTCCTGTTTGTCCATCATTTGAAATCATAAACCCTTTTAGCAAACTTACTGTTCATACTATAGACAATAATTGAACACATCATTTCTGTTTATTACAACAAAACTGGAGATGCCAAAATAAGAGCTATTTAAGATTGTATATTGTTTGCATTGGGTGCTGTTATTATTAGTCTCTCCCTTAAAAGTGAGGTACTGGAAGCCTTCAGGGACACTATAATTGGACTTCAGGGTAGAAACTGTACTGCCTCAGATCCATACTTCTAGATGGGAAAATGCACAAACAATGTGAAAAAACAAGGGAACAAAGTGCCTCAAAAACCTCAAACAAAAAGATGTTCCAACAATAGAATTCATAGACAACACAGTATAAGAAATATCAGAGAAATTTAGAATGCACATAGTTAATTTAATCTGCAAAGTAAAGGATAGTATAAGGAGTGAAATCAAAGAGAAAATACTGGAAGTGAAAGATCACTTCAATAGAGTAAGAGATTTGTGGGGGGAGCAGGGAAACAAGCAGAAATCCTCGAAATAAAGGAATCAATAAATCAAACAATAAATTCAATAGAAAGCATCACGAACACACTAGACCACTTAGAAGACAGAATCTCAGACAATGAAGACAAAATATATTCTTGAAAATAAAGTTGACCATTCCCTAAAGATGGCAAGAAACCATGAACAGAACTTCCAAGAAACATGTGATAATAGGAAAAGTCCAAACTTAAGATTTATTGGAATAGACAAAGGCATGGAGATACAAACCAAAGTAATGCACAATCTTTTCAATGACATATCAGAAAATCTCCCAAATCTAAAAAATGAAATGGAAAATCAACTGTAAGAGGCTTACAGGACCCCAAATGTATAAAATTACAGCAGCCCCGCACCGAGGCACATTATAATGAGAATTACTAACACACAGAATAAGAAGAGAATTTTAAAGGCTGTGAAGAAAAATAAATAAATAAATAAACCAATTTGGATATCAACTAATTTCTCAACCCAGACCCTCAACGCCAGGAGGTCTTGGAATAACATATATAAATGGATATCAACCAAGAATTTTAGGTGAGCGCTCTACCACTGAGCCACAATCCCAGTCCCTACAACCGAGAATTTTATATCCAGCAAAACTTAGCTTTACACTTGAAGATCAAATAAAAACCTTCTGTGGTAAACAAGAAAATCAGCAAAGTCAAGTTAAAAATCAAAAATAAACTAAAATGACCAGGAATTTAAAGCATATTTCCATATTAACCCTGAATGTTATGGCCTAAATTCATCAGTTGGCAGACTGGGATTAAAAAAATAAAAGACCCAAAAATATGCTGTCTAGGAGAGACTCATCTCCTAGAAAAAAGACATCCACAGTACAAAGGTGAAAGGATGGTAAAAAAAAAAAAAAATACCACTCAAGTGAACTGCGCAAACAAGTGGGGGTTTCCATCCTCATATCAGAGAAAGTGAACTTCAAGCCAAAGTTAGTCAGAAGGGATAAAGAAGGACATTTCATACTGTTTAAGGGAATCATACATCAACAAGATACAACAATCGTATCCATGGCCCAAACAATGGAGTATCTACATACATCAAACAAACTCTTCTCGATTTCAAGAATCAAAGAGACCATAACACAATAATTCTGAGTGACTTATCAATAATTTAGACTTAACAGACATATAGAATATTTCATCCATCATTGAGCAGCACATGGATCCTTTTCCAAAAAAATGGCCATAAGTTATGTCACAAAGCAACTCTTAGCATATACAAAAAAATAGAAATACTACCCTACATTCTATCAGACTGTAATGGAATGAAACTAGAAATCAACGACAAAATAAAAAATAGAAGCTACTCCAACACCTGGAGACTTAATAACATGTTACTGTGTTGGGAGCCATTTGTGAAGGATGGGCAATGTTGGAATCATTAAGGAAAGGAAGCTGCTCTTCCAGGAACCACTGAGTGAAATTTCCCAGTTCCAGAAAGCCCAGATCACTGTGGCACTCTGACCTAGCTCACAGCTCCACGTTCAAACACAGCCATTGGAGATGGCTGGAGAATCCCTGAGGTCCTGGGCTTTTTTTAGTTAGTAGGCTTTGATGGCTTCTTCTATCCCACTGCTCAAAACCGTTCTGTTTAAATTGTGTATGTCCTCTTGCATTCAGTTCGGGTAGTTCATATGGGTCTAGAAATTTGTGGATATCTTTGAGATCTTCTATTTTATTGGAATATAAATTTCCAAAATAGTGTCTAATTACCTTCTGTATTTCAGTAGTATCCATCAAGATATTTTCTTTTTTATCATGAATTTTAGTAATTTGGGTGTTCTTTCTCTTCATTAGTGTAGCTAAGGGTTTCTCAGTTCTACAAGACTTTCAAAGAATTAAAACCAATATTCCTCAAAGTATGCCATGAAATAGAAAAGGAGGGAATCCTTCCAAACTCATTTTATGAGGCTAGTATCACCCTGATACCAAAACCAGACAAACTCACACGAAAAAAAAAAAAAAAAAAAAAAAGTCAGACCAATATCCCTGATGAACATAGATGCAAAAATTCTCAATAAAATTCTGGCAAATCACTTACAAAAACATACTAAAAAGATAGTGTATTATAATCAAGTGGGATTCATTCTAGAGATGCAAGGTTGGTTCAACATACAATAATCAATAAACCTAATTCATCACATCAAGAGACTTAAAGTGTTTGACAAAAAAGAGCACCTCTTCGTGTTCAAAACACTAGAAAAACTAGGAATAGTAGGAACATATCTCAACACTGTAAATGCTATCTGTGCTAAGCCCAAGGCCAACATCATTGGAAATGGAAAAAAATTGAAAACATTCCCTTTAAAAACTGGAACAAGGCAGGGATGCCTTCTTTCACCACTTCTATTCAGCATAGTCCTGGAAACTCTAGCCAGAGTAATTAGACGAAAGAAATTAAAGGGATACAACTAGGAAAAGAAGAAGTAAAACTGAGTTTGCTGATGAGATGATTCTATATTTACAAGATCCAAAAAATTCCACCAGAAAACTCCTAGAGCTAGTAAATCAATTCAGCAAAGCAGCAGGATATGAAATCAATTCTCAGACATCAAATGCATTTCTATACATCAGTGATGAATCCACTTCAAGAGAAGTTAGGAAAACTACACCCATTCACAATAGCAAAAAAAAAAAAAAAAAAAAGAAAGAAGATACTTGGGACTAAATCTAACAATAAAGGAAAAAGACCCCTATAACGAAAACTACAGAACACGAAAGAATTTGAAGAAGACTTTAGAATATGGAAAGATCTCACATGTTCTTGAATTAATATTGTCAAAATGGCCATACTACCAATCTATGAAATGGCTTTATATAGATTTAGTGGAATCCAATTAAAATCCCAATAGCATTCCTCTTAGAAATAGAAAAAACAATCATGAAATTTATTTGGAAAAAGAAGAGACCCAGAATAGCCAAAGCAATCCTTAGCAAGAAGAGTGAGGGAGGAGGCATCACAATATCAGACCTTATAAACTGTACTACAGAGCTATAGTAACAAAAACAGCATGGTATTGGCACCAAAATAGACATGTAGACCAATGGTACACACAGAAAACACAGAGATAAACCCACATGAATAAAGTTATCTCCTACTAGACAAAGGCACCAAAAACATACATTGGAGAAAAGATAGCCTATTCAACAAATGGTGCTGGCAAAATTGGATATCCATATGTAGCAAAATGAAATTAATTACCTATTTCTCACCCTGTACAAAAATCAACTCAAAGTGGATCAAAGACTTGGGCACTAGAACAGAGACCCTGTGCCTAATACAGGAAAAATTAGGACCAAATCTCCACCATGTCAGCTTAGAAACTAACTTCCTTAACCAGACTCCCAAAGCACAAGAAATAAAATCAAGAATCAATAAATGGAATGGATTCAAATTAAAAAGATTTTTCTCAGCAAAGGAAACAACAAATCATGTGAGGAGAGAGCCTACAGATTGGGAGAAAATTTCTACCATATGCACCTCTGATTAAAGCATTAATCTCTAGGACGTATAAAGAAATCAAAACACTTAGCACCAAAAAACAAAACAAAAAAAACCAACAAGTAGCCCCATCAATAAATGGGTTAATAACCCAATCAATAAATAAATTTCTTCTTCACAGAAGAAATATAATCAATCAATGAACATGTGAAAAAATGTTCATCATCTCTAGCGATTAGAGAAATGCAAATTAAAACTACTCTAAGATTTCATCTCACTCTAGTCAGAATGACAATTATCAAGAAGACAAGTAACAATAAATGTTGGCGAGAATGTGGGAGGAAAGGTGTACTCATACATTGCTGGTGGGACTGCAAATTGGTGCAAGGACTCTAGAAGGCAGTATGGAGATTCCTCAGAAAACTTAGAATGGAACCACTGTAAGGATTCTGGCTGTGGAAATGTTTAAGGCAGTGTTCACTCCTGGCAGGTAACAGGTGCTGTTTTCCACACTTAGAATATTCAGCAGTTTTTCCCTGGAACTAGTATGATAACTAATACATGTGCATTGCCTAGCTGCTATGGTAACATCCTTCATGAGGAGGCTCTGGGCTAGAGTCTTATCAGCCTTGACCTTGCTCTCAGACACTCAGCTCCTGGGAATAAAGGAATCTTTAGTCAACTACAATGTTTCACTGAGCCTAAACCTGCCCACCTAACAATAACTTTATCCAATGGACTTTCTTGAGAGCTTCACAAAGCTCCTAACATTGCACATTGCAACTTAGTACACAACTGAGGAATAAATAGCATAATGTTGCTAGGTCCGTAACCTACCTAGTGATTCAATGAACAATATGTACTAAGGATGCCAATGACTTAAAGTAACCTATTGATATAAATAAAGCTAGCAGCTCAGGCAAGCAGCTTTTGCTTTGCCTCTGCACCTTGCTTCTGTCTCCTTTTGTTTTCCTTACAAACTACCATTTGACACAGCCACATCCATGCTTATAGCAGCTCAATTTATGATAGCTAAACTATGGCACCAACCTAGATGACCTTCAACAGATGAATGGATAAAGAAAATGTGGTACATATACACAATGGAATATTACTCAGCCTTAGGGAAGAATGAAATTATAGTGTTTGCAGGTAAATGGATGGAGCTGGAGATTATCATGCTAAAGTGAAATAAGCCAAACCCCCAAAACCAAAGGCCAAATGTTTTCTCTGATAAGCAGATGCTAATCCATATTGGGGGTGGATGGGTGGCTAAAAATGAAGGAACTCTGGATTGTGTAGAGGGGAGCGAGGGGAGAGGAAGTGAGAATGGGAAGAACAGGGGAGTGAAACGGACATCATTATCCTACATACATGTATGATTACCCTACTGGTGTGACTTTACACCATATTCAGCAAAAGGGAGAAGTTGCTCTCTATTTGTATACAATGTATCAGAATACATTCTACTGTTATATATAACTAATTAGAACAAATTCTAAAAAAAAACTACACACACACACACACACACACACACACACGACAGTTTAGATTTATGATTTAATTGTCACTGCTCTCCCAACTGGATGATTCCTGCTGGTTAAAGAAAGATGAATCAATCACCAACTCATTGATTCTCAACCTGTACCCGTTGCTCTGGCCCCCCCCAACAAATTTACCAGCCTTCTCTCCTACAACATAGAAAATCTAGTTTTACAAACAAGGAAATATGAATCACTGTAACAAAAGTGAAGGATACAGTCAGTCCAGAAAAGATCATTTGTGTGTCGATCATTTGTGAACCTTGAGATTCACTTGTTGAAGAGAACTTTGCTGACTATACAGATTCTCAGAGATAATATGAATTGATAAGATTTAATAGTGCAGAGGTTTCTCAAGCTGGAAAGATGCAAAGTCTTAGTGTGTCCTTGAGTGCAACTTTCTTTTCCTGCTCAGGACAGTCCTTTCCCATAGTCCCTGCTTGCAAAAAAGTTAACACTGACCATGACCATTATTTGATGTGTCTATTACCCATTGTTTTATCTTATTTGCCTGGACAAGACTTGGGAAAGCACTTAGCCTGAAAACTAAATTAATATATTTAAGAATTGACTAGTGAAGCAGCCATGGAATGGGGACATATTAATATTTTAATAGGGGTGAAAACACTGTCCTTCACGAAAAGCTTCACTTATTGACCCCTCTGGCTTCATTTTATTCAAAGTAGTAAATAACATACCTTCCATTAATCAAAAATAAATAAATAATTTTTTTAAAAAAGAACAAAAAAGTCATGGTGGGGGATAGGAATCAAGCTGTACAACTGGTAAATTTCTATATTCTATGTGAAGTTGTACAATATTAATTGTAAGAAGACTGTGAGAAGCAAAAAATGTTATGTTATATAGTCCCAGAGTAATAATAAAAAAGGATGCAACCTAGGTGAAAGGCAAGAAATTAAAATGGAATTCTAAAGTCAAAGTCAAATAAACCTAAAGGTGGCAAGAACAGACAGGAACAAAAAACTAGAAAATATATGATAAAATAGTGGATATAAATATACACTGCAACTAAATGGTGGAAATTATCAGAATAAATAAAAAAGCAAGATACAACTATGTCCCACCGGAATTTTACTTTTAAAAAACAAAAACAAATAAAAAACAGGCAAGCCTGAAACTGTGGTAGCAACTCTCACTGAATATGAGAAAATGAATTTTGGGAAAGGATAAATAACTTCTGCATCCTATGAAGACTTTTTGTATCCTTAAAAAGAGAAATAAGTAGCAAAATTTACATATAGTGCTACTCTAACAAAACAGACTTAATATATTAGTAGCCCCTACTCTTTATACTACATTCTATTAGCTTGGAAATACTTGACCAATTAAGACAGCAGTTCAAAAAATAAATTGCTCATATTCCAATAATTCCAATACATTCCTACTAGTTTGAGAGCTCCTAAAAAGTATGAAATCATGAAAGCTCCTAAAAAGTATGGAATCATGTTAGTCTTCTGAAGTTTTAGTGTATAAGTACATAAATAAAACATATCCATGGAATGGGGTAACCAGCAAAAATACTAAAGAAAATTCCCTACTTACCGTTTGAAGCCTCTGGGCCCACTAAACAGGTAGAAGATGTTTTTGCTATATATCCAGGCTGGGTTAAACCAAGTTCAGATGATTTCTTAGAGAAAACAGGTAAAAAGTAAAGAAGCATTATATTTTATTATGTGTAGTATAACTGAAACTTGATGCAGATTTTAGTAGGCATCATGGATTACCTGGAAATTTGGTGTTCAGTCACCTTATTATCTAACAAACAAACTCAAAGTGAACAGGAATCTAACAGAGGAGGATTCATCTTAATTGTATCCTAAACATCTCACAAAATAAAATTTCAATCCCCTAGAAAAAGTTTAAAGGACATATTTATGTTGCCTATTGAAATTGCTACCTTCGGGGCTGGGGATGTGGCTCAAGCGGTAGCGAGCTCGCCTGGCATGCGTGCGGCCCGGGTTCGATCCTCAGCACCACATACAAACAAAGATGTTGTGTCTGCCAAAAACTAAAAAATAAATATAAAAAAAAAAAAAAAAAAAAGAAATTGCTACCTTCAAAGAGGAATGTCTTAAAGTGTTATGTAATAATCAAATACCAAAAGATAAACAGCTAGAATGAAAGAAACATTAATGGCTAGGATAGAATATATATTCATACTAATTCAGAAACCATATCTATATTGTGGTACATGTCCAATGAATCAAAGTTCTGATAAGAAAAAATCATTATGGCTTCTGTCGTATCATGTAACTCTAGCCAGAATAAAGCAGAGTGAACAAAGATTATGGACAACTCTGGGACACAAATGAAACCTATTAGAAACTGAAGAATTTCTAGTGAGTATGAGAGATATATTATACCTTTTATATACAAATCTAAGTGACAGGGAAGGTGCAGAAAAAAGTTCCGGCTGTTTAACAGTTAGATGCCCCTCTCACAAAGCAAATGAGAACCTACTGAATCACACCAGAACAAGGAATATAAAGCAAGAAAAGCTACGACACTGGCTCCCTGTTCCCTCTTGCATAATGGTCAGCAGATCTTCAAGAGTATGATTTTTCTCCTGTTTTAGTAAAATTCATGTTGGTTATTGTTCTTGGAGAATTTTACTAGCCAGGTAGTTATAAGCCACAAAAGTCCCTGATGTACTTGAAACAAGGAGGAATTGCTAAAGGGCACCTAGATTCCCAGCCAGTATTAACCCAGTCAGGCACAACAAGTGCAAGACCTTAGACCTAAGCAGCACCTCCCAGAGATCACCCTACATGCAACTGCAGTGTAATTGATGTTTAAATTATCTGACCGTTTAGATTCTACTTTTCTTGACAATAAGCTGCTTGAAAGCAAGACTAAGACCATCAAACCATGACCATCTAGAATAACATTTCATGCAGATGACACAGAACTTAAGCTTTTCATAAAGCCCTTTGTGGAAGATCAACATATCTATCAAAACTATTTCTAGCCAGGTCTTGGTGGTGCACATCTGTAATCCTAGTACCTCAGGAGGCTGAGGCAGGAAGATCACAGGTTCAAGGCCACCTTTAGCAACTTAGTGAGGCCCAAGCAACTGAGATTGATCCTATATTAAAATAAAAAATAAAAAGGGCTGGGAAAACCACTCAGTAGTAGAGTGCCTCTGGATTCAAAGCCCAGTACTAAGAACAAAGCAAAACAACACAAAACTCCACAAAACTGTTTTTAGTAAATGACATTAGAAGTAACATGCTATATGTATATAGGAGACTTATGACCAATGTGATTCTGCAATCTGTAGTCAGAAAAATGAGAAATTATACCCCAATTGATTCAAATGTATGAATTGCCAAGATCATTGTAATGTCATGTGTAGCTAATTAAAAAAAAAAAAAAAAGGTAACATGAAGGAAACACCAAACACAACTTAAAACCCTAGCATCTACATGTCACAAGAAAGCATTAACATTGAAATAAGGCCTTGACAGTCTTAAACCACCCAGGCAGGAAACCAGAGCTCCATTTGTGTGTGTAAAATAAATGAATTACCTCAGGAAGATCTGCAGAAGCTTCATCAGCACACATGCCATCCACATCCATACTAAGGATCTGAAGATCCATCACTCCCCTTTCGACATTGCTGAGGTTGTCATCAGAGCTGCTCTGCAAGGATATTCTCCGACGTTTGCATGGTAACTTTTCAGAGAACCCAGACTGCTGACATTCACCAAGACCTTCCATGTTGGCTACACACACAAAATGACACGGGAATCAACATTTCTTTCCTACACTATTTTAAAATTTTGTACACTATAAAAATTGGGGAAAAATTCAGTGTTTAAATTATCAATGAAAAGAAATAATTTTCTTTTACATCTTTAACCTTTTTACTCAAAAAGGAGATCGAGCTGACAGGCAAGAAAACATGACTACTAAAAAGATAATAAATTTAATTAGAATTATGGGATTTTTAGAATGATACACTAAAATACATGTGCATTTCTAATAGGGTGTCTCACTCTTTCTAAATTTACCATTAAGCCCTTTATTTTGAACATTTTAAAGGATATGGTTATGTTCTAATACTGCTATGTTTTTATTGTGACTTTTGTGAAAAAATGCAACTGTAATGTGCCTCAGTTCTTTCTCGATACAAAAAAGAAACCCTAACCCTTGATAATTCAAAGTCAGCAGAATTATAATAATGATACAAATAAAATAAATTTTAAAACCCAGATAAAAATCCAAATAATAGATATTTTAGAAACTACAAATACAAATTAGGACATCTGAATGGGTCATGCAATGCAGAGGTGAATGAATCAGACATGTCTTGAGTTAACAGTAGACTGCACACAGAAAGTACTGAAAAGTACTTGAAGATGGTTTAAGCAGTGTTATGGATCGTATGTGAGGTGTCCCCCAGATGCTCATGTGAGAAAGCATGCTAGAAGGTTCAGAGGAGAAATGATTGTGATGAGAGCTTTAACCCAATCAGTGAATTAATCTCCTGATGGGACTAAGTGGTAACTGAAGGGAGGTAGGGTATGGCTAGAGGAGGTGGGAACTAGGGCGTGGCTTTGGGGAATATATATTTTGTATCTGATGAGTAGAGTCTCTCCCTGCTTCCTGATCATCATGTGCACTGCATCCCTCTGCCACATTCTTCCGCCATGATGTTCAGCCTCATCTGTGAGCCCCCAAATAAACTTTTCCTCCTCTAAAATTATTCTTATCAGGTCTTTCAGTCACAGCAGCAAAAAAGCTTACTAAAACAAGAAGTCAAAAGAGAATCATTTGTGTTCACTTCGGCAGCACATATACTAAAATTGGAACAATAGAGAGAAGATTAGCATGGCCCCAGTGCAAGGATGACACAAATTCATGAAGCGTTCCATATTTTTAAATTCTAAAAAACAAAAAAAGTCTAATAAAGCAAAAAGCATCTTTTCTTAAAAAAAAAAAAATTAAAAATTAAAAAAAAGTGAATCACTTGAAACCTAGGCATGTGAAGTACTAAAGGAATAGTTATACTGATTGCAGTAAGTCCAAGATTTTGTCGAGTTCTGGTATTTCAAGTGCTTTGTATTTGGAAAAACAAAAAATGACTAAAAAATAACCAAATGAATTATAATTTAAGAGGTACAGCAAAGAATACAGCAGATCATTAAGATATCAGATTGGACATATATGTGGTTAACCTCACAGTTGGGTATTTGGTATTCACATAAATGTTTGTAAAACTAAAAGAATAATCCTATTAAAAAAATCAAGGTTTATAAACTCAAATTTGCCACATATCCTATTCTAAAGCTGATATGAGCTAATAAGCTCTATTTAAAACTTAGAACCCAATTGCAATGATGTGAAAATGAAGGTTCAGGAATGCTTGATATTAAATTTTTTTCAAAAGAAACCAGAAATCCAGATTTCTGTGTGATATGTCCCAATTTTAAATGTTAGGCTCCATTTAAAGATACAATGGAACTCTGCAAAGACTGTTTTCTCATAGTGAAAATAAATCTTCTTTATATCTTAGAAACTTGTCTTTATCAACACAGAAGTCAGAATACAGAATGAATTCTTGATACTCACTCAAACCTGTTGTCTCAAATCCTCCTCTCACTCCTGAGAATTCCGGACAATCAATCATTTTCTCATCTTTCTTTATGGAGTGAAAAGCTGTCTGGAAAGCAGATATCCGCTCTCTTAATGAGCTAACATTTTGATACAGTCCAGGGCTGCCCTGTTATAGTAAAAAACAGAGTATTATCAATCAAGCTTAGTTTATTCTAGGCCTATAATCACTGAATCTAAAACTAAATACACAAAGGCCTTTTGAAGATCAGACTTGTAAAGAATTGGTATAGCAAAGCTTCTTCTACCTGGAAGTCTGCATTTTCTATCTGAATATGTGGTATACTACAATCATTTTAATTTCCCTCTGTTTTTCCCAGTTTTTAGCAAAACCTTAGGGAGAGGAATAGCTAAGTGGTATGGATAGATGTGTAGCTATGTGCTAATACTGAGTAATGAGCCCATGAATCATGTTAAGAGAAGCTTGGAATAGGTGGAAATGCTTTAGAAAGGAGTCCAGATAAAATGCATTTTCAGTTATATGGGATTAACAACTCTTTAAAGGTTCCAAGCCCCTTAAGTGCTTTCTTTCACACCTTGGTACCCAATACAAAAACAAAACAACAGAAAAACACCATACTGAATCCCAGAGATGGGGCAAGGAAGAAGGGGCCAGAGGGTCCTGCTTATTTGGAAATAAACTGCAAATTTAAAGTGCTAAAACTGCAAATCATCTGTGTGATGCCTTGACACATGTTTCATCTCAGCACACCTTCAATCCAAGCTGGTCTCTTTACTCATCCTCAGTCTGCAAAAGTTCCCTGCCAGGGGAAGTCAGAACAAGCACAGAAGTTCCACACTGGCTCCTGACATCCCTCCTCATAGAGCCAAAGAGCTCTCCCTGGCTACCTTTTCCTGATTTTATGGAACTTAGGAACGAAAGCCAGACACTCACTTAACATACAAACCTAGATGGGGCATGCCCAGGAGCTCTCTGGAAACCCTTCTGACAGGGCGCCAAGCAAATACTAATAAAATGAATTTACACTAGCAGGTACAGAAGTGCCACATGACAGGTGATATAAAATTTAAGAGTTCTGTCAATATCAATAGTAAGTTAGTGGTAAGTTCTCTCTGCAGGATTTTTGGTGTTTTGTTTTTCCTTCCTTTATTACTTGGACTAACACATTTCCACTGATAGGAGCTTGTAGCAATTCAAAAATTCACATCAAAATGCAAAAGTAAAAGAAAGACATTACCTTCCCTTAAGATATCATATGGAGGGAAATAAACAGTTAAAATCTTCAAGTCATGTTGGATGATCTGTTCATACATTTGATTCTATCCCTAGTACATTCATAAAGCAAGTCTATTACATAAAAGTAGAACATTTTAAATTCAAATACACTTGATGATGTAAACCTTTATGACATAAAGAACACATATTATTCAAAAAGTCTATGGGTCACTTGTCTCTAGGAGTGATGGGACAAGATTATCTCAATGGCATATGAATTGCTTTTAATGTGCTTTGTGTGTACTCATATTTGAACATGATAGGGTTGATGTAATGTTCTAGTAACTTGGAGCACTTTGAAATGCAGCTTAATACAAACTATAAGTTTTCCTACTTGCAATGTTGTTTTCCTGCTGGAGGAAGAGAACAAGGTTCATGTACTAAGTAAATGAAACAGTCAAAACGTAGAGCTTTTTGCCACTTTTGTCTTCTCAATCATGTCAGTCAGCCAACATTCCTTTCTGTGAACCAGAACCTGTTCTAGGAGCTTAAGATGTGGGAGGAATTACATTCCAGAGTGAAATTCTGAAAACATATTAAAGTAAGTTTGAGGACAAGAGATTTTGGAAAATATAAAATATGAATACGGCCAAGTCACTAAAGTGCTGAACACCTGAGATGAAACCACAATAATGGGAAAGTGGTGCAGGGGAAGAAGGTGTCCTGCAAGAATTAGGAGAAGTGAGCAGAGGCTCTTGGTGGAAATAGGATGGGGCAAAATGAAAGCCCACTGACTGGAAGCTAACAAGAGAAGGGCTTGTAGGGTTCAGATCAAGAGGGACCAGAAGCCTTCAGGATTTAAATCAAGGAGTAACAGAAAGCCATGGCAAAGTTTTAAGGAGCAGAGTCAAGGATCTCATTTATACTTTAAATATACCTCTTTGATCTGTGTAATGATAGATAGATTAGGGAAAAAGGAAAAAGAAGACCAGGTAGGAGGAAGCAGTTGGTGACACTGGCTAGAGTCATAAAGTAGAGTTGTAGCTGTGAGGATGTGAAGAATTATAGGTAGGCTTTTGAAATGCAGCCAAAAAGTAGTGATAACTTGGAGATGGGACTAAGGAAAATAGGAATCAAGAAAGATTAAAAGGCCTGAGGCCTGAGCAACTAGATGATGATGGATTTCCCTGAAATGGGAGAGTGGGCTAGAGGATCTGCTGGAGGGTGGGTATCAATAGCTGGGTTTTGGCTAGGTTATGCTGGAAATGTTTTTCAAAACCCAAGGGAGCTTGGCTGGGGTAGTGTTTCAGCAGTAGAGCGTTTGCCTAGAATGTTCTAGGCCTGGGTTTGATCCTCAGCACCACATAAAACAATAAATAAATCAAATAAAGGTATTGTGCCCAACTACAACAACAACGACAACGACAACAACAACAACAAAAACCCCAAGGGAGCACCAGGCGCAGTGGTGCATGCCTTTAATCCCAGCAGCTCAGGAGGCTGAGACAGGTTGCTGAGTTCAAAGGCAGCTTCAGGAAAAATCGAGGAGCTAAACAACTCAGTGAGACCCTGTCTAAATAAAATACAAAGGCTAGGGCTGGGAATATGGCTCAGTGGTCAAGTGCCCCCAAGTTCAATCCCTGGTAACACCCTCGATTCCCCCCCCCTCAAAAAAAAACCCCACAAGGGAGCAACTGAATAGTGGGCCGCTGTTATCCAGGACTTTGGGGCTGAAGACAGACATTTCAGACTCATCAGTGTAGAGATGATTCTCAAATCAAAGAGAAGGGGACAAAGAAGAGGCCTATACACACTAGCATTTTTGAGGGAAAAACTGGAAGAGGAGGAATTAGCAAATGAAATACAGAATTGACCAGTGAAACTGGAAGAAAATCAGGTTAAGTGGTATCCCACAAACCAATTGAAAATGTGTCTCAAGGAAGTCAAATATATCCAGAACTGTTGAAAGGGTGAGCAAGGCTAAAATTTAATCTTCGGAGTTGTCAAGGTACGAGCCATTTTTGAAGAGAGATGACAAGAGTTGTCTTAACAGAGAGGGGGAAATAAGCCAGATAAAGTAGCTGGCAGGATCAGAGAGAACAGCAGAAGGAATGAATTTATCCAGAGCAGCAAATTGGTCAAGGAGTTCTGCTGTGATGGGGCCACTGAAAGTAGACAGGAGCCAGGAAGTCTGGGAAGTGGCCCAAAGGAGAGGAGGAGACAATAACTGCAGAAGACGACTCAGCTCAGAACAACATACATGATCATAATGATATAAGCATGTGAACACTGACATAACCAATCTACTGGGAAGCTGGAGAGAATGGGAAGTATGTTATAAAAGGTCTTAGGAAGAAGAGAGCTAAGTCTTCATAATCCATTTTGGGATGTCGGTGGTAAATGCCTAAAAGAGAGAACGTAGGTAGTAGCAGAACAACCACCTAATAAGGAAACAAATGCTAACAAGATCACTACAAAAGCTGAAATCCTCAGAAAAGGAAAAATGGGGTGAGGGGAGGCAGCTATACACTGCTTTTATGAAAATAAATAACACAGGTGGCTCGGGGAGCTGAGACAAGAGGATTGCGAGTTCAAAGCCAGCCTCAGCAACAGCAAGGTGCTAAGCAACTCGGTGAGACCCTGCTCTAAATAAAATACAAAATAGGGCTGGGGATGTGGCTCAGTGGCCAAGTGCCCCTGGGTTCAATCCTAGCAATCAGCCCCCCACCCCTCCAAAAAACACCACCCTATAGCATTATTTGATTTTTAAAGTATGTGCACAAATATTCAACTTTATACTCTTGGATCATGGAATTCAAACTGGGTAAGGGATGAGAGAATATAAAGTGTGTATGCAAAGGGAATATGTGGTGAGGCCAATGGCTGAAAGTTTCAACGCAACAAATTACTGAGGTGAACTGGAAGGATGAAATATCAGTAAGAGTGAGACAGACTTTGATGATACCAGCAAGTGGCCACACAGAGGAACTACTGAGGTAAAACAGAGAAAAAAGATCTTTGGATTTATAGAAGTAAAACACCTGAGACAGCCAGAACGTAAGATGGATCATCCATGTGACTGTTGAAAATTTCAGAAAAACAACAGCAGAGGAAGAAAGACAGAGAGCCACTCTGTTCAACTTCTCCCTTGAAGTGTTTTCTTTCTAAAATGGGGCAGAGGTGGAGAAATAAGGGATGAATTCTTTAAACACACAGGCCTGTAGACTTTATAAAAACTTAATTCTAGTAGTGAATTTACAGAATATTATGGTAAGTTAGAACATGTGACTTTTAAGAATTATTTTATTCATTAATTCAAAAATGTCTTGAGCAAGGAAGGGAGCAGAGGATGAAAAGAACTGACATAAGAGCTACTAAGTGTATTTACAGTAAAGGCACAGATCAGAGGGTCAAAGACGTCACTGATTTGTTCAGAAAACTGTTCAATTTAAATAAACTTAGCTTAGTTAAATGTAGCTTACTAGTAAAGCACTATCCTAGCATGTGTGAGGTCCTGAGTTTAGGCCCAGCACTGCAAAACAGATACAAAAATCCTGAACCACCTTGCTGTGTCTGGGCTGTAGTATAATGTTAGAGTACATGCCCAGCATGTGCAAAGCCCTGGGTTCAAACCTTGCACCACACACAAAAACAAAGAATTAGGGGCTGGGGATGTGGCTCAGGCGGTAGCACGCTCGCCTGGCATGCGTGTGGCCCGGGTTCGATCCTCAGCACCACATACAAACAAAGATGTGTGTCCACCGATAACTAAAAAATAAATATTAAAATTCTCTCTCTCTCTCTCTCTCTCTCTTTAAAAAAAAGAAAAAAAAAGAATTAAAAAAAAATTCTTCATACTAAAAATTGTTTACTCCAAATCTAAGAAATATAAAATAGCAGTTATAAAATTATAAGCATTATCAAAAATTTTAAAACTATCACTCTTAAAGATATATAGTTGGGGCTGGGGGCATAGCTCGGTGGTAGAGTGCTCGCCCAGCATGTGTGAGGCACTGAGTTCGATCCTCAGCACCACATTAAAAAGAAAGAAATAAAGTTATTGTGTCCATCACAACTAAAAAAATAAAAATAAAAAAACAAAAGCAAGAATTACAGTTTACTTTTCTAAAAACTACTTTCACCAGTACTTATTTTATTTATTTATTTATATATTTTTTCCTACTACCTTCTTTTTTCAGTGATGCTGGGAACTGAACCCATAGCCTTGGTACATGCAATGCAGACACTCTACCAAGTGAGCCATATCTTCAGCCCCCATTTATATATTTTTTAATAACTAAAAAAGCCTGTAGGCTGGGGATGTAGCTCAATGTTCAGCATTTGTCAGGCCCTGGGTTTAACTCTCAGCATGCACATATGCATGCATACCCCACCCCCCCACACAAACAAAACACTTTTAACAATGCTGTAAACTAAAAATGCACATCTCAAGTAATTTTTTAAATGAGCACACAATTATGATATGTTTTGGGGGGAGCTGCTTATAACTGTACATATAAATACATGCATATGTATACCCTTAAGGAAAAATGAGAGAAAAAGCAACAGCGGACAAATAGAAACTGTCTCAGACCAGGCAAAGCAAGAAACCAATCAACCTGCTACAGACCTCCAGAGCATCAGATGCTTCCCAAACCAGGGCCAATGGATGGACTGAAAACTGGAGGTATGTTAGAACTACATTAGGAGCATTAGAACACACAGATCTCACCATAAATAAGACTAGGCCATTGTGTTCTTGAGGGAACAGGGATATATAGGACTCCAGGAGCAGCTGAGGGACAGGGTTAATGCCTATACTGAAAAGAGAGGTGACCAAGGCTCTTCAATGAATAGTGATATTCCCACATTAACTTTTAGAGCTCTAGGACTCAGGTTTATACCACCAGGAATTCTTCTCAGGAAAGCAGATCAGCCAGAGAAAAGATTCATAGATTACATTTGTTTCCCCAGGGAAAAAGTGGCCCTGTTTGTCTTACATAGAAATTCACTAGTTAGCAAGCCCTGTCTGTGCACCTTGAATTCCCAAGCAGTTTTTCAAAGTGCCTGAGTCTTAAATACAAACATCTGAAGATTAACAGACATTTAAAGTGCTGAGAATAAGACAATCTAAAATACAGCCTGAAAAAAAAAAGGAACCTGATGAAAAAGAGATCTTGCAAGGCAAGGAAGAAAACCTCAACAAAACAATCCACAACAAAAGATATTCCATCATAAAAAGAAACATGAAAAGTCAGCCATCAAAATATTTGTTGAATAAATAAATGATCAGAGCTATTCAACTCTGTAAGGCAAAATACAATGGAGTAATGTTTTCAAATTTTTGATGGAAAATATTTCAACCTATATTCCTGTACCAAGAAAAACAATGTAATGTGTTAGTAGAATAAATCTATCAAATATGTGGCAATTCCAGAAAAATGAGATAGTAAATTAAGAAAAAGGAGACCAAGGAAATGGGATCCAAATGGAAGTGGAAAAGGTAATAACTAGGGATGGTATAAGAAGCTACAGAATGGTATCTGTCCAGCAAGCCTAGATGGCAACCAAGCCAGACAGGACGAAAAGGGCAAGACTCCAAGAAGAAAAGAAGACTGATAGACTCTTAAGGTTCACAGTTTTTGTCAAGTAAGGAAATGAGATATGTAGTAGATTAAAAGGAAAAAAAAGTACTTATTAACTCTGGAAAAACAAAAGTTGTGCAAGAAAGAAAACCACTGCATTGTACAGAACAGTTTCTGGAAAATGTGTACATTTAAGTAATGCATACCAAACCCTAATTTAAACAAAAATTGTACCTGATGGCACTGGAGAGAGAAAGGGGAAAGCATTAGGTTAGGTAGGTGAAGCACTATACTATACCAACTGTTTTGCTATAGTTATTTTCAGTAGTAATAACTATAGCAAAATCAAACCATTCCATGCATATTCTAGGAAATGCTGTAAGTACATTACATTTATTTATTAATCCTCAGAAAGTCCTTGCTATTATTATCACCTGATTTAAACTTGGGAACAAAGAATTTAAGTAATTTGTCAAAAGTCACAACTAATTACTAACAAAGCAAAGATAAAACCCAAGCAATAAAGCTTTAGACTCCATGCTTGTATCTACTGTAACAGCAGACCTCAACACGGTTTCCTACTCTTAAAAATCATCAAGTACTCTGAGCTATGTATGTTGGTTACATCTATTAGAAGTATTTTAACAGCCTTTTCAGAATTGTCAATCTTCTTTACTCAATAAAACTCAAAGATTTGTTAAAAGTTAATCACAACGTCACACACAAAATTCTACCAATTAATGTTTCATATTCTGTTATGTTAAAATCCAATCTACTTTGCAGTATAGAGGTTATCTTTTAACCATGCAAGTTTAAAAAATTTTTTTTGTTCTAATTAGTTACACATGGCAGTAGAATGCACTTTAAAACACCAAATGTAAATGGAGTATAACTTCTCATTCTTCTGGTTGTGCATGTACAATCACACCGGCCGTGTAGTATATATGCACACAGGGTAATAATGTCCAATTCTTTCTACTATTCCACTTACCCCCCCTGCCCCCTCCCTTTCCTTCAGCCTAATCCAAAGTAACTCTATTCTTCCCTAGCCCCCTCTCCCTTGTGAATTAGCATCCACATATCAGAGAAAACATTTGGGTTTTGGGGATTAGCTTACTTTGTTTAGCATGAATACTCTCCAGCTCCATCCATTTACGAATCTCCCTCAAACAAATAATTCTTACCAATGAGAAAATTTGCATTTGTAAGAATAAATTAGAATTTTAGAAACCATGTATCCACTACTATTAAGCCTGACAACTTTCTGAGAGATACTTCAATGGATCAGTAGGAATATTTATGAAGTATTTTACTATTGCCAAATAAAATGCATCAGTATTTGGAAGATAATATAGTGAATCAATACTTTCCAAATGACTGGGGCATACTGTTAAAAAATTTTGCATGGGCATACCTTTTCCACACATCCTCATCAACCCGTATTGTTGCTTATGTGCTTGATAATTGCCATTCTGACTGGAGTGAGATGAAATCTTAGAGTAGTTTTGATTTGCATTTCTCTGGTGAGACTGCAAATTGGTTGCACTATGGATATTCTTCAGAAAACTTGAAATGAAACCAGCATTTGATGCAGCTATCCCACTCCTTGGTTTATACCCAAAGGACTTAAAATCAGTGTACCACAGTGATGTAGCCACATCAATGTTTAAAGCAGCTCTCAACTCACGATAGCTAAACTGTGGAACCAACCTAGGTGCCCTTCAACAAATTAAAGGATAAAGAAAATGTATATGTATGTATACACACAATGGAATATTACTCAGCCATAAAGAAGAATGAAATTATGACTTGCTAATAAATGGATGGAACTGGAGACTATCATGCTAAGTGAAATAAGTCAGTCCCCCCAAACCAAAGGTTGAATGTTCTCTCTGATATGTGGATGCTAACACACAATGGGGTGAGGGAAAGTAGGAGAATAGAAAGTCATTGGATTAGTCAAAGGGGAATGAAGGGACGGGGGTGGGAACAGGAAAGACAGTAGAATGAATCGGACATAACTTTCTTATGTTCATACGTGAATACAGGACCAATGTAATTCCACATCATGTTCAACCACAAGAATGGGAAGTAATACGGGGCTAAGATTGTGGCTCAGTGGTAGAGTTCTCACCTACCCATGCATGAGGCACTGAGTTTGATCCTCAGCACCATGTAAATGAGAAATAGATATTGTGTCCACCTAAAACTAAAAAATAAATATTTTTAAAAAATGGGAAGTTATTTAAGTACATATAATGTCAAAATACATTCTACCATCATGTATAACTAAAAAGGACAACAACAAAAAAAATGTTTTTAAAGATTTTTAAAGCAGGAAAGAAAAAAGTTGGAAAACAATAAAACAGTGCCTCATCTCATTCTAGAAAAATAGACAAACTGAAAAATGTTAGTAAAATAAATAGAAAGCTCTTCTGGAAAGAAAACCATTTCAATCCAAGGCCACCTAACTCTTATCCATGTTTAACACTATCATTTAAGTTAACTGCAAATTCTCTGCAAGACACAGAAAACACACTACAAATCCAAACTTTCATAATAAACCAAAATATTTTCCTAACAGAATTCATGAAAGAATGTACAAGAAAACCATACTTGAAAGGGAGAATCCTGTGCCAAAGATGTTCTCTTAGCATTCTTTAAAATCCTCCGCTGAGCAATGAAACGAATCAGATGGTTTGTTTCAGGAGAGCCCCGGGTGCCAATTGAAGAACGTCGACGAGACTTTTTTGTAATGAAATTCTCTTATAAATTGGAACAAAACACAGCAATCATTAGTAATCATGTCCAAAGCTGGTGATGTACCAGCCTGAGAGAGAAAACATGACATGCTACACAATACTAAGTAGAGAATTATTGGCAAAGTAATTCTAACCATCATCAATTGGGTAGAAATCTTTGTTTTGTCCACTCATTTAGTCCATGCTCCTAAAATAGTGCCTGGCACATAGAAGGCATCTATGAAAGTTGTCGCAAGATACAATAACACATTTCATCTAGTAGTTTTATTTTTGTTCCGTATTTCCTGCATACAGAGGTAGGTAATGGTTTTCTTTTGACTAAGAACTCCTCCTTTTTTTGAATTAGTTTTATCCACAATGACAGAAAGATTACCTAAGCACCTGAATAGCAGTCCCCCTTTACCCATGATTTCAGTTACCTAGTTGGAAAATATTAAATGGAAAATTCCAGAAACAAACAATGCATAAATTTTAAATTGCATTGTATAACAGATGAAATCTCAAGTTCTCCAACTCCATCCTATCTAGGATATGAAACACCCCTTTGTCAGGCATGTCCAGCATACCCACACATTAAGTCACTTAGTAGCCACATGGGCTATTTAGATGGTCTGAAAGTATTTGTGTTCATGTAAACATTATTATACTTAATCATCGCCTGAAGCTTTTAATCATCGCCTGAAGCTCAAGAGTAGTGACGTTGGAAATTCAAACATACCAAAAAGAAGCTGCAAAGTGCTTCCTTTAAATGAAAAGCACAATAAGATGTTTAGAGAAACAGAACAACTTCATATGACTTACTACAGTAAAGTTATTAGTTAGTTGTTCTTAAGCTTTTACTCTACCTAATTTACAAGTTAAACTTTCCCACTGATACGCATGTACAGGAAGGAAAACAAGCACATACAGGGTTACATTCTATCTTCAGTTTCAGAAATCCACTGGGAGTCTTTGAATACATCCCTGTGGATAACAGCAGCAGGTTGTGAGGGTAGAGACCACTACTATGCTCTTTTGCTCTTAATTTTTCAAGGTAATTTTTTTTCTGAGATACCTACTTACCTTCAGCACACTACCCTAAATTTTGCCCTTTTGCCTGAGTACAAAACAGATCTCTAGCGTTTTACAGTCCTAAGAGTGACGTTCCTTTTTGCTTTTTTAAAATATTTTTTAGTTGTAGACAGACACAATACCTTTATTTGATTTACTTTTATGTGGTGTTAAGGATGGAACCCAGTGCCTCACACGCGCCAGTCAAGCATTCTACCACTGAGCCACAACCCCAGACCCAAGAGTGGTGAACACAGAACAACAACAAAAACAAACAAAAAAGAACACAGAACAGGTGCCACTTCAGCCTTGTCTCATACTTCTCGATAACAATTGGTCTCTCCAGTCTCCTGCTAACCTCCATTTCTAAATGTCATTCTCTAATCCAATTCTATTCCCATATTTCTTTCTTGTCCACCAAAGTCAGACTTCACTGGTGAATTTCATTTCTACTGCTTGAACACCAGCCCACGTCAATTTTCTGTTTGTAATTTTTAAAAGAGGCACATGCCAATCTATTATTGTTATTTTTTGAATTGATCCTCAACTTCCATTTATTTTTGCTATATATAAACATTAACGAACGACTATTCCTATTATACACCTTCTTAGACCCCCTTGTTGGGTCAAAAAGTGATTAACACAGTTTTCCAAGATGGGCACGGAACACACCTGATTTAGGATCATCATCAAGCTGGGTGCTCCAAGACCTTATTGCCCCCATCTGCCATGCTAGATGAGTTGGGCATATGCACTGAAGTCACCCAGGCCATGCTGCAAGCCTATAATCCCAGAAACCCAGGAGGCTGAAGCAAGAGGATTTCGAGGCCAGCCTCAATCTTTGTGAGACCCTGTCTCAAAAAATAAAAAGAGCTGGGATGTAGCTCAGTTGCAGAGTCCCTGGGTTCAATCCTCAGTACAAAAAATTAAAAAGGAAAAAAAAAAAAAAAAAAAGAATCACCTGAATAACCAAGTTTGCAGAGTCAATCAACTTAGACACCTATTGTAATAAGATGGAGAGAAACAACAAAACTAATTATACTAATGTGATATTTATACCTGAAAAGCAGTACAACAGAATGACAACTTTTCTTACCTGAAGAGTTCTTAACAGAGCTTTCAGGTGTAATTCCCAATTGTTCTATGGTTGCTGTGGAAAAATTCAAAGATGATTTAAAAGTATCTGGTGTGCAAAGATCAGGAGTCATTCCTGCTGCATGCTTCTGAGGAATCACAAGCTTTCCAGTTCCCAAAATGAAAGCAGCATTTTCTGAAATGGACAAGATGTTGTAGGGCATAAACATCTTTATCAAGATAAATACCTAAACCTTAAATTTCATGAAGAAGCAACAGATCACCACATACCAGCATTATTAATTGCCGACTCTTTGATTTCAGAAGGCTCCTTGTCTTTTGAATTAGTATCCATCTGGAAGACAAAATCTAAAGAAACAAAAAATAACCCACCACCAAAATTAATGTGGCTAGACTAAAATCCTTATTCAGGATTGAATGCCAATACAATTTATATCAGCATGAATAGACTTTTTTGAGGTATAATGGCACAACACTTAAAACCACCACCAATCTTCACACAATAATTTTAATCTTTGTGTCTGGGCTAGCACCATCTTGCACTCTGACATTCCTATGTGTACATAAGCAATTGCTTACACAAAAATAGATACTGCAATGTTTTCTTCTCGGATCATTTTTGCTCCAAATTACAATTACACGTCAGTATGTCGCCGATATACACAATTCACTTTCAACTGGGAAGTATGGCAACTTCCTTTGAGAGGGAGCTAACCCGTAATTCTAAATATTTTGATTTTTTTTTTTTATATATATATAGCTGCCATAAAAAGAGCTGTTGAGAGAGAAAGAAATGGAGTTACTGCTGTTCAGCTTGAAACAAAGCAGACCCCTCAATCTTTCTGGATATGTGAATCATCTGTGTATCCCCGATAAAGAGGCAACTGTGTGCATTTCCCGAAATTCTAAGTGAGCAGGTCTGGAGGGGCCCCGGAAAACTCATCCTAAAGACCACCCCGGGTGACCCGGGGCAAGTCGTAAGTGGGTCACCTTCCGCGTCCCGTGCGAAGTGCTAAGTCCAGCAATTCCGAGAGACACCCCGGAGAAGGAGCACTGCCAACCCACCCCGAAGCCAGAACCCTGATGCGGGCCTACCTCTCACGCCCACCTCGAAGCGCCCCGCGCCCGGGTTTGCTCTGAGAGCACTGCAACGGACCAGAGTCGCGGCTGTCTCCCTCTGTGGACCCTAGCTCTTCAGGGGGCTGCTCGCCACCTCTGTCCACCGCGCTGCGCCCCGTGTCCCACACCACACCTAGTGGTCCCCTG
The DNA here is from genome assembly GCF_048772815.1 of Callospermophilus lateralis. NCBI lineage: Eukaryota > Metazoa > Chordata > Mammalia > Rodentia > Sciuridae > Callospermophilus > Callospermophilus lateralis. The sequence continues at coordinate 11,209,520 of NC_135308.1, forward strand.
AAAGCCCACCGCTCCACAGCCGCCCGCCGCCAGATTCAAATTGCGGCCCCGCCCCCTCGATGCCGGCGTAGCCTCCGGAATCTGTACGCCGCGGCGCCCGCACGTGCCCTGCGCCACCCGAACTGTCCTAGGCCTTTCTCTGGCCGTCAGGCACAGGTGAGGGCCCCTGGGATCGGAGAGTAGCCACCACTAGCTACAGGCACGCCCCCGATAAAGCTGACTGACTGCTTTCCTGAGTCCCGGGCACTATTTTTTTTGTGAGAAGCTCGCGGAGTAACCATTTAGCCGTTTAGCTCCGGTCCCAACCTTTCGATTGGATGCTGCAAACTTCGAAAAGAATCATTAGACCAATCCTGACAGAAGGACGGACTGGCTCTTTTACCCAATCAGCCAATCCTGACTGCAGCCGTTTCCTCTGTGGGTTGAGCGAGTGGGAGGAGTTTTGTGCGCGGGTCTCTTCTAGCACTCCACCTTCTCCCTCCAACCCCGCCTCCGTATGCAGATGAGTGGCAACTAGAATTGAGCGTGCGCTTGCTCAATAACGCGTAGAGCCGCCGTTCGGCTGTAGTTTAGGCTCTGATTGGCTAATATCCCTTTCCGTCTAGTAGCATTCAGCCTCTGTTCCCTTCCTCCGCCCCGAGTGGGTTAGTTAGAGTCTACCCAGTGCAGGACTCTGATTGGCTAAGTGCTGGCCGGCGCCGCGATTTGATTGGCGAAGCTCAGTGTCGGTCTCGGAGTGGTGGGGGAAGGGCCGCTGGCAGGCAGAGGCGCCTAGGGGCGGGGTGGGAAGGAGGACCGGCCAACCCTGGGGTGTGGGACTGAGAGTGCGTGTGTGTGGTGTGTCCGCCAGAGAAGGAAGGTGGCGAAGGGAGGAGAGCCCGAGTGGGTGGAGGGAGGGGAAGGGCGGGAGGAGAAAAAGGTGGGCGGAGGGCCAGGTGGGAGGGTGGCGGCTCACTCAGGACCCGGCGGGGGCAGCGCGATGAGGCGGGTGACCCTGTTCCTTAACGGCAGCCCCAAGAACGGAAAGGTAAGGGGTCGGGAGGAGGCGCGGCCGGCCGGCCGCGGGGGCGAGGCGCCGAGTGCGCGCCGGGCGCAGGCAGGGCTGAACTTGGGCGAGGGTTGGGAGCGGGAGGTGGGCGTGCGCCGGGGCGCGTCGGGTCCCCGCGGCCTCCGCCAACCCCGGGCTGCGAGACCCAGCCCGCCCCGCGCCTCGTCTGCCCGGGACCCGCGCCGACCCGGCTGCCTCTCCGCGGTCCTTGAGTCCAGGGTAGGGGTCCTGGAGGAGGAGGGAGCGGGGTGCGCCCAAGGCCGAGGTCCTCTCCCACCTCGTCCCCTGAGACCCCGCAGCCCCCTTGCCTGGCTAGAGAAGGCGCCTCTGTCCACCTGGGTGCTGAGTAATGCTGCCCGGGAAAGTGGCAGTGCCAACAAAGGCGTGTCAGACTGGCCAGGTAAAAAGAATTAAACTACCAGTGGAAGCGGGGGTAAATCCTAGGTCGGGTGGAGGATTTAAAAACAGGGACATCTTCATGATGGTTTTCCTCTGGCTCTTTTAGTGCCCCAATTACCTGAGCCCCGCTGCGGTAACAAACTTTTGTGCACGTTTTATTATTTCGCCTAATTTTGATTCCTCCGAAAACTGTGACAACAGACCAACAAGAGTTGACAGCCTTGGCTGTGTTGGGCCTTTGTTGAGGGTGTGGTGCTAAATATTTTTCCAGTGCTGGAGCAAGCCAGAATGAGTCCTGTTCCTTCTCAGTCTCCTGCCCCACCCATGAAAGTTGTTCAGCTTCTTTGGAAAATTTTGACTGTTCAAGGCAGGCGTTTATTGTGTGGCTGAGTGACACCCAGAAGCCGCTGAGTCTTTAGACTGGAGGTAAAAGTAAATTGGCCTCATTCTATTCATTTCCAGTATACTTTGATTCCTGAGCATTCTGAAGACAATAATTTTTAAAATGGCACAACTGGCCAGACACATAAAAAAAAAAATGTTTTTTCCACCTACTCTGCAGTTTTGAGTAAACATGTTCTGAACCACAGTGTGGGGTTATTGACTATAATTTTGTGTTCTGGTCTTGGAGATTTAATACTCATACAAAAAACATCATTGGCGTAAAGTCAAGTTCCTGAATTCCCAAACCTCAAAAATGTGCTTCACAACTTAACGTTCCTTAAACCTGTTTTGTAGTTAGGTAGCATTCCTAATCTGAAATCTATGTTGTTATTGAAAGATAGAACCGAAGTGATAATTGTAATACGCCCTCAAAGGCAAACCTCTTACTGTTTTATCCACTATCTCTGGTGTTAGTCTATGAAAGACAAAATTTTTAAACTGAGTCATAGATGTTTAGCTAAGTTCTAAATCTTCTTTGAATCCATTGAATTTTTTGGTTATCAGAATTAAGTTGATCTTTTTATATTGTTATTTTAAAGCTATCATAGTTTTCACTAGCATAGATTTGGGGTTTAAATTTTTTTTTACTTTAAAAATATTTTATCAAAGAATCTCAGACTGTTGGGAGGAAGGCAACTCAAATAATCACAGATAAATGTTTACGTTACAAAGATCATAAAAATCCAAATAGGAAAATACTAATTTGATTTAAATAGGATGATTTAAAAATATAAATAGGATACTGGTTTGATTTAATATTAAAATGAAACAATGCTGCAGAACTACAAACTACAGAACATATTCTCCAAAGTTATCATGTTTCTTCTTCCTTCAGCTGATTAATAACAACAAAATACTATTTTGGCTCCTATTTGTCAAAAGAACAGAATAATGCATAATAACCTGCATTTGTGAATGTATGTAGTGACTAATGAGATTGTCATGAACATGACACAAATGTTCATTTAGAACATGCTGAAACCAAGTGCTACCGAAATAAGATAGGAATATCTATTTCACTTACATGTCCTTATTTACTTAGTTTTTATTTTTATTTCCTGGTCATAAGTATAATCTCGTATTTCAAGTAAGTTTTCATCTTATAGCTGGTATAGCAGTTGTGGGGCTGTGGCCATGGAGCTGGGTGTGGGCAGGCACACAGTTCTTCACAGGGTAATTCACCATAGCCTCATCACAGGTTTTCTGTGTATAAATAAATGTAAGTGTAACTGGTGAATGTTTCTGATGTTGAAGAGAGGACTCTGCATTCTCTAACACTGGTTTCCTGAATGGGATTATATACCACAGGGTGTACAAGATGATCCATTGGCATTTAGGAAGAAATACACCTATTATATTTTTTTTACTTAATAAATTTTTTTTCTAATCTGGAAAAACTAACAGAGGCCTTCAGACACTTAGCACATCACCTGATCTCAAGTTTTCTGCAAAAAGTAAAGGCCTTCCCTTGTGGAAGGACCTGTAGCTAGACATGTCTTCACTTATGGATTTGCTCTGACATACATGATAAGGAAGATTATGAGTGCCTTTTATATCATATAGTCTTAAATACATTGATCCTCACCAAATTGCCAAGTGATTTTAAAAGATTCCTCCACAGAAACTGCAAACTGAAGGAAATATTAATTATGCAGGCACAAGTAAACAAAAAGAAAATGGCAGAGTTGCTGCGTCTTCTAGCATAAATTCTCTTTGGATTTCAGAAGTCAAAAAGTTCGAAGTTTTAAAAAAGACTATTGGAGTCAGGTTTAATAATTGGTATTGACAATCAACCTGTCTTTTGGTGTATGTTGTTTTTAAAATACTTGTGATGGTATGAGGTCGTTCTAATTAGGAAGACATTTAAAAATGTTTTCCATCACACAAGTGGCCTCAGGGTTTTTTGTTGTTGTTGTTGTTGTTTCCTATTTTTTTTTTTAATTAATATGTAATGTCAACCTTGTATTTAGTAGAATCTTACTTTAATGATAAATATTATTTCAGGGATTATTTGGGAAAACATGTTCTGACAATAGTATATAGTTTGTGAATAAATATACAAATGTTAGACCACATGCCCAAAAAATGTTTCACCAATGGATTGCAGAATAAAAAATATTTGAAGTTCATAGTTTTTAAAAATTGGGATCTTTAAATTATAGGTTTTTAAAAAATTGTTGTCTTTAAATCACTCAAAAGTTATGCTTGCACCTTTCATCTTTTTCTCCAAATGCTTTAGAATACCCATTGTTCTCTTTAATATTCCCCTTAAGAGTTACCATTATGGAAATTGTGATGAAGATTCAGACATCTGAATGTAGTATGTGACTTCTGATCAAACTGATGTTCATTCTACATTCATGCACATCTTGAACACAAAATACTTTTTCTGAAAATTTCAAATACTTCAGAATAAACTGTGCAAATCATGATCCTTTGGTATACTGGAGTCCTTCATTCTTTCAGATAACACCAGAATACCTTTTGAGTGTGAACCATCACGCCAAACACTGAAGACATAGTAGGCATAGGAACATCTGCATTCTGTACTGATGTTTACTTTGTTGGTCCAGGAAATAACTCTTTTCTTCTGGCTTTGGTATTAGGTCAAAATACATTGAAGTTATTATATATCCAGATTTGAGAACCCTTTACACTATTAGAGCTCAGGAAAGGTAAAAATATATGTGAACATTTACCTCTGAAAATCTAAGCATTAATAAGAATTTTGTGGGAATTACTCTTGAAGCTTAAACATTTCATGATATATTTATATATACAAAGGGATGCAATAAAGAATATTAATATGGGGCTGGGGATGTGGCTCAAGTGGTGGCGCACTCGCCTGGCATGCGTGAGGCCCAGGTTCGATCCTCAGCACCACAAACAAACGAAGATGTTGTGTCCGCCGGAAACTAGAAAATAAATACTGAAAAATTCTCTCTCTCTCTCACTAACTCTCTCTTTAAAAAAAAAAAAAAAGAATATTAATATACACATGATTAAAAAGAAAATATAACAAATGTCTATTAACCTGCCATTACAATCCAAGAACTAGTGTATGACCAACAACTTGATGTGCTCATCCTGTTCCCGATTCCCCTGCCTTTCCCATAAAGGCAGACATTTTCATGAATTTTATATTACTCTTGGCTGTTTTTTATTTCTTTTTTAAATCAGTATTTTTTGCCACATATATACAGAAACTATATACTTTTAGATATGTTGTATCTTTATGAAGTCTTTTGCAACTGGATGTTTTCATTCAATATATTTCTGACATTCTATGTGTAATCTTCTATGAGTGATAGTATATGAGTGATATTCATTTGCACTGCTTTATTGAAATTCATTATATTTTAAAAGAGTACCGAAATTTTTCCACTCTCCCATCAATGGTTGTTTGGTTTGGGTCTTTGTATTTTACTCTTAGCAATGCTGCCCTGAATATTCCTGTATTTGTCTCCTGCTGCACATAAGCAAACATTTTCTGGGGCAGTAGTGCCGTGCATCAGAATCTCCAGGAGGGCATGATAAAACATATTGCCAGACTCCATCCCCTGAAGATATGGGGTTGGGTTAAGTATTTGTTTCATCAGATCTTCAGAAATTTATAACATTACAGGTGTCCAGATCCTGCCTCTTAGAACCACTACTCTAATGCTACAGTGTATATGTGAAGTTGTAATTACCAGGTATTGAGGTATGCAAATGTTCAGTTTTTTAAAAAAAATACCAAATTGTTTTTCAATCATTGTGGTCATTTATATTCCCATCAGTAATGCATACATTCTACCATGGATTCACATCCACTCCAACACTTGGTATTATCAGAATTTTTATTTTATTTTTCTTTTGGGAGGTACTGGGGATTGGGTACTCGGGGCACTCAACCACTGAGCCACATCCCCAGCTCTATTTTGTATTTTATTTAGAGACGGTTTCACTGAGTTGCTTAGTGCCTTGCCATTGCTGAGGCTGGCTTTGAACTCACGATCCACCTGTCTCAGCCTCCCAAGCCACTGAAATTACAGGGGTGTGCTACCTTGCCTGGCACTAGAATTTTCAATTTTAATATTCTCCTTCTTGATCTTAGAGTTAGATATGTCATCATTTTAGAACAAAATCATTTGTATTTTTTAACTGCAAAAAGTGTAGTTAGCGTAAATTGAGTTCTGCATTTTAGTTTTGAATTTTAATTGGTGCTTTGGTTGAGAATCATGCATGAATTTAATTAATTGTGTATTATGTATATTACATTTTGGGGTATAAGAAAAAACTTTAAACATGTGCAGGGTTTAATTTTTAAATGTTGCAATTTGAAAGTGGTTTTTTGTTTTTTGTGGTGCTGATGATTGAACCCAAGGCTTTGTGCATGAGAGGCAAGCACTCTACCAACTGAGCTATGTCCCTAGCCCTGAAAGTGGTTTTTAAAGGAAAATTATAACTAGCCAGGGCAGCTAGTCATGGTGTGCCATTTACTTTCCCAACTGATAGATAACTTTCTACTTGTCATGGCATCTGAAATTTAGAAAGGATTAAGTCTAAATAGTAGAGTAATATGGTCATCATAAAGTTGAATTAACATACTTCCGAATTTACTCTATTCCACAAGAATGATTCTTAGTGTCTAAAGTATTTAAGGAGCCAGTCGGTGACATGGATCATGATGAGGAATATTATACTCTGGAAGCAAATAATCTTTATAAGCATGATCATTTTTTTGAGTGCTTGACCTCTCTTTGGCTTAGTATGAATACTAAAATAAGACAAGTACAAATTGAGCATTCCTATCTAAAATTTGAAACATTTCAGATTTCACATTTTCAGATTAGTGAAACCTTAAAATCTATGCAAATATTCCAAAATTCAAATAAATACATAAATAAAACATTTTTAAAAAATAAAAAATCTAAACCACTTCTGGTCTCATGCATTTTGGATAAAGGATATTCAGCCTATATATATCTGTTAGCAGTTACATCCTTGATATACAAGATTTCCATTGCTTTTTCCTAACACAGTTATTATATAAAGAAATTTACATGTACCGCTCCGTTTGATCTCTAGTAACTTAAAAACCCCATTCTTGTGTATCACTTTTGTATGTTGATATATGTTTAAAAATCCAATTACCTGTTAATTTTAGTAATATTCTTAATATTTAATATTGTTGGTATTACAATGTACTTCCTTTTTATTTAGAATGCATGCACATTACTATTGATTCAAATCCACTCCAACACTTGGTATTATCAGAATTTTCAATTTTTAATACTTCCCTTCTTGATCTTAGATATGTCATTTAACTCTGGTGTCAGTATGCATGAATGATTCTAGTTGAAAAACAAATCCCAAGTATAGACTTCCAAGTGAAAAACAAGTACAGTTAGACCAAGTTATGGAAAGTTTTACAATTTATGGAACTGTAAGGTTCTTCATATTTATTTTGTTTCCTCTAATTGACAACCCTTTGGTTATTCCACTTAAAAGAAGTTGTCAACTGCCAGACTGTCAACGACTAAAATCATCTTATTTGTAAAACTAGTGTCTAGAGCATTGGAGACATTAAAATAAAATGTTTTCCCCTTTCCATATCAGTGATACAGGTTCATTGTAACAAATTTGGAGGAAAAAAATCTCGCCAAAATTCCTTTATTCATAGATACGCACCTTTAATAGTAAGAATATTACTCTAAAATTGCACTAACATTGTATGCTTTGTTTTGCAACTTAATGCCACTAAAGAAAAATAACTGACACATACAAAAAAGGTGTGTTCTAGTTCAACACTTTGATAGTAATGGAATTTCACTCAACATTCAAAAAACACTTGTCAGAGACCTACCTTAAATCAAGTAATGTAACTTTGACTAAACCTGTTCTTCGATTTAAACTGGTAGCAACTTATTTTGATTTCAGAGATTAGAGTTGCTCTGGGAATGTACTCAACTACTTTACCTGGTAACATTTGGTTACCTGTATTCACAAAATTAATAGCAACTTTTACAAATTTAAACTACTTCATTGAAACTTTATATAAAGTCAGAAAATAATTGGTAAAATAATTATGTTTAATTCTGTTTTAGAATTGATTATGTTATAAAAGTTGAACTCAGTTCTTACCTTGACTCCTTAACAGTTTTCCAACTTGCAAGGGAATACCTATGGAGCTTTTGATTAGCTTGAGACTAGTCCTTATCAAACAATATATGTGGGTTTTTCTATCACAGAGTCAGATTTGACTTTATGGGGAAGAAAAAAAGATAGTAGTAACACACCACTCCTCAATTTGTTACTGTCAGTTGCTATTTCATGAGAAAAACCTAATAGAATTAAAATAGATGTTACTTTGTTCTTTTTTTTTATTCTAGTCTTTAGCACTGTTCAATAGAACTTCTGTGATGGAAGTATTTCATACTGTCATGCTTAACATGGTGACAGTAGCCATTGTAGTAGTAGTAAAGCACTTGAAATATGCTTAGGAAGGAATGAACTGCATTTTTAGATTTTAATTCACCTTAATGAATCAACATTTTAATATTCCTGTGTAGCCTAAGGCTTTTGCATTAAAAAGTGCAGCATTAGAATATAGCAAATGGCCTTTATTTTTTATTAGAATCAGATCACAGGAAGTTCACATGGACAACAATTTAATTTAATTAGAAAAATAAGTCAAAATCTTAAGCTCTAATACTTAAGTACAGATGTTTAATATAGACAGATGCATTAATCTTGGATCCATTTATAGTGTGACCAATAGAAGCAAAGAAAATGCTGAGAGAGGAAGTTAACATTAGGGCAAGGAGGGAATATCAGGCAAAAGAAAGCTATGTAGAAATATATAAAATGCAGAGGTAAATAAGAGGAAGAAGAGAAGACTTAGAAAATTCTAGCAACCATGACCAGAATGTTGAATGTTGGAGAGGAGCCCCCTACCCCCCCAATAATATCTTGATATAAAATCATTGTGCATCTGCTTTGGCAACCTCTTGCTTTGTTCTTTCTCTAAATGTTCTTTGCCTTAGCACAACCAGATTTGCTGTACATAATGCCATATGTACTATATTGTCTTCCTTTTCTCCCCAGAATATGCAATAATAGGCTGTGTTGCAGAGGAGAACGATGATACAAAATTAGGGGACATTTTATTTAGGCTTCAGTTATTTATGACATGCCTTCTGTGTGTAAGATACTCTACCAAGGGCTTTACAATATTTTTTCCATCATGGTAAAGTATAAGAGTTTTCCATGTTAAACATTTTTAAGTATTTAATTAATTAGTGTTGAGTAAGTAACATTCACAGTGTCTGTGACCATCACTGTTTATTTCCAGAACTTTTCATTATCCCAAGCAGAAATTAGGCATATCAGTAATTCTCCATTCCCATTTCTGCTGTGGTAACTTCTAGTCTACTTTTTGTTCCTGTGATTTTGCCTGTTGTACCTTTATATAAGTGGCATCATATTTGTCCTTTTATGTATCTGGCCTATTTCATCTAGCATAATGTTTTCAGGCCTCATTCTTGCTGTGGCACGAATCAGAATTTCATTCCCTTTTAGCTGAATAATATCCCATTGTATGTATTATATACCACATTTTGGTTATTCTGTCATCTATGGACACTTGGGTTGTGCATTGTTTTTTATAGTCGGCCTCATCTCCTTGCGATTGTGCTTGCCTTCAGCCCTTTCCCAAGTACCCCTCCTTGTAGCTCTCTTCCAGCCCACATCCAGGTCCAAGAGAAAAGAGCTGGAATCTGAGTGCTCTGCTTTTGTAAGATTGCACGCTACTGTGTTAGGGAGCACCTCCCTCCATGCCTTGCTATCCATTTATTTAACTAAACTTGTCTGCTCCAGTCCCTGGTGGGCAGGAACATCATGGGTCCTCATTTCATGTGGCATTTTACATTTGTATATGTTCGTGGAAAGCCAGTCAGGTGCTTGTGTTCTGTGTTCAGCACCTCACCTGTTTTTCATTCCTAACTTCAGAGGTCCTTGTCTGGTAACACTACAACCATGTGGCTCAGTGATTAGGAACTAATCAAAAACCAGGTTTACAATGGTGACCAGAGCACAGAATTCATTTACATGAAGGGATTCCCAGGCCCCTGCTTAAGCAGTGGCAGCTGTCTTGTTTAAAGACAGTAGTTGTTATCCAGCTGTTGTATTCAGAATGTTAGATGCTAAAATGTGACTTTTTACAAAGCAATGAATATAAATAGTTATTGAAGAGCTGAAAAGTGGGAAATTGTTACCTTTCCTATGATAATTGATATATTAAAGGACATAATAAACTATTAAGTTGTTCCTACTCTAAAAATGAATCATTCCTATAAAAAGGAATAATATCAGAACACGAAAGACTTGAGGTGCATAGTCACAGGCACAGAGATCTCGGCCACTTTGCTAAGCCCTTATATTCATGAGCTCACTTCAGTTTCAACTTTCTGAGATGTTACTGTTTTTTTCATTATCAGTTAAAGCAACAGAAATGTAGAATTTGTCTCAAGGTGACAGCTAGACAATGTCAGAATCTAGATTTAAGCACAATTCTACCTTTGGAACTGGAACAGCACTGTATTTAAGACTATAGATTGTTTTTGGTCAGTGGTGATTCTGTATTCTCTAATTTTGGTTTTCTATAGTGTGAGGCACTGAGTAAATTCATGAGTCATAAAAGAGAAAGAACCCCTTGAAATCTCCTTTTATATGATAATCTGATATCTTAGTCCTATTTATAGTGTGATGGTTTGTAATTTGTGGGTGATGAAATTAATTGTATAAGTTGTTCAAATTAATCTGGTGTGTTTACAGGTGGTTGCTGTATATGGAACTTTATCTGATTTGCTTTCTGTGGCCAGCAGTAAACTCGGCATAAAAGCCACCAGTGTGTATAATGGGAAAGGTGGACTGATTGATGATATTGCTTTGATCAGGTAACCTACACCTTTTAATAATCTGTCAACACGGGCCCTCAGCTTCTTGGTGCTGTGCTGTTTCCCTTAAGCTGTATTTTCATCACTCCAGGATTTGGTGATGAAGACAGGATTTGACAAGTGATTGTCTAGAATTGACTCTTCAGTATATTTCGCATGTTGATAGTCTTTCTGCATAGTTCATATATGAGTATGAGGATGTCTTCTTTGTGGTACTTGAGATAAAACCCAATAAGACATGCAGTTTTTAGGTTTAAAAATCAAATTGATCTCTTTTATATGCCACTGCTTATTGCTAAATTTATTTCCTAAGAATGCTTTGAATTTTATAAATATCACAGACCTAATTTTATAGCACTTGCTAAATATGATAGAATTCTAGGTAGAGAGAGCATCAGAGGCCCACAACAGTAGTACTTTTCTGGCTTGTTTTTTATTTTTTAAAAATCCCAAGCAAATCCTCTCTTAAAAATAAGTGTAAAGTTCATTGCATTCCTTTTTCAAAAGGTCAGTGAATTTTGGGGGAGGAAGAGATTTAACCAAACAAACAAAAGTAAAAAGAACACAAGTGCTGAATATGCCAGTTATGTTGTAATTGACTTGCCTGAATTATCCCATTTAGTTTGCAAAGGATAAGGATTTCTTTTTTTAATTGACGGTGTGGAGATAATGATGTTCTAAATTATAGTTGTATATAAAGTTAATCCTTCGTTTTTCAACATCTCTCTCCCAGCCTATCTTTCATTTCAGTAGAAAATTGAGGAACATCATTGAATGGTCTATATATCAATCTAATTTTCAAACACAAATTCTGATTCTAAGAAAAAAAACAATGTGTTCTATAATGTCCTGTAATGTCTAATTCAAAGAATATTACTGAAGCCTTCAGAGCTAGCTGTTTACTGGTTTCTGGTCATAGTAGGGTCTCTGATCATTTATTTATACTAATGGTGGGATGGGTGGCAGGAGAGGAAGATATACACTGATAGTCTTCAGTTTTAGGTTAATATGTGATCATTTGTGTTTGGTGTGTAGTGGGTGAGTGGTTATAGCAGTGACTTCAAATGTATTTTTCCTGGATTTAATATGAAAATGTATTTTTATTTGCAAAGCACACAGCAGCTAATAATGATTTGGGAGAGAATTCCAATAATTTATTTAGGGGTAAAGAATTAAAGTTAAAAAAGAAGAAATTGACTATGACTTTAATCATATCCTTTGAGCATAATAGTACATTCTTCAGTTAATAAGAAAGCCAGATTCACAACTTGTGTAATGGGATTAGTTTTGTTTTGTTTTGTTTCTATTTCAAAAAACTTCCATGAACAGGATCTCATTTGAATTTAAAACCAGAGACATTTAAGTTAGGGAGTCAACCAAAGCACTCAAAACTTAGCTTTTTCTCAGGGTAGATTGATAGCAAAACCTGTCTTTGATAGAATTTCAAGGAATAGTTCCTTAGTCAACAGATAATTATTGTTATTTCTAGATTTTGATGGTAGCTTTTTAAATTTTGATTTCCCCAGGGATGATGATGTTTTGTTTGTGTGTGAAGGAGAGCCATTTATTGGTAAGTGATTTCCTTAAAAGCCAATTTTGTCTGCCAAAATAAAAACAGATGAAATGGTAAATATTTTACCAAGAACTGTAAAGCTTAAAATTAAGAATGTTGTGGCTATATTCAGATCTTCACATTCTTTGATTCTGCTTTTGGGTATGTAATATATAAATGTTCATCCTTATGATCATATTTTAGTATGGATACTTCATCATTTACCTGCCTTTAAAGTGCCCTGGACTTGTACATATTTGATAACGGTGACATAGTAGGGTAATTTTGATTTTAGAAATTACAAGTGTTTTAAGATTTTCTTTTTCATTGTAGTTGTCAAAATTTCTCTCGAGTGTTGTGTCACATCTTTGTCAGCATATATTGCTTGACAGTCCTTCACTACCGATTAAATTAAATCAGTCAAAATGTGAGCCACATGAGCCACACAGAGGCACATACACCTACCTACCTTTTGATTTGGAAAACAGTATACACAGATGAAGACCTCAAAATAAAAAGCCTAAAGCTTAAGTAAAGTAAATATTCCTTGATGAGTACTTTATTTAATACCCTGAGTGCTTCTGAATTTGAAAGTCAGATGTAGAATTATATCAGAGTTTATCAAATTATAAACTTCAAGCTTCTATAGCTTCTTTTGTGTCATTTGTATCTTAGTGAAGCTATTGAAAGAATCCTTGCTTTACATCTTTATTTGAATACCTTAAATATGTTACTCAGTTTCATGCTGGCACAAAGTTTTGGCATCAAAAAAACCAATCTTCCTTAAGTAATTATTTTTACTAGATCACCAGAGGATTTTTCCTTCTTTATAGTATTTTAATAGAATATTTCATGGCCTTCTGGGTGGTTCTGGGTTGATTTTTCTCAGGTATGCAGTCCTTTTAATATGTGGTGTCAAGTGTGTATAGTTTTAATCGGAGAAAAGTGTTCTTGAACTTTATGCATTTTGTCTTCTTGCTTTGATTTTCTTCTTTCAGAACTTTTTGGTGTGTACATTGGATCTTCTATACTTGTCTTTTGTATCTGAAGCTTTCTGTTATAAATCCTTCCACCTCTTTCTTTTTTTTTTTTTTTATTTTAAAGCTATTTCTTTTTACCTTTTTTCCCCCTAAAGACATTATCTGTTGTATTTATTTACTTTGTGTTTCTTCTAATTTAGTCTTCTTTTTTGAAAGGGTTTTTCCTTTATTTCTAACTCACTCCTTAGTTCCTTACCTCCTATCTGAATGTTATAATTCTGTGTTGTTATTTCATACTTTTATTTATTTCTATTAGTGTTTTAGAATATTAGGTTAGAGTTTTATCTATCATAAGTCTTTCTTTCTGGCAAGTTTTATCTTTAGGAATACAATTCTTTCTTTAATACTTTTGTTTGGATCTGATCTCATCCTTACCTGTTGCTCATTTTTACATGAAATTAGTTGTCCTTAACTTAAGAAGGGAGAGCTGACATAACAAAGTTTTTCTTATTATTTGGCTCTAGACTTCCCTTTTCTCTTGTTATTTTGTGAAGTGTTAAAAAATATGGGACTCATTTTCTACATATGTTCTGGTTTATTAGGCCTTCGTAACTTTAGTGGGCTGCTCTTTCTTTGGTTTCTGTTGTCTTTGTTTTATTCAGCTTAAATTCTTCCCCTGCATCTTGTTGTCATGTGAGCCTGTGTCCTTAGAAGGGAGCTTTGGTTTTGAGACATAATTCCCGGCCCTTTCAGGTCTCACCGCAAACTACTTGCATCGCCTGTCCCACTTTGAGTTGCGCAGCCAGCACCTCCGGTTCACTTTGGGAGTCTTGGGTTCATAGTGTACCCTGTCGCTTCTCTCTACTTTTTCCTTCACAGACACTGATAACATGCTGTCCTTAGAGCTGTACATACTGGTTAGAATACTTCATCACCTACTTTTGTTTTAGTGCTGCCTATGGGTTAGGGTTTTGCTGACCTAGGAACTCTGGTATACTTTAATGGTAGATTTAATTTGAAAAGTTATACCATCGTCATCATCCAGAATCCCCAGTCTTAATATAATTGTTATTTTCTACATCATCTCTAGATCCTCAGACAGATTCTAAGCCACCTGAAGGATTATTAGGATCGCACACAGACTGGCTAACATTAAATGTTGGAGGGCGGTACTTTACAACTACACGGTAGGTAGGGTCTATGTGTGGGGTATGTGTGTGTGTTGCGCTCGCACATTTGCGCACAATTGAGAGAGTGAAAGGGACTGAATGTACTGTTTGTTTTTTCCTTCAATTTGCTGATTCCCTTAAAAGATATTCTAATTTGATATAGAATCTTTTTCTAGAACTTATTTTGAAGAAAAAAGTAGAACATAGTATATATATCATTCCAGAGGAAGCATTAAAAGCATGAATTCAGTGTTTTAGAACATGCTTTTTAGATATCAGTGATACACAAGCAATGCAAATTAAAACTGATAGCATTAAAATCTGTAGGACTACAACTACTTATTTGAAGAGATCAGAAAAATCTAAGTGTGGAACATCTAGAATATTGTGATATAATATCTTGCTAGAAGATTAGATAGCATGTAAATTGAAACAAACTAAAACCATATTTAAATCAGAGGAAGTACCAGATTGGAAGGGAGTTTAATAAATGGCAACTTATTGCACGTTTTTGTTTCCCAGCATTACTCCTCCCAGGTTATAGCATGCATCTTTTTGAGAGAACAGCTGAAATCAAGTATGCTCTTGACTTAAATATGTTTGTTTATAAAGACACATGGAGAAATCAATTTTTTTCCCTGACTTCTTAGGAGCACTTTAGTGAATAAAGAACCTGACAGTATGCTGGCCCACATGTTCAAGGACAAAGGTGAGTATAACACATTGTTTTCACATTTTGTGTGTTCTATTTGTATGTGTTGACCTTATAACTGCTGGCCTTCTGTACTTTTAGTGGTATCAACAATTTTCATTGGAGTAAAACTTGCTGGTATATTATATAATTTTTCTTCCATGAATTTTAACTTTATTGTTTGCTTATGGGGGGCTTTCTTCATTATAATGCTAACACAGATGTCTGGGGAAATAAGCAAGATCATAGAGGAGCTTTCTTAATCGACCGAAGTCCTGAGTACTTTGAACCCATTTTGAACTACTTGCGTCATGGACAGCTTATTGTAAATGATGGCATTAACTTATTGGGTGAGTAGTCAGCATAATTCCTCACATTCTTTAAAATTGAGATTTTTATTTTGTTTTCCATTAGTAATGTCTATTTTCATAGAGTGAAATATATCTTTTCTACATTTTCAACTGTAAGTTTTCACATATATGAATATTTATAGTTACAAAATATGTACTGGCATAGGTAGTCTTTCAGGTCTGTAGTGTTTGTTTATATGGGTATGTCTAATCCATATATTTTAATTTTAAATTCTAAAATTAACTTGGGGGAAAGTCTGAGTTCCTTTTGAAAAATGGGATTAAAATTCTTTCAGCCTTTCTACATTACAAAAATTTTGTGAAGGTTTATGAAAATGATATAGACAATGTATTTTGTTGATCTTATAATAATCACTACTTTTAAAGTAGTGATTGCATATTTGAAAGTTTATAGGCCTTTCTATCAATAAGTTTTATGTTACTGTAACAACATACCTGATGCAGATAACCTAGGAAAAGTTAATTTAGCTCAAAGTTTTGGAGGTTCAACATCTAAGATCAGGTGGGCCACGTTGCTTTGTCCTCTGGTAAGGATGGCAGTTGGTGGTACATCCTCCTGGAACATATGTAGGAGCAAATAGTCACATCTCAAACCTAGCAGAGAGAGAGAGAGACTGGAGTGGTTTCCCACAATCCCGCAATCCCCTTTGAGGACCTGCCCCCCAGTGACCTAAGGCTCTCTCATTAGGCTCTCTCATAAAGGTCCACAGTTACTCCAATTCTGCCACCTTAAGAACAAGCCTTTACATACAGACTTTTAGGGTCATCACCATCTAAATCATAGCACCCTCCGGTGACTGAATTTGGCCTGATGTGTTAGTACTTAGGAAGTGTGGCAGTTTAGCTTTAGCAAATTTTTACCATATATGAATATGGACTTAGGGTGCCAGAGCCTTGATTTTTTTTAAAGAAACGCTGGAATAAAATCTAAAATTTTATGTCAAATTATCTGATTTTTGAAATGCTGCATGCTCAATGCATCAGAATCAGCTTGAGGACTGCTGGTTTATAATCTCTGTAATGTAATTCCAAACAGTGACTTTCAATGTTTCTATATTAAACTTTATAGTATTCACTTTAAAATGAACCCATTGCAACAAAATGATATATTGGACACTCTCGGGTAGGTCCATAATTGTTCTGAAGTAAATTGTTCTTGCTTAAAAAATTTTTTTCTAACTATTGGGTAGGATGGTACACATCTATAATCCCAGCAATTTGGGAGGCTGAATTAGGAAGATTGCAAGTTCAAAGTCAGCCTCAGCAACTTAGACACTGTCTCAAAACGAAAAGGTCTGTGGATATAGTTCAGTGGTAGAGCCCCTCTGGTTCAATCCCTAGTACCAAAAAAATAATAATAATAAATTACAAAATGTTGCTTTAAATGTTTTCCAATTTGATTTTTTGTTGTTGTTGTTATATTCATTCTGCAGACATCATTATAAACATAGCCAATGATCCATATTATATAAGTCTTTTTCTTTTTGATACCTGCATCATTCTGCAGCTTTTCTCTCCGATGGCTACTTCCCTGGTTCATTTTAAACATCACTTTAGCTTTCCTGTGAGCTCTTATTCCTCTCATTTTAATTTTTCCCTTATATTATTGGTTGATAGAATGCTATTTTTCTAATCTGAGAGGATAAAAAATGCTATCTTAGATTTCTACAATCTATTACCAAGATTTATTTATTTACTTGTTCAGCAATCAGCTTTCTACTAGATTCATTTTATAAAATATTGTTTTTAATTAGTTTAGTTTCTCTTGAACATTGCCTACAGGTTCTCCTAAGTAAGTAAATGATTTAAAAATAATCTGTAGTAATTTTCTTGAAACCAAAAGGTAGTGAGGTGGGCTGGGGTCATAGCTCAGTGGTAGAGCACTCACCTAGCACGGGTAAGGCACTGGGTTCCATCCTCAAATCCACATAAAGGTAAATAAATAAAGGTATTGTGTCCATCTACAACTTAAAAAAAAAAATGTAGTGAGAGGCAGAGTTGGAATTCAAATCCAAGTTTAATTGGTATTAACAGAAAATATACTGAATATCACTCCCTTTTCTCAAGGCTACATGTATAGGTTTTATATTTATAAGGCGTTTCTGGAAGTTTTCATGAGTAATTCTAAATGTTGACTGAGACTTGCATACATACCACATTCCCTGAGAGTTTCCCGATTTGCCCAGATGATCTTGGCAAACTGATAACAAGGCCCACTAGAACTTCTTTAAGGTGGGCTTCTCCCAGAGGCAAATACTCTATTGTCTGCAGGAGGAAGTTGGAGAGGGAAGCTGGCCTGGCATGGACAGGAGAGCAGGTGTCAGGGAGTTCCCTGAGTGGTATCCTGGCCATCAATGACCTTTATTTTGCAATTGGATTACTGGAGATGAAATTTGATTTCACTAGAAAAGATCATTTTCTTCTTCCCAAGTAACTGCTTACTGTTTTCTTTACAAGTTTAGAATTGTTTGAGGGGAAGGATTATGTCTCTTACTTTCTTTGTCATTTCTGAGTCCCTAGTGGTTTTTTTAAACAAGTGGACTCAGCCAACTGACTCTGAGTCTTTATTTGAAAGAAAGTGAGTCCCAGATTTCCTCCTGCATACTCTGAAGAGAGACAGGAGACATATCAAGATACCTAAAGGATGTCTGAATAGGTTCCTTTTTTTTTTTTTAACCAAGTTAATTAAAGCAAGTGATAGGTGAAATTCCTTTTGCCATTTAGAAATATCTTTAAAATTTTTATTTTGGTGTAAAAAATTTTCTGAATTAGACTTTTTTTTTTAGTTTTTATTTTTTTAGTTGTTGATAGACCTTTACTTTTTTTATTTATATGTGATGCTGAGAATCGAATCCAGTGCCTCACACATGCTAGGTTACTGCTCAGCACAGCCACAGACAGCCACAGCCCCCTCAATTTTACTTTTGACTTTCATTGTGAAACTGATTTAAACTTCATTCACATTCATTTTTTGATTAAGTTAAATATATTTGTGGAAAACCTAATCTGATTCACTCCATTAAAAAGGAGTTAAGCGAACTGATCATTTTTTATAATGTTCATAATGAAATCACTAAATCAACTCTTGTAGGAATAGGTAGTGTTAACATTTCTTGTTTGTGACCCACTTAAAGCAATTATCAGAAATAACTGAAATGTGGAAGGCTTTGTTGTGATTTATTTTCTATTTTCTTTCACAGAAAAATCTGTTTCAGAAATATTTTTCAGTATTCTATGTGTACATTCTAAACATTAGTTACTTGTCAACTATTGACTAACACTCTACTTGTTGAATTTCAGTCTCATCATGAGAATGTAACAAAGAATTCTATAAATTTCAAAATGAATTGTGATCATAAAAGTCACATCCTTTGTTCTGATAGGTGTATTAGAAGAAGCCAGATTTTTTGGTATTGACTCACTGATTGAACACCTAGAAGTAGCGATAAAGGTGAGGTTCTTTTTACAGTGGCTAGTTTACATTTCTTGTAGGTATTGCCCAAAAGGCCCCACTAATTTTTTAATACCTGTTTCAAGAACTCCCAACCACCGGAGGATCATTCACCAATATCCAGAAAGGAATTTGTTCGATTTCTGCTAGCAACTCCAACCAAGTCAGAATTACGTTGCCAGGTAATTGAAGTAGATTTTAATATGACTTATTTGTATTATCTAGTTTGTGAATAAAATTTTACATTCTGTGGTTCATTTTTGTTTTGTTTTGCTTATTTTCCTTTATTATGCAAGAATGAAATGCAGTTATGGGTCATAGCCTTGATTTAATTTTAAAATGATTAGCAGAAAAGAGATGCAGTAGTTTTCTTATTGTCTAATTATGCCTTATGTAGTAGTTCTTGAGTAAACTTGGAAAATGCAGCAATTTTTAACAAGTTATTGGCACAGTTGCTACATATGGCTGGTCTGTGGCAGACACTTTGACTTTTGTGTATTATAGCATTATAGATTTTGAAAATCACAATGCCCATTTTTTTCTTAATAAAACTGTTTTGAATTCTTGAATTAATAAAATAATTTAGTTACAAATAATCAAGTTTAACTAAAATAACACTTACCAGCAGATACATGACTAAAATGTCTGGCACATAAAGGAAGTATAGTCAGACCATATCCTAATTCACATATAGATAAAACTTCTTTTACAAGGAACCCATTAAGGACATATACATACTTTATGTATCCAAGTTTCATTTGTTCATGCTTTGTAATAAATTCCAAGTGACTGAACCACCAATTGCTTCTAAAAGAGTTGGTGGTTAGCTCTAGTAATTATATTCAATACAAACAGATGGCTTAAGCATTATGACAGTTTGTGCTTTTTAATTTCAGGGTTTAAACTTCAGTGGTGCTGATCTTTCTCGTTTGGACCTTCGATACATTAATTTCAAAATGGCCAACTTAAGCCGCTGCAACCTTGCACATGCAAATCTCTGCTGTGCTAATCTTGAACGAGCTGATCTTTCCGGATCAGTGCTTGATGTAAGAATCATTTTTGGTTATGAGGAAAATTAAAATTTTAGGCTACTGAGCAATCTCAAAGAACAGGAGTTCTATCTGTGTCTTATTGGAGCTTTTTAAATAGTAGACAGATCATTTACTATGTTGATGATAAAGCTGAAGGCTCACTCTAAAAGTGGAATGGGTTGTTTTCATAACTTTGAAATCCTTTATGTACATAGATCTGAAAGGTTTAGCAAATAATAAAAATGAACTCTTAAAATTAGATCCTGATCTCAATATAGTATCCTAAATCTATCAAAACTGGTATTTTTGGCCAGATGGTGGCTCAGAGCTATAACCCCAGTAACTCGGGAGGCTGGGGTAAGGGGAGCACAAGTTCAAGGCCAGCCTCAGCAATTTACTTGGGATTGAATTCAGGGGCACTTGACCACTGAGCCACATTCCCAGCCCTGTTTTGTATTTTACTTACAGACAGGTCTCACTGAGTTGCTTAGAACCCCTCGCTTTTGCTGAGGCTGACTTTGAACTTGCAATCCTCCTGCCTCACTCTCTCAAGCTGCTGGGACTACAGGCATGCACCACGGCACCCTGATCTACACCCAGCTTTTGCCTTACAGTTTTTCAAACCGTTTCACATTCAACTTCCAGTTTGATAATTATAATTTGTGAAGGTCTCATGTTAACATCAACTTTGTAGATGAGCTTCCTGGCTTATCTAGTAGTTCCTAGAGTTCAGATCTAATGGCATGAACTCTTTAAGACAAATTTACAATTTAAAACTCACGTTTATTTTTTAACTTTTTAACTCTACGCACTCGCTGCATTGTGCATTGTGGTGTGAGCACTGGAACTGGCAGTGTCTTGCAGCCATGATTGGTACAGAAAGACCAGAGGGTGACTTGTTAGTGTGTTGTTGCTAATTAATCCCTTTAATTGATGGCATTTGTATTCTGGCCTTTGAAATGAATGTGGTAGTAGCCTCTTTGAATAATCAAGAAGTTCATTTCTTGATTTCTACAGTGATAAGAGAAAATCCATACCCCTCCTAAATTTCTGCCTTCATTTAGTCATATGGTCATGCTCAAGGCTGTTGATACAAATAGGAATAGAGTGTAATAGTTCTGACTGCGTGGGTTCTTTATTTAAACCCTTTTCATGTGAAGTAAGCATGCTATCATGCTATTGTTTATTTGGCATGTTTCTCTTTTAAAACAATTCTTCTAAAAGAAATGTTTCTTTAAAACATTCTCAATTCTTATTGTGTTTCATTAATAGAATCTTCATAGTAAACAAAAATAATTGCAAATGTGTTGAATTGAGCTTCCCCCCTCCCCCCCCCCCCCGTTTTTTCTTTTACTGTTTACACCAATGGGAATAAAATCATGAACCTTAAAAACCAGGACTTTTTTCTTTGCAGTGTGCAAATCTCCAGGGAGTCAAGATGCTTTGTTCTAATGCAGAAGGTGCATCCTTGAAACTGTGTAATTTTGAGGATCCTTCTGGTCTTAAAGCCAATTTGGAAGGTGAGATCTTATCTGTAAATATCTGTTCCAGGGTGAAAGCAGACCAGGAAGTAAAAAGCTCCAGGAAATCATTGCTAAGGGTCCAAAAGAAAAGAGTGGCTGTAGGGGACAGGTTTTATCTGCTGTTATATTTGGAAAGATTGCAAAGGGTCAGTTGCTTCCTTGGTCTTAGTCATATGCAAACCAAACTTGAGGACTCAGAGATAAAGCCTCAAATAGTTAATGAGGCTTCAAGTTGGACAATTAAATATCAACATCTTAAACCTCAAGTAGAATTAAATACTCTTATATTGACCAACAGGAAGAATTTCAGTTTGCAAAACGCCAATTTTTTTTTGTCAGTTTTTAATAATTCATTATTGCTTTGTTGGGTTTTTGAACTGGGCATTTTGTTCACTTGTATTTTTAGGAAACACATTTTTATCTTCCACGTCATGAATAATTTATGGTGGCATAAAAGTGCTAACCACCCAAGATAAGATTGATTGCTTGTGCTGGGGTTGTGCCTCAGTGGTAGAGCACTCGCCTAGCATGATGAGGCACCACATAAAAATTTAAAAAAAAATATTGTGTCCACCTATAAGATTGATTTATCCCCTCAGAAATACCTATGAAACATTCTTAATTCATGCTGTAAGCAAACAAGTTGCTAGCATTGAATTCTTCACATGTGTAAGCCAGTTGAGAATGATACTTGAGGTTCATTTCCAAAAGTATAAGAAGACCATCCTCATTTATCCTCTACTCATCTTGCAGTTTGTTGAAGGTAGATAATTAGACATATTTTTAAAATTAAACTGCTCTCCAAATATGTTCACTGTAGGTGCTAATCTGAAAGGTGTAGATATGGAAGGAAGTCAAATGACAGGAATTAACCTGAGAGTTGCTACCTTAAAAAATGCAAAGTTGAAGAACTGTAACCTCAGAGGAGCTACTCTGGCAGGAACTGATTTAGAGGTAAGTTCACTAATGCCTGGTGTTTGAGTAATCTTAATTACTGAGTATCTCAGGTAAAACTTATTGAAATTATTAGGGAAGTAGTTGGCTGGTAAAATGCCCAGTAACATGCTGGGGCAGTTAGAGGGATATTTTCCTTTCAATGGCTTGTTCAAACATTTCAATTCCAGAGCAAGTCCATCACCTGAGGCTTAGATCTAGTTCCAGGTGTGAAGACTCTTCTGACGTTCAGTCTCCATTTATTTCATCTCATCTTTTTCTTGGATCTTTAAGTTCAATAGTCTTTTATTAATCTAATTACTGTGTTTTCATTAACTTTAATTCCAAACACTTTTATAGGCCAGATTATTCTTGAATGACTTGGGAAATTTAAATGATATTCACGTTTGAAAGCAGATTCAGGAAAAGCCTATTTTATTTTTTTAACTACCTTTATTTTATTTCTTATTTTTTATGTGTTACTGAGGATTGAACTCAGTGACTTACATATGCTAGGCGAGTGCTCCACCACTGAGCTGCAGCCATAGCCCAGGAAAAGCCTATTTTTAAATTGGCATCATACCCTTTTTGAATCTCAGCTAAAGATTTTAATCTTGTCCAGTTAACTTTTTCATAAGAATTATATTCTATTTGTGACTTGCAAATGTAGCAGTAGACTTCGTGGCTGTTGATGTGTCTGCAGCAGCGCTGTCTGGTCACACACTCTGCATGCAAGTGTGTTTCAGATCCATGCTGTTCAGTACAGTTGCCAAATAGCCACATAGAACTGCTGGGCACTGCAGCTATTCTCAACTGAGAAATTGATTTTCAAATTTTACTTAATTTTATCTCATTTATATTTAAATAGCCACAAGTGGCTCATGGCTATCATATTAAATAATATAGTTTTATACAAGCAAATCTGGTACAGACAGGATTGTAGAAGACAGTAGGTGAAAATTTAGCTTGCTGCTGATTTTGTAATACATGTTTTTGCCTTGATCTTAATAGCTCTCTGAAATTGAGAGCCATTTAAACTTAAAGGCAAGAAGAACCAGCTTCAGGTTAACAATATAATCCTATTATGAGCATAGTTATTTGTTATTGTCACTTAAGGTTATAGGTTTTTTTTCCTTGGTTTCAACTATCATGTAGTCAGTGTGGTTAAGCAGCAAAAGCCTTTCTCCCTCCAGCTGATTGCAAAGACTGATCCAGTTGACCATTAAGGGGCAGCTGTGAACATTTGGCCTCTTAAGAGGCTCTATGTGGTCACCCTTCTCTCACCATCCCTTAGGGACTTTATCAGAATCTGTCTCATCTTTCACTTATCTTGAGAAATTAACAAACAGCTTCCAGTTATGGTGGTTATGCCACTGTATGTATCTACCTAAACTCATTGAATTATACACATATATTTGGGGTTTTAAAAAAGGCAATTTCCTACTATAAAAACATTAGGATTACAAAATGGAAAAATCTACTATACAGTTTAATTATTAAGTAAAAATCTCAATATTTTTTCTAAATAGTTTTCCCCCATCTCATGCCTTTCCTTATTGTTATTTTGGGATGTGGTAAAAATAGATAATAGTTATTATATTGGAATTCATTCTTGATTTTATTTACCTGCTTCCTCTTTAACCTTGATTGTACATACTTGTGGTGGTCAACTAGAGCATCACCCAGGAATAACATCGCAGATAGAAGATCTGACTTTAAGATACATGGTCAGGAGTGTTCCAGAAACTGTTTTGTTATGTAGGAACACTGTCCTAATATGCCTAGAAATCACTTGAAAGAAACACATAAGGCCCTAGATCTCCATAGGTGTTACATGAATCTTATTTTGTCTTACAGAACTGTGATCTGTCTGGGTGTGACCTTCAGGAAGCAAACCTCAGAGGTTCCAATGTGAAGGGGGCTATATTTGAAGAGATGTTGACACCACTACACATGTCCCAGAGTGTCAGATGAGAATCTCGGGGGCTGGAGGAAGATGTCTGAGATGAAAAATGTTCTCCTAATCATTTTCTTTCTCCACTCTCTCAGTTATCTAGAAAAAATAACACTGTAAAGGAATTAAAAAAAAAAAAAGTTTAGAGGATTATGCTTGTTCTCAGCAGTGCATAAGGGAGAAATTGAATTTTTTCCATATTCTGATTTTAACAGAAAAGCACTCATTTAATAGTTGTAGGGAAACTTAGATTATATTGCTGCCTTTTGAATGGGGTAGGGAGATATGCTTGGTTTTATGACCAGGAATATAGTATCTATTTTATTTGCTTTTCAATAGGCATGATGTGGAAATCCATCTTGGATTAAGATGCATTTGAGAAATTTAATTTATGAAAAGCACAACATATGCAACTATATTTATTGAATACCTAGATGCAGTATGGATATTTAAATTGTTAAACTTTATGAAGAGTTTGGAAAGGTTGTTCAGGTTTATGAATAGCTTTAGCAATGCCTCCCCTCTTTATGTACCTGTCACACTGTATGAATATGGTGGGGTCATACTCCCTAAGGCTCTCTTTTCAGGTTTATTTTTATAATGTTTACTTTTAGAACAAAACAATAGCTAAATTAGAGAAATAGCCTGTTGTTCCTATTGAGGCAGAGAGGAAAGATATCGTTGTACATCTTTATTATATTGAAGATTTATTGGAACTCTCCAGTTGAAGGATGAATATGCCTACAGTTACAACTTTTGAATGAGCATTCCTCAGAAGTTCATTCTAGGCAAGTTCCACTCAACATCAGACCAGGAGGTTCTGTCTATTTATACTACTAATCTAATTTTCTCAGATACAATCAATATATAAGCATAGGATGATACTTCAAAACCAAAAAAACAAGGTTCATCTTTAATAGCCACTTAAATAAAATGTCAAATGGTTTAAATTGGGCCAGCTTAAAAATAGGTATCAAATCCAAAACTGCTGCAATTAAGAGTATAAAATACAAATAAAAAGGACAAAATAACTTTTTAGAAGGCAATATAATATAATTGCAGCTAAAATCTTACAGTGGGAAATGAGGATATTTAAACTGGCTATTTGATTAAACCATCAAAAGAAACTAATAAATGAAAATAAAGGCATTTGGATGGCCTAAGATATTAATCAGTCAGCACCTGTGGTTCTTTTACTTATATTTGCTGTTGTGTGTCTTTGGTTTTCAAATTGTAACCCAATTTTCCTGAGTCCTTTTCTTTCTGCCATAGCAGAGTCAGGGCCTTTACTTCCCTCCCAATACCCCAGTGTCCTTATATCTGCCCTAGAGCAGGGATATAAGCTGTGTCCAAATGGGTTCTGAATCCTGCTTATTCATCAATTTTAGGCAATGAATCATTAAAAACCACTTCTGTCTCCTTTGGGAGAAGGACATATTTCAGTGTTTCCATAGCTTACTCTTCTATATCTACATATGCACAGCTTTCCTTAACAGTAAAGGGCACATATGCACAGTGGGAGGAGTCAGACCTTTACAGGTAAAGGAAAGCAACTTTAGAAATGAATTATTTTCTTTGCTTTATTGTTTTTACCAAGACAGATAAGTATTGTATTGAGAGATTCTATTTTCATAATCAATATGTGCCTAAATAATATTTAAATCATTTCACTCTATACTATATTTTCAAAAATTATAGAATGTGTTGTTCATTCACTTAAGGGTACCTCTGTAGACAAACCTAAAACTGCAGAAGGTTCTGAAAGATCCAAACATGGTGTTTTCAGAAACTGCAGGCTTGGGATCTAATGTATACTGCATTAATAAATGATATAAAACAATGAAAAGGCCTTTCTTCTCTTGCTTTGGAAAATCAACACTTCTGTTTACCTTTATTTCAATATGGGTTGACAACCAACCCTGAAGGTCTAGATGAAAAAGAAAATACAACATAATACTTGCTATTGGGTAGTCTCTTTGAAAGTGCCATTAAATTCATTTTTTATGATCAAAATCCACCATGCTAACAATGTGGGAAAAAACTATTAGTTCTGAACAAAAGAAAAAACTGCCTTCCAGTAACTTATTCAGGTTGTGTTACTCTTTAACTGGTGAACATTACCAGTTAGTTTTGTTGAGTAAACAGTAGGCCCCCAAACATTTTTGCCTGACAAGAAGAGCATTCCAAAGAGGAAGAAAGTTTCAGAATAGTAAAACTTCCATTAGCTTCATTGATGAAACATGTCTGTACATAGCTAAAAATGCAATGTTGGGGGAGAGTTAGGGTCAGGTTTTAAACTTCAATTGGTTAGACTCTCTATATTGATAAAATCAGTTCTGTATACTTACATTAGCTACATTGATAAAATTCAATTCTCTGTGGTTAGATTAGCTAATTAAATTCAGTGCTCTCTGAGTAATTGTCTAAAGCAATATGTGTTATGCCTGATGTAGTCTAGTTCCTTCAACTAGTTTCAAGGAAATTTTAATAGGAAGCGTCAAGTTATTCTTGTGAAGGTTTCCATTACAAATCAGTATATAACTTTTCTTTAGTTATTTTATGAACCTGTTTAAATTGTAAATCTGTCCTCAGGTCAATTCTAATGGTCTTTAATATGTGAAAAAAAAAAAAACTAGAATTTTATTAAATCCCCAAGCAGGATAATATATTTAAAATTAAATGTTCACCAGTACAAGAAAAACTGGTTACATTATTTCAGTAGAAAACACTATATCTGAGGATTAGTTCTCTGCCAGCCTTTCACAAGTGGATTAGACGTGTCAGCCAGGGTTACCCTTGAGTTCTCCCTGCTGAGATTTTACATTAGGGCAGAAGAGGTTTTTTTCCCATCTGTCATTCAGCAAGATTATGAAATTATAATAGTTTTGAGGTGTTTTCATGTTGAAAATGAAGCAGTTTTCCCTCTAAAGCCATTCTTTCAAATTTAGGACAGAACTATGACAACTATAAATTCCATATTTAATATTTAACCTAATTTATTAAACTCCACTCCTTGATCAGCTGACCTAATCATGGAATCGTGAAAAGATTCAAACTAAAACATTTATCACTAAAACATTAGAAACTCATTGATTCCATAGTGGTTTGATAGACTGCTTGGTGCTGCAGAAAGTAAGACAAGACAAATTTGGCTTTTGCCCTCGAGATCTGTTGGATCTAAGACAAGACTGATGAACACTTAAAAGACATGCAGCACTGAATAGCTTCATAGATCATATTGCTGTGCTCATCTTAAACATCGCAAAGCATATTTCCAAAAATTTCATACCAACTGGTAGAAATAACCCACGAGAAACCCAGTGATGCTCAAAGGTGAGTGCTTCACCTGACAACAGGGCTCAGAAGTCTTTACTTCCATCCCCTTAGTCCTAACCAAAGGCCATGCTTTTTGCTTCAGTGACACAGAAGCATGTCTCAGCAAATAGGAAATCAGCTGCACAATTTAAACCGGCATTGTTCAAACATAACCGTTCTCATTGAAATATTGCATCTCCTTATCTTTAATATAGTGGGTCAAAATTCCACTCTTCCTATTAGAATGGTGTGTTAGGATATCTAAATGAAATTATGAAGATAAGAATCAAGTCCTGATGTTTTGTTTTAAAATTTCTGTTTGCAGTTATACTTCAAAGTTGATCCCCTTCTCCACCCTTGGGTCTACAGAGGTAACTGGGCAAGCCAAGCAGTATACTGGGCAAAACACTATTTCTCTTCACTTGAAATCCTTACTAGTGAAATTATTCGATAGGACCCTGGGCATGGTTTTAGCATCCTACCCAAAGAACTGCCAATCCCAGTTCTAAAATCACAAATAACTATTTGTCATCGTTTTTTTAACTCTCTCATAATAATTTAACAAGCTTTACAGCCTATTGTACCTTAAGTTTAATTCTATATCAGATAAAACATCTTTGAAGTAAAAATAGAGAAAGCATTAGGCCTAATCTGGTTAAAAGGTTCTGGCTTTCATTGATTGATTGATTGATTCCATTCATTCAAACCTATACTTAGTGCTGCCTAGAAGCCAAGGGGTCATTCATTAAAGAGATGATTAAATGAGAGAATTCTTGACTATCATGAGTTGTAGACCAGAGGTAAAATTAGGGGAAGGCAATCATGTATTTAAACGAATGTAATAAAGAATAATAGTTCTATTTCTTTTTTAAGTGCTTATCTGAATAACATACCCAAGGTCAAACTTGCCACTTGGGTGAAAATTTGTATGATGTAGCCCCACAGTGGCACGTGTCTGTAATCCTAGCACTCAGGAGGCTGAGGAGGAAGGATTATTTGAGCTCAGGAGTTTGAGACCAGCCTAAACTGAAAGACCTAAGTAATCTCAGCTCTCAGTACCACCACCCTGTTACCCAACCCTGACTTGCAGGCTCCCTTGCATGACTGTGCAGATCCTAGTGCAGGTCCACGGCATCAGAGAAGACCTCAAGGACCAGCCATTGCCAGCTTATCTGGTTTACAGATGGGAGCAGCTTCATTCAACAAGGTCAGAGGCAGGTCAGAGGGAGGCAGTGGTAACAGAGACTGAAGTGGTATGGGCTCAGCCCCTCCCAACGGGAACATCAGCCCAGAGAGGTGAACTGATAGCCTTGACTCAAGCACTAATGCTGGGAAAAGACAAAAAGTTGACTGTTTACACTGACAGTCGGTATGCTTTTGCCACGGCCCACATACATGGCACCATCTATAAGGAAAGAGGGCTACTGACAGCCCAGGGAAAGACTATAAAAAATAAAGAAGAGATATTGGCCCTCATTACCCCCCTATGGTTGCCTAAGAAATTGGCCATGGTCCACTGTCCAGGACATCAGAAACCAAGGGACATGGTGTCTAGAGGGAACAATCTGGCTGATAGAACTGCTCAGGGAATAGCCATGCAAAGAGAGACTGTGATGATAGCCAACCTGCCTGACCCGGGGCCCCGGAGCCTACCAGAAATGCCACAATATTCCAAGGAGGACTTAGAGTGGATTAAAAAGCTGCCTATGACTCAGTGCCTTAATGGATGGTGGTGAGACTCCCCAAGTCATGGGATAATACCTGAAAAATTAAGCAGCAGAATTTTACAAAAAATGCATCACTCCACCCACATGGGTGAGAGAAAGATGCAGGACCTACTAAGGCATGCTAAGATAAAGATTAAAAATTCAAATTCCAAGATCCAGCAGATTATTGCTACCTGTAAGGCCTGCCAGCTGACGAATGCGGGCCACAGCACAACCAACCCTGGGAATCGGGTAAGAGGAGACAGACCAGGAGCCTATTGGGAAGTAGATTTCACTGAGGTAAAACCTGGCAAATATGGATGTAAGTACCTTCTAGTTTTTATAGATACCCTTTCAGGATGGGTAGAAGCATTTCCAACCAAGCGTGAGACAGCTCAAGTAGTAGTTAAAAAGTTGCTGGAAGACATCTTACCCAGGTACGGCTTCCCAGTCTTGGTAGGCTTGAATAATGGACCGACCTTTGTGTCTAAGGTAAGTCAGGGACTCATGTCTATTCTTGGGGCAGATTGGAAATTGCATTGTGCTTACAGACTCCAAAGTTCAGGACAAATAGAGAGAATGAATAGAACTCTTTTAAAAGAGACCCTAATCAAATAGACCATGGAGACTGGTAGAGACTGGGTAGCCCTCTTTCCCTATGCCCTATATAGGGCACGAAATTCCCCTTATAAATTAGGAGCCACTTCCTTTGAAATTATGTTTGGCATACCCCCCCCCATAATCCCCTGCTTGTCTGAACACCTGCTTATAGAATTTGATGACTCTGACCTCTTACGTTCCCTAAAAGCCCTGCAACAAGCCCAGCAGGACGTGTGGCCCCACCTCAAAGCTCTGTAGGAGACAGGACCCCCTCCTCAGCCACACAGCTTCCATCCAGGAGACTGGGTCTACCCAAAGAGACATCGACAGGACTGACTGCAACCTTGCTGGAAAGGACCATACGCCGTGGTCCTCACGACACCCACCACTCTCAAGGTTGACGGAATCTCCACCTGGATCCACTACTCTCATGCAAAGCCAGCGGACCCATCCTCTGTGAGGAGCGACTTCATTCCGGATTCGAACTCCAAGTGGCAAGTCACTTGCCATAAGAACAATTTTCTTAAACTTAAGATAAGGCGTTTAAACCCTAGTTAGGATGCTATTATTAGGCTGGCTGCTTATTCTTGCTTACATTAGTACTGTTCACTGTAATAACCCCCATTTTCCACATAAGCGGACCTGGGTAATCCAGAATCCAGCAACTGGACATAACATAGTCTTGGCAACTCAGGAAGGACCCCAGATATGGTTTCCGGACTTAGAGTTCGATCTTTGCCAGTTGGCTGAGGGGTCATGGAAACAAACAAAACAAAAAGACTGTGACACACCCATCCATTATATGAGAAAGAGATACCTGAGCTCTGATGGCTCAAATGGTCCTCCCTGTAAAATGGACACCTGGTACATATGCCCCGGAGAGTCCCGCCCCCCAGAATGTGGGAGTTCTACAGAATATTATTGCAAGCAATGGGGATGTGCGACCAGTGTGGGAGGCTCTGGAGCCTGGGAGGTCGCCAAAAGTGACTTAGTAAAATATTCCAGACCACATAATCAGAACTCCTGGATACAAGTCAGATTCACCCCAAAGGGAAAAGCGGCACAAGGATGGGAACAAGAAAAATCTTGGGGAATCAGACTTTACCGGATAGGAAGCAGTGGTGGAGGACTTATTTTTACTCTCAAGGTTTTAAAGACCCAAATTGTACCCACTGTGGTGGGACCTAAAAAAGCCCTGGCCCCACCACCACCAGCTAACACCCCCATTAAGCCTGAAAATACCCAAATACTTAAGACTACCCAGCGGATTCCGGAGGAAAGGGACCTAAACTCTCCACCTGAACTGCCCCACCTAGCTGTGCCCGGCATTTCAGAGGAGAACACCTTGGGAGCTCCCTTGTGGAAACTACTGCTAAAAACTTATGATGTTAAACAAAACCCAACCCCAGGTGACAGAGTCCTGTTGGATGTGTTATGATATGCAACTCCCCTTTTATGAGGGGATAGCTCTCCCAGGAAGTTATACACTGACTAGCAAAGTACAGGACTGCCTTTGGGAACCAGTGGAATCTGGACTTAGCTTAGAGAAGGTTATTGGAAAAGGCAGCTGTGTGGGAAACCCACCACCCTCTCTGCAGCACTTATGCAGTCAGACTTCCCCTATACCCATCCAAATGACTTTTCTATTATCATCAGAAAACAGTTGGTGGGCACGTGACACAGGTCTTACCCCTGTGCTCACACAGCTGTGCTCAACCGTACCCACGGATTTTGTGTTATGGTTCAACTT
The DNA here is from genome assembly GCF_048772815.1 of Callospermophilus lateralis. Classification (NCBI taxonomy): domain Eukaryota; kingdom Metazoa; phylum Chordata; class Mammalia; order Rodentia; family Sciuridae; genus Callospermophilus; species Callospermophilus lateralis. The sequence goes on from NC_135308.1 coordinate 11,241,376, forward strand.
GTACCCAGATTAATTTACCACTCTGAAGAAGAAGTGATACTCAGATTAGAAAGTAAGGAATTACAAAGGAAGGTAAAGAGAGAAGTAGCTGTAGCCATATTAACCGTAGGAACCCTGTTAGGCGCAGTAGGAGTGGAAACTGGAACAACAGCCCTGATTGAACAGCGCTCCTATTTTTCCAGTCTGAGGGAAGCCATAGATGAGGACATCCAAGAGCTACAGAGACAGGTGAAACATTTGGAGGAATCACATGCATCCCTTGCAGAAGTTGTGCTTCAAAATCGAAGGGGCTTAGATTTAGTCTTTTTACAACAAGGAGGACTTTGTGCAGCGCTAGGGGAAGAATGTTATTTTTACGTAAACCATTCCGGGGGTAATCAGACAATCAATAGCCAGAGTACAGGAAGGATTGGAGAAGCAGACTATTCCCCTGGCTCACAACTTTAATTTCAGCTTTGGTTGGACCCTTACTTGTAATTATGCTTGCCCTAATAGTAGGACCCTGTATTATAAATAAGTTTGCAGCCTTTATAAAGGAAAGGATCAATACAGTTCAGTTAATGGTGTTGAGGGCCCAATATCAGTCCCTAGACAGAAATAATAGAACTGAATCCTATAAGCTCACTCATAGGAACCCATGATTGGCTTCCAAGGTACCCAAAAAAAAAAAAAAAAAGAAAGAAAGAAAGAAATGGGGGAATGAAAGACCTAAGTAATCTCATTCTGCTTGGGGCCTTATTTTGCTCTGAATCTTAACCTCTGACCTACTGTAGTCCTAAAGTCAGGAAAATACTACAGAAAAGCTCTGTGGAAACAGTTCTTGGAAAAGCCCAGATGGTGATCACCTAAGATAGGCCAAGATATCTACATATCTGAAATTCCAGATGGCCCCCACCTAGGTGTGGTGACCAGTATCTAAACTAGAAGCCCTGCAGATTGGCACCTACCCGCCTTGCGACACCCTCAGGATTTAAACCAATCAATTTTAAGTGCATCAACCCCTTGAACTAACCAATAATTCTTTCCAGATTCTTTCCCGCCACTTGATACACTAATCATGTTTTAGAGTTGTTATTTGATTTTCCCGCAGTGTGTGATGATTTGCTAAGAGATGCTATGATGTATGTGCGGGGTCCCTGTCTTCTCCAAAGAATGTATAAAACTGCTGCAGGCCCTGAGCTCGGGGCCTGTTAGCGTCACCTGTTGCTGTATGTGCAAGCGGAGGACCGCTCGCAATAAACACCTCTTTGCTGCTTATGTTGATCTTGGTCTCTGGTGGTCTTTAGGGTGTCCCGAATTCGAGCAAAACAAAGCAACATAATAAAACACTGTTAAAAAAATAAAGTGGATGATGTTCTTCACTTTGCAACAATGCTAGGTGAGTGACCTTGGTCTTTGTTATTCACATGCCAGGCAACCATTATTTCTCATCTTTGTGCTCACTGCTCAGCACAGTGATTTGCACATTTTGACTCCATCAACTTCTAAAATGAGTTGATTGTCCACCTAAGTCTGCCCAATATGGACTTGCTCTTAATGTAGTCTAACTATTAGAGTTTTTCTTACCTTTTTGATGTTTTGAAAGGCTTTCAAGAATAGTCAAGGAGGGTTGGACATGGTAGTGTACACCTGTAATACCAGTGAGTGGCTTGGGGGGCTGAGACAGGAGGATCGCAAGCTTGAGACCAGTCTCAGCAACTTAGCAAGGTCCTAAGCAACTTAGTGACACCCTGTCTCAAAATAAAAAAAATAAAAAGAGCTAGGGATGTGGCTCAGTGGTTAAGACCCCCTGAGTTGAATCCTTGGTACCAAAACAATAAAAATAAAATAATAATAGTCAAGGAGGGGCTCTGGTGGGTAGAAGGCTGGGGAATTTCCCATTTACAGAATCCTAAATAGACTTGGCATAGTGCCAATAATGACTTTTTTTTTTTTTTTTAGTTGTAGTTGGACACAATATCTTTATTTTATTTATTTATTTTTATGTGCTGCTGAGGATCAAACCCAAGGCTTTGCGTGTGCTAGGCGACTACTCTACCACTGAGCCACAATCCCAGCCCCAATAACCACTTATTAATAAATCAGATTTTTAAAAATGAAAGTAATTCTAGGATTATGTGGTTTAAATCCTTCCTTTTACAAGTAGGCCATCTAAAAGCTGAGACTAGCCCCTATGACCTGATTCAACTATCTATATTTACTGCGTAGCCTCCTTGGTGGAAGTTTCTGTATGTGCATTTGGTTTAGCTTACTCTAAGACATCTCTTTTCCTTGAACCCTTGATAGGTCTGTCAGTTTCCTCAAGGGACTCCAGCCTAGCTGGATTTTAATCTCTGTGGATGGTGACCTCAGCTATAAAAATTTTAGCTGAGGTTTTAATGGCCAAACTTAAGTGAATTTAACGGCTACGCCAGCGGGTGTTCCAATTACATACACCATTAAAGGGCTTTATGTGAGGATTAAAAAAAATTACTATTAAAAAACACTAAACTCCATGGGCAGCACAATTTACCAGCGGGAACAGTTTCAATGTCCTGGAAAAGTTTCATATAAAAAGGAAGCGAGGTGAGTAGAAAAGTCACAGAACTCAACACACCTCAAAGGCAGCTTTGGGATTCTTTTGACACTTTGCCTCCAAACAGGTAAAATGCTTTGTACTTGTAACAGCTGTCATCTGTTGTGTTAGTCTGAGCTTGCATGCTATCATGTGTCCTTGGGGCACTTTACACCCCAAAGGTTTAATCCAGGCCAGACGGTGTGTAAAGCAGGCTTGTCCTTCACTGACCTTATCAGGGCCAGCTGCGGAGATGGGGCCTTTAGGACACCCAAGACCCAATGAACTGTGCCACTTGGACTTTAGCCTCTTCCCCATCAAGTGAAAGTTAGTCTGGAGACACATTTCATCAGCTAAATACAGGCTTCCTTGGAAAGGAAAGCATTGGCTCTGCGACTCACCACTTCCAAGTGGGCTGAGTACTTTCTTGCTCTCACAGCTGGTCTCTCACAGCAGTAATGCTTAAAAGACTAGAGAGAAGAGTCAGAAAAATGCATCAATCCCATAGTGTAATGTAGCCATTTGCAGTCCAGCACCTTCAGCCAGAGACACCTAGCAGGGGCTGTGCAGCAGAGTGGAGCAGGTGGCGCAATTCTTTTAAATGGAAGAGTTGAAACCAACTGGACAATGGGGAAATGGGAAGGTGAAAAGACACATTTGATCAGGGAGAGGTCTTGGGTTTTAGATATCCAAACAAGCAATCAAAATAATCATGACTCCTTTGGCACAAAAAAATACTGAATATGTGAGCTTAACATTCTGATTTTGGTCCCCAGTGGCTAGGAAACTCAAAACAGTCAAACAGAGGTCTGTGTGTAAAATTAGGAGTGTAACTTACACTTTCTACAGGTTCATGATATAGATGTGGGTCTTGTCATCCAGAGTTCTTTGTGGTCTGTTTTCACTGAGAGTTCAGTCTGGGTCTGTTTTGATTGTGCTTTGAAGTTCCTCAGAATGGAGCCCACTCCCAAACTCCTGGCTGGACTCCTCCTGCTGACCCTGTGTGTGCAGGGCTGTTCCAGCCAGCATTGGTCCTATGGATTGCGCCCTGGAGGAAAGAGAAATGCAGAAAGTTTGTTTGATTCTTTTCAAGAGGTGAGTTTCCTCTCTCTCGGCTTCAAAATAAGACTTATTTTGATAAGACTTAGCTTATTTGGTTCAACTTAACCAAATAAAAGATCCAGTGTGGCACTAGGTTATACTCCACCCTGGCTAGGTCAGGAGGAAAGGACTCTTACAAAGGTCAAGTCCAATTTCTACTTTCAGTTCAGTCAGGTGCTGATGAAACAGAGCACAACAAACACCAGGGGAATACAACCATGCAGTACCGTCAATCATGCTCTCCGTGGGTGCAGTTCCACGGGAATTAGAAATAACTGGGGGAAATCCAGGGTCTCTAACAGGTGGTTCTTTGCATTTGGGAAAGATAATCTTAAAATTTCTGCTTATTTTTTTTCCTGTTTCATCTAAATCTACAATATTAGTTCAGTAGTATATTTCAAAATGTGTAAATAGGTGTCTTATGGAGGAGGTGTGCTCTAGATTTCTTTTCGCCCATAGAAGCATTTAAGCAAGGAAGTGGGAGTCAGCAAATTTAAGACAAGGCAATGGGGTAGAGAATGGATTTAATTTCATACCGAGGAGATTACACACTAGCACCAGCATTGCCTTGGGGTCTTTTTTTCTTCTTTCTTTTTGTTTATAAAATGTGACTTCTCAGGGATGGGTGAGGATTATAGTTCATTGATCCAAAAAATATCATAGGGCTGTGAATGGGAAATGTAACTGGAAAAACTCAGAACCATTCAGTTTTCATTGAAAAGAAATACCATTTTTGTTTTTGTTTTGGGTTTTTTGTTGTTGTTGTTGTTGTTTTTGAGAAATAACAAAGATAAAGAGACCCCAGGCTCTGAAGTCTCTTCTCCATATATTATATGTGAGGCAAATCTCATTAAACTATGACACATTAAAAACTAGAAAATAAGAAACATTCCTGTTCACAACTATAAATACTTGGGCTGTCTCTTCATGAGATGCACAGTTCTTCAGTCTCATCATCTCTAAGGAGAGAACACGGTCTCACCTCATCTGCACTGTCTCCAGACCTCCACTCCAGCTACAAAAATGCCTCACGCCCTTCAAGTCCCCTTCCTAATCCTGAAGTTATTCCAGCCTCCCACTGAGCCCCACAGCCACTAGACTTCACTCACAATTTCTGGTGGCAATGGAGAATGCCATTTTGTTTTCTCATCTCCATCTCCATGGATCTTATTTTTTCTTCAGATAGCCAAAGAAGTTGATCAGCTGGCGGAACCCCAAACCTTGGAATGCACCATCCACCAGCCACGGTCCCCCATCAGGGACCTGAGAGGAATTCTGGTGAGTTACAGTGATCCTAACATGGAGCTTCTCGGATGGACTGGCCCTTGGGTACCACTTATGACCACACTTGCCGGCTGTGGGACTTACCTCCTGCCAGGACCCCACTGTGCCTTGGACCTCACTATTTCATGACAATCCCACTCAGTGATTAGACTCATGGCTGGACCTTTGTCGCCCCTTTAGTTGAGTTGAAATCCTTCTATGAGCTTTATCTGCTAATCCTGGCTCCAGCCTTTGGGAGGATCCATAAGAATGTCTTCCCATTGCCATACTTTAATTCTCCAAGTACATTCATCAACCCCCTCAAACATTCTTCTCTGTGCTGATCTCTACACACCATTTGATTCAGCAATTGTTCTGGGATGGTTTTCCAGGGCCCTACAAAATGTGGGCACTAAAAATGGTGTTCTAAATTTAATTCCCCCTTTGGATTAAAATAATTCAAACTCAAAAACTTACTGCTCAGAGCCACAGATTTTATTTCCAGTTCTCTATGAAGACTAAATTCCCCCCGACCATGGCAGTCTACTAATGTAACATGGTTTGAAAAAAAAAGTATAAAACAAATTAAATGCAGAAATCAAAACTTTAATTCAATGTGAGCATTCTCTGAGCTCCATGGACCGCTTACTTGCACAGTCAGAAAACATGGTTCATTTTCAATTATAGCCTGGGAAAGTCCAAAAAATCATAAATGAAAATAAGCTATATTTTCAATTTTCTCCAGTGACTGCAACTTCCATACCCACAGGACAGAGAAAAAAGTGGGTACTCATTTTTATTTCCTTTCTTTCTTTAAAGAAATCATGCATATGCTAAAAAAAAAAAAAAAATAGCAAGCTGTTAAATTTCCCAAATATGACATTATGAAGGAATTGAAGCAAAGGCTGGTTTAATAGACAACTGAATGATGAGACCTTTCTTTCATCTTCTTCCATATATCTAATCCTTAACCTATTATTAGATTGTTTACCAAGCGGCTTAAAAAAGATACAATCTACCCTTCCTACCTAGCACTTTCTAGTACCTGATGATGAATGGGACTTTCCTCCTTTTTTAATGTAATGAAGTTAAGTGACTCAGGATGACCTTGATCGATCTATTTGTTACATTTTCCAGGAAGGTCTGATGGAAGAGGAAACTGGACGGAAGAAGATTTAAATCTACTAGGCCAGAAGGATGGACAAACCTTGACATTGAAATCTGTGACCCATTCCCTATCTGTAAATCGTGTGAATTTCAGAAATTCTTACACCAAGCTGCACATATTTCACAATAAAGTGTTGTGTTGGGAATAAAATGGTATAAGTGCAAAGTCTTTCCCTCACTCTGAGCTCAGGTGGGGAGGGACTGCACCTTCTGAAGGATCCCTCCATGTGTGTACTGGTGGCAGATGGGAAAGGAGAGGACATAATGTCTATTGTGGACTAAAGGGATCCTTCTGATGGTTCTCATTTGTCTCCTCTGCATGCACGAGGAGAATGGCTGCACATTGGCCCAGGCCAGAAAAAGCTGATTCACATTCTATAGGATTGCAATTCCATCTTGACCATTCTCTGCAGAAGTTAAGGTAGAGCCATGGCTAAGGCTTCCTGCCACTTGGAAAGAAGTTCCCTTTCTGTACTGTACCTACCTCCTCTGAGGGCCAGCTGGAGCTCCAGTGAGGCCCGAGGGAAGAGGGGGCCTCACAGGACTCTTGGTCCAGTGTTCCTTTTTGCTCCATATGATCTGTCCAAGCAGTGCACAATTGAAGGTTGGGACTGTCTTAATTTGTCTTCTGTTGCTATAACAAAATAACAGAGACTGGTACATGTTAGGGAAGAGAGGCTTATTTGGGCTCAGTGTTGAAGGCCGATTAGTCCAAGCTCTGGAGGCCTCCTCTGGAGAGGGCTTCATGCTGTCTTCACATGGTGGATGGAATCACATGGAAGGAACAGGTGCGAAAGTGGACCGGTGTGTGGAAGAGGCCAAATGTGGGCTGACCTCACCTGACTCCAATCCACTCTCCTGGCAATTACTTCAGCCCCACAAGATTGAATGCTTGTGAGGCAGGCGTTAGTGCCTTCTGGGGGTGGGGCTACCTCGACCTTGACCTTGGGGACCAAGCTTCCAGCACACAAATCTTTGGGGACAAACCACGTTCCAACTACACAAGGGACCAATGCCTAAAAATAAATGTTTATCTGCTTGATTCTTTTTGGTATTTTGCTCAAGAAGGCATCCTGGTGTTTCCTGGCCCTGGCCACACAACTTCACCACTACTCACACCACACAAAGACCAAAGGTGGGCTCTGTGCTAGGTCGGTGCACTGATATTTTCACTAAACAATCAATGGTAAATAGATGCTACTGTCTTCACTTAAAAAACGAGGAACCCTAGGTTCAGAGGGCTAAGGTGAACCACTCGGTTCTGCCTGGTTCCACATCCACTGCTCCTGTACTGGATGGGGCTGAGCAGCCAGTGAAGCTCAGTCCTTGGATGCTGGTTATTTTGCTGAAACAGGTCACTGGAGCTCAGGTGTCAGCTTACTTCTACTGGTGGCCAGTTCTCCCTGAGACACTGTGACCCCAATATGTTCATTTATTGTCCTAACTTCCAGATGGCTACGAGACCATCTGAAAAACTCAATTTTCAGATCAAGTCTAAACAACAAATTTACATGGGAAAGTTCTCGGCCCTTTTACCTCTTTTAATCAGACAAATGAAGCCTGTTTCTAACTCCCTGTCCCTCCACCTTCAAAAAAGAGGGACACCTGTGCTAAGAAATTCAACAAAGGTCAGAAGCATCCCACTGGGGAGCAGACCCTCCCTTTTTAATAAAATATTTGTGAGGACACAAAGCTGGACTTCCCAAGTGTCTCCATTTGAAGAATCTCTAAAACTTAAAGAACTTCTTCACTCCCACTTCAGTAAAATTCGGTAATGACGTGTCCACAATCTGCTTTATGGAACAAAAGCATAACTGCATTATTTTATTAATCAATAGATACAGTCAGGATGACAGGCTTCCATCTGCCAATCACTCAGTAACTGCTTTGACAAAAACACTATAATTTACAATCTTTACATTAATGAACACATTTTCCAAAAATCCCACTCCCACTTCATGCACGTGTCCTGCTTGAAGCATCAGGTGTCCTCTGTCACTCTTCTTCTCTGGGGCAATCTCTTTGGAGCCAGCTGCAGGCCTCCCTGAGGGGGAGAGATGCTCATCCGACTGCCTGGCGCTGGTGTTATTGGCTCCTGGTGGCACTGGTGGTTTGCAGTTTACGTGAGCCTCTTGGGTCCACTTGATTCCCAAATGACCAAGGGGAAGGAGGAGAGTGAAAATAGCCCCTTTGTGCCGTCATGTGGCACACACCTGTAATCCCAGTGGCTCAGGAGGCTGAGGCAGAGGGATCACAAGTTCAAGGCCAGCCTCAGCAATATAGCAAGGCCCTAAGCAATTCAGAAAGACCTGTGCCTAAATAAAATATAAAAAAGGGCTGGGGATGTGGCTCAGTGGTTAAGAATCCTTAGGTTCAATCCCCAGTTAACAAACAAACAAACAAACAAACCAAAAAACAAACAAACACAACCTTTTACTCATATGTCAAACATGTTCCTGAATCTGAAGAACCGGATCATCAATATATCAAAATAAGCCTCTTAAAATAAAGGGTGGGGAAACATCAAAGCACACATTTAATGTGATGAGTTATCCAATGTATGTGACTTTAAATGATCAAGTAGCAAAAGGATTGGCTTGAAAATAGATAGGTCATTTCCAAAATTTTAAAAGCTTTAACACCCGCTAGAGATAATTGGAGAAAAAAAAAACCAGAATCCCTGTGTGAGCTGACAACACTTAGTGATTCTGATAGTGGAAGATACTTTAAAGTAGAATTTCTTAAGGGGATGGGGGTGAGCTGGGGATGTAGTTCAGTGGGTACAGTGCTTGCCTTGCATGCATAAGGCCCTGGGTTCAATCCCCAGCACCACCAAAAAAAAAAAAATGTGCATTTTTAATCAGCAAATGGGTGATTGGCCTGTGCACAGACAGTGGAGAATTACTGCTTTGCTTTTACAAAGTAATAGACTGCAAATGTTTGAAAGCATTGGGGAACTTTCTTCAAACACACACAAGTCCCTCCAGCTGCAATGGGACCTCCCTCCCTCCAACCTGATCTGCCACCTGCATGGATTTTACAAAACACGCCCAACTACTAATTTCTCAACCTTGGCCTAGTGTTGGAACAAGTGGGAAGCTCTGAATGAAATATGAGCTTGGGTTCCACTCCCCGCCCCCAAAAATGCTGATGGGACCGGGCTGGGCTGGGGCCTCTTCCCAGGTAATAAAGAACCTCCCCCCTGGGCTGAGAACCAGTTCCTAACCTCCCCCTGTGAGCATGTGAAGTCTTTCTGAACTTCTCCATTTCTCTCTACCTCTGCCAAATGACCCATGATGAATGAGGAAGGAAATCAAACCTACGTACACCAAATAAACTGCCATCAGAAAACCGTCAGGTCAGGTGCCAAAGGCGTGAACAGGAGGCGTGAGGATAACCAAATGGTCTGAAGTTTTTATTACTTCTGGGCACAGATGATTCCAGGACCCCAAGATACATGTTTCAACCAAGAGGACCCATCATACAGCAGCCAGAGGGAGCCTGGGCGTGATGTGTCTTCAAAGAGGTGTCAGGAAGGAAAAATTCCAAGTTCATGATTTCATTTCATTAATAAAATAACAAACTAAACATATAAGGAACATTAAAATACATCTCCATGTTTAATTTAAAAAATAAATAACAGCAAATCTGAACAAAATTCTTCTACCAATGCACATCTTCCTAACTGTCCATGTTCAAAACCTAACTAGGTACAAAGTCATGTCAAAGGAGTAGCTGTACTGGTTTGGATGAATGACTCACAAAAAAATGATTCATAGATAACTTTGGCAGCATGCACACAAAACCAGCTTTGGCTGGATCAGAAGAATCCACCTGCAATCATGAACATGAAAGGAAAACTCTCCTTCCTCTTGTGGATTAAAAGGGAGGGCTCTGAACCCACCCAAGGAGAAACTTGACTTTTTCTAATTTTAATAACTGACTGACAGGAGAGTGAAAGCCTCTAAGGAACCGATTTTTACCAAAGGACACAGAGAAGCATGATTCTTCAAATGAACTGGAAGTCTAGACATGGTGGGTCAGGTTGGCAGAGTCTTAAGAACAGTGTGGAAATGACATCATTTACAGGCTATTGAAAAGAATTACAGTGACTTAGGTCAATATTTCAAAAATATGTGCAAGAGTCGTTATTTCAATATCTGCCAATATTTTGATCTTAATAGCTAAGGTATAGGGGGGTCAAAGCACAATGTGGGATAAAAATTGGGGATTCCAGTGCATGGACCTAAAAGCCCTAGTAAGAATGTTTCCTTTTTTTTTTTTTGGTGGTGCTGGGGATTGAACCCAGGGCCTTGTGCATGTGAGTTGGTGAGGAAGTTTCCTTCTGATACACTTAAAATAAAAGAAGCTAGGCTGGAAGGGATTTGAAAAAAATCATGCCAACTCTACTATGTAAATATCAGTTTATTTTACAGACAAGGAAACTGAGGCTTAGGAAGTGCCTACAAATTGACTTGTTAAAATGGATCTCATCTCTATAGTCTTAACTCTATGTTGATGGTGGGGTTTTCTCCCCTTTTCATTACACCTGAGAAGGGTGAGGAAGGAAGGCACGAGCTTAGAGGATCTTCTAAATGCCATTCACAAAATGGTGCTACGGGTACCTTCTGGAAGTGGGTAAGTCACGTGTGAATCTAGAGGTGTTGACACAGGGGGCAGCTATCTCAAAATCCATCCATCCACGCTCCCAGGATTTGTGCCCTGAACTGTATGTCATTTTCAATTGAATTGTCCCACAATCTGGAGGCCAACTAGAGGGGAGAGACTCTTCCAGGTTGGAGAGTTGACCAAAGTGAGTCACCTCCTATCCTGCTTGGCACCTTGCTTCATCTTGGGACTTGCACTGTGGCTGTGGTTTATAGGGGGTTTCCCTGGCAGGAGGAGATGACTGTCATCACGGGGCCACGGGTGGAGGTGGAGGAGGTGAGCAACCCATGCCCAGCAGCTCTATTTAGGGTTTCAATTTCACCCTGGCTTTGCAATCCTGCAGCACCCAGAGGGAACTGCTTTTGTATTCTGGGCTGTTTCCACTAAATACATTCCAATGCTAAATCCTGAGGAGCTAACAGTGGGTCTGGCCTTCGAGAGCAACTTCGTAGGTGCTGAATGCAACACTGCTTTGAAGAAAGCATCTCCAAGCAAGACAAGACACCAGCATAGACAGGGAGGGAGAGATAAATAAAAGATAACAACACAAACCGTAAACCAGTATTCACAAAGGCGGTGGCAATCTGGGGGCTAATTTCTATGTCTTGCTAAGGTCTCTGGGAAAACAAAGACCAGTCTCTTCCCTCTTCCCCTGCTGCTCAGCTCTTCTACATTTAACATAGCCATCAGGTGCTCCTCGGCCTGCTTCCTCTGTGACCTCAGGACAGACATTATTTATGACTTCCTGTCATGTGACATTGGCCTATCCCATGGCTTCCCAAGGAAACAACCCTTCCAATGTCTCTGCCACACCACCTGGGATCCTCTGTGTTTGAAGAATCGAGAACTCTTATTCTCATCAACACGGAAAAGGAGTCACATGGAAAATATATGTTCTATACAAAAGAGAGACACCACCTGGACTCCGGTGGGTCACATCTCCCTCACCCTGCCCAGAGACCAGACTGGACATTCACTGCTTCTGCTGGAGGGACAGGCTGGAGGCTTGTGGGTTTTTTTTTTTTTTTTTTTTTGGGGGGGGGGGGTGGGACAGGTACTGGGGATTGAACTCAGGGGTACTGGACTCCTGAGCCACATCCCCAGCCCTTTTTTATATTTTATTTAGAGACAGGGTCTCACTGAGTTACTTAGCACCTCACTTTTGCTGAGGCTGGCTTTGAACATGTGATCCTCCTGCCTCAGCCTCCCAAGTCTTGTGTTTGCATGTTTGTACTTCAATGGCAGACCGAAAGATAGGGTGAGGCCTACAGTTCCTTCTAGGAAGTCGGCTAGGTGCCTTCCTGCTGCCTCCTTCCTTCTCTGCACAGCTGATTCTTTCCTCTTAACCCCTCTTCCACTCTGACTCACATCTTCTCTGGTCATAACTGACTCTGGAAGAGAAGGCAGCTTTTGGAGGAGGGCTGGGTGTACAGAACTAACACGCACGCACTCACAACCCGAATTACCTTCAGAAAACTGAGTATCAGTAATGCCCTGGGAGAGTTCCAGATCTCACTCAGGCTTGACAGAAGAAGAAAGCGCCATCACACAAGTACCTCCTCCTTCACATGTCCCCTCGCACCCGAGCCCCCGAATAACCTGTGTGCGAGGCACTGTCCCCATTTTTAAAAGCAAGAAAAGAAAGCTCAGAAAATCAAACACCTTTTGGAGCTTGCAAAGTGAACAGGTGATGTGGCTGGGAACCGTGACCAAATGGGTTTGATTCCCAAGTCCACGTTGTTTCCACGATCCCACTTAGGAGCTGGGGGGGGGGGTGAAGAACTCCGATTACCACGCACTCCTGGAAGAGGCACACTCCTTCTGGGGTCACTGCTGTCAAGGTCACGGAGGCTTTTGCTTCCTTGGCTGTGAGGGGAGCCAGCACGTCTCTCCTAACAAGGCGGTGGGGAGAGCAGCACCCGTCAGAGACAGACGGAGTCTCCCGCTGCAGGCTCCTTCTCTCTCTTGGCCTTGGAGAACGGGACTCTGGGCCTGGTCATGGAAGAGACCCTTGGAGTCTCCCTGCCACGTTGACCTTCAGAGTCACAATCAAGAAGTTCTCTGCATTGCTTTCAACACCCAAATAGTGTGAAATATCTGGGACACTTCAAATACCATTCCAGGGGAGGCGAGGTGCTGAGGACTTGGGTGGGGGTGCACTCCAGCTCTGAGAGGTCTCCGGGCCCAGCCCATGTTAGCAAGCTGGGTCATTGGTAGAAATCTGTAGTACCACTCTCTGGGTGTAGCCTCAGTTTCCTTATCTACAAAGCGAGAGTCTCCTTGTATGACTTTTAAAACCCTTCCAGCTCAAAACGTCTGTAACTTATGTGATATTTGGTTATCCAAGTCACCCCATTTTTTTTTGTTCTGAAAAGAAGTACTGACATTAGTACCATTAGCAAGTAATCAAATTAATCCCATGATCAAAAGGAATAAATAATCAAAGGGAAATATTGCACTGTACTCTCCAGGCTAAAATCAGGAAGTGGACAGGGGACGTGGGGCATCCGAATGGGAGCTGGCAAAGAAGCTGTCGAACCTAGGCTCCCAGGTCCCTCACAGCCAGGGAACTGAGCTCCGAGGAAGGACAAGAAACTGTGCAAAAGAGCTTCAGAGGGATCCGTAGTCAGGCGGAGCGGCTGCTGTGCAGAGGGCCATCGGCCAGTGAACCCATCCAGTGAAGCCAAAGGCGAGTTCATGGTTTTTCAGCGATAACAGCCCATTCACACCTGAAAGCAGCCAATCTCCATTAAAAATGCGTGTTCTCTCCTCAAAGGAAACACAGTAGACATTAGAAAGACAGGGTTATGCTGGCTGCTACAGTGTATTGACATCTGTCTCTTCCCAGACGCTGGATGGGATAGGTGTGCAAGGGTGAGAGAAACAACCAAGTCTCAAATGCAGCTTTTCAGAAGCAAAGCAAGAAGCCCATCTGTCCAGAGCACAGGTGCTGAGGCTGTGGGACTGGCCCAGCTTCTGCAGACCCCAGGGTCTCCACAATCACGGTGGAGGAGCACTCTCCTTGAAAAATGCATGGGGCATGGCCAGTCCTTGGAATTCCCTGTGGGCTGGAGGGGGCGTTGCACAGCTCCAAACAGCTATCAAAGAGAAGCTTGGAGAGAACAAACCGGATTGGGGCTGGTGAGCATCATCTCTGATCAGAAAATGCAACCAACCGGCAGGGAGCCCCTGGTAATGAGGACACCCACTCCCAAAGGCCAGTTCTCAGGCAGCCGCTGTCCAAGGCACTCAGAGATGCAAGGAGGGGGTGAGGTCCTCACTGGGATCCAGGCTCAGAAGAAAGGATGCCAGATTTCCGAGCTTTTGGAGGCGGTGGGGGTGGGGCTTTGGCTTCTCTTCGGATAGGCAGTGGGGGTGCAACCTGCGGGCAGACACGCGAAAAACAGGAATGAGTCTTCTGGTTCTCCTCAGTCCTCCCTGCTCCACGTCCCCCACCTTCTGCTTTAGTTTTGAACTGTTGTGTGTTTATCTGCACAGCCTCCACAAGGTGACAAGGGAACTGAGCCCATTTGTCCTCCTGGTTCCCCTTGAGCTAATCTCCCCCTCCACATACACACTTCCCAGCACTTGGGTGCCTGGCATCCACCCACAAAGCCCTCCAGCAAACCTGAAAGAAGGAAGTTCATCAGGCCACTCCACAAGGGCTGTCACTCAGAAGTGAACGAGAGCTCACTGATCTCGTCCCCTGGCCCCAGTGTGGGGGGCAGGGATCTGTTCCGCCTCAGTTTTATGAAAAGGTCCACTGGTATTGAAAGACCCCAGCCCAGAAACCCCAGGCCCCATTGTGAAACCATCAGGCCATGTTGCTAACCCACGTAAACACCGGAGAGGTCTATCTGTTAATCAGTTAAGGGTAGTCTATTGTGGAAGGACAGGATGGTTGAGAAAGAACAGAAAAACAGATCCCAAGGCATGCCTGAACAAACAGGAACTGATAATGATAAGCAGGAACAGAAAAACCAGAGTGTTAATATGTAACTGTCATGAGGTTTATCCAGGAACATAAAGTGAAAAACAACTTTGTCCTTTAGGTAATCTATATGTTGGGTTCAAAATAACCAATAAGAAACCTGTTACTTCCCGTGCGCGCGAAACCTGCCCCTTTATCCTATGAAAGACCTGTACCCCAAAGCCCGGTGTGCCAGTTCACCAAAGCTCCGGCTGAGGTTTTGCTGAGCACCCGCAGGCGCCTGTGTATCAATAAATTGCCTCATGTTTTTTGCAGCCAGTGTCTCGTGCGTTCTTCCTTGGACAGGGAGTCGGAGGGTCTTTCAGTATGTCTTTCCTTCCCATCTCTGTGGTCTCAGGAAGGAACCCAGATGGCCACAGGGACACACAGATGGGAAACCTAACTGGACCGCTTGGAGAATCAACCCCCTGCTGTCTTCCCGCGAGTGGTGCTGTGACCCCGTGGTCAGGCGCGGGCTCCCTACCTCGGCGGAGGTCCTCGGGCTGCTTTCGTAGGGCTTGCTTTTGGGGGGAGGGGGAGGGGGAACAGCAGTCACCAGCCCATCTGTCTGCAAAGACGGGGAGCCTGGAAACCAAGAGAGGAGACAGAGGTTGAGAGAAGGATCCACGGAGGCATCTCAGAGAAATAATGCCCACCACGGACTCCCGGACCAGCCTGGCCCATCAGATTTGCTGCCGCCATGTTCTGTGGTTTCTGTGGACAGAATGAAGACAGCCTCTTGTTGTAGAGTTTGTGGAATGGGTCCCCTTCTTTCCCTGAACAGGTCTAACCATGCAGTGGTCGGTTCCTAAGTTACTTGCTTCCTGTTTGGTCCTAGTCTGAATTTACCTTACTTAAAACTTTGCAATAGGAAAAGGGATTTTGGATTTTCAGTGGTTGTGTTATCCCCCCCCCAGTGGTTGTACCCACAACCACTGAATTGCATCAGTTTTACAGTAATCCCACAGACTTTGTAGCTGGTTTGAGTAAAAATGATCCAGATTCATAAATATACCCCATTTCCCACCTAAAAGGATTCTTGAGACCCAGGAAAACTTACTTAGGGTCCTGGTGGCCTTAGGAGTGAGAGGAGGTGGGCTCAGAGGCGTCGACTGAGGGGGCGAGGAACCATGGAATGGCGTTAAGCGACTGTCCACCAGTTGGAGACTCTTTGGCCTCTGCACTTTTCTGGATGGACTCTAAGAATCATGGAGGAAAACACAGAAAAACATTGTCCCAGTGAGGAATGCTGAGCTTAGAGGGGCTCTCAACAGCCTTCTCTGCTGAGCAAAACTTTGCAAAGGGCTTGATTCCAGGACCCGCTGTCACATGGCAGGCACCACGGCACGGATCCTCACGGGGAGTCACCGCACCACAGATCACCTCCTGGCTGGCCACTGGCTTGATCCTGACCACAGTCGAACTGTGTCATCTAAGTTGGAAATAAGCCACGCTGATTCTCAGGGAAAGTTGGTCTTGCCACACAACAACTTGATGTGGCTCATGGAAGAAAAATGATTTTTTTTTTTTTTTTTTTTTTAAGAAACGACCATGTTTGGACTGACTCATGGAACACAGTGGTGAGAACCACAACTCCGAGCAGCAACCCACATGTTTACGTCGCGGGTACAAGATCTTGCGCCAGCGTTGACTTAGAGACTGAAATTCTCTGCACATGCTTTTCTTGCCACCATCTGTGATCTGCACAGCCACAGGCTGTTGGAGAGACAAGCTGCAGCCAGGCTTCTAGCTGGTGACTCACTGCTCTGGAGCCAACGGGATGTGCCTGGCTGCAGGACAGGCAGTGACACACCTCCTTGTGCTTCAAAATATACATAAACATCTATAGATGCAATTTTTTTTTACCATTAGATCAGGTTCTGGATGTTTCTCTGCAATGACTTGGGACTTGCTCAGATTCCAGTCTTTTCTCTTAAACTTGCCGATTCGGTTCTCGCTGTCTTCTTTGAGGGGCAGATCTTCCACTCTGGCACCTGATGAGGCTCTGCGCTCAAAAAGCGGCTCCAGGATTGACCTATCAGCCAGGAACAAGGACAAATAGGGCAGAAGGCTAATTATTGAAATTCACTCCAAAAAGGACCAAGGGTTACCAGCTCCTCAGCCTAATCTTCACCCAGACTTTCATGTGCAGGTTCTGGATCTGAAATTTCAACTGCCAACTGAACAAACATCTCATCATAAAAGGTACAGGAAAGAGACTGGGCACAGTGGCTCACGCCTGTCATCCCAGCAGCTCGGGAGGCTGAGGCAGGAGGATTATGAGTTCAAAGCCAGCCTTAGCAATTGAGTGAGGCCCTGAGTAACTCAGCAAGACCCTGTCTCTGAATAAAATACAAAAAAGGGCTGGGGCTGCGGGTTCAGTGGTTAAGAGTTCCCGAGTTCAATTCCTGGTACAAAAAAGAAAAAAAAAAAATAGGTATAGGAATGAGACCATCAAATAAATGGACAAAGTACTAGTGAATACTTATCCCAGGAAGAGAAGGCCTTATTAAATGTATAGGCAAAGAAAGGATCTATGAAGTAGAAGGTAAGTGGCCAACTCCATGTAGTGGTAAGAGCACCCACTCCAGAGCCAGAGAGCCTGTGTTCAAATCCTACCTACAATGAACTGAGTGACCTTGGACACACGACCTCCCACACCTCCGTTTCTTATCTGTAAAATGGAGATAAAAATAGTACCTACTCCACTGAGTGTTACAAAAGCTTGGAACAGGGGTTGGCACCTATGAATACCTTTTGAAAGTCTGTTAATATAATGACAGATGTTCAAGTACCATAATAAAAATCGATTCATTCAAGATTCATACTTGGATGTTGTACAGTGGGGAGAGAGTGATGGGAGGCAGGGAAGTCTCAAAGCATCTCTCCATTTGTTACTTATTAATTACAAAATGAAAAATGGGAACACGCCGAGAGGAAAATGAACAAAACCTTACCCAAGTGATCAGTTCACATCCCCCAGAAAGGAGCAGGTGGACCTGAGGGGTCCTGAGGAGGACACACCACCACACAGAATGGTGACCTGAGCACTGAGCACAAGGAGACATCCGACAGAGCCAACTTAAGGGAAATCCTAAAACACAATTGGCCCATAACCCCAGATACTGTCGACACTGTGAAAGACAAAGTAAGCAACTTTTCCAGATCAGAGGAGAGCAAAGAGCCATGGCTACAGAGAGACTGGGATCTCAGTCGGATCCTGCACCAGATACTGCTATGGAAGACGCCTGGGCACAGCTGACAAAACTAGAGTACGGGTTGGAGCTGACGCAGTGCGACGTCCTGGTTCCTGACCCTGGAACTACTCCAGCGCGAGACCGCCTGGTTCTCACAGCAGATGGGTGCAGAGTGGGGTGGAGGGGGACGTGGGGGCATGGAGACCGAGACACGGGGCAAAATACCTCAAAAAAAGGGTATTACGTCTTTATGACAGTATCGCTCACAGCTGCCAATAAGTCCTGGTTTGCTGAAAATTCAGTAGATTTTGCCCCATAAAAAAATTGAAAGTGGGGCTGGGGATGTGGCTCAAGTGGTAGCGCGCTCGCCTGGCATGCGTGCGGCCCGGGTTCAATCCTCAGCACCACATACAAAGATGTTGTGTCTGCCGATAACTAAAAAATAAATATTAAAAAAAATTTTCTCTCTCTCTCTGTCTCTCTCTCTCTTAAAAAAAAAAATTGAAAGTGGGGAGGGATAAAAAGGAAAAGCACCAAGGATTCTTAGGGCAGTGAAGAGTCACACTCTCTATGTGACACAGCAATGACGGATGTGTCATTAATACATACTAAGATTCATGGAATGTACCGCTCCAAAAGTGACTTCTAAAATAAACTATGCCATGTCAATATAGGTTCAGCCTCATATCCTCAGTACCAGAAAGAGCTATTTTTTTTTGTCGCAGTAACAGGGATTGAACCCAGGGGTGCTATACCACTGAGCTACATCCCCACCCCCTTTTTATTTTTTATTTTGAGATAAGGTCTCACAGAGTTGCTGAGGCTGGCCTTGAACTTGTGATCCTCCTAACTCAGCCTCCCAAGTCACTAGGATTCCAGGAGCATGCCAATGCACACCTGGCAACCATTAGCATATTTAATGGGATGCCACTCATTTATCTCCAATCTTTGAATTTAAAAAGGATTGTAGAATCAAATTCCAAAAAAGATCCAAAGGAAAGCAAGCAAACCAAACCAAACAGAAAGAATCACCTCAAACAGCAATGTGTGAGGGGGACAGAAACCCCCAGCCCCAGTGTCCACTCCGTGAGTGAGTCCTACTTCACTGAGGGAGAATGAAGGTAATGACTGGGGACTGTAGGTGCACATTTTCTCCAAAGCCTAATTGTAAAAAAGACGCAGCCATAAAATCAGTAAAGCAAAGGCTCAAGGAGTGGTGTGCCAATTTTTTTCTTCTTATAATGCATACTTGGCTACTTTTCCTAATAAATCCAAAAAAGTTTAAAAATAACTTTTTTTTTCAATTTTCCCTGACTCTATTCTGCTATGACTGACAAAAATGGCAATGTGTTTAAGAGATATAAACGGGATGGTCTGATGCCGTGTGCTGGCCACCAGGACGGTGGTCACTTGAAAAACCAGCCTCTACCTCAGAGCAAAGTCTGTCCAAGGAAAGGACATCACCTTTGTCCTTGGAAAAACCCACAGAGCACTCCTAGGCACATTCCCACCCTGCTAAGTTGTTTATCTACAAATAACAGGAGAGGTCTGTGGCACCAGATGTCCTTGACTCATTCAGGCTAGGTGGGGACCCATAGCAACCCCCTAGCAGCCACCAATCAGCATGAGACAGGGAAATACCTGGGATGCCAGATGACCCTCCCAGTAGTTTAAGGTGTTGAGAAACCATGGAGTTCAGCACTACACCCCTTTGGCTTAAACCAATCAGTTCAAATGAATGCCCCTTTTGTACTGACCAATCACCCTACCCCAACTTGTTCCCGCCAGTGAATGTGCTAATCATGTTTTAGAGTTGTTATTTGATTTTCCCGCGGTGTGTGATGATTTGCTAAGAGATGCTATGATGAATGTGGGGGTCCCTGCCTTCTCCAAAGAATGTATAAAACTGCTGCAAACCCTGGGCTTGGGGCCTCTCAGGGTCACCAGTTGCTGTGTGTGCGGGCGGAGGACAGAGCTAGCTCGCAATAAATGCCTCTTTGCTGCTTACATCCATCTTGGGTCTCTGGTGGTCCCGAATTCGAGCATAACACACTGACATTCCCACCTCTGTGGGTGCGCGCACTGACCTCCTCCCTTGGGGAATTTCAACATGCACTAGAGCTCTGTTAGCTACGGCCATCAGGCTGCCCTTCAGACCCGCAGGCCTGCTTGCTGCAGTCTGGCTAGGCACCAAATAACCAAGCCGCCACGAGGCACTTGTAGGTTCAAACAGGAACTCCAGCGAACACCATCCATGTGGCCCTTCCAGGCACACCACCAACCTGAAATCCCTCCTCCGGAACTTCCCCAACCAACACAAACTCCCCAGGAATCCCCAGGAGAATTCCAAAGTAGCGGGTGCCCAAGGCGGACAGCAGGGGTCTAATATACAATTGAATACACAGCTTAACATAACCATCATCATCTCAATGGCTCCCTGGCTTCACCTCTCAACCACTCCCTTCTGGCAAAAATGCCATGCCTCATTCCGACTAGGCTGTGGCTCTCAGCACCTGCTTGGCACTGGGGCCTGGCCCCTCACCAACACTGAGTGCTCATTTCGGGCATTTCTTTCCAGTCTCTTGGTTTCCTTGTGCCCTGAGCAGGTACCCCCTGTGCCTGCAGCGTGGCCCACTGGCATCCCCCCCCCCCCCGCCCAACAAAACAGCGTCACCTTCACAGAAGGCAAAATCACCATCAAGGTTAATACTGCAACATGTCATGGGTATTAGGAAAAGTGGGGTCACTAGTGGTGACCTTACTGGTGGGAGCTGCCTGTAAAGAACATTCTGGATAAATGTTAGGAAGTATTATTGCTACTTCTAACCCAGGGAGGAATGTGGGCAGAGGAATAACCCACCTCACCCGGGGCGGCACATGGAGGACCTGGGGAACCACGGCACACATTGTACCTCTGATTCTAAAGTTCTCTTTTTTAAAATGAGACACAGTTTAAGACAAGAGTCTTCCTGAACAGAACAGAACGTCCCTGCTTTTCAGATAGTGTGCAGTGTCTCTTTAAGGCATGAAAAAAATTGTGAGAAACAAACACATGAATCAGGTATTGTTTAATATCTATCAATTCTAGGGATTAAAAATAATGTAATCATTCACAGATGGCATATGGCATTAAATACTGGCATCTGATACCAAGGACCATCAAGAAGATGTTCATCCCCTGACAAAGTTATGTATGACTTCTAAAAATGGATTCTAAATAAACAACTGCAAAGCTACATAAAAGGACATGCTTGCTATAAATTCTTAAAAATGTTTTATACTGATACAAGGTAAATATTTTCCATTCAAATTTATAATGATATATATGAGTTAACATTTACAAACAATGTTATAGCTTAAATATTTAATAGTAGGAGAAGGATCAACTATGACACATTCATATGATGTGATGGCATATCACCATAAAAAAATAATAAAAGGATTTAAAGATGACACATCAGCATGGAAAATAAAAAGGAAGAAAAGTGAAGTACCAAACTCTGTCTGCGCTATAATTGGGGACATGTGAAGATATCTATGTCAATGAAAAAGAATGCATAAATAATTTAGGAAATACTAAATATTTGACTTACAGGTAGGGTGCTATTCAGGCAGGTTACTTTTAGGATGTAATTATCATAATGCAGAATTAATAATTTATGAGGGGTAAGTTAACACTATCTTGAATAATTAATGATGTGTAAATACTCACTATTTATATTAAATTAAGCACTAGGCCACTAAACAGTTTTTCATTGGTATAAAATATGTATATTCATTTTCAAATAACTAAACTTTTAATAGTAGTTATTGCTGAGTAATGAAGATGTAAAGCATTTTTAAAAGTTTCTAGTATTTTAAATAATTTATACTTGTACACATATTAATTTTTTAATTAGACAAATATTGTATAATCTGGGTGTGGTGGTGCATACCTGTCATCCCAGCCACTCAGGAGGCTGAGGCAGGAGGATCGAAAGCTCAAGGTCAGCCTCAGCAACTTAGTGAGGCCCTAAAAAAAAATTAAACATGGCTGGGGATGTGGCCCAGTAACCGGTTAAGTGTCCCTGATTCAATCTCTAACACACACAACCCCCAAATGTGTAAAAGTAGTAACCTGGTGTAGAAAGATGCAACTATAAACTACTCCTTTTTAAACATTTTAAATTTGAACACATGGAAAGGCAGCCCATGTTTTTGGCAAGGAAGACTCAACATTTAAAAGCCATCAAACTTTCCAAAATCAGTCAATTAATTTAGCAAGTGCCCCCCAAAAATGCAAAAACATTCTAGACCAGTGAATCCAAAAGTGAGCAATGAGAAAAACTAATTAGATAAATTCTGATAAAGAATATTAGAAATCAAAACATTTTCTTTTTAATTTTTTTTTTTTTTTTTTTTTTTTTAGTTCTTGGTGGACCTTTACTTTATTTATTTTTATGTGGTGCTGAGAATCAAACCCAGGGCCTCACACGTGCTAAGCAAGTGCTCTACCACTGAGCCACAACCCCAGCCCAATCAAAAACATTTTAAATCTACGGTAACTGAAACCACACAGTGCCAAGGCACGAACAGACAAGCCCGTGAAGGAAATGAGGGCAGGGCCCCCAAAGAGACGAAAGAACATACAGAAATCTCATTTGTGATAAAACTGACATTTCAAGTGAGCAGAAAAAAGATGGTTTGCTCCCAAAATGTTATGGGGAGAACTGGCTCGCCACCTATGGGAGAAAAGGTGGTTCCATACTTCACAGCTTATGAATCCCAAAGAATCACAGACTTAACTGAGAACAGCAAAACTCTAGAAGTCAACGCAAACAACCAGTAACTCTTTTGGTTATCTCAGAGTGGAAAAGGCCTTTAATTGTGATTTAAAACTCTGAAATTAATATACATATATATATTATATATATATATATAATATATGTATATTTCAATAAGAAATTAGAAGGAAAAAACTGAAGTCAAAACACAAAGAAGTAATTGGGAGAAAACAGCTCAACTCGTTACAGACAAAGGCCGACAATCCAAGCTGACAATCCAACCGAAAAATGGATAGAAAGTCCTGGATCATCGTTTACAGAAAATAAATACAAATGGCTACTGAACTAAAGAGACGAGCCTCCACTTTACACAACACAGAGGAAAGAAAAACAACAGGAAACAGAAAATACTGTACAAGATAACCTTCTTCCTCTATCAGACTGGCACAAATCAGGAAGACAGCACAGTGTGGTGGCGAGGGCAGGTAGCCAGCAGGTTGCTGGAGGGGCGGAAGCTGGCCGAGTGGTGGGGAAGTCCACTTAGGGATAACTTTCAATGCTGTAAATGTGAATCTCTGGCAAAGATGATGTCTCTCTCCTTATGGCAGGTTTCTCACATTGATAGACTTGGCTATGATTTGGATATGGCCCAGGTTGTTGGTCCCCAGGGTGGCAGTACATGGAGGTGGTGGAAGCTTGGAGAGGTGGGGTCTAGTGGGAGGTCACTGGGGACCCTCCCTCGAAAGGGATGATGGCGGTTCTTGAGCTTCTTGTGAAGCTGAGCTCTTATGAAAGGGCTGTTACAAATGGAAGTGCAAGCCGGGCCCCTCCCTCTCCCTCTGCCTCCCGCCTCACCACGAGGTCCTTCTGCCCACACAGGCCGTCACGGGGCCTTCGCCAGAGCTTTGCTACACTATTAGACTTTTAGCCTCCAAAATTATGAGCTAAATAAACCTCTTTTCTGTATAAAAACAGTCACCTAGTCACCTCGGGTACTTCACTATAGTTGAAAAGCTGTCTAATACAGCTTGCGTACACGGAAAATAACTTCCAATTTGATATTCACTGCCACTCTGCAGTGAGAGGGAAAGACTGAAATCAACTAGACGTCCATCGGTGGTGGGACAGATCATGGTACAGACACAGGGCAAGATGTCTGCAGATAAACACAGGGTAAGAGGCAACTCTTTGTGTTCTGATGTTTCAAGATGTTAAATGAGAAACACCAAGGTGAAGAGAACACTACCATCTGTACAAAAAAAAAAAAAAAAAAAAGCATGGAGAAGAATATGTATTTAGGTATTGCTTGTATACCAGCACAGGGCTCTGGAAGACACGGGGAACCTGAATATTAGCGTCAGTCCGATTGGTGACTGGGAGCCAGGCACTGAAGGGAGATTTTTCATAATATGCTATTTTCTACCGTTGGGATTTCATACTGTGCGATTATATTGTCAATTCATACAGTAAAAATTTTTAAATTGTTTTAAAAAAATTGAAATGATGAAAATTAGGCAAGTAACTGTATATAATAGGGTGGCAGAATCATGAGACCATTTTTCCCCCCATTTTTCATTTTTGGCGACAGTCACCGTCATTAATAATGACAGTCCTCCTGAGGATGACAGAAAGGCTAACAACCGTGCTCTCTGAATTACCTTTCTTGTAGGATTAATGCGTCTGCACAGAGTCCTACTCTGGGGACCAAAGTCAAGCATGATGAGGCATCCCCCCCCCTCCAGGGGGTCAAAGGCCCACTCAGCCCTTACCCATCAGATCCTGGCCGGGAAGGTGCATTATCGGAGGAGTTGGAAGAAGTGGAGATCACAGAGGAGGTCACAGAGGTCACAGACAGCCTCCGCAGAGTAGAAGACATGATGTAAGGCAGCACCAAGGATCCCGTGCGGCTCTGCTTCCTCTCCGTCAAGTTGGGTGGCTGGAAGACACACGCCCACTCAGGGTGAGTTAACCTGGGACTCAGCCGTGTGATCTGGTGTGGCCACCCTGCTGAGTGGGAGGCTGTAGACCTCAAGTTTAACCAGGTAAGTTAAGGCACACTGATCTACTTTCCTGAGAAATGTCACCTGTAGGATTACCCCCATATGACACCAGGTTAAATGCACCTGTTGATACTGGCCTGTTTCTAATGATGACAAAGCTTGGTGGGTCAAAGCTTAGTCTGCCATCTGGGAACTTGTGTGCAAAAGACACATGTTCCTAGCAGGAACTCCGAACTAGCAGCAGGGAAGGAGGCAAATTCATAGGAAGAAGGCAGGATCGAGCGCTTCCATGAGAAAGGGACAGCCAAAGGGACACTCTTGGGGGACTAGTGGAGATGGATGAGGAGCTTCCATCTGAGGAATGGATCAGAAACCAGAGGTTTAAGAATAAGACCACAGCAGGCTCGGTGGCGCACACCAGTAATCCCTGTGGCTCAGCAGGCTGAGGCAGGAGGATCACGAGTTCAAAGCCAGCCTCAGCCACTTAGCAAGACTCTGTCTCTAAATAAAATATTTTTTAAAAAGAAATGGGGATGTGGTTCAGTTGTTAAGTGCCCCTGGGTTCAATCCCTGGTTTCAAAAAAAAACCAGGATGAACTCAAGGACAAAAGAGCAGAGAAATGACTAGAACCACTCATACCATTACCAGTGGAATCAAAAGGTCAGCACGTGCACCCTTCTACCAGCTCCTCAGGAGGAAAAAGAAAACCGCAGCTGTGAGGTATGGGTTACAACTGGCAAAGGCATCATGTGATCAGCTGCATGCACTCTAAGAGACACTTTTCTATTCCTTCTCCACTTCAAAGGTGTGCAAGCTGTAAAGTTTTCATGAAAATAGAAACATTTGGAACAACTAAAAGAACTGGGCCAGACGGGACAGGAACAGCCAGTGCCTATGATTAGGAGACCTCGACTGTTAGCTGAGCAGTTGTTTAACTGCTGTGCTCTGCCTGGAAGCACCTGCGTCACCTGGGAACTTGTTAGAAATGTAAATACTTGGGTCCCATGAAGGTCCATCAGCAATTCTGGGGATAAGGACCAACAACCTGTTTTCACAAGCCTTCCCGTAGTTTGAGGGTCCTTCAAGTCTGAGAACGTCTACCTAGCACAAGGACAGTTCAAGGTCATCAAAAGCAGAACATGCTCTCTGGCCACTTGTACCTAAGCTGTTACAACTCACTTGGCATCTGAAAACCTGATCAATGTCATAAAAGGCACAAGGGACGGGAGAAAGCTCAAGGAGGTTTAGACAAAGCCTACCAGTGTTATGACCCCATAGAGCTTTTCTACTTTCTCCTTGAGTTCCCGGAAGCAGGAGGACAATCGATCATGCAATGGCTTGAGCTGCTCTGTCAGCTTCTCCCCATGGATGCGGATCCCTTCTGTGAGCAGAGGCATCTGGAAGGAAAGGCATAAAAGGAATGAAACATGATTTAGGAAGAAGAGGGATAATTCGGATTTGGAGGTTGGGGAAGGGTAGGGTGGGATGGACTGGTTGACTGGTGGGCTTGGCACTACTGAATGACAATGACACTTCCCAGGTGGGGGCGTGTGAACTGGAGCTATTCCAGTGGACAATGTGGAGAAGTCCTTACACCAAGGACAAAGGCAGGCCCTACACTGGGGAAGGGCTGACGGCAAGGCAGATCCCACTGAGCCCTGGTGCGCTTCTGTGGATGGTAACAAATGGGTTTTGGCTTTAGCCTGAACTTGATGGCTGCATTTTCCTCCATTGCTTACTAAAGCAATGAGAATAGAGAAAAGGGCCAACCTCTCTCAGGTAGATGTGCACGCCAGGGAGCCAGCTTATGGCCTTTGATCCCAGCTCTAGGAAGTGCCCTGCCAACACCATGCAGCTAAACTAAATGCCATTCCTAGGTCTCGCTGCCAAACACACACACCGATAGGCTGTGCTTCCAAAAGGTTTCAAAAAAGAAAAAAGAAAAAGCAACACAGGAAGTGGCCTTGGAGAGTGAAGTCCAGGAGAGCAGCTTGGGTCAAGCACTGTGGCCACCCAGCTGCAGGTCCTGCTGTGCACACCTGGCCCCCATACCCAGCTGGCCCCTGTGCATACCTGTAATGCTATTAGTCGCTTTAGCAGCTCTACCTTCTCCTGGTCTTCAGGATGCTCCTGTAAGTATTTTTCAGTAAAAAAAGCCTAAAAGCAAAGCATATAAGCATGAATTAGAACACATTCCTTTCTGTGCACTTGACCTTAACAGGCAGAAAGCCTGGGAAGGTGAACAACATCTGTTCTGACAAACCAGGAATTTCTAACTAAAAGTTCCTTCCTTTCCTGGGATGGTCCTTATCCCACGGTGGAAAATAGTTTTTAAAAGTATGTGCTTGGGCTGGGGCTGTGGCTCAGTGGTAGAGCGCTTGCCTAGCATGTGTGAGGCACTGGGTTCAATCCTTGGCACCACATAAAAAAAAGCATGTGCTCTTCTGTGATTTCTCTGAAATCATGCCAATTCCCAGCAAGAGTATGTTCTCAGCAATCACCACACCCATGTGTGCATGAGCATAAGCATGCATGCACACGCTTCCGTGCACACTCACCGATCACAAGAATTATCAGCAAAGCAAAATGTCATTAAAAGAACTTCTCCAAAGAAAGTCCAAATGACAATATCTAAAAATGAATCATCAAATTGTGTAGATATCATAAGGAAAAAAGTAAAACTTTAACAGGCTCGAGATGTAGCTGACAGCTTCTATGCTCTTGCACTTAATACTGGCTGTGTGACATTTCTTCCCTATACTAAGTGAAATCTAACATCTGTACTCTTCACTTGTCAACTATCCAAAAGGCATAGGTAGGAAGACATTTTGAGGCTATTAAATGCTGATTGCTCTTCTTATTTCATATCAGTACCATGTTCATCAATGAACACTCAGGCCAGCTAGCTAAGGCCCTGTGATAGGAAAATAAAAACCAAACTGAAATCCCAAACTCAGGTCCTTGCATCTTAACAACAGGATTCATTAGGAAAGAGAAAAAGAAGACTGTAGTGAACATTTCTAGCAAGAATTATATATATTTTCTCCTGGGGCTTTAACCTTCGTTACTCAAAGGGCTTTCAAACACCAACTTTACTCACTCTTTTCCTCAACTCCTGGGAAAGCCATAGCACTCTTAAACAAAACCCAAGAGCTCTTGAAAACCATGTATAAATATGAAAGTGACCCATTCTATGTGACAAATGGAATAGAAGCCAACTTTGTAGACAGGTGTTAGGGTTGAATTGCATCTTGCCAGTGCCCCCGCCCTGTTCATGTTGAAGTCCTAACCTCTGGCACCTCAGAATGTGACCCTGCTTGGCAACAGGGCTGTTGCTGATATAATTTAATGAGACCATTATACTTGGAGCTGAGTGGGCCTAGATCTGATATGACTCGGGTGCTCATAAGGTGAGATTTGGAGACACTTGCACACAGGGAGAGTGCACGGAAGGAGTCAAAAGGAGAAGACACCTCTGCAGGCCAAGGTACCGCCAGCAAACCATCCGAAGCAAGGGGTAGGCATGGGCCATGTCCTCCTGCACAGCCTGCAGAAAGAACCAACCCTGCAGACACTTTGCTTTCAGACTCCTGGCCTCCAGAACGGTGAGAGGACACACCTGTGTTGTTTTACGCCACCTGTATGTGGATCTTTGGGACCGCAGCCCTAGCAAAGTCATAAAACAGAGAAATGTCCTTACAAGCAGCCCAAGCACCAGGAGGAGGCATGAGGGAACGTCCCCAACACCCTCCCTGCAGCCAGCGTTGTGTTTGGAGGGAACATCAATAAAAACAGAAAAGTAGTGTTTAAGTTCTCACCCACTCTTACGTTCCAAGCGCAAGAAGTTTCAATTTTTGAAAGTTGAAGCAAATTTTTGACAATCGATAAAATGCACTGAAACTCCCAAAGCATCTGTTGGGCCCCAAAGTACCCCCAGACGAGTGTGCCCTGAAAGTCATTTCTCAGCAGAGTCCAGCCTCGCAAAAGAAAGGACTGGTGACAGCAAACGCCTCCTGCATTCTTGTCCCTCAGCCATGTATAAAGCACTGGTTTGGATGGGTCACCACTACCAAGTATGTTGTGATGAGTTTCCCAACTGAGGACCAGAGGTCAAGATGATTAATGGCTTTTTACTTTCTGGACACTGGGAATTGGGCCCAGGGATGCTCTGCCACTTATCTTCATCCTAATCCCTTATATTTTTTGAGATGAAGTTTCACTAAAATTGCTGAGACTGGCCTCAAACTCGAGGTTTTCTCTTTACCTTCCCAAGTCACTGGGATTATAGGTATGTCCCACTATACCCAGCTAATTAATGAGTTCAGCTTTCTCTTATTTTAGAAATTTACAAAGGTACACATTAATTAAGTATGAATTAGTAGTATTTTTAAGTCAAAGATCCTGAAATCTACTTATTTGTTCATATATCTTTGTTTTTCTTTTCCATTTTAATTAGAAGTCTGTAACAATGAAAATATTTCATATGAAACTGTATCTCATTCACAAATATTGGCATATAAATATTTGTGGGCCACAAGGGCACATGCTTATAACCCCAGGCACTTGGGAGGCTGAGGCAGAAGGATCCCAAGTTCAAGGCCAACCTGAGCAACTCAGCGAAGCTCTAAGCGATTTAGCAAGACCCTGTCTCAATAATAAATTAAAAGGGCTGGGGATGTAGGTCAGCGATTAAGGCCCTTGGGTTCAATCCCTGGTATCAAAACAAACAACAAAACCCAAAAAAGTGCAGAGAGACAAGTCCATGGCAGAGGGCCCTGGGTTCAATCCCTGCACTGAAATTTTAAAAAAAGGAAAAAATGTGGTGTATAAAAATAACACAGGAAAACTAGTACCAGAAAGAGTACACACTGCAAGCATTATGGTATTAAAGACATACTGCATTTTGGACTCTATTTTTGTATTAACTTCCATCATAACAGTGGAAATTATTATTAAAACAGAACACGAGCAAACTAGAGTTTATCCTTGGAGCTGAACCATTCCTAGCTGCAGAGTAGAGCGCAGGGAAGACACCTGTTCGCCGTCTACCTCCCAAATAAGAGAGAACAGCAGGTGCACCGACCAGAGGCATGCTGGTGGGGGGTCTTTCAGTGACACTTTATGGGGAGGTGGCCTATCCCTGACGGCTGCTGCTGGTCTCCGGGAGGTGGGAGGTCAGGGATGATCCTTTGCCCATTTCATAGGCCCATTCATAGAGGGGAGAGTGAGATGTCAGAGATGTTACAAGCAACAAATTCACCAAGTGCAGAGTGGCACAGAGGGAGGCCTGGAGACACAGCAGGCCTGTGAGCCCTGTGGGATTCCGGGACCCCGCCCACCTTCTCATAGTTGGAGAATCCCCCCATGACGGCTGGGTCCACGATGCCATTGAGCAGCATGGAGAGCGGGTGCACGGAGAGGGACCGGTCCCAGGCATGCTGCTGCACGCAGTTGCTGATCCTCTCATTGGTCAGCTCCATGGTTTCGATGGCATTCTCCAAGGGGCTGATTTCCTCCTGGGAAGAGTGGAGGGAGACGGACACCTGTGAGCTCCAGAGCAAGGACTAAAACAGGCCGAACTCCCCTCAAGAGGTGCCAGCTCCCACCAGCTACAGGACAGTGCAGTTTTTGCTGGAGCTGACAGAATGTATTAGGATACACCTGAGTTTGGGATGAAAACAGAATCAGAAACAATACAGATTCAGAGAGCGCCCCCTATGGAAACGTCTTCAAAACCAGGTTTCCAGAAAACTCCTCCCCTTCATTTTTCCACTATCGATTACATGATCTCCTACACCAGACTTCAGTCCAAATGTCTCTGTCCAGAAACCATCCACACTTGAAGAATAAGGATTTATCACTAGTGTTAGAGAGCACACTGAACTTCAGCTCAGACTTATGCAAGTAATACTTCTTTTTTATTCTTTTGTGGGGCTGGGATTAAACCCAGGGCCTTGTGCATGCTAGGCAGGAACTCTGCCACTGAGTTACACCCAAGCCCAAGAAATGTTTCCTTGGTGCCAAGTGCTATGCTATGCACCATGGTTACAAAAGGGATTAAGGTACATAGTTGTCTCTCACTACCAGGGACAGTAGTGAGGCCAGCAAGTGGCTTTTGCTCAGTGGCAACTACAGAGGTGAACTGGGGACTAGAAACAGGGCAATAGTAGGGAGTCTAGAAATAAAACAAATTAATACACTGTGGGGGGTTGGTTCCAGGACACTGAGGGCACCAAAATCTGTAGAAGCTCAAGTCTCCAATGTGAAATGGTGTAGAATTTGCAAATAACCTATGAACATTCTCCCATATACTTGAAATCATCTTGAGATTACTTGTAAGGCCTGATATAATGTAAATGCTACAAAAATAGTTGTTAGGTTCGATCCTCAGCACCAAAAAAAAAAAAAAAAAAAAAAAAGCTGTTAGACTGTATTGTAGGGAATAACAACAAGAAAAAAGTCTGTTCGTGTTCAGTACAGATAAGCCATCTTAGACTCCACAGCGTGCCATCAGTGGTCGGTTAAATCCACGACTGGTTTAATCTGTAGGTGTGGAACCTGCAGATTCTGAACACCAACCATAATTCATGGCTGGCAGGAGCTTATGGTTTTAATGGGGACTTGGGACATGCAAATTTGACAAATTAGAAATATGCCCAGGCCAGGCGTGGTGGCTAAGGCCTGTAACCCTGAGGAAGGACTTTTGAAGCCAGCCTGGACAATTTAGCAAGATTCTGTCTCAAAATTTAAAAAAAAAAAAAAAAAGGACCGAGGATATAGCTCAGTGGTAGAGTGCCCCTGGGCTCAACCCCAATACTGCAAAACCAACGACAGGAAAAAAGAAAGGGGGAGAGAGAGAGAGGGAGGGAGGGGGGAAAAAGAAAAAGAATATGACCAGGGTGTGACAGGGCCCAGGCAACCTGGTTGAGCGTTTGACAGAACAGGGGCCTAAAGTGAGCCTCCATGGGAGTTAGGTCAGGCAGATAAAATGACCTACTGTCACGGAAAACTGAAAGAGCATGGAGTTCTCCGCTTAAGATTTCTTAGGAGCAGGCAGAAGGTGGACAGAGGTGGATGAAGGTGGACGGAGGTGGAAGAGCAGAGTCGAGGCCTTGTGCACCTTGAGGAGGGGTCTGGCTCTCAACTGTGGGCATGAGGGGCCACAGGGGCGTGAGCACGGGAACTCGTAAGAAATGGTCCGGTGGACTCGATGGAACCGATGGCACTCCCAGGCTGAAGCAGGTAGTGAGGCCAGCCAGTGGCTTTGCTCAGTGGCAACCACAGAGGTGGACTGGGGGCCAGAAACAGGGCAATAGTAGGGAGTCTAGAAACAAAGTCATACACAGTGAGAAGGTCCAACCGGCAGCGGTGGGGAGTGAGGAAGGGCCAGAGCTGAGGGTACAAGGAGAGGCTCTGGGAGAGGCTGTGATCACAGGCCAACCTCCTAGAGGCATTCTAAAAATGTGCCTGGGCACCGGCAGGATCATGGGGGAGAGGACACGCCTCTGTCCATAAAAGAGTCATTCACGATGAGTGACCTTTAGGGCTGGTCTAACATCGGCTCTACAAAGCAGGCCCATCACACAAACGTGGCTTTTATTTCTCTTTTGAAAAACAAAGTTGGCCAGAGGAGGCCGGCCAAGCCGGGGAGGAGGCAGGGGAAGGCCACAAAGGCTGGGATTATGTTTGCAGACAGAAAGTTTTTATTTCTGGGTGCCAGTTCCAGATGACTCACTGTGGAAATCTGTTTGACTTCAAACCACTTGAGAATCCCGGGGAAGCTATAGGCGGTGGTGTATGTGGTCCGCTCGATCCACATGGTCTGGTGCAAGGAGGAAAAGAGGAGACCCCGTCAGCTCCCGGGCCAGGCGGAAGCCCCTGGGTCAGGAACGTGCCTCCGAGTGAAAGGGCCAGATTTTCTCACAAATTTAAGGATTTTGATGTTTGAGGCTAAGGGTGATCATCCACTGGGGCCCTCCCCTCTAAAGCTGGAGACCAGAGGTCCAGCAAGGTGTGACCCTCAGTCTGCAGTTTTCCATCAGGCCGACAGCCTGTGGTCTAGGTGATTGGCAGGCGAAGCCTCCGTCCCCAGGGGTGTGGATGAGGTGAAGGCCCCCAGTCCGGATGCCTATTTTTCCCCACTGTGGAAGGACAATGGGGTGGACTCACAGCAAATTCGTTGTCTGGATCCTTTTCTCCTTTCCGGAACGGCCGGGAATATCTGAACTGCTGCACTTCGTTGGCCCTGTAGTAGCTGAGAAAGGACAGAGTGACCTCCCTGCACCAGCTCCCTCACAGCCTGCTCCTGTCCGACTTCCACAGACCTGGCGACCCCCGTGAGGCTCCCACTCAACTGTCTCCCTGCAGATCGGGGCCACACCAAAGGCGGAGGCTGTGTGGATTTCCTGCAATTCTCCTCACGTTCATTATTTCGGAGTTTGTTTTGCAGCTCACACTTTCGAAAGGTAATGCGGGATCCCACTCATGTGCCTCTGTGACAGGCCTATGGACCTCAAGAGACCGGGGTGGGCCCTCAATCACTGGGGGGTCCTGCCAGTTGGTCCTCAGTGATGCTTCTGAGTGGACAAGGAGCTAAGAGATCTGATGCCTAAAATGAAACTCCTGATCACGAAAGTTTGGAAGACAAACGAGATGAGGCACGGGTCTTCCAGACTTTAATGAGTTTAAGGCTTCGCTTTAATGGACCCCAAATAAAATGTAAGGTTTTTGTTGTTGTTGTTATTGTTTTGTTTTTAAATTGAAAAGGGCCACTTACTTTAAGATCTGCTCTGGAACGGGCTTGTCCTTGTAGCTGGGCGGCAGGCTCATCACGGGCTTCACGGTGAAGCACTGCATGTCTGAGGAGCACGTTAAGGAAAGCGGAGAGGCTGGCCTCGCAGGAGAGCCAGTGAGGCCCCGCGCCCCACTACAGCCGGACACAGCGTGGGCGTGGACCGTTCCCTTTACCCCCAGGCCCCCAGGCCAGGGCCACATTGAACATGGGGTGCCCCTCCGTATCAACGTCATTTCTCCCAGGACACTGCCTGTGGGGGGACACCTGGCAAGCATCTGCGACAGCAAATGCCAGGAAAGAGGTGGTTTCCCATTTTTAAATCATTTCTTCTGGATAAGGATCCCTTGGAAATCGCCAGACTTCAGAGCCAGGCAACAGGAAGTGCTCGTTTTTGGGAAACCACCTGCTGGTGGAACACCCTGCCTTGGAATGTACCAGGTGTTCTGAGTTTATCTACAGCGTACACAACCACCCCACTAGCTGGATGTCACCATGCTCCTTCAGCAGAGGAAGACAGAGGATGAGGGAGGTTAAGACCCAAGATCACACAACTGGGAGGAGGTGAAGTCAGGCCTCCAAACCTGCCAGGGGTACAGGTGTACCTTCTCTGATTTAAAGATGAGTCTTAGTTTCTCGCCAGGGTACCACCAGTGCAAACACAGCTGGCTCTCCATACCCATGGGGTGTGTATCCAAGGATTCAGTCAACCTTAGATCAAAAATATTTTTTTAAGCCAGGTGTGGTGGCACATACCTATAAATCCAAGCAACTCATGAGGCTGAGGCAGGAGGATTGCAAGTTTGGGGTTAGCCTCGGCAACTTAGCAAGACCTTGTCTCAACATAAAAAAATCAAAAAAGGAGTGGAGATGTAGCTCAGTGATAGAGTACCCCTGGGTTCAATCCCCAGTACTGTAAGTAAATAAATCTATATCTGTCTACGCATATATTTTAATTTTGTCTTTGGTGAAGTGTACAGATGTCTTTTTTGGGGTCCCTATTCTCTGAACAATAGTGCCAACAACTGTTTTACATAGTATTTGGGATTCTAAGTCATCCAGAAAAGATTTAAAGCACATAGGAGGAGGTGTACAGGTTCTATGTAAATCCTACCCCTTACAAGGGACTTGGGCATCTGACTATGGGGGTATCCATGGTGAGAAGGGGTGCTGGGAGCATGTCCTAGGATCAGTTCCCCTAAGGGTAATGAAGAATGACTGTGTATCATTTCAGTCTCTAACAGAATCCTGAACCCAGAACAGGAAGTCATACCCCCCTCAAGATCCTCACTGGGCTATAGCATACCCCCCCTCTTGCTTATCACTCTTCCCTAAGGGTCTTAGAGCCCCACAGACTTTACATCAAATGGGAGCCTGAGGCAGAATGTTTCAGTGAGTGGTCTGAGGACATGGGACATATCCACTGCCCAGAAGGGACTGCACCCTTAGCTCCTTTGGCTTAGCTGCACCTGTCTGTCCCAGGGTTTAAGAGCCCTGAGACGCTTTCCCCATGGCAAGGATGCACTGCTTCGGGGACATCTTGATGTCTTCTCCCGGGGGTGTGGTACTGGTCATCTTCTCCGCATTGGGGAACTGGGTCAGGAGCCTCAAGCTGAAGTCTTCCCGCCTCTCGTACTCCTTCCCCCGGTAGATGAAGATTTTATTCTGCAGGCCAAGAGCCAGGGAAATCATTAAAAATGACAAGTGGAGAGTCAACCTGCAAACGGCACAGACGGGCAGACAGGAGTAGCCTGCCTCCTGGTTTCAGTCCACTAGGTCACCAGGCACGCTGCTGACATCCTCAGTGAAGAAAGGGAGTGCATTCATTCATCTGCGGGTGTGAACTCCCCGTCCATCTCATCCTGAGCCAGGAGGAGCGGGCCTGCCCTGTGACTGTCACTGCCTTAGAGAACAGGATCTAGGTCGAGCATCAGAAGGCTTTGGACTCCAGGGCATTTTGGGTTTTGACTGTTCTGGTTCAATCTTCTGATCGTCTCCTAGTTCACAGGCCCCATAGATCAAGAGGTCCCTGTGGGGAGAAGTGCAGGCAGCACTTTCCTACCTTGATGAGATCAAAGGCAAAGCTAAGACCCGTCTCCCTCTCCTCTCCTCACTCCACTCTCTCCCCCAGGCCATAACTATGACTTTACCCCCTGTAACAACCCACTACACTCCTTGCTAGCCCAGAACTTTCCTTGGAGTTCCAGATCCACACAGCAAATGGTTGACGCCTGTGTTTTAGATACTCCAAGTTCACCTCCCATCCATCCTGTCCAAAGCCACACTGTCACAAACAACTGACCAGACCCAGAGGGCCCCTGCAGTCAGGCACCACAGCTTCCTGACCCTCTGTTCACCCTATTCATGCCTCTCTAGCTTTGGAACCTGTA
The DNA here is from genome assembly GCF_048772815.1 of Callospermophilus lateralis. NCBI lineage: Eukaryota > Metazoa > Chordata > Mammalia > Rodentia > Sciuridae > Callospermophilus > Callospermophilus lateralis. Next base: position 11,277,241 of record NC_135308.1, read on the forward strand.
GCTGCCACCGTCCACAATCTTCACTCCCACGTCCTCCTGAGAGCTGTGTGGCTGGTTCTTACACTTTTCTCAGGTTTTTGCTCAAATGTCATTTTCTTACTAAAGTCTTTCCTGTTTCCTCTGAAGTGGCCACTTCGCCCCCAATGCCTGCCTGTCTCTTCCCTTACCCCGTTCTCCGTGACACTGAGTCTTCCCCACCCAAGGCGGTGTTCTGGGCCATGACACACTCGATGTTTTACTGATTTATCCTGATTTTTGTCTCTCCAGGCTAGAATACGTTCAGGAATCTGGTTTGTTTGGGGCTCTGCCCCCATCCTTGCATTAGAGTGAGGCACACAGTAGGAATGTGACAAATATTTATTCACTGACTGGTTCATTCTCTGACACATGGCTCTGTCCTTTCCCAGGCCTGCCGTCCCAGTGACTGGTTTTCCTCCTCCTCCAGTTACACAGGCCGGAAACCTAGGAATCACCCTTGCTACGCGCCCCTCGTCCCCCACGCAGCCCGTCAATCATCCTGGAGCTTCATGTGCATCACCGCATTCTCTGCACTTGTCTTTAAAGCCTCCATCACCACCTCCCTATTCCATCCTGTCCTCTCTTGCCCGACATCTGCAATGGCGTTTTAGTGGCTTGTTGGCACACGTGTCCCACCCATTCTCCGTACCAAGGCCATACTAACTCCTTTCTGATGTGAAAAATCTGCAGTCACCCTCTCTGCTCTTGGGATGCGGACAACACAGCCTCTGTGCCCCCAAGACCCTGCGGACCCCTCCTGCCTCACCTGCTCCCTGTGCCCACTGCACGGGTGGTTATTCCTGGGCTGTCCCGGGTTCTGGCCTGCTGTTCCCTCTGCCTGTCCTCTCACCGGTGCCTCCGTAATTCCCTGCTCACCTTTCAGATTGCAGCTGAGGCAGAAATTCCCTGGCAAGTCCCTTCTGACTCTCCAAAAAAATCAATGCATGATTGACAAATGATAAATAGACCCTTTTTTCATATAGAACTATGAATTTTGAGAAAGGCCACCATGACCACAATCAGGATATAGAACAGTTTCATCAGCACCAGATATTTATTTCCCCAGGCCTTCCCCTTTAAGCCAAAGCTCCTCCAGCCACGAGACAACCATTGATCTGTTTTTAAATCCCAACAGGAAGTGATATCCTAGCAGGAACATCATATAAATAAAAGTCAGAGCCTGGAGCCTTTGAGAGCTAACTCCTTTCCCTTTGCACCATGCATCTGAGATTGATCCATGTGGTTCTGTCTCAGCATCCTGTTCCTTTTCACCCCTGAGCAGTATTCCACCAAGCAGACAGGCCAGGTTTATCTCTCCACCAGTTGGCAGGCACTGGGGTCTGCAAGCCCCCTGCGATCTTTGTGAAGAGACTGGTTTCCATTTCATGTCGGTAATACCCCCTGGTTACAGGCTCCTACTGAACAGGATGCTTCTTTTCATTTACAGTTTAAATTTTACCTTCACTGTGTGATCATTAAACACCTTCCCCATCAGCTGTAAGACCCAGGACAACTGGCGGGAACAGCAGGGTAGTACTAGACCCACATGCACCTGGCACAGACTGCAAGCCCAGGGACTAAGCTCCCTACTCTAAGCTCTGTTAGGATGTAAATCACTTCTTTAGGTCACTTTTTTCTTTTTTTTAATCAAAGGATGACATGATATATGTCTAAACAAGCCCAGGTCTAAACGAAGCACCCCTGTAGCAGGACATGCGAGTTTTTGTTTTTTGAAGCCACTATCCCACCATAGATATGCTTGAGAAGGAAGAAAAATACGGTCCTTGTCACCATTACAGCAGAACCGTTTTTATTCCCGGGACGCTCTCGTGGTGTTGTTCTTGGGAAACTGGCTTTTTTAAAGTAGCTCTGGTTAGAAATACGCTCAACAGTCAGACACACGAAGCCGCACTTTCCCGTCTGGTTTTCCCCTTTCTCATTCCACCAGAGGAAAGGCATCCCGCAAAGGCGGCCAGAACACGGGGGTGTTGGGGTGTGGGGTGAAGAGGCCGCTCAGGAAGCGGTTCCCGCCCGGCCCGACCTCCCACAGCGGGGCGAGGGTCAGCAGCTGCTAAGAGCCACTGCCATCTGGAAAAGACACCACTCTCCTCCGGCCTCCGGCTAGAGACCACCCTCAGGCTCCTCACCCGCAGGAAGGAAGGGAAGCCCTGGCCGTAGTAGCCCACGGCGAAGTATTCCGGCTGCGGTCTCATGGCCTTCATGATGTTCTCATAGAAGGAGGCTCTTTTTTTCTGGAAAATAAAACAAGACATTCCCGTGTACAGGGGTACAGTGAGCAGAACTTAAAAAACCAAAAATACAAGGAGTGTATGTGCTTGTCTTCCAGGTAACGCAAGAAATAAAAGGTCTCCGTGGGCAGAAGGGGGATTCTTCTCTGGGGCCAGGGGTGTGTGTGTGGCCTTGGGGGCTGCCCGAGGTGACAGACTGGGGTGCACTTAACCAGACACGCAGGAGAGGGTAGGGGACACTCAGGTTCAGACCGAAGAAAGCCAGAAGAAAGCCTGCTTCTCAATACCTGGGCCACCCTTCTCAATGGCTTACGATCGATTCTTCCCTTGTCCACAGGCGGGGGACCTGGGGGATGCTGGGGGATGACCCTAAACCCCACCCCACAACGGGGGCCTCTGTAACGGACCTGCATGAGGGTCTGCCAGAGTCAGGTTTTTGTAGGAGGGCAACGTGTTACCTCATCTCAGGTCAATTTGGCTCAGGAAACTATTAAGTGAATCTCGAGTCTGTGATGGAAGAAGCTGGTAAAGTTTTATTTTTTACCAAGTGTAATTAACAAACCAACTCCTCAAATAAAGAACCATCCATGACAATGGTGACCTGATTTTTTGTGACTCTTCTAAAAGTTACCCTGCACAGCACTGTGCTTGCCCACCAATGGTCATCCTGAAGGCTGTTTTTTTTTTTTTTTTTTTGGTAAGGGATTGAACCCAGGAGTGTTTAGCCACTGAGCCACATCCCCAGCCCTTTTTATTTAGAGACAGGGTCTCGCTGACTTGCTTAGGGCTTTGCTAAATTGCTGAGGCTGGCTTTGAACTCACGGGTCCTCCTGCCTCCGCCTCCCAAGCTGCTGAGATTATAGGCGTGTGCCCCTGTGCCTTAGCTGGCTATTTTTGTTTTGCTCTATAGTTTTTAAATAGCCGAAAGGTGCCTACAGCCAGGTGTGCCACACTGGTTCAGGGAACTGCCCAAGTTGAGTGCTCCAGTGACATCTGGGAGAAGGAAGCAGGCAGGACAGAATCGGGACCTGGCAGGCGCTCTCGCAGCTGAGATGTGCACAGGGGCCCCCTCGGAGAAATGAACCCAGCCCAAGGGTGGGTGGTCCCTCATTTAGCAGGGACTCCGGGGTGTGGGTTACAAAATAAGCTCTTTCTGATGAACAGGATGTGTGAAAGCAGCTGGATGTCCGAGAGCAGAGGGGAGCCAGGAACAGGGAGGGTCCATGAGAAACAAAGAGCAGTGGGAAGGGACCCTGGGGGGCAGGGGCAAGGCTGCACCAGGTCACCCTTCCCTGGGGCTGGGTGCTTGACCTCCCCTTGGGGTCAGCCCTACTCCCTAGTCCTGGACCCTCCAGGAGGATAATCTGGAGAACAGACATCAAAGCCTTTGCATCACACCTTTCCACTGATCCCGACTTTTTTCAACTTGCAAAAATATTTTCTCGCTGATCTCAGCAGCCCCGATGGCCCAGACTCACCAGGAGGCTGCCCAGGCCCTCGTAGTCAAACACTTTGCTCTCATAGGTCTCAGCCAACTCTTTGCTCAGTTTGATGGCCTTCTCCCACATCTTTGGAAAAAGGAAAGCAAGTGAGATATGGGGGACAGTGCAGCCAGTGAGCCAGCCGCTAAGGTCACTGGAGAGTCATTAGTGTGGAGCGTGCAGCCAGGGGCGTTGACAACGTGTTTGGATTTAACCTTCTTTCCTGACACCATAAGGTTACTTGTTACGGTTTGGATGTGAGCTGTCCCCCAAAAGCGCACAGGTGAGGCAGTGCAAGAAGGTTAGAGTTGTGAGAGTCTTAACACAATCAGTGATTTAATCCCCTGATAGGGATTAACTGAGTGGTAACTGAAGTGATAGGGTGTGGCTGGAGGAGGTGGGAATTGGGGCTTTGGGGTACATATTTGTATCTGGAAAGTGGAGTCTCTCTGCTTCCGGATCACCATGATGTGAGCTGCTTCCCTCCGCCACCCTCTTCCACCATGAGTTCAGCCTCCCTCAGGCCCTGGGGAACGGAGCAGACCTTCCAGGGAGTAAGACCTCTGAAACCATGAGCCCTCAAATAAACTTTTCTTCCCTAAAATTGTTCTGGTCAGATGCTTTAGTCACAGCAGCAAAAAAGGCTGACTAAAACAGTTACTACAGGGTGTGCATCCCTTTTTCAAATAGGTGAGACCATAATGGCTTCAGATTTTGGATATTTGAATGGACTATACTGGTTCTGCACCCCTAATCCAAATGCTCCAACATCTGAAACATTTTGAGTATCGTGTTGGTGCTCAGCACTTGGAGATTTCAGAGCATTTTGAATTTTTTTTTTTGTTGTTGTTTTTTTGGTACTAGGGATTGAACTCAGGGGCACCCAACCACTGAGCCACACCCCCAGACCTATTTTGTATTTTATTTAGAGACAGGGTCTCACTGAGCTGCTTAGCACCTCGCTGTTGCTGAGGCTGGCTTTGAACTCGCCATCCTCCTGCCCCAGCCTCCTGAGCCGCTGGGATTACAGGCGTGCGCCACCGTGTCCACGTTTTGTATTTTTGATTAAAGATGCTCCACTTGCATATCTTGAATGCTCTGCCAGGAGGCATCTTCTGCACTTCTCTTTGCCAGAAGATGAACACCATGTGTCCCCATACGGGGCCCGTGCTGAGTTTAAAGAGCAAAGAACCGAAGACGACTGAAAGGAGAGAGAAGCCATTTCCACAGCCTGGGACCTGACAGCAGGGAAGTGCTGCTGGAGGGGAAAGGAGGCGGGTGCGGGACTCTCATCTGGGGCGTGTGTGTCGTTGGGGGTCGTGTCTGTGTGTGCAGGGGCCCATGGGAACCCCGACAGTGTTTGAGAAGAGGTCAACAGTGCTATGTTGTGGAGTCTGGCACAGTCGTTCCATGTATGGCATCAATTTCCTATTTCTACCCCAAACCACCTACTGAAGGTGAAAGAGAGATTCATGCTGGTGCACATGTTCAGTGACGGAACAAGCACCCCAGGTTGGGCCTTCCCATCTCCCTGGCTGCCTGGACTGTCTCCTACAGGGAGGGCGTCCCACACGCAGCGTCTGGTCACTTCCTGCTTCATTCTTGCTAACAAGGTGCTTTGCGCCATCAGTTCTGGCTGCTGGAGGAATGCACGCGCAGCCAGGGCAAAACACTGTAACCCTAAATCTTGTAAAGTCTCCATTTGCCAAATTAACCCCTCTGAAGTTGCAGGGCCTGGATCACTGAAAAGACTGCGCAATGCGCCACGTGGAAAGCAGCCCAGGTCAGCTGGGTGCAGCGCAGGAAGCCAGTCAGCAGCCGTGGAGTCAGGGAGTCCTACCAAGGTCTCTCTTCTCGCCACCCAATGCTACGTACTCCCCTGCGTAGTGTCAGAATGGGAACAGCCTGCCACAGACCATCCATAGGATCAGAGGGGTGGAGGTCTGAGCCCCATGTTTCTGGCGCTAACTCCAGGGAGCTGATGGGGGCTGGAGATTGAGTCAAGCATGCAGGCAAAAACGGAGTCAGTCGTGTACGTGACAGAAAGTTCTGCACACCGAGGCACAGGTGAGCCTCCTACTTGGTGAATACATCTTTTTTTTTTGGTACCAGGGATTGAACCCAGGGGTGCTTAACTATTGAGCCACATCTCCAGCCCTTTTTATTTTGAGACAGGGTCTTGCTGAGTTGCTTAAGGCCTCACTAAGTAGCTGAGGCTGGCTTTGAACTCACGATCTTCCTGCTTCCGCCTCCAGAGCACTGAGATTACAGGCGTGCTCCAGCTACATCATTTGTTTTTCAGACAGGGTCTCACTATGTTGCCTAGAAACCTCAAACTTGTAGGGCCAAGTGATCCTCTTGCTCAGTCTCCAGAAGAGCTAGGACCACAGGCGCGCGCCCCTGTGCCTGAAGGACACATGGATTTGCTGGGAAGGTGACGCGCCCTGAGTTCCTGGGGCAGGGCGGGGGGTAGAGGAAATATGGGTGGACACAGGGGCACTATGTTTGGGACCCTTCCACACCTTACTCTTCACTTGGTTGGTTCTGATTTGTATCTTTTATAATAAAACTGTAATTGTTAACAGCACTTTCCGGAGCTCTGTTGTTATTCCAGTAGATGATCCAGAGGGCCATGGGAACCTCGACATTTCTAGCCAGTTGATCAGCCCTGTTGATGGCCTGGGGACCCACAAACTCCTGGCTGGTATCAAAAGCAAGGGTCGAAAGGGGAGCTGCCTCCTCGATCCTGTGTTCTCTGCGCCGAGTGGGAGCGATCACCATTGCAAATTCATCCCAGACAGCCATTTCTCTTTGCACAGGTACAGAAACAAATAACCCAAGACTCACTTTGCCTTTGTCGAAATAGGATATGATTTCCTGGTACAGTTTCTCTTTCAGCTCTTGCTGGGTATAAACAAAGTAACTGTCCCTCTGAAGCAAATGGGGCACGCAGGGCTTGTCGGACCACTGAAAAGGAACAAAGGCCACACGAGGGGTAAATGTGACAGATTCATCAATCAAGAAATCAGTGCAACGGTTTCCAGGCCCCCCCCCACCAAAAAAAAAAAAAGGAAAATGCACACGCGCGCACAGACATGGACCCGTCCATATTGTATTTTAAATTATTTACTGAACACAAAAAATTACACACCCGTGCCCATATGCCAGCTCCAAAACAAGTGTCACACCAAATGGACAAACACTCGCGGCATTCCCAGGAAAGTAAGGAACCGAGCAGAATGGCTCACCAACGCGACGACTGCGCTGACGGCATAATTAACACAATCAGATGTAGGAAACAAGTGAGTGTAAGATGGGCAGGAGGAAGGAAGAGCATCACCATGTGCAAACATTATGGCTGTATTCCATAAGCCGCCTGCTAAGAGCCCTCCACCCCGACAGGAGAAAAAGTAGTTGGATTAAAAAGAAAATCAATAATTTGAAAATAAATAATTTTGGATACAAAGGTAAAAACAATAAAGGAGATAATGGAAGAAAAGACCCAATCAAAAATAAACGCCAATAGACACAACCACCCGGAGTCAATGTCACAAACGTGAACGGCGCCTGTGTGGGGAACTGGGACCCGCCCTCGAAGGCCACCGCAGCAGACTACATCAAAGGGGAAGTCGCGCCACGCTTCTGGGCGACAAAACTCTGTTTCGTAAACATGCAAATTCTCACTGAAGTCATTTTTAAATTTTGGGATTCCAACATTCAAATGTAAAAATAAACAGGAAGGAAGAGGAAGAAAAACTAGAAAGCAATGAAGAGTAGCTCTCAGAGGATAAACCCCATTCTAAAGAATGAGTCACTAAATCTGTGGTGCTAGGACAGGAACTGGAGACGCAGGCACTCAGCCTGTGGTGACATTGGGATCGCACGCCCAGAGGATGTGGACTGTGCTTCATAAATGCCATCTCTCCTGAGTAACTACCTGTAGGGCAACCTCCTACCCACACCAGGAGGTGGTCATTCTGAGCAGGCCAAGTGAAAAGACCGGGAGTTACAGACCCTGGGGGATCTTTTCTTTCTCTTTTGCACTTTTTGTTTGTTTAGTTACGATTCTGGGGATGGAACCCAGGGGCCCTTGACCCCTGAAATTACATCCCTAGTCCTTTTTATTTTTTAAGTTTGAGATGGGGTCTTGCTAACTTTCTGAGGATGGCCTCAAGCCTCTGATCCTCCTGCCTTAGTATCTGAGTTGCTGGGAATAGGGGTGTGTGTCGGGCGCCTGGCCAACACTGTTGTTTCTTTTGGATCATCTGGTAAAAAAATCCAGTCCACAACCCCCACCACCGACCTGACATGCAGTGAGCCTGGAGTGCTCAGACCCTGACTGTGTGCAGGGAAGCTCCTTGGGAGGGGCTGCGGCAGGGAATTCCTACGCTTAGCAGCTTAGAACCACGTAGGTGTGTTACCTTAGTATAAAACAAAATTGAATAGTAGAAGGAAATTAATTGCTGGGGATAAGAATGGAGGCCAAGAGATCTAACGGAAGGCCACTATGACGCTCAAGCTGAGAGGCGCTGGTGGCCTGGACCAGGGCAGCAGCACGGGGGACGAAGAACCGCTCACAGATGAAAGGCACGCTCTGCACAGAGGGGCCACGAGGTCTGCTCCTGGAGAAGTAGAGGGCAGTGACTGAAAGAGAGGAATGAAGGATGCCTCCGAGCAACTCAATAGACGGCCTCACCATTCAGAGATGGGGAAGAAAGGCACGGCAGGAAGGGCTGCCAAGGGGCCGAGAGGGAAGGAGAGACTTCTGTCATGGACACACTGACTTGTCTATCAGTCACTCAGAGACGAAGATCAAGAGAGGAGTTCTGACATGAATCCCGAGTTAGAGGAAGGTCGGGGGGACCCAGCTATCTGGGATTCCTGACGTACAGACGCAGCTCTACTGCGCCACAATACAACTGTGATTAGGGAGAGAGTACAAATAGGCAAGTTCTTCTATGGCACTTTATTCACGCGCAATCCACTCCTCCCTGTTTTACAAACCTCTTTACCCGTAAATGAACTTGGGTTTTATTTCTTTGATGAGAATGCCAATTACCAGAGGCCTCCAAGTGAGGCTCTGCTTCCTAAGGATTTTCACATAAAGGATAACTGACATTTTCCCACCGTGGGTCTGAAACGTAGCTGTGCCCACCCAGAAGGTGTGAAAATATCTTAGATCAAGGATATCCCATGGATAGAGTTCTCTCCTGCTAAAACCGTGAAGCACGTAGAATTTGGTCCCAAGGTACGGAAGGCATGCCACCTTCACACCCCGTGTAGAGCAGCTCTGCTGATCCACGTACCTGCAGAAGCTCGGCGTGCAAGAGAAGGGTGTAGGCGGCTTCTGTGTAGTTCTCGCAGTCTCGGTGCAAATCTCGGAGCTTGTACAGGTATCTGGTAAGAAGGGGAGGTGGGAGCACGCTAGTCCCCTGGGCGGTGGTCCTGCAGTGGCTTGTTCCTAAGTAGCCCCGGCCTGCGTGCCTGCTCCCCCTCCCCCACTACACAGACACTTCCTCTCTCTCAGGCAGAGCCCATTGCTCACTGTGCTGCTCCCTGCCTTGCTCCATCTCTTCCACCTTCCACTCTTCCTTTAAGGCAATGGGGCTTAAACTTTTCTTAAGGTCTTGTCCCCTTCAGGAAGCCAGCGAAAGCTATGAACTCCCTCCTCAAGAACATGCATACAGTCCCACAGCTCAGGAGGCTGAGGCAGGAGGATTGCAAATCCAAGCCAGCCTCAGCACCTTGGCATGACACTAAGCAACTCAGTGACACCCTGTCTCTGACTAAGGTATAAAAAAAAGGGCTGAAGATGTGACTCAGTAGTTGAGTGCCCCTGGGTTTAATCCTTGGTACAAAATATATATATATGTGTGTGTGTGTGTGTGTGTATACACACACACACACACATACATACATACAGTTTACGCACAAGGTGATTTTATGTTCAGGTGCTCGGGGACTCCAGGCTCAGAATCCGTGCCAGCCCCTGTGAGCCAGATTACGATGGCTGGAAGTCTCCTCTCCTTCCCTGAACCCTGACATGCCCCTACGCCTTGCAGTGTAATCTTTTGTGACTCTATTTAAAGAGTTCATTTTCTGTGGGCAAAGGTAGCAAGACGGCTGGCCCAGCGTTTGCTTATTGAAGGATCGATCACAAGGCCCCGACACAATCGAGAAGGCAAGAAGTTTCCTCAGCTTACCTTATGTATATGTCCTCTCTCTTCTTTTCTTTGTAAAAATTCTACCAAAGCAAACAAACAAACAAACAAAACAGGGTGACAAACAAACAAAACAGGGTGACACACAGCAGTGTCAAGAGCCGGGGAAGGGGGGAGTCTGCCCCGAAGCCTGGGTATGATCACTGCTTTCCAACAGTGTCCCCGCTTTCCAGAAAGCTCACCGCGCCCTTTCACAAACTCCCCCACGAGACCACGAGGCGACCCATTATAAAGAAAAAACCAAGGCACTTTTTGAGGATCCTGCTCCTGAGAAACGTGAGAAGGCGCCTCAGGGACCAGATGCCAGTTCACCCTGAGGCTACCCTGATAATCTGCTTTCTCAGGTCTTAGTTTAGAGTACGCACAGGATCACAAGGTGAACTCGACCTCGGAGGACTGTGCTGCCAGGTACAGATGACAGGGACGAAGGCAAGGCCAAGGGTTTGGCCGCCTGAGGATCTCACGTACTAACCCTCTTCCCGGCACCGTTTCAGTCTGGGTCAGATAATTCCAACAGTAAAGCCAGCACAGGTGAGGGACTCAGGGAACCAGGTTGAGGAGGGTCTGTGGGAAGAACTGGGTGCTTATGCTGCATTTCCCGTCCCTCTTTCCAAATGCATCCCCCAAGGTCTGTGGCTGCCAGTATCTCTGAGTCCGAAGCTGAGCCGGCTACACCCACCGGACTTAGCAGGACACCAGCACCCTACAGATGGCCCAGGGTGCCTCCTGCTCCGGGGCGGGTGCCTACCAGGACGTTGACGGTGCAGCTCATGCGGTTCTCCTTGCTCTCGTCGTGCATGACGATGGTTCTGTAGTCCAGCAAGTTCTCCAGGAGGCTGCTGACCAGGAGGGCAAAGACCTCGCCAGAGCTGGACAGGTATTTGTGTTTCCGGCAATGTTCTAGGAGCCTAGAGGGGCAGATTAAGAGACAAATGTCCTCATTCCACTCTTGTCACTCTAGTGTCATTTGTGAGCCCTCACCACGGTCCTAGCACTAGGTGGCAATGGGCAAGATGACCCAGGATGCTGGTGAAGGGGACACCCACCCCCCGGGGAGCTCCATCTTGTCTTGGTGGCCTTGCTTGGGCTGTGACTCTTTACTCGGGTTCTACATTTTCTTCAGGACTTAGTTCAGCTACCCCCATCACCTAGAACCCAGCCCACAATATCCTCCGTTGAAGGTCAGTTTGTGTGTGTGGTTTCTTCCGTCGATGTTGCAGAAACGGAACCTTTGCCCACAAGGCTCTTGTATGGGGTCTAGTGACTCATGAAGGTGTCTGAGACCATCTTTCCCGTGTCTTTATTCTTCCTAACACCTGGCACCTCATGACATCCTGGAAAGCCGTGGACTGACGTCCAGCTCAGAGGAGGTGTCTCACTTAATCCTAACAAGCACACGGCACTTCCAACAGCAGTGTTACTTTCAGACAGGAATGCAGAGCTGTAAATCAGACTGGGCAAAACTTGGGGTCTAAACCTTTCCCTTTGGGCCCAGGTAGAACAAAGTTCTGGCACTTCTTCGATTAGAAATTGAAAAGAAAATTAGGAAAAAGGGAGAAACGGTGAGAAAATGCGTTCCAAGAATTAGTCCAGACTTCAGGATTATTCCGGGCACTGCAGAGTTTTAAGTCATATTTTCTTGAGCTACTTATCCAGAGAGGACAAAGAAAACAAAATATAATCTTTACATGAAAAGACAGCGTTAGGAGTTTTTTTTTTTTTTTTTTCCTTAATGAGTTTTGTAGTTTATCATGTGGAACTACTGTATGTTTCTATGCATGTATAACTTCTCAACTTAATTCATGAGATTTCAAAATTGCCTAAGTCATAAGTCAGGAGGCTTGAAGGTCAGAGAGAGCTAATGGAAACAGGAAAGAGATCACCAAGAGGGCTTAACACCATGAAGAATAAACCAAGACAGACTTCTTGTTCCTTAAATCTAGGCTACCTATCAATTCCATCGTACTTCTGAGTATTCAGTGTGTTGGTTGCTTAGGAATCTTAAAAAAAAAAAAAAAAAAGAGTTGGGAGAGCCTGTCCCCAAGCTCAGCCTCATCCACAAAACTCCCATCACCCAGGGAAAACCCAAACGGCCTAGAGGAGAACCTAGGAGGTGACACTGCTGGTCAAAGTGCAGAGGACAGGACCAATCAAGTCAGCGTGGCCCAGCCCCGAACGGTGGGAGAATCTGTAAGTAATAACAACAACAGAGCAAGCAGCCAGCGCTTTAAACAGATGTTATGCTGTGCACTGTCTGACCCACAATAGATGCTATGCTGGGCACTGTCTCAATTATGTCTCATTTAATGCCAACAACAATACTTAAAAAAAAAAATACTGTTTTTGTACATAGAAAAAGGAGGTGTCGGTAGGTTTGACCACTGGGCCCAAAGTTGAACTCCTAGTAGGTAGTGAAAATAGGATTTGAGGCTCATTCTCTCTCATGCCCACTTTGGTGGGGTTTTAACCACATGTACACTCTTTTTTTTCTTCTTCTTTTTTTTTTTTTTTTTTTTTAATTTTCTGGTACTGAGAATTGAACCCAAGGAGCACTCAACCTCTGAGCCACACCCCCAGCCACTGGGATTACAGGCATGCGCCACGGTGCCCGGCTTGTTTTTTTATTTAGAGTCAGGGTCTCCCTAAGTGGCTTAGGGCCTAGCTAAGCTGCTGAGGCTGGCCTTGAGCTTATAATCCTCCTGCCTCAGCCTCCCTGGCTGCTGGGATTTCAGCTATGTGCTACTGCACCCGGCCTTTTTAATATTCTTTATAAAGGAGAAAGAAAGCAAGAGGTGACATGAGTGTGGAGGTGCATTCTGATGAAGGAATGGATGTGCTGAGTGGGACAGAGGATGGGGCAGTGGAAAGACCAAGCTGGCTGCAGTTATAACTGCTTTATTCTCTTTTTTTGGGGGGTGGGGGTGGGGGAGGGATGAGGTAACTGAGCATTTGGGGATGTTCCAGGGGCACTTAACCACTGAGCCACATCCTCAGTTTTTTTTTTTCTTTTTCTTTTTTTTTTAGAGAGAGAGAGGGGGAGAGAGAATTTCAATATTTATTTTTCAGTTTTTGACGTACACAACATCTTTGTTTGTATATGGTGCTGAGGATCGAATCCGGGCAGCATGCATCCACATCCCCAGCCCCTTTTTTTCTTTTTGTTGAGACAGGGTCTTGGTAAGTTTCTTAGGGCCTCGCCTAGTTGCTGAGGCTGGCCTTGAATTTCAATCCTCCTGCCTCAGCCTCCTGAGTCGCTGGGATTACAGGTATGGGACACCAGGCAAGGCAACTGCTTTGTTCCTAAAGGTCACTTATGGGGCATGAGATATCAAATGGACCTTGAAATGTTTTTCCTTTAACTGGTTGTTTTAAAGCCATAATTAGAGGTGCTAACATTTCTGCTGAGGTTCAGAAATACAAACTCTGGCAAAGAGCCACAGCTACGTGCATCTCCTCCTCTCTCCCATCTGTTCTGTTCTCCAGCTCGAGGGTGGTCAGGACAACACAGGCATTGACTCGCACGACAGGGACAGTGTCACCGGTGGGTGCCATCCAATCTGTCAACTACCAAGGACCCCTGGGTGGGTGTGACCCAGAGATTCTGAGACTGCTGGCCTGCATTGCATGCAGAAGAGACCCTGCCCTTCACCGCTGTCAAATGGTGCCACCAACCTGAGGTCCTGTCTCGGAGATACTCACAGTTTCTCCAATAGAACCTTGTATTGTTCATCTCCTCGGCCACCTTCTACCTCTTGATCCAGCTTGGTGATCAACTCATTCTCAAACTGCAAGCAGAGTTGGAATTCACAGCAGAAGGTTACATCCTTCGGAGAGACCTCGAGAGATGATACCTGGCTCATCTTCCCAGATCTGGCCCAACCCTTTTACTGAACTGTGGATTGCTTACGACGTGGACAGGAGAGGATCCCATTCCAGCCCTTCATGAACACTGCACCAGGGAAGTCCAATACTACTTTGTCCATTGCTTTACCCTTGCCCTCCGCCCCCTCCAAAATCTGAAATGTTATTTTCTGTTACAACTATGCATCGAAAAAAGCATTATGATTCTAATTTTCTTTTTTGTTTCTTATCTTTTTTAAAATTTGGTTTTTGGTACTGGGGACTGAACTCAGGGGTACTCAACCACGGAGCCACATCCCCAGCCCTATTTTGTATTTTATTCAGAGACAGGCTCTCACTGAGTTGCTCAGAGCCTCACCATTGCTGAGGCTGGCTTTGAACTCACAATCCTCCTGCCTCAGCCTCCCAAGCCACTGAGATTTCAGGCCGGGCTATGAGTCTTGTTAATGGGACTGCTTTTGCTGAGCTCTGTAGATGCAAAAATCTCCTTTTCAAGTTAATACACTGTAGAAAAGGAAATTGAGGTGTAGACTAAACACCGGCAATCTCAAGTTCTCACAGCCACAGATAACAGAGCAGGGCTGGGTCCGCTGCCTCTCCCCTCAGCTGTCCCATGATAGGCAGGACAGGCAGGTTGTGTCCTCTGCATTATTCTCAGTTACACTGCAACAGACAGGTCTGAAATGCAGGAAGTCAAGTTTTCATTCCCCAGAGGCAGGCTGCTCTAGGACAGGAGGAGAGGCGGGCTGCTCTAGGACAGGAGGAGAGGCGGGCTGCTCTAGGACAGGAGGAGAGGTGGGCTGCTCTAGGACAGGAGGAGAGGCGGGCTGCTCTAGGACAGGAGGAGAGAGGGGCTGCTCTAGGACAGGAGGAGAGAGGGGCTGCTCTAGGACAGGAGGAGAGAGGGGCTGCTCTAGGACAGGAGGAGAGGCGGGCTGCTCTAGGACAGGAGGAGAGAGGGGCTGCTCTAGGAGGAGAGGCGGGCTGCTCTAGGACAGGGGGAGAGAGGGGCTGCTCTAGGACAGGAGGAGAGAGGGGCTGCTCTAGGACAGGAGGAGAAGCGGGCTGCTCTAGGACAGGAGGAGAGAGGGGCTGCTCTAGGACAGGGGGAGAGGTGGGCTGCTCTAGGACAGGGGGAGAGAGGGGCTGCTCTAGGACAGGAGGAGAGAGGGGCTGCTCTAGGACAGGAGGAGAAGCGGGCTGCTCTAGGACAGGAGGAGAGGGGGGCTGCTCTAGGACAGGAGGAGAGAGGGGCTGCTCTAAGACAGGAGGAGAGAGGGGCTGCTCTAGGACAGGAGGAGAGAGGGGCTGCTCTAGGAGGAGAGGCGGGCTGCTCTAGGACAGGAGGAGAGAGGGGCTGCTCTAGGACAGGAGGAGAAGCGGGCTGCTCTAGGACAGGAGGAGAGAGGGGCTGCTCTAGGACAGGAGGAGAGAGGGGCTGCTCTAGCATAGGCAGGAATCAAGGAGCCCTTCTAGGCTCTGGGCTGGAATGTTGGATTACACCTCCAATCACTTGACACAATGAAATGTAAAATGAATTTTTAGATCAATGCTGATTTGTATTACTCAGGCTATGGCTTTTCCATATAGAAAGAAAATAAGTAAGAGCTGATTTTAGGTGCATTAGTAAAATTACAGTCCACCACTCCTTACCATATGGAAATTGCCATTTCCACTGAAATTGAACTCACACTGCATCATATCAAAGAAAATGGGGATGGTGGCTTTTCGCAGCTCCACTTCGGGGGTCAGGGTGACTTCCAGAATGGGACCCACCATAGATGGGATGAACTTGATTTTGTGGGGACCTGAAATGAAGGTAAATGAGGATATTGAACAATCACTTTGCTATCAAGTCAAGCGTCATAATCTTCCTCTACAGGGCCCATAAGGAAAGAAAGAGTGCATGTGGGTAAGGCACTGGGTGCAGAAGTGAGGGAGGAAATACTGATAAACTGTGGATGCCGTAGGAACAGAGGGCTCATCGCCAATGTCCCAGCTGAGGGGAGGGTGTGAAAGCCACAGGTGAGTTAGGAGTCCACTTGGGTGCTTATCACAATGGAGCTGTGCTGGGGCCCGTTCAAGGAGAGACACTCACCCAGGTTATACCACATGTCCCGGATTCTAAAGCCGATTTCCTTTCTCATGTCCCCATATCTAGGAAGAAGATCATAAACGGAGAGGAGGAGTTGCAGGAGAAACGGGTTGCATGCAAGAAAGTCACTTCTGAGTCTCTAGGGGGCACTGGATCAAGGACCCCTCAGACTCCACAATCTGCAGGTGCTCAGGCTCCTTATATGGAGGAGCACAGTATTTGCACACAACTACACACATCCTCCTGCATACTTCAGAGTGTCTCCATATTACTAGTAAGATCTCATACCATGTAAATGCTGTGCAAATTCTGGTTATAGTGGATGGCTTGGGGAATGAAGACAAGAAATACATGTTCAATACAGGGGTAATTTTCCCCCCAAATATTCTTGATCCCCTGGTTGGGGGATGCAGAACTCACAGACACAGAGGACTACGTGTTTAATGGTGAGGGGAATAAAATCAGCCTGTGCTCCTGTGGGTCACACATGAGACACTGACACTGTAAGAGAGGAGGGCAGTACCGAAATAAGCCTCCAAAGAGAAGTGAACCCCATGGGAGGACAGAGGACTGATGACCAGAAGGAACCAAATCTAAGTGCTGAAAAATAACTAAGAAGGTGAGATGAGCCGGGCGCGGGGGCGCATGCCTGTAATGCCAGAGGTTCAGGAGGCTGAGGAGGAGGATTGTGAGTTCAGAGCCAGCCTCAGCAAAAGCAAGGTGCTAAGCAGCTCAGTGAGACCGTGTCTTTAAATAAAATACAAAAAAGGGCTGGAGAGGTGGCTCAGTGGCATTCTCAGGGCAATAGAGCCCAGGAAGGGGAAAAACCTGTCCTTGGGGGAAAAAACCCAGAGCTTACTGCTTTTATACAGACAGTGCAGATAGTCATACAGCTCACCAGCAGATACTGAGGAGGAGCAGAGAAACACGGGTCTAGGCAGTGACTCCCAAGTGATTAGGTGATTCTTGGATGGAGGCCAAGCCCATCCTCCTGGAAATCTTTGAAGAATTCTTACGCCTGAGGCTGCCCCACCCCACCTACCACATCAGAGGCTGGGGGCTGGAAACTCGGAAATGGGGTAGGTCGTGATATTTCCTGGGAACACTCAGGCTCACAAACCATCCTGTGGTCGCTGCTCTAGACTATTTTAGAGACGCTTTGATTGCCCCAAACATTTTTTATTCAAATTCTTCCTTTGTAAATGCCTTCATAAGCCCGCATATTTTCTTCCTTTTTTCAGTGGTGCATTGTAGTAATGGAACATAGGAATGGAACTCACTGCAATACATATTGGTACATAATATAAATTTGGTCATTTTGATGCCTAGTAAGAAGCCACTATTTTTTTTAAAAAAATCACATTTAAAAAATTGTTACTATTCCACCTAACAAAATGCTTGACCTTATTTTATTATTAAAGTTAGATGAGCCTATGTCATCGAGATTTGGGATTTAACAGACAGAAGTATCACTATTCCTATTGTTTAATACTTCTGCTGATCCCACTTTAAGAAAGCTTGAAACAAATCCTCACATTTCTATAACTTTAATATAATTGGTTTTATTCCCCAAATTTTATCTTTGCCCTTATACACACACGTTTTTCCATGGTTTCTATTCACTGTCATACTTTTTTTTGACCAGAACCAGAATCATGAATCCTAACTAGCCATTTTTTTTTTCTTATCAGACTTGCAATCAAGTAACTTCACTTACAGTCACTGAACCCAAATCAAATCCATCCCTTAAAGAAGTTACATTGTTACTTAAGACATTCTAAAGCAAGTGATCAAGGGATGGAGGCAGTAAATGTTTCCCCTTGGGGAAATCTACAAAACAGGTCATACTGTAATCTTTTTCTTTCTTTCTTTTTCTTTTTTTCTTTTTGGTGTGTGTGTGTGTGTGTGTGTGTGTGTGTGTGTATACGTGTGTGTGCACGTGCTAGGGATGGAACCCAGGGGTGTTCTACCACTAAGTTGTACCCCTAGCTATTTTTATTTTTTAATTTGAGACAGCATCTTGCTAAGTTGACCAGTCTGGCCTTAAAGTTGTGATCCTCCTGCCTCAGCCTCCTGAGTCACTGTGATTACAGGCATGAGTCACCACGTCCGTCTTCTATTTTTGTATATTAAAGCACAGTCCTGTTGGATATGGTGGCACATGTCTGTAATCCCAGCAACTTGGGAGCTGAGACAGGAGGATCACAAGTTTGAGGTCAATCTCAGCAAGTAAGTGAGAGCCTGTCTCAAATTTTAAAAAATTTAAAAAGAAAGGGCTGGAGATGTGGCTCAGAGGTAGAATGTCCCTGGGTTCCATCCTTAGTACCACCAAAAACAAAAACAACCCCCAAAACACAAGTCATTACCAACCTCAGTTGTTTTAGGAAGGAAACAGAAATATAGAAATGTTAAATAATTTGCCTAAAACCCTGGATATTCCAACCAGGGGAAATGGATGTAAAATTTCAAATTTAAATAAAAAATTCCTCAAGTCACTCTTAAATTACACTGCTTTGTCTTTCCAGAATCTAAATTAACTCGAAACAGACCAGAGATGAAGACAGTGAAACCCGTCCCTAAATCTCCCACATTCCTGGACCTGAGTCCATTCTAAATTCCAAGCCAGAAATCTGGAATTTCAGGCTGTTGGCTTCTTGGCTTCTCTGCCAAAGTGACAGTAGGTGACTGTGACAAAGGGATTGGCCTTGTGAGGTGGAAGGAGCTCTGCACCTGCAATTCAGATGAGCTGCCAGCAGATGGCAGCTGTTCCTGGGCTCAGGAGGACACAGGGCACCTTTCCAGGCAGATGATTGATGAGAATTGTGAGAATGTGAGAAAAAAAAATGTGACCTGAGGGAATCTGAGTTATCAAGTGACTAAGACCTACCTCACCATCACTACCCTTAGCGACTACTATGGGTAGTCACTGAACACTGTATTCCTGCAGCACCCAAAGTACAGCTCCGAATGTGCAAAGAATCGCCTTTCCCATCATCGCCAAGTTTACAAGGACACTTACTTTTTTACAATTTTGTTGCGCTTGGCTTGTGAGAAGGTTTCCAGCTGAAGGGACTCATGGGTGAGAAACGCTACCGCCAAATGGAAGTAATTGTTCCAGAGCTGTTCAACATTATGTGAGCACAAAGAAATGGAAAATAACATTAGTGTGGGTCATACTAAAACAGACACGTGGCAGAAAGTCACTAACCAGGGACTCATGAAAAAGTAAGATCCACAGGACTTCTAGTTCTCTCTTGGGTTTTATTCCATCGTAAAAGTATTAAGAGTTAATATTAAGCTCTCCCCCCCTCCCACCCCACCATTGCCAATTCAAACTTTTACGTTCTTCTTTGCTCCTGGGATAAGGAAAAAGTACTGCCAAGAAGTACACCTATTTATAGTAGGGGGTTTGGCAACACGTATCAAAAGCTCTAAAATTGTGCCAAACATTTGAACTCGCAAATACTTTCAGGACTTCTTCCTGACCAAATAACTATGGAGAGTTAAAAGTATTTAAAACAAGGAAGGTCACCACAGTGCTGTTTAACATAACAGAAAATGGAAACAACCTACGTGTTCTCAGGAAGAATTTAGTTAAATAAATCATTAACCGGCCATGTAGTGGACTGCATTCAGCTGTGAAAACTACTGCAAAAATAGTTAACATCATTGAAAAAATGATGAAGTAAAGAAGTAAAGAAAACAAATTAACAGGTCCCAGAGCACGGCACAGCGCGAGTCTGTTTTGGTGGGTGTGTATGTGCGTGAATAGAAACGTAAGACAATACGTATATACACACACGCATATATGTGTCTACTTATATAGATGTATACGCCTATGTGTGTATCCTTACGACTTTCCATGCTAAAAATGCTACTGATGCAAAAAAGCACAAGATTCAGAAAAATCACATCACCAACAGAACACAGTCTGGTACACAGACTCCCTAAGAGCTGGGACTTGGTGAGCCTTTGCCAGGGACGAGAACATGTAAATACTCTTGATGTTGGTTGGACAAAGGAAAAAAGGCTTTACAACTACTGTGGACTTTCCAAATAACGCACGTATAAATAAAAAGCAACACCAGAATAGTGCCCATTGAACTGCTGCCTAGGACAGAACCACTTGAGGTGGGGAGTTGTCCAAGCACATTTTTGCAACCACATGCTGGTGTACATTTGTGCCTATACACAGAGGATCACACCACGATGCTAATAGTGAAGGCCGAGCCTGCCGTCGTCCCCTTATCCCGATTTTGTTTTCTGAGGTTTCAGTTCCCCTCAGCTAACCAAGGTCCAAAAATATTAATATTTATTTTGACTCTGTCAAGAAAGAAAAACCACATTTGTATTACCATATCTCATTATAATTGTTGCATTTACTATTATTTTTGTTAATCTCTTACTGTGCCTAATTTGTAAATTAAATTTTATCATACATATGGTTTTATCTACAGGACTCGGGACTCTGTGGCTTCAGGCATCCCCTGGTGGCTGTAGAATATATCCCCCACAGAAAAGGGAGATTACTTCGTCTATATTTTTTACTTTCTTATTTATTTACTTATTTTAAAAATATTTTTTAGTTGTCTTTGGACCTTTATTTATTTATTTATATGTGATGCCGAGAATTGAACCCAGTGCCTCACACATGCCAGGCAAGTGCTCAGCCCCAGCCCCAACCTTCTTGTTTTTTGTAGCTGCATTTTCTCAGTATCACTTCTTCACTTTTCTTTTTTGTGTATGTTGCTTTTCCAGAAAGAAAAAGCTCCATCTTATTGCCGCTGGAGGACCACGCGACAGGAGTGTGCCCCTCAGGAAAAGAGCGAACCCATGGAACCCTCCCCCGGTGACGATGAGGGAACCGGAGGTGGCCCTTTCCTAGCCGCCACAGTTCTGTTGCTGTGGCTTGGGACTTCCAGGGGCTTCCAGCGGGTCCAGCGCTCACCTGAAGCTCAAAGCTGGCCTGATCCATGAAGAGTCGGGTGAGAACTGCAGTGAACCGATCGATGGCGCGGAGAAACACCCTGGGGAAGCAAGCACCAGACCAGGAGGTCGACTCCGCCCTCCGACACTTTGCCCTCCACGTTGAAATAAAGCCACACCATCCCAGACTGGCAAGAAAAGGCCATCTGATCTGCCAGTGTCCTCTGGGGCTACGACCAGGCAGAGTCTGTGAAGTTCAGTTTTCCCAACTGACTGGCAGAGTCTCAGCTGGGGTGACACGCAGGTGGCCTGGGCCCCTGTGTGGGCCATTCATACTCCGCAGTGATGCTTCTATGTCTTTATTATTTATGATACTGGGGATTGAACCCAGGGAATTTTACCACTGAGCCATATCCCCATTATTTTTTATTTCGAGGCAGGGTCTCATTAAGCTGCTGAGGTTGGCCTCCAACTTGTGATCCTCCTGTCTCAGCCTCCCAAGTTGCCAGAATTACAGGTGTGCATTACCATGTCCAGAAATGCTTCTCTTTTAGAGTCTAGGGCTTCTGGTGGTGCTTTCCCTCTAATCTGCAGAGTTGGGAAGGGTTTTTTCCTAATCAGACATCAGGACCACGCATAGTTAATAATAATAATCATAAAGTGATTTGTCTTAATTAGCTCATTAAGAAAATTCTGAAGTTCTTTTACTATAATATACACATATATCCCATTCATCTACTTCTATTCAACCAGTGTCTGTCGTGGGCCAGCATTTGCAAGGCACTCACTTAGGTGCTGTGACCAATACACAGTTTCCAGTCTTCCAAGGGTTACAGCCCCAAGGAGGAATCTTAAACATCTGACTTGAGCCCTGATCCAACAGAGAACGTGAGACAAATTCCACGAGAGGGCTTCAAAGGGGGTACCCAGCACCCAAGGAAGAGAAGACAACCTCCAGGCCAGAAAGGCCTGCGCTGGGGGTAATGGTCTTAGGGGATGGGAGGGAGGTTGAGAGGTCCTGGGGAGGCCACTGACATGGAGGGAGCAGCAGAGGCAAAGGATCACTAGGAGAATGACAAGGAGACTGGTCCCCATCGAAGACAGCAGAGACCCTGAATGGGGCAACCCTGTAGCCCAGGTGAAGTGGACTCCTGGCAGGACGTCAGGGTCACAGGAGCAGGAAGATAGCACCGAGCACAGAGACGGACCGGCACTTCCCCGAGCCCTCACACAGACGGGGCAGAGCCGGGCCCCCGGGTGGGCCCCAGGTCCTCACCTGCTCTGCGTCATATTCATCACCATCCAGTCTTTGGCATAGACGTTCTTCCCGATCAGATCCTTGAACATGATAAAGGTCTCCATGAGGAAGTCCTGCGGAGAAGAAAGGAGGGAGAGCTGGGGAAGACGGCTCCTTCACTGCCGCTCCTCCAGCGTGTGGACAGAAGAACCCACATCAGCACCAGTCCCTCCTCGTCCCAGGTCACCGCCTGTCCTGTAGGACAGAGGGACAATGACGCGTTCTCCGAGCAGGCTACCATATGAGGCGATTTTTGCACTGCATGATTCTATAAGGAAAACAAGGACAGAAGGGTTGTCCACATTTCACAAGTGGTGTGCCTGAGGCTGACACATGAAATGACCTGCCTGAGCCCAGAGAACCAGGAAGCAGGAGAGCTGCAAGGGACCCGGGGCTCGCGGACCCCACGTTTCCAGCTCTTGTTTCTCTTTAGTCCTCATCTGGCATGTGCTGCTGGAAATAGCTCTCCTACTTAAAAATGAATCAACAACTGTGAGAAAATGGGAACTTCGGACAGATGGCAGTTCAATTCTTCCTTGTCCTGGTTAGAACAGATCAGAAGCACTGCACCAAGCAGCAGTTACGAGCCTTCCAGCTGCACAGATGTTCTCACGTGTAGCCTGGAAGGAGAGCCCTGCACAGCCCCTACCAGGAGCTAGTAACGGTCACTCAGGATAACTGGAATAACTAATAACTAAGTAAACACGGCACAGAGCTCTTCTCATCCAAAGGTGGTTGTGAACAAAATGAAATTAAAAAAAAAAAAAAAAAAGCAATAAGACTAAAAGGCAAAGCTATCAAGCTTTGAAAGCATTTAAATTAGACCCATTTAGACCTTCTACACTGGGATCCCTGAAATGAAAATCCAGTTTGCATTCTCGAGCACTAACCCACAAGTCCCACCTTCATTGAAGCACACTGCACAGCAATAAGGATGTGGTGCTTGAGAGGCACTGGGGGTTGAACCCAGAGGCACTTAACCACTGAGCCACATCCCCCAGCCCTTTCCTGTACTTTAAGTGGAGACAGGGTCTGAGTTGCTGAGGCTGACTTGGAATTTGCAATCCTCTTGTCTCAGCCTCCCAACCTCTAGGATGACAGGCGTGCACCCTCATGCCCAGCTATTTCTAAAGACATTTTTCTAAGACACTGGTTAATCTGCTAGTTTCCTCTACCCTTGATGTCAGTGGCACACAAACAGGAATGATTCTGGCAGGAACTTGCTGTGTTTTTGTTTTTTTTTTTTTTGCTCTGCTGGAAGTTGAACCCACAGCCTCAGACACGCTAGGCAGGTGCTCGGGCACCACCGAGCTACAGCCCAGCGTCGTCTTGCTGCACTTGATTTGATCTTCTGGTTCAATAATGAGTCAGGCCTATCCTTCCTCAGTTCTGGAATTTTCCATGAGTTTACCATTTTTTTTTTTTCCACCATACGTGATCAATGCTTCTAGCCATTTACTGACCATTCTGTTATTATTATTATTTGGTTCAATAAACATGATTTCTTGGTTTGTGAGGAAAGTGGAAAATGGATCAACTGGAGATGCCAGTTATCTGCATCCGACACGGTCTACGCTCAGCTCTTGGTCATCACTTCAGACGGCAAGAATCCACCAGCTGCACCCCACTGCCAAGGCGTTCCATGGGAATTACCCAGAAGGCAGCAGGAGGGTGACAGTCAGCCACTGGGAGGGAGAGGGGCAGCTCTGCCACCGAGGCCTGCAGTCGCGGGTCAGTGGCCTCACTTCTCCAGCCAGGCCTTCCTCCCTCTAGGAGACGACGACCCCCTTTAACTAGACACCTCGGGGAGGAGCTCGCCATCCTCTGGCACAGGAGATATGCTTCATCTCTTCCTACGGAAGCATAGAGTCAAGCCATGAATTTACAATGTCCTACCTGCTTTCTGAAGAAAATTAAAAAAAAAAAAAATCACTAAAATATTTTTGTTGATTTATTTTATATCCCAAGGGGCTGGGGATGTGGCTCAGGCGGTAGCGCGCTCGCCTGGCATGCGTGCGGCCCGGGTTCGATCCTCAGCACCGCATACAAACAAAGATGTTGTGTCTGTCAAAAACTGAAAAATAAGTATTAAAATTTTCTCTCTCTCTCTCTCTTAAAAAAGAAAAATAAAAAAATATTTTATATCCCAAAATATTAAAATTGTTATTATAAGTAGCCACTCTTCGCAGGTGTTAACCACTCTACAATCATGATTGAGTAGCCAGAATTCAAACCCGAGGGCTCTCTCTAAATCCAAGAGGTTCAGGCAGTGTGTGAGGACTCTCGGGTGCATGTCCTACCCCCTTCTTCTTCAACTCCACCAAGGACAGAGAACAAGAATCAACTGTGCTTTTCTTCGGCGCTGTGGGCAGCCACAGAGCCCTGGAGGTGGGAGGGAGGAAAACCCTGGTCTTATCGATTTATACCAAATATAAGAGGTCTCAAGTACCCAGGATGCGGTGGAGACAACTTACAGTGATATCTTGCCTGGTCTTGAAGGTGCTGATGTAGTGGCTGTAGTGGGCGTCGTCCATCTGCCGCAGGATGGCAATCATGCAAGCCACAAAGCTGCCCTGGGGGAAGA
Organism: Callospermophilus lateralis; assembly: GCF_048772815.1. NCBI lineage: Eukaryota > Metazoa > Chordata > Mammalia > Rodentia > Sciuridae > Callospermophilus > Callospermophilus lateralis. Next base: position 11,301,973 of record NC_135308.1, read on the forward strand.
AGAAAGGATAATCCAAGGCTCCTCAGACCACCAAATGACCAAACAAGATGAGGACAACCTCTCTGGTTTTCCCAGCCCCAGGATCTCTGACCCTACTGAGCTGGAAACATGCTGCTTCCTAAGGATCAAGGGCACTTGGTTTGAGATTTCTCCTTCAAGCTACCTCCTTCCAGGTACAGCTGGAGAAATGGAAGGGCTCAGGCTACCATCAGCACCTACAGCTTTGAGCTTGTTGCATCCTGAAGGTCAAGGGACACGGATTTAAGATCTCAGCTAGCTCACCAACTAGTTGTAATACCTATGGAACTTTCAGTTTCTTGCTGAGACTGGGTTGTAGTACAGAAGTCCATGGAGAAATGTTGGAAATACTTAGATCAGTTAAACAAATCTGAATAGGCAGAAGACTAATAAGAAAGAGAGAGGGACAGGTTGAACATTCCTCGCTTGAAAATCTGAAATGTTCCCAGGAGCTTGGGATTTTGGATCCCACTGGAATATGGATTTTTGGATTTGGGATGCTCCACCAGTAGAGTCTATGCAACTGGTTAAATATCCCAAACCAAAACTCAACCCAATCTTTGGGTGGTGGCAGGTACTGGGGATTGAACTCAGGGGCACTCGACCACTGAGCCATATATCCTCAGCCCTATTTTGTATTTTATTTAGCAACAGGGTCTCACTGAATTGCTTAGTGCCTTACCATTGTTGAGGCTGGCTTTGAACTCATGATCCTCCTGCTTCAACCTCCCAAACTGCTGGGATTACAGGTGTGCACCACTTTACCCGGCTCAACTTCCTTTTAAGCACATGAATGATTCAACTTGTTTTCTTCTTATTCTTCTTATTATATTATTTGGTACCAGGGATTGAACTCATGGGACTTAACCACTGAGGCACATCCCCAGCCCTTTTTTGCATTTTTATTTAAAGATTGTGTCTCACTAAATTACTGAGGCTGGCTTGGAACTTTCAATCCTCCTGCCTTAGCCTCTAGAGCCGCTGGGATTACAGGCGTGCACCACCACGCCCAGCTCTCGGTGTTATTTTCACCTTTTAACAGTACATGAAGAGACAGATTAGTTAAGCATGCATTTTGTTTTTGATTAAGTAATTAATTGCATCATTAGGGCCCCAAAGTAAAGAGAAACTCACAGATTTGTAGATTTCTTCACTCTTTGTGTGGTGTGGAATGTGTGTGTGTGTGTGTGTGTGTGTGTGTGTGTGTGTATGTGTGTGTTGCTGTTGTTGTTTTCCTACCCAGTACAGGGGATTAAATCCTGGGCACTCTACCGCTGAGCTCCATCTCCAGCCCATTTTATTTTGAGACAGGGTCTTGCTAAATTGCTGAGGCTGGCCTCTAGCGTGTGATCCTCCCCTCAGTGCCCAGAGGGACAGGGGTCACTGCTGTGCCGAGCCCTCACTCTCTCTATTGGGAAATGAGAGTTTCTCAGCCAACAATCCTATTCTTACCTCTGAGGTGAGAGCCTTGGTTTTACATGCGCACATCTGCAGGGTCCCTGTTCCCCATCATCTCCTGATCTCAGACCAGAACGCCAGGATTAGCCCAGCCACAAACCAATCCTTTCCTACAAGGTCTGAATCCGTTCACAGTGTTTTGGAGAAGCTTCTGTTTTAATTGCCTCACTAACTGCTCTTTCTTCTTGCCTGGGTCTCCTCTCACCCCCATTTGACTCTTGCAAGGCACGTCTTAGGGATTCTGCCCTGGCTCTGCCCTTCTTGAAGGCCCTTCCCAGGGAGACACTTTGGGCTATTCCTTCACCGCCTTCAAAGTTTTTGGCTGAAATTCTACCTTCTCAGGGAAGCAGTTCTTTGTCATATTTTTTTTTTTTTTGAGAATTTTTTAATATTTATTTTTTAGTTATCGGCGGACACAACATCTTTGCTTGTACGTGGTGCTGAGAATCTAACCCGGGCCGCACACATGCCAGGCAAGCGCGCTACCACTTGAGCCACATCCCCAGCCCAGTTCTTTGTCATATTATTTGAATCTTTGCTTCCTCACTCTTCCTTTGTTCTGCTCCATGTCTTTCTCCAAGCCCTGTCTCCTTCTAAGAGACACTCTGCGGTTGGTTTATTTAGCCATAATCATTGCTTCTATTTTTTTTTTTTTAAAGAGAGAGAGAGAGAGAGAGAGAGAGAGAGAGAGAGAGAGAGAGAATTTTTTAATATTTTCAGTTTTTGGCGGACACAACATCTTTGTTTGTATGTGGTGCTGAGGATCGAACCCGGGCCGCACGCATGCCAGGAGAGCGCGCTACCACTTGAGCCACATCCCCAGTCCCATAATCATTACTTCTAGATACAAATTGCTCATGGGCAGGGTTTTGTTTTAATCTGTTCTGCTCACACATACATCACAGTGTCCAGAAGAATGCTCAGTTTACAGATTTTCTTTTTTCTTTTTTGGCACTAAGATTGAACCCAGGGGCAATCTACCACTGAACTACATCCCTATCCCTTTTTACTTTTTATGATAGGGCCTTGTTTTCCAGGCTGGCCTCAAACTTGTGATCCTCCTCCCTCAGACCCGCAAGCTTCTGAGATTATAAGCGTGAGCCACGATGCCCAGAGGCTTACAGATTCTTAATAAATGAATATTTTTTCTTACAAGATCAATTTGAAAGAGTTCTTTCCCCATGACCTCTAATTAAAATCTAACCTTAGCTTTTAATATAGTGAAAAGATGATGCTTTATTTTAATGCTGATCTGACTGGGCCTTTCAACAATGATCTCTGGTCTCATTTATGCTTTTTTATTGACATCCATTTGGGCCCAGTAGATGGAACCTGAGAGGCTAGTGCTACACTGGCCTTTCGAAAAGGGCACTTAACACAAGTTCTTTAAAGCATCGTCTTTTTACTGGAAATAAAAGCTGCTTGCGGTTCCCTGGAGGGAAAACAACTGAACAAGGGATAGAAAATCCACGTCAGAAGTGACCACTGCTCAGCCATGACACACGGGGCCAGGTGAACTTTGTCTGAAGCCACTGGTCCCCTAGGCAGGCAGGACACAGAGAAGCAGAGTGGCCACGGGGTGGTCCACAGGAGAGACACTCACGATGTGGGGAGACTGTCGGCTCATCCCGATCACGGTCCTGTTGATCCTCCTCAGCAGCCGCTCCATGATCAGCTGAATGTGCATGGCCGTGGGACCCTGGGGGCGAAACACAGGTGGTTTGCCTTCTCAAGGGGACCTCAGTCACAGGACTCCTCTTTTCCCTAAAAAAGCAATCTCTTCTCCAAAAGGGGAAAGGGAGTCACAGAATAATACATAACTTTATAAAAGCAAATCAACTGAAAATGATCGGATTGTTTAAAAGATGAGCATGGACACGCAGGGACAGGTGCTCCCCAAAAAACCCTGATGGTTCCTGTGCACTCAGACAGCTCTCTGTGGCCGGACAGTTCAAGGAAGCCTGAGGTACTGGTTCTGACGCTGAGTCGAGCACTGCCCAGGACAATAAGACACAAGTGGGCAGAGAGAGGCAAAGGTACAGACTTCTTAACACCTTCTGCGTCGGGCAAAAATCCAAAGAAATGCAAGCAAGAGGTCTGTTAGGAGGTGAATTTTTGTGTCCCTCTTGAAGCCTGAACATCCAATGGTGCTGGGAGATGGGCTCTCTGGGAGGCAATTCAGGCCACAGGAGGACAGGAGGGTGGGGTCCTAATGACCCCGCTCACTCACGCACACAAGCTTTCTCTTTGGTCAAGTGTGCACCCACTGAGGAAAGGCCACATGTGCGCGCAGGGAGAAGACAGCCACCTGCAAGCAGAGAAGAGCTCCCTCCCAGAATGTCACAGAGCCCACACCCTGGCCCAGACCTTCAGCCTCCAGAGCTTCGAGAAAATACACTTTTGTCATTTAAGGCACCCCGTCTGTGGGATGCTGTTGGGAGACTGAGAAAATCAGTATGAGGATTCAACATTCTGTCCTGTGCGACTCTGAGCCACTATTCGATTTTGCCTAGCTTTAGTTTTCATAGCTGCACAAGGTGGATAATAAGGTTTCCTTACAGGATTAGTTGTGTGGATGCACACGACGGTGCCAGATAACTATGCATCCCCTTCTTTCCTTCATTTCTCATCTCTAGTTAGATGTGACACTCACCCAGCTCCAAAACTACCTGTGTTCAACTTGACCTTGCGGACCTTATCCATGCTTGCTTCCTGACAGATATTTGAAAATTCCTGCTGAATGCTTAAATAACTAAATCATCACTATGGATTTTCCCGCTTGTTAATATTTCACTATTTTAAAAAATTTTTAACGGGTGACTGTATGTCTTCAGGGTATACAATGTGATGATCTGATACAGCTATACATTGGGAGATTGTGATCATTGCAATTGAATTAAGTAACACATCCATCTCCGTCCATATGCACTACATCTCCAGAACCTGTTCATCTCATGAATGAAAGTTTGTTTTTTTGACCAACACCTCCCCGTCCCCCAGCCCCAGCCCCTGGGAATCACTATTCTAGTCTTTGCCTCGGTGGGGTCTACTCTTTCAGGGACCACATAAGTGACATCCTGCTGCACTGTCCACGGTCATATGGATTTTCATCCAAGTATTAAGTATCTTTAGCTTTTCTGCCCTCGTTCCTGGCTTTTTTTTTACCTGCTTCTCCGTTCTGTGGGTAAAAGTGACATAGAAACCTGCCTCTCTGGGGGATGCCGCCTTCACTGTTGCTGACACAGCTTTTCCTCCAGGCACGTGCCGGGCTCTGGGTGGGGTCAGGAAAACAACCGAGGCCCACAGAGGGAGATGCACACTCAGGAGGGGGCAAGGATACAACAAGCACAGCCCAGGATCCCAGCCCAGATCAGCTCCGGGGGCAGGGTGCTGGCCAGGCACAGTCCTCCAGCCAGTTCCGTGGGGCCCGCGTAGGCCTGTGGGCTGCGCCATGGCCAGGAGATGGGAAACCCAGGCAGGTTCAGCCTCTCGGCCTGGGGGCTGGGGCTGGGGGTGAGGGGAAAGATCACAGAAAAAACACGGTTTCCATTGGGCTCCAGAGAGAGCCACAGTGTCGGAGAGAAGATAGAAAGAGAAGTTCTCAGGAGCAGGGATTTCTACAGTAGGGTCAGGCATGGGATGGAGGACAGAGCTTCCTACAGAGAAACAAAGTCTCAGGGGGTCTTGGCAGAAATTAACAGAGTTCTTGAGAGCTCCTGCAGGGATCTCAGGGTGGGCCGACGGGGCAAGCTGGAGACCAGCCAGTGGCGTTTCCGGCTGTGAGTTGACCTCGCCTGGACCTAGATTTGTACAGAAAGCTCTGGTTTCTCTAGGCACCTCTAAAATGGGCACCCCTGGGCCCCATGCCCGGTTCTAAACCACCAGAGACCAGAAGGACACGGAGTCCCTCCTGTCTGGTGCAAAGGGCCAGCGGAGGCATGTGCCATCATGTTAGGGATGCCCGCACTCACCACATCCTTCCTGTCCAGCACCTCCAGGATGCTGCTCAGAAGCTGCGAGCTGGCCTCATGGTCAGGCTTGCTCGAGTGGTCATCCAGCTGGCCGCTGAGCTGGTCCGTCAGCAGTGGCAGTAGCACGTCTCTGCACTCTGAGGGAGAAAACGCAGCAGCTCACACGAGGAAATGCCCCCTCTCAGCTGCCATCACTGCAGATCTCTCTGCCTGTCTCCAGAGCTCTTGGGACCAGTCTTGCAGGAATGGAGTCCCTCCAGGGCACTGAGGACCACAGACTTTAGGCATGGAACTTCAGCCTTGTGCCAGGACTAGACCCACGAAATACCCCTGTTAGAGGGAAAGGCGAGGATTTTGCACCTGCTTCAATTACTTAACAATCTCTCCAGGCTTACTTGTCACTTGTCTGTTACTTTACTTGGTGGTGCCGACTGAACCTACACTAAGCACACACTCTACCACGGAGCTGCGGCCCCAACCCTGTAGCTTTTTAAATGCCAGCTTGACACATAAAAGCTAAGTCACGTGGAACCAATAAAAACTAAGCAAGTCAGACAGTCTTTTTAAAATTGACTATAAAATTCCTAAACACTGAGCTTTCCTACTACGTTTCTAGAACATTCCACTCATGTCTTTCCAGGCAATATGGCTTATCGCAAGTAGGGCATTATTTACTGTCTTCCCTCTAGGGTCTTCATTATGATAACACATTATTATGACACTACAGCAGTGACTGTCAGCAGTGAGCCTACGTTCTCTCATTGGTCCTGTCTAGTGACCGACCGGCTTCTTCTTGCACTCAAACACCGGCCTTTATTGTCTCAGTTATCTTTTCGGCATCCTTAGAAGCAGAGCTTGTCACAGTCCATCAGGAAGCTTAGTGATACTTCGGTTTTTACTCAAGAACGTTCACTAGCTTTTCTGAAAACATCAGCTCTGCCTCCAATTATGACCCGAAAACACTTGAAATTTCCAAGCACAAAATAATGGCGTCGGAAAATATCAGAGCCCAAAGAGGCTACCGATGTCATCTAATTCAAGCCGTTCCTTCCACTGAAACAGAAGCTGAGGCGGAGAGAAAGTCCCTCGTTTATGCTGAGTTCCATAACCAGCCGGGGACAAGGCCAGGAGGATTCTCCTACCAACACTCCACTCAACTTTCCTGATGTCTGAGGAGGCTGCTGGACAGGCAGGAGACATACCTAACATGAGGGGACTCCCTGATCTTGTGGCAGCTTCAAAAGAAGTTCCCACAGCTGCTCACTCCAGCGAGCCTTGGGTTTATAAGGAAGGACAGGTCCTGGGTCCCCTCCTCCTATCATCCTGGGCTATAAGCACAGAGTCACATGAGCTGGCTACTCCACTGTACTTAGGAGAAGCACTGGATCAGTGAAAGGGTTTTCTCCCCTCTGTGCCCATTCCCAGTAGGATGCCAGTCATCTAGCTTCCCCATCTTAAAAGAAAAGCCCCATTGGCCAATCTCTGGGGTGGAAATGCTTCCACCATAGTCAAGTCCCAGCTACGAACACTAACACGACATCACTGAACCCAACTGAGAAGAGACCCACACCATCCCGCTCCTGAGCCAGGACTAGTGGGATCTGGCCCAGAGCCACCTGCTGCCTGCCCTGCCCCTGGCTTGTGCCTTGATGTACCACGTACAGGTCAAGCATGAATTCCTTTACAGGAACCCTCGTCTTTCCTGCCTGCCTGTCATTTTCTGGGGCTCCTCTTTTGAGGACAAAGGTTTCTAATGAACAAATCCTTTGCTGATTTGCTCTAATTAAAGATTAAACACAACTGGCCTCTTTTAGTAACTGCTAGGAATACCAAACTAACTTCAGCTTCTTAAAACTGGCCTCCCAGAGATACTTAAGAACCACAAACTGGCAAGGACATTACTGACATTAAAAAAAAAAAAAAAGGCAAGTGTGACTGCGGCAGGTGTGAGACTGGTCCTCAGGAGGTGGCGGGCTGGGTGGAGACTCACCCGACTGCTGGAAGAGACCACTCTCCACCATCTTGGTCATGCAGGTGAGCTTCTGCCGAACCAGCTGGTTGTCAGGGATGCTCTGAATGAACTTGCAGAGGAGCACGCTGCAAGAGAAGCCGCAGCGTCAGTTCTCTCACTCTGCCAAACGACAGGCAGCATCACAAACATCTCCTCCACTCCAAGACCTGGGCTGGAGAGGTGCACCTGGAAACCCCCCCTAGAGACCCAGGGCTGTCTCTAGGGCCTGCATCCCGCTCCCTAGAGAGCCCTGCCTTTGCTGACTCTGCCCACAGCCCCCAAGCACCTCCACTTCCACCAGCTGCTTCCAGGCCTGCCTCCACGCTCAGCTTTTGTAGAACACCTTTTCTGGCTAACGCCACTCCAATCTCGACTGTAACAGGACTCTGCGCTCCTGGGGTGCTAGTTACAGGGCCGGACGCACTTTATTATGTACTTTCTCTTAGAGTTAATTTCATGCCTGCATGTCTTGCTTCTCCAAAGAGAGTGCAAACCTCTCTCTGGAGCAGGCTTGGTGTGTTCTTTCACATCTTCCACAGAAATGAGCGTGAAAGGTGCTCCGTTAATACTTGTGAGAAGAAGAAAAGTATGTGCAGGAGTTCAGGCCCTGGCCAAGCAGGGGGCTGCTTCTCTGTCACGGACAAGAAACCCGTGGCTTTTTGTTATTTACCTGAGCTCAATGGGATCGAACACAAGTTTGACATCGTTGATTATGCTAGGGAGGTACTTCAAAGCTGCCCCCTGGAAGAAAACACCAAAGGCAAATTCAGTGGCCAAGTAAGACAAATACAGAATTTACTGCCCCCTGCCCACCGCTGTTGCTGGGGGCTGAACCCAGGCTCTTGTGCATACTAGGCAGGCTTTCAACCACCAGGCTGCATCCCCAGCCCAGAATTTATGGTTTGATCCCAGGAAGGAAGGGCTGCACTTGGATTTCGGATAGGAACTGGACACAGATGCAAGGAAGGGAAAGCTGATGGAGCTCATCATGACCTCCTCAAATCTTTCTCCTGGAAATGCAGGAGGTCTAGCCCTTGTCTTCACCACCAGCGGGCACCATCCATTTGGAATTCATTTTTCTACCAAAGAAAGAAGTTAAATTCTTGACGTCTCCAGCACAAAGTTACCATCAAGAATAAGGAATGAATAATAAAGTTCAAATTGAAATCTTCAAGGATTATGTATTTGACATTAAAAAAAAAATTTTTTTTTTTTTTTTAAGAAAAACCTGTCGCTGATAAAGATAATGGTGACTTCTAAGGATAGAAAACTGTCACCTGTAACAGCATTAGGATCTGTGTGCTGAAGTCAGGGTCAAACAGAGGTTGTAACTGCCAACCAAGGGACTGTCTAAGCAGGTAGCTTGTCTTTGGCAAACCGACATTTGAAAATATAAAAGTAACTGAAGTTGAAATGTGCAGGTTTTCCTTCCTCTCCCACCAGGGTCGGTTCCATGCTGCCAGACCCTCTACGCTGATGGCCTGAAGGGTCACCTGTGGAGACACCATGCTGACCTTGATCTTGACAGCTTCCTCCAGAGGCCTGTCCATGAGCATATTGAAAGAGAGAAACAACTGTCGGACTGAGTCATTAAATTCATCTCCATCTTCGCTCTGACCATAAAATCTAAACAGGAAAAAAGAGAAAAGCAGTCAGATTTTTCCATCTTTAAGAGAAATTTTAAAACAGATGTGTGGCCTCAAAAACCAACTGGAGGTCAGCGCCTCATGGGTCATCACCTCAAATTATGCAGAAAGACTTCTTATGAGTCACCCTAAGATGGTTTCAAAGGGACCAGGAGTAAGCCCCCTTCAGACTGAAAAGACAGTAGTACCACTGAACAAGGGCAGGGTAGTCAGTTTTCAATAAAGCCCTGACACAAGGCTTTCTAGTTGGTCAGCGAGGATTCGCCAGGTGGTAAAGATCCCAGGATGCTGTCCGGAGGGCCCCCAAGCTTGGGGATACAGTCCATGCAGGTGGTTTGTGGGCTTTTCCTAGACGAAGGGACAGCAGGAAGTCACTGTGCCTGATGTAGCAGGTGGGCCCTGCATTTCTGTCTTCCTCAGCTCATTCGTACAATGTCCAGCAGGCAGGGGACCCCAAGCAAAGTTCCCTTGCTGGCCACGTTCTCTCCTCCTTCCCCTGCACGACTCCCCTCATTAGCCTGTCTCACCTTACCACGCCTTGATCCTAAAAGCTGAGGTTTCAGACAATGGATTGAGAAGCTCCTCAACCCAGACAGGTTCTGAGCCCAGCAGGCCTACAAAACCAGTCGGGTCCACTCGGTCCACCACACTGCCCACACCGATGCTGACCTGCTCTACCATGAGGGCCTCCAACATCACGGACACCCCCTCGCTTTGACTAAAGTATCCTTCTGACTTTACCAGATTCTGTCCATCAACTCAGAGTTGGCTCTTTCTCCTGAGTAGAAATGGAGAGGGGTCTTTGACCAATCGCCCAGAAAACACCAAAGTCCCAATCGGTAGTGCATGTGCTTCTACGCTGGGTGGCAACCTCACCAAAGACTGCTCAGGATGGTGGGTTCTGAATTTTAAGCACATGCTTCAACACATGCATGCACACATGAATACATTTAAACTAGTCTCCTTCATGCACCCATACATACTGAGCACCCCAATCTGAAGATTCAAAATCCAAAACCTTTTGAGCGCCAATAGGATGCCATAAGGACAGATTCTCACACCTCACCTCACGTGATGGGCTGCAGTCAAAATGCAGGTGTACTAAAAATACTCTATGAAATCACCCTCAGGCTGTGAGTATAAGGGCTATGAGATGTAGATGAATTTCATGTTTACACTTGGGTCTTATTCCCAAGATAGCTCAGTTATGCATATGCAAAAATTCCAAAATTCTAAAAAATCTGAAATCTGAAATACTTCTGATCCCAACCATTTTGGATAAGGGATACTTATAGGGTCTCCAAGGAGTATGACCTTCCCTGATAAAATTATCCAATCAGAAGTAGTTGGTAATTCTTCATTCACCCACTTGGTAGAACTAGAAAAAAAACTTTATTTGCAAGTTACTCCCCAGAGTATCTCAAAAGTAAAACAGAATACCTAAAACAGAACTCTCTGGATCTTCCCGCTGGGCTCTCAGCATTCCAAGTATCAGCGAATAGCACCACGGCCCACCCAAACCTGGTGGTTATCTGGGGTCCTTCCCTTTCTCTCACTGTCCCATCAAATCCACCAGCAAGTCGAGGCTCCGCCCATATCAGTCCACCCCCTCCGCCTACAGCTAGGGTAGAGCTGCAGCATCTCACACCTGCACTGCAAAGGTGCTTGCTCACTCTCGCTCTTAGCCTTCCATAATCCATCTCCACAGAGCAGAAGAGATGATCATTTGAAACATAAGCAGGATTCTCTAACTAAAGTTCCCCGACGCCTCCCACCACCCCTGGAATAAAACCAAGCTTCCTTGCCCCAGGAACCTGCCTCCCTAGAGACGCCATCCCCAGGAAAGGCTTCCGGCAAGGGGCACACTTAGCCACTGCCTCCCCAAGGGCTGCTGCCACTACTACCTCAGGGTTCTGCTGATGCAAAGGGAATTCAAATGGACCTTCTCCAGCGGTCTCATGATCCACCGCCACCTACAGCTCTGAAGTTTAGAAATTTGGCAGTTCCGTGGTCTAAGGGGTCACAGAGCCGGAGGCGAGCGTAGCAGTAAGGGGACCAACGTGGAGAGAGCGGTGACGGCTTAAACACCTCAGCCCGGTGACCATTACCTCAAGTAGAGCACTCGAGACTGGATGATGAACCTGAACAAGTACTTCAAGGCTTTTAGAGCAGCGAACAGCAACTCCGTCTTGCTGGAGTCGTCGGCATTAGCCACATAGAAGTTCAGGACCTTGGAGAGTTTCCTTAAAAGAACAAGAAAGAAAAATTAAGTTGGCTGGCAACAGGGTGCTCGGAGGCTTGCAAGGGGAGGTGGCAGAGTGGGAAGCAGTGACTCCTTCCAATGTAAACTGTCACTCCCGCCAGGTCCTCTGGAGGATGCCCTGGACAGGCAAACTAACACCTTTGCAACTTAGTTTCCTCATCTGCTGCAGAAATTTGGATCTTCCCTCTGACTTAGAGATACTGGAAGATTTCTTTCCCTTTGTAGGATTAAAAAGAAAAATCTAGAAATGAAAAAGTAGAAAGGCTTCAAATTAAGGCGCTATTTTAATCTCTGTCCCAATCCTTGGAGAGCCATAAATACGGTGCCAGACGGAAACTTCTGTGCGTGGGGAGTGGAGTTCAATCTGACTCTTCATCCAACACAAAACTCATCTGGGATTTTAAATTGCTCTTCATATTCTTCTGGAGTCTTTGGACTATGAAAAGTCTTGATCCTGTGCTAACTCAGGCTTTTTAGGAGGCTGATATTTTGGGCCTTCCTTCTGGGAATATCTGACATTTCCTAGAACTAGCACAAAATCCAAAGGAAGCACACAGAATCAATCAAGTATTGCAAATAAGCCCAGATTACTACTTCCTGGAAGGTCTTATGTGGCTCCGTGTGATGAGGATCTACTGATACCAGTCCTCACTCATAACAAGGACTTGGAAGGCAAAACCACTGGGTGAAAGAACACTACTGTAGTGTGTCTACACCTCCCCAATCTGGGGGGTTCATAACCATCACATTAACTGGTAACTATGTTACGTGACACTTCCTTCATTCAACCTGTGTTTCTCTGCCTTCATGCTTGCTTGGCTTAGAAAACACCAGAGTTGAAAGATCTGACCTGATAAATCAGTCAGTAGCAACTGACATGATCTGGCATGAGCCACTGTCCAAAATATTGTTCACCAATCTGGCTACATCCCTGTTGCTATTCATCGCATTGCTTTGCACAATAACTAGAACTCAAGGAAGCGGCAGGTGACAGGCCACATACAAGGCCATCATGAGCTGAGTACTCCAGGGAGAAGCACAGAGTGAATGTCAGCTGCTCCCTTTGTCAACCCCAACAGAAAGAAGGCTACAGTGCAGAACAGGTAGAAATCACCCCATGCAAAAGAAAGAAAAGTCAAATCTTAATTCTGTGAGTACTCAATCCCACAGAGCACTTATGGTACAGGGTTGAGGGCAGGATCTCCTCTTCTGTCAGACTTGTTCCTGCTTAAATCCCTGTCTGGGCCCCTTCGTGCCTCCTGTGGACCTTGCCAACGTCGGCTCCTCGGGGGCTGAGTCTGGTCACCTGTCCTTCAACTCCTCCATGGACGTTCTTCCTTAACCAGAAGGAAGCTTGGGCCTGACACCTTTTCAAGGGGTGATGCTTAAACAGCCCCCGCTCTCTACCAGGAGGCCTGGGGACAAGTTCTGCATTCACAGACACATTTACTAAAGGCAGGTTCCTCTCGCCTCACCAAAATCCAGCCCTCGGAGAACAAACCCAATAGCCCAACACCATGCGGTTCCCTCCAGCCATACTCACACGTATGCCAAAGTGGCACTGAAGTGCTTGTATATGTAGGTCTCAAGTACAGGGTTGAAATGCTGGAACTTGATGTCTCCTATCAGCGAAATAATAAACACCTGCCAAAGGTGAACAAGGTCATTAGCAGCCCTGCACAGCCCAGGCTTTCCACCAACAAGCTGGGTCGAACACCTGGTGCCTTTGCTTTCTCATTTCTGCAGCATTCCTGCTGTCCAATCCCGGAGCTGAGGCCAAGTCTTAACACAGAGACACCATCACGCATCAGGCACAGCGCTGAGCGGTATGCATGTACCAGAACCAGCTGGCATCCCTATTCCCAGGGAGGGGCTGTCTCAAAGGGAGGGCAGTCTTTACACAGGAAACACCAGTCAGGGGACGAGGAAGGAGGATGCAGAAAGGGGTTTCCCGTGAGAATTACAAACTCAGCCAAGTTCACAGCTGATGAAATACCCCAACATCTTTCTGAGTACAGTGTGAGTGTCCCTGATCATCTGAACTCCACCCGAGGCCTGCCTCCCCACTTCCCCACGGTAAGTTACGTAGATGACTATAAGGTGCACAGTGACAACCAACCACACTGTCCCTCCACAGGACAAAAGTGTGCAAAGTAAAAGCACTTGGGACTTCCATCCATGCCACAGCCAGCTGCTCACCAAAACACAGGGCTTGTCTCCAGAGCTTGGTCCGTGGAAGCCCTACCCAGAGTTTCTCTTTCCCGTAAACCCAACCCTGACCAGCTTCACCTTGGCGACACTGCATTTCCTCTCTTTATCTTACATCCTTAGCTTTGATGCCCTGACCATTTGTTAAACTGACCTATTTTTCCAAGCTGTCAAATGACCCACAGCTGCAACTGACCTTCCTCCTCAGTGGCAGCATCAGGTAAAATCCCACCCTGAACTTTTCCCCCAGCAACAAGGAAACGATGCTTGGTTTGGGCACGTCTGCTTCTTCCCCTCCACTGACACCCTATCCTTCCCAGATTCTGGTTATCTCCTGTCCCTGTTCTGATTCAGTTCTTAGGACAGGCTGTGCATTTAAGTACCCTGTATGACAAAGTCAGGTGTCTGCTGGGCTGTGTGCTGTTTCTAATGACACCGAGATGTGACTCTGACCTGTGAATCCAGCCTCCTGGGCAAGAACATACAGGATGCACAGTCACACAGTGATGGCCTTCCTTGTTAAGGGCATCCCCTGGTTTTAAATTATCAGACAATGGCAAAGTGAGTTAAAATGCTTCCTGATTTCTAACTGAATTAGATCCTTCGTTTTTCCTGATGAGAAAGCGAAGGCAGGTGAAAAAGTGAGATTTAATAGGAAACAAAGAAATAAAAGCCTGGAATGTAAGCTACTTGTTTCTAATTTTACTTCAGAAATTCAGCCTAAAGAAATAATCAGAGAGATGTATAAACATGTTTATGCAGGAGGATGAGGATGTTCATAGCAATTACTTCTAATAGGGAAATACTACCCCATTCCAGGAATAAGTACTAGTGTGTACGTTGAACTGCTTACCAGGGCATCGAACACCAGGAAGTCGTACGTTTCATTGTCTGACATTTCCATCATTATGTTAAAAAGTGCATCCAGTGTATCTTGCAAAAACTGAGGGAGAAACAGAGGTTATCTGGGTTCTTTCATTCAGCTCCACACTGCAGAAATTTGGGGTCTATTAGGTTTCAATGGAATGGGGTTAAAAATCACCTTTTCTTTAAAATTGGCACAGGTGCTTAGCAATGCAGAAAACAAGTCCTACATCTACAATGACTGGCTGGATTTAAAATGCGGAACTAATGACACAGCAGGTATGTTTCCAGCTGAAGACAGAAACCTACCTTAACAATCTCTCCTCCATCCACCTCCATCAACTTCTTTAGGTTGTGCTTAATATTCTGGGAGTTGGAACGCCAGTTCAACAGGCCTAACAGGTCAACTGGGAAGAGTAATCACAAACATCAGCATTAGAAGGAGCAACCCAGGCCATTTCAGGACACAGCGACAGAACTCTCTAGAAAAGATAGCTGCTCTTAATCATGGCTAATTCAAGGATCGCCCGATATATTGGTTCAGTTCTGTCTTTTAAGTCAGAGGAAATCTTGTGATCCTTTCATCCTTCAATGGGAAAGAAACAACTGCTAATATAAAAAAACCACAAGAGGACATCTGACTGGAACCCACACTCCTCAAATAACAACATCACAGTCATAAAAAGTAAACTTAAAAAGCACATCCCACCTGTAATTTGCCGTCTTTGTCTAATTTCCCCTTATTACTACCCTCGACTGGGTGGATTCAGAGGGAGGAATTTATACATATGCACTAATTCCCTTTAACATCACAACTTCACTGTAGAGATTTCACTTTTTCCATTTTTTAGATGAGAAAACTGACGCTTTATGACATTGAATTACTTGCCTCAGGCCACACAATGCTAAGGGGTGGGAGAAATGGCATTTTAATATCAGGTTTATATGATTCCAAAATCCACATTCTTGCTACTCTGCCATCCTTCCTTCCCCAGAATTCTTCAAAGAAATAAACAGACAAGCAGAGTTGTAAGAGCGATTAGATTTACATGAACTGAAAAAATGTGTAGCACTAAACCAGATGAATTTTCATGATATAAACTTAATAAATTATAAAGAAAAGCAAGGGTATGACAGTTCCCAAATTCAGGGTAGTAATAAGTTTTGGGAGAGAATTATAGACCACATAATTTTATTTTTATTTATTTTTTAATTGTTGATAGTCCTTTATTTATTTTACGTGGTGCTGACAATTGAACCCACTGAGCTTCAGCCCTAGCCCGAGACCTCATAATTTTAAAAAGGAAAAAAAAAAAAATACAAAGAGAAACCATAAACTTTGGAGCTATAAAAATCTGTTTTAAAGGTCTAAGCCCATCACCTATAAACTCAGGCAAAAATATTTTCCCATTTCAAAATTTGATTTTTCTATCAGCATATGATAGTAACATGGCCACATCAATATTCATAGCAACTCAATTCACAATAGCTAAGCTATGGAACCAACCTAGGCGCCCATCAACAGATGAATGGATAAAGAAACTGTGGTATACATATACAATAGAATATTACTCAGTCATTAAGATAAATGAAATGATGGCATTTGCAAATAAATGAATGAAACTGGAGACTATGATGCTAACTGAAATAAGCCAGTCCTAAAAAAAACAAAGGTCAACGTTGTCTCTGTATGTGATGCTAACACACAATAAGGTGGGGGTGCGGTGGGGAGAATGGAAGTTCACTGGATTAGAATGAGGGGAAGGGCGGGAGATGGGAATAGAAAAAACAGTACAATGAATTGGACATAACTTTCCTATGTTTGTGTATGAACGCACCACCAGGGAAACTGCACATCCTGTACCACCACAAGAATGGGAAGCTATACTCCATATATGCATAATTTTTTTTAAGTTTTGATTTTCTGATCAATGAACTGGGGATGATAATTTTTATTTTTTTAAATGTTTATTTTTTAGTTTTAGGTGGACACACGTCTTTATTTTATTTTTATGTGGTGCTGAGGATCGAACCCAGTGCCTGGTGCACGCCAGGCGACCACGCTACCACTTGAGCCACATCCCCAGCCCCAATCTGGAGACGACTGTGGCAATACCAATGCTCGCGTGTCCCAGGGTGTGCAGGATAGGATACATGGGAGTCACCTGCGGGGCCTCACACTGCAAAGGCCAGAGCTCCTCCTCCCCTTTCGGTGACACTGTCTACCTTCACCTCCATCTGGACCAAGCACCAAGTGTGCCCATAACCACCCGTCTGCTCTAGCTGTGTAAAAACGAATCACATCAATCAATCAGTAAGAGTGGACAAGATCTGTCTGTGATCAGCGCCAGCAGCTTTGAACCTCTTGCACGAAGAGGCATCCTCAGCTAAGGAGAAAAGCCCGTGCTCTCCGTGCGAGAGGAGAACGGCTATCCACGTTGCTCACTGAGCTCCCACGGTGGACGGCCTGTGCATGTTTTCAGCCCTTGCTTCCTCTGCATAAACTACACTGGTTCTTTATCATTTCCATCAAATCAGGAGAAAGCAAATGCAGGAGCAATCCGTAACTGCAGTCACCTGCCCTGACTTCTCTGGTGCTCACAATGAGGGGACATCTTTCTCACCTGGTCCCTTCTCCCTCACTCCTCTCTAGGATGAAGCTTCCCTTTTTAGACCCAAGGGGAGATGTTTCTCTTCCCCTGTGGAAGTGAGCATTTTTGGAGATGAAAAAGTCAATCAAACTGTGTGGTCCAAGGGAGCATCCCGCAATGCTGGAAACGTTGATCTGTGCTGTCCCCTCTGAAAGTCACCGGCTGCACTTGAGATGGGACCAACGCAACTGAGGGATTGAATCATAATTTAATTTAACTGACTGTTATTTAAATTAGAAATTTTTTAAATTGACAAAAATTCTATCTATTTGGGGTGCTCAACCTGATGTTTGGATACGTGTTTTGACTGTGGGATGGCTAAGCCAAGCTCACTGACACACAGAGACTTCACACTGTTTTTGTGATAGAAACACTGAAACTCCACTCCCAGCAATTCTGAAGCAGACATCATTGTCTAGCATCACCATGAGCTAAAATACAGCCCCTGAGCTTGTTCCTCCTGAGTGAAATTTTGTATCCACTGGTCTCCTCATTCTCCATTCTTTCATTTTAATTAACTTAAATTTTGCAAGGGACACGTGGCTAATGGCTACCACATCCAGGCAGCCCAGGTTTCAAACAATGGGGTGAAGAAGATACCAGCAAACTCAGCCCTGAAACTGGGGCATGCTACCTGTCAATAAGCTTTAATTGTTTTTGGCTTGGGGACAACAGCATTGTAACAACATGTTCATCCTTTTGTATTTTATTACAAGTTAATTTTACACACTCCTTCCTGTTTTTTTTTTTTGTAGGAGTTTTTGTTTGTTTTACTTTTGCCTTCTGAGGTCTAGTCTGGAAAGGCTAATCCAACCCACTAGAAACTCAACAAACACTGGCCCTGTCCCTCTTGAACATTCCTTGATAGTTAAGTGCATTAGTGATTTATATGCTTAAAAAAATAATATTCTGTTTAGACTGGAGTCCTATCCCCAGGATTCCAGATTATGTACATGCAAATGTTCCAAAATCCAGAAACAATTGGAATTTAAAATACTTCTGGCCCTAAGTACTCCGGGTATGGGATACTCAATCTGTGCTGTCAACACTCTCATTATTAAACATGGGGAAATCAGGTCACTTGCCCCAGACATAACAGCTAGTCAGTAAGTGGCAGAGCAGGGAAGTGAACCAGGAGATCTGGCTGTAAAGTGTCCTCACACAGTTAAACAAAACTGGGATCATGGACATAGTGTTAAAAAGTCCGCCACATCCTCAACTATGTTTTGAAACCCAAATTTAGCAGCTGTGTAAATTTCATCAATTACATTATAATATTTAAACTGATCCCAACTATTGGACACTTATGTTGTTTGCATGATTTCCCTGTTATGGATAGGGGGAACCATCCTCAGACGTAAGTCACTCTTGTGAACAGCTTTCATTGTTACAGAGGTACATTTGCAAGGAGTCAAATTCATCTTCTGTAAATACTGCACCTTTTGGGGCTGGGGTTGTGGCTCAGCGGTAGTGCGCTTGCATGTGCAAGGCTCTGGGTTCAATCCTCAGCACCACATAAAAATAAATAAATAAAATAAAGGTATTGTGTCCAACTACAACTAAAAAATAAATATATATTTTTTAAATACTGCACCTTTGAACCCCTACCAGTTGTTATTTTAATTCCATAGCATAATTTAATGTGGCTGGTATAATTCTGCCATGTCTTCTATGAAGCTCAAAATGTTTTTTGGCTTAATTTTTGATGAGTGAGTTTTTACTTTCCCATATGGAGATTTGAACTTCACTCTTGAAGCAAAACTTGCCCAATCTGAAATACCATCCCTATTCTCCAGCCGGCCATGATTCATCAAAACAAACCCAATATCCACCCTCCGAAAGACCAGCCAAGATTGGATCTTGGTACCGGATTATCTAAACTGTTTGGTCTATCTTTGCACTTCTGTAAGGCAGAGTTCCTGCCAGGTCCTTTGCTCAAATCCTTTCCACAGCAAAGGGGATATAGAATTTCTAAAGCAGGCCCCTGGGCAGCTAGTCCTTGACTCACTATGTTCAGTGGGACACCATGCGTGGGACATAGGTGAAATGAGTAAGAAGCTGTCATTGGCTACCAAAAGCCACATTATATATAAGATCCGCAACCCATATCAGAGATTGGAAGGAGAGACCAAATTAGAGACCAATCAGCTGATTTTGCAGAAAATTCCTGACTTCTTGGAAAAAACAGGAAAGGGGTGAATACAGGAGGAAAAGAGGAACTCTAACAGGAAACGCTGCTCTCTGCCATTGCTGCCTGGGCAGGAGTCTGATGAAGCTCTTGCCAGCATCCTCCCTCATCCAGCATCTCCTGGGCACACACTCCCTACAACACATTATTAGAGTCGCTGCCTGGAAGGCAGGAAACACAAGACTTGCAAATTTACAGCCTCTGTGAATATACTTATAGGTTTTACAATATTAAAAAAAAAACAAAAACAAAAAACTGAAATGCCTTTCATTCTATTTTAAAGATGGACAACGAAACCACAGAAAGCTCTGCAATCTGATCAGCGCCCCCCAGAGCAGCACTGGAAGAGCAGAGAGCAGAATCCAATTGTCCAGATCCCACCCTGGAAGACCTGGCCCCATGTGATACAGCACCTGGAGTCTAACCAGGAGGACCGGGCGGTGAGCTTGGTGGTGTCCACGTGGTCACCACACCTACCGTTCTGGGTGAGTTTTGTGGAGCAAATCAGGGTGGCGATCTGAAAACTGTCCTTTGTGCTCTCCTTGCTTGCGGTAAAGGCCGCCAGGTTTTTGGATGCCTGGAGCTCTTTCTCCTCCATCTCTACCTTGGTCCCAGGCAGGGTCAGGTAGAACTTAGCATCTTCCATTTTCTTGTTGTCCCCCTGAAAAGAGAGTAGGTTAGAAACACCAAACAGGCAACGACTCTCACAGGCAATAGAAAAGTTGTTCAGGAGCACAGTGCACTTCCAGTGTGAGATGCAGGCTTTATCAAATCATACTCCCGGTCCCCTCTACCCTGACACCGTCGAATCTTTCCACAGGGAATGAGCCCAGAAATAACTTCATCACAGAATGAAAATGGAGGAAGTTGGGAACTAGAAACCAGAATATCCTAGTCTCTGCCAGAAGTAAATACATATATTGCAGAATAAGGTTGCACTCCACTTTCTTGAACCTATAAGTGGTCACATTTTACTTTAATGGATTGATGGAGAGCTCGCTATGCCTTTCTAAGCTATTTACCAATATTCATCAGATACAACTCAAAAAGAGTTTTCAATGGTACAAACCCCCAAAAGCTGTAGGATACGTGAGATCTTCCAGTGTCTACTCCAAACCCTGGGATCAGTAGATGTGAGAGCTCACCAGCATTAGAGGGGAAGAATGGGAGCAAAGTTCTCGGGGAAGAAAGCAAGACCTTGACAGCAGGGAATTGTTTATGGTGGCATGCAAACCACATCCCACGGTGCTCACACCAGGGCCAACAGCACACTGTCTGTGTGCGGTGCAGGATGATGTCGAGGAGGAGGGGAACCGGCCCCTTGGCTTCTTGAGCCATGGCATGATCTCTTCTGCCTGAAGGTAAGACTCTCTTCCAGGACTCAACAGCAGTGCAACTCACTGTCTTCAGAAAGGCTTGAGAAGCCACAAGGTGGGACCACCAGGGCCCCCTGTCTTTCTAGACTTTTTAAATGGCAAACACACATGGCTCTGGAGAGGCTGCTGATGTTTGCACACATCAATCTGAAAGGGGTCTAAAAGGCCAGTTTCAATCCAGTCATCTGGAGCTTATTCTGTCAGCACCTTGTATACCACCAGGTCGTGCCTCCCGTCCTGCAGGGTGGTGCCGTCTGGGTTCATCAGTTTCACAAAGGACACCCCAAAAGCGCGCTCTGATTTATCTCTGGCTGGAAAGACAGAAAGACGTGTCTGAGCAGTGGGGAAAGACACCAGCGGCTGAGATCTGGGCTGGTTGATTTCACACTTGCTCCGGGGTGTGCTGTTCAGCCACACTGTAGTCAACCCAGTCAGCAAGGAGGTAGCCCTATGTGTCTCCCAGACCTCCAACTGAAGTCACCTGGCACCCCCCAAATACGGGCTCTCCCTACATTCCCTAATAAACGAGATCAGCATCCACTGAGTCACCCAAATCAGAACGTGGAAGTGGCCACGGATCCACCCCACGTCAGCACATCAAGGTCACATCCTAAATGGCTGTGGAACCTGTGTCCTCTCTTCCTAACGGGTCTGTCTCTCTAGTCCTCCTCCTCTGCCCAACACTGTCTCCATACCCAGCCAGAGGGAGGTTCCCCTAATCCAATCCAATCCCAGCCCCTGTCTGCCCTGCTTCAGACCCTTCTGGAGCATCTCCACGTCTGCTGTTCTGAAACCAAGGCTGTGAGGGTGGATGCTGCTGCCTGAGGCCTCTGCCTGTCCACCCTCCCCAACACACAGCCTAGGTGTGTCCGTGGCATCTGGGGAGGAAGGTCTAGCGTCATGAGGAGGCCGGGCACTGGGCCAGCCTCTGGGCTCGCTGCTAACCTACCCTGACCTCTGTGGCTGGGACCTTGTGACCTGCTCTCATCTGAGGCATGGCTCTAGGGTCTGCAGGGACAGGGGTGGCTGAGCAGTGACACACTGCAAGACTATACCACCCCTCTACCAGCTCTCCTGCTGATGGTTTTTGGGCCATTCCAATGCTGGGTGTCATGGATAAAGCTATGATGAGCACACCCCAAAACAAAACCCCCAACCCCGACCAGAGGCCACCTCTCAGGGCTCCTCCACAACCTGGAATAAAATAGTTCTCACGCTCGGGATCTGGCTCTGTGTGTCTGGAGTGGATGCCTAGGCCCCAGCGCAGCTCTGTCCCATCCTAGCCAGGACCTGGCCTTGCTGCGCCTTATGCTCTGTGGTATTAATGTGCATCAAAGCAGGAAGTGTCATCAGATGACCGTGGGCACTAAGCAAGGCAGTGTGCAAACAGGGCTTCGCATATGCCTGCTCACAGAGACCTCGGTGGTGGTGAGCTTGGAGATCCCCCACTGAGAAAGTCTCAGAGGCAAACATAACGTGCAGCATCTCCGACACCTGCCTCACAGTGGAACCCTTTTGCCACGTGGCATCTCTTAGCATCTTCCATGACACATGCAGGGGAGGGATTCTGAGAGATGGTGATAATAAAGATTTTTGGAAGCCCGGCACAATCCTTGGTCTGACTTCCTTTGCACCAATGAATTCTGAAATAAAGTTGCCCAAGATCTAGTTTCTAAGTAGCTTATTCTCCTGATCCACAAAAGCATTGTGAAGGAAGAGTCCATTTTTTTTTTTTCTCTTTTAAATGGAAATATGTCACAGCCCTCCTAATACTTACATTCCTGAGATGATCTGTGTCGGAAGGTGAATCTTATGTGACAGCGTGTCACCTCCTCTATGGCGATGAATACCTGCAAAACGGCAAGGAGTTTACGGTTTACAGACACCTAGCTCTTGGCGTCCGAGGCTCATTTTACAGAAGGAGACTCCATTTTTAAAAAATATTTATTTTTTTAGTTATAGGTAGACACAAGATCTTTATTTCATTTTTATGTGGTGCTGAGGATCGAACCCAGTGCCTCACACACGATAGGCGAACGCTCTCCCTCTGAGCCACATACCCAGCCTAGAAGGAGACTCCATTTTAATGAATTTATTTTTATTTGACATAATGAACATATTTGTGGGGTACAGCATGATGTTTTGATTCACATAGGCCTCGTGGAATGACCAAATCGGGGTACCTAGCACAGCCACCATCTTCAACTTGCATCCTTTCTTCATGTGAGTACATTCTATATCCTCACTCCCAGCTATTTTGAGATACAACGAGAATGAGACTCTCAATTTTAGGATCTTACCACAGCAGGCATGCTTAGAGTGAGACTTGCTACAAGGTTTTATTCACAGGAGATCGAACTATTTTCAAACCATGAGAATCTCAGGAGAAGTTCATCTTGCTGTTGATCATAGACTCAGGGTATGGAGCTATGCGGGATTTCTCGCATTTACTCCAATATGAAACATCAAATACTCCCAAGTGGTATTTTGAGGTCTAGATAGGACCTTTCTGACTGCAAGGTGTCCATGAGCTGATAATAATCAGGGGCCATAACAGAAGGAAAAGATAAAGCACGGGGGCAAGGAAGGTTTCTGTTCTTTATACACAGAGGGGACAGGAGAAAAGCCATGTGGAAAGGGCAGGAATATGTGGTGAATAGTTCAATAAATTCTGGTATGACCATATAATGGAGCATTATATAAACATCCAAAAATTGTCTCTGGAGAACTCAGACTACCTGAGATAACTACCTTTAAAAAGCACAACCTAGCTGGGCATGTAATCCCACGCCAGTAATCCCAGCAGCTTGGGAGGCTGAGTCAGGAGGATCACAAGTTCAAAGCCAGCTTCAGCAACATAGCAAAGCCCTAAGCAACTCAGCAAGATCCTGTCTCTAAATAAAATACAAAAAAAAGGGGTTGGGGTTTGGCTCAGTGGTTAAGTGCTCCTGGGTTCAATTCCTGGTACACACACACACAAAAAGCACAACATAAAACTTTTTAGGAGCAGTGTCATTCCAAACACGAAACTAGATGGATAAGAGTTGACACTAGTTGCTTCTCTCTCGAGATATGAGTGCAATCTTTCTGGGTTTTGTGCCACTTTCTTTTTCGTTTTCTATGAAGAGCTCACATGGCCCCGACAATCGGAAAGGACCCACGACATCTCAAGTTAAGAAGAGGCAGCTCCAGGGCTAGCTCGGACAGAAGGAGCTCTAGGATCCTGGGTGTCCCTTAATTTCTTCGAGTCTCAGTCTCCTCATCAGGAAGAGGGCTTTACAAAGTCTGTTTGCTTAGTTGCCCAAGCCTCTGTGGGACCCAAAGGAGATGCCTGATTTGAAAACCATGTTGGAATTTGTAAGACCCATATTTAAATTGAAAAGAGGCCCGGAAAGCTTGGGTAGGAGCCAAGAAGAAAAACATGTTAGGAAACTGCTTGCAGAGTGTGAAAATTTTCGCTTAGTTTTGGACCATCTTGGCAAGCTGATTGCATCGTGCCAACCACGAGTTTCTCTATTCAAATTTCTCTACATTTATGAATGAGACTGTTATTTAAGAGGGCTGAATTTTTATTAAAGATAGAGGTTCTGAATCAGAATTAGGACTACCAATTCATTTCTTATTGCACACAAAGGCAACTTATCTAAAACTTCAGGAAAGGTTAGAAATGATTCGGCGGTTAAAGAGCAGACGGGAATCTAAGGGAGGTTTAACAGATAAAAAGTCTTGCAAATGGCAGATACTCACCTTGACAGTCTCATACCAACAGGGCTGCTTGACCTGGTAATAGACCACTGATTTGTATTCTGAAATGCCTTCATAGCCAGCACCCGGATGAATGGCTTTCTTTGGATGGAAAGGAAAAATTAGGAGAGGATGCTATGGTCTAGGAAAGAGCTTCCCACACACCATGCAGGAGCCCCCATGCCCAGCATATGTCCCTAACTGGCATCTGGGGGCTGATAAACAGAGCCAGACTGAATTTCTCCTACTCCATTGAAGGTCTAAGCATATAAACCTGGAAGCAGCTCAGGACCAAACACTGTGTGACTCTTCCTCCGTCCTGAGATTTCTGTTCTCTCTTCCATCCTGAGGCACACATTCTCCTCTCTCTCTCCTCTCTCGGGGAACAGAGGCCTGGTGACAGGGACTAGGATGCAGGTCTCACGTGTGGACGCTCTGCCATCTGAGAATGGTCTCTCTCTGGGGTCTGCATTCTGCTTTAGGGACTTGGGGTAATGGTTCAGCATGATGGCTCAAATTCAGGGCTGTGTCTCTTCCTAGTAATGAACTACCTTGTTCTGGAGAACCTGGCCTCAGTAGGCACTTCCACTCTGGTCAGCAAAGCTATGAGATGACCAACAAGGGAAGGTGTGTACTTGGAATGAACTCATGCGGCACAAGGGCTCAATCAATAATAGGAACATAAAAAAAACCCCTCCCCATGGCCCAACGCGTTCTGCCTGTCCCTCTGACACAGAGTGACTTGGCTTGGTGAACCACTTGGACATGGGTTTCCTTCCTAAAACCCTCAGTGGCTGGAGCTATTTCTTCGCATAGGAGAAAAATCAAATTAAGAGTCTAAGCAGGTTCACTAGTAAAACTGGTCAACGATCATCAGATTTTATTTCTTTCCCTTAGGAAAAATGCAATCCACCCTGATGTGGAGAATAACTACAATGAGGCGGGGAAGTCCACCGCCACTGTACAGCGCTGGGTGTGAAGCGGCAGGACTCCGTGACACCTACCTCCAACAGGTTGCCCTCCTCATCAAACACAGACATGGTCACCTCCACGTTCTTGGGCGTCTTCTTTTTCCCTTTGTCAAACTCCCCGTGGATCAGGGTGACATAGATGTCATTCCGAACATCTCCTGCAACGGGACAACCCACCCTGTGAGTGCTGCTGAGGGAAGTCATTTCAAAGGTTCGGGGGATGGAATAAGACATAAAAGAGAAAGAAAAAGTGAAATGCTCCGATTACAACAAACTGCTCTCAGCAGAAGACTTCCACACGTGTTTCTCAGCTTACTGCTCTAGATACCAACAGTGATTCCTCACTCCACTTGGTGATAACTGTTGACTAACAACGAGCACATGTATATTTTGTTAGGGTACAGTGACAAGATGGTTTTTTCACATCGTTATTTGGAGACTGTGATATTTTAACAAATTTAAAATTAATTAATTAATACATGTGTGGCTCCCACAGACACCTGGAATACATGAAAGGCATTTCAAATTCCTGGATGAGAGGACTCAGGATTTTAAAAATATGACTCCAAAATTTGCATGACATCAAACTGCCCCCAATGTAAAAACAACAACAACAACAACAATAACAACAACAACAAAACTAAAACCTGATAGCAGGACAAGAAAAATTGGGCTGCATATTTGGAACAGGTGTCATTTTTATCAGTTTTCCCTTTTGGGGTTAAAAAGATGATACTGCCCACAGTGGCTGGGAGGGAAGAAAAGGGGACTGCTAGAACATTCCAACCTGACATCTTAATAGACATACTCTGCCAACAAAGAACCTGACAGTGTGTGCCAAGAGCCTTAATTGACACAGCAACTCCATTGGTCATATGTCAAACACGGTCAGGAGCTGAACATCATTTCCGCTAACAGTGAAGCACATGCATAACAGTGGTCCCACGAGATCACGTTGTCTAGTGACGTCACAGTCTTTTAGGTGGTGTAGATGCACTTTATGATGTCCACACAAAGTGAAATTACCCAATGATGCATCTCAGGTCTCCCCAAGGTAAAATAACGCATGGTTATGTTAAAAATGTGGGCAATGACCTTGTCTGGACGCTGTGGGGATCTTTCCTTCAAGCCGATATCATGGGCTGAGAGAGGAGTTGGTGGAAAGGGCAGAGGTGGGAGAGGTACAGGGTGAGACGAGGCTTCAGAGACTGATAAAAGTCAAATCCCTTCCCCGCACAGGCCGGCCGGACAAATTAAGAATCTGTATCTTTATCCTGCACACAAATGGAAGTCTATCAATGCTATCAGCAAGGAGGAGTGAGAGGAAGTGGGGTGAGCTCAGGTGAACCTCGTCCATGCCACAGGTTGGGGAGGGGGAGAGTCAGCAGGAAGAGCCGCTCTGGGAAGTTTCACATCTGTCTAGGGCAGAAACCCCAGCGCCAGCTTGGTGGAGGTGACGGAGATGAACGAAGGAATGGATTAGAGGTCTTTCAAGAAAAAATGGCAGGTCTTTCTCACTAACTCTGTGAGTTGCAAAGGGGGAATTTCAGCTTTTCAACCGTGCGGCTGCATGGATGAGACCCCATCCTCCAGAAAAACGCAGCAAAGGAGCACCAGCCCTGGACTGCCGGAACGCAAGGTACCAGTGCAGATGCTGAGGACGAATGTCTATGCTCCCGTCACCACAGAAAAGGGCAGAGCCAGGACACAGTAGGGGCTTAAGGAAATGGAGCAGAGCAAGGAGCCAGCGCTGGGGACATGCCAAGGAGCCCAGTTAGCCTCCTGCAGGGGGAGCCCTGGGCCGTGTCCACTCCTGTCTGAAGTCTAGCTAGGGAAGCATCTGCCAGGGTCTGTGCAGAACAGAGGGAGAGAGCTTTGAGTTCCAGTAAGAGCATGTTCTTGATCTTGCCTACGGTGTAGCTTTCCAGGGTGCTGGAGCTCTGTACCGCCACCATCCCGGGGCCACTGAGTCTTGTGGACCCCGATGGCCTCACGTGTCCTGTTGGAGGAAGTTGTCACAGGGAAGAGGACATGGATGGTCGAGTGCAGAGCTTACCGGGAAGGATTATCTCAGGAAAGCCCATTTTTCTGGCTATTGCTGTGGATCTGTCCACCAAGTGTGAAAAATTCTTCTGAACCTGCGAAAGGTCACCTGGCAATAGCTTCAAGGACACCCAAAGTCCTTTAAGAAAAGAAAAGATAAACTTTCAGTTTTCTGGATGATCTATATAACACACACACACACACACACACACACACACACACACACAGAAATGTTGAGAAAAACAAGAGTTGCATAATAATAACAACAGAGACCTTATTGTAAAGATGCAAATTATCCCCTACTTAATTTACAATTTTAATGACACTCCCATCAAAATCACAATAGGATTTCTTTGAGAATTGGATAGTGATAGGAACAGATCCTTACATGGGTGGGAGAAAAGAAATAAAGACAGTCCAAGCTGATACCAAAATATGTTGTAAAGCTATAATACTATATGAAGCCATCAGTATGTATTGCTGGAAACAGATTAAGTACTGTAGTAAAAGGCAGTTTAATGCATGACAAAAGGCCTCTCCACTCTCCAGATAAAGGGGGGGGGGGACACACATGGACAGACACACACCAATTCCATAAATATGCTGGGATCAATTTCTTGCTACTTATAGCAGAATCAATTTAACTTCTTGCATCCTACATTCATACAAAACAAGTTCCTTAGATGACAAGGAAGCAAATAGGAAAAAAGTCAAGAAATTAAAAGAGTAAATGTGTAGTTACGCCATCTCTGAGAATGAACTCTGTTAAAAAAGAGACACAAATTACAAAAGCAAAAAGAGTTATCCACATACAAACTAAAAGCTTTCATAAGCATAAAACTCTAAAAAATATACTACAAAATGATAAGATATTTGAATTCATCATCATTATAAGAAATTAAAGATCCTCACAAGTGCTGGGCGTGGTGGCACACACCTGTAATTCCAGTGACTCAGGAGGTTGAGGCAGGAGGATTGCAAGTTCAAAGCCAGCCTCAACAATTTAGCAAGGCCTAAGCAACTTAGTGACACCCTGCTTCAAAATAAAAAATAAAGAGGGCTGGGGATGTGGCTCAGTGGTTAAGTGTCTTTGGGTTCAATCCCCTTCGCAGGAAAAAAAAAAAAAAAAAAGTCCTCTACACAAGTAAACAGGAAATGAACAGACAATTCAGAGAGAAGAATGAGAAGTTTACAAATATTTAGCAAACTAGAAGTTGCAAAAGTGTGTCTTAAATAAGACAAAGCTTATTACTTTCATTATATAAGGATCTCATAAAACTGAGAGGGAAACTTCCGAAAACTCATGAATATGGATGAAGGGTAGAGATTCGCCCTCAAGCGCCAACTAAAGAGTAAGGTAGCTGGGAGCAGTGGCCAGGCGGGTGATTCCAGCTACTCAGGGGGCTGAGACAGGTAACCCAGAGAGACCCCCCTCAAAAGCAAATAAATAAATAAGTAAACAGGCCACATAACAAGGGGAGGCTACTTTTCACCTTTCAAGTAGGTTCCGATTTTTAGGTCTCAATTTTTGGGACAGTGCAGCCAAGTGCAAGGCAGGGGTCCCCCTCCAGCCTGGGGAGCAGGACCCCTGGGGGAAACCTCTGGCTGGCCATCTGGCCACATTATGTCTCTGGTTAAGTGTGTCTCCACCAATGGACCCTAAATCCTACTTTGGGGAATTTTCTTGGGGAGGCAGTCCTAAATATACAAAAAGCTTCAGTCTAAAGCTCATCATAGCAGAAGAATTTAAATTTACTATGGTAAATTAGAAAGCACTTAGGTGTTTACCTAGGGGATTTAATTTCCTTAAATTTGTTAAATCAAAACGACAGGAGGCCATCCTTCTGGGCGGAGCTCCAACAGGGCCCCAACACACCATGCTAAAAACCAAATGGCATCACCCATGTTAAAGTACACATCCTCAAAATGAAACTCATGTACTCTCTGACCATCCGGGAAATCAGGAGTGGAGATAACCGTGAATCTCCCCAACAGGCCAGTTTCAGACAGCATGATAATGAAGCTCCCAGTGTTTTAATCTTTACACAAAGAGTAACCAGAAGTAACCTGAGGAGAGCAAGTCATTTATTGTCCTATCTCCACTTGACAAGGAAGTAAGTTTGAAATGACCAATTGCTCTTTGTTTTTGTGTTTTCTTAAGCCTTTCTCTGTCTGTAATGCCAATCTCTCCTGTTCAAACCACCAGAACACTTATGGAATGAAGTGTTGCACAATTCCCCAAGAGAAAATGAAACCAATTAAGATCTTTAAGTTTGCTGCAACTTTTTTTTTTTTAAGCACTGGAATATTATGCAGCTGCAAACATATCTGTGCAGAACCTGAAAACATTTGAAAAGTGCTTGTTCTATTCTTCATCAGCAAAAAAGGAAATGGTACTTCTAGTTTTCAAAGAAAAAAGGAAATCATATATACACAGCAATCTATTTAATTTAAGATGCTTAGATTAAGCGCTCCAAAATATCATATACATTTAGCTATTTGTTTTCAGATTTCTTATTTATAGTTTACCTGTCTTTCCCACTCAGGATATATTGTGAATATAAGAAACTAAACATATCTGCTTCTATTTCTGAAGACAATTATAGGGTGATTAAAAAAAAAGACTCAATCTTTACTATTACCCAATTAGGGTCACCATCTTGGAATCTTAACTTTAAAATTTCAGGTATTTTTTCCTTATATGAGTTTAAAAATGAGTTTCCATAAGCAGAACTTCTCTAACTTATTAAAGTTCTGTCAACAGAATAAGACATGGAGGTACTAAAAGTACCTAAGGAAGCTTCATGAGATATTTTATGGTTATATGTAAAATTATACATTATTATATTATGTTACATTAATGCATATTGATTTGTACTTCTCCTTTCAGTTTTAGAAGATGGAATGGAATAAACTTATCCAGGGGTAGAACCTAGTTATTTCTGATTCTCTTTTTCTTGGTGCACTCACAGAGCATCAACACTGGGAATGTGGGGTGGAAGAAAAGTCTCATGGGATAAAAATGTGTTTCACAGGATTTCCAAATTCAGCTGTGATCTCACACTGGTGTGCTCTCCACGCTCTGGGTATTAAATGCCTGAGGTGGGTGGTCCCCAGCAGGAGCTGTTCTGTATCAGAGATAGTGAAAGGGCAGGAGTCCAAGGCCCAGCTCTGAAAGCCTCTCCCACCCTGGCCAAAGTCCCCACCCACTCAGCCCAGAACAGGGTGCTGTACCTTGTCCTTTGTGATTCACTTCCTTTGCTGCTATCACTTTATTCAGGACTGAAGTGAGTGGCTCATTCTCTCCAGTCACATGCGATGTCATCAAGGGTGACATTATGAGCTGCCTCTGCCGAATATAGGTCTCCATGGCAATTCTGGGAAAGACAGACGTGGTGAGGAGGAAAAGGGGAAGAACAGAGGGTCCCCTAGCACAACCTCAGATCACGAGATCATGGTGGGTCTCAGGGAAACATACACCCCAAACCCAACCAGAGGACTCCAGGTTAAATACAAACCACAGGAAGCCACTCTTGTGGAGTAAGCTCCTGTAGGACCCCAGATCCGGCTGGAAATCAAAACTGCATCACTCATGGTGAAGTTCCCAGCTGAAAGTTCATGGAGTTGAAACTAAGCTGCACGTTTGACCTTCCAGAAATCTGGAGGGGCCTGGCGTGGGGTGGGGGTGGGGTGAAGGAGAGAGAGAAAGAGAAAACAGCTAAATTTCCCAAACAGGCCCGTTTCATTCGGCACCATGAAGCACTCTCTGCCTTAATCTTTTCCACCATAAAGGTCCTAAGGTACCTTTCGAGATACTACTAAAGTAACAATGTTAAACTAGTCAATCGTTGTTTTTCCTACTGTCCTGTCCTGCTGCCCCTGACTTTGAAAGGGAAGTAACTTTGAAATGACCAATCCTCTTGTTGTTTTTGTTTCTGCTTTGTTCAGCCCTTTTCTGTCTATATAATCAACTCCTGGGCTCAGCTCATCCGGAAAATTATTCCGTTTTGTGGAATGAGGTGCTGCCCAATCCCAGAACAGAAAATAAAGCCGGTTAAGATAATTAAAATAAGGTTGGGGACACAGCTCAGTGGTAAAGCACTTGCCTAGCATGCATGAGGCCCTGGGCTCAATCCTTAGTGCTAAAATGAAATAAAATAGATATTAAAAGAAGTTATTATACTTCTGTCCTTGACATTTTTTTTTAAGAAAAATAATGTTTATTTGTCTTAAACATTAAATTCTTCTTGGAAATGACATGAGGCAAACCCAAGAAAAAAACAAAAATGTTGTAAAGTAAGATCAGAGGCAATGCTCAGAGGCCTTCCTGAGGTGGCTGCCAGGATGGAACTGCAGATCTCACACTGGTGAGAGGGGCAGGAGACCTGGCTTCTGTCCCGTTTCTACCTGACAGCGTGCTCGGCTTCCTCCTCTGTGGGGAAAGGGGCTTGGTTCGGGTGCCTTCTGAGGCCCCGCCTAACCCCAGTACCCCGTGTACAGGAGAGGTCCCTGTGTATGGCACCTGGAAGGTGTGCTTGATTCCCACACGATGACAAACCACACTAAGGACCGACTGCAACGGGAGGGGCACTGCAAACAAACCCCATCGCATGATCTCATCAGGCTGAGGCTCCTAGAGGGAGGTCAAAGGACCCAAAGGCCCATTCTCTGGAAGGCGCTATCAGTGCCTGCTTATCAGCCTGGCACTGCTCAACAGCCTCTCCTCTCCTCTGCCTCCCAGGCCAGCTGTCCTTGCAGAGAGCCCGGTACCCTGCTAATAAAGCAAACATGTGACTGGAACCTGGGACTGCCAGAATCCAAGCTGTTTTCTTCAAATGACTCTCCCTAGAGCTACCAGAACTTTCTAGGCTCAAACACCACAGCAGGTTACAAAAGCTCTTGCCATAAATCACAGGTGTGAAATGCCAGAGGCCACAACTGCAAATGCGAACACTTCACAGTGACTGTGAGCAGTCATCAAATTAGGCTGGTTCCTTGGGGACTCAGAACAGGCAATGGGGACAACCTCAGGGCTCACCACTGCTACATGGCCGCTGGCTCAGAACCCAGCAGGGAGGCACGTGACCAAAGGAGGAACCCACAGCAGAAATGAACATAAATATTCAGACATCTTCATACCCATGAATGCTGCTCCTAACACGAAGATTCATATTTATAACAATAGTAAATATATACACAATGCACACGTAATATAATATAAGTATACAACAGGGGCAGCATTCATGGACAGCAAAGACATACTCATACGCCTAAAGTACCCGAAACATTTTATATATATTTATATTCATCCAAGCCATTTGGTTAATATATTAAATATATTCATAAGTATAACAAAGGAATACATTAACACTGTATTAAACAATATAATTATTTAACATACTTATTTAAATGTATTTATATATAATACATACATATTTATGTTTGAGTGTCATGTACCACATTATGACATTTTGGTTCATGAGAGACTGCATATGTGACAGCAGCCCATAAGAATATATCAGCTGGCGACGATGGGTCATCTGAGTTTGTGTGAGCATGTTCTCTAGTGTGGGTGTAATGATGAAACTGCCCAATGGCGCGCACCTCAGAACACACCCTTTCCAAGAGGCAAGCAACGCATGCCTCTGCGTGTGTTTCAGGAAGAGCACTCACGGATGTGGAAATTCTAACTAATATCAGCACTATCTTACATAAAATCTGCACCTCAGCCTATCCATGGAAGGTCTGTGTCCCTGCAGGGTACCAGGTTAGTGGGTATTTTAAAAATAATTAACAGCAGCCTCTGGATGAAAGAGGAGAATACTGTTTACTGGGGGCAATCTGCATCAAGACATTTAGTACAGCCCCAAAGAACTGAACTTGAAATGGAAAGATTAGGATCTTTATATTTTAAATAATAAACTCACATTTAACATATATTTATTGTGAAAAAACTAGGAAGCAAACAAAAAGGGTGAAATCATAAATAGTTAAACCAGGTAAATAACCATTATTAATTATGAAAGATGTTCTTTGCAATATCTAAATTTTAAGGCTTTTAACAATTTACATTTAAAAAGTCCAGCACAGTGGCGCACGCCTGTAATCTCAGCAGCTTGGGCAGCTGAGGCAGGAGGATGGAGAGTTCAAAACCAGACTCAGAAATTTAGGAAGGCACTAAGCAACTCAATGAGACCCTGTCTCTAAATCAAATACAAAATAGGGCTGGGGATGTGGCTCTGTGCTGAGTGCCATTGAGTTCAATCCCCGGTACGCCCCCCCCCCCCCCAAAATAAAGGAAAAACAACAATTTACAAGCCTGTGAGCAATATGTGTTTCCTTGTGCCCAACCAAATACTGGGTTCTTAACACTGAATATTTTTTAAATATGTTCAAACCCAACACTGAACTTTGTTTCCTTTGCACTTCATGGATCCTCAGTGAATTTTCTTGAATTTGTCTGTTTCCTTTATATGTGCTTACTAACTTTTATTATTTTTTTAAAATTTTTAAGTCTTTTTAAAAAATTTTTATTTAGTTGTTGATGGACCTTCATCTTATTCATATGCGGTGCTGAGAATTGAACCCAGTGCCTCACGCATGCTAGGCATGTGCTCTACCACTGAGCCACAACGCCAGCCCTCTCTATATATTATGGATACTCTCTTATCTCTCTAATACATATTGTAAACATTGTCTTTTCTTGTGTATAAGTTGTTTCAATTTGCAGGCTGGATAAACCCATCAATTTTATTTTTTCAGACACACTTTGGGTGTGTGACTTAAAATGACCTTTCTATATCACTGTTACATAAGACTTTTTCCTATAGTATTGAAGGATTTAGTTCTTACAAATGATAGGTTTAATTATCTGTAATTTATATTGGAATAGGGTGTGTGACTGGGCTCTAATGTTTCTTAAGTGATTAGCTAATTTTCTCCAAAATAATGTTTCTTTAACATAATTTATCTTTCTCCCCTCATTGGCGATATGATATGTAAATCATGAGTTATTATCACAAATGTCCTTGAACTGCTTTCTGGAATTCTGTGGGGCAGATGCAAGTTACTGGCTATGGGAGGAGTCATTTCCAGAAACTTCCTCGGTTCCCCTAGGCCACCACCATCTACACAGGGTGGGGGTGGTGAGAGGAGCCTGACTGTCAGACCAGTCCCAATGCTCAGGCCACACTTGTCATTTCAGCAGCAGGACTCAGATGTGCTCACTAACAGCTCCCCAGGGTTCCGCCAGCTCCTTCGGCCCAGAGCAGGGGCCTTAATAAAGCTCTGGGGGAATCCTTTCCCGAGGTCCCAGGCTGGCTTCCCTGTGTACAGTAACACTCACCTATGGGCTCGTCAGCCTTCACTCTCTTACCTCCTAAACCCTTGCTACTCAAAGCGTGGTCCCTGGACCAGTGCCGTGGCCATCCCCTGGAAGCTTGTCAGATGCAGACCTCAGACCTCCTGGATCAAATTTTGCCTTGTAACAAGAGTCCCAGGGATTCGTATGCATGAGACAGTTTGAGAAGCTCCCTCTCTCCAATGTGACTCCACTGCTCCACATAACAGGGTGCGGACACGTGTTAGCATCTCTGACACTTGAATGGAACCTCTTCTGGCTTCCAGTACAGAAGTACACTTTACTCTTGATTTCATATTCCTTTGGTTATATGTAGGCAATCAGGAAATTTACTGTCAGTAAGACAGTAAATCAGTTCCATTTACTGTCTTAGAGTCTAATGTGAAGAACTCCCAATAAAGCCTTCTGTGGATCTCTCCTAGCTGACAACCTTCCAGCTGCAGCGGTCTCCCTCCCTAAATGACAAAAGGCTACCTGTCCCAGGCTCTGTGTTCACACCGCATTGGAATAGCTGATCCAGGCCTCAAGTCACCCGGGATATGCCAAAGTACTTACTGCTGAAACGGAATGAAGTGCTGCTTCTCCTCATCGTCCACTTTCCCGTGTATGATGTCAGTAATATCCATCACTAGGCAGGAGAGGAACTTAATTAGAGAAATAATCACTCCCTGCCTCACTAAGTCGCCATGGAAAGGGGCAGTATCAGCCATCACAGAACACGGGAAGAAAGATATCAACGGATGCTCCTTTTACTTCTGAGCCAGTGATACCTTCCCAGGGTGCCCAGCCCAGCAGAGAAGCAAGGCCTGAGGCTGCTCAGGAAGAGGTCTTGATTTTCTCAGATCCACCCTGTAGACCAGCCCTTCTAAAATCTCCACAACATGGATTACCTGAGGTGTGAATTTTTAGCAAGCCTGCATTCAAAGTCACAGGGAATACATATTTTTTTTGTCAGGACTGTCACAAAAATGAAAAGACCAGAGAGAAACTGAAGACTTGAAGGGGTCAAGAATATGTCTCTTTGACAGATTCTCATCCAGTTTCCTTCAGAAACCTGGGCAGGAGCATCACAACAGACCCAACAGTGACCTGTTCCTTCCCCAGAGAAGAGCCCTTAGCACTGTTCTGGGCTGGCTTCCAGGTATCTCGCTTCTACAGATATCAGCCCTACTTTGAGAATTGAGGATTCTAGCCAGGCATGAGGGCACACACCTGTAATCCCAGTCACTCACTCGGGAGGCTGAGGCAAAAGGATCACAAGTCCAGCTTCAGCAACTTAGTAAGACCCTATCTCAAAATAAAAATAAAAGGGCCGGGGAATGTACCTCAGTGGCACAAAATCCCTGGATTCAATCCCCAGTGCCAAAAAATAAAAAGTAAATTAAAAAAAAGAGAGAAATGAGGAAACTAAGGGCCAGAAAAGTTAGAAATTTTCCCTTGAGTTACTCAGTTTTAAGTAGCAAAGTCAAGCTGTGAACCCAACAGTGATGCAGGGCCAGCTGCCTCAAATATTAATAAGTATCAATAAGTGGGCTGATATGAAGCTGCTGATAGATAGGGCCCTTGGCAGAGGTGACAAACCTTGGTCAATAGTCAGGTTGGCCACAAACTCTGTGTTCACAATCTACTCCCCAGATAACCTGTTTGGAGATAAAAGGAAGTACTAGGGTCTGAGATAATTCTACGAAGAACTAAGGAGCAGGAAGAAAGGCTTTCTGTAGAGCAACTCAGACAACACAGTATGGAAGGCTTAGGAAACTTCAGCTAAGCCAGTGTAGGAAGCAAGGTTCACATTCAACCTGTTGACAACTCTTTTTTTTTTAGTTTTTTAGTTGTAGTTTAACACAATACCTTAATTTTATTTATTTATTTTTATGTGGTGCTGAGGCTTGAACCCAGAGCCTCACACATGCTAGGCAAATGCTCTACCACTCAGCTACAACCCCAGCCCAACAACTCTTAATGAAACTTTGTAAAAATTGTACCAAAAAAAAAAAAAAATTACTAGGGTGTGGGTATAGCTCAGTGGTAGAACACTAGCAAATACGAGGCCCTGGGTTCTCTTCCCAGCACCATAAAAAAGAAATTAAATCAATACATAGGCATGGGCAGGAAGGATTCCAATAGATGGATCTGATTCTGCTGTATGAGACACTGTGCTGGGCACAGAGCGGGAAACACAGGATGGGGCAGGGGTGGGTGGGTGGGATGAAGACCCAGCATCCCACAATAGAGTGCTGGCAGTCCCAGGTGCCAAAGGCTGTGTGAGTGACACTGACTGTGACATCATCCATCCTTCCTTCAGGCCAGCCGGTCTGTCTTCCACCTTTCCTCTTGTCTTTTTCAGTTTTTAAAATTGTGGTAAAATCGGGGATGGGGTGGTGGCTCAGTGATAGAGCACTTGCCTAACATGTTTGAGGCACTGGGTTCAATTCTCAGCACCCCATAAAGAAAGGAAGAAAATAAAGGTCCATCAACATCTAAATTTTTTTTTTTTTAAATTGTGGCAAAATACACATAAAATAAAATTTACTATCATAACCATTTTTACACATCCACGCAGTGGCGGTAACATTACCACCAGGCATCCAGAACTTCTCCATCTATTAAAATTGAAATCATAGCCATTCAACAGCTCCCTCCTCCCCCTCCCTTCTTTCTACTGTCCCTATGAATCCGATTCCTCTAGGCACCTCATGTAAATGGAATGGCAGAGTATTTTCCCTGTGTGTCTGGCTCATGTCCCCCGGCACACTGTTCTCAAGGTTCATGCCTGCTGTGTGTCTGGCTCATGTCCCCCGGCACACTGTTCTCAAGGTTCATGCCTGCTGCAGAATGGGTCGGATCCGCCTTCCTTCATGAGGCTGAGGGAGATTGCCTCGAATGCACATACCCCTGTTTCCCTTGCCCATCGATCCCTGCATGGACACTTGGGTTGCTCCACCTTTTGGAGACTGTGAACGGTGCTCCTACGAATGTGAGTGTACTGGGCGCTCTAGGGCTTTCAGTTCTCTGGCTGCTGTGTCCTGTGCCAGTTCCACCCCTAACTTTTTGCAGATCTGCCACACTGCAGCCCGCAGTCGCTGGACCATTTCACACGGGCCTCTGGGCCTTTCTTGTACCTGCTACTCCAAAAGGTCTCCGGAGTCCACAGGTGTGCCTCTTGCCCTCCTTCAGCTCCATGTGGCCCACCCGGACTATCTGGCACACCAGGCTGATGCGAGGCCGGATGAGGTCCGTGCTGCTGAGGTCCTGGCCGCAGACAAAGAACACAGAGCGAGGGGGTCAGGCTGGTCACTGCCACCTTCGAGAGAATTCTCTTTCCACTCCACAATGGAGACTGTGCAGAGCATATTTCTCAATGCCAAAATACCAGAATGACTCCTCCCTGCCCCATGATCATCTGAGAACAATGATGGCATCAGACAAAATGATTTTATATTTATAAAACAACACCTTTTTTCTTCCCCAGTTCCTACTTCAAATTTCTGAAACAGAGCCGGGTACGGTGGCACACACCTGCAAATCCAGAGGCTCAGGAGGCTGGGACAGGAGGATTGCAAGTTTAATGCCAGCCTCAGCATATGTCTCAAAATAAAAAGAAAAAAGGGCTGAGGATGTAGCTTAGTGGTCAAGCACTTGCCTAGCATGCGTGAGGCCCTGGACTCAATCCTTAGTACCACAAAAGTAAATAAATGAAAGAAAGGAAAAAAACTTCTAAACGAGATAATAGTCAATTTAAAAATCCCTAGTTTAGTGAATCAAGCAGGGTATTTAGAAATGAGGACACTTGTTGCTATGGGTATATATCCTTTTAGGGCCTGTCTCTGTACAGGATACATTTCAGTGTTAAATGAAATAAAAACTCTTACGACATTGACGTTTATTGAGTATCCACACAAGTTTGTGACATTTCATCCTGTCTTCAAAACAGTCCTGGCAGACAAGTTCCGCACAGGCCCCGAGGTGTGGCTGGGGTGGGGTGGGGGGCTCTGCTCCATGTGGTGAGGCTCTCCCATTCACATTCACAAGGACAGGCAAGTACCCAGAGTGTGCTCACAGACCTTATTCACTTCACATCAGAAATAATTTAACTACACCTCAAAGTCTTTCTATGAAACAGCAGCACAAATTCTCTTTACTAAACCAAGAACTAGTTTTCCAAATCCATCCCCTGCAACCCAGTTATCTTGGGTGACTAAGACAGGAGTCTACACCACTAACATCCGTCCTGAATTCCTACTCCAGGATCTGTGAGCTCTATTAACTAAGAGTCCAGACTCCAGGTGACCGGTTACATAAACCATGGCACATATATATGTACATTATTAAATATGCAATAAACGAAGTTTTCGTAAACCAACAGCAGGAGATGATTTCCACCCTCTCTTTAATTGAAAAGTCAGGACATGAAATGTACACACTAGGTGATCCTAACTACAGGTGTGTCAGGGGACGGGGGTAAAGGAGGGTGGACTACAGCTCTTCTACGATGGCACCAAAGATTCAATAATTCTTTTTCAGACTTAAAAAAACAAATGTGCATCTAGGCTGATAAAGGCCTTTTGATTTTAGGGAAAAACTCCCACATTTCTCTGAACCAAGGAAATACTAGGGAGGTTTGGGGAAGAGTTCCCGGATCTTTGCTGCCTGCTTTGCTGGGTGGTGAAGATCCAGAGGGGTCGGCCAGGGATGGCAACCAGCCCCTGCCTGTGCAGAGAGAAGACTTAACAGGAAGCACAACAGTGGCCTGCACAGGGACCACAGATCCTTCCTGTCCTTCCTTTGGTGCTGTAACTGGGGCTCTCTTGTCCTAGGAGCAGTGAGAGAATGAGGAGATAAAATGTGGGTTTGGTGGAGGAGGACTGAAGGGAGCACCTGACAGTCCCTGCCCACTGAGGTCTCTCAGAGCACTCGACGGTGGCCGCGCAAGGACAGCATACTTTAAACAGCATACTTTAAACACCGAGGTCATAAAACAGCAAAAGAAGCCCAGAAAGTTCCTAACTTAAGAGAAAGCGAGTCCCCATGTCCCCAAATGTAGCCCATCGCTTTTCTTTGCCCTGAGCTACATCCAGCAGCACTTTGAAGGGGAAGGAAATGCCCTTTCAATTATAGGCACACGGAAAAGGTCTCCATCCTGCTTCTGCGGGAATGTGACACTGTGAGAGGTCTGGCAGCTCCCACCCCACGGCCCTGCTGTCTGCACAGCTCTCAGGCTCGGCCACTTCAGGTTCTTCCTCAAGTGTCTCCTCACGGTGGCCTGCCCTGACCAACCTACCGATTTATTTTTGGGTGCTGGAGACCAAACCCAAGGCCTGGAGCACGCCGAGCACCTGCTCTACCACTGAGCCATGCCCAGCCCCTTGAAACACAGCCTCTCCCAGCAAGATGACCCCAACCCCTGGAGGCATGCAGCACTTATAACATTCTATATAATTTGGTCACTTAAGTAATGATTGCTTCTTATCTGCCTTCCCCTTAGGACGATGCTGCTTGAGAACAAGGATTTTTGCTCCCTGATTTGTTCATTGCCATCTGCCCCCCACACAATTTGTTCAGGGATGTACCTCAGGGTAAAAATCCGTGCCTGACATCTACTCGGTGCTCAATAAGTAGTTGCTGAATAAACAACTAAGTTATTTCTGTTAGGAGGATTAGGGTGACTTTTCTTTTTATCTGTTGTGTTTTCCATATCTCTACCCTGTGTATCCACTAATACCATAATAACAAAGAAGAGGATTTTAAGCAGAAGGCGAACTTACAGTAAACACTGCTTGAAGGTTATTGAGCTTCTCAATTTCCTTGGGCATCCCATTACTGCCCCAACGGATTAAATAGTTTTCACTGGCCAAAAAAAAAAAAAAAAAAAAGAAAATTATTCTTAATGAGAAGGCACCTGGGGAATGAAGGATGTTGTTAGTGCTGGTTTCAAGGTAAAAGGAAGGAGCAGAGACACTCAGTGTAATTCAACAGGCAGGCGTGACAGAGGCCAGGAGGGGTATGGGTCTCCCCGCTGCACCTCACAGGGCACACTCATGCAGACGGTGGACGGCACAGGCAGACTTTATGGGACTCTACTTCCTGGGGCCTTCTTTCCATTTCCCATTCTTTGCAAAGAACTTTCTGCCTTGCTGAGTCAAGAATTTAGTTTTTTTTACAGTCATCCTGCCCCTTGTCATCCATATCACCACAAGCAAAGACTGTTTTTTTTTAAGTCAACATTTCATCAGTCTCTACTTTGAACTGCCTTCTTGAAAATAAGCCTGCACTTCCTTAGGAGCCCAGGAGAGCGCCACTCCAGGGTGAAGAGGCCCGGCGTCATTCCCCAAGGCCTGGGTGGAAAACATCCTCAGAGACTTCGTTGTGCAGAGCGGCTCTGGGTTCACGCGGAGGCTGAGCTGAAAGGACGGAGTTGCCCCAGATCCCCTGCCCCAGGCACACACGGCCTCCCCACTCCACGTCCCCCACCTGAGTGATCTGTTACAGCTGACCAACCTGCACCAACGCAGCACTACCCCCCCACAGGACACAGGGGTCATCCGCATTCACCCTTGGTCTTGGGCATTCTAAGGGTTTGAACAAAAGTACGATGACATGCGTCCACCACGACTGGATCACACAGGCTGGTTTCAGGGCCCTAACAACCCTCTGTTCATCCCTCTCTTGCTCCTCCGCTGTGGTCTCCTGGACCCTTTGTTCTCACCTCTGTGTCCTGACTGGCCCCTGCATCAAGTGGCCCCTGCATCCTGTGGAGTGCACGGGCTGAGGTCGCCCTGTTTAAGCAGCAATAGCAAAAAGCCTCCGAGACCAACGGACTTTCCTTCCCACTGCCTGGAAATCCTCTCCCTTTTTTTTCCTGCCTCCCCTTCTGAAAACGGGCATTTTGCAATGTCAATGGTAGGGGATCTGGGTCTTTGCTACCTGATGAAAGTGGACTGGTCTGGGTCGTAGAGGGCCATGAACAGCTCTGCGTCCTCCCCGATGTTGCAGACGAAGTTCTTGAAGTTCACATACAGGCCGTAAGTGTGGACGGTGCTGAAGACCACCTGGCCCCGCACGTCCAGGTTCTGCAGAATGGACTGGAAAAGACAGGGAAATGCCTTGGTTTCAGCTAATGGGAAACGCTGGCAAAGATATCATCCTGCACGACAGGATCAAACAGAGCCACACCCTGCGGGAGCGGTCACTCAGAAGAAAGTGGACGGAAGCGGACCAGTGATCCAACCCACAGAAGAGCAAGGAATAAACATCACTGGACGATCAAGTGGTCCCAAGCAGGGCCTTGGAGGCAAGCAATTTAATAAACTCTGCCTGCAGGCGATGATTCCTGGTTTTAGTGGATTCAGGAAGTTCTTACCTCTTAATCAAGACTGCTGGATAAAGCTCAAAAACAGGGGGAAAAAAACCCTGATCTGTTAACCCTCTTTATGGAAACCACTCTCATTTTGAAACAAAAAAATGGAGCCTACCTTCTAGGGACTAAGACCTCTGAAACTGTGAGCCCTCAAATAAAGCTTTTCTCCTCTACACTTGTGCTGCTCAGATCCTTTAGTCACAGCAGCCAGAACGCTGACAAGAGAGAGGCTTCACCCTGGGTGTGGATGCCACTGGATGCCGAAACACAGTTAACTATCATCATGACGCGGTAAAGAAATAAAAGGTATAAACTAAAGAAAATCAAGACAAATCTGTACTCATTAAAACAGAAAAACTGGAAAATACACCAAAATGCCAAAGAGATTAGATTAGGGTAGTAACGATATGGGTGACTCTCTTTCTCATCTGTTTTTCTACAGCTTTGGTAATTTTTCTTTAATGTTCAGTTATTACTTTCAAAATCTTCCACTTCATTTTTCAATGTTATTTTTTTCCTTCAAAAACAGGAATGTATGCACCAAACACAGAAAGGTTACACAATAAAGTCTCCCTGCAACCTCATTATCCAGAGGCATCCTTTCACGATCAGTTTCTTGTCTATCTTTTCAGGGTCGCTCTCTGCACATATAAACGTGTCTTTCCCCCCCGCGCCCCCATATATTCTTTTTTGAAACAGAAATGACAGCATGTTGTATACACCATCCTGCACCTTGCTTTTTCCACTTAGAATACACACAGCTCTGCAGTCTTTCCTTAACAGAGCATATAGAGTGGGCCGTTCTTTCTGCCGTTTCTCCTTTAATAATGAGAAGGCAAATGACTGCCTAACGTGTCTACTTCTGCTCTCAATGACTTCCTTCCTCTCGTTCAACAACCAAAGCCAAAAGGGAATCCTGGCGGCCAAAATCTTCACACTGGAGGAAACGGGTACCTTTTCTTCTTGGATCTTTTCCTCAATCCTTTTTGAGGCCACTTCATGGGCCCTGAAGAGGGCAATGGTGCTGGTTTCATCTGGATCCAAGATGTTCCCGTTGTCATCTCGCACCACCAGATCTAACCCAAGCATTCTGGAGAGAAGAGAGCAGCCAGGCAGTTACTCTCCCGCCAGGGCAAACTGTCGGTGGAAGAGCACCTCATAAA
This sequence comes from Callospermophilus lateralis, assembly GCF_048772815.1. Classification (NCBI taxonomy): domain Eukaryota; kingdom Metazoa; phylum Chordata; class Mammalia; order Rodentia; family Sciuridae; genus Callospermophilus; species Callospermophilus lateralis. The sequence goes on from NC_135308.1 coordinate 11,345,265, forward strand.
AGAACCCAGAGGACTCTCAGTCCTCTCCCCAGAGCCTCTCTGCCCTGGCCTTCTGTGATTTGGCACAGCGACTAGGAAAGACCAAGGCACAATTCTCTGAGGGCTTGCCCTGATTTCCTTACTGAATTCAAGACAGTTTCACAGGAGGTCCATCAAGAAAGCCCTGGTTGTCGGTCTCATAACCATCCAAAGAACACAGGCTCTGGAGTCATTTAGTCTAGGGTCTGAAGCATCGCTTTAATACTTGCTACCGCTGTGACCCCTGAATTTTGCAGAGCCTGGGTTGCTTCATCTATAAATGTTCCCAGCCCTTCCAAGTTCTCGGAGAAGTCCATGAGACGACGCATGTAAAGTACCTAATACAATCTCTCACACGGCACCCAATAAATGTCAGCTCTATCGCAGCAGCGGGCAGGGGAAGACCTGGCTGTATTAAGTTGCAGCTCTGGCTGCTGCATGGGAAGACCAGGGCCATAGAATCGCCCCTGCCAAGCCTTGGTGCCCAATAGGCACACAAAAGTAGAAATGATTTTGCTTATTCCAAGAAGCTGGAGTCTGGCAGTAACAGGATACTGCTATTGGAATGCCCGTGTGCGTGCCAGGCCCCAGAAACTCGGGAGCGGGGATGTCTGAACATCAAGAACACTCAGGATAACACTGAAGTGCCAAGTCTCTGGGAAGAAAGTGAACATGCCTGAATGCCCCCTCGCTGTTTCACAGCACCTCCATCCACTGATCTGATCTGGCAGGTTCCTTTCAACCACAGCCAGACCCATGGGCCACCCAGACTCATGAAGGAGGGCCTTGCTGGCTGCTCACACTGGGTCCCGGGTGCAACTGTCAGATCAGCTTCATTTCCCGAGCTGCCTTCAAGGGCTGGGATGGGAAAGCAGGCGGGTGCCACCCCTGCGGGGCACTGACATCCTGGGCCAGAGACTCAGGGGACTCCAGGCCAAAGCAGTGGGGCAAGAGCCTGAGACAGAGGCTGCACGTGTGCATGGAGAGACACCATTGTGGTGTGGACGTGAGGGGTCCCCTAAAGCTCATGTGAGAGACAGTGCAAGAAGGTTCAGAGGAGAAATGATAGGGTTGCAAGAGTCTTAACCCAATCAGTGAGTTAATCCCTGGAAGGGATTAACTGAGTGGTCACTGAAGGAGGTGGGCACTGGGGATGTGCCTTTGGGGTGTCTATTTTTATCTGTTGAGTGGAGTTTGTCGCTCAGCTCTCTGATCCTCATGTGAGCTGCTTCCCTGGGCCACACTCTTCTGCCACGATGTTCGGCCTCACCTTGAGCCCAAGGAATGGAGCCTGCTGTCTATGGATGGAGACCTCTGAAACTGTTGAGTCCTCAAATAAACTTTTCCTCCTCTACAGTTGTTCTGTTTGGGTCCTTTATCCACAGCAGTGAAAAAGCTAACGAAAACAGATGTCTTATCCCAGCTTGACTGGCTTTCTATAAAGTCCTCTGACACTAAATGACAGAGAGCAGCCAACTATGGGACTATGAGAGCAGGACCATGGGACAGGGAGTCAGGAGGGTTGGGTTCAAATGAATCTCTCCCATCTACTATCTGTGTGATTTTTTAAGAACCACTTATGCTCACAGGGTGTCTTTTCTTTTTTTTATTTTTTGGTACTGGGGATGGAACCCAGGGGTATCTTACCACTCAACCATATCCCCAGCCCTTTTTATTTTTTATTTTGAGACAGGGCATTGAAAAATTGCCACACCTGGCCTCAAACATGTGATCCTCCTGCTTCAGTCTCCCAAGTCACTGGGATTACAGGCATGCACCACCACACCTGGTTCATGGTCTGCTTCTTTACCCATAAAATGGGAATAATAGCCATGACTTCATAAGGGCTTAAGAATGTGATGGATACAAAGGAGGTGCTTCCTAAATATTGACTGGTTGTATATGCCATGTTGACTCTAGTTATTTCTGAATACAGCTGACAAATGGGTAGGGTAATAAGCTGTATTTCAGTGGCTTGGCAGGCTGAGACAGGAGGATCATGAGTTCAAAGCCAGCCTCAGGAAAAGCGAGGTGCTAAGCAACTCAGTGAGACTCTGTCTCTAAGTAAAATACACAATAGGGATGGGGATGTGGCTCAGTGGTTGAGGGCACCTGCATTCAACCCCCAGTATCCCCCCCAAAAAAAAGAGTCCTGAGGCTAGAGAAATTAATTAAAGGTATTGGAAAAAGAAAATCACTTATTCACAAGTTGAAGAAACTTGGAAAACAGAATGCAATTCCATACAAATCCCAACAAAAGCTAACTAGAGACCCACTGCCACCTTTTGGAAGGGGCTATCTGGGAGGCGTGAATGCCAGGCCTCTACCCACTTGGATAAACTGAACTTCTCATTTCCCAAAAGGCAGTGACAGCTGGGATCTACTCCCTGAACTAATCGGAAGATCAATTGAGTGACGGGCACTTCAGAGGTGACTGCAGACATAATCGCTGTCTGGAAACACCTCTTGCTGCTCTGGAAATCCAGTTTTCATACACTGTAACCAGAGTCCCAACCAGGGGAAGAAGGAAAGGAACAGAAGGAGTCTGACAGTGATCTAGCATCCACTGCTGGAGCAAGACGCAGACACGGTCACAGGCCTCTCTGAGGGCCAGCTCCAGTGCTTAGTCCCTTTCAGCTTCTGGGGCAGCAGAGCAGCCTCATCCCAAGCTCCGGGCTTTCTATTTAGGTGTCAGCGCCATGAAGGCAGGGCCAACAGTGTCTGGACTGCAAGGCGACCGTGAAAAATGTTCAATGAAATTAACTGTTTTCTAAGACACCAAGAGAGTAGAAAGCGTCATTCTCTGGTCACTCATAGATCAAAAGTTTGTTGTGAGGCTGGGGAGGCGGGGAGTGGGGGTGAGGAGAGGCACAGGGGGCAGTCAGATAGGAGGAAAAACACGTAGTGCCTTACAGCACTGCAGGGTGACCATGGCCGGCAGCAATGAACGGTACGTGTATTCCAAATAGCCACTAGAGAACTCTGAATGTCCCCCAAACAAAGAAATGATCACTGTTTAAGGTGGTGGACATGGATGGGTGTGGAGGTGCACACCTGTAATCCCAGAGGCTCTGGAGGCTGAGGCAGGAACATCACAGGTTCAAAGCTAGCCTCAGCAACTTAGCGAGACTCTAAACAACTCAGACAGATCCTGTCTCAAAGAATAAAAAAGGCTGGGGCCCAGTGATTAAGTGGCTCTGGGTTCAATTCCTGGTACCCGCCCCCCCCCAAAATAAAGAGTGGATGCGCCCATTATGCTGATCAAACCATCACAAAATTGTATACACGTGTTGAAATACCACACCGTTCCCCACACCTATGTACAATGATTGTGCCAACTGAAATTTAAAAAAAAATTTTTTAAAGATGTTCTCCGGGAACAGTGAGTATCCTCAACATGAAGGTGTGGTCATTTTCCAGGTTTCTAGTGAAGGGCACCCTCAGTTCACCTGTTCCCATGATCAATTTTGGCTGTGACCTTCTTCTTGAGCTCTGCCAGTTCGTCCTTGGGAAGTGTCCCAGACAGGATCTGGGAGCGCCACTCGATCAGGCTGTAGGTCATCTGCTGCAGCTGGCGGAAGAGCGTGACCTTGTTGTTCTAAGATGGGAAAAAGAGGTGGAGAAAAGATATTAGGAAAAGAAATGGTGGGCTGGAGAGAGAGCGTCTCTGATGGATTCCTTGGGAGGTGTTACTTAGCCAGCTCACTGTGCTACAGGGCACAGGGTGCACTGGGAGGGAATGGCGTTGCCCAGGGCTCCCTCTGTTCAGTGCAACTTGAAAAGTGGCAAAGTGCTAAGGGACGTGGTGGTCCATGCTTATAATCCCAGCCCTCGGGAGGCTGAGGTAGGAGCGTTGCAGGTTTGAGGCCAGCTTCAGCAGCTTAGTGAGAACCTGTCTCAATACATAAAAAGACCTGGGGATGCAGCCGAGTGGCAGAGCACCTGGTTCAGTTCTCAGTACTGGCAGAAAAAAGGAAGATGGATAAGCAATTTGTGGGATGGCTGGCTGGTCCTCAATTCCAAGTACATCAGAACCCACACACCCTAAAATTCCTATCATGTCTTTCCTGCTTAAAACCCTCCAGGGACTTCCCCCAGACACCTCCAAGCCCAGGGTGTGTCCTCTTGCATCTTGACTTTCGGGCATTTCCCATCAACCTCTGTGGGTTTCTCCCAGCGGCTCCGCCCCTCTCCTAGGGCATTTCCCCTGCTGCTCCTCCCACCCGGCCTTGGCCCCTGTTCACCCACCCTGGGCACCTCCACCAACTGGCCATGCTGACTTCAGCTGCCACCCAGAAGCTCTCCCTTAAAGCCCCAACTCATGTCTCCCGTTGTGGCCGGAGTTTACCAGCATCCCAGCACCCAGCACCCAGCACCCAGCACCCAATGGCCTGGCCTGGCCCTCGTGTGCTCTGTGGAGGATGAGCCCCTGCTGCAGGAGGAGCATGTCTGTTTTGTCCCTAGTGGCCGGCACTGAGAAGGCATTCTAAAACATGTCCTGGAGGACAGAATCATGAATGGAGAAATAAATGGGGTTTCAGGGTCAGGGATATTTGAAAATAAAATGATAAACATTACTTTTAAATCTTTATTTTCCAGGAAAACTCTTAGATTATTCAGATATTAAACTGCTATTAAGGGCTCTTCTAATATCTTACTATAACTGATCTAAGTGAAGTTACAACCAACTGATCACATCCTTAGTCCTTTGTTTTTTTTATATTTTTGAGGCAGGGCCTTGCTAAGTTGCTGAGGCGAACCTCAAACGTGATCTTCCTGCCTCAGCCTCCAGAGTCTCTACAATTTCAGGTGTGCAACACTGTACCTGGTTTCATTATACACACACACACACACACACACACACACACACATATATATATATATATATATTTTTTTTTTTTTAAATCAGCCAACAATGAGCATGTGCTATGTGCTGGAAACAAAGTTTTGCACCCAGGAGTCTAACATTCTAGAGAGGGAATGAGAGCAATAAATAAGTACACAGAAAATATTATACAAGACATTATGTTATATCCATACACACACATGACAACGTTAGAACTATGAAAGGTGTCAGAAAGAAAATAGAAAAGCCATTACAAATAAGAAAGAAGTAAGAACATAAATAGGGCAATATGATGTTGGTACATAGGGGAGACCACTTATATAGAGGGATGAGGAAAACCGTCTTGTGGACCACTTTGACATATGGCAGAACCTGTGTGATTCTGCTCAGCCCACGTACTCTAGGAAACCGCTGTCTTCTTACTCTCAGGTCAAAGTCGCCATAGGGAGATACGACCATGGACCTCTGGAGTCACAGAAAACCATAGATTTGCTGTGCCCCCAGCCCCCAGTGCCCGTGCGCACATACTGGGATGCTGCCGTGGCTCTGCGGCAATGACCTCTCTGCAACGTCCCTGGGACACGCCCTCCTGGGCAGAAAACACGCAGGGGCCGTCTGAACAAACAGTGAACGTGGAGGGAGAGCCCACAGCCTGCAAGGGGGCCATGAGGTCAGCAACCTTGTTCGGTTCAGAGTTCATGGGAACACTCAGGCGCGGGAGGAAGCACCGGTTATCTGCAACTGCCATCTGCTCTGTTAACTGTGGATCTGAAAACGAGAGGCGAAGCCCGTGGACAACTGGAAACTGCCCTGTTTTCGTGCTTTAAGCCTTTTTTTTTTTTTTTTTTGATTACACTTCCTCCTAAGTCAGTCCTTAGAGAAGCAGAAAAAGAGACAGGCACACATTCTGTTTTACGAGCAAAGGTAAAACCTGCACTTTTTTTTTTTTTTTTAATCCAATCCTATATAAAATCTTTCCGTTTCACTGGTTTCCCAACTGGAAAAAGGAGTGAGAAATTCAGTCTAGAAGATTTTCAAAACTGTTAGGCAGAAAGGGCATCTTTTTTTCTTCTTCTTTCCTACAATCCACTTGTCTACTTATTGTTATTATTTTTTTTAATGTTTCCTAGTTTTAATTAAGACGGGACTTGTGGCAGCGCGGGAAGGAAAGGACTCCAAAGCCGGCGAATCCCGGGGCGGCAGCACTTGGGGCCCACGTTCACCAGTTCTCAGCCCCGGTGACAGCAGACGCCGCTGATGGCAAGTGAATGACTGCCGGCCACATCCGCCCTGTTGCCAAGTCTTCCCCTGAGGAGGATGAAGACGCCGCTCTTTGATTCCTGGCCAAATCAGCTCTGAATAGACAAGCTGAGCGCCCGGGGAAGCAACCTCCCGACTCACTGCAAGGAAGTGGGCTTTGCTGCCACATTCCCGAGACTGTTCCAGCAAGAGGTTCCGTGTGATCGCTGGCCCCTGACACCTCCCTGGCGCGGGGGGCGCAGGAGGGCAGGCAAAGAGAAAGCCCAGCGTCCCCAGTAGCCTCAGCAGCTCTCTGCCACCTTCCTCCTCTTGCCTCTGCTGTGCTTTGTCCTCAGGAGCCTCGTGGCTTGGTTCCCGGGTGCAGTGTTTTGGGGAAGGGCTAGAACCACTAAAAGGAGGGGTCATGAGGCAATTAGGTCATCGACAGTGCCTTCCTGGGGGATCAATGCCGCACTCCTAGAAGGTTTTTATTTATTTATTTATTTATTTATTTATTTTCTCTCTATTTTTATACTGGGGACTTAACTCAGGGGCACCCTATCACCAAGCTGTATCCCCAGCCCTCTTTTATTCATTTATTTATTTAATTTTGAGACAGGGTCTTGCTAAAATTGCTGAGGCTGGCTTTGAACTTGCAATCTTCCTGCCTGGGCCTCCCATGTCGCTGGGAATACAGGCATATGCCACCATTCCTGGCTGTGAGTTGGCTCTTGACAGAGCAAGTTGTTACAAAAAGAGCAAGCCTGGCCCCTGAATCACTCTTCCTTCTCACCCTGTGTTCACGTCCTCTTGCATGCCCTCCTGTCCTGATGCAAGCCACGATTATGTAACACCATCAGGGGGACTCCCACCAGAGGCCAAGCAGATGCAGTTGACCAATCTTGGACTTTCTGTGAGCAAAATAAACCTCTTCTCTTTATAAAGGACCCAGCCTCAAGTATTATGTCATAGCAACAGAAAATGGACGAATTCACCCTCCTTCCTGCCCTGTTTTCTAAATCCTGTGCAGCCCACGCCTGCATACTGAGAAGGCCCAGAGTGCCTTCTCTGCTATGTAGCCTCCATTACTATAGTCTTTTCGGCAGTATCAGCCATTGTCATGTGAGATAATAATTTCTTTGACCCTTTTTGCAAAACTCCACACAATCCTAGGAGACAGTAGGACCTCAAAGACAAATTCTGATGACTCAAATTTTAAAATGGCACTGTGGTTTGAGTGAGGAATGGCTACACAAAATAAAGTCTTGGTTATCTTTCTCCTAGACAGTGGAGACATTCCTGCATTTGCTTAGCATTTCTTCTACTTTTCTGCTTGCAGATATCTGAGGTCTCACTTTTTATATTCCTAATCCAGTTGTTTATCTTTTTTAAAAAATTTCTGAAAATTAAATTCACAAGATTAAATAGCTTTGCCTTTTGTTGTCCATGAAGTGGCACAGAAATTCTGGGGCCATTCAGACAACGGCATTGATTCTCTGAGTGTCAGAAAACACGGATTCTTGTCTCCTTTTCTCCAAGAATGCAGACCACAGCCAAAAGCCTTTCCTCGGCTGCTCCAGCTCTCCATGTGCAACAGAAGCCATGTCAGCTCTGCTCATCAAACTTTCCTGTTCCACGTGGATTTTATGATTTGAAGTACAAAGTGCTTAAGGAAACAGATGGGGACTTGGCTTCTATCTCTGATTCTGTCATTAACTTGCTTTGTGACTTTGGGCAAATCATGCCCTCTGAGATAAGCTCATCTGTAAAACTCAAGGCACCATCCGGAGATCCATTCCCAAGGGCAGGGGCTTCAAGCCCGCTGGAGACGCTCGACTCCACTGATGTTCTCCAGCAACCACCTGGTTAACTGTGGGACCTCACTCCTCATGTGCTTGTGCATTTGGCACGTGTGACATCAAATTTCCCCCGTTCAGAGTTTTGCAATAATCTCCTGTCTTTCCACGTGGCCGTTAACTCCTGGGGCCGAGTCCTGGCATTCTGATCCTTCTTCATCCTTGAGCCGCACGGACCACCCAGACACACTTCCTGTCCGCCCAGGGCCTCAGCTCTCCATCCCTGATAGAGGATTGCTCGCCTAGCCAAAGTCTGATTTCCAAAGCAAAGATTCAAATTCTAGACCCTCTTTTGCCTCCCGAAATAAAGGAAATCCTGAACGCCAAGAAAAACCCAAACTGGAAAATACCCAAAGCCTTCTCCGTGCTTGTCCCTGTCACCTCCACGTCACACCTCATCCTTCTCATCAGAGCCATGTGGAAGTGGGGCTGACAAGCTGTGGGAATTTTCTGTCCTTGGGAAGAAGCGATCCGATGCTGGTTTCAGACCATGGGACTGGCTCAATGACCCTTCAGCCGGTCACCAAGACAGCCTTAATCTGCCAGGATAGGGAATGACAGGAGACACCTCAGCCACAGGCCCCTTCTTTGCTCCACAGCTTTCTAGAAGTGTGGTCAGACTCAGGGTTTTTAAATGGGGGGGAGCAGAGACCAATCCTCCCCATGAACTATGGGTTACCAGTTAAGCTCACTGGGTTCTACACCGTGGATGAACCACCGCCATCACCAGGTTCTGTGGCCATCTGCTCTCACTCGGGGGACAGACCTGCCTGGCCAGCCCTCACCCACACTTTCTCTAGCTAGAAGGCAGGACCAAGACATATTGGCGGTAGGCGGTAGGCAACAGATTTCCAGGCCAGAAGTCAGATACCACATGAATCTGACCATGTCTGGGTCAGTGCTCCTGTGTCCACCCACCTCACGTGGCAGCTGGGGGCTGGTGCTGCTGGAACAGAAGAGGCCAGAGAGCTCTCTGGATCCACCTTCCATTTCCAGGGAAAATGAAGATCCTGAGAGGTACCAGGGAACTGTGGGTAGAAAACCTCAAACCCACTGACCTTGAGTAGCTGAGCAATAACAGGAGTGAAAGGTGAGGCAGTGACCAGAGGCGGGCGGGCAATGCACCCTTAAGTGACCTCAGGGCGAAGGCCAGGGCGAGCGGAGCTCTCCTAAATGCAAGCTCAACCGGCTCTTTCAAGGAGCAGCGTTGTAAGGGGACAGTCAGGGCTGGCATGTGTCGGCCACAGTGTTTGATACAGATTATCCCGCCGAGTCCTCACAGTAAATCTGCAAAGCATATATTCTATAAAATCCCTACTTCAGGAAAGGAAAATAAAGCTGAAGAGGTCAAGGAACTGTTTCCAGGCCACAGGATTAGCTAGTGCCTCCCGAGTCCAAGTTCCTTCTGCTCCGGCTTGTTTGTTTTTAGTGACTATGACTGGGTTTGTTATTTTTTCTGAGTATAAACGTACATACCCAGGGAAGGAGGGAGCCAGAACTTCGGAGCTAGTCGGCCTGTCTGGCCCATCTTGGCACTTTGCCAGTGACCTCATTGATCAGGATATTCCCTCCTTTCCCGATCCACCAACACCCAGGGACGGGCTCCCACCAAGGGGCCGCCGCGCAGGCAAAGCTCATCAGGCAGCCTGGATGCCGGCAGTACCCACGCCCCCTGGACCCGAGCCTAACGCAGGAAGGATCACTGTCTCTGGTGGAAAACAGCCTGCTGCTAAGTTCTCAAGGTCATCCTGCCTAAACCGATTACGGGAGACAAAGTGGCCTTGGATAAGGGCGGCACAGGGAAGGGAGTTTCTGGGGCCCCGGCAGCAGCGGCAGCAGCAGCCAAGCGAGAGGGAAGCCATGGACCAAGGCTGCCCAGAGGGAAGACGCACAGCTGAGGCTCTCCAGCGGCGGCCCCCCATGCGCAGAGTCCTTGGGGCCGGTCTGCACAAGGGCTTCACAGCCACCGTCGCTCCCAGGTCTTGCAGCTCTGGGTCAAGAGGGAGCTTGACAGTGGGGGCAGGAATCCAGCAGAGGCTTGGAGACCTAGAGTGACTTGCTCATGACCACAGGGCTTCTCAGGTCAGGGCCTGCAGAAGAAACCCAGCCCTGCTTTCTAGGCCACCAGCTTCCTCCCCGGCACAAGGCCAAACCCTCCCACCAAGGTAAGTCAACAGAAGACAGTAACACTGCCAGGGAAGGCCGGGGGCCATTCCCTCCTCTTTCGGGGCAAGGGGGTTCCCCTCTTACTTAGCACAGGGAGTGCCCCTCCTGCAGCGGAGGCCCCGCCCACTTAGGACACATTTATGATTATTTCACAGTAAATTTGCAAAGCATATATTCTATGAAATCACTGTAGGGCTCCTGAAAACCTATCACACCAGACGAAGCGTTTCCCTCATAGAAGACCCCGGGTCCAGAAAATGTAGATGGCACAGAACAGAACCAGGAAATCTATCAATAAGTGGTTTACAAGGCATCACAGGAGTTATTAAAGATATCAAGCGAAATGCCTGGTCTCATAATTTGAAGGGGCAAATAGAAGAGAAACCTGATTCCCATCTGAAGGTATAGCAGTAAAATCTGTATTCCTCTTTACATGGACTCAGGGAACTCGGGCACAGAGCAGAAAACAAAAGCACCAATAAAAATCTATGGGGCGGGTGGGACAAGAAAACTGGAGATTCAGTTTCCTTTTTGTTTTTTTTTTTTCCCAGTGGAAATATGATATTTGAGGTTGGTTAAGTTGACTTGTGAGTTTTTTTGAGAAAGAAGTTCAGAAATTCTGCCTGAAGTGAACTGTCCACGTTGGTAAGGGGCTAGAAGAAAGTAAGTCACAGTTAATAACAAGCCATGTTAAGCAGGCACCATCACAAGCAGCAGATCACTCAGCCCCATTGACTGACTCAGCCCATCAACTACGTCTTCCTGTCAATCAGAGGCGGCTGTCAGTCATCTTAAAATATTCCCAAATAACCAAATAAATATTTTATCAGATACATCCAAATTAAGATATGCCACATGCTGCCCTCTGAGAAGGGGTGGCACGCTTTATTTATTTATTTAATTTTTAAAAACATTTGTTTTTTAGTTATAGGTGGACACAATATCTCTTTTATTTTATGTGGTGCTGAGGATTGAACCCAGTGCCTCTCGCATGCTAGGCGAGCGCTCTACCGCTGAGCCACAACCCCAGCCCATATTCATTGATTTTTTTAGGGCTAGGGATCAAACCCAGGGCCTCGTCCAAGCTAGGCAAGTGCTCTATCCCTGAGCCTCACCCCTACTTCTCAGTTCCATTTAACACACACCTGGCATGAACATCCGTGGGTGTATAAAGGACACGGAAATGAGCCCTCGGTGATACTTCAGCAAGAAAGAAAGGCTCCCTTCATTCGTACTCTCCACTCTTCCCCGACGTCTTAAACCAAGGCACCTCCTTTCCAACACTGGCTGACTACCCCTTACCAGAAATGCCTGGGACCAGAGAGGTTCCAGGTTGCTTTTGGATTGGGGGATATTTGCATATACATAAATGGGGTACTTTGGGGGCTGGCACCCAAGTCACAACATGAGATTTGTTTATGCCTCCCCTCTGCCTTTTACACTCAGCCTAAAGATGATATAATAGAGGGCTGGGGATGTGGCTCAAGCGGTAATGCGCTCGCCTGGCATGCGTGCAGCCCTGGTTCGATCCTCAGCACCACATACAAACAAAGATGTTGTGTCCACCGAAAACTAAAAAATAAACATTAAAAAAAAATACTCTCTCTTTAGAAAAAAAAAAGATTATATAATAATAAAATATTTAAAAAAGTGTTGTACATGGCACAAAGGTTCCCACAGGAGCTCAGGCGTGGAACTTCCCATTCAGGGTGTCATGTGGGTGCTCAGAGTTTCAGGTCCTGCAGCAGTTTGGATCTTGAGATCAGGGGTGACTATGGTTTGCTAGAGTACGGTTTGAGTTTGTCTTCCAAGGGTTCATGTTCTGGAACCCCCGCCCCCACCCCACATGGTAGAACCCTCCAGGAGGTGCGGCCTCGTGTGGGGTCACTGAGAGTATCACCCCTGGCGGGCACTGATGCAGTTCTGAGATCCAGTCAGTTCTCTCAAGGGACTTGCTATAAAAAGAATGGGGCCCCTCCCTATGCTCTGGTTTCCTGTCTTGCCATGTGGACACTCCCTTTGTCACACAAGCTCCCACCACGGGGAGGCCATCTGCCATGAGGTCCTCCCAAGTCCAAAGTTGATGCTGGCCTCAGGCCCTTGAGCCTTCAGAACTGTGAGCTACATCCACCTCTTTTCTCTATAAGTTGCCTGCCTCAAGTGTTTCATGATACTAACAGAAAACAGACAATGTAGGGATATGCACCTATTCTTATGCAATATGTTTCACCACTCACCCACCTCCAGAAAGAGCATGCTAAGGAACCAAGGCACATACATGCAATTCCTCATCCATTGAAAGCCACGAACTGATCAATTAACCAGGGCCAGAGAGTGCTTTCTATTAAGTGCCCGATGATCAATGCAGGCCACAGGGCTAACAGCAGCATCTCCAATCTCCCAGAGCTGATGGTTTAGGAAGTGAGATCGAGCTCTCTCCTAAACTGGCCAGAGAGGGATCAGAGGCTGCATCCCCCCAGGGTCAGACCACATGCAACAGAGAGTACTCTGATAGCCCAGAGGGAAACGTTAGGGATCAGTGTGTTCTGAAGACACATTATGGAGAAGAGAGGGCTTAAATGAGGCTTTGAAGGTTGGGCAGACAGAGGAACATTATGTTTTTCCACGGAAGGGGTTGGTGATTTCTACTGCTGTCATCTGTCATGGGAAGTGACAGCGCTGAATGGAAATGAAGTGTCTTACAGGATCTCTTGGAACTTACGCTACCATGATGGGGTGGTTACTGCTGTTGGCACAGAAGACCTAGGATGGGGCTCTCAGTGACTTAGTAAGGCTGGCTGGGGTAGAGGGGGGCATGGCGGTGCTGGGGATTAAACCCAGGGACGCTCTCCCACCAAGCTGAATCCCCAACTCTTCTATTTTACAACAGGATCTCACTAAATTACCCAGGCTGGACTCAAACTTGCAATCCTCCTCCCCCTCCGCCTCCTGAGTCTCTGGGATCACTGGTGTGCGTCACTGGCCTTTGAAAGTTAAAACGCAGAATCAACGAAAGACCCGACAAGAACCTGAATAAAAGCAAAGTCTCAGGAAGAAAAGAGAATAGCTCCTGGGCCACCCTCCCTCGTCCATGACCTCACTGAACTCGTTCACATGGGAATTCATCATGTGACGTCCTGATTAGCCAGGGAAGCTGGAGGCTGTCTATCTGCAGAGGTGAGACCAAGTGATACCCACCAACAGATGTTCAGGTGTAATCCCAGGGCCTTGGGAGGCTGAGCCAGGAGGATGGCAAGTTCTAGACCAGCCTGGGTATGTTAGTGAGAATCGGTCTCAAAACGGAAAGGGCAGAGGGTGTAGCTCAGTGGTACAGCACTTGCCTAGCATGCAGGAGACTCTGGATTCAGTCCACAGTAAGGAAGGAAGGAAGAGAGGGAGACAGGGAGGGAGGAAGGGAGGGAGGAGTCTTTGTGGATTCCAGCACTGAAGAACAGCTTCCTGAACTGGAGACGAGCTAGGCATGCTGCTAATGGACCTTGAACATCCTTGGCCAATTGCAATATAGCTGCTCTCGCTCTGGCAATATTCCCTGCTAGATTTACTGGGTCCTTGTCCCAGTAAATCTAGTTTTCTGTTGCTAGTAAAAAATACCACAAATTGGATATGTTATAAAGAAAAGAGGCCTATGTTGGTTACAGTTCTGCTCCAAGGCTGAGGGGCTAAATCTGGTATGGCAGAGTGCCAAGACGGATCAAAGCATCACATGGTGAGAGACAAGGAACACATAAGTGATTACCTTCTCATCTCTATTCTGTTGTTTTTTTGTTTTTTTTTGGGGGGGGGGGGGTGGTGGTACCAGGGATTGAACTCGGAGGTACTCGACCACTGGGCCACATCCCCAACCCTATTTTGTGTTTTATTTAGAGACAGGGTCTCATTGAGTTACCTAGCACCTCACTTTTACTGAGGCTGGCTTTGAACTCACAATCTACTTGCCTCAGCCTCCCAAGCCGCTGGGATTATAGACATGTGCCACCAGTCCCGCTACCACTCCCGGCCCTGGTCTCTGTTCTTATAAAGCCGTCACTATTCAATCATGGGGCCCCACACTGATGACCTTACTGAATCCTAATCACTTTCCAAAGGCCCCTCCCACGTAATGCCTCACAGTGGGAATGAAACTCCAACATGAGCCTCCGGGGGACGAACCACATCCGCGTCACAGCAGCCCTGACTGCAAACCCATGTGCATTTTATGATCATGGTCTATCACAGAAGCTGTGCAGGTCCCTGTGTAATTTCCCACTGAACCAGCACAGACAGCAGCATTCTGCCATGCGTGGAAGCCTGCCCTGCCCACAGAGGAACAGTGCAGAGTCTGTAAGGTCAGGTGGTTAGGAAGGTCACCCTCAGGTGGCTGAGCACTGAAACACTTACGCCTTTGTATTCACGGTGCAGGCGGAGATGCTCTGTGAGCCCCGCAGGCTCCTTATCAGGTGGGTTAATAACTGTAATTGCACCTACTTTACAGGAGTGTTGTAAGGATCCACAGTGGTTTCGGGCACGGAGGAGGGATTAGGTAAGCGTCTGCAGTTATTACTATCATTATTACTTTCACAATTGGCATGTTTGCAGCTGAGAAAAGACTGAATTAATTAATGATTACATCTACTTCCCTCCACGATCCCATATCAATGACCCAATTCCAAGGAAATGAGAATCAGCCACTGTGGTTGCCAGCCACTGTGTGGTCCAGGAAAGAGGATCTCCCTCCACACAGACAGCTGCTCGGAAGCCCACACCTTGCAGAGGACGCCTCTGGAGCAGGACAGACAGACAACAGGCTGAGGGCCCAGGAATGGCCACTGCTACGCCCCAGCCCTGGAGGGACACTCACCACGTAGAGATTGCGCCAAATGACAGCCCATTCTCGCAGAGTGCACGTGAGCTCCTGCACCAGCGGGAGCTCCCCGGGAATCACGGTCTCGTTCTGCCTGAGAGAACCAAACAGACGCTCCTTTTACCGTGGGGTGATCGGAAGTGCTTTTCTAGACGACATTCCCCCAGCGCAAGATAGGAATGGGGACGCTCCGGCTTGAAATTGGCAAAACCTGCATGTGGAGGGGGCGTGTGTCGTGTAGGACACTTACCCTCATCTGAGACAAAGGAAGCATTTCAGAACAGCACAGTCCCCCACCTGAGCTCAGGTTCTGCAGACTCCACCCCCCCATATGGCCTCATGATGGCTTCAGTGATTCTCAGAAATGTAAGTGAAAAAACGTTATGTTCACTGGTTCCACCAGGGAGGACAGGAAGAGAGTGTGCCTGGCATGAACATCCTGGGGCCTGTGACCTCACCCACCACCTGCCAGCAGGGACCGGGGCAGCACCCGCTTCTCACCTGCTGCTTCACAGCATGGAGAACACAAAAAAAATCCTCACAGTTACTCCACTACCTTTACTAACATAAATCCCCCCCCCACCGCCAGTATTTCTATCATTAGCTAAAGAAAGAGCAATTGCCAGCAAACAAACATGAGCAAACTCCAGACAGAGTGAAGGAAGTGTTTCAAGATAAATATGACTCGTGAAACACCTGGGGCACACTTACTATGGGAATCACAGAGGGCCCCCGGCTTACGAGGTTCAACTTCCTATTTCACAACTTTATGAAGGTTTGAATGCATATCCATATGGTCAACACTTTATTATAAAATAGGCTTTGTGCTAGATGATTTTTCCCAACTCAGGCTAATGGAAGAAGGCAGACTAAGATATGCAGGTTAGATGTATGAGATGCATTTTTGACTTACAATATTTTCAGCTTGCAACAGGTTTATGGGGACCTAACCCCATCATAAGCTGAGCATGTGAGTTGCAAATTTACCTGGGCTTTCTGCATTTCACCTGCCAGCCCTATTGGGTACAACGGGCCTCCTACTCTGCCTTTCCACCAATGTGGCAAATGATACCTGGAGTCTGCCCAGGAATGGCCCACTGGAAAGATGACTTCTCCAAGAGGGCAGGACACCTGGCTTTTGGTCCCGATTCCGCCATCAAAGAGGTGTGTGAAGTTGCCTTCAGATGAGGGTGCTGAGCTTAGGATGGAGAAAGTTCTTTCTGGCTTTGAGGCTGCATGACTCTGAGACCCAGCCCCCTCCTCCCCTGCCCCCTGCCAGCCATGGATTCCAGGCCCACTTCTGACTGTCTCCTTAACTCTGCGGCCTGGAGACTCAAGAGGTCCCTGCTTCTTTCCCGGTTTGGCTGAATATCATCTTCTTGGGTGTCACAAAGGTAGTACTTTTCAGTACCAAAGAGACAGGCAAAAAAACAGGAAAAGATGAACCTCAGCAGATGTGATGTGCAGAGCACATTCACACCTATCAGGTCACTGGAATCTCACATCAGGCCCATGAGCAACCTCTGCAGAGCTGGATGGCTGTCCCCAGTGTGCAGTGAAAAACCCAGGTACACAGCAGGCTCAGGGATGTGTCCCCGCTTCAGAGCTGATCCACACAGACTGCCGCTTACTCCTCTCCCTTGCAACGATTCCAGACTGGGAACTTCTCAGATTCAGCTGAAGAGCCCCACATGTTCATGCATGAGCACATACACACACACATACAGTGAGCAGGAAGTAAATACAAGGAGGGGCACAGGCCCTCAGTTGATGACAGCTACCTGTCATCAGGAAGATTCAAGGGAGGAACCATTAAGACACAGCAAGAAATTACATCAGGGAAGTGTTCTAATCCTGTCCCTCTCAGAGGAGAAGTGGAGCCAAGGAGATGGGAGTAATGTGAGTGTGCAAGGCACCCTGTCACGATCATCTTACGTCTTTGTCCTTTCTAGGTGACTTCCTGAACTGGAACTTACCCTCGGTCTTCCACAGTTGCCTCTTTCAGATGGATATAGGTTTCAGGAAAAATACCCTATGGAGAGGAGAACGGTAGTGATTAAGACCATAAAAAAACCTCAGTCCAAAGTCCAATGCACCAAGGATCCCAGGAATGACTGGGGATACCATGAGGACAGGAAGTTTTCTGCTCAGGTTTGCAGGATGTCAGCCACAGTGACAGGCTACCTCAACAAACGTGTGGATGGAACACTGAAAAGGCAGAAATTAAGATCTGGGCTCAGAGAGCACAGGTCTCACGTTTCATAAACCAAGAGGCAAACTGGTCCCTGTCAGCTCAGAGCTCCAATGGTGGCAAGGAGTTTACCAGCAAGCCTCAAAAAACCCTTCACAGCCAACACGCACGAGATGGTTCTTGTTAAAGGAGCCCACGGAGTGAGTGAGTGAGTCAGACAGCTCTGTGGGACCAGCTCCTGGGTTCCTAAAGTGACTGTGACTTCCTGAAGCCAATCCTCTGAGCACTTTTACTTAAACCAAATGCATCCCAAACCAGGGACACCAGTTACCTGGTTATTCCCAGCACTTCCCAACCTTCAATGCCCTCCCTTCTGCACCCGTAAAAGGCAATTCTATTGCGACACTGCCCACGGGGGACACTAAGGCCCAGGAGGACCAAGGGGAAAGACACTGACTGCTGAGTAGAAACTAGAGGACTGAGGATCGATCGGGTCCACCAACAGGAAGCACCTCGTTCCCAAGGGTTTTCTTAAATTCCAAGAGCTCCTCTTTCACAGTGCAATACGCTCCCTCTGCCAAGAGAGAAGATGCCATCTGGAGAGGGCACTGCTGGGCACAGGGCAGCTTCTGTGCCAGGCCAGACCAGGGAAGAGGAGAGCCTGCCGGGGGACACCTTGGCTCAGCTCCTAGAAGAGCTCGTGTGAACTCTGTGGATACTCCATGTCAGGGGCGCTGCCCGGAGGACGATGGTTCGGGTCCCACGTACACCCAGGGCTGCTCCTGGGTCCAGCGTCACTACTATATTTGTCTGTACAATATTCTCCTTTCTCCCTTTTCATCCTCTGCCAGTAAAACAGGAAACAGCAAGAACATCTCGGATTAAGCGGCTCCCAGCGTTGGTGATGACGGAGTTGATCCTGCATCTGCTCCAGGCAGACGCCCAAGGGCCCACCCTCTCCCAGCCAGGCAGACAGGACCAAGGAGAAACTGCAGGCCTTGACCTGGCTTTATGCGAGGGGCAGCTGGGGTCATGTGCTGTTCCAGGCCCATGACTGATAAGACCAAGGACACACAGACTGGGCGACTTCATCTCTTTCTTTACACGTACCAAATGCAGAGCAATTTTGGAAAAATAACCGAGCAATTAAACCTAAACATTCAATGTGTGTGTGGTTTGCTTGGGTCCTGATTTATGGAACTCCAAAGCTCCACATCTTCCCCAGGATGCCTCAGGGACTGTGGGTGTTTCTCCTGTCTGCCGAGCTGAGACCCGGACTTGCTCTCTGGATCTCACCTTGAGGACGTGATACCAAGCCAGTCCCAGAGAGTCCCATATGAGAAACCTGCAGCAGCTAGACTCAAAGTCTAGGGGCTTAGGGAGGGGTCTGAGGAGCTAGTGCTTCACGTGTACAGAGCTTCAGTTGGGAAGGTGAAAAGGCTCTGTGTGTGGACGGAAGCGTGAAACGTGAATGTACCTAAATGTCACTGCATTACATACTGAAAATCAGCAAAGGTATGAAATTTCATGCATTTTTAACCACACAAACATACACACACACACACATAGTCCAGAACTCATGAAAAAAGCATGGGGTGTGGAGTGATGGGATGCTTTGGGAAGAGATAAACTGCTTAACAGTAGTAACTACAGAGTAGAAGTTTCAAGATGTGCCATTGTTGTAGCTGGGGGTATAGCTCAGTGGTCGAACTTAGCTTGGGTGAGGCTCTGGGTTTGCTCTGCAGCATCCCAAAGCAGTAACACTGCTAGTCCAAAGGAATCTCCTTGCAAGAACTCTTTCAATCAAGAAGGCAAAAGGCCAGTTAAAATCTTCATGCATTCAATCTGGTGACTGCTCTGTCTTCCCAAGTGGGAGAACACCAAGGCAGAAGTGTTCTGATTTATAAGCAGAGACGGTTTGTGATCCCTAAGCCAATCACCAGCCGACCCTCTACGCTCGAGTTCGGATGTGATGCTCAGACTGAGAGAAAACCCATTCTCTCTTCTTACCAACCTGTCATTTGAAGGCTCCATGGTGCCATGGTGGCATTGACCATGTACAGCCACTTAATTTGCTTACTGAGCTTTTCTGATGACACACACACACAAAAAAAAGCCAGAGCAAACTTGGGTCATTTATGTCTGATTTATAGCCTGTCTCTCAATCCTGCTTTTCCTTGCTTAATGCAGCCAACTCAATTAAAAAAAAAAAAAAAACAACTAATAGTGTCTAGATGTTGCCTTTATCCACCCTCCACAATCCTGCGGGATCAATATCCAGTTCTACAGAGCTCTTGGCTTCTTCAATTCACAAAACCACTGGCTCCTCCCATCACCACTCTAAATGACCAGGTCTGATTATAAATGGCCCCGAGGATGTCCATTAAGATCACAGGCCCTCAGGCAGCTCTTCCCCAACAGGAAGGCGGGGGCACAGCTCCAGAGAGCGCGGCTGATGGGCTGGACTCTAATGAAATGGTGTGGAAAGCTGAGCCTGTTCAGGAGCTGGGACTTGGTCCGTTCTCTCTGGGTATCTCCACAGGAAAGGTGCTTTAACCTGGGGTCATCACATGGGGATGTCACAAAGTTCTTCAATCATCAAGAACAAAGAGAAGCGCTTCCTGAACTATTTCTTCTGAAATGTGACGTTTTAAGCTTAAACAAGGAACTACTGAATGAATAAAAAAAATTTTTTTAAAAGCACATCTGAAACTTATTCACATCCTAGAGGGACATCTGCCCATCAAAGACGACCTCAGGGCACCAGCAGCTAGGTGGGTTTGGGTATATTAGGAAACCACAGAAGGTCTCAGAAACCAAGCACCTCTCTGCCGTGAAGCAGCCTTACAGACTCTGAAAAGGAAGACCTGTCGGTCTGGGACCTTGGTCAACCTGTGTGTATTCACCAGCTAAAAATCAAGATTTCTGTTTGTTCTTGGCATTTCATGTGAATTTATCTGAATTTGATGTGAATTTTATTGGTTTGCTCATTTGTTTTGCAGGGCTGGGGATCGAACCCAGGGCTCTCCCTTGGAGCTATGTGACAGCTCTTTTATATCTTTAAAAATTGACTTACAAAATAAAAGACTGGGAATAAACTGACCTCCATATTTTTGCCCTCTAATAAATGCAGAACATCAAAGTTTTATTAACTCCTTTCGTGCAAACACCAGCAGGGCTGAACCCAAACTAAGCAGTAGTGGCGGCTGGCCAGGTAACCCGCCTCTAAGCCCCGCACCTGAGTCCTAGCCTAGACCTTAAACCTCACGGTTTAATTCACTCCAGCACCTGCCTCCATCAGAGACACAGGGTCAACAGGAGAGTATATGAAAATAATTCATCTTCAAGTGAAGACATGTGAATCTAACAGTAGGTAGAAAAATTCAGCATCAGGGTTTGGAGAGAGACAGAAGGCTCCACACTAGGAGCTGTCAAAGTATAGGTCACCTTTGTTTGGTTACATTATTAAGCTGTCAAAGCAAACTGTGTATGTGTATGTGTGTATGTGTGTGTGTGTGTGTGTGCACGCAAATACCAAGTGTGACTGAAGAATCAACGTTTTTCAGAGCTTCTACCTTGTAGGAAGGTGTTCTGGGGTCCTGAGCTCTTTGGAGAGTCACCTTCTCTGAGCTCTTTGGGAGCTCAACATCTGCCCACCTGCATGGGACTACTTCATGCTGTGTCTGAGGAATGAGAACTGTGGAGGTTTTCTGTTTGCTTTTTCCTGTTTCTCTTCTTCTTCCCTCTTGATAAACTCAGAACTTTTTCTCTCTCCCCTTCCCTATTTCGCTATCTGGCTCCTGAGCTAATGGTGATATAATAAGGCCCGACCAACTTTGCTCTTTCAAAACAAAGTGCTGAGATGGCATGTTGTCCCAGCAAGCCGTACCAAAGGCACAGAGCTGACGGGATCTAAAATAAACCAAGGGGGGTATTAACACAACTAGCAGTTTTATTAGCTTGACAATGAGTAGCTCTGACACTGGGAAAAGAAACCGTCTAGATGGGTATTTTTCAAATTCTGCCCAGGACGAATAGTAGGAGATGAACTTTTATGGTGGACCAGTCCTGTACATCAAATACCTACATTAACAATGCATGAAAAACAGGACACACACCTAGGACAAGAGTTTCAGGAGACAATACTTACCACAGCACCCCATTTTCTTCCCTGTTTTTCAACTTCATGTTTTTGTAAAATGTTGGTTTAGAATTCACTGTATTGATTTCATCATGTCTTACTGGGATAGTGAAGCTCAGACTTGAAAATTGTCTGACAATGAAGAAAAGAATCAAGTGGCCACAGGGAGGCCCTTCGGTTGGGGGACTGAGCCTTGAAAGTGCAGGATGAAGGGAGAAGTGGTCCTGGCCTCTCTGAGAGGTGCCCCTGGGGCAATGTTCTGCATCACCAGCTGCTCAGCTTGAGGGGCACGGAGCCAGAGGCCAGCCAGGGCCTCTCCTTGCTTCAGATGGTGGGAATCACAGTCCATGAGATTTACACTATTATTCTTGAGCAATGAGGTCAGAGAAATTGCTTTTAGATCAAAAGAAAAGCCTCAAAAAGCAAGCAAACTAGGTCCAGAGAGAGCAGATAAGGAGACCAGAGAACACAGATTGCAGACGGTTCAAATGACATAAACAATTCAACAATAGGCCGTACCTTTTTGGATTTATTCTGGAGGGTGTAGCCTCGGTACCAACCTGTTGGGGTAAAAGAGAACACAAAATCTTATATGTTTACTGGATAACATAAAGATGTCAGTAGTTATCATTCTTCTGTTAGCACATGAAGTTCACATGCTAAAAGGAGAACCCAAGAGATATTGGGTGGACAACGTATTAGGACAGGAACAGTTACGTTTGCCATACAGTAAAAATCCAGATCTGCTTCAGAGCTGTATTCTCTTGATAACTCCAGGACTGGAAATTCATAGGCCCAAGCCTCTTATCTATACAGCAGTCCAGACCCATAATACCTGGTACCTATGGTCATTCAGTACATGTTTTTTTGTATGAAAATCACTTCCATTATATATACAAATTCTATACACAATGAAATACCTTGTCACCTTATACTACTAAAATACATCTTTTTAAATAATTTTCCCTTGGGTTCTCTCATTCTTCTGCATTCCCAGGTTAAGAATCAATATTCTGGGTCAGTTTTAAGTTGTAGCAAACTTTATAGATATTTGACCCTTACCACTCCCAAAATGTCTTCAACAAATAATAAAACATTTCGTGCAATTTTGGGTAATGCTAAAACACCCTCCTTAATAAAAAAAAAAATTTACTGGTGCTTTAGAAAAAGACTTTAATTTCCTTTTTAAAATTCCAATAAAGACAGATATACCTGCAGATATTTTCCCATCTTATACCTTATAGAGGGGGTATACATTTTAATCTGTCCACAAGCAAATATCTTCTATCAAAACCTCCCTGAACACGTAGTGTGGGAATTGACTGGAATAATGTTCCTCAGCCCCTTGGTATCAACTGAGGCATCGATGTGGTCACCCGGCCCAAGGGAATCCTGTCACAAGTAGTGCACAGGGTAAAGTACCAGACAGAGACAGGGAGCAGATGCAATGGGTGATGAGTCCTTCAGGCATCTGCCAGTAGGTTCTAGAAGGCTCCGGGGTTTGTATCTATATGAAAGCAACCAGAAAACAGTCACCTAATCTATGCTGTGTTGTAAGTAGAAAATTGAACTTACCTTCCTTGGGCACAGACGTAATGATATTTTTTACATAGTTTAACTTGTTAATTGTAGTCAGAAATTTAAAGGACTCTGCTATGTTTTGCAGGGAGGAGTGGTGTGCTCTGCTGTAGAATTGTGGCCTACATCAAGGCACAGGGTTAGAAAAATATACTGAACCAGAAACACCATCCCCAATTTAGGATGCCAACATGCAGGAAATCGGGTAATGAAAGACCAAGCTGAACGCTCCCCGCCGCCCGCCAGGGCTCCAGGGTCTGTACCCACCCACACGCACTCACTTGGTTCTGCTAAAACATGAGAATGGGTTTTATTGTTTTTATTTTATTGGATCTTTTTAGTTATACAGGACAGTAGAATTCATTCTGACGTAATTTAACAATTATATATCTTATAATTGATACATATCTCATTCTAGTTGGGACCCCATTCTTATGGATGTACACATGGTGGGATTCACATGGTGTAGACATGTATGTACACAGGAAAAAATTTTCAGATTCTTTCCACTGTCTTTCCTTTTCCTATTCCTCCTGTCCCTTCATTCCCCTTTGTCTAATCCACTGAACTTCTATTCTTCTCCTCTCCCCACCCCCCCACCATATTGTGGGTTAGCTTCCACATATCAACAAAAACATTCAGCCTTTGGCTTTTGGGGACTGGCTTATTTCACTTAGCTTGTTAATCTCCAGGTCCATCCATTTACTGAAAAATGTCACAACATCATTCTTCTTTATGGCTGATTAATATTCCGTTGTGTATATAGACCACATTTTCTTTATCCATTCATCTGTTGAAGGGTACCTAGGTTGGTTTCATAGCTTAGCTATTGTGAATTGAGCTGCTATAAATATTAATGTGGCCACATCACTACAGTATGATGATTTTTAATCCCTTTGGATATATACCAAGGAGTGGGATAACTGGGTCAAATGGTGGTTCCATTCCAAGTTGTCTGAGGAATATCCATACTACTTTCCAGAGTGATTGCACCAATTTGCAGTCCTACCAGCAATGTAGGAGTGTACCGTTTTCCCCACATCCTTACCAACATTTACTGTTTTTTGTATTCTTGATAACTGCCATTCTGACTGGAATGAGAAGGAATCACTCCAGTTTTTAATTTGCATTTCTCTAATTGCTAGAGATGTTAAACGTTTTGAAAATGGTTTTGGACAAGTGATTGGCTTCAACTTCACCCTGGGTTAAGGCAGAGCCAGGGCCCGTGCTGAGAAACTACTATTTAGTCTTGTTCAAGCAGTTCTCAGCTTCTAAGAGGCCCCATAAAGCTAGGATGTCACAATTTAGATTTGGATCCACTTTCAGGAAGAATTTATCTGCACTTCTGTAAACAATATTCTGCACAGCCAATCATCACAGAATTATGTTTCTTAAACCTGTCATTTTTGAAAAACTTTAACGTCCTTGTTTTTTCTCCAGAATTATGGTGCACAAAATAATCATGCTGGATTTCAAAAGCAAACACTCATTTTCCTTGGCATCGGCAGTAGCAGAACACGTCTGTCTCTGGGGTTTTAATCATACTCTTGCTCCACAAACTCCATTGCTAATAACTGCAAAGGACAGGGTAATAGCTCACAAGTGTGTCTGCTGCTTTCACATGACAAACCTGAACGGAAACACAAGTAAGAGCCCCATTTTCCAGTTAATTCCAAATATGAATGTAAGATAATCATAATTAAATACAGTAAGCTATTAGGCTTTGAGCTGTGTCATGAGGCGAAGAGGCAGAGAGTGCCTATCAACAACAGCTGTAATGAACAGGCAGCGCTAACGGACTGGTAGAACCTTGGGTGCTTGCTTTTTATGTAGCGCTAGGGATGGAACCCAGGGTCTCACACAGGCTAGGCAAGTGCTCTGCCACTGAGCTCCCCACCCCACCAGCCCCCAGATGCTTTCTTAAAATTATTATGTTATTAAGATGAAGGGGAAGGTGAGTACAGAAGAACGATTCTTACCTGCATTTGGGTAAAAGGACAATCTCAAAAGGAAGTTTACCCCAACCATCGTGACCACCACGTGAGTCTATGCTCAGGGCAGTTCTTCCAGTAGGATCACAAATCACTTCTGTTCTCCTGGAACTGTCCCCTCCAGAATAAAACTGCCTTCTCTGATTCGAAAATATCAAAATGCCTGGTTCCACTCAAAGGTACCTACTTTTCCTGGTTTCTTCTCATCCCCATCAGTCCAGACTCTACCTCTTCTCATTTCACCTCACCTACCAAGTGTCCCTGGGGCCATTGCATGTTCTGGCTTCTGCCTAGGGATACCTTACCAGGCTCCTGCTGTCACTCAACAGATAACTTATTAAACACTAAGGAGTGTGGTGAGGAGAGCAAGGTTACCATGTGGATTCCAGTCTACTGTAAAAACACAGACGCAGGGTGATCTGAGATCATGTCGGTACTCAGAGGAAGGAGTGCTCAAGGGAGTAACAGCTGAGGATGGCTGGTGACGTGGCTGGTGACAAGGGACATCCCTGAGGTAAGGCCATCTTAAGAGAGATCACTCAGAAGCTAAAAGGATCCAGTCATGAAAATATCCAGGGAAAGAAACTTCCAGAGAAAAATAAGTTCTGTGAGAAAGGTGTGTTAAGCCTAAGCTTGGGGTTCAAAGAAGATATGGAAGTGCTTCCGCAGCCACAGCCGTGAGAGAGGAGGCAGGCAGGAGGCCGAACAGAGAGGGCAGTGGGGCAGGCCCTCAGCCCTGGGCTCCCACTGGACTCCCGGGGAAACTTAAAATACAGAGGCCATGTCCAAGACCCAGGCTTAGGGCTTCTCAAAAGGTGCCCTGGGGTGCTAGGATCCTAGGCGCAGCCAGGATTCCAGGGGATTCCATGCACCCCAGGCAGGACCTGGGTTTGACTCCAGGGACAACAGGAAACACAGGAGAGTTTAAAGGTCACTGTGCCTTGTGCTTCTAGAGCTGCTAGGCGAGGAGGGAGGCCAGATGGGTAAGATGGGCACAGGGAGGACCGGTGGGAGGGGGCAGTGGAAGTGGGCAGAGGTGGAGAGATGCAGGATAAATCTGCAGTCCACAGGAGCTGCTCGTGGTTTTAAGAGCCCTGAATGGCGGGCACTCAGCTCTTGCTGACACTAATGGGCGGACAGGACATCTCTGGCACAGGGAGACCCACTACAGAAGACCTTGGAGGGTGGGAGGAGGCGAGGGCAGGGGGGTGCCTCCAGAACAACTGAGTCTGCAGCTGTGAGGTGACAGGGGGCAACCTAGGCACCCACACGAGGGGCAGGCAGGGCCCAGGCAGACTCCTTAGTGGTCACCACAACACGGTTAAGTAACGACAATTACTACTTCACAGCAGGACATATTAAAAGAAGGTAAAAGCTTCCATCAGAAACCTTGAGTAGGAAACACAGGTGAGGCACATCAATGGGAGTTTGTGGAAAAAAAAAAAAGAATTAGCTCTAGAAACACACAGTATTCAAGGAAAGAAATGTGATCAGGGTGCAGCTCTGCCGCTGGTGCCGCACGGGCATGATAATAACCCAAACAAGAGCTCTGAAAAAAGCCACCGTGCATCTCCACTGAGTTACTGACATTAGGGACAAGAAGGTTGGTGGCGTGTAGGAAAGTTAGATCCTTCCACAGTAAGAAGTCAACACATGAAACTGACAAGGGAAATACCAAGTCCTAAACGCACAGATATTCAGAGATGAAGAGGTGTGTGGATGAAAGAGTGGAGAGAGCTGGCACTCCTCAGAAATGAGAATCAGGAAATGAGAATCATGACACACCTTGTAGAAACGATCCGGCTTTTCAGATTGTTTTTCTCTATGACAAATAAAACTAAAAATTAAGAAAAATATAGCTGATAAGTGCTGGTAAGCCAGGCAAAGGCAAAAATCACAAGGACAGGAAACAGATCAGTACTTGCCAAGGGCTGAGGACCGGGTGCTGCTGAAGACAAAGGGGTTTGAGAATTTGAAAACAGAAAAATAAAGAAAAAAAAAATTCTTTCTGTCTTTTTACAGTGCTGGGATCAAACCCAGGGCTTCTGCTCATTATAAATTATAACTAAAAAAAGACACAACGAGACAGTACCATACACACACTGGGTGCCAAGCCCTGGTAGGATGTGGAGCAAATGGTCCTGTCTGACGTAGTTTCCTATTAATACCCACATACCCTGACCTAGCAATGTCCACTCCTGTAATAAAGGAAAACATACGTCAAAACCAGTGTTTTGCAGCAACATGTATCAATGCTTTACTGTCAATAGCCCAAAACTGGCCCCCACTGAGATGCACATCAGTGGGTCTTTGGGTAAAGAAACTGATTCCGCCAAGGGCCGAACCTGGCAATGCAGAGGAACTACCCGCTGATGGCGTGGAGGAGCCTGAATCCAGCCTGGAGAAGAGAGGAACCCAAACACAAGAGGCAGGTGTAGTCCCACGGACATGAGGTGGCTTGCAGGTGAACTAATCATGATGATGGAAGTCAGAACCGTGGTGGTTCACCGAGATGGGGACTGCAGGGAGGAAAGCACCAAGCACTGGGAGATTTTCTGGAGTGAGGGAAACGTTCTGCATCGTGACAGGCGCCAGGTCCACTGGCTGCATTGGATGAAACTCACTAAATGAGATGAATGCATTTCATTGCATATCAATTTACTGCATTTTTTTTAAAAAAGTGTGAACATTTAACCTGCCAAGTAAACACTATAAAGTGATCATCTCCAAGAAAAAAAGAAATCAAAGAACGACTCCATGGCTTTCTCTTGTCTTTCCCCCAAGATGTGATTCATCTCCATTGCTCATGCTGTGGTCCAACTGCTCCTTCCAAAAGTGCAACCACAGAGCTGCGATTCACTCAGTCCACAAATAATTACAGATGCCAGGAGAGCAAGACACACAAGGTCTCCAAGTCCTGAAGCTTACTTTGAAATGAAAAGAAATAAACCATAAGCCAAGGGGCGGGCGGGGCGGTGGGGGGAGACAATTTCATCCAGGGCTACTAAGAAGGGACACAAGAGTACCACAAAAAGGACAGAGCTACTCTAGAAAGTGGGTCAGAAAATCCTCTCCAAGGAGGGACACCAGAGCCGGTGATCTGCATGAGTACATGACCGGTCACTCACTGAACACCAGTGCGCCAGACATTGTCTTCAAGGAGGAAGGAAAGAGAGCCATACACAACCAACCGAATACAAAAGGCCTTTTAATGGAGCTGCCTGGAGATACTGGCACACAAAGGAGAGGGTTATGAATATGCGCCAGAGTCCAAAGCCATGACCCAGGGGGTGCCGAAGACGTTGTCAACAATGAAAGCATCATTCCGATGTGTCAATAATGGACTATTCTATAAGATCCCTCCTAATTTTTCCGCCAGGAGATAAATTTGGTTTTCCCTACATAAACATATAAAAGATCAACAAATTACGTTTACCCTGCCAAGAATTAAAGGCCCCGAAACAGAGGGAGCTGCTGTTTCCATGACCCCCATTGTGCATGTGGGGGAAGGGTTCCCCGAGGAGGAGCAGGTGCTAAATCCTGTTGTTTTTCCTTTAAGCTTCCCGGGGTTTAGTAGCTTGCTGGATAAAAGACAAATAATTAGGCCAAAGTCAAAGGTCTCATCCCCAGGGCCAGGTAAACCCATCAGGTTTCCATGGTCAGAGGCTGCCTCCTGTCCCCAGTGAGCTCTGCCTGGAACAGAAGCCCTTGTCCCTCAGGAGAAGCCAGGAGCAGGGACAGCTGGGTGCACACCCTCGCAGGACAGATCAGTCGCAATCCCTCCTTACAGTGGGCAGTGGACAAGCCCTTCCAGAGCCTGGGGCTTGGCACCGCCCACACTGCCGACCTGCGGACCACTTCACGCGGCTTTTCAGAGTAAGCCAAAGGATGCCAAGATGGCAAAAGAGGATTGTATTCTTTTGTACCTTTTCATGAAGGGCATCGGTCTCCCAGGCTAATTATCATAGCTCAACTTTGTGCCTTTGAGATACGCAGATAGTACTGATGTTAGAACCTTGAACCCGGTGAAATCAAACACCCTTACTTCAAGAAAGGAAACGTGGGGAATACCTCTCCCCAAATCAGCTGGGGACTCATCTGAGCTGGGAATATACACAGGTCTTTCCCTGCCAGCTCAGGCTCTTTCTCTTACACAAAGCTGCCTCCCCAGCCACACTGGAGAAACAGCGAACTCTCAAGGCACTGCCCCCGGAGTGAGGTGCACCTGGCTACCAGCCCCTAGGAGCATGAAATGAGCATGCACAAGCCACCCCCTGAGTGGAAAGGAAAGATGTGGTTTCCACCTTTTGGATTTTTTAGAACCTGAATATAAGACCTGTGCTTTGCAAAGCTTGGCACACAGCAGGTGCTCAATAAATGTTTGTTAACTATATTAATGAGAAAGCAAAGGTCTCCTTGATCCAGTGGCAAGCACAGAGCAGACTCTCGTGAGGACTGTGCGACAAGACCTGCACCTAGACACAACTCTAGGTGCAGGTCGGAGGGGCCCTTCTTTTTCCTCGGATCCCATGGCCTGTGGGTTAGAGGTGGATGGGCCAGAGATCTGCCCGGGAGGCCAGAATGTCAGGAAAGAATCTTCCCTGTCAGGGGCTGGGGATGTGGCTCAAGCGGTAGCGCGCTCGCCTGGCATGCGTGCGGCCTGGGTTCGATCCTCAGCACCACATACAAACAGAGATGTTGTGTCCGCCGAAAACTAAAAAATAAAATATTAAAATTCTCTCTCTCTCAAAAAAAAAAGAATCTTCCCTGTCAACTTTAAGTAATGACCGCTTCGATTGCTTAAATTTCCTTCCACAAAAACTTTTTTTTTTTTTTGGTACCTTACAAAAAATGCTAAAACTGCCAAGAAGGTTTCTTCTGGTTGACTGCAATACACGGGAATAAAAGCCAGAGATTTCTATTTTCAACCAGAGAGGACGTCCTCAGACAAGCGGAGGAGTCTGGTCCAGGTGGGGGCTGGGGCGGAGCAGGGACTTGTCACAGTGAGCAGGACAGACAGGTGGCCATCCAAACGCCCACAGCAAAACCAGGGAAGGACCGCGTGTGCCTTCGCAGCCGCACCCTGAAGCTCAGTGAGAAATGCATCCTGGGAGAGGGAGGGCTGGTCAATGCCAACACCCTTGGTATTTCCTGGAGGAGGCTTTCTACCTTTCCTTTTAGAGCAAAGGAACCCCGCCAGTGTTGGCCCTTTTTTGCCAACAGTCTCACGTCCCTCTTCTGTGATGCATTTCTCTAACTCACCCAACCAGCTCAAGAAAGCTGCAGTGACAGCACACAACGCGTGCTTCTCAGCAGTGACAGCCAATTTGCAGATCATCGTTTTTCTATTGGCTTTGTCCCTGGCACAAGAGTGCGGGACACCTGAGCGAGTGAGAAATCAGTTCTGCGAGCAAGCTGTAGTTAAAGAGGTCCGGTTTTATAGGAACTTGCCAGGCCCTGAGGGTCCTCAAGGAGTTCAAGAGTGTCAGCCCCAATCTCTGATTGTGTTCAAGGGCAGTGACGAGACCACGCAGCCAGAGCCACAAGCTTGTGCAGAAGGGCCCTGCGGGAAGGTAGGTTCAGAAGGAGCTCACCCCAATTCAGACACATTTGTGTGCTGGCAAACAGCTACCCAAGACAGCCATACCCCACCCTGAAAAGCTGCATGTCAGGTCCAAAGTCAAGTTGGAAAGAACTGACGACATTATCGTGTCCCTATCCAAGAGCGGGAATATATCTTCTATTTAGTTAACCCCTGGAATTTATTTATCATTATACTCTTTTAAAAAGCTATTAATTTACTCTTATATTACTATAAAAAATGGAAGTATACATTTAAACTTCTCTACTCATTGAAGCAAAAGGACTATATATGCCCATTTGTTCTCCACCTTGAACCTTTGTCAGTGTGTCCTAAGACGAATCCTTAACTGAGACTTATCAGTCCCACGATGGTCTGATGGGATGTGCTATGTTTTTTTTGTTTTTTTGTTTTTTTTAGCATTTTCCTATTTTTATTTTGAGCTGTAATTTTTTTCTTTATACCTCCACGTAGGTCATCTCTATTTCACCTTGTTTATTTGCAACTCTCATTCTCATAAGGCAAATTTTGTTCTATATGAATTTCAGGCCCACTTACTTGGATTTATTCTTATATATAATCTTTATAGTTGAAAGAAAAGAAATAACAAAGTATGTACTTCTCTGTCTCCATTTTGACAGACGTCACTATTATTTTGTTTTAAAAAATAGAAAACAGAACTAGATATATACATATACACAAACCAAAAGAGACAGGAGACCAATTCTTTAAGAAAGGAATGAATTGATTATAATTTTAATTATATGCTATCTTGGCCACCTGCAAAACTAAGGCTATAATTACAAACACCAGTGATAGGTTAACAAAGGAGATAATATCTGGGCTGAGGTCAGATTAGCCAAACCGCTGTAGTGCTCTTCTGTGGAAATCCTGCTAACGTGCTATGTTTTACAACAAGGATACCTAAGGCAGTCTTTATAATAAAGTCACACACCAAGTAACGTCCATGGCCAGCAATCGGAGGTATAAAGATAGCCGTGGGTGGACACATTTCACTCTTCCTCCCTTCCCAGGATTCAACCAGGATCCCTGAAGACCAACATTAGTGGGACACTGATGTGCACAGGAACATTTTTTTCAAAAGCATTTCTTTTTTCTTTTTTTCTTTTTTTCCTCCCTTCAGGCTGAGCTTGCTTCCTTAGGTTCATGGGCAGCTGCTCAGACGGGTTAACTCCAAGTACCCACTTCAAGATGGAATAACTGAATGAAGGTCCCACTCAGGAAAGAGATCTCCGTTCTGCACCGGGAGACTCCATACAGGCCTGGACCTGAACACTGCACATTTCCAAGATGGATTTTAGAAGCACATTCAAATTTATCTCAAGGGGAGAAATTTAGATGAAAATGTTCTCCTTTTTTTTTTTTTACTGATTAAATCTGAGAAGAGATATCTCACTGGCCTTAGTTTTTAATTAATGTTTCTCAGAAACACACTCCTACTGCCACACACACCTTCTGAAAAACACATCTCGGGAACACATGTCCCCAACAGTGGTGGCTTCACAAGCTGTACTTAAGGTAAAGGTCAAATAAAGGTGTGGGAAGTGACCAGGCCCACTCAACGCAATGCCACACGCCTGACCTGCTTTCAGGGCTGATGCCAAGACATCTGAAGGCAGCACCTGCCATAAAATCTAAGCTGTTGGGCCATTCATGTTTGGAAAGGCGGCTGTTTCTGTGACTGGCTGGTGGAGACGGTATGGAATTAGCAGGAACTTTCAATCATCTTCACTTGCGCAACAACAGAAGCAAATGAAAGTCACAGAGACATGGAGGGCCCTATCGAAGCTCGGCCCCCAGGAGACTTTTACGTGGGCTATTAAGACCTGATTTTTTAAATCAGTTTTGTTTCTTATCTGCTTGTTTCTTGGTTGTTCTTTCACCTGGATGATGACCCTTGGGCATGGCTGACCAAGAGGGAAATAATGTGCAAAAAGGAAGAACCAAAAGACGGGGGAATTTCCAAGCTACCAGGCTGAGTGTCACAGGACAAGAGAACGAGACAATCCCTCTCCTTAAGTGAGACACCTTATGATTCCGTGTGACCCAGGGCAGGGTTCCTATTATACCACCTCGCAAAGACGATTATCAAGCCTTTTCTTGGAAAATAAAATAAAATAAATGAAATAAAATAATAATTAAAAATAATAATTAAAAATCAAAACATTAGCAATGACCAAGGCCTTCACAGTGCCTCTTGTATTTCCTTCATGGAAGGGAACATCCAGGGTTTTGTGGGGGTGACCCCAGCCCCTTGCTCTGCCTGGATGGCTGTGGGCTCCCGGTTCCTCTTCACTCAGATACTACAGAGTTTTGCTGAGCACCTGCTGGATGTCAGGCAGGTAAGTAACTGAAGAGCTGCCACCCTCGGGGGATCACTCATTCAGCCACAAGGCAGGAAATAGCCGGGGAGAGCTCCCGGTAGTATTCTGTTGTGGTTGTGGGCAGAAAGCTATTTCTTATGTCGGGTAGAACTCCTGTCCAGGCCGGAAAAGCACACACAGGTCTGGTATGCAGATCTTAAAGGCAGGGTGGGGCGGCAGCGCAGGGGGAGAGCCCCAGCTTCACTCACACAGGAAGCCTCCGGGGCCAAGATCTGGTGCCAGCGTGAGCCGTCCATTCAGGCTGGCTGTACAGCGGGCACTTCCATTCTGTGTATTTGCTTTGAAGGAAGGATGGGCCAGGAAAGGAGACGCTGAACACAAGTCATTACTCAGCATTTCCACGTGTTTAATGTTTGCAGAGCACTCAGTCCTGAGCTGCCTGAAGTCATAAAGAAATTCCAGACCCCAGCCAAGAACTCTAAGTACTTCCCAGACACAAGAACCCACCCCTGGGCATCTGGCGAGGCAAGCATTCTTTTAAAAAAATTAATCCCATAAAATAAACACTATTGAAAAATTGGATCCAATATAATAATCTCTCTGCAGAGCCGACATGCTACTTGGTGGTCTCTGATCTTGGAAAAATCATGATGTGGGCTTATGTTCTCAATCTCCCCATTCACAGCTTGACACAAGTCCACTTTTATATTAAAGATGTCCTTCTTTGAATGAAAGCATTCTATGCCTGACACAGAAAATATTTGACGGTGGTAATTAGTAAGAAAATTAGCTTCTAGATGGCAGGATCTCCAGCATCTGGATAACTGTATTGAAGGTGCAAGATTGACAGTTAACCAGGATCTGCATGAGTGTCAGTTGGGCCAGCACTTCCTGCAAGCACACTGTGTCTGACTTCTGTTTGGTACAGGTTGAACACTCTTAATCCCCCAAATCCCAAATTCAAAATGCTCCTCAATCCAGAACTTTAAGAGTAATACATCTAATGCCACAAAACAACTATTACTCAATACAAAAAAAAAAAAAAAAAAACAGAGATAATACCCTGCATTCTATCAGACCACAACGGAATGAAATTAGAAATCAATGATAAAATAAAAAATAGAAGCTACTGTTACAAATGAAGATTAAATAATACACAATTGAATGATGAATGGAATAGAAGAAATCAAAGATAAAATTTAAAAATTCTTAGAGATAAATGAAAACACTGATACAACTTTTCAAAATCTCTGTCCCACTATGAAGCCAGTACTAAGAGGAAAGTTTATTGTATTGAGTACATTCATTAAAAGAATAAAAAGTCAACAAATAAATGGTCTAACACTACATCTCAAAGCCCTAGAAAAACGAGAAACAATCAACACCATAAGCAGAAGACAGGAAATAATTAAAATCAGAGATGTAATCAAAACAAAACAAACATTTAAAAAAATTGAGGAAAAAAAAAAGTAGACTCTTTGAAAAAATAAATAAAAGATAAACCCCTGGCCATGCTAACGAATGGAAAAAGAGAGAAAACTCAAATTACTAAAATCCAAGAGAAGAAGGAAATATCACCACGAACACGACTGAAATACAGAAGGCAACTAGAAACTGTGTTGAAAATTTATACTCTAAGAAAACATCAAAGACATCAACAAATTTCTAGAGACATATGACCTACCCAAACTGAATGAGGAGCTCAATCATGCTTTAAACAGATCAATTTCAAGTAATAAAATAGAAAATGTCATCAGAAACCTAACAACCAAGAAAAGCCCAGGACCAGATGGATTCTCAGCCAAGTTCTACAGACTTTCAAAGAAGAATTAACCCCAATACTCCTCAAAGTATTCCATGAAATATAAAAGGTGGGCACCCTTCCAAACTCATTCTATGAGGCTAATATCACCCTGATACCAAAATCAGACAAAGGCACATCAAGGAAAAAAAAAACAAAACTTTAGACCAATATCCCTGATGAACATAGATGCAAAAAATCTCAATAAAATTCTGGCAAAGCTTACCAAAACATATTTAAAAGATAGTGCACCATGATCAATGGGGTTTATCCCAGGAATGCAGGGTTGGTTCAATATACGGACATCCATAAACACAATTCATCATATTTTTTTTTAAGAGAGAGAGAGAGAGAATTTTTTTTTAATATTTATTTTTTTAGTTATCAGTGGACACAGCATCTTTGTTTGTATGTGGTGCTGAGGATCGAACCCCGGGCCACATGCATGCCAGGCGAGTGTGCTACTGCTTGAGCCACATCTCCAGCCCCAATTCATCATATTAATAGACTTAAAAACAAGAATCATGTGATCATCTCAATAGATGCAGAAAAAGCATTTGACAAACTACAACACACCTTCAATGTTCAAAACACTAGAAAAACTAGGGATAAAACTAGGGATAGTAGGAACATGCCTCAGCATTCTAAAAACTATCTATGCTAAACCCAAGGCCAGCATCATTCTAAATGGAGAAAAATGGAAAGCATTCCCTCTAAAAACTGGAACAAGACAAGATGTCCTCTTTCACCACTTCTATTCAACATTATCCTTGAAAATCTAGCCAGAGCAATTAGACAAAAGAAAGAAATTGAAGGGATACAAATAGGTAAAGAAGAACTCAAACTATCACTATTTGCTGATGACATGATTCTGTATCTAGAAGATCCAAAAAATTCCACCAGAAAACTTCTAACAACTAATAAATAAATTCATCAAAGTAGCAGGATATAAATTCAACACCCATATATCAAATGCATTCCTATACATCAGTGATGAATCCATTGAAAGAAATTAGGAAAACTACTCCAAAAGAGATGAGACTTCTACACTAAAAACTACAGAATACTAAAGAAAGAAATTGAAAAAAACCTCAGAAGATGAAAAGATCTCCCACGCTCCTGGAGAGGCAGAATTAATAAATTATGTAGTAGTATGTCAAAATGGCCAGACTACCAAAAGCATTATATAGATTTAATGCAATTCCTATTAAAATTCCTAAAAGTGAATAAAGCATTAATCCAATAAAGCATTAATCTCTAGGACATATAAAGAACTCATAAAACTTAACACCAAAAAAACAAATAACCCAATCAAGAAGGGCTAAAGAACTGAACAGATACTTCACAGAAGAAGAAATATAATTGATCAACAGATACATGAAAAAGTGTGCAACATCTCTATAATTAGAGAAATGCAAATCAAAACTACTCTAAGATTGTACCTAACTCCTGTCAGAATGGCAATCATCAAGAATACAGGCAACAGTGCTGGGGCTTTGACTCAGCAATAGCACACTTGCCCAGTATGTGTGAGGCACTGGGTTCGATTCTCAGCACCACATATAAACAAATAAAATAAAGCTCTAATAACAAATTTTTAAAAATTAAAAAAAAAAAGAAAACAGGCAACAATAAATGTTAGTGAGGACATGGGGAAAAATGGTACACTCATACATTGCTTGTGGGACTGCAAATTAGTGCAACCACTATGGAAAGCAGTATGGAGATTCCTCAGAAAACTGGGAATGGAACCACCATTTGACCCAGCTATCCCACTCCTTGGTTTATAGCCAAAGGACTTAAAATCTGCGTACTACAGTGATGCAGCCACATCAGTATTTATAGCAGCTCAATTCACAATAGCTAAACTATGGAACCAACCTAGGTGTCCCTCAGTAGATGAATGGATAAAGAAAATGTGGTATATATACTCAATGGAATGTTACTCAGCTTTAAAGAAGAGTGAAATTATGGCATTTGCCAGTAAATGGTGGGAGTTAGAGAACATCATGCTAAGTGAAATAAACCAATCCAACAAAACCAAAGGCTGAATGTTTTCTCTAATAATTCACAATAAGGTGGGGGGCAATCGGGAAGAATAGCGTTACCTTAGATTAGGTAGAGGGAAGTGATGGGAGGGGAGGGAAGGGGATGTGGGGATAGGAAAGACAGTAGAATGAAACAGACATTATTACTGTATGTATCTATGTGACTGCATGACCAATATGATTCTGCAACATGTACAATCAGAAAAATGAGAAACTATATCCCGTCTATGTATATCAAAGTGCATTAACGCATTCTACTGTCATGTATAACTAACTAAAACAAATAAAATTTTTTTACAAAAGAGTGATGTGATGCTACAGTGGAAAATCACATGCTAGAATTATTTAAGATATTACATAAAGTTACGTTCAGGTATGTACATAAGGCATATCCAAAAAAAAATAGGTTTGCATTTAGACTTGAGTCCCATCCCTGAGAGACCTCATGTATATACAAGTATCCCAAAATCCAAAAAAGTCTGAAACACTTCTGGTCTCTAGCATTTCGGATAAAGAATACTGAACCTACATACTTAACTAAGTTTCAGTGACCACCTTAGCCTGGTCCACAGAAGGGCTGCCTTTAGGAATGTGCGTTGGTCACTTGGGAAGCAGGTGTGCACACTTAAAAGTGCAATTAGTACACACCCACAGGGGACAAAGTGCTTCAACTAACTATCCTAAAAAAAAAAAAAAAAAAATTCCTATGGTCACATAAAAAATGGAAAAAGAATCTAAAAGAATCTAAAGCCTGTATTTTAAAGACATCATCAGCTTTATTGCTTATCAACATTACGGCTCCATTCGTCCCCGACATACTCCACAGGACAATTTGGAAAGTTTGACACAAGAAGACATGCCATGCACGCACACGCGCGCGCACACACACACACACACACACACACACAGCAATGGAGGTTTCCAGATCAAGATCTGCAAAAAGACTAAAACCCAAAAAGACCATCCAGCCCAATCCTGGTGGCTGCTTCCCTCTTGGGGACTTAAGAAGAGGTCTCCGAGGGCTTGGAGTGTTGCTGAGTGTCTCCTCCTGACCTTGTGGGGCCAAGGGAACAAGAATTAGAGACCTGGGCCTGCCGGTGAGTTAGCTGAACATTTCAAACAAAACAGAGTGAGACATAAGGCACCGTAGAGATGAAGACGACGAGGAAAGGTTTAAGAAGCAGAAATTAAAAGTTGGGATTGTTTAATGTAATAAAAAAATCATGAGGGCACCGGGCACCGAGGCGCACGCCTGTAATCTCAGTGACTCAGGAGGCTGAGGCAGGAGGATCGCGAGTTCAAAGCCAGCCTCAGCAATGGCGAGGCACTAAGTAGCTCAGCGAGACCCTGTCTCTAAATAAAATACAAAACAGGGCTGGGGATGTGGCTCAGTGGTTCAGTGTCCCCGAGTTCAATCCCTGGTATAAGAAAAAAAAAAAATTGAGAGGGGCTGGGGGTGTAGTAGCTCAGTGGTAGAGCATTTGCCTAGCATGTGTGGGGGCCCTGGGTTTGGTTTGATCCTCTGCACCACATAAAAAATAAAACAAAGATATTGTGTCCATCTATAACTAAAAAAAAAAAGGGGGGGGGATTTTTTAAAAAAATCATGATGTGGGCTCATGATCTCAATTTTGGGGTAGACACCTAAAAACAGGTTTCAGAATTCTCTAAGCAAACAGCTGACATCACTGTAGAAGCACAAACCACAATCACAGTGGAAGAGTGAGAAGAGTGAACACAGTCTTATCAGAGAAGCAGGGGGAGGGTTAGCACACACAACTTTAAAAAAATGCCTAAAGAAATTGGAACCTAAATGTAAGAGGTAGAGTTTTGCACCCAGAGATCCTTAAGCGTGCACTGTCCCCAGCCCACGACGAAGAGTCACGGAATTTAACCCGTGCCCCTCGCTGCAGATGGAAACGTGTGTTCATAGAGACGACGTGGTCTACTAATCTGACCCCCTGAGGAAGAGATACGGCCTAGTGGGGCTGGACGGGGCCATGGTTTCTGTAAGGGAGGGAGTCCTGAAAAGCTAAGTCAATTGTCATAAGCATCTTGGTGACTAAGACTGATGCTTGGCCAGGCCTGGGGTGGAAGGATAAGGCAGAAGAGAGAGAACGAGATGGGAAGAGTCCACGCGGCCCTATCCGTCCTCTCCCCGCCCCTGGGAGATACGCGATTGCGCTGAGTTGTGTGGAAGGGAAAGGACCGACCCTCAGCCACCATCTGAAGCAGGCAGCAGCAGTAGCAGCGTCCCTGTGACCAGGTGGGTGACTGAGCTCTGATGGCTGAACCCTTCCTCCTGGCCTCCTGCGTGGGATTCTAGATGGCACCTTTGCCATTCTTCCCAAAGAGCATTTACGGGGCCGGCTGTTGGGATTAGACATGTGGATACGTAGGACTGCAGCTGTGGCTCAGAGGTAGAGCGCTTGCCTAGCAAGTGTGAGGCACTGGATTTGATCCTCAGCACCACATAAAAATAAATAAATGTGTCCATCTACAACTAAAAATAAAAAGAAGAAGAAGAAGAAGAAATTGTTGTAAACAGCTCATGGATTGTGACATGTGCCACACCAATACAAGCTGCTATTAATAGAGGAACCCCTGCATGTGGGCATCAGAGAGCATGTAGGAACCCTCTGTATTTCCAACCAATGTTTCTGTAAACTTAAAAAAAGTGGCAAAAAATTAAATTTACCAAAAAAAAAAAAAAAAAAAAAAGTAGATATGTGGAGGGGGCCCTGGATTTAGCAAAGCTGAGTAGAAACCACAGCCCGGAGCGGGCACAGGCATGACCTGTGCTTTGCAGACCAACAGCGAGTTCGTTCTAAGTCCTGTCCTGCAGACCACTGAGAGGTTAACCAGAACCACCGCCCAGGCCTGACCTACTTGGAGGAAATACAGGGGCAGGACGTCTGCTCCAGTCCTGACCTAATTTTCTGAAAGAATCCCAGCCACTTAGAAAGCCTCTCCCTCGTTTCCCCACAACCTGGCAACGTTTAGTGCTGGGCAGAAAGAGCTCTTCATCTGCAGTGCTTCCTTCCAGCCACACCAACCCAACAGCTGCTCTGAGGCAGACCCTCCAGCAGCCGCTGGTGGGACCCAAGAGTGTGTCCCTTACACACCCACGGCCTCGACTCTGGTGTCTGGCACGTCTGCGCCCAGGCATTGGGCTGGCTGGGTTGAAACGACCCTCAGCACAGAGCTCATCACCTGAGTAACTCCCGGGGTTTCCCTGGCAGTGGCCGGGCGGCCAAGCAGGCCGAGTTTAAGAGCCATATTTATGAGTAACTTCCGGCATTTCTTCCTTCGCCCCTGGCAGAAGCCCATCCCACTTACCCTCATACATCTCCAGGATGTGGACGGTGTCGCCAATCTGCAGGGAGAGCTCCACATCTTGAGAAGCGTTGTAGTTATAGATCGCTGGGAACGAGAAGAAGGGGGGACAGTTAGAATGCATGACACTAAATGAATTATTTACTCAACCAACGACCCGCCATTAAGTGATTTTGTGCCAATCACCCATAAGAGCAGAGAAGGAGCTCCATTTCCACTATTCACCGAATACCGATTGGTGGCCTACTATACCTCTCACATACTGTGGTGACAGAGTGACAAAACAAAGATGTGGCCCCCTGTTTCACGGGAATGTAGCAATCTAGTGCTGGAAAGGTATTGAATATATAATCACAGAAATAACTCCGACATTAAACTAGGGATGAGCATTCTGAAAGAAAATACCAGGTGACAATGAGGATACATCATGGGGCTCTGTTGGTCACTTCCCTTGTTCCTCAGACAACAGCCAGCTTGAAATATCACTGAGCCTATAATCACCAGGGTACAGGGCAGCTGTCTCTTGGCTTCCCCGACGTAATATTTTGCAAGCCAAAAGGCTGTATCTGAGGACCTCCAGTAAGAAATGATACAAGGGACAACAGAGGGATTGTGCCTTGCCCCAGCCTGGACATGTGGGCAGCAGGGTTGCTCCAGCCCCTCTGATCAATCCAACCTCAGTCATCACCGTTCTTAGGACCAGCAATGGCTGGACCAGGTAGTGAAAAACCACAGCCTCACTCATGATGGACAAAGGCGACAGCCAATAGTTAGATGGACAAGAGTTTTGCATAGATATTTTACCAAAGATTACATATGGGTGACTAATAAGCACATAAGAAGCTATTCATCGCAATTATTCACTGGGGAAATGCAAATTCAAACCACAATCAGATATCCCTTCACACCTACTAGAATGGCTGTAATAAAAAGATTTAAAAAAAAGACCAGACTCTTGGCAAGAATGTGGAGAAACGAGAACTCTCATACGTAGCCAGTAAGAATGCAAAATAGGGCTACTAGAAAACCAGTTTGGCAGTTTTCTTAAAAGTTCAACTTATTTTTTACCAAACAAACCAGCAAATCCACTCCCAGGTTCTCTACAAAGAGAAATGAAACCACAGGTCTCCACAGAAACCTTAGGTGAATGTTCACGGCTCCTATGGTGGACCAGTTGCCCAAAAGGAGATCCACAGCAGATACCTAGAACCTGTGTGTCTGCCCGACCGACGTGTGTGCAAGGAGGCAACTGTGTTAAGGATTTGGGGAGCGCCAGCTTCTCCCAGGTCTCAGGGCGGGCCCTGAATGCGATCACAGGTGTCTCTACTCAAAGAGGGACTGACAGGAAGATGGCGGCAGGGACTGGAGTGACGTGACCGCGCATCTAGGCTTGCAGACAACCACTGGAAGCCGGAAGAAGCAAGCAGTGGAATCTTCCAAGAGTCTCCAAGGAAGCACAGACCCGTCCACACCTTGATTTCAGAATTCTGGACTCCAGAGCTGTGAGATAATAAATTCCTGTTGCTTTGGGCTACCAAGTGGGTAGTAATTTGTCACAGGAGCCACAGGAAACAAGAGACAGCAGCAGTAGTCACAATAGCAAGAGGCAGCAACCAGTCATCAGCCTATGGCTGGATGCACCTGTCCCTGGTGTCTATGAGGGATGGATTCCACCACACCTCAGGTCCCTCAGATACCACGGTGTGGCCTTGGCCTATAACCTGAGCACTTCCTCCCGCACACTTGGTCACCTCCAGATTACTTACAGGATCAAAACAAAACATGCAAATTCTAGGTAAATATTGGCTGGGAATAAACACCAAGAAAAAAAAAAATTCTACACGTGTCCAGGACAGACACAATTTTTTTTTCCTCAAATATTTTTGATCTGTGGTTGACTTAAGTCTTGGATGCAGAAGCCACAGATAGAGGGTTGACGGTAAATTCATGCCACAGATGACAACTCAGCAATCAAAAAGAGTGCCATAGAGACACGTGCCACAGAAGAGATGAACCTCAGAAACTGTATGTTCAGTCAAAGAAGCCCAAAGACCACGTATCGGATGGTTGCATTTATTTGCAATATTCAGAATGGGCTAATCTTCAGACAGCAGAGTAGATCATTGGTCAACTGAAGCTGCTGATTGAAAAACCTATCCCGAACCAGATTGTGGTGGTGGTCATACAACTCCATAAATGTACTAAAAAAAAAAAAAAGAATCACTGAATTTTGTATATTTAAAATACATGGATTTTTATAGTGTATATAATATACTTCAATGAAGTGCTGCTATTTTTCTTTTAAAGTAGATCTACTTTTTGCTTTCAATCTACTGACGAGTGATCTAGATCCTTCCAAAGAAGAAGAATCACTCGGAGACTCAGCTCTAGCCGTTGACCCACCAATGTAAGTCAGGTTCAATGAGCACACAAGGAAGGTCACTGGATCCATCTGAATGTCCCACAGGGGACCCCTTAAAACTAGGAAACAAAGGTGTCCCTGTCCCAGTGGCTTCCCAAGCTGCAGTGCGCCTGCTCCTGAGCCTGGTTTCCGCACAATCTGCCAGTGAATGGAAGGTGCTGGCATCTGTCCAGTCACCTCTTTCCAGTGGCTTCTCCTTTACAAACGGAGTCCCCCAACTAGTGTTCTGTGGCTCCAGGACAGAAGCCTGGACAAACTACGTGAATTCAAAGCAAGGACCAGCTGGTGAAGCAGGTCAGGAGAACTGCACAGAATCCGGGAGGAGGAGCAGGCCCTGGACTCCGAGACCTGTTTGTGGGTCCCCAGGCCAGGGCTGCGGTGGCACTCAAGTTCAGCTCCTGCCTCTGATGGCCAGTTCACTCTGACATTTTGCCCACTGGGTACGGGGCAGGTCTTCAGAAACTGGACTTCCCATCTTGGGTCCCCCTAGGCCCAGGGTACCGCCTTTCACTGAACGGTTCCTTCCACCAGCGCCCTCTCAGATGGAAACAGGAAGAGGGAGGCCACTGTGTCACACGTCTTGCGCAATGACCAGCTTCATACCTTCCTGGTTCTTAGTCATCAGGAAAGTAGAAGAGCTCTGAGGCTGCACCAAGGGGCACCGGTGTGCAGGGGCACCTGACAGTCCGGTGCTATCACCCACCCACTTGCCAAGTTCCCCCTCTTTTCTCCTAAATTCGACGCTGGACTTGGGGTTTACCCACAGCCTACCTCTGTCACAACAATCCAATCTCACATCCTACAAACAGCTAGTGGCCCTGTTACCCAGAGTGCACTCTTTCTTCTCGGATGTCCCTGGGCCGTTTTCCCTTCCAGCACAGTTTGGGTTTGCCACCGACCAGAAGGCAAACCCCTCTCAAATGGCGACCTGGTCACACGTTCCGTGTGAGTCTTCTCATCACACGGCACAGGCTTCCTCCAAAGCCAGCAGCACTCAAGGCACGAACGTGACTCCAATGACTCCAAGGAGTCATGATCCAGCGCTCAGAGCTCCAAGGAGTACCGTTTTAAAAATGAACATGTCCATGCCTCTGTCAAATCTGCCAAGCGGTTCAGTGGCTCACCACTTCTTCCCCAAATTCAAGACACACTTCTGCTTTCCTCCAAGGAGGCGGCTGCGGTTTCCCATCACTCCGGAAGGGGACATCAAGACACCTCTCTGGCTGCTTACTGATTATCAGACAAGAAAATTCAAACGGTGCCTTTCCTACCTAAGCTTTCAGAGATGCATGTAGAGAGCAGAGCCCTTCCACAAAGCCTTTCCGAGGGGAGCACTGGCCACCATGGACAACTGTGCCACCCGGTCAGGTCTCTGGGCAGAAGTCCAACCAGCACCCTGCACACCCCTTCCCTGAATATCCCTCAGATTTCAGTGCACTTGGAGGTTTCACTTTCCTACACATCACAGTAAGTGTGAGGAGGCCCACACTGTTCAGCCAGGAAGCCAGGAGCTGGGCCGTGAGGTTGGTTCACACACCCCTGGACCAGGACAGCCCATAAAGGTAAAGGTATGCCCAGGAGAGCTGAGGGACAAAGGGAAGAGCCTAGACTTCTCCCTTTAAATGAGACTCATAGCGGCAAGATACACTTTTATCCTACAATTCTATGACTGTTGATGACATTATCAGCTGGTGTGATTCTGAGAGCAGGAATACAGTTATCGCCCTTTGCAGGCTAAGTCTTCACCCTAGAACTCGAATAACCTACAGAGAAGGTGGAGGAAGGAAAACCTTGGGTTAAACACAACACGACTCCACACCCGACCACTCACACGCTATGTGACGGTCAGTGAGCAGTCATTCTGGACCTCAGTTCTCATCTGCAACAGGGTCTGGACCGGAAAACTTGGAAGGCCCTGTGGCTCTAGAGTCCTGATTCATGAGGTGACAATGCAGGCCAGACAAACACGCTGTGCAGCTTTGAACTGGCAGGCACCAGCGCAATCTCCTGTTTTGTCTGAGGAAATTAAACAAGAACAGGGAGTCGCTGTATATAAATTGCCTCGCTGTCTGCTGTGTGCAAGGTTGGGAAAGACAAATTGCTGGAATTCTTCCCTGAGCAGCTTACTGTTTATATCAGCAAAGTGTAATTCTGCAGAGCCAAATAGACAAGACAGTATGTCTACAATGTAAAACAGTTTGCATTTTACCAAATACTTGATTTGGCTTTTTTTTTTTTAAAGGCTTAATGGAAAGAAGAAAAAAAAAAAGAAACATTGAAACCTTGGGATTATGCAATAAGCAGTCCATAGCACAGATGTACTGACCGCAAACAGGATCAGTTTTGACCATGAAAAGCCTATGTGTTACTACAAATAAATCTATCTAATGGTTCTTTCATGAATCCCCAAATTATA
Source organism: Callospermophilus lateralis (assembly GCF_048772815.1). Lineage (NCBI taxonomy): Eukaryota > Metazoa > Chordata > Mammalia > Rodentia > Sciuridae > Callospermophilus > Callospermophilus lateralis. Next base: position 11,390,101 of record NC_135308.1, read on the forward strand.
ACCCCCCTGAAGAATGAGTAAAATGTTTGATTTTTTTTTAATTTGTCATCTGACAGAATTTACAAAAGAAGGTTCCAGCAAATACAGAATGGGGCCCCCCTTTGAGTTGTTTGCTATTTGGAATATCCAAATGATGATCAAACTTGTTCTTTTTCATTATCATCTTGATCTGTCTAGTTTCAGCCCTTAGTTTTACAAAAGCTACGGACACCTTTGATCTTCACCCTGGCTACACCCAATGCTATTCCAGAAGGCCAAGAGATTTTTATTATCTTTCTGCTCTTTGACGGCGATCCACCACGAGGACTAGACACACATATTCAACAGTAGGTTTACACCACAAGTAAAAACCTGGGGCTTTGGGCCGATTAACAGGATTAGGTTCCAAACTGGTCTTTCTGCAATGAGATGACCACATCCATCCCGCTCAGATCTATCCAGGCCAGGGGCTACCAGGTCAGGATACCAGCTCCACTTCTCGCCCACAGTACTCCACAACGGGGTCTTACAGTGATCTTCACTTTCTACACCACTTCTGAGAACTGGAGTTTCATGATCAAGTCATTGGTTACTAATTAGAAATTTACTTCTCAAGGATATTATACATTTGTGGAGTAAATATGCTGAATTAGAGAGAGATTTCTCAGATATAAATTCAAATATGATTTATTGACTGGCTCGGTGGTGCCAACTGATTCTTTAAAAGTCATCTCGTTCAAATTAACATGAGATTGAATTTACACAAAATGTTTCAAGAAGGAAAGCTGAAACAAGGCAATCCAAAATTACAGAACAAAAAAGTCTACAGTCTATAAACATGGGAAGGTTCCCCCACCCCCAGTTCCCCCATTAGAAAAAAAAAAAAAATGGAGCCCACAAGAATTCTTCACATGGTTTTGTGGAGCCCAAAAATGAGAATTGGTGCAGAGCCCCTCAGACTGTGACTAACACCTGGTAGGCCCTGAGTAACAGGCTGCCGGCTTCCCCCGCCTCCTTCCCCTTTCTTCCCTGTCCAGCTTCTCACGTTAGCACCTACATCCTCAAAGACCATCACCATCACCCTCATCAATAAGCCGGTGGAAATCACTGTGTGTAAACCACGGACCATGGAGGACTGCAGAGGTCAAAGGGCAAGTCAGCCTCCAAGGTCCCGCCAAGGGATGGGTTGGCTGGACAATGAGGGCAGCAAAGCCATTTTAATGCGGGCAGCTGAGCACAGAGCACAGAACACCCCTTTAAAAGCTGTACCTGGTTCAGGGGGTACTTTAATATTTTAACCATTTACTTGCTGCTCTTCAAGCATTTCTGCAGTGATTCAACCGAGAATAGAGGACCAGGGTATCAGTCAGAATACCCAGGATGCCCTCAGCCACGTGCTTACTACTGTACCCTGAGTCTGCAGAGGACATGGGAGGTAGCATTCAAATGTTAATCATGCCTCTGGCCCTGTTAGTCTCTATTCTCTTCCATTAACCTCTTTCTTGTTGAGCAAAATAGGAAAAGTAAAAGAGGAGAAAAAAAAAAATAGATCTGAGGACAACCAGAGTTTTCACCATGACAGAGAAAACCCATCAGCCCAAACAGCTTCCTCCAACCAAACCACGCACAGCGTCGGGTGGCTCCTGGCCCATGTTCTCCTGAAACAAAGACCAAGCAGATCTAAGACTAAAGTGGTCAGATCTGAGAGTTCTCTGCACCCAAATTATGAACAGAAACCATAACCGAGGAATAGAGAGCCTAAAGACACAAGCCAGAAACTGTTGTGGAATCTAGAAAAACACAATTTTAAGTGAGAGCAAGGGCCGGGGAGAAAGCCAGAGAATCAGGAAACCACTTGGTCAACTCTTGTTTTGTAAGTGCGGAAATGGACACCCAGGGTGGGTGGGTGTGTGAAGTTGAAAAGTGACAGACCACAGTGAGACAAAATTACAGTCACACCACTGAAGACATTCTGTGCCGCTTGGCCAAAAATATCATCCCAGACGGGCGGGCAAGTGATTTAATCTTTTAGGCTTCACCTTCCTCATCAATAAAGTGAGGCTGGTATCTTACCTACCAATATAATAAGCTTTAAGAACAAGGTGAGAAGAAACATAAAAATGAGCAACATATCCCCCAAAGGACCAAAAAACCCCCTCTTTGACATAGCTTTCTGCAGGTTGAGCCACCATCATACATATTATTCCTGTGGTTCTTATATTTTAGCAAGCATCAGTCACCTGGAGGGTGTGTGGAAACATATTTCTGGATCCTAACCTCAGAGTTTCTGATTCAGCAGGCTGGGAATGGGGCCGGAGGACCTGCCCCTGTAGCAAGTTCCTAAGTGCTACTGACTCTGCTTCCAAATCCTCGGCTTTCCTGTATTGCAGCCTCATATAAAACTGAAAAGATGATAAAACTAATGAGGGCCTCAATTTTATAGAGAAGAAATGTAATCTCTGAGAAATTAAGAGGTCTTCAGTGGCGCACAACCGTTAATCATACCAGCTCTGGCCTCGGACTGCCTGTGTCCAAACTGACCCTATACTTAGCGATTCTTATTGGAGGTAATTTTACTTCTGGGTGCCTCAATTTCCTACCTGTAAAACAGGTGTAATTATAGAGTCTCACAAGCAGGGTTCTTGTGAGGATGAAGGAATACCAAGGTCAAGAACTTGACCCTGGCTGTATGTTAACTACCTTGATTACCATGGAGATGGAGCTGAGGCTCCAAACCAGGTCTGAAGACTTGGTTTTAATCACAGTCCACACAAATGCCTGTTAGTATCACAGAACATCAGTGAGTGCCACAAAACCTTTTCTTCTTCTTCTTAATTTTAGAGACCTTTAAAACTGGAAGACTTTGATGGAAATTCTAGCTCTAGATCTTAAGTGGCTTGCTTAAGATCCTACAGTTAGTTCTAGAGGCAGGATTGAGAAATATTTTTTTCAAGGACCACATAAGTGAACTTCACCCCGTACTGAATTATCCTTCTAAACAATGAGAACCATGAAGAAGTAAAAATAAAGGAGCAAGAAATCAAATAAACAAGCAAGCAAACAGCAGGTCTATGCCCACGTGAGGAGCTGGCCTGGTGATACATTTTCCTTCTTCTATATGCTTTTAGCAACCAAATAAAATTTCTTTTTGAGATACAATTAGTTGGAGTCAATTCAACGCACAGATACAGAAAATCCTCTTCAATCTCATTTCCTCATCTAATTGGAAGAAAGGTAAATACATTATTTCTATGATTTAATTTTAGAAGAAATGGGGAAAAAAAATCTAAATTCCACTGACGGTACTTCATGACAGTCATTTCACATTTTAAGATGCAAAGTGAACACAACTTCCTTTTGAAAAGGGATTCTACCTTCATGTACGTTTACAGATACAAATACATCATCTGAAAGGGATTCCATCTTCATCTCTATTTGAGAATATAGTCGAGCAGAAATGTTTTGCAATTTCAACCTGCCTTTCAAGTTGCCCCAAAGCAATAAAGTATTTTAGGCATAAATGTTCATAAAAGAAAAGTGCACCTCATAAAATATGACCCCCTAACTCAAAACACAATCTAAATGTTAATGGGAAAATAACATGTTTCCCAGCAGAGATTTAGACTTGCTTGTTTTCTGGTATTTAAAAATCAAAAACAAGAAGCGCTCTGTACTTTCATCCTCTCCTGCTCAAGATGGTGGCCTTCCCTGACCACTGGGAGCCCTAGCTGCAATGCCTTCAGGGTCCCACCGGAGGTCCTCCCAGGAGACATTTGACAGCAACTTTTCAGGGTCCTCTGCTTTGCTGCCTAGAAGCCACGTTAACTATGGAGTCAAAGGGAATGTGTCAGTTATTCATATTGACTCACCCAATTCAAAGGCAAATGCACTTCGAAGCCAAGAAGTCAATGAGAGTTCATGGAAGCAATGAATGAAATCTGGGTGTGCGATCAAACAGACCAAAAGGGCCACCTCATCTCATCAGAGTCAGGCTGCTCGGTTACAGGTGCTGATATCAACAGGTGAGCCTTTTGTAAGACCCCACAAGGAGCAATGCAAATATCTCAGGAAGAACAGAGGATGTTTGAGAAGTCTGACAAGTCCCCAGGACCTGCTGTGGCTGCCATGGGTGGATCCTGATGGGGAAGGGGGCTCGAGTTTGCCGCTGCATCCAACACAGAACAGCAATAAAAGATAAACCGACACTACTGCGTGTCTCTGAAGCCTTGCTGGGGATCCTAGCAGGAGGAGGAGGCACCAAAGGCTGCCCAAAATGTAGATGTGCCTGCTGCATTTGACATGATGCTGACTGGTATCAAAAAGAGCCAAGAAAATGGCCCTGGCTGGTGGAACCCCTGGGACCAGGAGCAAACCCTCTAGAGGCACAGACAGCTGGATCCCTAGAAAACGCTGCAGCTACTCTTGTCAATGGATTGGTTGATGGGATCTCTCCAAAGAGAGACAAGGGATTGGAGGGAAAACTAAGATCAAGACCATGGCATCTGTCAGACAGCAGACTGACGAAACAATGGAAGAAAAAGTGCAAAAGCAGACCAAGGCCTTTATCCTGCCCCTCTGAAAATAATCGATCTTAAGACTGGACTCAGCAAGGGAATGATGCTGCTGGTTATCCTGCTGAATCACAGAAATCTGGAGAGCTGGCAGCAACCAAAGAATTACAGACCTTGATGGGATTTGATCATGGTCAAGTCCTATGAAAGAAAAATAAATTTGAAGGGGCTGGCGCTATAGCTCAGTGCTAGAGCACTTGCCTAGCAAGTGGGAGGCACTGGGTTCGATCCTCAGCACTGCATGGAAGTGAATAAATAAAATAAAGGTATTGTGTCCATCTACAACTAAAAATATTTTTTTAACGATAAAAAAAAATAAAATAAATTTGGAGCTCCACAGAAGGATGTTAAGCATCTCCCTATTCTTGGTGCAGAGCTGATGGGAGCTGGTATCATCCAAGTCTCCATGGATAAGGGGCTGAAGGCCCTTCTTAAACACACCACAGTAGCTGGATGAGGCCAGCAAGAGCACAAGCCTTTGAAGAATTGAATGACAAAGTGAAGTAGAAAGCTGTGACGTCATTCGAAGGCATTTCATCCTCAGCCACGTGGACAGGCAGCTTGGTTACCAGGGTTTTAGAAAGGCCGACCTGGTGAATGAAGCTGCTGTTGAGGACCTCGGTGTTAAACACAAAGTGGTAAAGGAAACAGAGGCGGTGATGGTAGATCACTGTTTCTTTGCCGCTTACACATCTGCTTTCCCAAGCAGTAAAACTGCTGCTGTCCGACAGACCTGAGAAGGTGGTTGGCAGGCGCTACTTCTCTCCTGTGCAGCTACCAGACATCATCACAACCAAAAAAACATCCAAGGACACAACTGTTCCACCGTAGCAGTGGTCTCAAGCAGGGGAAGGCCATCCTTGTGGCTAAAGAAGGACCCGTCTTCAGTACCGCGAGGTATTTTGCACCCATGTGGTCTGTAGGCATGAGAATCCTGCAGGAGGGTTGACCCTAAGAAGCTAGATTCCCTGACTGCAGGCTTGGGCTTTCCTGTGGGTGCTGCCACCCTGCCTGGCAGATGAGTCAGCGTGGACATAGTGACACACATGACAGAAGACGCAGGCGAAGTCCTTGGGGGGTGGTTTGGAGGTGGAAACCTAGACTGCTGAAACAGAGGGTGTCTAAGGGCTTCCCGGGTCGCAAATCTGGGAAGGGCTTTTACACCTCTCAGGAGGGTTTGAAGAACAAGAGTCTGAATGAACAGTATTTTGGCAAGTCGGAGGCTGCCTGCTCAGCCTGAGGTCTCCTCTGATACAGATGTTCAGAACCGCGTGGTGACAAGACTTATGAATGAGACAGCATCTTCCTGCAGGAAGGGATCTTGGCCACACCTGAGAGGGCGATACCAGAGCAGTCTTTGGCCTTGGCTTCGCCCCCTTGTCTTGGAAAGCACTTCCATTTTGTGGATCTATATGGTGCCCGGAAATACTGGACCAGCTCCAGAAGTACAAGGCTGCCTACAGAAAACTGATCACTCCCTGCCAGCTGCTCAGTGACCACGCCAACAGACGTAGCAAGACATTCCAGCAGGGACAGGCTCTCCTGCCCGCTGGTCAGGGCACTAACCCCGCTGCCGGCAGCGCTGCTTCAACAGCCCATCTGGGGGTACCAAGAAGCAGGAGGAAGACCAAGCCTAGAGTAGCGTTTGCTCCTTTAAGTTCCTTCCGCTCTGACCAGCTCTCCTTCCTGGTGAAGCCTGACCGTGAATCAGAGTCTAGACTTCAGGCTGAGAAGTGGAGCCTGCTATGCTCCTTGTATGAACCCTGAAGCCCAAATCAGCAGCCAAGAGCCATCGGGCACCACCTTTGCTGCCTGTTCCTCCTCTGAGGCCAGTGATGGCCGGGGCATTTCTGTACCCAGCCCAACATAGGACAACAATAAAACCAAAGTGTCAGCCTCAAAAAAAAAAAATTAAAACCACACTGAAGCCGGGCATGGTGGTACACGCCTATAATCCCAGCGGCTCGGGAGGCTGAGGCAGGAGATCTCAAGTTCAAAGCCAGCCTCAGCAAAAGTGAAGCGCTAAGCAACTCAGTGAGACCTGTCTCTGAATAAAATACAAAATAGGGCTGGGGATGTGGCTCAGGAGTCAAGTGCCCCAGAGTTCAATCCCCGGTATCCCCACCCCCTAAAAAAACTCACACTGAAAGTAATGGAAACTGGATTTGCTGGTCTTGCACATTAGCAGACCTCTCTTCAGGGTAACTCAGACAGTGAGCGGTTGGTAAGCAGTGACCTACTGAAGTGCACCGGCCCCCTGAGGGAAGTGCGAGGATCCCAACTCCTGCAGCCACCTGTGAACCTCGACAGAGGAGACCTGGTCCCACCTGTAGGCAGCACAAGCTGTGAGAGTCGCGCACAGGGCAGGCATGTGCACCCTCACCCGCCACTCACCCCCAGCCCATCCTCCTGCCCCACAGGAAAGTGCTCAGACTATCGGGGCATAGGACTGTGCAGGTAAGGAGAAGACTAAAGGTGGGTCTCTCATGTCCAGGCTCAGCTTTTAGTCACTCCCACTTGACGCTAGGTTCACCTCAGACCTGTCACTCTCTATGTCCACTCCCGACACCATGGATTAGCCTTCCTCACCTGAAGCTCAAGATTACTGCCTTGGATTGTCCTGCCTCCAGTCTCCCTGCATGTATGAAACAGGACAGATAATGACATCTCGGGGCTGATGTGCAGAGGAAATAACATTTCCAACACTTCACATGGAAGTTGGAGCTCTCACGGGAGCATCACACTACTCTGCACACTCCTGCCACATCTGAAGTCTTATTATCCAGCTCCAAAATTTCCCTATAACTCCTATTTTCTACCAATGCACGTGACTTAAGGACTTCCAAAGCTCATTCCTGAATTTTCTTTTTCTTTTTTTTTGGAATCCCCCCGTTTGAGTGTCCCTTGCTACTTTCCTCCAGGTGACCAAATTCTCTCCATAAACTAAGTTTACAAAAGGCTAACTGGACCACAAGGGGGCTGGATCATCTCAGCCTTCGCTGGAGGACCATGTCCAGCCTGGTGCACATAACTTAGAGCTTAATCAGCACAGCCTGCTCCTGAGGTGACCTGCCCAGGTTCCCCCTGGGGCAGAGGTGTGACCGCACCCACCCAGGGGCTCACATCTGGCAAGGTCCATGTGCCACAGACTTCCTCACACTGGGCCTCCCGAAGAGGGATGCTCAGCACCCACAAAAGAGGAGCTTTATCTATCAGTCCAAGACTTTTTTTTTTTTTTTAAATCATCGATGGACCTTTATTTTATTTATTTATATGCGGCGCTGAGAATCAGACTCAGTGCCTCACACGTGCCAGGCAAGCGCTCTGCCCTGAGCCACCACCCCAGCCCAGTCTGAAACTTCTCTTCCTCTCAATGAACCTTCAGAGAGCTATGGTACCCTGGCCCATCCGGACATCACTGGCAGGAACGTCATGCTGGGGACTGGCACAGCCGCCTGATGAAGAGGGCTGATTCCAGGGGTCTTCTACTGACCGTTCCGCGGCCCTTGGAAGACCCCGAGGGAAGGGTAAAGTCAGCTGCCTAAGCTTAGCGCCATCTCCCCCTCAGGCCCCTGCCAACGTCTTGTTATTACACACATCTGAATCTCGTGTCTGCCGTCCCACTCATGCGCGCTCTTTCTGAGCTTTCCGATTTCACTTTTGTTTTTTATCTCTTGCTCTGTGGACTCTGGCCATTCTCTGCATAAAGAGGCTTTATTCGTAATTGCCAAGAATTGGAAACAACCCCAAATTCCCCCCGAGAGAGAGAATGAATGAAGGAGCTGTGGCACCTCCATACGACGGAATTCGACTCAGCAACTAGAAGCACGCGGCATGAACGAGCGGCCGACTCAAAGGTCACGGGCACACTGTGGGGTTCCCTGCATGCGTCACTCTAGAAAAGGCCAAACTACAGGGAGGACAGGGTGGTGGCTGCTGAGGACAAGAGTGGAAGGGGCAGATTACCAGGGGACCCGGGGAAGGAATCCCGGGGCTGAGGAAAGTGCCCGAGTCCTGACCGTGACGGGGCCCTGTGACCAACTGAGTGCCTGAGTTCACAAAGTGGCCTGGAATCACCTGTCAACAAAAGGTGTCCACATAATGGCTTCACTGGGTAGAGGGGGAAGTTAAGTTGGATACGTCTTCACATCATGGGAGAAAAACAATCCGGGTTGGATATGTTTTTGTTTTTGAGAGAGAGAGAGAATTTTAATATTTATTTTTCAGTTTTCGGCGGACACAACATCTTTGTGGTGCTGAGGATCGAACCCGGGTCACACGCATGCCAGGCGAGCAAGCTACCGCTTGAGCCACCTCCCCAGCCCCTGGATGAGGTTTTTAATGTTAAAAAAAATCACACAAGTGCTCAAATTTAAAAAGAAACCCACAGAACAATGGTTTTTAACTTTTCTTAGCTGATGTCCAGGTTGAACGACAGAAAGGCTGAAGGTCTGGACTATAAAGATGAAAATGTCCACAGGACAAGAGGCCACAAATGACAGGAAAATTAATCACAAGAGAAATGACAGAAAAATGTGACAAGATAATAAACCAATCACGAGGAAAAAGAAAAGCTTTTACTCAAGAGGAAAATGAGCTAAGAACACAATCACAGAAGAAATAGAAATGCCCGCAGATGTGTTAAAAATGTGCATGGCCTGGGGCTGGGGCTGGGGCTGGGGCTGAGTGGCAGAGCGCTTGCCTCTTATATGTGAGGCACTGGGCTCCACCCTCAGCACCGCGTGAAAATAAATAAAGGTCCATCAACAACTAAAAAAATATTTTTAAAAAAATGTCCATTATCACCAATACAACAAAGTGGAAATTAATCAGCAAGATATTTGAAGCATGGCAGCACCCACAGGTGGGAAGGCAGTGGAGGACGGCACTTAGTGGACACGCTGACCTGACCTTGGCACCGGCCTTCTGGAAACACACCTTGCCTTCAGAATGAGCAGCACAGGGAAGCCCAGGAGACAGAATCACAGGCTGGCAGCTGGTGAGTGAAGGAAATGGTCGGAGGCAGGCAACCTCCACCCAGGCCAAGAAACAGAAGAGCAGCCGCTTCCAGAAGCCTCCGTCAGGGCCCATCCTGATTTCCTCCCAGATGTGAGCCAGGCTCTCCAGACAACAGACGTGTCTACTTTCCACCCTTATCTGAGGGTCCTTATCTGATCTAGACCTACAGATACGACCTGTATCAGAGATGTCCATCATTTTATTCTAAGTGGAAAAATATATGCTCTAGTATACAGAATGCTCCATTTTGTTTAATAAATGTGTTTCAAATGCACAGAAAGATGTCCTCAAGTTCACATTGTAGTTATTATGTATTCAGAATCCTTGAGAAAAACAAGATCTACTGCTTATTTGGTTGAAAACGGTGAGCACAGATGATTTCTTTAACCTGAGTTGCACAAACACATCTGCACACCAGCTCAAATGTGGTAGATAGAAAGATGCTCAGAACCTCAACCGGATTCTTTAAAATAACTGAACAAAATTGTTTAAAAGTTCATAAGGAAAGAGAATATCTGCAAACTGCCAAGAAAGTTTGAAAAGGGAAGGAGGCAAAGGATTTTCCTTTTGAGAGACATTAAACTTCTACAAAGTTTCTGTATATTCAAAATAATTAAATACTTGCCACAGAAATAGAAAACAAACAAACAAAAAAATAAAAACAGCAGAATCCAAGAGTCTAGAAAAGTATCCAAATACATATAATTATGGCATTTTAATTTAATGAGAAAAACCCTGGCATAATTAGCTATTTACCCAAGTGGGAGGGGGGAAGAAAAGAAAAACAGATTCTTGACTCACCCTTAATACACACAAAAAAAATGCAAGCAACTCATTTTTTTTTTTTTGGGAAACCACAGATTAAACCCAGGGGCAATTTACCACTGAGCCACATCCCCAGCCCTTTTATATTTTTTTATTTTGAGACAGGGTCTCACTAAGTTGCTTAGGGCCTCAGCCTCCCGAGCTGCTAGAATTACAGGCATGCACCCCTGCTCCTGATTGCAGCTAATAATTTTAAAAAGAGACTTAACTTCAGGACCACAAATATGAAAAATCACAGCAAGGGCTGCTTCAGGAGCAGGTGCAGTACCTGGCCCGGGAGAGGAGGTCAACAGCAGGCCTGTCACAAGGCACTGGTGTTCACGTGAACTGCAATAATCAGACCTACCAAATACTTTTGGAACTCAGCAGATTCAGAGCATCTAAGGAAATGCAAAAAAAAAAAAAAGCAATTTATTGCAGCTTTGTTTGGCAACAAAACTGGAAATAACCTGAGGGCTCAGAAAAAGGAAATGGAATCTATCACAGTGCACACACGCCTGGGTAAGCACCCTTCCTAAGAAGGTGAGTCAGGCTCCTGGTCACTGACCTGAAAAGGTGTCCCTGGTATGCTGCTAAGAGGACTAAGGGGCGGGGAGCGGGTGGGATTGCTGAGTAATGTATGCAATGTGATCCTTAAAAAAAAAACTTAAGGCAGACCAGAAAGCAAAAAGCAGCCTGGACACACGGTGGGCTTGCACGCTCACCGAGACAGGTGTGGACGATGCGTGCTACCCTCTTTCTAAATTTTACGTTTTCCTTAATTTTAATTGTGGTAAATACACATAAAATTCACCATCGGACCATTCTTAAGTGTAGCTGAGGAGCGAGGTATGTTCATATTACTGTGCATCCCATTTCCAGAACTTTCTTCATCTTATAAATTGTACTTCTGTGCCCATGAAACATCCACTTCCTGTTCCCCTCTCCCCCCAACCCCTGACAACGACCCTTCCTCCGTTTTCCCCATGATCTGCCCACTCTAGGTGCCTCAGGTAGGTGGAATCACCTGGTATTGTCTTTGTGATGGGCTTACTTCACTTACATGTCGTCGTCAAGGGTCATCCGTGTTGCTGCACGTATCAGAATTCCCTTCCTAGCCAGGTGCGATGGCGCACACTTGTAATCCCAGCAGCTTGGGAGGCTGAGGCAGGAGGATCGCGAGTTCAAGCCAGCCTCAGGAAAAGCAAGGTGTTAAGCAACTCAGTGAGACCCTGCCTCTAAATAAAGATACAAAATAGGACTGGAATGTGGCCCAGTGGTCGAATGCCCTTGAGTTCAATCCCTGGTACCAAAAATAAATAAAAAAACAAACAAATTCCCTTCCTTTTCAAAGATGAATAATAATCCATTATATATAGGATACTGCTCCTCCATCCATTGATGGGCATGTGAGTGGTGACTGTAAATAATGCTGCTATGAACACAGGTATGCAAATATCTCCTCTAGATTTCACTCTTACGTACCCAGAAGAGCTGCTTCATTATACAGTAATGCTATTTTTAGGCTGGGGGGGGGGGGGGCTCCATACTGTTTTCATAGGGCTGCAGCACTTCACATTCCCACCAACAGAGCACAGGGGCTCCGATTTCTCTCCACATCCTTGCCAACACTTGTTTTCTGGTTTTTGGTTGATAGTACCCACTCCAGAGGTGTGAGGGGATCCCCCAGGGTAGTTTCCATCTGCGCACGATTAGTGGTGTTGAGCATCCTTCCATATGATGGTTGGCCGAGGACATTTGAAATGTCTGCTCAAGTCCTCTGCCCATTTGTTAACTGGGTTATCTGGGTTTGGATCGTTACACTGCAGGACACCAACCTTCTTAACATCAGTTGCCTGAGGAGAGAGTCAGGCCCATGTATTAAAGGCTTGGTCTCCAGCCTGTGGACTCCTGGGATGCAGTGGGCCTAGTGGGAAGTTAGGGCATTGGTGTGTGTCCTTGAAGGGGATCTAGGACCCCAGCCTCCTCTTCTCTCTCTTTGCTACCTACCCACCCTGAGGTAAGCAGCTTAGCTCTACCACATGTTCCCCACCATCATGTTCTGCCTCATCACAGGCTCAGAAACAACAGAGCCAACCAATGGACCAACTGAAATCTGTGAAATCATGTAAGGATTTCCTCCTTACCAGTTGATTATGTCAGGCGTTTTGTCACAGTGACAGAGAGCTGACTAGCACATATGCATATTTATATGAAGAAGAGCCTCCAGCTGGGCCCTGCAAGTCCGGGTCCAGCTTCCCTCAACCTAGTGTAAGTGAAACTTTGTCTCCCTTAGTTGAAGGCAGATTTGTTCTGACTTCATTTGTACCTTTTCAAACTACAAGGGAATGAGGATTCTAAGTGGCACACGTCCTTGCTCTTTTTCTTATGGTTATACAGATGTCCGGGATGAAAGAGATTTGTGCACACACGACTATTACAAAGAATACGAAGAACTCAGGGAAACAGTAGGAATGTGGGAAACGTGGAAAGTGCTAAAGGTGAGCAGGCCTCGATCATTCCATCACCAAACAGTAACCAAGTGCAGCTTTGCGTATGTCAGTTCCTGGAGAGCAGGAAAGGACACTCAAAAAGTTGGAAGGGGACACATGCTGTACACAATAATGCTGAGGAAGGGCAGGTAACAGGATGGACAGGGAGCTTCAGATACAATGGGCCTCTGTTTGACAGGACACGAATCCAACACCTCATCTGTGAGGTTCAGGGCCTCAGTACCTAATGGAAATTTAATCTCAGAAAGATTCTGACAAATCTAAACAATCGTCTACCCAAAGGGGACTAAATCCCGTTAACATGGAAAGAATGAAGAAAGCAAGCCATGTGGGGAGACTGACTCTGTCATGAAGAGGAGAGAGGGGCCGGCCCAGGAAATGGGGAGCCATGAGAGACAGTATAACCAAGGACAACATTCCCTGCTCCTCTGTAAGTCCTGACAACGATCCCTCCTGCACCCTCACAGGAGACATGATGTGCACCCTCCGTACAGATGGAACAGGAGACTCTCCAGTCTCGGGAACACCACAGAAACAGGACAAAGAGGGGCAAGTGTTAAAAGGTGCCGTGGCCCTGCCTCTTCCTACTGAAGGTCATGCAGGCTAGTTCTGCCTCCACGTGATCCTGGAGGATCGGATGTGCCCCAGAGAAAAGGCTACAGGTGAGGGCAACTGAAAGGGTCAAAAGAAAAACAGGGGAAAAAGCCAATTCAGAGTGAAACCCACCGCTCACAGCACACCCAGCCTCACAGAGGGCACCAACCGGCCTTCAGTTCCTCGTCCCTACAAAAGACAAGCAGCGGATACCCCGGTTCTCTAACCGGAACATTCTTCTATGGCCTAACAGAAGGAAGGAGGGATGGAGGGAGGGAGGAAAGGGAAGAGAGGGCCAAGAGTCAGAAGAAAAATTACTAAGAAAATGATATCCCCCGAGAAACAAGATGGAACACCATATCTATGAAACCAGGTGGGCAGTAGAAAAAGAGATGAAGAAAACTTGAAGGGTCGATCCAAAAAGCCCCCAACACCACCGGAGATTTCAGGAAGAAAGAACACGCGGAATGAAGGAAGTATCCTAACGCTGACCCAAGGAAATTTCCAAGCAAGAAACATACTTTCCACAGACAACGGGACGTCTAGCAGAAATGACTGAAAGGTGCCTCGCGCCAAGGCACGCCATCGTGAAGTCGCAGAACCGAGACGTGAAGGGAAGATTCTAGATCCTCCCAGAAAGGAAACCCAAGTCTCATTTAAAGAAGACAGTCAAGAGTGACTGTGGACATCTCAAAATAAAACATGGACGCCAGACGACGGTGGACACGGCGTACACCATCGTGCAGGGACGTCCTTTTCAACCCAGGGTCCTACACCCAGTCAACCAACCGTCAACCAAGCGGAAAAGTGGAACAAGGCATTTCCATACATGACCTCTCCTCAGGAAGTTGTGGCAGGACGCGATCCAGAAGAAACAGGGAGTGGACCAACAGGAGAAAGACAGAATCCAACACTGGACACAGGCACAGGGAGGTCCCAAGGTAATGGGGCCGGAGGTCTTAGATGACAGCCATGGCCAGATAGAAGGAACCACCACGCTGGACAGAAAAAAACAGATAATGCTCCAAGAGAGGGATTTAAAGAAAAAAACCCTGCAATTGACAGGTTATCTGACGGGCTGTTTGGAGGACACGGCAATGAGCAATTACTAACTCCAGGAAGAAAGGACTGTACCGGAGGGAATGGAGTTGGAATCCACACTTGATTCAGCTGAGACTATCTGAACAGTAACAGCAGTGGGAACACTGAAGGTGAACTTAACAAACATCTGTGAACACAAAGGGGCAGAAACGGACACGTGAAAGAGCGAATGCCCACCACCAACAGATAAGGGAAGTAACACCTGCGGTGGTTGGAAACTGGGGGCCTAACAGGAGGGGTGGGGACTACGAGGTGGTGGGGGCAGCCTCACGAATGCAATGTCACAGGAGTGGGCCCAGCACTCCAAGCGGGTTTCTGTGTTCTTGCTCTCACCCTCTTGCCCTTCACCTTCTGCCATGGGATGATGCAGCACAGAGGCCCTGCCAGGCACCAGCACCTCACTCTTAAGGCTTCCCGGCCTCTAGGACAGTAAGAAATAATCCCTGGCTGGGCGTGGTGGAGCGCACCTGTAATCCCAGGGACCTGAGAGGCTGAGGCAGGAGGACTGAAAGTTCACGACCAGCTTCAGCAATTTAGTAAGATCCTGTGCCAAAAACAAACAAAGAAATAGGGCTGGGGATGTGACTCAGGGCTCAAGCGTCCCTGGGTTCAATCCCCCCAAAAGAGAAAGAAGAAAACGTAAAGAAATAATCGGTTCTTCGAACATTCCCCAATCTCAGGTATTCTGTTACAGCCACAGAAAACAGACTGCTAGCTGAACCTGCTGCACCAAGAAAGACCCAGCAAGGTAAGCATATGTAGAATCATCGAAAGCCGATTTAGAAAGGGGAGCACAGGGGTGTGAGGTAGCCTTGGGCGAGACGGAGGGGAAAGAAAACACCGTTAGCCTTTTAGGACTCTTTGGATTTTTGAACCCATAGGCCTGTGCTGTGATAAAAATGACCGGTACTGCAGTCGCCCAGGCTTCGAGGCCTTGCCACCCACATCTTTTCACAGAAACCTCTTGGCCAGCGCCAGCCTTCATGACCTCCCAGAGGACCTTCAGCACTGCCACCGTGGAAGGAATAAAAGATCCTGCCAGTGAGGAACGAGGATTGTCACCAGAGCCACCACTCAGGTTGGATCAGTGACACCCCCCTGGACCAATCCAGCCTTCCCTGGATCATGGCAGCTCGAACTTTGCAGGGAGGGACTGCGGAGGCCGGAAAGTGCTGAGCAGAACCATGGGCACACAGGGGCCCTGGCCGCACACACCTGGGTCAGCAGGCCAGGGCACGCTCTGCAGCCACCACCATTCTGTCTGCGGCCACCACCTGCCCTGCAAAGCAGCCCCATGACAATCAGCCTGCACAGACAGGTCACCCACCAAGCTGCGGGAGCCTACCCTCCATTCCTGTCAACAGAGGCCTGAGAGTCCCGGTCACCAAGTCACAAACACTTCGAGTATCACTGTCACAGAAAAGAAAACCACCAAGTCCACTGTCACAGGAAGTTCCAGAGTTGCCAACTGCCTAGGTCAGGTCCTCCCAGGACCCATCTGTCCATGTGCCACTCCCATGATGCTGGTCCTACTGTACACCATCTGTAATACATTTGCCTATCTCCTCTTGACACACTGACCTTCTAATGTTTGTAGTTCAGATTTATTTGAAATAAATTTATTTAAGCCTATTTCTTTATGTAACGGGAAAAGTAGCACTACACCTCTAGAAAACAATGATAACAAAGAAGTATAACATTAGCACACGCCGGGCACTATGGCGTACACCTATAATCCCAGCCGCTGGGGAGGCTGAGGCAGGAGGATCGTGAATTCAAAACCAGCCTCAGCAAAAGCAAGGCACTAAGCGACTCAGTGAGACCCCGTCTCTAAATAAAAAACAGAATAGGGCTGGGGATGGGGCTCAGTGTTTGAGTGCCCCTGAGTTCAATCCCAGATATCAATCGCAGGTACAAAAAAAATAAAAACAAAAACAAAAAAACATTAGCACAGCTTGAGTACCCCTAATCCAAAAATTCAAAATCTTAAACAAGAAACCCTCTGGGCTTAAGCATTTTGGACATAAGAGAATCTGTGGTCACGGTGGCTACAAGACCAAGACTGCAAATGTCAGAGATGGGCTGCTGAGAACGCCCACTGAGTCTTCCTAGGTGGTGAAACCACGTGTGCTGAAAGAGAATTTCTAAAAACATTTTTCCTCATTATGGGATCCCATGTCAGATTAATGCCAAGTGATACACCTCGACAACTGGCTCTCTGTGTTAGCCAACATTTTGTCACCGTGACCAGAATACTCAACAACTCATAGGAGGAAAAGTTACTTTTGGCTCCCGGTTCCAGAGATTCAGTCCGTGGTCAGTGGACCACTGCTCTGGGCCAGAGGTCAAGCGGAACAACATGATGGCAGAGGAAGGCAGCTCAGCCGCATGGTAGCCGGGAAGCGGGGTGGGTATGGACAAGACAAAATCCCACCTGCCCGCAGTTACCACCCGGCAGACCATTCAATTATTTAGGCATCCACGAGGCCACAGCTCCCATAATCTAACCATTCTCCCTCTATCCTCCTGTGTTGCCAGTCACATAAGCTTTCAGGAGACACCTCAGATCCAAAGCAGAACATTCTGCCCCTGGCCTCCAAAAGCTCATGTCCGTCTCACAATGGAAAATGCATTCAGTCCCTCTGCAAGAGCCCCCACGGCCTGAACAACGCAGCAGGCCCCTGAGTCCAAGTCCAAAGGCTCCTCTGGGACGTGGTAAGGCCCTGTCAGGACCAAGAACAAATCACCTATGGCCAATGGACAATGGCGCAGAGCAAAGAATTCTGCAAGGGAGAAATAAGGGCATTAAAAGAAAAGAGATGGGACCAAAACCAGCTGGGCAAACAAGTCGTCCAGCACCTAGGGCCTATGGTGCTGGGATGGGATTCCCAGGGGGCTTGGACGGCCTGCCACTCTGACCTCACCAGGTGCAGCCTACGTGGCCTCTCAGGCCGACTCTGTCCACAGCCAGCAGCCTTCCTCAGCACATGCCCCACATCCTGGCATCTCCCAGTTCCTGGGGTCTCCATCCCAGCTTTGGCTTCATTGTAAACAGTTCATGCTCTGCCCTCTCAGGAGGTGCCCACAGGGATTGTGGCCCTGCTACATTCCGGTGGCTTCCCAGGCTCTCCTTGGAAAACCCGGTGGAAGCCCCATGACCCCCTAACTCCAGCATCCTGTATTCTTGCCAACCCAGCACCATGTGGATGATGCCAAGGTCTGCCACCAGCTTAGGCCTCTTTGGGGACCTTGGCAGTGGTGGCCTCTGAATGCCTAAGCAGCTGAGCACAATGAACCAAATCCCCCGATCAAACGACTTTCTATCAGGGCACCCCAAGGTCTCTCAAATGAGTTTTCACTTTTACAGCCAGGAGCCCGCCTAGGGTGTGGTCTGCTGATTCCTGAGGACCCCTGTCGCCTCTCTGCTTCTCTTTAGGGTGGAAATCTCTGCAGCAAACATACCTTATGGGGCCCCAGTTTTCTATGTCATTTTCTAGCCACACTGCAAGTTTTTCAAAACTTTCCCGTGTGCTTTCTGCTCCTGATTCCCACAGTAAACTTGGCTAACAGGGCCAGCAATACCCACGCCACTGCCTGAATGCTATTCTGCCTGGAAATGTTCCCCATCAGATTAAAGAGTCCATCGCTTTTAAATTCAGCCTCACAGAAAAATCTCAGGACATGGACAAAAATGTAGGCAAGTTCTTTGCCAGAATGGAGCACACGTGGATGCTAGGCCAGTTCCCAGGAGGGCTTGTCCCTGTCCAGACCCCCGTTGCCACATTCCTCCCGGATCGCTGGTGTTCTGAGTTCCCACCAGCACTGCCCATTAAACTCTGCTGATCACATTCTAAGGCTTCTCCAGCCTGCATCTCCAAACTCTTCCAAACTCCCCCAGCAAACCAGTGCCAAAGGCTTCTGGTCAGGTATATCACAGCAATGGTCCCCTCCCAGTACCAACTCTCTGTGTTCGTCAGCTTCCCGTTCCTAAGGCCAAAATACCTGTTCAGAACAACTTAGAGGAAGAAAAGTTTATTTTGAGCTCATGGCTTTTGAGGTTCAGCCTAGGATCAGCTGACTCTATGGCTCTGGCCCCGAGGCCAGGTGAAACATCCTGGTGGAAGGGCGTGGTGCAGGAAAGCATTCTCATGTGGCAGAGGAGAAGCAAGAGGGAGGGAAGATCCAGGGACAAAATACAATCCCCAAGGGCACACCCCCAGTGACCGACTTCCTCTAGCCATGCCTTCACCTTATAAGGCTAATGATGTGGTTACAGCTCCCATAACCCAATCACTGGCACTGAAGGATGATACTGTAGGCCTGAGGTCTAGCATTCCAGGCGTTATCACCTGGCAAAGAAGAACCTTGAACTCTCTTACAGGCTCATCACACTGAGGAAGTCCCAGGAGCAGCAAATGCAGTAAACTAGACTCACTCAAACCTCTAACATCAAATTCTCCTTTTCAAGATGTTCAACAATAAGGCAGCAGAGATCAATAGAGTTACTTGCACAAACAAGATAGTAGTCAAAATCCACTTCCAATGATATGAAATTGTGTGCCTATTTCCAGAGTTTAAAAAGATTAAGGAAAAAAAAAAAACCTAGGATGGACTATTTTTAATTACCTAATAGAAAAGTTTCAATGACCTTTTTCTCTATCCAAATCGGAGGAAGGAATATCAAAGTAGCTGTCACTTTCGATTATGTACATTCTTTACAAACACATTACACTGCAGAAATAAATGGTCTTTTTTTATGATTTAAAAAAAAAAATGTGTTTCAGTGACGCATGTTTGCAGCCAGAAATGGGTTACCAGAAACAGCATCAAGGCCGAGAGATTGAGAAGGTTGCAAATGTCCACTGCCCTGCTGGTGAACAGTTCCTCTCTCCTGCACTGCCCTGCCCAGGGGTGCTGTCCCTCCTTCACCATGACGCCATCACACAGCATACAGGTCGCCATGGAGCCCTGACTCAGGACCTGGTGATAGATGGGCTGGGTGCTGGGGCACCCAGGCATGGAGGAAGGGATTCCTGTACATGAAGCACTGCTCTCTTCTTGCCCCAACCTTCCAGGATCCAGGACAGGGGACAAAAGGTACTTTTCCACCCCTGTGCACACACAGGGAGGCTGTTTAGCTCAAAGGAGCTCTGTTCCCACAGAGTGTGTAGACAGCAGGGTCACTCTACCTTATCCACGTTTTAAAGCTGAAATCAAACTGGTCACCTAATTCCCCCACGCTTTTCAAAGACACACAAAGAGTCAGCCAAGCTATTTGTGAGGCTATTCCCTGGTCTGTATAACCATATCCCAGTGGTGGACAGGATGACTCTCTCTCCTAAAGAGAGGCCAGGATTCCCCGCTTGATGATTGGCACGTTTCCCCACATCCCTAGTCACAGGTCAGGCTGTGTTCTTCAAGAGACTGCTCTGCTAATACGGGGGAAAGTCACCTATGGGGAATGGGTTCCAGGACCCTGAGGGTATCAAAATGTCAGGATGCTCAAATCTCTCACTTTTTGCATATAACCTGTGAACATCCTGCATCCTTTAAATCATCCAGGTCATTTAAAATACCTTGTACAGTAGAAATGTACATCAATAATTGTATTGTTAAGGGAATAATGACCCCAAAAAGTCTGTTCATGTTCAGTACAGACGCAACTATGGCAGGCCTAACCACATTGGCCAGCTGCCGTTGGCTGAATACTTGGATACAAAAACCGCACACACAGCGCCAACTGTATACCCCGCCAAGTTGATGTGAAGTCTTTCACCCTAGTTCACAGCTTGCTACTGGAGGAAGGAAACTGATACCCACAACCTATGTTCAGGTATGAAAATGACCACTGAAAACAGAAAACAAAGTTGGGTAGGAACACCAACCCTGGACCTCCGTTCCATGCCTTTACCTGTGACACACAGGGTTTGCACCATAAGTCACAACCCAGCACACTGTTCCCCCATCAGGTTTCACATTGAGAAAGCACAGAAGGCTGGGGACATGGAGGGTGGAGTTGCTAGTGACAGAATCCTACAGAGGGGTACTTTTCCCAAGCAGACCATAATCAGAGATGCATTTCATCCATATGTACATTGATGAGATAAACATGACATGAAAATCAGTGCTGAAAAGTCCCCCTTAGGATATATTTCAGGTTCCCCAATGGATGCAGTTTTGGAACTGAAGGTCGTACCAAATTCTATAGAAACATCGAGCACTTTCAATTTTTCACTTCAAGGAAGTACTTCATGGCTTTTGTCTAGCATATCTGAATTGCCAGTACCACTATTCTTGTGTTTGGGAGCCATTAAGACAATGAGGATCCTTGAACAAAGTGCTGTGATCCGGAAACTGTCAATCTGATAACTAAGAATGACTACCGACTAACTAACAGGAGGGTACCATATACGGTGTGGACCCACTGGACCAAGGGATGACTCACCTCCCAGACAGGATGAAGTGGAATGCACAAGATTTCATCACCTTTCTCAGAGGGGCAAGTAATTTAAAACTTAATGTCACTATTATTACTTATTAAAGCAGTATTATCATTATTCATTTATTTATGGGGTCTTCCACTCAATATTTTAAGACCATGGTTGACTATGGGTAACTGAAACGGCAGAAAGGGAAACTGAGGATGAACAGGAACTTCTGTCCTGGACTGGACACAACCTACGTTCAGGCGTGAAAATGCCAGTCCCCTCCATCAGAGATGCTCACAGATGGAAACCCCCACTCACATGCCCTGGAGCCCTTGCCCCGATGCCACCCCACACCCGACATGGTATCCCGGCCTAGCTTTCTATGCCCTGTGTACCCCAAACTGGGAAAGAGAGCAGAAGACCCAAGGTCCACGTCAAAAGAGGGACAAGCCCAGTGAAGAATCAGCTCCCTCAAAGCCCAGGGGCAGGTGGGAGAGAAGAGATCCTGGCCGCTGGTTTGCTGCTCAGGCTCAGCCTCTCCACCCTTTCCGAACCGTCCAGAGGCTGCTTTGGGCAAAGCTCAGAGGTAGGACATGTGCTTACCATGTGTGAGGCCTGGGGGTCCCTTCCCAGCTACAGCACCCCCACCCAGCTTTGCCTCAGTCGCAGAGGGAAGCAGGAAACTGTCTGGCTTCGCTGCAGTTGTTTTCCAGAATACACGTGTCCGTGATGTCAGGATTAGAGTAACTGCAATTCTGGATGGGCACGTAACGTGCATGGCTGCTTCTCCTGGGGTGCAGGAGGTATGCACAGAGAAAGTTCACCCTTCCCCAGAGACGCCGCTAATTAAGTCCTGATGTGAGAAAGACCCCCAAACTAGAGGAAAAGGAGTCCAGGAAGAGAGTCTCCAGTTTCTCGCGTCTCTCTGAAAACCTTCAGAACGGAGGCACTGACAGATGCCGACACCAAGGGACAGTCACAAATAACGTCACCAGCCAGAGGGGGCCGGGGGCTGGAGATTACAGCTTTGTTTTGCTAGGTTCATGCCTGTTTTCAGGCGGCTCCTGGCTGGTGTGAAACAAAACTGTCTAGGTGAGGAGAGCCTGGGCCACCAGAGACCCTGGGGAGGGGACTGCGCCCGTCCTGGCTGCCCACATTACCAGTTCACTTCAGGCCGGAAACACAAAGGCCTCCCCCGCCCGCCCGCCCACCCGACAGCCCTGTGGGTCTGGGCCTGATCCACAGGAAACTTCTTTCTTGATTAGGCTCCCACTGAGCCCTGGGGTTTAACTTTCCTCTTTCATCCCACCCACAGCCCAGCACTCCTCCAGGGCCCAGGCAGGGGACCTTTCACAACTCGCCCACCCACCGCCACTGTGGGCAAGCCCCAAGGCTCAGGCACAAATCGACTGGGCCTTTTTCTGGGAATCGAGAAATCACCCTTTAATCCACCAGGGAAAATGCTCTTAAACAGCAGATCCATCCTTATTCAGGGTTTTGGAAGTCAAACTCCAGGGGTCAATTGAACAAAACCAAACCCTAATGCCTGAACTATCCTGGGCATATCTGGGCGGCTGAAGAGGACAGAGGGTGGTGTCAGCCCCCCCGCCCACCCCGCCCAGATCACACTGAACTTCCTTTCTCCGGGTTCCCCCAAAGGGGTTTTCAAAACTGTAGCTGGCGAGTCCTGACCTAAACAAAGTCAGGCAGACACTCTCATTACGCGCAAGGCTTCGGGCACAGCCACACGGCACATCTGGGTATTTCCTTTCAAAACACTTTCCAACTGCAATGGGATCCAGATGTTGTGAGTAGGGGCACAGCCAGTCTTCTTCCTAGGGGGCACCTCCTTAATGAAGACTCAACCTACTCTGACTCTCCTCTGGGCTTCTTAGATCCCCCACCAGCACTGAAGCTCCTGGGGTCTCAGCACAAAACTTGCCAACTGCTCCGCCCACAGTGGGTCCTTAAAAGCTGGTCCAATAACTGAAAAAATAAACAGAACGAAATTCCGAATCTGTGGGACTAAACACCAACCCATGTCAGGAAAAAAACGTCCCCTGGACAAGGCTACACACAGACGGACTTAGATTTGGAAAACTTTGATCCTCTTGTCCATGAAGACTGCATAGAGCTAAGAGACTAGCTGTTTCTCAATACGTAGCTATTACATTTGAATGGGTCTTTACATGGAAGCTTCATTTAAAATCTTTACTGCGTGATAAACGACAGACAGCACTTTGTATTTCAGAAACGATCGCCAACTCGGATGACGACACACATTTTATTGAGCACTTGCTACATGAGTGCCAGGCTATGTCTGGAATGCCCCCAGGCATCTGTCCTTACAACCCTGTGGCAGGTTCTAATGTCAGCCCTCTTCGTGGATGATGCCACTGGGGGGGACCTTGGGGTGATCCTTGGGGACCTTCCCTGACCTTTCCAGTGGAAAGTACCCACTTCCTTCTCTGAAAACCTGATTGACATTATTTGTGCTCGTCTTAGGAAACACTGGGTATTCTCTGTGTGCACCAAGTAACTCCGGCTTCCTCCTCTCCCCTCTGCTCCACTTAAGCTCCCTGAAAGTCAGGATATCTTATATCCAACGGACTCCCAAGAGCAGGTCCAGCAACTGTATATCAGAATCCCCTGGGGAGTTTCTGAAACAAAACAGAACAGAGAGGCCTGGGCCCGGTGCCCTGGAGGCTGGTCTTGGTGAGGGCTCGGACTCCTTCCCTCTAGAGATCTGTCCAGGTGCACAACCAGGCTCCAGGCTGGAAGACCACATTCTTCAATGACCAGCTCACTATCTTGCACTTGGTGGCTAAGGATCGAGCTCATCAAATGAATGGATAGCTTGCTGAAGGACCACTGCTATTCCATGTCATCCCAGGGTACCCAATTGTTTCTCCAGTGACACAAAACTGCCATCACCTCAACTCTGCCAGTCCCTCCCCTTCCACCTCTTCTCCCCTCCCCCTGCCCTCTCCAGATTCTCACTGTGCCCTAACGGGCCAAGCCTGCCGACTAGAACATTCCACCTCCAGATTCCCAGGGCTGTCCTCTCATTCACGGCTCTTCTGGAATGTCACCAGGGATCTCTGACACCCTATCGCTCTCCCCCGCCTCACCACGGCTGACGAGTATTTTCACAGTCCTTTTTGCTGACACGTGACATACACTTTTAATTTGCTGTCTGAATCTTCCCACTTAGGACGCACCTCCCAAGAGGTCGGGAGTCTCTGAGGACACAGACGAGCCTCCCTTGCCACCTGTGCCCTCCGTTTGCAGGGCTGGAAGGGTGGAAGCGTCTCTTACGGAGAACGGAATGGAGCCTGTTGACTCTCCTTCCAGGATCTAAAGTCATAGAATTTTAAGAACACAAAAAAATCCCAGGTATCAACTAATTCCAGAGTGTTCCATTAGTCCCCCAGAGTTTCCTAAAATCGCGTGAGAAGTGCATGATTCTTTTGTGGAAATCATCCATAGCTTTCATTATATTCTAAAAGTAGTTTTATTCCTTAAACAAAAAGTGAAAAATCCTCTTGGCAACTTCCTTCAAGATAGTTGAAAAAATCTAGTTTTTCAAAGAAGCCACCTGCAGGTCACATGCCAAACAGGGACAGGGTTCCAAGCAGTATCCACGATCCCTAAAACGCCTCCTCCTTCCAAACCCGCCCCCACCGCGTCCCTTGACTGACAGCGAGGATCCAAGTGGCCAGCCTGCCCCTGGGGACCCCTGGGGACCCCTGGACTCCCAGAGTGGCTGCTTCGCCACGCCCACAACTAAGCCTCAGTCAAAGCAGCCGAGCATGACATTCCCCTTCCCAACAATTTAATTATTCACAAATCTGCGCGTGGAGAGAACACCAGACGGGGTGCAGACCGCATTAGCCCAGGCCTCCGGCCATGGCCGTTCTTACCAACGCAGTCCCTAAAGGGCGTCTCACAGGCCCTCCTTACCAGGCGCCCGCAGAAATAAAGAACTCATTTTCCTTCCCTGCTCCTCACGGCTCCAATTTTCTCTTGGTTTTCTACAATGGTAAATGCCAACAAAATACGACCCCCCAACACACACACACACACAAACACACACACACTCACACACAGCACGGATTCCCAACCAGCTATGCTGGGATGAAAGAGAACGAGAAAACCATATTCACGGCCTTGGAGAGGAGCGCGGGGAGGGAGGGCAGAGACAAAGGGCAGGGCATTTCTGAACCTCGGCCAGAAGCACTGGACGGTCCCCTCCTCTTAAGAAATTCTCCATACCACGTCCCTCACCCGCAGCTTCACCTTCCCAGATTTCAGGGAAACCACGGTCTGAAAATATTAAGTGGAAAATTCCTTGCCAGGGGCGGTGGCCCACACCTGCAATCCCAGCAGCTCGGGAGGCAGAGGCAGGAGGATCGCGAGTTCAAAGCCAGCCTCAGCAACTGTGAGATGCTAAGCAGCTCAGTGAGCCGCTGTCTCTAAGAAAAATACAAAATAGGGCGGGGGACGGGGCTCAGTGGTTGAGTGCCCCGGGGTTCAATCCCCGGCATCCATCCAAACAAATAAATGAATAAATAAAAAGAAAATTCCAGAAATGAACAATTCATAAGTTTAGAATAAGTTTTATTATGATACAGTAGAGTTGCTCTATTTTGTAATTAGTTGTGGTTAATTGCAGACCGTGCCAAATTTATAAATCACACTTTATTGGTATGTGTGTATATGTGTGTGTACATGCACACGCATGCACACGCACACACATGTGGTAAAACACGGTCCACAGGGCTGAGTTTCCAGGCCTCCTGGGGGCTGGGGGCTATACCCCCATGGACAAGGGGAGCCACGGTGTTCAAGGCAAGCTCTGTGAGGGGCTCAGAGTCACATGAGCTTCTCAGGGCAGAGACTCCCTGAGTCACCCCAGGAAAGCTCAGAACAGAGGTGGCCCTGGGGAGCAGCCCCTGCCGCGGGCTGCGGGGTCTCTCGCCCCCTCTGCCCCCTCCCTCCATCAGCTCAGTGTCCTTACAGTTCTCCTTTTGCAGCTTTGACAGCCACGTGACTTCATTTTGCCCAAGATTCTGCTCCACTCTCCTGAGGCTTCCGGCCACCCTCCGTCCCTGTAGGGAGACCTAGCTGGGGGTGCCTTCGCTCACGCTCCCAGGAGAGGGAATCCAACGGGTCACTTATGTCTCGGTGCCAGGCCACATGTTCTGTCCAGGCTCTGGAATGGCCTCTGTGGGTGGGAGGGGCACCAGGGGCCAGTCAACATTGCTGCTGGCATCTCACGGGGAGGAAGGTGAGACCACCAAGGCCCTCCCTCAGTCCTCTGCAGAGGCCGTGGGCAGACAGGAACAGGAGCCGCGTGTCGATGGGGATCTAGTCCAGGCTTTGCGATCACATGCTTGCCCTGAGTTCCGAGGGCCAACTGCTCACTGCTCAGGAATTCCACGAGCTGTTTGTTAATCCACTGCGAGGTCTGAAATCGGCCGCAGTGGGAGTATCTGCACCACAGACGTTGGCAAATGCTACACATTTGGACGTTGTTTTACTACCCCCGCCACCCCCGCCACCAAGAGTAAATTTACCAGAACGTCACAACAGCACTGGTGGTTAAAGAGGAAGGAAAATTAAAAAGGTCAAGGTTAACAAGTTTCCCCACCATCTAACACAATCTGCACCATTTCCCTCCCCTTCACCCACCCTGTGCTCCAGCAGAACAGCTAACGTCCTCATTATCCTCTTGGCACAAATGCCTGCCACGGAGCCGGCCCTCACCACACGGAGCCATCCCCTAGCCTTCCCAAAGCGAATGCCCACTGCGACAAAGTCCAGGCTCTTCCTGAAACTCCTCAGTTCCTCAGCTACAACAGACTGCTCCCCTCAGCTCCCATACCCCCCATACCCTCCCACCAGCCTTTCACACTCAGCCTTCCTTCCACGACAGCAGGTGATGGCTTCAGACTCCGGGGTCCTTCGCTTTATGATGTACATCCCAGGACCTCACTATGCCTGCTGCTCTGCATCTTCCAAGGGCTGAGCAGACACCTCAGCTGGACACCTGCCAAGCACATGCTCAAGGAGCACAGACGCTCTACGTCCACGAGACTCCAGTCACGCATCTCTCCCTGCTCCGACCCCTGTGACTCCAGGCCTGAGTGACTGAGCCCTGACTTCTGCAGCAGCAGCAGAAGCAACTCAGGCCGTATGGCCTTGAAAGGTCTGTGCCTGGGATCCGGATGGGATCTAGAAGGAAGGCGAAAACCAGGGATCGAAGTACTGACCTGACAGCCGCAAGGTCACAACTCAAATAACATCAGCCCCCACGTGTACCAGTCAGCGCAGCCTGCTAGACAAAAGAGCACGGCTGGGTGGGGGGGGGGGGGACAGCAAAACTTATCTTCTCACCGTTCTGGAGGCTGGAAGTCCAAGATGGGGCTGCCGGCACAGTCGGCTTCTGGTGAGGGCCTCTTCCTGGGTTGTGCACGGCCACCTTCTCTCTGTGTCCTCACATGACAGAGACGGCAAGCCCTGTGTTGTGTCTCTTCCTATCAAGGCCCGAATCTCCTTACGAGGACCCCGCCTCATGACTTCAGCTAAACCTAATTATCTCCCAGTTTCCCCCCAAACGCCATCACACCAGGGGCCAAGGCTTGAGCGTAGGAATTTGGGGGTGTGAAACCAATGGCCCAGGGCCACTTGAGAAGTCTGAGAAATCCACGTGGCAGAGGTGGCGGGAAGACAAAAGCCGCACATTTCCCATCAAGAAACCTGTAGGTTCGGACTGTGTCTCTCCCTACAAAACAACCTGTGCTGTTTCCACACCCTCGTCGTCAAATGTGCCCTAGAAAGTCTTAGAATTCACTTCGAGGGGTGGGAAGGGACCGCTAAAGGAAATGACAGAGGCACCAACGCCAGGGAACTGTTGCAGGCTGAAGTGACCGCTGTCCAGGATGAGGCGATCCCCACTCCCACTGGCCACTCTGCTCTGGCTCGTGCCCCTGGCGGTTAGCGATGACTCAAGCATCTGGCTATTACAGACCCTTGGCTCTTCCTTGCCATGGGCCAAATACTCCTCCTATATGATTAATCCATTTATTTTAATGGCTCCCCTTTAATTTTCACCTTTCTTTTCCTTTCCATCTGTGTACGGACGTGCCCATGGGGGGGGGGGGGGGACGCAGCCACATCTGGGGTTAAAAGCGAGCGCTTTGAAGGTGTTTGAACTGGGAAAGAAAATGGCCTGGAATGATGGCCAGACTGGGTGCAAAGGGCCCCTCGCGAAGCCACCGCTCGCATCAGCCAAGAATTTGGTGTTTCAGAGTTCATTCTGAGGAACAGTGGGTCGGAAATGTAACTGGAAGTTAAGGCACAGTAAGCTCAGGTAGCAAGAACGGGGCGCCTTGTGCGACCAACAAGGAGTCAGGTTTTCACGCACCCGCTAGGTTTCCGCAGAGTGACCTGCTTTTACTTGTTTAGAGTCCTCAAAAGATTTCTCTTTAATTAATGTTTTAGCCAGCTATTTTGCTGCTGTGATTAAAAGACGCGACCAGCACCACTGTAGAGGAGGAGGAAGAGTTTATTTGAGGGCTCATGGTTGCAGAGGTCTTAAACCGTAGACGGCAGGCTCCATTTCTCAGGGCTCAAGGTTAAGACCCTCACAACCCTGTCATTTCTCCTCTGAACCTTTTTGCATTGTCTCACCATGACAATGAAGTTCATCCTGACACTTAAAAAGAGCTGGGCACCGTGGTGCATGTAATCCCAGCAGCTCCGGAGGCTGAGGCAGGAGGATCGTGACTTTAAAGCCAGCCTCAGCAACTTGGCGAAGCCCTAAGCCACTTAGCAAGATCCTGTTTCAAACTAAAATATAAAAAAGGGCTGGGGATGTGGCTCAGGGGTTAAGCACCCCAGGTTCAATCCATGGTATGAACATTTTTACCCTCCCTTTAAAGACTTTGGGAAAGATTCCTGGTAGTTTTAGGGAAATCTCAGAACTGGAAGCCAGATGAACGAGATCACAAGGTCAGTCTCCAGTAGAGAAAATTGCTTCTTTGTGCCCCGGACCACTTACCCCGCCTAAAGAGTGTCCACTCTCTGCCAGAAGTCAGAGGAGATGCTATGGGATTAGAGGCAGCAAGTCAGGAAAATCTGGCCTTGAAGGAATGGGCTTCTTAGCACCAAAGCTTTTTCTCTTCAGGAAGTTCACCGTCACTTCAGCTTTCGATCTGGATTTATTGGGGGGGGGGGGGGGGCGGGGGGATGTCAATGAATGTGGCCTTCCTAGCACAGCTTAATTAATTTGCAGAAATTTTCAAAACCTGAAAATTCTTCATACTCTGAGAACCTAAAAGGCAGCAGAAAATGGTGTCTACGTTTTACAGATAAAGAAACAAAGCGAGTTGCACCCCCAGACTGCGTCTGTAATGGAGAACGGAAAACAAGCCCAGTTTCCTCATCCTGATGTCAATACCTCTCGGTTACTTTCACTCCCCTCTTACCCCACAACCCTAAGTGCCCCAGAATATAGAACAATGTGCTTTTATGAGATGGATAATTCCTGAACTTTACTTAGGACTGAGGACGAACGTGGAACTCTCGGTGACGCCTTCGGCAGGGAGGAAAAATAACCCCAAATCCTCTAATCTAGAAAGGATGAAACCCTGCCACTCAAGGCTGCAGATAAACTCAAGAAGATAAAGGCGTGTGTGCTCGGCGGAACACGTCACATTCTAGATATTTCTATTTCCTCCATCTGTCGTTTCTTGATAGGAGCGGTTTCAGGAACACAGATGCCACATTTTTCCTGAGGCTCCAAAACTGTTAGTAAATGCTTCCCAACAAGGAATTTTGGCCCCTGGGAACTAAAAGAAATCAAACCAAAAGTTAAGAAGAGGGGAAAAAAGAGCAAATGAAAACAAAAATCCACATGTCTATATGTCCTCTCTGGTCTTTAAAATTTTTAGTTTTTTGGTTTTGAAGTTTTTTGGGTTTTTTTTTTTTTTTTTTTTTTTTTTGCACAAGGATTGAACCCAGGGGCACTTAACCACTGAGACACTTTCCCAGTCCTTTTTATTTTTTTTTATTTTGAAACAGGGTCTCATTGAGAAGGTTAAGGCCTTGCTGAGGCTGTCTTTGAACTGGTGATCCTCCTGCCTCAGCCTCCCCAGTCACTGGGATTATAGGCGTGCGTGCGCCCCAGCACCATCTAAAACGTTTAGTCTTTTGGACAGCAAATGAGGGGCTCTGTCTTTCCCTATCTAGAATCGATCCCCATGTCACTGCATTGTCAGAATCAAACAGCCACCAAAGGAGAAAGCAATGGGGCTGATGATTTGCTTCGTGGAGTGAACTATCTATCTGCTTTTGAAATAAGTCGTCAAAATTCAAATTTGAGCAAGCAGACCCACATCTAATTCAGGAGAGAAAATACCAGGCAGATGCTAAATTTCCAAGACTCTTGGCTTAGATCAGAGCTTAGACATGAAAAGAATTCTTCTACAGACTCCAGCCATCTCTGAGAGCTTCCGGGTAGACCTCCCTGGAGCTATCAAGCAATCTGAAAACAATCTTGAGTGCGGTGCTAATACTGCCAGAGATGAACTGGATGCCAACTTCTCTCAAGGCACAGGATGATATTCTGAAAAAGTATTCCAGGGTGTTCTATATACAGACAACCCCTGGACTCAGTCTTCCTGGGGACAGGCTCACAGGCAAGCTTGATAATACTCCAGATTCCGTCCTTGATGGATTCGATCTTCAGATTCTGTGATAATCTAGGTGGTAGCACCATAAATGACCTAGGATTCCTGGTCACAAATGTTTGAGTTCATGAGCCTGGAGACTTATTTTCTGGAACCTTCCCAAGCCCAAGAGAAGGAAGCCAGCCACTATGTAGCCCTGCCTACTCTTCCTGTGTGTTTTCTACATCATTTCTCCTACCCAACCCTCACAGCCACACAGTGTGCCACTGGAACACAGGAAGTACTCAGCAGATGGGGACTGCCTCAGAGCGCTTCGGCAGGTTGGCCAGAGGAGGGGGGACTCACACCGAGGATGGTGTGACTCAATCATCCATGTTAGTCACTGGGAGTTCATCCAGTTACTCATTCATTCATTCATCCCAGCCTGCCCTGAGTCAGTGAGTGAGTACGAAAAAGCACAGGACAGTGAGCAAAAGTCACATTGCCCAGAGACCCCTTGGATTTTCAAACATTTTCCAGGAAGATTCTTGCAAGATGGGCCATATCTGGCCTGGAGGCTTTAAAATGAGAAATATGTCGGGATCCAGGCTGGACCTTTGAGGACAGGTTCAGAGACGAGCACTATTAACTGCTTAGTAATCAGCCCTGCTCCGCAAACAAGGGTACCGATTGCCGGGGAGGGGACCATCAGACAGCTGCTGCCTAGCAAACTCCAGATAGCCATGGCCAGCTGCCAGCGGCACCAGGAAGTGCACTAATCTCATCCTACCTTCTCCCTTGGCGCAGAGCCTCCTATGACCTCACAAAGTCAAAGAGTCATAAAAGATTTCAAAAATGCTAGCCACCAGCAGCTTCTCTTCAAGCTTCCCTGGGCAGCAGGTGGTTCCTGCATCCACCGTGGCAATGCTAACCTCAGCCTGACGTGGCTGCAAGGTGCTATGCCTGCAGAGCCAAGGGTCGTGGCCACGGTTGTGACGTCAGCTTGACATGTGTCACCGGGCCAATCAACGCCGTGGCTCCCTCGTCCTCAGGACCCAGACAGTGTCTACTAGTGACACCGCTAGACTAAGAGACGCTTTTATAGGAATGCTCCGTTTTGTTATTGAAATGCTCTTACAGAATACTAGAGCAAGTGTGGAATACCCACTGCCTCTCAAAATACACCACTCCCACCGTCCTGGGTCGTCTTTAAAGAGGAGAGAAGTCACACGCGGGGTCGAACGGTTTCTCTACCGTGAAACAGAACTCAGATCCTGACACCAACCGACACAGTAAAACCAAAATGAATGAGATGGGATTCTGCAGGCTTTAACATTACAAGACTAACGTGAACGTGAGAACTCCATCTTCCCTTACCTGAGGCAAAGTCCTGTATTTTTTTAAATTATAAACAGAGAGACTGAGTGTGTCGTAAGTGATTAATTGACTGGAAGAAGACAAAGAGTCTTAGATTATAAAGGACCACCCAGGATTCCGGGAACGCTTGTCAAGCTACGTTTTTGCCAGCGTGTACAGGAATCAGAGCCGGAAGATGGCCAGAAGACCTGTGTGTCCAGCCGGGCCAGGACAGCCTGTGTGACGTTTCAGTTGCTGGGTCTCTCCGGCAGGGGCGGCAACGGACGCTTCCTCCGGTCACAGATCACATTAATAATAATAGGATTGTTAAGCTAAATTTATTTGTTTGAATTGGTTAATCCACTTACATTGCACAAAATTTCATAAAAACTCTCCTTTCTACTTCTGACCCCAGACCACCAACTCCCTTCCAAGAAACAATCAACGGACTCTCCTTGTGTGTGCTTTTAGCATTTACAGATACAGAGGTACACTTCTGTCTGTTAGATCCAGTGCCTAAAACAGTGGCTGACACAGAGTGGGCACCACAAAAACACTTTTTTTTTTTTTTTGGTACCAAGGATTGAGCCCAGGGGCATTTAACCACTGAGCCACATCCCCAGCCTTTTTATATTTTTATTGAGACACAGGGTCTCACTAAGTTGTTTAAGGCCTCGATAAGTTGCTGAGGCTGACTTTGAACTCGGGATTCTCCTGCCTCAGGCTCCTCAGCTGCTGGTCAAAAACACTTTTTTAATGAATCAAAACTACATATACTGTTGAGGGCCACAGCTGAGTCAGATGATGCATGGCCTATTGCCAGAAGGAAGTGGTTGAGAGGCATGCCAGCAAGCCATTGAGATGATGATGGTTATGTTAAGCTGTGTATTCAATTGTATATTTTGACCTTTACTGTTCTCAGGAGGTTCCCAGGGGGAGTGCTGGGAGTGGACCCCTGTGGGGGGTAAGAGTGGTGGAGGGTGAGAGTGTTCCGGGGAGCGTGTGGAGTGCTGGTGGAGTTCGGCAATAAAGAGTTGCTGTTTTGAACCTACAAGTGCTTCATGGCAGCTTGGTGATTTGTGCCCAGCCAGACTGCAGCAATATACTTTTGGCATCTTGCTGTTTTACTCCAATATAGCCTGGAAACCGTCCACAGCAACGCGTTATGTAGAATACCTTGTTCTAAACCTTCTATTTAGGTTTAATGTACACACAGAAAAGTACATACATCATCTAAGAGTACTTCTCACTAAATTTCCACAAACATTCGGAATACACCCACCTCACCAGTACCCAGATCAAGGAACAGAGTGAACGCCACCAGTAATACAAATGTCTTGAAGTCCTGCTCACCAGAACATCCACGCCCCTACATCAGGGGAAACTACCACCCCGACTTCTGAGAGCTCGGGCTGGTCCGCCCTGCACAGGCGTGATCACAGTGCACTAATGCAGCTCATCCCCGGTGTCAGCCGTCTTCCTGTGTGACCATGGCAAGCACACGATCTCCTTGCCCTTCGGCACTCTTTACCACTTCACTCTTGATGGGCACGCCTCTGGTTTCTGATTTGGGGCTAGTTTGAACGTCTATTAGAACATCCTTGCATCAAAGAATTCTGATTTCCCTAAAAGAGGAAGTGTTGGGCCGATGATTGCCCAACTTCACCAGGACTGCTCCGCGAAACGGGTCACCAACTTACATTCCCACGGTGTATCCGAGTCCCCTTGCCCCATGTCCTCACCAGCAGTTTCTGTTTTGCTTTTGCTTTGTCCTGCTGGATTTCGATTAGCCAGTTGGGTGGGGCTGGGTGTGCTTGTCACTGTGTGTGCCTCTTCCTGGTGACCACTGGAGATGGACACCTTCCACAGGTTTATTAGACACCGGGGTCTCACTTTCGTTGTGAAGTGCTTATTCCTTTCTATTTCTGTGTTTCTATCGGGTTATTGATTTTTTCTTCTGATGTAGAGTTCTTTATACATCCTCAACAGAAGGCCTTGGTCAAGAGTGTGCATTGGGAATGCCTCCTTCCACCCTGTGGGTTGCCTTGTTAGTCTTTTCAGGGTGTTTCTTGGTGAACGGAAGGTCTTAATTTTAAAATGACCCAGTGTAATCTTTTTCTTTCAAAGGTCATGGGTTCTGTGTCCCCTTAAGAAATCTGTGCCTGTTCCCAGGTCATGAAGATATACTCCCCTCGCTTTCCTCTCAGATCCTACACTGTTTACCTTCTACACATCTGGAATCAACTTTCACATGGCATTAAGTAGGGTCAAGCTACATTTTGTTCAACGTGGACGAGGACTTTACCCAATACTATGGTTTGAAAAGATTCTCCTTTAACCACTGCATGCTAGGGGTCCTCATTATCGGACATGGCACATCACTGAGTTTGATTCCTTTTCGCGGCTATATGGTACTCCATTGTAGGTATATGCCATAAATTACTAAAACCACTCCAAATTGAGCAACTGCTATAATGAATAATATAATGAAGTTGATCCATATCATTATTCCTTACATGAATACATAGATGGGATAAACTAAATAATTTCTAGGTCAAATGCTATATGCATTTTCAATTTTATCCATTACTATTACAATTGGATTTTTCAAACCATCATGATTCCAGAGACAGCAGTATTACCAGATACAACACTATACTAACTTCCCAATATTTTTTAACCTCAGGATCTTCTTTTTTTTTTTTGAGACAACAAACGTGTGAGTATATTGCCAGCGTCGTTGATTTAGAAAAAACACATAACCATCAAAGTTCACAAAGTTCTCGGAGTCCTGCCAGATGGAGAGCAAGACTCTAAAACAAATCAGACTGTCATGCTGTGACAGACAGGCCTTCTCTGCGAACCACAGTAAAGAGCAAGGACAACCTGCTATTGGTCCCTGTTCTGAAGAAGCCCAAAGTCCAGAAGGAGTGCCTCTGATATCAGGTAAACAGGCGAGGAGTCTGCTCCAGGAGAAGAGCGGTGTCTCTGCATGAGATGGGGCCTCAACTCCCTGTCGCGGACACAGCTGTCTGTTCCCATCCCAAGGACCGGACCAGGGGAAGCCGAATCATGGGAGAATGAGGTGCCTGACCCAAACGGCATCATCGGTTCATTCAAGATTCCGATCCAACAAAACATTCATGCCCTTGGACTCCCAGGTCATCATTATCCTCCTCGATCGTCACCAGTCCACGCTTCCCTCGGCCCTGCACACGCGCCTGGAGGTGGTGAGAACGTCACATTCCTTGTTAAATGTTGTGACTGGTGTCAGGTCACTACCACGGTGCCGTGGACCCCGAGGTCTAGGGTCCACAGCAGGAAGGCCTGACCACATCAGAAGTCAGTGGCCAAAGCATGGACCACAGGTGTCCCCCACTTTACAGACCCAAACCTCCTGAGGTGCCCGTCCTTCCCAGAACCCTCAAAAAGAGGAAGGCGCTTGAAGAGCCGGATCCCATTCACAACCAACCTTCACCTGGGGAGGAGAGAGGGAGGATGGGGTGGGGGGAGAAAGAGAAGACCGGGCCACTTTTTCCCTCCGGAGATGCAGATTTGAAAAGGAAGCTTCCTCTCTCCCAAGGCAACTACCAGACAAACAAGTCAAAACAAAAACCTGCTACCAGCCGAGGGATTCTGGATCAGTCACTTTACGCCTCTGGGGCCTTTTTTTTTCCCCTCTATAAAATGAGGGTGTCAGCCGAGAGCTGGTGTCCGCAGGCTCTGAAGATTTTACAGTGCTCTACATAAAAGGGCCAAACTGTGGGGTTTTTATAACAGTCGGATGTCTTGGCCTTAAAGCTCATCTCTGGCAGGAAAGCCCAGGGCAAGAGAGCCCCGCGGTTCCAGCTCACAAAGTCCAGGTACAGAGCAGAACACACCTCGCCCAGGTCCACAGGTGGCGGCTGGGCCCAGGATGTGTCCTGAGTCACCTCGGCTGAGTCAGCAAAGAGATGTTCTCAAAAGGGAGTTCGTCTGGGCTGCCCTCTCCTTCCCCCCACTGGTTCTTAACACCAGGCTCCTCAGGGAGGGAGGCGGGGGTCCAGCTAGGACGGGTGTGGACGTGAGAGAAGATGGAGCCGTCGGGGCAGGGGGATGATGGACAACAGGCTATGTGACGGCGCAGAGCTTGGGGACACACAAAGCCCACTTTTGTCTCCAACTCGGAAAGGAGCTGCCAGCAATTCAGACCATTGTTGGAGGGAGCCCCGACTGCCAGATCGCCTGGAAAAATACCATCCACACGCTCGTCGGCCGCTTCCCCTCGCTCACCCACATCTGCCTGAAAAGGATCTCTCAAAAAAGGCATTTCTTAAAGCTCAACAAGAGAAACCCCAAGAATGCCAAGGTCAGTCAAGGTCACAGGATCCCTAAAGAATCATGCCCTTGAGCATCCGGACCTGTCATGGGGGATGCTCACCTTTCAGATGGAGGAGAAAACTATTTTTCCCTTTTTCGAAATAATGAGTAAAGAACAAACTGTGTGACCTCAGGCACATTCTGGGACCCCAGTGATCTGGGTCAAGTCCATTACGACTCATCTCAAAGTCCTGGATGAGTCCTTTTTTTAAAATCTTTTGAAGGACTGAAAATCTCCTACATGCATGAGGCAACACTTATGTCACTCTATAGAACATTGCTGGGAACAGGCCAAGTTGGGAAGCATTCAGCTTTATGGAAAAACTCATTACGGTGAGATCTGATTTCTTACCTTCCAGCCCTTAAAATTTGATGAGGGGGAAATCACAAATCAATTTAAGTTCTCCATTAACAAGTAGCATGGAAAATCTGACCACCACAAAAATTTTGGCAAATCAAGTTTCATGCACGACGACTTCTCAGCACCACCTCAGAGGGGCTCTGAATCACATTTCTTCCTCTCTGTGTTCCACAGGATTTTACCTTTGCCTCTTAATTACCCGGTGTGCAGTACCTGTGTTCTTGTTATAAAGCATCACAAGTGGCCAGGCATGGTGGTGGCTCACGCCTATAATCCCAGAGGCTTGGGAGGCTGAGGCAAGAGGATCGCAAGTTCAAGGCCAGCCTCAGTAACTTAGCAAGGCCCTAAGCAACTTAGTGAGTCCCTGTCTCAAAATAGAAATATAAAAAAGGGCTGGGAATATGGCTCAGCATCTAAGTGCCCCTGGGCTCAATCCCCA
The DNA here is from genome assembly GCF_048772815.1 of Callospermophilus lateralis. Lineage (NCBI taxonomy): Eukaryota > Metazoa > Chordata > Mammalia > Rodentia > Sciuridae > Callospermophilus > Callospermophilus lateralis. The sequence goes on from NC_135308.1 coordinate 11,427,299, forward strand.
GTACCAAAAAGAAAAAAAAAAGCATCCTACATAAGTCCTTTTTGGTAACAGGAGGTAAATGAATCTCCATGTGCTGCTTCTTCCTTACGCCATGCCTTCCGCAGCAAGCGCTCAATAGCCATTCTGGAATGCCTTGTCCTCTATAACACCCCCATGAGTGGAGAGGGCTGGACCAGGCCCGCTGCTTCTTCCCACCTAATAATGAATGCAACCTTCACCATTTCAGGTCCTCTCCGCCCCTCACTCACCCACACTTTTGCTTGAGTGGTTTATGAAACCCACTTGCTCTCCTGTTCCAATGCCCCTTTTCCTAACGCCTTTCTCCTCTCTCCCGGGAAGCACACACAGGGCGGTCTTCTCCAAAGTGTGGTCAAGACCCACTGGTGGGCAAAACAGGCTGATGTGGACAAGGCGCTGAGGCTTCTCTGACGCACCCAGCTCATGCCCACTGGGCCAACTGGGAGCCAGGGGCTATCCCTGGAGCTGGGCATGCTGACCAAAAAGAGTTCTGACCTCACAGCTTTACCTTCCAGTGGGAGAGACAGTCAGCACCAGCAGAGAGCGAGAGGGTGGGACACCCAGGTCCAGCCTGCAGGGAGGTGCCAACGAGCTGGGGCCTCAGAGAAGAGTCTCTCCAAGGACGGGTTATTTGAAGGAAGACCTGGATAATCGAAGAGAGATGGACGCAGTAAGGTGTGTGCATTCCACAGAGGGAGGGGCAGGTGCCCCGGCCCTGAGCAAGCCCTGAGCAAATTCAGCAGCAGACCTTAAGCCAGTGTGGCTGGAATGGAGGGAGGGAAAGGGAGGCGGATGTCCTGGCTGCCAGGAAAATACACAGGAGCCCAACCAGGGAGGTGTCAACTCCGGGTTTCACCCGTGACAGGCTCCCCTGGCCACTGTCTGCAGAGTGACAGACACAGGAGAGTAAAGGAGATGGCCAAGAGGCCAGGCAGCGGCGCTGGGCAGGAGGCACAGTAAACAGAGACAGTGTGGAGTGGGGCTTTGGGGACACATTTCAGAGGCAGGACAGGTGACCTGGATGACAGATGGAATGTGGGGTGATTCCCAGGTGGTGGCGGGAGCCACTGGACAGACACGGGAGAACTGGGGAAGGTGCAGGTCTGGAGTCAGAGTCAGGGAGGGTCAGACTCCTGCTCTGCACATGGAAAGCAGCGGCTGCTCCTCTGAGAGCCAGGAGAGGTGCCTGCCCGGCTGGGACACCAAGACTGGAAGACTCCGGAGGGGACAGAATCCCAAAGTCCAAGTCAGACTCTGGAGGGGACAGAATCCCAAAGTCCAAGTCAGAGGGTGAGGTTGCTCGGCAGCAGGTGGATAAAGGCGATGCAGAATCAATCCAGCCTGGGTGGTCCGTGTTAGGACATCTGACGAGGCAGGAGGGCAGGGAGGTGGGGACCAGGGAGGAAACCATGGAGGTGGGGTCAGAAAGCTAGAGAAAGCACTTCAAGAAGGAAAAGACAAACTGCACCAAATCTGTCAACAACACAGACATGAAGATGCGCAGCCCCCCGAAATAGAGAAAGTGATTTCTACTTTCAATTCTCACCCCCCCACACACACACACACACCCACACACATCCCTTGAAACTGCATCTGGCTCTGTTGCCCAGGCTGGTCTTGACCCCTGGGCTCAAGCATCCACCTGACCTCCCAAGTTGCTAGGACGACAGGCGTGCACCACCGTGCCCAGCTGATTGTCTTCGTATCTAACGACAGTGGACCCTCATCATTTGAAGACTCCGTATTTATGAGTTTGTCTACTCACCAAGGTTTACTTGTAACCCCAAAGTCAAGACCCCTGATGCTTTCACCGACCCTTGGCAGACCAGGGCAGAACAACAAAAAAATAATGGACGGGTTCCCAGCAAACTGGGTGACACCCTGCCTTCCTGTTTCAGCTCAGCGTCTTTTCCAAGGTCTACCTATGGCTGTGGTGCTTTTCTTGTGATCTCTGGAGAACAGTCCTGGAGAGCAGAGCTGAAGGGTTGGCCTTCTAGAGCACAGGAGGGCACGGGTGGATAAACCGCGTACATTGGATACGCTTTCTTCAGATACGAGTCACAGCCCTGGTGGCTGTGAGTTCAGTTTTAGCAAATCAACTCTATATAAAGCATCTTTAAAAGAAACACATTAAATAAGGTGATGTGTTGGTCAGCTGATACGAACACGGTGACCAGAGGCACACAGGACCTAACCGCATGCTTCCATGAGAACCAATGGCTCAGGACAGGAGTTCTTCTCATCCTGGGGGGAATGCTCCCCAGTCTTCATGGAACTGAGGAATGCACTGAACCCTTCATACACCCTGTTTTTTCCTGTACATATGTATATCCTATGATAAAATTTTAAAATCAGGCATGGTAAGATATTAACAATAAAAAGTAATCATAAAATAGAACACCCATAACCATATACTGTAATAAAATTCCTGATGCCACCGCCCTGGCCCTGCGGAGCCATTATTAAGTAAAATAAAGGTTACCTGAACAAAAGCCCTGTCATACTGTGGCAGTCAGTCTGAAAAGTGAGACGGCTACTCAAGAGACGAACAGGTGGGTAGCATATAAAGCATGGATACTGGACAAGGGGATGACTCATGGCCTGGGCACGACAGAGCTCAGTGGTGAGAGATTTCATCATGCTACTCAGAACACTGCACAATTTAAAACTTATGAACTGTGGGCTGGGTTGCAGCTTGGTGGTAAAGTCTAGGCTGAGCATGCTCAAGGCCCTGGGTCAATCCCTAGCATCAAATAAATAAATAAAACTTATGAACGGCTCAACCTGGGGTTTCTCATTTAATTCTTTCAGACTACTGTCAATCACAGGTAACTAGGACGGTGAAAAGCAAAACTAAGGAGGAGGAGGGCCTAGTGTACTCACTCAGCATTTGCTGTGACCTCCTAGGACATCACCACCACAAATAAAGAGAACTCATAGGCTAACAAAGAGAGGGCTCAGCTGTCCACCAGCCTCCCCGCTCTCTAGAGAAGACAAGCAGGATCGTTCTGGCCTTGACAGGTGACGGTGTCCAGCCAGAATCCCACACTCTGTTCTTTTTGTTGCCTTTATGTGCACCAGTTGCTCCTTTCTATGGTGAGCGACGGGAATGACGCAAGCTTTTCTTTTTCAATGACTGCTTAAGTGGAAAAGAGAAGAAAATATTGCAGATGGCAAGTGGGTATGGCCCTCGCCAAGGAGGTGTTCCACAATCACACCGGAAGGATCAGGTGGCAGATGAACAGCTGGAGCTTGGGAACACAACATGGAGCCGACTTTGGTTTAGGAGATTACATGGTTCTGGGTGAGAAATTCATCTTCTGGGGACCTTGTTTTCCCATCTGGAAAAGGGGACAGCAGCATGTCGCAGCAGTACCAGGAGGACTTCATGAAACAACGTGTGAAGCTGCAGTGCTCAAACGTGGGTCTCACAGGCCCTGTATGCCCTTCAAGTCACTGAGGACCCCCAAAGAGCTTTCGTCCGGGTGGGTTATACCTATCGCTAGTTTCCCTATGGAATCCAAATTGACACTTTTAAAACATACTAATTTAAAATCACCAGAATCCCATACACATCAGCAACCACCCAGGCCTTTCATAAATGAAATTATTTTTCCCAAACAAAAACACTTGGAAGCGTGGGGCATTGTTTTGCATGTCTGTGTATCACTTCAGCATCTGGCTTCTCTGAGGACGGCCAGCTCCTCCTACCCACCTCTGCGTCCAGCTGGCGCCACTGTGCACGTCACATCACCACTGGGAAAGTAAGTCCACGTTCACTTAAGAGAGAATGACAACAGGCCAGTGACATCTCAGCAGTATAATGCAACAACTTTTCATCTCATGAACCCTCTGAAAATATCTCCAAGACCCCTTCATGGCCCTGGACCGTAATGAAATAACCTCACACTGGGGTACCAGAGTACTCTAAGTTCCAAGTTGAAGTCCTGAGTTTGATCAGTATCTCACAAAGTAAGTTCTTAGTGAATATTAACTGTCCCGTCCTTTTTCCTTAGCCTCAGTGTTCTCAGAACACGAGCACCTGAGGACAGGGACTTCCTCGGGTGAATACAACTCCGTAATGTCTAGCATCATGTCACAGGTAGAGAGGTAAAGGACAAGTGTCACTACTGTCACTGTTGCTGAGTGATTCTGTAACTAATTAGCCTTGTGATCATCAGCCAAAGATTCCTAATCTGGGTTGGATGGGGGGTATGCCCCCAAAAGCTCCAGTGTTACTGCACAAGGCAAAGTTGTTACATGATTATGAGAGTTGCAACATCACCTGTGGATTGATCCATTTGATGGGTTAATAGTTTGAATGGATCACTGTGAGGTAACTGTAGATGCATAGACGCATGGGGCATGGGGCATGGGGCATGGGGTGTGCCTTGGGGATTATACATTTTGCCCCTGGGCTCCTCCTCCTCCCCTCCTTTCTTCTCTCCCCCCACCCCAAATGCCATGAGCTCAGAGCCTCCTCTGCCACACCTTCCACCATGATATTCTGTCTCAGCGTGGCTAAGAGCCATGGAGCTAGCCCACCACAGACTGAACTCTGACCCTATGCAACCAAAACAAATTTTACTCCTCTAAGTAGTTCTGGTCGGGTATTCCAGTCCCAGCAACGAAAAGGTGACTAACATCATCTGTGCTCAAATTCAGAGGATCCAAAGATTTAACTGGGAATGAAAGTTACACTCCTGCTTTCTGACACTCAGCATTTACCTCACTCTGACCGCAAGCAGGAAGCCACAGTTGATCTAGGAGTGCCTGTGACACTGCCACCAACAGAAACCACCAGTACTTTCATATATCACGGTAACTGCAGATATCTTGGAATCATATGAGCTCATCACTGATTCAAAATATATAGTAGCTATTATCTGGATCTCACTATTTAATGCATTAATAAAGAAGCACACATAATATCTAAAAAATTTTAAAAAGGAACTTGACAACCTTATTTCAATACAATGGGTCTCATTTTGAATCATTTGTGCTTTACTTGATGCATTTAGAAATATCATTCTAAGGGCCTACTGGTTTCACTGCTTTGCCAAAGTGGTGCATGTTCCCCAAAAGGCAAGCACTCCCTGTGTGAAGCAAGTCATTGTACCTCTTCTGGTACCAAGTTCCTCTCCTTCAAAGGAAACTGGATGAGTCACTCTAAGAACCCTCCTCCCAGGTCAGTCACTGTCACACCCCAGCTACAGCATGAGAAATATGATGTCCACAGAGAGGAAGAATCGGATGAGCAGCATCAGCACATCTGGATGCATTAACAAAGACCCCCAAGAGTTGGGCTTGTCTTCAATCAGCACGTGAGGATCTACTCTACACACAAATATGCTTTTGGACTAATTGGGGCAAGCACAACTAAACCATCAAAGGGCTAACACTGAAAGCAAATATTTCCCCAAATTACCTTTTCTCATACTGTAGAAAGAGATACTGGAAATCCCAACATGCAATAATGTATTACTTTGGGGGCTGGGGTTGTGGCTCAGTGGTAGAGCACTTGCCTGATATGTGTGAGGTTTTACTGAGTTCAATTCACAGCACCGCATATAAATAAATAAGTAAATAAAGATCCATCAACAACTAATAAAAATTAAAATAAAATAGTGTACTACTTCGCAAAAAATCCATAACCAACATAACCTGTGGCTGTTCTTGACATAATGGTTTGTCTGGAATCGGACTTCAAATATGCTTCAATAATTCAAAAACAAATTTGCATATTTGTCACTAATATCTGCTTAAAATTCATATAGAATTTTATACCTTTATATATGTGAAAGAGAGAAAGAGAGCGGGAGAGGGAGGTAAAAGAAAAAGGAAATAAAAAGGAAGCAAGGAGGAAGAGAAAATGTTACCTGGCCCCAGGAAAGTGCACTTGTTCTAAGCACTTAGCACTAAGCACCTCACACTGGAGTACCAGAGTACTCTAAGTTCCAAGAATCAAGTCTATGATACTCTTCCTTGATAACACAGCAAACACACATGGGCCACTTAGACCCACTAAATACTAGAGTTTGAGTCAAATGTATTACATTCAAGGACGAAGAAGAACTCCCAGACCAACTGCACTACAGTCCCTATAGAAAAGTCTAGGCCATGTCAGGAAAAGCCAAGCAAGCACCAAAAGAAAGCTAGGTAGTGAAGACCACTAGCTTCATTGGACACAATCCGAATGCAGACCAAAGCTCTGCCCTCATGCACAGCCCTGCAGACTCCTCTGCCACGCCCAGCTACAGCAGGGGCTAGCTCTCAGTCATGGCCAGGTCTCAAGAGGCCCAGCCTATGATTTCCTTCACCCATGAACCATACCCCCACCAGCAGATGTGACACTGGTCCTGAACACTTTGTGGACTGTTCTTCCCTATGATACCTACCTATGATAAAGTTTAATTTATAAGTTAGGCACGGTAAGAGATCAACAATAACTTACAATAAAACAGAGTAATTACAACAATATGCGGTCATAAAATTTAAGTGATTGTGCTCTCTGGAATTTTCCATTTCATATGTTCAGAACTCAGCCGGTAAGAGACACGGTGATTAAGGAGGAGGCTACACACACCTGGCACACCTCCTGGGTGACAAGGATACAAGACCACCACCTTCGGCATCACTGATGAGCATTAGAGGCTAAGCAGCACACTAAGTTATAGCACAATACAGGGACTGTGACGGAGGTTCGGGAAGATCTGGCAAAAAGCAAATTTGAAGGAGGCAGTGAGAGCAGACTGTGGGATGCAGAATCAGGAGAGAACTCTCTGCAGGGGACAAGCATGACGGGGGCAAAGTCCAAAGGAGGGACTCTCATGGCATACTGCTGCACCAGGGGGTAATGAAAGCAGCAGTCAGATAATGTGAAGAGGAGGGACCCCGACTCTGGGAACCATCCTGTAGGCCACCGAATCTGCAGCCCGGGGAATCCAACAACAATGCAGCTTCAAACAATGGCGTCAACACTTCAGTTAATGAGTTCTAACTGTGGGTTCTTTTCTCAAATTCACACCAGCCAGAATCTATTATGTCTAGTGAAGTAAATGTCCCAAATTACCTCCTGGGGCAATCTGCTTACGCTAGTACCCAGTGCAATCCAAATATTTTTCTTGACTGATGATAAGTAACACCAAACTGACTCCAGAACATGGGGGGTGGGGGGATTAAGAAATTAAAAAAGAAAACATCATACTTGCTCCTGTGATTATGGCAATAAAAACCACATTTTTGGAACATGTTTGCATTAAGTCATAATATTTTTGGAAACAGCTTTTAACCTAGTTAAGCAAAATTAGAATTGATAACTAATTTGTGTAATTAGTAATCAGCGATTAGGCACTGCTGAATATGATTTCATTCAGCAATTAGTACTCCATAATACTCAAATTAATTGATTTCATTTTTTCCCCCGGCCCCACCCCTTGAGGCTGGAGATGGAACCCAGGGCCTGAGGCATGTTACTCACATCCAATCCTCCAGCTATTTTTGAGCATTTCACTTCCATAATTACAGGCTACTTCTGTACCTGGTGAGGAGTCCCAGTCTCCTATGAAGCCTCAGGACTGAACCACGACCTGGTGATTTGGGGCAAAAGAAATATCCCTACTCCCTTCTGAGCTGTAGCCATGAGAGAGAGCAAAGATTCCAAAAGTAATTTAAAGGGGGAAAAAAAACACTTTTTGAAACAAAAAGAGGGATAACAATACACACCCAGGCTCCCTCTGGATCAATCTAAGGACATAGTAAATATGAGAAGATTTAAAAAAAAAAAACAAACAAAAAAAAAACACCTGACTCATGGCCACGGAGACATCTAGAGATGTTAAGTGTCTGTGAAACTGAATTGGCTGCCAAAGCAGAGGATAAAACCTTGGGGACTGCTCCCCCATAACCAGGAGGTGAGGGAAAAGAGGGGCACGGAAGAGAGTGGCGTTAAGATTCAATTCCCAACAGGACGAATGAATGAACAGGAGGAAGTGATAAATTCTCCACACACACAACAGTTTCTAGGAGAGGCTCCCTTCCAACTGCCCTGCTCATCGCCCGGCTGCCGGCAGCAGCCTCCCACCAGACCTCAACCACCTCGCTCCTGGATAAAAAGTGAAAGCATCGCGGTTTTCCACCTGGGTCAAGGCAGGGCGCATCCACTGTTTCGGATCCACGCCAACATCACACGGGATCCCCGGGCGACCGGCGGCTGTCCCACCCCGCGGTCACTAAAGCCACGCGTCAGCACAAGCCCGGTCCCACAGACCCGATGCAAAGTGCTCAGGGTACCCTGTGGGGAATCTCGGGGTTCGGAAGTGCATCTCAGACCTCTCTCCCCAAGCTCGCGAGGGACAAGTGTCCGCAGCCCCAGCCCCGGCCACCCCTTCCCACGCCACACTTCCTGTCCCTCCGTCACCTCCACACCGCAACTTTCAGCTTCCCATTCCGCCTACAACTGTTATCAGGACCAGAGTCCTGGGGCGGCCTCCCACCCCAACTCCTCACTTCGAGAAGAAAAGTGCAGGAGGGAGCCGGAAGGCTCTGGCACCGCGAGCACCCGTCCCCAGCGTCGCTCCGGGCGGGCTACCTACTGCAGGAGCGACTCAGGACGGGACGCAGCGGGGGAGCGGCAGAGCTGCGGGCCCCAGTGGGCCACCCGCGGCTGCCTCGCCTGGACGTTCCTACCCGCAACGTGCTTCAGCTTGGGGACCACCGTCCCGAAGCCTAACTGCATTTTTTGCCACTCGGGTTCCCAAACCCGGAGCGAGTTTCCCCACTGCGATCCCCTCCCACCCCCAGGCTGCAGCGGCCGGAGCCAGGGCAGCGCGAGCAGGGTCCCGGTCCGCCCGCGCCGGCGCCAGGCGGCCCAACTTTGCGCGAGCTTGGTCCCGCCGCTCCGGGCGAACTTGGCGGCGGCGGGGTGGGGCACGCACTCACCAACCCCGTACTTCTGCCTCTTGGTCGGGATCCAGCGGGCCATGGCGGCGACCTCGCCTGGCGACGGCGGCGGCAGCGGCTACAGCTCCTCCAGCACCGGCCGCCGCCGCGCGTTCCTGCGCGCCCCGGGCTCTTCCGCCATGTTCGGCAAACTTCGCCCCGACTCCGCGCCGGCCCTCTCCCCGCAGCGCCGCCCCGGCTCGCGCCCGCACCGCGCCACCCGCGGTCACCTGCAGGGCCGGCGGCCGCGCCGCCGTGCGCGCCCCTCCCAGCGCCGCCCCGGCCCCTCCCGCCGGCCGCGCCCTCCGCCCGCCGGGGCCGCCTCCGAGCCCGGAGCCGCCGGCGCCGCCTCTCCCGCCCGCGCCCGGGAGGCCGGCTGGCTGCGGCTCCGCCTAGCGCGCTCGCCGAAGCCGCTTCCCAGGGCGGACTGGGGTCTAGCTCTTTCCTTTTAGTAGTCTGCCCTTTTCCCCGCCTCCCCACCCGGAGGAAGCCCTGGAGGCTGGATCCCGCGGGGCGGCTTCCTAGCCGCCGGGGGCTGGAGGCGCAGGGCACACCCGGGCAGCGGGCGCGGGCTGCGGGCTGCGCTCCCCTGCGCGCGGGAGTCGCAGAAAGAGAAGGAGCTAGTGAGTTTCTTCTCGCCTCCCGGGCCCCGCCAGCGCCGGCACTCTGCGGCGCTCAGTAAATATTTGTTGAATGAATGAGCAGTGCGCTCCCGAGCTCACCCCAGAACTTCAACAGACACCACGAGAGCCGGAAGCCCGGCTCCAGCGCAGACGCGGTCTGGAGCCACCGGGTGCAGCTTTGAAAGCAGGACTTTTGGCTTCTGGTAAATAGGGAACTGGTGCAATGGAGAAGGGCGCTTTAGAAGTATCAAGTCGTTTCCTAGGGAATCCTCTGTGGGGAAATTATGTAAAAAGCCCTAATTTGGAAATCCAGTATTCGAAAACACCGGGACTCCTCCCCAGCTGAAGGAATGCAGATTTTCACGCTCAGGAGAAAAGTCCGCCCAAGACCTCCCTTTTCCAACTGGCCAGTGGCCCCGAGAGCACCCCTGAGGAAAAGAGGCCCGGGCACAGCCCTGTGCGTCTTCCTTCACTCCTATTTTATCCGTGACGATCCAAAAGCAAGGACTGCGCATTGGAACCGCCTTAGGCTGCAGGTGGCGCCCTCTCTGGCTCCCTTCCACTGCCCCCTGGAGACACCTGGAGAATGAGAAGATTGGGTAGTTGTCCTGGCTGTTCCTTTGCTGCCTGCCTCGCACTTAAAAGGAAAGTTGGGAACAGAGTGAATAGTCAGTAATTTCACCGTCTGAGAAAATACCTCTTGCAAGAAATTATATTGTCCTTGGAGTCTGTAGAGATTTTCTTGCCTATTTGGAGCATGAAAGGAAGAAAAACATGTAGTAAAGGATATTTACACACGAGCGGAGAATTAGTGCACTTTGGTGACGTGTGTGTGTGTGGGGCCAGGCCTGAAATTTAAAAAATAAAAAATAAAAATCTCATTTTTCCTCCTTGGAAAGTAAACTCTAGGAGTTATTTTTCTATCAACCAAATAAATGCATTATCTGTTCACAACATCTAATGATTAACTTAAGAAATGCTTCTGTCACTTTAGACTTGAGAACCAGAAGGAATGCTCCACCTTCCCCAAAATAATTTCTCTTAGTGCATCAATGACATGATGAACTGAATTCCTCAGGTTAGGTAATTTCTTCTTTCTTCTTCCCACAAATATTAGCCAAGTTCCTGCTGGGTGTCGGGCATTGTTACAAGAATGGAAGCACTGTAATGGATAAAGTAAAATCTCTGTCTTCACAGAGCTTACCCGGGAGAAGGAACCAGTAAGACAAGAACAAATAGACACTCACCAAATCAGGCAAGCCTGTAGAGAGAAGCCCAGAGCACAAGGACAGCGCGTGTGACAGTGCTGTTTGTGTAGAGAGACTGCCTCGGCAAGGTGTCTCTGGTGAGCCCAGGGACAGGCCTGGAGGAAGTGAGGATGGGGGCCAGGGTTCTGGACAGCAAGACCAGCAAAATGCAAGGGCCATTGAGTATGTTTGACAGGGTCCAAAGCCATCAAGGAATCCTGGGTAGTGAGAACTAGGAGGCCAGGGGAGATTTGGTTCAAGAGGCAGGTCATCAGATGAAGGAGCACCAGTGTCCTGAGGACTTCACATGTTGCTATGTCCCACAAGTACCACGAGAGACTTTCCTAGGGTCTTGAGCCAACTGGGGACATGATTTAACTTGCCTGCTGTGGAGTGTAAAGGGCCATAGCTGGAAGGCCACGTCAGTGGTCAGGATGATGTATGAGGGAGAACCAAAGAGAGGGCAGTGTGAGCAGACCGGGGCTTCCCAGGGGGAGCTGGCCCCCTCAGAGTGCTCCCTCAGCACATGTTCCTGGAACATGTGACCAAAAGAGTTCCTGCTTGTATATTTTTCAGATCCCAGCCTCTCACTGGATACACTTGAGGCCTACAGAATCTGAGTGTGAGAGATAGGATTGGTGAAGGAAGGTGCTGTGGTTCAATGTTTGAAAAAATAAAGAATAGAGTTACCCTTTTTATTTTTTCTATTTCCTCTTCTGAGATCTCTACCTGTTTTCACCGTTTATATCACCTTCCCCAGATACTGCTCCACATGGACCATTAGGAGCTGAATCCCTTTGCCCTGGACCATAGGACCCACCTGCTGTGGCCTCTAGCCATGAACATATTTTTTAAATTAATACACATCAATGTTAATAATACATTTAGCCAGAGGAACTTGATTTCTACCAAAACAATATCAACTGCCTCACCCCACACTGTAGCTTTTTTTTTTTCCAAACTAGAGGTTTGAATTTGGGCACTGGAGATTTCAAGTCTGACAATAATTGCCTTAAGAGACTTGGGGAAAGCGGAAAATTTTAATTACAGCTTTCAGTATGTTTATTCTTTTCCCTCTGAAGACTAAGTCCACCCACTTTGTTATATCAGATGGTTAAATCCCAGTTTGAAAGTCCATTTAAATCATAAAAGCGGAGCTATTCAAAGTCTTTTTATAAAAATGAGGCTTAAAATTAGAGAGTCAGCCAGATGGGTAGGTGGAATGACAGCAGGCTTCCCAGAAATATCCTTTTCTTTATCCTCTGATATCTTTTCAGAAAAAGCAATAAGCTTAATCCACAACCAGGACCCTCACATTCCAAAGCCCACACAACTACAAACACACTATACACACATGAGTACTGGCTCGCTCTGTGCGAAGGGGCCTTGGAGAAAGAAATGAGGATACGTGCATTTGGAGGCTGGTTTGACCTGAATATGTGATTATCCCTGACAATTCCTAAGAGAACAGGTAGCAGGGGTGTAAAGGCCTCTGGCCAGAGCTTCGCTTCCCTCCACTGAACCCAGGCTGGGTTTTGCCAAGTCTGGTTGACTGGCGGCTTCTCAGTGAGAATCTATCTAAGGGTTCTGTTAAAAAGCGTCTCCAACCTCCACCCCAGATAAAGGAGCAATCATTCTCTGAACCTATACATGAGGGAATGGTCACTTGAACTACAAAAAAGTAATAACAAATATAAATAAATTGTAATTGCTTCTGAGAGGCTCTCCAGGCTTCTGAGAGCAAATGCTTTGGAGCAGCGTGGTTTCTCTGTGACCCAGGAGCAGGCGATGCACTGGGATTTGGGACCCATGTGCTGGGTGGGCCAAAGGAACGGGTCGTTCTAGCCCCAGAAACACTTTCTCATACACCCTAGATATCCTTGCATTACTCTCCACTCTATACCCCCAAATGACGTGGGTGGAGAGTGCCTTTGGGTCTGTCCTTGGTTCTGCCATGTGACTTTAGGGGTCCAGTTTCTCTGATGGATGAGTAGACAATGGTCAGAGTTCTAATGCGGTTGCTCTCCTCACGGGTCATGGGAACATTTATGCTTGGTCAGCACTTTTACCCTTTTCACAAACTCAGCAAAAACACTTTTAGTTTTGTTTCTAGAATGCTCTTTGTTACAGATGTCTAAATTAGCTGAGATTGCCATGGAGAGAGGTTAATGACATGAACAAAAAGAAGTTATTAATTTGTTGAAAATCAGATCCACAGTCAGGTGACATAGAATCAAAACTACTTGATTATTTAAATTAAAAAAAATCTCTATTATATGTAGATTTTAGATTTTTTTTTTTTTTTTTGGCACGAAGAATTGAACCCAGGGGTGCTTAACCACTGAGCCACATCCCCAGCTCTTTTTGAGACAGGGTCTCTATAAGTTGTTTAGGGTTTCACTAAATTGCTGTCTTTAAACTGCATTCCTCCTGCCTCAGCCTCCCAAATAGTAGGACCACATTCAGCTACTCTGCTAGATCTTAGATCTTGAAAGATTCCTATATACATTTAAAATACCTCATCAAACAGTTTGAAACAAGAGATAAGAATAAAAACTGAGAAGCAATAAGGAAAAATTATGGCTTAAGCTTAAGTGAAAATAATTAAACTGTATATGCCACAATATAATTATAGAAAATCATATATTCACATAGACAATGACCATAGGAGAACACAAAAAATACTGAAAACTGTATTCAGCCTTTCAAAATGAAATAACCAAAGAAAATCATTTGCTTGCTGAGGTTTCAGGGCTACCAGCAAGAACAGGAAGGTATTTGCCTAACTTGACCTTTATTTGTGACAAGAGTGAGGTTTCGTTCAGAGCTCTTTGGTCACAGTGACACAAAGACTAGATAACTAGTTTAGATACCTATCATATTCAGCAGATTTTTCTTCCTATCATTTGGTGGTCAGTTAAGAAAATAATCTAGAGTTTTTATTTAATAATATTTTATTTAATAATAATAGAGTTTTTATTTATTTTCCGTGGCCAGCTATAGGGTAACAATAATAACCAATGTATATGGACCAACTTTGCCCTAACTTATTCACTCCTCATACGACCTAATGAAATAAAAATAACTCTTATCATTCCACCTTACAAATGTGAAATTGTAGCTTAGAAGATGTTAAGAAATTGCTCACAAAGGTGATTAGTGGCAAAACTAAACCCAAAACCCAGGCAACCTGACTCTAGGAACTGTGCTGGAAACCAGAGGTCTGTGGAGTTTTACTGGAAAGGTAGACAGACAGACAGACAGACAGACACACACACACACACACACACACACACACACACACAGCCACACACACACCATATATGGGGCAGGGAGACCACAGCTGTAGATGGTATGTAAATGAATGAGTGTGGCTGTGTTCCAATAAAACTTTATTTGTAGACATGAAATTTGAATTTCACATAAGTTTCATATCATGAAATAGTCTTTGATTTTCTTCCCCAATCATTTATGAATGTGAAAGACATTTATAACTTTCAGACTGTACAAAAACCGAGGAGGAGACTGGAGGTGACCCTGGTGCGTCAATTTGCTAACTCCTTGACCGTGCTCTAAACCACCATGGTCATCTCTAGGCGGCCGGGAAGGCTGGGGCCTCCAGGAAAAGGAGCAGGCTGACGGAAGAGACACCAGGGAGCTTTCCCACTGAAGTCTGTCTGCCTGAGGGCTTGGGAGAAGCTCTGGGAAGAGAAGTCACTGTGAGAGAAGAATCCCAAATAGAAAACTTTGTCTTAGAAGTCAGAGGATAGGAGGATGGGGCACTACTGAAAGCAACGAATCTGTTTGGGGGAATTCTCTGAACTCTGTCCTGAACGATGGGAGATGGGAACTACACATAAAAAATTCCCTGAACCCCTAGGAGCCAGTAGCCCACACCTGACGGCTCTGGTAGTCATCGAACCAGTCGACTTCTAAAGAGGGGAGCTAGCCTTCTCATGGGTATCTCAGCAGAAATGACAGGGAGCCTGGCTGAAGAACGCCACCTGCTGAAGGTCAGCGCATAAGAAGAACAAATCGCCAGGTTAATCTGAGAGCACTGAGAGACCCAACCCAGGATCTTCCAGAAATTATCATGGGTTGGAGGAGAGGTGTAGGTTTCAAAATCATAGAACCAGGACCAGATGGGAGACGTTCTCTGTGAGCCCCAAATAACCTTTTCCTCCTCTCAGCTGTCCTTCCTGGGCGGGTTGGTCATGGAGATACACAAGCTAACAAAAACAGAAATTGATCCTGAGGGTGGGGTCATTGCTGTGGTCAACCATGTGGTTCAGAAGACTTTGGAGCTGGTTTGGGGGAGGAATTTTGAAAAGTTTAGAGATACAAGCTGGAGAAGCTTTAGCATGTTGGAAGCTGAGGTTAATGGGTGATTCTGGTGGGAGCTCAATCGACTAGGATGTCAATAGGAACGTTCTCTGTGCTCGTGAGGTTTCAAGGGGAATGAGGACTCCTTTTGGATCTGGACTGGAGGCCACTCATGTTCTATTCCGGCCAAGAACTTGGCTACGTTTTTCTCACGTCCTGAGACTTTGTGTGAGGCTGAATTTAAAAGTGATGGACTAATTAATCCGACTGAGGAAAATTTAAGGCAGCACAACATTGAGTCAGCAGCATGGGTTCACTGTTAGAAATGGAAACAGAAGACAGAGCTAAAGAATTCGAAAAACTTGCAGTTTGACCATAAAAGTTCCTGTAAAGCTGGGGCCAACGAAGTTGTGCTTGCTGAAGAGATTACCATCTCTCAAGAGATGCTAAGTATTTCACACAGAAACCATAGAAAAGATGCATCAGAAATTTGCAAGACAACATCCACTGTAGGCTCAAGCATGTAAAAAATAAAATTCCTTTAACAAGAGATCATGGGGTATCTCTTGCACAGAGAGGCCTAGGACATTATTTCACCATGTTGAACCACAAAGGTTCTCAGAGCCTGCTGCACTTATGATTCCAGAAGATCCAGGTATCGCAAGAATTGGGAGCAGACCTTGGCATCAGTCACATCATGCTGGTCCTGCAGGAATAAAGGATGCTAAAGTTAAAGAGTCCTGGAGGCTTCCACTAAAATGTCAGAGGAACACCTGGGAACCCAGGCAAAGCACAGCAGGTTCAGAGCGCTTGCAGGCTGGCCCTGAGCAGGTGATGCACGAAGCTGTGAAGGTGAAACCAAAGCTGAACTGTAGACCCCATGAATTAAGAGTAACATGGATTGACTGCCAAGAAAAGCTGCTGGCTGTGGAGAGAGACCAGCTAAAAGAAAAGTCATGTGCACTACAATCACAAGGCCCAAGGGGCAGGGCTGTCCACATCCCTGGGAGAGCATATCTCCCTGCAGTGTATCTGAGATACTCTATGTGAAGTTAGAGGATCTGTTTGGCCACCTGGGTTTACAGTCTTCTTTAGCCCCATCCATTCTTTCCAAGTCCCTACTCCTCCCTTTTGGGAACAAGAATGCTCACTCTCTGCCACTAATATTGGATACGTGTAATTTGCTTTTGATTTGCTCACAGCAAGAATTTTTTTTTTTTTTTTTGGATCTCAGAGGGGGCAGTGTTCAATCTATTAAGATTATGGGACTTTTGGAGATGGAATAAATGCATTTTGCATCACTAGATGGACATGAGCTTTAGGGGACCGTGGGAGGAATATTATGGTTTGGATATGAGGTGTCTCCCCAAAATCTCCTGTCAATGCAGGAATATTCGGAGGTGAAATGATCAAATTATGAGAGTTATAACCTAATCAGCCATCCTAGTCTGAATGGATGACTGGGTGGTGACTGCAGGCAGGTGGGGATTGGCCGGAGGACTTGGATCTTTGGGGGCATGGCCTGGAGGGGCGCATCTTTTCTGGGTGAAGTGCTTTCATATTGGTCCCAGAGCAATGGAGTTAGTCCTGTAGAGACTGAGACCTCTGAAACTATGAGCCCCAAATAAACTTTTCCTCCTTTACGTTGTTTTTTTTGGGTATTTTGGTCACAGATGTAAAAACTTATTAAGACAGATGCTTTCATGTTCATTAGCTCATTGAGATCAGAACAGCTATTGGAGGTCTTTAGCTGATCCTTGTCCTCAGAATTCATATTTTTGAATGTCATTTTCTTCTATCTTTTAGGGAGAAATTACATTTAGTGTATATTTTTTTAATAGCTACAATAAAAGTGATTCAAAGCTGTAAGGACTGCTCAGGTGAATGGTTGGAGTTTGAATTTGGATGTTCTGAAAGGCATTCTTTGAACCAAACAACTATGTGACTGCAAAACCAGGGGTGACAGTGCACCCTATAATGGCAGCAACTTAGGAGACTGAGGCAAGAGGATCACAAGTTCAAGGACAGCCTCTGCAACTTAGCAAGACCTTGTCTTAAAATAAAAACTAAAAACGCTGGGAATGTGCCTCTCCATTCAGTCTCCAGTTCCAAAAAAAATAAAAATTAGATAAATAAAAATGTTAAAATAACAGTTTAACAACTTATCTTTAATATTAAAATGAAGGCAATGTTAATAAGGTTTTTTTTTTTTTTTTTTTGGTATAATCTTTAATCTCAAGGACTGGCTCCATCCGAGAGTTGCTTTCCAACAGAATTTGGGCAATATTCCTGAATTTATTTTTTCATGATAACCAGCTATCTTTAAATATTTTGCAACAATTACCTGGCTCAGCTGAGTAATTGCTAAGGGACAGAGCCTGGGGATCATTACTTACATGGTTTCTTAGTCATTTTACTACTCTTGCTTAAGTCCTTCCCTCCCATAATATTGTGCCTCAGGGTTAGTTTTCCAGAATAACTTATGCCACACATATGCAAAAAGTCTCTTCGAACAAACGCACCTAGGTTCTTCCTGGCTGCAAACTCCATTGAGAAGTGATCTATTTATTAATGTCTGTACATGTTAACTTTTGGACTTGGCCCACACAAGTGCCAAACATGCACTGACTGATCCTAGAAATTTTATTTTGATTTCTCCTGTGATTTGCCCAAAAAGCATCTCTTGAACTCTTGTCTTTTTTTATTTGTAAAGTCTCTGTGGTAATTTGTTGTCTGGGTACAAATGTTAGGATCCTTCAAGATGGTGTACAAAGACAGAGAACTCCACCAACATAGATCGTGAACAAAAGGAAATTCAAATGGCTGTCTATTTTACTCAATCTGCTGTAAACCCTATTAAGTAGCAGATAAAAAAATGGATAGACTTCTAGATGAATTGAATCAAGAATAAAAGGAAAATGTAAATATGCAAAATGAGGAACAAGAGAGGATATAGAACTCTAGATACAGAGAAGCAAATTTACATAAGTCTGTGATGTAGTTTTACAAAATAAATTGTAAACACCACAATAAAAGACAGAATTCACTAGGAAAATGTAAGTGAACAAGATTGAAGCCAAAAAAAAAAAAAAACTGAACTGATTAAACAACATGGAAGAAATTAAATGCAAAATATTACATCTGAACAATAGGCCAGGCCTAGTTATACAAGCAAATACTCTTTTATATTCTAGAAGTGGGTCAATCGAATAGCATAAAAACAATTCCACAGAAAGAGATGGAACACTTTGTAATTTATTGCATGAAACTGGCATAACCCTGGCAGTAAAACACATTAAAATATACGACAAAAATATAAATAGAAACTTCTATTTTTACAAATACAACAAAAAGGAGAGATGCAAGATAAAATATCTGTGGATCTCATTAAGCACCCTATGAAAGAGTAATACAGAATGACTAAGTGGATTTTATTTTAAAAGTGCAATGGTGGCCATAAACAGGAGATTTATCAACAGAATTGATCTCAACAGAAGGTCAGTGGAGAAAGATTAAGTGATCCTCTGGATAGATGTGCCAAAGGCATTTGCTATGGTTCATACCTGGAATGTCTCCCAAAGGTCTGTGTGTCAAAGGCTTGCTCCCCAGCCTGGTGTTATTGGCAGGTGGTGGAATGCTTAAGAGGTGAGACCTAGTGGCAGCCCTTGGGTCATTGAGGACATGCCTTCAAAGGGGAGTGGGCGATGCAGGCATTATGGTTTGGAATATGAAGTGTCCCTCAAAAGCTCCTGTGTTGATGCAGGAATGTTCAGAGGTGAAGTGACTAGATTGAAGAGCTGTCACCTCGTCAGTCCATCCTAGTTTGAATGGACTGACAGATGGGGCATGACTGGAGGAGATGGGCGGGTCACTGGCGGTGTGCCCTGGAAGGGTTCCTCTTCCCTGGGACCCCTTCCCCCTTCTCTCTCTGCTTCCTGGCCACTGTGAATGGAGCAGGCCTCTCCACCACCCCTCACTCCCCATGGGCTGCTCACCTTGGTCCCAGAGCAATGGGGTCAGCCCATCCTGGGCTAGACCTCTGGAACCACGAGCCAAAAAAACAAAAACAAACAACAACAACAACAAAAACAAAAAACAAAACAAAACAAAAAAGAAAACCAACAAACACAGCACATAGCAGATCTGCCTCCTGGGATGCCTGTGGTGAGCAACTCTGCTCCACCAGGTGCTCCCTGCCATGACCTGCAACCTCACCCCAGGCCCCAAAGCAAGGGGTCAGCCGACCATGGACTGAAACCTCTGAACTGTGAGCCAAAGTAAACCTCTCCTCTTTACAAGCTGATTATCTCGGGTACTTGTTACAGTAGCGGAAAGCTGACTAATGCAGGATTTGATGAAATTAACTCATTTTTGTTCCAAACCTTTAGTAAACTATGAGGGGGCTCTGCCTACTCACATAGAAAAAGGATCTATGAGAAACTAGCAACTGGCACCATACTTAAATGTGAAATGCTATGTTTCCCCATCAGTAAGAAGTAAGAAAGGAGCTGGAGGTTATGGAGCATGCCTGTCACCCCAGCAACTTGAGAGGCTGAGGCAGGAGGATCATGAGTTCAAAACCAGCCTCAACAACTTAGTAAGATCCTGTCTCAAAATAAAAAAAAATAAAAAGGGATGGGGATGTAGCTCAGTGTCCCTGGATTAAATCCCCAGTACCAATAGATAGATAGATAGATAGATAGATAGATAGATAGAAAGATAGATAGAAAGGGCCTTGGATGTGGCTTAGTGATAAAGTGCTTCCCTAGCATGTGCAAGAGCAGGGTTCAATCCCAGGTACTGGGAGAAATAAGGGGTAGAAGGAAGGAGGAGAGAAATAAAATGAATGTCCTCTGACAGCACAGCTAGAGTGGTATTCAAAGACCATTCTGCACAATGTAAGGGAATGAGAAACACAAATTGGAAGAAACATAATTTTCCTTATTTCCTGCTGATATACTTGGATTACATAATCAACAACAAGTATTTTTTAATACATTTTTATCACAAAATGTATTCTACGGTTTGAAAGTCCCCTTCAACGCTCACATTGAAATGTAACTGACATCATAGCAAAACAAGACATGGGACCTATAAGAGGTGATTAGCTCATGGGGGCTCTGCTGTAATCCCAGCGGCTCAGGAGGCCGAGACAGGAGGATAGCAGGTTCAAAGCCAGCCTCAGCAACAGCGAGGCGCTAAGCAACTCAGTGAGACCCTGTCTCTAAATAAAATACAAATATAGGGCTGGGGATGTGGCTCAGTGATCAAGTGCCCCTGAGTTCAATCCCCAGTACCAAATAAATAAATAAATAAATGGATGAAAGCCGTCTTGGAGAGAGTGGGTTCCTGATAATGAGGACGGTCCCACCAGTTTCCCTTTCTGCTCCTGTGCTTGCCTGCCTTACCGCTGTGTTATAGGATAGCACAAATCTCCTTGCCAGATGTTTTTTATCCAGATGCTCTTGAACTTTCCAGCCTCTGCAACTGTGAGAAATACATTTCTTTTCTTTGTGAAATAACCAACCTGTGGTATTCTGTTATAGCAGCAGAAAAAAAGGACTAAGATAATAATTTAACTCTCTTTTTCTTTTTTGGTAGTAGGGCTTAAACCCAGGGGTGCTCTACCACAGTGAGCTACATCCATAGCCCTTTTTATTTTTTTATTTTGAGACAGGTCTCACTAAGTTGCTCAGGCCTCAAATTTGCTATTCCCCTGCCTCAGCCTCCAAGTCCCTAGGATCAGAGGCATGTGTCACCATGCCCAGCATCTTCATTTGTTTTGAGGTATATGTAAGGGGACATCATAGAGAAAAAAATATACCGGGACTCTTTCATCAAAGCTGCTACTATGTTGTAACCCTTGATCTTTCATTTTTTGCAAATTTTGTACCCTCCTTGAAAGCATCAGTGCTTCAATATAGAAGAGAATCTAACTTTCAAGCTGTTTTACCTCAGTTTGTCTTGGGAGGGTTTACACAGGTCAAGCGTAGCTATTCTTTGCCCTTTGCTCTTCAATGGGCACTCCCTTGGGTGGGGAGCCTTGCAGTGGGCTATAAGGTGTCATTTTGAATTCTTCTCGCAATGCTGCCATGACCTCCATATAAGGTTCTTGCAGGACTTCACCCTTCACCTCCTGCCCAGTGTGAGCTGACAGCCCGGCCCTGTGGTCAGGGTGGTGTTGTGATCTCTGTCAGCATCACCCTTCTGCACAAACCACAGAGGTCTGGTTGCAAGAGAGCCTGCAGTGGTTGCACAGGTACGTTTTGCACAGAGCTGGTGTGCGCCTAAAGTCGACTTCAACTGAATGTTTTACACATAACACTCAGGTTCACACTTTTACAGAGTTTCTAAAAAAGAGTAGCCCAAGGAAGCCTTGGCTGCACTACAGTCCGGAACTCAACCCGAGGGAATATCTGTGGCTTCCCAGGCTGGGTTAGAGAAGGAACCACCATTAGCTGCAAAAGAGGCAGCATAGGAAATCAAATATTGGAAGGTCCTAGCGAGAGCAAGAAAAACCAGAATTGGAAAATTGTAATTCCAATTACTGCTAAATTAACCACCTGCATAAAACCCATCCAGAAAATGGGGATGATTTCTACACCCAGGGCACTTTGAGTGCCCAGTCTTTTTCCCCAACATTCCCTCTAATAAATGCGTTTCCTATGGCACCCCACAAAAGTGGCCTGACCTTTCCAAGGATCAGAGAAGACCACAGATGTAGAATATCCTTGTTTCAGTGACCCACAGTAGAACCACATTATCTGATTGAGAGAATGAATCACAGAGAGGGCCAAACCTCAAAATAAATTTAGGAATTTCGTGAATCAGTCCGCGGCAATTTGTGTCTGCATTTTTAAATAGCAGCGATTTGCCGTATACTACTGAAAATAGCTTATGAACTATGAAGGAAAAACAGAAATAAAAAGATCATGAGGAAAATGTTGCTATTCCTGGAAAATAAAGCTAAAAAGACATGCTTAAAACAAAACAACCCCCGCAACAACAACCACCAAAAAATCAGTTTCGACGCAGTGCTGGCCAGACATGGTGTTAGTGCCACCTGCTGCTGTAAGTGTGAATTGCAGCTATCCAATAGCTGATTTGTTTTGAATATCCAATATTTTTTTAAAAACTGCCCGAATTTCATGACAGGAACTGAGAGCTTTATTTTGCTTTCATTAGCTCCATGTATCCAAATCTCTCTATGTGCTAAGAGCTTTACATAGATCCTCTCATTTAATTGTGATAGCAACTCTACTGGGTAGGTAGTACTCTTATCTATATTATATAGATGAACAGAAAAGACGGAGAGTCTGTGGACATGTAGTGGTGAGTCAGAACTTGGACTGTCTGGTCATAATCCAACCTCAAGGCCCATATTCTGCCTGGCTAAGCCATGATCCTTTGTATTGGGATCACCTTTTTTGGAGAGTTTCACTGAATACATTGTCCTTTCGGCCTCAGTTTGCTACCTGAAAAATGATTCATCGAGTGGAATGAATGATTAGAAAATATTATCAGATCCAAGAAGAAAATCTTCAGGGTATTTGGGGTGGTTTCGTACCCCAATGCAAGTTCCCCGACTTCAAGTGCTATTGAGCTCATTTGCATGCTGACGGTCCTAAGTGCTGCTTCCGTATTTCCAGGTGGGAAGTGGATCTGATTTTTCCTGAAAAGTGCTCCTTCAGACTGAAGATGATACCCCTGTCGGTATCAGGGAGAGGGGGACAAGAATGACCCGTTTTTCTTTATCTTGTAAAAATGGTTTGCTGTCGAAGTTTTATGGGTTATTGTATACAGATGGTAAGAATTCTTAGCGATGTTCTAATGATTCCCAGGGTTTCTTGCTAAATGTAATAGTATTTTGTATCAAGATCCGAAACCACAAAATAGAGAGGGGATGAAGCAGCTGGAAAAGTACAGCAATCGCTGGAGTCAAGAGGGCAAAGAGGAAAAACAGGAAGGAGACAGGAGGAGGGAGCAAATCCAAGCAGAGAGGATGGAAAAATCAGGCAAGGGCAGCCAGTACCTGATTATGGGGAGAGCGGAATGGAGATGCAGACCCCGCGTGGATGCAGGAGCACTGCAAATAGTTGGCCATTTGGTGTTGAGTCAGATTACAGGCAAGAAGTCAAGGACACACAGACAGTGTGTGACTTCCTAGGAGATCATCTCTGAGAGCAAGTAAGTCAGCACCAGAAATGGCAGGGACCAGTCAGTCCAACTGGGAGGGACTTAACCCAGCCTTGGATGTAAAAGCACTTGGCCAGTTGAGTGGGTCTCCTCCCCTCCCCTCCCCTTCTCCAGATTCAGCATGGACAGCACTTAATTCAGCCCAGCTATAAAGAGTTGAAAACTTCAGGTTCTGGGTTCTAATCTGATTAAATGTGTCGTACCCAAGAAAGACAGCTGAGTTTCCCAGTTTCAGCACATAGCTTAGATTGGTCTCCAAAGCATTGCAATTAATTCCTAGGTCAGCATCTGGCTTCTTGCATGGAAAACACTACTTCTGTGTGTGTGTGTGTGTGTGTGTGTGTGTGTGTGTGTGTGTGTGTTGTGAATTCTTTTCTTTTTAAAAAAGTGTGGTAAGAACCACAACATTTAATTTACCATCTTAAACATGTTTAAGTGTATCTTTCAATAGTGCTAAGTATATTCACATTGTTGAACAATTGATCTCTAGAACTTTTTAGTCTTGAAAAGCTGGAACTCTACACCTGTTAAAAATAATTTCTTCTCACCTTTCGTCTAGCCCTTGATAAACAACTTTCTATTTTCTGTTTCTATGCTTTTGACTACTTCATATGAGTAGAATCCTGTAGGATTTGTTCTTTGGTGATTGGCATATTTGACTTAGCATAATGTTTGAGGTTTATCTATGTTGTAGTAAGTGACAGGATTTTCTTCCTTATGAAGTCTGTGTAATCTGTTCTCATGTAGAGAATAGACTTTATAATTTTTTTTTTTGGTGAGGTTTAATGAGAGTCATTATGCATTTTTTTAAAAGTATAATATAAATATTAATATTAACCCATTAGTTTTAATGACCATCATGGAATTGTATTTCTAATAAAGTTCTGTTTCCACTCGTGAGTTAGTTACTTGCTTGCTCTTTATGACTCTGGGGAAATCAAGTTTCCCTACAGGATCTCCTAAAGGGGCCTCAGAGTAAATTCTCTCTGTCATACTTAATGGAAAATCCTCAGGCCTTCCCTGGGTTTTGTAGCAACTATGAGTCTAGGAATGGTCACCCATAATTTATTAACTAGCAAGAATGTTTGCGGGGTGAGTGTTTTACCCTGGTATGTCAACCACGCATCAACCATAAGATAATACCCTTTTAAAAGAGAACTGTTAATAATAATAATAATACCCTGTTAAAAGTCAAGCCCCGGGTGGTAGCATAGGCCTATAATCCCAGCTACCCTGGAGGCTGAGGCAGGGAGTTCCCAAGTTCAAAGGCAGCCTGGGAAACTTAGCAAGAACCTGACTCAAAATAAAATATAGAAAGGGCCGGGGATGTGGGTTAGTATTAAAATGTCCCTGGGTTCAATCCCCAGTGCCACAACAATCATCATCATCACCCATCAGTGTAGGTTAGTGACGGCATAGAAGTTCCGCTGCTGGGCACATGTTCCCATTCTGACAATGGGAAAACGAAGAGGAGCCCTCTGCCAGAGGAATGGTGGGATGAAGCTGTGATAAAATATGGGTGGCCTGAACCGCCTAGCTAGGTCACACATCTGCTAGAAGCTGTCCCGTGACCTCTTTCCAATCCTTCTGACCGACCACTACATGGAATTCTGAATCAATGGCCAAGACAGGGACCGGTGGCAGCAGTGGGACCTAGAGCTCGACTCTTGGATGCATGAACATCACTTGGCTTCTTATGACTGCTGCAGGTGGCTGGGATGGCAGGACCTCCGTCCATACTGAAAGACGTTCAGGACAGAAGTGTGTGACCACAGGAGACTTGAAATTCCACAAGGGAGTGTCTGAAGTTTGGCTGGCCCGGCTAAAGTGTCTGAAGCAATTCAAACCAGATCATGACTTTCCCTGTCTTCACCGAGAACAAAGGTGGGACCGCATTCCATTTCTGCCTTCTTCCTCTTACTATAAGGCAGGCGGATTTCTGGTTGTTTCTGTTTCTTTTAATTTATAATACTAGTCCAAATCGCATGTGCATGATGTATTGGTTTCCTCTTGAGGTTGAATCAAATTACCACAAATATAGTAGTTTAAAATAATATTAATGTGTTCTTTTATAGTTCCAGAGCCTGGAAGTCCAAAATGATTCTTTTTTTTTTTTTCTTTTTCTTTTTTGTACCAGGAATTGAGTTTGGGTGCTGTACCTCTGAGCTACATCTCCAGCTCTTTTTATTTTTTATTTTCAGATAGAGTCTTGTAAGCCTTTGAGGCTGGCCTTGAACTTAGGATGCTCCCGCCTCAAGCCTCCCTGGGATTACAGGTGTGCATCACCATGCCCGACTCTAGGTGCTTTTTATATACTAGGGAAAGTTAATCGTTTTCTGTGAAAAAATATTTCTATATTTTTCCAAAATCTTCATTTTTCTTTGGCTTTGATTTTTGTGATCTAATCAGGAAGGTTTTTATTTTTAATTTAGCAGGATTTTCTTTTATGGCTTTGAGTTTTGAGTTTTCCTTGGGCGGGGGTGGGGGGGTGGGAGTCTTCCCAACTCTTAAGATTTTAAAAGACTTCACCCATATTTTCTTTTAATGCTTTTATATATTTATTTATTTATTTTACAATTTCATGCATTTGAGGTTTAATGTGTTATATGCTGTATGACCTATATATACCTTTTCACTCTCCAAATCTCTACATGTTGTCTGAGTTCTATTTATTGATATGCTATCTAACCTTATCACATACTGAATACCCATATGCATCTTGATTTATGACTGGGCTTTCAGGTTTGTTCTAGTGATCTGCTTATTCATGACACACATACTTTAATTATTGTGATGTTAATATCATTTATGTAATAGGGCAATTTTATATTTCTTTCTTTAGTTTCAAAAATGTCCTGGCCCTTCTTGCTTCCTTATTTACATATATGGACTTTAGAATCACCTCCTCCCGGCATCTAATATATGAACAAATGTTTTCATTTTTCTCACCACTTTCTTTTTCTTTAGGGTTTAGAGACTTTAATAAGATCCTCCCCTCTGAGAACAGAGAAGTATCCGCCTAAGACCAAACTGTCCCACGTTTTTTCCCCCCTAGGAAGAGTGTACCCTAGGAGGCTCCCTGGATTCTAATGGGACCTGCTCCTTCCAGGACACCAGGGCCTCTAGTCTGAATCCTACCACTGTCCTAGTCCAGGTGTGACATTAAAAAAAAAAAAATTAGCCATCTTACTGGGCCTAGTTGGACCTCATTGTGGTTTTAGTTTGCATACCCCAGATGACTGAGGGCGGTAAGTGACTCTCAGGTGTTTGTCACCATTTACATAGCTTCTTCCATGAAGGGTCAGTTCAAATCAAATCCTTTTCAAAATGTGCTTGTGGCTTTATTATTGCGTTGTCAGAGAAGTTAATATATCTTGATACAAGTCTTATAGATATGGGGCATGAATCTCCTTGTCTTTCAGTTTTCTTTTGCTTTTTTGGGGTGGGGTGGGGACAGTACTAGGGATGGAACTCAGGGGTGCTTTTCCACTGCAGACATCCTCAATCCTCCTGTGTTTTTTATTTTGAGACAGGGTATTGCTAAGTTGCCGAGACTGACCTTGAATTTGCCTCAGCTTCCTGCATTGTTAGTATTACAAGCATGCACCGCCACACCCAGCTAAGTTTTCTTAATGATGACTTTTGAAAAGAAAAAAAAAAATGTTACTCTTTGTAGTTTGACTCCATTTAAGACAACTTTGCCTCCCTCAAGGTTATAAAGATTTTCTCCCATGTTCTAATTACAAATTTTGGCACTTTTTTTTTTTTTTTTTTTGTCATTTAGGGTACAATACATTTCTCATTTCTGTGATGGTTTGAGGTGAGGATTAATGAGTTTTTTTCCTACATAAATATCCAGTTGTTCCAGCTCTGTTTGTGAAAAGTATTGTCCCTTTTCCATTAAATCGCCTATTTCCCATTGAATTGCCTATTTGTAGAAAATGAAATGACCATATATAAATAGGGTTAGTTCTGGATTTATTGTTTTGTTCCATTGATCTTTATGCTGCTTCTTTCATCAATTATCTTAATTACTGAAGCTTTATAGTACATCTTGAAATCCGATAGTTTCCTCCAGCTTTCCAGTTTTAAAAATGACTTTTATATTTTAAGTTTTCAGGAATTTCCATTTCTATTATAGAGTCTCTCAATTTCAACAAAAATGCCCTGCAGGAGATTGAGATCGCATTGACTCTATATGTCAATTTGGGGAGGACTGAGAATATTGAGTTTTCAATACTTGAATATGTTACGTTTTCCCATTTACTCAGGTCTTCTTCAATTTCTCTCAGCAATGTTTTATTATTTTTAGTGAATAAGTCTTTCATGTTTTTGAATAAATGTAATGTGCACAGTTTTTATAATTTTCTGTTTTTTAGCATATTTATGGAAGTGTTATTTTATTACTAGTGTATCTATTAAAATATTTAGGGTTTCTGTTATTTTTGTATTCATTTCATGATTTCATACCACTGATTTTGTGGTAGTCTTCAAAAGTGTCCATGAGAGATTGTCCTTTAGCACAGACAGCTTGGAGACACTGTTTTAAAAATGTAAAATCCAGGACCAGTAAGCACTGGTAAATGGAAATTCTTGCAACCTTCCAAGCATTGGGAAAGGGACAAATAGTGCATACCCGCTCTTTTGGGGACATGATCCTGAAAGTGAGACATACCAATCCTAGTCACATCTCATGGCCATACTTAGCTATAAGGGAGGCTGGGGAATAGAACTTCAGCTGGCTGTCATGAATCCAGTGTCAGCTATTACTGTGGAAGAAGGGGAACGGGATTTGGTCGGGGAACTATCAGCAGACATCCACTGGATTTTTCTGGATACCTGAATGCTAACATGCCCCTCCTTTCCAATGCACAGCCCAAACTCATCTCCACAACTGAGTTCAGTTTCTCAAAAGCTCATTCCGTTTAGTGGCTAGGATTTTAGGTGGGTAGACATTCTCCTTCATCCTGTTTGGGTGTGTGGCCTCTCCTGGTCTGTGTCCCCTCTTAAATGGCAAACTGGAGCGAAGACAACTTCAGTAGAAATCCTTATTTGGAAAAGCAAAGAATGGGGGAACCCACAGCAGGCTGTGGTCCCCAGCAATGACGGGATCGGACAGACAGGAATGACGGATGGCCCTGCTTTAGCAGTTCCATGACT
Source organism: Callospermophilus lateralis (assembly GCF_048772815.1). Taxonomy (NCBI): domain Eukaryota; kingdom Metazoa; phylum Chordata; class Mammalia; order Rodentia; family Sciuridae; genus Callospermophilus; species Callospermophilus lateralis. Next base: position 11,455,806 of record NC_135308.1, read on the forward strand.
TGAGATGGGATTCCGGTTCTGCTCTCCAGGAAGAACTGTCTTCTTTGTTGTCCTTTCTGGGCCCTAGTTCTGCAATGCAGTAGACACCAGAGAGTACAGCCCATTTGGAGTTCCTGGGGGTTTCACAAACTGCATTCTCCTGGTAAAGGAGACCCTGCCTCCTCCCCAGGGAGACAAACCATTGCATCTGGCTCCAAGTCCAGGATTTGGGTTGATTCACAGGCTTGTGCGCGATGCATTTTTGGCTTGGCCAAAAGTAGCATCTACCATTTCCTCTCCCCTGAACTTTTGTTCAGGATTTTTCTTGTGGATGCCTGCTGCGAGAGTTGGAAATATAGACTTGTAGCTGTGTCCTCAGAGCGTAGGAGCCCCATTATTCAAGAAGTGGTTACAGGAAACTTGTTAACCCTTAGCCTCTGTGATGCCCAGGTGTGCTCTCTCTTCTGCACCACACTGGTCTGAGTGTGGGACTCCGTATGTCTCCATGCTTCATGAAACACACCTAAACACATGCACAGTCACAGTTTTGGTATTGATAGACAACTCTTGCGTGATGGATGGGGTTTTATGTTACAAGTGATTGAAGTTATATCAGATTTATTACATGGCTTTATTGTGCTGTGATTTATTAAAAAAACCCTATACTTATGGACTTATGTATATAATCTGATAAATTTGGAACCTGCATATAATATCACCACAAGCAAGATAAGAAACCTCTAAAAGTTTTCTCCTGTCCCTTTGCATGTGTGTGTATGTATGTGTGTGTGTGTGTGTGTGTGTGTGTGTGTGTTAAGATCACTTAACATGAGATCTACCTCTGCTATGGTTTAGGTGTGGTTTGTCCGTCAAGGGTCCATGTGTTGAAGGCTTAGCCCCCAAAATGGGGCAATTGGGAGCTGGAGGTACCTCTAAGATTGGGAGGTTTTGGGTCTTTGCTGACACGGCCCTGGAGGATTCAGATGGTTCTTATGGAAGGGCTGTTATAAAAGGGGTGAGCCTCACCCACCCACCCGACTCTGCTTCCTAATTTGAGATGTGGTACCTCTGCCATCTGTCATGGGGACCTTGTCAGTCTGTGCTGTTTGAAGTTTTAGCCTCTAAAACTGTGACCTAAACAAACTTCTTTACTTTATAAAGTTAGTCCGTGTCCGGTGTTTGTTAGAGTGACAGAAAACCAACACGAAGGAGCAGGGCCGTATCTATAACTTACAGCTGAAAATGTGGATGCAGTTTTGGAACTGGATAAAGGGAAGAGTTCTGAAGGGTTTGGAGGGGCAGGAGAGAAAAGGCCCAGAATGCTGTGAGCGGAGTGTTACAGGTGATTGTGGTGAGGCACCAAAGATGAGTCTAGGGCACTTGTCTCCAGTGTAAATGAGGACTTTATTGGAAACTGGACCAGCAGTGGCCCCTGTACCACTGTGGCAAAGGGTGCCTTGCCTCGGTGCTCTTCGCCTTTGCGGAAGGCTGAACTGAACAACGATGGACTAGTTTTTCTGGCAGAGGCGATTTCAAAACCAGAAAGCATTTTGGTTGCATTGTGGGTATGACAGGCTGCTTTCAGTCATATTTACAATAAGCTTTGGAACACTTAGGGAAGCTGCGTGGAAAGATCTGGAATGTTTCCCGCCTGATCAGGGAAGGAGCTTGTATAACTGACTTCATGCCCATGGAACAACTCCTCGCTCCCCTGCCTCCATCCCCGGCCCCACCTTGCTGGTCTCTGCTTCTGTCAGTTTGTTTCAGGTCACTCCTGTCATGGAATTGTGCCACATCTGTCCTTCTGTGACTGACTTCTCCCTCTTACCGTAATGTCTTCCAGGTCCCTTCCTGTTGTTGCTAATGACACTATTTCCCTCTTTTTTGAGACTGAATAATATTCTATTGGATGTAGAAAGCACGTTGTCTTTATGCATCCATCTGATGATGGACACGCGGGTGGTTTCTGTGGCACGTCTGTTGCTAACAATGCTGCAGTGAACACAGGCTGAGGTACCTGACTGCAGTTCTTCTAGTGAACCCCCGGAAGCAGGATTACAGGATGATCGGGCTTTAACACCAGACTTGGTTTCTCTGACCCTGGAGCACTTCACTGCATCTTAACCCTTCCCTCTGCCTTCCTCTGTCCGTTGCTTGCGGTGTGCATCTTCCCTACTGTGGCAGAGCGGATCCCCTTTCTTTCTGTGTTTTTGACTAATGCCCTGACAGTTTTGCTTTCCATGCCAGTGATGTTGTTCAGGATTTTTGCTAAAGTGAGATGGCTTCCCTCTAAAAGGAATTCAAACAACGACCTCCTTTTACCTTGTTCTGAGTTTGTGCGCGGTACAGAAGGGACTGGAGAGAAAAACAGAAAATTTGTTTAAAATGCATATAATTGCCTAATGAGTGTTTAGTCAGCTTTTTCACTGCTATGATTAAAGGACCCAACCAGAACAACTGTAGAGGAGGAAGGGTTTACTGGAGGGCTCACGGTTTCAGAGGGTCAATCCACAGACAGCGGGCTCCATTCCTCAGGGCTTCAGGTGAGCAGGAGCAATGTGGCAGAAGAGTGTGACAGAGGGAGGTGCTTATGTGTGATGAGGAAGGGGAGAGAGAGAGAGAGAGAGAGAGAGAGAGAGAGAGAGAGAGAGAGAGAGAGAGAGAGAGAATCCACTTGCCAGACTCTTAAACCCAATCATGGGGGGACACCCCACATCCAAACCATAACAATGAGATTATGAAATTTTATTTTTTCCCTTTTCCAAATTTCTTATTATTGAAAGGCCTTTCTGTTATACTCTGTAAAACATAATAGAGAAATTAAAAAAAACAATCATTTTTTTCCTGAAAATTGGTGAACATATTGTAGAAATTAAATTCCGTGCACCTTTCTATTTACATTGCTGTAGGTGAGAAAATAGAAAAGACCAAATAATAATGGTTAACTTTCTCAGATTACTATTTACTATGTGCTGGGCAGTGGATTAACTAATTCAGTATGCATAACAAGCCTGTAAAGTAAGTACTAGAGGAAAGACTGGATCAGCCAAACAGAAAGCACAGGGACCTTAAGTTCCATGTGCAAGCTCACACAGCTACTGCTGCTACTACTAACCACAATCCCAGCAGTACTCATTGTTCCAAGTGCTAAATACATTTTGCCATCTAATTCTCCCCTGAGCCTGTGTAATAGTTATTAACATGGTCCACATTTATAGGTGAGTAAACTGAGGTCCAGAAAGGTTTAGTAACCTGCCCAAGTGTGCCCAGCTACTAAGTGACAAAGGTGAGATTTGGATCTGGGTAGTTTAGGTCCAGGTTGATGTTCCTAAACATTACACTCTTAACATTCACAGGGGATTGGGGGTACATCTCAATGGCAGTGTGCTTGCCCAGCATGTGTGAGGTCCTGGGTTCAATCCCCAATACCCCCCCCCTCCCAAATTAAACATTAACATATACTATGTGAGTTTGAGTTGCAAAGTGAACAAGTTTGTTCTATCAAGCTGGGGGTCCTTGCAGAGATTCTCAATGTCAGCAATGTAAGGCCTGGTGAATATTCTGCTTCTCCGTGGTCATTAGATAAGCTGGGTTGGTGGAGCTGAGTTTCTATGGAATCTGTTTGGGTGCATCCATTCACAGCATGTGGGAGGACCCCTAGGAGGACAGGGTTTGAATTACAGCAATCTGAAAATAAAGCGAGTCCCTTTCCTGGAAAGAAAACACCAGAATGCTTATTCAACAAGCAAAGCCTGGGTTTGCTAGGCCCTCTCGAGAGAGGCACGCCATCGTTATGAAAGGCCTGATCCCAGCTGGCTTCCTGTGCACAGCGGAGCCTAATGATGCTGACAGGTCACATAAGCTGCACTAATGGGCTCATGTTTTATTTATTCAGGTGCTGATTTGACATCGCCCAGCCCCAACGAATCTATGGATTTGGAAATAACTCGGTCCTCTCTCCACATACTATGATGTTATCTCCAACAACGGAGGAAAGGAGAGACAGGAAAGGTCTGGATTCCCCGCAGATAGCTTTCACAGTTTACAATAGGAATTCAGATACCACCAAAGGCATTAGGCAACGTTTAAAACACAAATCAACGGCGTCTAGCATGATAGATTGCAGAGAAATTTCTGGCACCAAGAGTCTCTCCTGGAGCACCACTTCCACACAGCGCCAGCTAAATAATGTAACAGCCTCTGCACTCTTCCCACATCGAGGATGAAATGATGTATTTCTCCCATGACACAGAGGATACCAGAAAGCAGCATTTCCTGAAATAAAACATGCAGGGTAAATGAAATCAGAGGCTAAGGGAGACTCTCTTGTGCTTTCTTTCTTTAATTTTTAAAATAACCTTTATTATTGAAGAAAGACAAACATGGGAGAGTAAAAAAAAAAAAAAGATGCATATTGTAGCCCATTTTTACACACATCCACGTAACTACCAATTTAGATAAAAAGGGGGGATACAATCATGGCTTCAAAATTTCTGTGCCCCTCTCCTCAAAAGTTAACACTATCCCGGGCATATTTTTAAAATATTTTAAAATATTCACAAGCCACATAAACCATATTTACATAATAAATCATTATTGTATGGTGAACTCTTAAAACCACCACCCAGATCACGGATAGAACTTGGCCAGCCACAGTTACAGACCACGTCGTGTGGCCTGCATATTTGCCTGTTGAGCCCTGACCCCCAGAGCCGCTGTGTTTGGAGAGTAGGTTTACCTGAGCCTGTAGGGCTGAGGCCCTGACCTGACATGACTCGTGTCCCTGTAAAACAGAGAGAAGATACGAGGGAGGATCACACATAGAGGAAAGACTGGACCAGCCAAACAGAGAATGCTCAAGAGAAATCAACCCTCTGGTGGCACCATCTTGGATTTCCAGCCTCAGAATTGTGGTTAAAAAAAAAAAAATGTGTGCTGAGAGGCCACCCAGCCTGGGGTATCCAGCCCCCAGAATACCATCCATGTCCCATCTCAGCACCAGCCTCTACCTTAGGCAAAAGGTAACCTGTGTCTAGCTTACATAAAAATTCCTCCTTGCTTTGCTTTATAGTTCTACCATTCAGTTGTGCAATCCCTAACAGTAAAGTTTAGTTCTGTCCTTTTTTAAAAAACATGTTACTTAAGCCTCTCTTAATTGAAATTCTCTCCTCTATTATTACATTATTACATATTACTGAAGCATTATATTGACTGAGGAAACTTTTTTTTTTTTTTTTTTTTTTTTTTTTGGTGCTGGGGATTGAACCCAGGGCCTTATGCATGTGAGGCAAGCACTGAGCTATCCCCCCAGCCCAACTGAGGAAATTTTATCACATGGGTCCTTCCCTGTAGAAAGAAATTTAGTCAAAAATCTCAAATACGAATCTGATCAAGTCAACAGCTCCAAATGCCAACTTATAGGAAATGCAGAGGACAAAGGGACTTGTTTAAATACTTGTTTTTGCAGAAATTGACAAGCTGATTCTAAAATTTATATAGAAGTGTAAGGAATCCAGAATAGTAGAAAAAAAAAAAAAATCTTGAAAAAGTACAAAGTTGAAAGGTTCATCCTTTCTGATTTGAAAACTTAATAGAACGATACAATAAACAAGACAGTATGTGGGAGTGGTATGAAGATAGACAAATATCTATAGTGGAAAGGAATACAACAAACTGTGTGGGGTCAACTGGATATCCACATGTAAAAGAATGAATTTGGAGCCAGCGTGTTGGTGCACGCCTGTAATTCCAGCAGCTCAGGAGGCTGAGGCAGGAGGATCGCTAGTTCAAAGCCAGCCTCAGCAATGATGAGGTGCCAAGAACTCAGTGAGACCCTGTCTCTAAATAAAATTCAAAGTAAGGCTGGGATATGGTTCCGTGGTCGCGTGCTCCTGAATTCAATCCCTAGTACAAAAGAGAGAGAGAGAGAGAGAGAGAGAGAGAGAGAGAATGAACTTGGACCCCCACCTCAAACTATATATAAGAATGAACTCAAAATGGATCATAAACTCAAATATGAGAGCTAAACACTGTTAGAAAATTGAGTAGTGTGTATTTGTGACTTTGAGTTAAGCAATTTTTTTAGAGATGACATAAATACTAGTAAAAATATGAAAAAGAAATGGGACTTCATAAAAATCTAAAACCTTAGTGCATCCAAAGATACCATCAGCAGAATGAGAAGGCAACTCACAGAACGGGAAAAAATATTTGCAAATTATCTATCGAAGGGATTGGGGTGTAGCTCAGTGGTAGAGTTTGCCTGAGCATGCCGAGGCCCTGGGTTCCACCCCCAACACTGAAGAAACAAGACAAGGCGGCCCCCACTCTCTGTTCAGCCTGCACCTAGAGGATGGAGCAACTAAGAGAGCCAATTAACTCCTGTCGCACTCTAAATAGAGAGCAGAGAGCCCCACTGTGCGCTCACAGAGGCTGAATGAGGGCCTGGGATTCCACCCCCTGGCAGGGACAAGGTGGCCTCCCCTCTTCCACTGCCCCCCTCCCCCCGCATGCCGTGGTGTCAGAGGTAGCTAGATAAAACAGAGTCTTAACTAAGATCCAGAGTCTCACCTAAAGCATCCTGGATCTAACAGGACACCTTTATTATATTTAGGACCAGAAAGATCTCAAACTGAAAGAAGAAACGATGATCAAGGTCAGTAGTAAAATGACAGAGTGATAGAACTATCTGATGAACGAGTGGAAATGACACAATGTTGAAATGGAGTACCCTTGAAACAAATGAAAAATAGAAGATCTCAGCAAATAATAGAAGACAGGTGACAGCAGCAAATGAAAACTTCAGAACTTAAACACTAAAAACAACAACAACAAAAAACACTGAGCCAGGTGTGGTGGTGCACATCTGTAAACCCACCTACACAGGAGGCTGAGGCGGGAGGATCCCAAGTGTTTAGTCAGCCTTTTTGCTGCTGTGACTAAAAGACCCAACCTGAACAATTGTAGAGAAGGAAAAGTTTATTTAAGGGCTCACAGTATCAGTTCATAGAAGGCCAACTCCATTTCTCGGGGCTTGAGGTGAACCAGACCACCATGGCTGAAGAGTGTGGCAGAGGGAAGCAGCTCATATGGTGACCAGGAAGCAGAGAGAGAGAGAGAGACTCCACTGGCCAGATGCAAATATATACCCCAATGCCACACCCCACCTCCCACCTCCTCCAATCACACCCTCCCACTCAGTTAATCCCTGACAGCAGATTAATTCACAGATTAGGTTAAGACTCTTACAACCCAGTCACTTCTTCTCTGAACCTTCCTGCCTTGTCTCACGTGAGCTTTTGGGGGACACCTAACATCCAAACCACAACACCCAGTTTGAGGCCAGCCTCAGCAAGTTAGCAAGACCCTTTCTCAAAAGAAAATATTTTTTAAAAGGGGGCAGGGAGCCTGAGGAGGTAGTTCAGTACCCAAGAGGGAAAAAAGAATTCAGAGAATAGGCAGAATGGAGGGGAAGGAAGAATCATTGCCCTAGTACAGAAAGCAATGGAAATTAATCTGAGGAAAGGGCTCACTCTTACTATTAAATATATGTTAGCTGCACATTTCCATAGATGCCTCTTAGCAAGCACGAACTGAAGAAGTTTCTTATGGTCTCAATGTACTGAAAGATTTTGTTTTGTTTTGTTTTAACTCAGGAATGATCGTTGCATTGAAATAATCACCAGGTTTTTTTTTTTTCTAGTTTGTTAATGTGAAGTACATTAATAATTTTTATTGATTGTTTTTTTAAAAATTATAAATGCATCATAATTATACCTAATAGTGACATTCATTGTTACATATTTTTTTACATGCACACAATATAACAATCATTTATATTTTTGCAGTGCTGGGGGGTTGAACACAGCCTCATGCGTGTTAGGTAAGCACTCTACTCCTGAGCTACATCCCCAGTGTAATCAGTGATTTTAAGTGTTAAATCAATTTTATATTGCTGGGATAAACTCCTCATGGTCATGACATAGTCTCATTCTCATATACTACTCCATTTGGTTTACTAAAATCTTATTAAATCTTATTATTAGAAATTTTGTGTCTTTGTTCATGGGTGATATTGGGCTGAATGTGTGTGTGCGTCTGTGTATGTTTAACTAATATCATTGTTTGGTTGGTTAATGCTGGCTTCGTAGGCCAGATTTGGGTATAGTTCCTCTTCTTTAACTTTCTAAAAGTATTTTTGTAGAATTAATATCATTTCTTTTTTAAATATTTGGTAGAATTCTGCCACCTGTGTCTAAAGTATTCTTTGTGAGACTTTAAAATGTATAAATTCGATTTCTGTAATATAATTTGGGTGATCTTTTTTTCTTCAATAAATTTTGTAATTGTGTCTTTCAGTAAATTTGTCAACTTTGTCCAGATTTCTAAACATATTGATGTATAGTTACTCGTAACCTTTCTCCCTCCAGTACCGAGGATTGAACCCAGGGTCTCATACATGCCAGGCCAGGGCTTTACTGCTGGAGGGCATCCCCAGCCCCCGCGCCCCAGCTCTGCTGTACTTTCAATGTATATAAAATTTACAAGATGCCATCTTTGCACCTGATATTGTTGATTTGAATAACTGTCTCTTCTCTCCCCCGCCCGCCGGCAGTCTGATTAGAGCAGTTTTTCAAGATCTGCATTATTGGACCATTAGTGAACTGGAATGTTCTTTGACACGGGCGCTTTCCCGTATATAGTAGGATGATTAGAAGCACCCTGGCTTCTGCCCACTAGATGCCAGCACCACTCTGAATTGTCACATTAGCGACATCTCCAGACTTTGTCTCTGGAGGTCAACATAGTCTCCAGAGGAGGAACACTGGGCTAGAGGTTCATTACTTTCTTTGATGTTTGCAAAATGTTGACATTTGACATGATTGTTTTGGATCTTTTTTTTCCTTACATATCTCTACTTAGTATGTTTTTTCATTTCTCTAACTTTTTCCATATATAGTGTGCAGTTCCAATAATCGTTCTCATGTCTTATCTGCTAATTCTAACACTGCAACAATTCTGAATTGATTTAGGTTGACTGGTTTTCTTCTTATTCTGGGCCATATTTTTTGTTTCTTTGCTTACTTGGTGTGTTTTGACTGGATACGAAACATTGTGAGTTTTATCTGATTTCATGCTGGATATAAAAATCCCTGTTTTATTCTGATACATGATGAAGTTACATAGAATAGTTTTTTTTTAATTTTTGTTGATGTTCTTGCTTTTACGATTTATTAGGTAAGACCAGACCAATGTTTAAACTGGAGCAAATTATTCTCCCTTTGGAAGCATTCTTCCGAGTGTTCTGACGTATGCTCCATGAGTTACGAGGTTTTCCTATCTGGCTGGTTCTTCTCCGGGCTCCGGGTGAGCTCTGCATACCGTTCCCGTTATTCATTTCACGCTATTCTTTCCTTGGTGTGGGGTGGTTTTCTCATGTATTATGCAGATCTGGACTCGGCTAGTCAAGCCTCTGCTGCCTCCTCTCTAGTACTCTGCCCACAGATTCTAGCCACCTGTCTCCCTGGATGCACTCTGCTTTCTAAACTCTAGGAGTACTCCATGCTCCACAGGGGATGCCCACCCTGTGGCTCAGCCTGGAAGTTCTCCCAGGGCCTTGCACTGGTCAGCCTGGGTGCTCATCTTGGTTCCAGCTTGCCTGACGTCCAAGCTGTGAAAGACTCTGATTCATGGACTTTGCCAATAATTAACAATTGTTTCGGATATCCTTTTATTCTAGGTTGATCAGAAGTGCAAGACTATGTAAATATATATTGTAAATCTAAAAAAAAAAAAAATGGGTATGCTTCTAGAAAAATATAACCTGCCAAATTCACCTGATCAACTAGAACGTATAAAAAAACATGACACCTATACAAATTGAAATACAAATCTATGCAGAAGTTAACATCAGGATTAGACAGTATTTATAAATTATTCAAGGAGCAGATATTTCCAGTCTTAAACCAAATGTTTTAAGATGAAGAAATTCTCTCTAATTCATTTTGCAATACTAATATAACCTTGATGACAAAACCATTCAAAGACAGTAAGAAAAAAAAAAAAAAATTTCAAGCCAATCTTGCTTTAAATGCAGATGTGTGGAATTTAAATCCAGTAATGTGTATTTTTAAAAATTTAAATGAAATTAAATTTTGTCATGCTATCTCAGATTCTTAAGTGATTTATTATCATGTTTAGAATCTGAACTGTTGGTGTGTCTCGCAGCTCCTTACTGTTGCCCCTCTGGTTTTTCCTGCCCTCTTCCTCTCTTTCCATTTCACTATCCGTCCGTCAAACTCAGCTGTTTCACTGTTTCTCAACTCTGGCTTTTATCTTTGCTCTTTAGAACATTTTCAGTCATGATTTCATTGACTGAGCTCTCTGTCTCCCTCTTTCCTCCTTAGAGTCTCCCACAATGCACACATTGATCCTCTTGATGTTGTCCCACAAAGCACTCAGGTTCCATTTACTTTTTGAGTTTTTTTTCCTTTTTACTCATCAGACATGGCAATCTCAATTGACCCGTGTTGAATTTCACAGATTTTTTTTTTCCTGCCTGTTTGAGTCAGCTGTCAAATCTCTCCAACGCACTTTTCAATTCAGTTACTGTACTTTTGAACTTCAGAATAACTGTCTGTTTCTTTTAATAGTTCCTCTTTATGTTCTCATTTTGTTCATTTATTTCCCCAATTTCCTTTAATTCTTTGTCCATGTTTTCCTTGAGGTATTTATGTGCATTAAAGACAGTTGTTTTAAAGCCTTTGTCAAGTTTGTCCTGTTTCTTCAGGGTTTCTAGAAGTTATTGATTCCTTTGAATGGGCCACATTTTCCTGTTTCTTTTTATGCCTTGGGACTTTTTGTTGAAAACCGGGCATTTGAGGGAGCGGTCACCTCCACCTGCCTTTGCAGAGTGGCTCCATTTAGGAGAAGACTTTCACCTACAGGCCCAGCACAATGGCCCGTCCTGCTGGGGCCTGTGGATGTGCCCACACTCCCCTCTTTACCCCTGGGCATGGCTGCCTTCCAATGGCGAGTTTGGCTTGACTCTCACTGCTGCCTCTCGGGGCCTCCCTTTCCCCTGTATTCCTCAGTCAGGGGTCTCTTGCCCTGGGAGTCTGTGTGTCTAGGGATTGCTGTGGTTTTCACCAACCAGACCCATTGCTTCCATGGCTTAATCCCGTCTGAGTTCTGAGCTTCTTTGGATTGTCTGAGCTCTGAGTTGGGCAGCAGGAGGAACCATCACTTGGACAGTACGGATAGGTTAAAAAGGGGCAAATTTGGTTCATGGGAAGAGGTTGGGGGCCAGGCAACTTTTTCCTTCCAAACTGTTGCCACACTGGGAAGAGGTGGAGCAAGGATGAGTTTAAAACCATAACATTTCCCTACTGTTTTGAGTGTCGCTTTTTCTTGATTTGGCATTTATCTAATTGCTGCAGATCTTCAAGTTCAAGAACTCCTATCAAGTTATTTTATTCAATCTCTTGTTGTTTATTTAATGTTTCTGAGAGGAAAAGAGTGCTTGGAGCTTGGTGGTCTGCCACCTGGTTGATGTCTGGCACTTTCAATCCCATCTTGACATGCGCCTTTCAGAGGTCACCAACTAACATAGATTTGTAAGTTTTTGATGGATTTTGCCTTTTTCCTGAACACAGAGGCAGTGGAAATTTGGGCAAATAACGGGATCTGATTTATATTCAGACAGTGTTTCTGCTGCCTGTTCTATGTCCCAGAGACATAGATTTCAAGTCCCTATAATAACTCATTTTTTCAAGAGAAAAAAATGAGCAAACCCATTAGAAGGATATTGCAATAGTCCAGGAAAGAGGGATTGCTGGCCGGGACCAGGGTTGAAGCAGCAGATGTCGTAAGAGTCTGAGTGTATTTTGTAAGGAGAGTTGATGGCGTCTGCTGACAGGTAGGATATTAAGAAAAACACAAAACTGGGAGATTGGAATTGCTGGTGGCAGAAAAGGATGAGGAGGTGGGGGGAAATATCAGGTGCTCAGGTTTTGTTTTTATTCTTTTGTGGTGCTGGGGTTTGAACACAGGGCCTCACACATGCTAACTGCTCTAGCACTGAGCTATATCCCCAAGTCCTTTTTATTTTATATCGAGGCAAGATCTCACTGAGTTGCCCAGACTGGCATTGAACTTGTGATCCTCCTGCCTCGACCTCCTGAGTAGCTGGGTTTGTAGGCCCGCACCAGCAGGAACTCAGTTTTAAACCTGATGATTTTGAAATGTCTATCACATTTACAAATGGGGACTTGCATGTGTGCTTAAAGTCTAAGGAAATCTCTGCATGGGGATGTAAATTTTGGATAGCAAAAGGATGGCAGTTAAGCCTGTGAGACTAGAAGCAGTTCCACAGGGAGTAAGCATAGCTGGAAGAAAATTATCCAAGGACAGAGCTCTGGATGTCCCAGTGTTTAGAGTTCAGGGAGATGAGGAGCCAGCAGAGGAATGTTAATAAAGGTAATCACCGAAAGACTTTCACAACTGTCTTATTTTTCTGATTTATTTCCTTGAGAGAACTATCTACAATCGTTCTCATGGAATTTGTTTATAATTATTAGGTTTTGTAGTACATTCACATAGCTAATTATAGTCATGCTAGCAGTTACAGGATTAAAACTTGCCAAGTGAATGAATTGCAAAAAAGCATTACTTATATTTGTCATTCCCAGAGACAGAGATTTCAAGTCCCTATAATAACTTAAAAACTCTTTGTTGGTATTTTGTGCAAACCACGGATATGTACACATTTCTATATATACTTACACACATACACAGACACACACACACATATATATATTCATAAGCATACATATGTATGTCTTTTAGCATTCTGCAGAGAAATAAACCAATAGGCTATATATACACACACACACTGTATATATATATATATACACACACATACATACACACACACATACACACACGTATATGTATGCAGACACACACATGTATGTGTGTGTGTGTTTGTACATATATATGTATATATGATTTATTATAAGGAATTGGGTCACTCAGTTACGGAGGCTCAGTCCCATTGTCTGTGGTCAGTCATCTGGGCACCCAGGAAAACCCATGCTGTAATGTCTGTAAAAAGCCAGCAAACTCAAGACCCAGGAAGAGACAATGTTTCAATTCAAGTCCAAAGGCAGACCCACAGGGGTTGGTTCCTTCCTGCTGAGCCCTTTTGATCCTACTCAGGCCTCCAATGGATTGGGTGAGGCCCTCCCACTGTTTCAGATGTCCCAGAGTCGTGTCGGTTCAGAGCGTGTTTCCCATCTTCCCTGGAAGGTCTGATTAAATCCTTGCCCCAGTGCATAGTGACCCTGGAAAAGCCAGAGGTCTCTTGGGGGAAGACTGGGAGAAAGATGTTCCAGTATGAATTTTAGTAGTTCAATGGAGTCCTTTTTCAAGGGGTTCTAGTCTGCCCTAGGTCTGTGAACTAGCTCAAGTCTGTCTTGACCTTGGACTTACCCTTGACCTTGAACTTTTAAAAAAATTTTAAAAAAAATTTTAATTTGTTATATATGGCAGCAGAATGCAGTATAATTCATATTACACGTATAGAGCACAATTTTTCCTATCTCTGGTTGTACACAAAGTAGAGTCACACCATTCATGTCTTCATACATATACTTAGTGTAATGATGTCCGTCTCATTCTACCATCTTTCCTACCCCCGTGCCCCCTCCCTTCCCCTCCCTTACCTTTTCCCCTTTGCCCTATCTAGAGTTCATCTAATTCTCCCATGCCCCCCCATCCCACCCTACATTATGAATCAGCCTCCTTAAATCAGAGAAAACATTTAGCATTTGGTTTTGGGGGATTGGCTAACTTCACTTAGCATTATATTCTCCAACTCCATCCATTTACCTGCAAATGCCACGATTTTATTCCCTTTCAATGCTGAGCAATAAATATTCCATTGTGTATGTATGCCACATTTTCTTTATCCATTCATCGATTGGAGGGCATCTAGGTTGGTTCCACAGTTAAGCTATGTGAAGTGTGCTGCCAAAAACATTGATGTGGCTGTGCACCTAGGACTTTTTCACTCATAGAGATCAAGTAAGAATTTACTAGGTTCATATCTATTACACTTTTAGGAACACCAGAGTCAACTCGCCATGCGAGAGTCAGACCAGGCATTCTGAGAGCGGCTTTGACTCTGCTGTCCATGATGGTAGCCATACCTGCCCTGTTTCCGTCAGTCTGATGCCCCTGCTTGGCCTCTTCCTCCCTGGGACCCAGTTACTCCCAGGGCATGTAGGTTTCTCCATTCAGTGATCCCAGAACTCATTGTGAGAAACTGACGTGACTCCATTTTAAAAAATAAATAAATAACAGCGGCTTCTACCCCAAGGCCTGTCCTAAGGAAGGGGGCGTGACCCTTCTCCTTGGAAAAACCCACAGAGCACTCCTAAGCACATACCCACCCTGCTCAGTTGTTTGTCTGAAATAACAGGAGAGGTCTGAGGCGCCAGGTGTCCCTGACTCAGTCAGGCTAGGTGAGGACCCATAGCAACTCCCCCCAGCAACTTCCAATCAGCATGAGACAGGGAAAACACCTGGTGTCAGAGTCTGTCAACAAGTCTGGATGGCGCCTGGCAAAATGCCAGAGGGAGTGGTTTGTGAAGTAACGCCAGCGAGCCATTAAGTGTGGAGATTCCTTATTGGTTGACTGCTGTATCTATTTTATGCTAATTAGATAAGCTGTGTGGAATGTATAAATACCTCTGTTGTCCTACAATAAACGGCTCCCACTCCTGCTGTATCAATCTACGCAAGTTGCTCGTCACCCCGCCCCCACCCTCCACCCCCGTTATTTTGCTGCAGCCCGACTGCGGCAACCTGGGATGCCAGATGACCCCCCAGTAGTTTATGGTGGTTGATAACATGTTGGGAAACCATGTAGTTTAGCATGTACACCCCTCGTGGCCTAAACCAATCAGTTCAAAGGAATCCCCCTCTGGTACTAACCAATCACCCCTACCCAACTTGTTCCCACCAGTGAATGTGCTAATCAATGTTAAGAGTGGTTGTTTGACTTTCCCGCGGGATGGAAAGATTTGCTGTGTGATGTTGTGACGCATAGAGTATCCCCCCAAAACCTATAAAATCTCACTGAGCAAAGAACCGAGACTCACTCCTTGGGATCTCTGCGCTGGGAACGGTTGTGAGTTCAGGCTCGAGCTTGCAATAAAGACTCTTGTGCATCGGACTCGGCTCCTGAAGGTCTTTTGGGGTCCCACAAATCTGGCATTACAATTGGAAAATACGGCCTACAGAGAAGACCAGCCACAGCTCTTCCGGGATGTGTTTCTCACTGTTGGGTGACAGGTATGGCTTCTGGCCCTGTCCAGTGTAGGCGAGTGCTCCCCCATGACAACTCCACTCTCACATTCCAATTTCTCTAGGTCTTTGGAGCCCTTCTCCTACATGAATCCGAGACACGGTTCTCACATTTCCAATTCACTTTGGGTCCATGTTCCAGCCAGCCAACCAAACTGCTAGCATCGTTTCTAACTCCCTGGGCTGCAACCGTAAGTGCGACCTGGGTCTTGTCTCCATGCGTCTTTATGTTCCTTTCACCTTTATCTCATACCCTTAATACCCATTCTGACACACGTTCCCCAGATTTCTGCTTGTATAAGTTAGACACTCGAGTCATTCTTTTGGAGTGCAGCACCCTTCCTCCTGGGTCCTGTTTGCATCTCATCTCTAGGGGCTCGGGAGGACTTATTGCTGGTTATGGGTCTGGAGGTAAAGGGGAGTGGTGTGGGTGGGCCCCAGGGACCTGGGCCTTGTCTTGCACAGCAAGTGCCTCAGGAGAGGTCACCTCAGGCAAATTCAGAGCCAGTCCACTCAGACAAGGGTGGGGAGGCTGCCAGGCTGACTCTCTTGTGAGCCTCCTCTACTGGGAATGAAGACTTATCAAATTTAGGGTCTTAGGTCCCCAGTTTCATTAGGGTCTTCCTGCACGTTTCCACGCCCTCTCAGCCAATGCTGTCACTGTAACAAAAGAGACCCTCAGAGACTGGAAGTTCAGTTGGTGTTGTCATTCCGCCAGTCATAGGATAAGAATCTGAGTCTAATTGTCTGCAACCTCAGCCTGCAGCTACGGAGATACAGATATCCTTCAGGCACACAGGGAGGCCTTCAGATAATTTGTGTGGTTTCTAAGCTAAGCATTCAAATCTCTGATCTTATCCATAGGGAATTTGATCCTATGATATCAGGTGAAACCAGACAATCTCATTACGTTAATTTGCCAGACGTGTTCGAAACTATCATAGACAAAGTCACCCACACGGGTGCTTCTCGTAAGTGTTTGATTAGAAATATCCATTGGTGATATTTTGTGTGTTGTGATTGTCAGATCATTTCACAGACTATCAATGCTCTCTTTACTACTGAAAATAGGTAATTAGTGTCTTTAAATAAACCAAATTAGAAAGACTGTTTTGGAAACCCAAGAATCAATTCAGAGAACTCATCCTTAAAATTATGCTCCCCTAGAACCACCCTCAGTACCAAGACATGCGTCAGACAGGGTTCTTCAGAGGAGACACATCCCCAAATGTGCAGTTGACAAGCTGGAGACCCAGGAGAGCCAATGGTGTAGTTTTGGCTTGAAAGCTGTCAGATTTGAAACACAGAAAGAGCCAGTGTTTCATTTCGAGTTGAAAGACAGGAAAAAGACTAATGTCTGTAACTGAAGGTAGTCAGGCAGGAGTTTCCTCTTATTCCGTCTTATTCAGTTCAAGATAGGCCTTCATCTGATTAGATGAGGCCCACCCACATTAGAGAGGGCAATCTACTGATTCAAATGTTAATCTCATCCAGAAACATCCTTACAGACAGACTGTCCAGAATAATATCTGAACAAATATCTGGGCACCTCATGGTCCAGTCATTCCTATGAATATATTTTCTATATCTATATACATCATAACTTACATAAGCACTACCTGCAATTCTTTCATAGAACACATTACTAGCTCTGTAAGAAAGGGCTTGCCATGTGGAGCAGATTCCCACCACTGACCGCCTTCATGTGCTGAGGCTTGGAGAAAGCTGCCCCACACATAGCAAGAAGAAACACTCCCAAGTTAACTTTTTACTCCATTGTTCTGTATCTAATTGTCTGATTAAGATTGTGAAAGTCTTAACTAAACCTCATTTCAAACATATTCACATATGATAACTCCACAAGGAGTTTGGCAATCAGGTTGTGTCACACAAAGAGGTTTCAGCAAGCAGTACACGGTGCTTACTTGGGGAGCTGGGTGTATACATCTCACTGTGGATCTTTTGAATTCAGGATAAAATCTGGGTCAGTGGGAGCCTGATAGGAAGCCGTGGCGGAGCTGTCATATGCAGACGGTTCTTTCCATTTTAAAGGTGGGAAATGGGGCTGTGTGATTTTACCTGGGTGCTCTGCCAGCCGACGGCAGAGGGAAGTGCAGAACTTTGCAGGCTGGACAAACCTTCCATTGCAGTTCCTCAGACTTCCTGGCTCAGATTTAACGACCTGAAGTTCAGTGGAAAGTCCTGGCTTAGCAAATAATCTCTACAGAGACCCTGTTGTGATGCCAATTAAAAAGTTTTTCCTGGCCACCTTTTTGTTCTCCTTGCTTTCTTAGAAAAACTTTCTGCATGGCTTGCCTGGAAGAGATTCATTCCAGGCCCATGCAGATCCTCCAGGTGTGGCACAGCTGTGGGAGCTCATGGTGACGGGTCCCAGGGGGCACACCGCCCTTTCCCTCCTCTGAGAAACCGTGCGTCCGAATTCAGTTTTGCTAATCATTTTTTTTTCTGATTATGAAAAAGGAATATGAGCTCATTATAGAAAATGATAAAAGCATACTGAAGATAATAAAAATTACATGCATTCCCCAAAACGCTGTTAAAAATTTCCATTCTCGTTTTCTCTGCTTATTTTGAACATATATTGACAAAATGAGTGTACACACACTCACATGCACACAACACACACACAACAAACACACACAACACACACACCACAGTATGTTGGAGTGTAAGTTGCTCAGGGTCAGAGATGTTCTCTATTTTATTTGTTATTGTTCTCTGTATCCTACATCCATGTCTGGCATTTAGTACATTCCTCATAAATGTCTGTGAATGAACAAATTAAAGTTTAAAACATTTTTTTAATAGAGGGTTAACATTTCCCCATATTATGACATAACCTTTCATGGCATTTCTTAAAAATATTTTAAGGCATAACTTAATATACATTAAATTGTACCTGTATTAAATGTATAGCTCAATTAACATTTACATAACATTTACATAACATTACATACTCCCTAATCACCCCACAGATTACTTCTCATTCAACATCTTCATCACCAGGAACCTCCATTTGGTCTTTAGTCAGCAAAGATTATTTTTGCCTGCTTTTGAACTTTGCATGGATGGACATTTTTAAAAGTACTCTTTTGTATGTGCCTTTTTTTTTTTTTTTTTGAGTACTGGGCCTTGCACACACTAGGCAAATGCCTAACCACTGAGCTACATTCCCAGCCCTTCATTTTAGTATAAGACAAGGTCTTGCTCAGTTGCCCAGACTAGCCTTGAACTTGCCATCCTCCTGCTCAGTCTCCCCAGTAGGTAGAAGTACAGGCACATGCCACCAGGCCTGGCTGGATCTGCCTTTTTTCACACAACCTAATTTAAAAGCATCACGCATATTGTTGCGGTATCAGTGACTCTTCTTTGTTGTTGCTGTGGAGTGTTCTGCTTTGTAAATGCACCCTGATTTCTTATATCCATTCTCCTGTTGACAGATGGTTGGATGTTTCCAGTTGTAGAACTATTATGAATGAAGTCACTGTGAACACTGTCCTATGAACCTTTCTTACTTCCCTTGGGTCCTAAGCAACGTATCTCAGGATAGGTACCTGCTCAGGCTTAGGAGCCAGATCATTTTCCAAGGTGGTGGAAGCAATCGACACCCTCCCAAGTGGTGTAGGAGATTCCGAGTTTTCCACACTCCTCCCGAGGCTGGGATTTCTCAGTCTGCAGTTGCTGGGGTAAGTAGGGCCGCCACTGTAGTTCTTAAGATGGGTAAAGGTGCTGAGCTCTCTTCCTGTTCACTGCCCGGGCAGATTGTTGAAGTTATCTCTTTTGATGAACAGAAGTTTTTAACTTTAATAAAATCCAATTTGTCAATTCATTTTCTTCAAAGTTTTAAGTGTTCTGCTTATGTGAGTTTTATCTACCCTAAGGCTATTAAGGTCTCTGTCTGTATTTTCTTCCAGAAGCTCTTTAGTTTCTCCTTTTACATTTAAGGTCTATGATTTACCACAAATTAATATTTGCGTATGGCGTTAGCTAGAGGTCAAGATTCATTTTCCACATGCGTTAGTCAGCTTTTTCATTCAAATACTTGACAAGAGCTACTTAGAGGAGGGAAAGTTGACTGGGGGCTCATGGTTTCAGGGGTATCGCTCCATAGATGGCTGACTCCATTGCCCTGGGCCCAAGGTGAAGCAGCCCATCATGGAAGAAGGGCCAGTGGGGGGAACTCTCAGGGTGAGGTGGTGTCAGGAGGCAGAGAGAGGAAGTGGGGCGGGGGGGCTGCAGGGCAGGTGAACCCTTCCAGGAACCCCCCACAGCAGCCCATCTCTCCACCAAACCCCACCTGCCCACAGTTACCACCCAGTCAGTCCACTCAAACTGGGATGGGTGATTAGGTGACAGCCTCAGGATCCAGTCATTTCACATTCCTGCATTAACGGGAGCTTCTGGCGGACACCTCCTAACCAAACCACGACACCAGCAGGACCTAATTCTGAAAAGATCTTCCCCTTCTCCCTGATTTTCACTCGTGTCATTTAGTAAACCGCGCAGCTGCGTGCTGTGGGTCCATTTCTGGACTCTCTTTTTGGCGCTGTTGGTCTATTTGTCTTTGTGCCATTACAGCGAGCATCATTTTTAATGGTTGCAAAGCTTATTTTATTTTTTATTTTCCCCATTGTTAGCTATTTAGTTACCAAACTTCTCTTTTATATGCATGAATGCCCCTAGAAGTAAGACTTCCTGCAAGCCCCTGGCTCTTTTCATATGGTAAATCACAAACCAGAGTAACTAAATCTAAGGAATGTACATATTTTAAGTGTTTCCTATTTATTTTCAAATTACTATCAAAGAAATAGGTTAAGTTAAGCTCCTCCCAGCATTTCAGGACAAGGTACCTTTCTATCAATTCCTACACATTTCTTTTTTAAAAAGGAGAACCTGGGGTTGAGGATAAAGCTCAGTGGTAGGCCTTCCTTATGCACAAGGCCCCGGGTTCAATCCCCAGCAACACAGCAAAGAAAAAAAAAAAAAATCTGTCAGTTTATATTTGAGTTGTGGGGAGACTGTTTGTTTTTACCTTTTGGGTTACTAGTGTGCCAAGGATTGATTTAAAAATATGAATATATTCAATGGCTATTTGTTTTCTACTTTTTTACATTATGTGATTATTGTCAGAGTAGCTGGCACAAATATCCACAAGTGAAGGTTTATTGACAGAGAATCTCTGCCAGGCTGCTACCTTGCTAGAAAAATCTTCTAACTATACAGTCAAGTACAATGGAGTAGTTAAAAATAACCCTCTGGTTCTGTGATTGTTACTTGGCATCTTTGCTGTGGTTTCGTAGTTAGGGATTCTTTTGGGGTGGGCTTAGGGGAAGGTCATGCCTGGGTGGGTAGGGGCTGATTTTCAAAATGGAATTACTTTGGCCTAAGGACCTAACAATTACCTACTTTTTCTATTTTCTACCGGGATACTTATCTTTCTGTGTGTTGGAAAGAATATTTAATGTAATAACATTTGTCTATATTTATTGAACATTATTTTCATTTTTTAAAATTTAAAATATTTTTGTATTTTTTTAAAAATTAAAGGGCAATTTTTCGTGTTTATATTTTTCAGCTTATTCTTTCAGTTCATCTTTTTCATTATAAATTTGTTCCTAGCATCATGACTATAAAATCCTTTTCCGTTCTAAAGTGATCAAATATTCATATATATATTTCCTTTGATGTTACTTAGGATTTATATTATAAATTCTAAGAAACTCTTAATTTAGTCATCTTCATTCAAATTTAGTGGCATTAAATTTCATATTATTAATTAACCAATTAACTTTTTAGTATGGAGGTTGAACCCAGGGGCACTTACCCACTGGTCACATCCCCAGCCCTTTTTATGTTTTGGTTTGAGACAGGGTCTCACAGAGTTGCTTAGGACCTCGATAAGTTGCTGAGGCTGGCTTTGAACTCGCAATCCTCCTGCCTTAGCTTCCCTAATTACTGGGATTACAGGAGTGTGCCACCATACCTGGTCATACTATTATTTATAATTAAAAAAAAAAATCCCTATTTTACCTGTATTCTTATTTTATTTTCATTCGTAAAATCTCACCCTTCCTATGTTTTCTGTCAATAATCACTATTTTATTTTTGTCTTTTCAAAGTATCAGCTTTTCTTGTATATCCTTCTTATTGCTCCTTTAATTGATTTCTTGTGTTATCTTTAGTACCCTTTCTGCTTTTTGAGGATTTACACTGAAGACATTTTCGAAATTTGATGTTTAGCTCATCATTGCAATCGTTTTTCTTTTCAAAATGGGCATTTAGTGTGCATGTTGGTCTCTAAGGTTGCTTAAACTTCATATCACAACTATCAGATGTATTTTTATTTTAAAATTCCATTTCATTTCTCCAATTACTCATGAATTATTTGGATGAATGTTCTTTAGTTTCTAAATAGACACACGTTGGAGCCATCCTTTATTTATTTCTCCTCGTGTCATGGTATTGTGACCAGAGGACTTTGGTGTACAAAGCTACCCCGGCACGTGGTTGGTGTTTGTGAACATCCCCATCCCTGGAAGGTTTTATAATTTCTAATTGCTGCCTTCAGTTTTCTATTCATGCCACTAAGAGAAAGCTTGCTCAGGGTGCTGTTCAGCTCTGCTATTAGTGATCTTTGGTCTGCCAGATGTATTAATTACTGAGAGAATTGTGTCAAAACCTCCAAATGCAAATTTTGCTCTTACCATTTTCTACGTATAACCTTGAGAAGTAGTATTTTATATATTTGGAGCATACATATAGAATTAGCTATATATGATTGGAGTTGTTAAGTCTTCGTGATGAATTTTTTAATTGTTAAGTAATATATATTTTTTTCTTCTCAGTAAAGTCTATTTTACTTTTAACCATTGGAGCAACGTCAGTTGTCCTTTGATGAATTGCCTGGTGTGTGGTTTTTGTGTTTCTCTGTGTATTTTAACTGATCTACTTTTAACATCTATATGCCATTTTATTTTAATTATGTCTCTTATAAAATAGCACATATTTAGTGTGGATGGAAAACAGTATATATTTTATATTCCACGTGATAAAAATTGTGTATCTCTATGTCTTATTTTAATTTTTAGTATTCCTGAACCTGTTCCATTTTCTCAAGCTTAATGAAGAGTCAAAGGTTTAGCTTTGAAAATACAGACATTTCAAATTTAGGTTAAAAGAAAAATCCAGATTCTGATAATAATTATCTGGCAGTAGTCCTAGATTTGGGTAAATTTCCCCAGTATCTTTAGGATTAGGTCATGCTGACCATGTGATATTTGAGTTCATTCTTTTGTCTTTTAGCAGGTAGGCAGAAAGTTAAGCAACCCCCATAGACTTATAAAAATTTTAAGATTTTTACGTATATATAGTTCCAAGATAATTGATACAACAAAATTATATCAGCAAAATTTTATCTTATGGTATTATTTTTCTCTAATAATTATCATCTACTTATCAAAGCATCCTAACTCCCTGGGGGTCTCCTGGCGCTGCTATAACAAATACACTAAGTAGAGCTGGGCGCAACTTCAGTTTACTCTGTCTCTGCTCTGGAGGTTGAAGTCTGAAGTCAAGGTGTGGGTGGGATGCACTTCCTGGGAAGCCCTCTGGGAAGATCTGCACCTTTGCCTCTTCTGCTTCTGTTGGCTGTAGGCACTCACTGGCTGTGGTCACATCACAAGAGGCTATGTGGGTTTCTGTGTTTCTCTGTCTCCAAACTCCTTCCAACCCTCTCTTGTAAGGATGCATATGATTGCATTTGGGGTGCACCCAGATGATCAGCATAAGCGCTTCCTTTGAAGATCCTTAGCTTGATTGCATCTTTTTGCAATATAAGGCTAAGATTAATTCTTCTGTCACATAAGATGATGTTACCGGCCCTGGAGATTAAGATGTGGAAATATTTTCCTGGGGCCACCAATAAGCTTACCACGCAACCTAACCGATTTCCAGCCTAGTTTGTTATTCTAAGTTATAATCACTGAAGCCAACTTTAAAACTTTAGAATTAAGGATTAAACCGTCAAAGTCATCTAATGCTTTCAAAATCCCAGGGTAACTAGAAAGAGCCTCATAATTTCCTGGTCTTTTTCCTTTTGGAGGTTGGTGTCTTTGAACGAGAAGAGATGATGCTTCACACAGGTGCTGTGTTCTTGGAGCAGCTCTGAACAGCACCGGCACCTGCACCATTCCCGGTAATGTTCCCTTCACCTGCTGGCTGATGCCAAAGGTGAGTGTGCTGGAACCTGCACAGGTGACTCTAAATGTGTGATGCAGAATAAATAACGGATATTGTCTCCTCTGCTGGAAAGAAGCAACGATGTGAGGGCGACAAGTGCCCCAGTGAGGGGCAGAGCTTGGAGGAAACAAGAGCATTCTCCTGGGTTTGTGGTTTTGCCTGAGGCTCGCACTGGGAAGAAGGGGAAGATTTCCAGGGGTGAAGTGGGGCAGAGCCACTGGGGGAACATCAGAGAGCCTGATGTGCACTTGGAAGTGCCCAGCAAAATAGTTAGCTCTGTTCCTTGAGTTGCTGGTTATCCTAACTCAAAAACCTGCTTAGATCCACAGGATCTACAGAGTAGGGACAACAAAGCTGCTGAGTGCCTGCCCTTCCACAGGTGGCCCTGGGAGAAGCATGCAGCTCCCTGAACCATCCCTGGGGCTTCTCTGTAGACGCTGTGGAACCCACCCAGATTATGGTGCCAGGCCATGTTTACAAGCTCCGACAAATTCTAAAAACTGTCATCCTGCCTGCTGGAAAAATAACTTTAGATATGCTTCCTAGAAATTAAGGTGTGCTTGTTTGCTTTTCTAGGACTTAAAGACCAAGGCTTTCCTCCCCCACTGCAATTGATGAAGGTCAATACGGACGTTGGATGAGGTAGGCTGGCAGGCCAGCTAACTGAAGCAAAATGTGGATTTCCAGCCTCAAGAAGGACAGCAGTGGGGACGTTTGGGGATCTCCAGGGCAGACACAAGCCCCTCTTCAGGGTGAACAGAGGTTTCCACATGAGCCACTGTCTCAGGATACACCGTGTAGGCAGGAGGTGGTGGCCCAGCAGCGGGTCTCTGAGCCCAGCCTTGAGAAGGGAACCATCAGAAATAGGGAAGAAGTGGTCCCCACAGGAAGGAGAGATGCTGAGGGGCTGAAAACAGACAACGCCTGCTCGGAAGGCGAGCTGCACTCTCTGGACCCTTCGCAGGACAGAGTGTGCTTTACCTGTAATGACGAGAAGGGGAGACTCTGGGGAGTGGGCACTGGGGTCCCCGCTCCACACAGCTGACCCTCTGTGGCATCTCGGGAAAGCCAGGGACCCTGTATCTGTGCTTCTATTTCTTGTGGCTTTATCAGAGCTCCCTGCCCAGCTGCCCTGAGATTGGGATGAAAGAACAGGTGTGAGAGTCCCGTGGGCTGCCGAGTGTGAGCGGGTGTGGAGGGTCACACCAGGTGGATTTCCTTTTAAAGTTCATTTTATTTCATTTTTAATCAGCATACAATTATTGCATATTTATACAGTACTTTGTTACAGGTTTGCAACGTGTAATGATGGAATCAAGGTAATTAGCGTTTCCAGCTCCTCACACATTTATCATTTCTATGCATTAAGAAACGTCAGACTCTCATTCCTAGATATTTTTAAATATATAAAAATAGGTGTAGCCTATAGTCACCCTGCTCTCCTATCGAGGACCACAGGAATTCCTCTCATCTAACTCTCTGGATCCCTGTGACCTAAACTCTCTACTCCCATTCTCTCCCACCCTCCCCAATCTCAAGTATCTCTGTTCTACCCTCTTGTATGAGATCAACTTTTTTAGCTTCCATAAAGGAGTGGCATGTGGTATTTGTCTTTCCATGCCTGGCTTATTTCACTTAACAAGAAGGAGATATCTTCTGTGTCCATCCATGTTGCTGCAAATGACAGGATGGCGCTCTCTCTCGCTCGCTCTCTCTCTCTCTCTCTCCTTTCTTTCTCTCTTTTATGGCTAAACAACATTCCCTTATTCCCTTTTGTGTACATATAACAGATTCCTTGTCTTCCAAAGTGGCTGCTTGAGAACAGACTCACAAGTTGAAGTTCACAGTGCAGAGTTTGGTTGAGGTCGGGGTGGATGAAGAAGACTGCTTTGTGGAATCCCCCTAAAGATGCCTTACCAGCTACTTCTGATCCGACATCAAGGGCCTCTCTTTCACTGGGCTCATTCTCCATTTCTGCTCATTCACTCTTCAGAAGGCAACCCCCTGCCCCCTTGCGCCCCAGATACCACATCCCATCCTCGATAGAGACCCTTGCTAGCACCATCATCGCCCACGCTTCCCAGGCTATTACTCAGCCTTGGCTTGGCGGCAAGACGGCAGACATTCTCGAGTGGTTTCCGTGAACAGCCTTATGGGGTGTATCAGTAGCATTTCACGGTGGCAGGAATGTCCCCACAGGGCAGCTGAAGTTTTGCCTGCAGACTTGACAAATGAGGGGCTGTGTCAGGGAACACAGGAATTTAGGGCACGGGTGCTGATCTGGCTACTCCTCTTTCCATCAAGCTTCTTGTCAGACTTATGGCAATTAATGTAAAAGTCAAAAGACAAGTATTCTAAAGTAATGTTTTAATTCAGCTATTGAAAATTCAGATATGCTTAAGAGGGATGGTTGGTTGGGAGCCTCGAATTGCAAGTCAGCAGATATGGGTCTGGGATGACGCAGCATAGCTAGCTAATGCAGGAAAGGATCACATACTCTGCAGTTCCAGCCATGAAGACTACCCAGAGGGCCTTACTCTGATGTGACCGTGGAGCTCCAATCCTAAGGTGCAGCAGAACACTTTGTCCCTGCAGAACGTACACTCATCATTCAGAAGGTGTCGGGACTTTTGACAAGTATAGGGTCACCAGGCAGCAGGAGAAGCCGGAATCGGAGGGTCAGAAATGTTTTGGGCAACCAAGAAAACAAGGCAAAGGCAGGATCTAGAGGTCAGAGGGGGAGTTGCTCAGGAGAGTTGACAGATGAGCACAAGAGGACCTGGACACTGAGAAGACCCAAAGGACACCTGGACACAGGGTTCACCATGAAACCAGTGGCCCAGAGGTGACAAGCCCAGCACTGTCAGCCCCACAGGGGTCTCGCTCCCCTCCAACTGTTGTCGATGGGACAGGCGTCTAGGGTCATGTCAGCCCTCCCCTCTGGGCCCGTCAGTTGAATCCCGTTTCACTGTCTCCAGTGTGGAGAGCTCCCTGACCAGGACGCCCCCCTGCCTGCCATCATGGAAGCTAAAGTAGCCAAGGGTTCACATTCCCACCCTCCCTTGCTGTGAGGTCTCCATCATCCCAATGAGACTTTGCCAACCTCACACATCACCCCTAACTTTAACCAGGAGCTGGGACACACGAAGAGAGGACTGCAGAGAGGACTGCAGAGAATCCTGCGGGCGAGAGCAGTTGTAGCACTACCATGTCCCCAAGGTCCTGGTGGCTGAGGGCTAGGTCCAAATCCCACAGCTGCAGTGGTGGGTGGGGGAGAAGGTGGCAGGGGACTGCTAGTTTGAAGTTGGGAGCTGGTTCTGCTGTGTGATTCTGGGTGCTGTTCCTAGTCTAGCTCCCCGGATCTTCTTGTGACTCTGTGAACTGATAAGTCCCCCTCTTTTGTAGTGTTGGGTTTGAACCCAAAGCCTCAAGCACACTAGGTCAGGGCTCTTCCACTGAATTACACACCAGCCCCCCAATACCTATTTTTTAATTTTTTTTATTTGTTCTTTTTACTTGTACATGATGGTGGAATGTATTTTGACATATTATACATACATGGAGTACTACTTCTCATTCTTGTGGTTGTTCATGATGTGGGGTTACACTGGTCATGTATACACATATGAACATAGGAAAATGATGTCCGATTCATTCTGCTGTCTTTCCTATTCCTGTTCCCTTCCCTTCCCTTCATTCCCCTTTGTCTAATCCAGGGAACTTCTATTCTTCCCTCCCACCCACCCCCAATATCTTTTTAATAATCTATTCTATAAATCAGTCAGTTTTGATTTCTGTTGCTTGATACCTAGAATTCTGCCTAATGTAATCTTATAGTCTGTGTTGCAAAAAGAAAATAAACCAATAATCAATTGTGCCGCAGTCCGGCTGCAGCAGAATAAGCGGGGGCGGGGGGGGGGGGGTGACGAATAACTTGTGTAGATTGATGCAGCAGGAGTGGAAGCCATTTATTGTAGGATCTGAGCGATATTTATACATTTTACACAGCTTATCTAATTAGCATAAAATAGATACAGCAGTCAACCAATAAGGAATCTCCACACTTAATGGCTCGCTTTTGTTACTTCACAAACCACTCCCTCTGGCATTTGGCCAGGTGCCATCCAGACTTGTTTACAGACTTTAACATTTCTCTGGCAAAATAACAGGTGCCAATCTGACTTGTTTACAGACCTTAACACAATTGAACAAACCAAGCCCCCCAAACTAGTAAGATGGTCCTCAATTGATGTTGGTTTCACTTAAAGATATTTTTATACAGTAGTACAAAAGTGATATGCATTAGGAGTTAACCGGACTTCAAAATTTAGATCTTGTTTTTTTTCTTGGACTAGTGACATAAAATCTAGTCTCTCACATGTTGCTGGGTAGCGGCTATGAGCGCAGCTCCCCATCAGCCAGCCCATCACCAAGGTAAACAACTGGCGCTCTGCAGTGTGCCTTGTGGCTAAGCTATGGTGTTTGAAAAGTTAGGTGTAGTAAATGCATTTTCAACTTCCAGTGGGCTTATCAGGACAGAACCTCATCATAAGTCCAAGAGCTCCTGTTCTCGGAATAGCCGTATTTATCAATAGCTCTTGCTTCTTGAAAATATTTTCTTCCCGTTGTGCTGAGCTCTCAGGCCAAGTCTCCATAAAGCCATATGTTTCAGATCGTCCTCCACCCACACTCTCTGCTGAGGCCCGATCATCACCAGGCCCTGTAGGGCTGGGTGCCCAGGGTGGGAGCATCTTCCCCAAGGTCCTGGAGCCACGTTGGATTGAGAGTGGACTCCAGTCTGGTATTAGGCCCACCAACAGGGGATGAGGAGGTGCCCCTAAAGTTCACGTGTGAGTAATTCAAGGAAGTTCAGGGGGGACATGATTAGATTATGAGAGTGGTGACCTC
Source organism: Callospermophilus lateralis (assembly GCF_048772815.1). Taxonomy (NCBI): domain Eukaryota; kingdom Metazoa; phylum Chordata; class Mammalia; order Rodentia; family Sciuridae; genus Callospermophilus; species Callospermophilus lateralis. The sequence continues at coordinate 11,484,321 of NC_135308.1, forward strand.
CTCAGTGCACTGCCTCCACTTGCAGGGTGGTAACTGGAGGCAGGTAGGATGTGGTTGGAGGAGGTGGGTCACTGGGGCCATGCCTTGGGGGTTTACATTTTGTCCCTGGTGAGTGGAGTTCTTTCTCGGCTTCCTGGTTGGCATGCACTGAGCTGCTTCATTCCACCAGGCCCTTCCACCATGATGCCTCACCTCGGGTCTGGAGCTGTGGACGCAGCCGACCAGGGACTGGACCTCTGAAACCTCGAGTCAAAATCAGCTTTTCCTCCTCTGAGTTGTTCGTGTTGGGTCTTTTGGTGACGCACCACGAAGCTCACCGTGGGGTTCTTCTTGGTCTCTTCCCGTCTCCCCTTCAAGTCGTGGCCTTGCTTCTTTCCCCTTGGACTTGTGGACAGAACCTTTCAATGACCTGGACTCTGTCTGCTTTTCACCCCCCAAAGCTGTGACCTCTTTCCAGGTTTCCTGTGCTCCCGTCCAGTGTCTGGCTGGTTGGCCTTCCTCCTCTGGGCCCTGACCTGGGACCGGGGCCGACTCTCTGACAGCCCTGCCTGGGCTTGTCCACTGGTTCTGTGTCCCTGCTGCCCCTTCAATAGTGTCCCATCAAAGCCCTGTCCCTCTGTGCACGGTGATGCTGCTCCTTCCGGTGGACCCTGCCCACAGGGGGGGGCGAATTCTGACCACCTCCAAGGAGATCCTGATTCTGTCGCACAGTCTTGTCCCCTCCAGAACCTCTCTATGCACTTCTGACTGTGACAAATGCCTACCCAGAGGCAGGAACCAGAACACAGTCAAGACTGAGAGCAGATCCCAAGGACTGCGATTGCCCTCAGGTTACCTGTGGGAATTTTCCTTTCAGGCATTAGGAAAAAAAGGAACAGAGAAAGCAGAGGAGAAATAGCAAAGAAAATGAGATGCATCAGATACCCAGTATCAGATATCCCAGCTACGACAGGCATCCAGAAGTCCCCCGGGAAGCTGCCTCAGTTTTAATTGCTATTATACAAAATAAACACAAAGCAAAACCCATGACTAAAGGCAAACAGTGAGCACCTGGGTCCCTGGGAAGAGATTCTGAACCAATCATTGATGTTTATAATCAAAGCCATGGGCTTTGCTTATCCACTGTGACTACCTCGCCGCCTGCAGTGCCGTCCTTGCTACCTCTGCCTTGGGGTCTGACCCCTTCATCTGGTTGATGGCTAAGTTAGGCAGGAAATCCTTCGATATGTTCACCAGCATTTTGCAATCTTTGCTAGAAAAAAGAGAGGCCCCTCTAACAAGTTGGCAATAATACTAGCCTCATATTCTGTATTGTCACGGTCCTGGTCCTGTTGACTGTCTTTGTGTATGTTTAGCACAGATGAAATCAGTCTAATGAGATAGGAAGCAAGAAGTTTAATTAGTTGGTGTGAAAATGTAGATGCCTCATGCTGTTTTGTGTGGGCTTATTTATGAGAGCAACACATCTCTTCTTTTCCCCTCAGCTTTCTGATTACCCGACTCTCAACACCAAATATCTCTTATCTACTTATTGGTTCAGTAAGAGGAAGTTGGACCGATTCACCAGCAGGTGTTCCAAAACTCTCAAAATTGTGATTGCTGAAATTTGATATAGAAGCAAATTAGGCCCTGTGGTGATAGAAAGTTCTGAATGTTCCCCCTAAAATGGCTTCCCAAAAGTCTTTGTTTTCTGGATCCGCCAAAGCTCATTTGTCCCTGACATGCTGAATATGAAAGAGACCCTTGGGCTTCTCCTTGATGGAACACATCGGGCTGTGAATAAATTACTCTTCGAAACTTGGCAAAGTGTTGCACTCTAGAAGCAATATGTAATGGTTTTAAAGTTGCTTGGCCTTTGTGAGACACTGCAGAGAGCTGGCTTAAAGAACTAGCCAAGCAAATCAAAAAGATATTCCTTTCTTAACCAGATTCAGGGAGTGTTTTTAAGTCTGCAATTGAAAAACTGCTGCGAAGTCCTTCTGACCTTCCCAAAACCTCTGGGACAAAAGGAAAAGAACTGCTGGTGGATCATTTTGCGTTTATATTTTAATTGGTTTCAAATAAAGTTTGCATCCAGCTTTCTTACTCCATGACTGCCGTTGTGCTCGGTTCTCAATTATTCTTCTGGCTTAGAATTTCACTTCCATTCCAACTCTTCTGAGCCAGAAGTGGTATGCAGTTGAGGTTCAGTTGAAGACAGGCGTCCCTCTCGTTAGTTGAGTAGAGTGGAATTTAATAGAAGGGCGTCAGACAGTTCAGATAGGATGAGGGGCTGGAGGAGGCAGAATGTGTGCCGTAACCAAAAGAGCCCCTGGGAGAAGCTGGCTGGCACTCCTGCTGAGATGGGTCCTTGGCTCAGCTCTGCTTCAACCACAGGAAGCTCAAGGCCATTTTCAGGCTGCTGCTGACCCAACTGCCAAAGACATTTCTTTGGTGCCCCTTGATTCTTTGCATCACTTAATCCAGAGCAAGTCCTACTGGGAGACCATGGCAGAGACCCAGTCTCATGCCCAAACTATGGCTGCCAGGGCCCAGGAAAACAGCCATCCAACTGTGGGGCTTCCAGGGTCAGATGGCATCCACAACCACCCAAGAGTAACACAGGGAGGTTACTCAACCACATGGAGGGAGTTAGATGGCAACAGGTCAAAAACCCAAACCCAATCCAAACAGAACAAAGTCCCCAAAAGATGAGTCATCTGTATGGGAGGTGGGGGAGGGAGAATGGCAGCTGGTCTAAGGCAGGTCTTGAGCACTGACAAAGGCTCTGGAGGAGCCAGGTAGCTCAGAATATCCCCTGTAAGCTGTTTCCAAAATGGGCTTAACTTTTGTAATGTAGCAGAAGGTGCATCAGGGAGATGTGAAGCCGGAACAAGGTGGACAGTCACCCACTGGGGCAAGAGACGTGGAGACTGGTTCAGCTGCTAGGGAGGTGACAGCACGGGGCTGTGGGCACTGGGCGCCATGGTTGAGGTAAGAACTCATGGAACCCTCCAGGGGAGAGTGGTGCGGGTGTTGGTGAACATTGGTGCTTTACACTTCCCGCGCTGGGTGGATTTTCCTTCTAACTAAACATTCAACCAGGAGTGAACTTGAACTCAGTTTCTTCAGATCTCCTCACTGATTTTCGTGTGTGTCCTTAGCTTCCTTCTCAGAACTCGGTTTTTGCTCTGCTCTTTCTCCTTTCATCCAGTAACTTGGGTGGAACCCTTGACGTGGGTCCTCGCAGTGCTCAGAAGTAGGGGTGTGGTGTCCTGAAAGTCCATGTGGTCCCGAAATCCGCATGTTGAAACCCTAACTTCCAGAGGGGCCACGCGGTCGTGTGTCACATAACAGTGGGAATCCATTCTGGAAAAGGCATCGTTAGGCAACTTCATGGTTGTTCAGATATCAGCTAAGATGGCCACCACGTCACTAGGTGACACGGTCTCACGGACCACAGGTGACTGAAAAGCAGTTACGCAGCACTCGACTCAGTGGGTCAACCTGTGAGGTCGCAGGGTGAGATCCTAATCGGATAGAGCTGGTGCCCCTGCATGGAGAGGAAGACTGCAGCCCCCTCTCCACGCCTGCTCCAGGAAGGGCCATGTGAGGACACAGAGGCCACGTGTGGGCCAGGAAGAGACCCCTCAGCAGAAACCCAACCCTGCCCGAAGCTTGAGCTTGGCCTTTCCAGCCCCATTACTGTGAGAAAGAAACTTCCTGTTATTTAAGTGGTGCATTCCAGCTAATTCAAAGGGCTAGATTTAGGCGCCCACCATCCCAGGCTCCCACCACCCAGGATCTGCTTTTAGGGAGCATCTTCCTTGGTTGGGCCATTGGTCTCTTGGCGGACACTTGACTCGTTGAGAAGCTATTCCGTTGCTATCTCTGATTGCATTCCAGTGCTCACTTAACAGTAACAAACATCTTCCTAAGTCCGTGAGCCATCATTCACTAAGAACCTTCCGGAGTGTAACTGGATGTGGTAAGATCATTGGAAGACTCATCCCGAAGGAACACCCCGTTTTAAATGAAAATAATAATTAAGTAATGAAAGCAAAAGGCCGGGGAAGATTGTTGGAGTGTTTTCAGTTCCTTAAGGACACAGCTAACCTTTGTGATATATAAAACACTGTGAGCCATTTTTTTGAAGAAGATACTCAGAATCAGAATATTCTAATGGCCTTTTTCTTTTAATAAAGAAACACTGGAAGCCAACACTTGGATTATACCCAAGACAGAAAATACGTTGGAACTTTTGTTTGGGAATTGTTATCAGTAAAGAATCCAATTTTTTTAGGAACATTCTCAACAGATATATATATATATATATATTTTAAAGATGACTGTTAAAAGCTGAAAACACTCAAAAGTCACTTGGAACCAAATCAGGCAGCACACTGAGCTATATAAATGGTCTTTGGTCATAAAAACGAGAAGGCCTCAGTTAAACTGATTTTTTTTTTTTTTTTTTTGTAGGTTTCTTGAAGTAGTTAAAAACAAGACTCAGAATGTTCTCCTAAATACGTGTATAATGGCAGTGGCTGATGAATTCTCCTCCATGGTGACCGTTTGGAAGGACAACGTGAATTTACATTGTCTTTTTGCTGATGCTTCTTCTGAGATTTCTCTATTTTAGGGGTTTCTTTCTTAAATTCTCATTTTCTCGAATTACTAACAGCAGTCAAGGAGGCTTTTAAAATGCATGCCCATCATGATGGCTATTAATACCGGTTTCCAAAAAAAGATACCATGATTTATAAGGCTTCTCCGCTGAGCAAAATTTATGAACTTGTCTCTTGTGCGTGACCTTTCAGTCTCTAGGAGGTAATTATAAATACTGGAACTAGAGGACCGAGGTATGTCACAGGGCTGTGTAAGTGAAGTATGAAGAACAGCTGGGTGGACTGAGCCTGGGGACATCTCCTTTCTCATCAAATCCAGAGAATTTTGTCAGAGCCGTAAGATTCGACACTTTAAGGTTAAGTAACTTTCCTTCCACGAATCAAGGCATTGAAATAAGAATAGTTTTGAGAAGCACTATTTCATGAACCAAAATGAAAGTAACCAGAATTTGGACTCTTGGACTCAGTCTCTTTCTTTTTCCAATTTGGGCAAATAGTTACCATCGGTTTTTCATTTTTTAGTCCACATGAATTAACTCTTTTTTTAAAAAATATTTTTATTAGTTGTTGATGAATTTTAAAATTTTATTTATTGATTGATATGTGGTGCTGAGAATCGAACCCAGTGCCTCACACAAGCTAGGCATGTGCTCCACCACTGAGCTACAATCCCAGCCCAAGAAATGAACTCTTTTGAAAGAGAATGAATGTAGATTTATCATGGGTTTTTATATGCTTCAAAGTCTTTGTATCAGAACGGTCTTTGAAACAAAGGGTCGCTTTTGAAACTTCTGCATATTCATGAAACAGAGTTCTACAAAATAACATTATGTCTGATATTCTAATATAGTAATGGAAATCGCATATTTTCCCCAAATCTATTCAGTGTGGCAAAAATTGCATATTTAGTTTCATGGCCTGAAAAAATTGTACATTACCATCACTAACAAGGACATAAGAAAATGTGAGTCCAAACGCAGATTTACATACAAACTGACTTCTCTAGGTTTGAAAAAAACACAACAACAAAAACCATAATGCAAAAACTGCAGATGAAAGCCGAGAGGCCCAGTGGTGACTCTGGAAAGGCTGTTGGCCATTCTCCTCTGCGCTCTCCCCTCCCTGTACTTACAGTAGGACCAATGGGCCAAGTGGAGCCGTCAGTCCTCCGCGCCTGAGAGGATGGCGGCCTATGTTGGGTGTTAGTGTGCTGTGAGGTGCTGTCCTGCCTAAGGCTGGGGCTCTACAAACTCCATGTCCTGGGCAGCCAGATGTCCCTTGTTCTGTGCTGCTGTCCCATTACATGATGACATGGCACCAAATGGAGCTCCAGCAGGGGACTTCCTGCTTCTGGCTTCCCTTAGCATCTCTCCAGAAGCACATGCCAGTCTCTCAGCTCTTTTCAGCACTTCCTGAGCCTGCTGTGTAGGGTCCACCACTCAGAAGTCTCCACAGCAGCTGCTTAGGGCTCCTCTTAGGGTCTACGCACTGGCCAAACAGAAACCCAGCCAACCTGCCTCCTTGCTTCTAAGTGTGGGTATTCTCTTCACTCTAGTTCCCCAGCCCTAGGGTTGGAGCTGCACCTTGAAGTTACTAGTAGCTGAGCTGCCTCAACCTCTCAACACTGGCATGACCAATTCCCTCTGTTAAATTCCCTCTATTTGAAAAGCCTGATGTGGTTTCTGGTTTCCTTCTCTGGACTCCGCTACATCCCGACACAGGTGTTTTTAAAGTTAGCACAGCTGTGACTTCAGTACACATTTATAAACGATAAAGGAGAGATGATTTTCCTATGCTATTTGATGTTAGGAGAGTGATAAATATGTATTTGGTCTTAGTCTATAGTTCCTGGTACATGGCTCCTAAATTTCTTGGGAATTTCCTGGGTGACAGGAGCATCTTTTTTTTCTTTTTTTTAATTGAGGCCCTTTGTGGGATCCTAGAGAGCTTCAGAATGGGAACTGGTTGCATTTCTAGACCATGATAGGATTAGAGGGTTGGAACTTTCAGCCTCACCCCAAACCTCCACAGAGGGTAAGAGGGTTGGAGATTGAGCTAATCACCAATTGCCCATGACTCACTCCATCATGCTTCCATAATGGAACCTCTGCAAACCTAAAGGGTGGAATTTGGAAAGCTTCCATGTGGGTGAATGAACCTATGCTCTGAGAAGTTGGGTGTACCCCAACTCCATGGGGACAGGATGGAGAGGGTCATGGGGCCCAAGTGTGGCCATGAAATATGCATTCATTTCAAGAGCCTGAATGGAAAGAGGCAGAGGGGAAGAGCCCAGTCCAGGATGAACGAGAGGATGATCAACTCAGTGGGCCGTGTTGTGTACTGCCAGTAAGAACAATTGTTCTTTGATTTTTAAGTCAAAGATGAGCAGTCTGAAAACTAGAAAGAAAACAGTGGGAACCATGTCCATCTGTGCGGGGCTGGCGAAGATAGAGCAAGCAAGTTGGTTTTCTTCTATACCCTAGGGCAGTCATAGGATTCCCTTAGTAGGAACCCAAGGGATGGGAAGTCCTAGTATTTCTCTGAAGGACCAGGCAGAACAAGCAAGTTTTGCCCTTTCAGGGATAAGTGAGGGAGCATACAGGGTCTGTTATCTAGTGATGCTCTGCAAATCCTGGAACCAGAGCCCTTGGACACAGATGGAGTAATGGAAACCCTGGCCACAGACATTGATAATTGGAGCAGAGCAATACAGTCAGGCCTGATCCAGTTTGTTGGCAATATTTCCTTTATCTTAATAACTATAATAACTAATTAGATATAGCCACTGCTGTTTTAATAACATGGTGTCATTCATTTACAAAGATCATTTAATCCTTGCTTCTTCCTCTCTCTCCACATCATCTTAAATTAGCTGCTGTCAGAATCATCTTTCTAAACAGGGCTTTGATCATATTACTTGCCTACTCAAAAAAAGAAAAAAAAAAAAAATCCGTGATGAGCATCCTCCTCCTCTTAATGAATAGAATCCAGACTTTATGGTGTGGCATTTGAGGACACCCACGAACAAGCTCCAGCCCACTTCTCTGAATCCTGGTGGCAGTTCTTCTCTCTACTCTGTGTTCAGAGATGATGTTCAGAGTGTTCAAATCTAGGCACCTGTCAATCAAAACCGACAGGACCCCGGTGCTGGAGGAGGGTCCTGCAGGCGCCTGCTGGGTCAGAAGCTGCTCCCTAGTTACTGGACACTGGGGAAGTCCGGGTAGCTCAGGTGGCAGGGGGATGGTGATGTGGATATCCAGGGGAAGGGAGCACTGTCTTTCTATAACCAGCTGGGGAGTATTCTGTTCTTGGAGTGCTTGGCAAAGCCCTCCTGTGTGTAGCTGAGTGGCAGCCCAGCCTGCCTGTGGGCTCTCTTCCATTTTTGCTTGTCCTTGCATGGATTCCGTATTCTCCACCTGGCTTTCTTCCTAGTTCTTACCCCCATCCCCAAATTTCTGCAATCCCAAATCCTACAAGTCTTTCAAGGGCTGATTCAGAGGTCACCTTTCCCATCTCGCTTTCCCTAATCGCTGTTGCCAAAAGCTGCGTTTCTTCCCTCTGAGCTGCGGAGGCGCTTCTTCTGCCCTCTCTCATACTCTCAGGAACAAAGATCAGCTGGATGCTCGCCAAACCCTTTCCTGTTCTGCCTGGAAAGAGCATTTCCCAGTCCCCACTGAGAGGTGGCCATGTGGCTGGAGATGATAGAAATGACCAATGTGAGTCCTGAGTCTCATAAGAATTCCCCATGCAGTCTTCCCCTCGGCTTCCTGGAATGCCAGGGGGACACTGAGGATCCAGCGACGGGTCAAGAGGCTGCAGGAGATGGCAGAACCGTGAGTGACAGCACCTGGGCTCCCAACCGCCCGTCTAGGAAGCTCCTCCCAACTCCAGCCCAGAACTGCCCAGAGAAGGAGAAACAGCGCCGGAGCCCGCGCCTGCCACCTTCGCTTCCGCTATTGATGCTTACCTAGCTCTTGAATTTTATCTCCTTCATTGTAATTTCTTCAATTTAGAATCCACGCTCTCTTCAACTTTTCTTAAATGAAATAATTCAAACATACATTAAAAAGTGTATTGGAGGGTTCTGGCTGTGGCTCAGTGGCAGAGTGCTTGCCTCGCATGTATGAGGCATTGGGTCCCATCCTCAGCACCACATACAAATAAATAGTAATAAAAAAGGTATTGTGTCCATCTACAACTAAACAATTATTTTAAGAAAGTATAATTTGTAATTTGGCAGACATAATGGATCTCTCAGCCATCCTGAGCAAGGCTATCACTGGCTGATATTTGCTTCATATTCTCTTTAAGTAGTAAAACTTTACACATAGCTTTTCACAAAGCTCATTGCTTTGCGAGTAGCAAGCGTTCAAGAAACCCTTCATGCATGGACCAGTGAGCTGTTTTCTTACTAGTGATTATTGATTTTAATTTGAGGTTCTTTGTGATCAAACGTGTCTGGAGTCATTTGCCAACATCTATATAATTTTTGATTTCATGAAATGCAATGAAGTTAAATAATTCAGAATTGAATGGAAACCAAATCTCTGGTATGGGAACCCCCTGTTGTACCTGGTCATGGCCTGATTTTACAGAGGAGGCAATTATTTTCTTCAAAATGATAAACAACAGATGGTCTCTGGAGGCAAAATTTGTTTTTCATTATGTATTAACATAGTTCTAATTATGTTTAATTGGATACAAATACTTATAAACTCTGGGGTTATGGTTATTTTATATTTATATTATATTTTTAAAGTATAGTTGTTGATGGACCTTTATTTTATTCATTTATTTGTATGCCATGATGAGAATCGAACCTAGTGTCTCATACATGTGTGGCAAGCACTCTACCATTGAGCCACGACCCCAGCCCTATATTTCTATTATTGTATTATGTTAATGTACTAATAGGTACTATATAATATGTAAAAATCTAATTTTATATAAAGTTCATTTAGTATATTTAAGTGTAGTATTAAAAAATTTTGTAGTTGTACATGGACAGCATGCTTTTATTTTATTTGTTTATTTTTATGTGGTATTGAGGACCCAGCGCCTCCCACATGTGAGGCAAGCACTCTGCCACCGAGCCACAGCTCCAGCCCTTAAATGAAGTATTTAATAGGATATATTAATAGGCAATATGTCCTATTGTTTCTTAGTCTATTAAGTCTTCTACTTCTAGTCTGTCTATATTTCTATTCCTTCATCTGTCTTTAGATTCACCAATACAATTAAATGTAAAACAAAGCATCCATTAATATTGAGATATACATCTGTGATCAGATGGTTCACTGTTACCAGTGTCTTTGGACAGAAACATGTGGCACCACCTTGAATAAATTTCTCCAACTTGTTATACTCATTAGAATCACCTTGGGGAGCTTTGAGAATCCCAATTTCCTGATCGCACTCCACACAGATGAAACCAGGGGTTCTAGAGATGGGACTCTGGATCTGGTATATTTAAAAACTTTCCAGGTGATATCCACATGCAAGTTTGAGAAGGAGAGTTTTAGAATGTTTGGTTTTCACCTATTCTTTACATTATTTCCCCCAGAAGATTCATGAACTATGAGAATGAAGTTGCTTCCTCTGTATCAGATAATTGTTGCTTTGATACCCTTCAAGAAAAACTCGAGCATTATCCTGTTTTGACCAATCTTTCTCCATGGCAACACATTTTATCATTTGTGTGTAAAAGGAACTTCATAATCCTCAGCCCACACTCTGATAAATTGCGTGGTAACCTTCTCACTGAATAATAAGATTGCAAATACAATCTTTATCATTACTGTTATCAGAAATCACACTTTGCAACACTGATTATTTTCTTTCTTCTTGGTGCTAAGAAATTAAAGTCATTTAAGACCTAATAGCAGGACTACTTGCTATTCATTTAATTTCTTTTTAGAAGAAAAAGTTCTCATTAATAATTTATTTTCTAGGGATCATCTCGCCCATCTTATTAAATGAAACTTTAGTAAAAGGAAAAAAATTCATCCTTCTAAACTCAGACAGAAGTGGCTAAATTGGGGAAAGCGTGGCCTGCTTTGGGCTGTCTAAAAATTTCTTTTAAGCAAATGTCCCCTGAGCGCCAGGTTTTACAAAGGAGGCAATGATTTCCAGGACTGAGCAAAATGAATAGGGGTCAGACTCCTGCAGGAAGCGGAGGCTGCGGTGAAGACGAAGCCTCTCTAGGCTTTCTCCTCTCTTGCAGATAGATGATCGTTAAATCCTAATGAGTCAGGAGTCCCAGAGAGAAAGAAAGGCTGTCCCTGCACCTACTTTAGGGAACTTTTTGTATTTCTGAGAGTTCCCGAACTCCCTTTTGTTTAACATTCATTCATATCTTTGACTCATCTGAGGGTTATTCTGTTTCATGGCATGAGACGTCGTGCAGTTGTATCTTTTTTCTGTTGTCTTTCTAAAATCATTTAATTAGTGAAGAGTTCATCTTCTCTTCAGTGGTTTAAGGTGCATCATGATGGAAAACTAGGTTTTCGCATGTACTTGGAGCATGTCCCTGGATTTCCTGTCCTGCTCCTGTGACTGTCTTTCTGTCCCCGTGTCCACCACTCAGCTACAAGAGGCCTTGTGCTGTATTTCACAATCTTGGGAAAGGGGGCCCTGTCCTTGTTCTTCTTTTTCAGTTGTTTCGTGACTTTCCTGCCTGCGTGTCTTTTCCCATGGGCTCTAGAATGCACTTGTCTAGGAAACATTCTCATTTTTTCTGGGATCGTGTTACATTTTCTGTTAACTGGGGGAGGGTTGATATTTCTGATGTTCTCATCCTGAGAGTAAGAAACGTCTTTTTCTTCATCCAAATGCACTTAGGTGCTTTTGGAAGTTTTTCTTGGGTACCTTTTGCAAATCTTTTTGTTTGGCTTATTTCTAAGAATTTTTGTTTTCTTGCAGCCCCAAATGATGTTTTCGTTTTTATCACCTCTGCTAATTATTTATTGATTGTAAATATGAAACCTATTGATTGTTGAATGTTTATTTTGTATCCCGCTAGCTTATTTAATTCTTTCACAGTTTGCATTAGCTTGGTCATCGATCTTCCTGGCTCTCTCAGGTGGGCCTCTGTACAATTTGCGACGCGTCTCCCTCTGACTCTTCCTCTTGACTGCACGCTGCAGCTGTCTTACTGGTTTGGATGTTCATTCCCCAACTACATGAGATTTTTAATATTCTCCACCCCCTGATTTTGCTGTGGGCATTGGTCATGAGTGGCCTTCTGTCTCTCCTGCTACATGAGTTTTGGACGGTATGTGAAGAGATTTAGATTTCAGGTGACCTCATTCTTCTCTAGAAACCTCAAGACCCTGATTTTGTTCAATATGAACTATTTCTAATTTCAAAAAAGTAGAGAGGATAATATAGAAAACAATATACCCAACACCCAGCTTTTACTTTTGCTTAATTTATTTATTTTTTGCTTAATTTACTTCAGATGGCATTTAATGAAAGGAAAAATAACTGAATCTCCCTCATGGATCAGCATTGCATATATTTTCCTATTTTTTGAATATTTATTTTTTTAGTTGTACTTGGACACAATACCTTTATTTTATTTACTTATTTTTATGGGGTGCTGAGGATCGAACCCAGTGTCTCGCACGTGCCAGGCGAGTGCTCTACTGCTGAGCCACAACCCCAACCCCTATATTTTTCTATTTTAACTAAAGACTAATTTTTCTAAACAATGCACCATTGCCTTGGCTACTATAAACAATTCTAAGTAGCATTTTACTGTTCATAGCCTTCTGCAACTTGCTTTTCTTGTGGTTTCCTCGTTTTAACCTCTGAACAGTATTGCACGTTTTGCCTACTGCTGAGTTTATTTATCCGTTTTGTGGACATCTGGTCATTTCAGAGGTTTGTTTGGTTTCCTGTTTGAAATTGCTGCTGTGAGAATCCTCCCACGGGCTCCTGGTTGCCCGGATGAGACTTCCTGGAAGATGCACAGCGGGTGGAAATGCTGGGTCATGTTGCTGAATTGCTTTCCAACATCCTGTGCCTCATTTCATTGCCAAAACCAGCCTGTGGGAGTCACCACCTAGTTCCACGGCCACCCAAACTTGGCACATTGGATTTGTACATTTTGGGACCCCGATAGGTTTGAAATGTTCTTTCTCCCAGAGGCTTCATCGGGACAGCACAGTTTTATTTTTAAATTATGAGTCCATCCTCTGTGATGAGAATGACATTGTTCACAAAGAGATTTGCATTTCATAAACACTAAAGGATATACCAATTTCCAGTCTTCCCCATTTGTGTATACATGATAATGACCATTTATTGAATATCTGCTCAAAGCTTTTCATCAGGAGCTTTAGTTTCTGCAAGCATTGGGTGAAGCTGGAATAAGAATATTTGCTTATTAGAGGAGGAAGCAGGCTTAGAGTTTTCAAGGACTCTGTCAGGTTACAGAGCTGTGCGGAGGTGAAGGCAAGAGTGGCAGCCCATCTTGGTCACTTGGTCTGATCCTTGCTGAGGGTCTCCCACCACCTGTCCCGAGTCTCCCAGGAAGGAGTGGCAAGCTTGTGCCTCTCCTTCAGATTACGCGCTCTCACCTACATTGTTGGGGTGCCAAGTTGTTATTCACATTTTTCAAAATTCCCCCCTCCTAAATTGGAGTCTGCCCTTCCTTTTAATATGCAAGATGTTGGCTGCCCGCTGTACCCAACAAATAGGACAGGCTGTCCTGGGCTCTCTGACCCTCCGTCACCTCTTGTTCCATCTCAGCGTTTTCTTTCCCTGCAGTATTTGTTCTCTTTGTGAATCAAGTGCTCTTGTCCAAAGAGGTTACAAGCCTTAGCAAAAAGGTAGCTAAAGGGAATGACTAACAGAAAAGACCCAAACCCAAACACACTGGGACAAAAAAACAACCTGGAAGGAGTGGGGCTGGGGCAGTAGCTCAGGGGCAGGGTTCAGTCCTCAGCACGACAAGACCAAACCCAAACCAACACCAAGATGGACATCACTGCTGATGCAAAGCTTAGCCCAGGCCTCTTTCCAGGGGCTGCTCCTGGCCAGCACAAGGCAGTCCCACTGTGCAGGGCCACCCACCTCCACCACAGGACTGCCTGGCTCTGCCCTCCTCTCAGGCCCACTTTCCTTCTGCAGCCTCTCTCCTTTTCAGGGCTTCCTTCCAGCCAGGCGGCTGACAATCTGCAGAGATACAGTTCTGCACACAACGAAGACCTGGCAATTAAACTCCATGTTGTCCCAGATTCTCCTTCCTGAGCGGGAACTGGGTGCTTTTCTTTAAGGTGTACAGTGTGATGTCTGATACACGCACGCATTGTGAAATGATTACCGCCATTAAGCTAATGAACGTTTCCGTGGCCTCACGCAGTCAGTCATTTGCTTGTTTGCTTTGCACTGACTAGGGAGCAAACTTTCCTGAGCAGGCGTGACATATGTAAAGTCTCCTTTCATCTTCATGTAAGGGCTCATAAATGGCTCTGCAGACATATGTGTGGAGTTTCACGGTGCTGCCCCAGGGTCACAGGGTGGAGTCACATCATTAATATACCACATGTATGTAGAGGTGCAGGTGTGTTTACTTTTCATCCCCCCAAACATCTGCACATCTGACTCTAGAGATTTGGGTGAGGGATGGTGGGCCTGCACTGCCCAAGGATGGAGGTGGCCCCCGGCACTGGCTGCAACCTGGTGCCAAAGTGCCCAGGGAAGTCAGGACTCTGGGGCCAGCAGGGAAGCACAGCACCTGATCAGAGGGAGCTTGCCGCAGTCCGGCTGCTGCAAAATAACCGGGGGGTGATGAGCAACTTGTGTAGATTGATACAGCAGGAGTGGGAGCCGTTCATTGTAGGACAGGAGGGGTATTTATACATTCCACACAGCTTATCTTAATTAACATAAACTAGATACAGCAGTCAACCAATAAGGAATCTCCACACTTAATGGCTCACTGGTGTTACTTCACAAACCACTCCCTCTGGCAAAATGCCAGGCGCCATCTTGACTTGTTTACAGACCCTAACAGGAGCTGAGGGACACGGGGCTTGTGAGGACTGTGGGAGTCCTCCTGGCTCCTGCTAGGAGGTCCTACTCCAGCCTGACCACTCGGTCTGCAAGTCTGTTTTTCTATAGAGACCTGGATGCATCCTAAAACATTTTTTTTTTAATTACCAAATCATTGTGTGTTTATATTCCCTGCCAGGGACCAATGACACTTCTCATTGGAAGTCTGCCCTCGGTTGTTGGACATTTTGGTGGCTTTCAAGGGTATCTCTCTCTCTTTATGCTTTGTCTCTTTCTAAAATGTTTTATTGAAAAGAACGCAGATTACAAATGTAAGTTTACAAACCAAGCTCTGTACATCCAGTATAACACCCCAATCTAGGAGGAACCTTGCTAGCACGCCTGAGCTCCCCATGCCGCTCACTCTCACTCCTCATGATGTCTTATCCATGTCTTTTTTTTTTTTTTTTTTTGGTACCAAGGATTGAACCCAGGGGCACTTAACCACTGAGCCACACCCCAGCCCTTTTTATCTTTATTCTGTGACAGGGTCTCCCTAAGTTCTTTAGGGCCTCACTAAGTTGCTGAGACTGGTTTTGAACTTGCCATCCTCCTGCCTCAGCCTCCCAAGTCACTGGGATTACAGGTTTGTGCCACCGTACTTGGCTATCTGTCTCTTTTTGATGAGACTTGAGGCAGGTGCCCTTGGCATTTTGAAGATATTTGGGCATCCTGCTAGTATCTCTAGCCATATTTATACAGTATCATTTAATGGAATTGACACACTAGAAATACTTACAAATAGCTAATTTTGTTTCTTTGTGTGAATTCCTATTATTCCTACAAGATTGACCCTTTCTGGCCTTAGTCTCCAATTATTAGGGTGCCTCATGTTTGTGGTCTATGATTATTCTGCACTGCCTATGGCTGTTCATCAAATATTTCTGTAGTTAAGAGTTTCTAGGCTGTGGATGTGAATTTGGGATGGAGAAGGGTGTTGAATTTTTGGAGAAAAGCTAAAGTGTAAAGGAAGAGGTATAGAGTACAGTGGATAACTGCTAAAGTAGCCATTCAGCTCATTCTGTACCAGCTTCTCATCTGTATTTGCAGGTTCCCCGTCTTTGGCCTAAGCACGTGGGGGATCTTTTCTCCGTGGAACACGGGACCAAGTGCAAGTTGATCAGGGCATGAGGTGCAAAGAAGTAAAGGGGTCTGGTTGTCAGCTTATCCTATGGGGTGCGTTCCCCTAAATTCACATGTTGGAGTTCCAAACCCCTAGTGCCTGGGAATGTAACTGTCCTTGGAGATGAGGCCTTTCAAGGGGTGACTGAGTTAAAATGAGGCCATCAGGGTGAGCCCTAATCCAAGGTGACTGGGGTCCTTATAACAACAGAGACAGATGTACGCACACGGCAGGAAGTCACTGTCCACAATTCCAGAAGGGCTCTCAGGAGAAACGACACCTGTCAACCCTTTGATCTTGGATGACCAGTCTTCAGACCTGTGAGGAGACTCATTTCTGTCTTTCAGACCACTCAGTCTGTGGCTCCAGGTGATGGTGCCCTGAGTGAATGAGTATGCATGACCAAAGGGTCTTTGCAGATATGATTATGTCAAGGATCTTGAGATAGGTCGACAGGCAGGTGAACCTAGGTGTTTCTGCAAGTGAAAGAGGCAGGCAGAGAAGCAGAGGGATGCAGGACAAGAAAGACTGGCCATTGCTGGATGTGAAGTTGGAGGAAGCCAACAGATGAAGGGACCATGAGCTGAGGAATGTGGCCATCTCCAGAAGCCGGAAAAGGGAAAGAAGTGTATCTCCCCTCAACTCTCCAGAAGGAGCACAGCCCTGCTGACACCGCCATGTTAGCCCCAGGAGATCCAGTATCAGGCTTCTGATCTCCAGAACAGGGAGATCACAAGTAGTACTGTCTTAAGCCACCAGGTTTGTGGTAATTTGTTATAGCAGCAATGGGTAACTCATACGCGTGCGTTCTTTTTCAGTTACAGAGAGATATTACATTGCTAAATTTGAGAATTGCTATCATAGACGATTGACAACTATTAAAAATATTATATAGGGGGGAATGTAAATTGCATTGGAGGGTAAGTTGCATTGGAGGGGGTGATGACTATAAACAGCTCAAAAGAGAAGCTATTGTATAGTTCAAGCAGGAGAGAAGAGCACCTGACCTTGGGAGTGTCAAGGGGAGCTTTGGGATGGGTCTTGGATGACATTCAAGTTCATGGCTGGAGGAAGTGGCTGGACTGAGGAGGTGAGTTGTGGGTGTCGACTTGCCTGGATGGAGGGATGCCTCCAGAGCTGGTGAACTATTACTTCTGGGTATAGCTGTGAGGGTGTTTCCAGAGAAGGTTGGCACGTGGGCCGACAAACTGAGTGAGGAAGGACTCCTCGGTGTGGGTGGGCTCCGTCCAATCACCGGGGCCTGGATAGGACAGGAAAAGGGAGGAGGAGATCTCTGGCTGGGCTCCCTCCCCAGCCGGCCCTTGGGCTTCAGACTCTGGCTTCTTCAGCCTTTGGCTTCTGGGACTGGCGCCAGTCACCCTCTGAAGGGTGGCTTTGTGCCAAGGCTGGAGAGGGTGCCCTTGGTCTCCCAAGTTCTGAGGCCTGAGGTGTCCTGGGCTCAGTTACTGCTCAGGGCTCTCCAGCCTGCACCTGGCCATCATGGAACTTCTCGGCCTCTGTGAGCGGAGGAGCCAATTTTCCAGCTGAGACAGTCATTCTCAGCTGGTTCTGTTTCTCCAGAGAACACTGACAAATATGGTGTCTGAGCTGGAAAATGGAGTAAAAGGGAGGTTTGAACTGGAACTACGGGCTTCACTTCACTGGTATAGATACATACTGGAGCCGTGGGCAAGTGTGAGATGCCCCAGAAACAGAGATCAAAAGAGGCAACAGATGGAGCCGACCTCATAATTCTGTTACCTCAGCAGGGAGCGTGGTGCACACCTATAATCCCAGCGGCTGGGGAGGCTGAGGCCAGGGGATTACAAGTTCAAAGCCAGCCTCAGCAATATAGTACAACTATAAGCAACCTAGAGAGACCCTTTCTCAAAATTAAAAAAAAATGCGGGGAGGACTTTTATGTGGCTCAGTGGTTAAGCACCCCTAGGTTCAATCCCTGGCACCAAAAATAGAACATCAAATTGTTTTATACAAACAAAAAACCTTCGCCCAAGCATTTTATAGTAATGAAACAGTTTAATAGGAGCAATTGCCAACAGAACCAAGTTCATGCACTCTGATTTTTTTTTTTTTTTAATACAGTGCTGGGGGTTGAACCCAGGGCCTCACACATACCAGGTAAGTACTCTACCACTGAATTATACCCCAGACTTGCACTCTGAATTTTGTCGAATATTGCTATTTCTGGCACATTGGGAGAAAAAAGAGAACATGTCTTGGTATGCAATGCATACAAACACTAACGGGGATCCATCAGGGCAGCCCCTGTACTATCATGTGAAATTGTGTCCACCCTCTAATGAATCAGCAAAATGGGCTATTTATCAAAAACATTTTTGAGTGGCAAAGAGTAAAAACTAATTGGAAACAGGTGAAGATAGGCAGTACCAGTACATGGGGGGAAAATCTTTCAACTTGCTGTGGATGGTGGGTTAGTCACTGCTTGTCCCCATTAAGCACATTAAGTCTGTGGGATTTCTGACTTGAACAAAAAGTTCAAATAAGTTTGGGGGACACCGAATTAAACAAAGTTAACTGCTTTCTCAGTCTAGAGGTTGAGAACACAACTGGGTATCTCCAGAAGGGGACAGAGTTGCGTGTCCCAAGCTTATCTGACCCCAGTGTCCTGTTCTTTCTCTAATCTACCTTGTGTATTCATGCCACAGACTTAATGGGCTACAAAATACAGTTTGGAAAACAGGGTTGATTTCCTCCTCTAAACAGGGGACTTTATTAGCAGGAAACATGGTTGACTAGTATATAACAAAAACCACAATTCTAAGTCCTTGTGTTCCAAAGTCCTCAGACCAGGAAGACCACTGGTTGTTCCCTAGTACCTGCTCTCACCCTCTTCCCTTGACAGCAGATCTCTGAATGGTAACTGTGCACAGAGCTACCCAGAATCAAGTCTGCTTTCAAACCTCCTCTGTACAGGTGAAAACATTAACTACATTCTGAAGAAAATGGTGTGAGAAATCTATCATGTCCTTAAAGAAAGGAGCATATCTTAAATTCCCCTTCCTGTTTCTGCTGGTTGGAATCTAGTTGGGATGGTTGTGATGGCAGGATTCACAGTAGCTATCTTGGGACAAGAGACAAAAGCCAAAAAAGTTGAGGATGACAGAGATGTGATAGAAATAGTGTGGCTCCTCATGATTGTGGAGCCATCGTATCTGCTCAGGAATGCCCACCTGGCTTCTTAATGAAAGAGAAGTAAACTGTAATCTTTTTATATTATTAATTTATTTTTGTACTGGGGCTTAAACCCAAGGTGCTTAACCACTGAGCAACATTTCCAGCTTTTTAATTTGTTCTTATTTTTATTTTTTTGTTTAAGACAGGGTCTTGCTATGTTGCTTTGGGCCTTGCTAAGTTGCTGAGGCTGGCCTGGAACTTGTGATCCTCCTGCCTCAGCCTCCCAAGTTGCTGAGATTACAAGCATGCACCACCATGCCCAGATTAAACTTTAATCTTATGAAAGCAATTTTTATTATTGTGGAGTCTTTGCTACAGGACCTGCACTGACTTCCTAAATAATCGCCAAGTTTATGGATCCAGAGGAATAAAGACTGTGTCAACAGTGTGGTAGCCCTGGTTGCTGAATACCCATGGAACGGCTCCCTTCTGCCCCCTGAGGAGCTGACGGGGTATTTTCCTTTTCTGATTATTTGTGTTGCTTTCTTACTGCCACACATTTTGTTAATTATGCATATTAACAGTGACTTCTCTTCTTCTCAAGGTTGTCATTAACCTTATTCAAATATCCAATTACATTATTTCCTTTTATAGCTTTTTCTTTGGCATCTGAGGTGGAAACTTTGACATATTAGCTTTTGCAGCAAACAAAATCTCTATTTTCAGGAGAAATAAGGAAAACATAGAAGTACAGTATACCCAACTTGTCATTCCCATCTCCACATGAAACACGGCAGGAGAGTCCATTCACCTGTTAAAATCCGACTGAAGGTCTGTGGCAGATGCCTCGGCAACAACAGAAAACCACGTCCCTGTTGCCCACAGACCACAGACTGCAGACCCGACTTGCTTTCTCAGGACTTGTGCACAGAGGCGCTGCCCGGGTTCCTGGTGCATGGACAGCGCCCAGAGGGGGTTTAGCCAATCAAGCGCCCAGCACCGTTCCCTAGAGTTGCTCTCTTGTTACTGATCTTTAGGGACAGGAAGCACAGCCCTTCAGAATTAATGAAAAACTCCCGCAGCAATCGGCAAACCCAGCATCCAGCACATGTGAGATGCTGATTTAATAGCCACGGGCGGGGGGGTGGGGGTGGGTGGGGGGTGGTGGTGGTGTCAGCCTTAGTGCAATGCATGGCAGATTTCTAATCATCTCCTTGGCCTGATTCTTGTCGGTACAAAACCATTGCTTTCTGTAGAGAGGAAGCTCCGGGGCAGGTGGGTGTGGACGGAAAGGCCCCTGCCCTGGCCCCATCAGCCTCTGTTTTGATACTTTATGTCATTTTTATTGTTTCCTGGGTTTGCAAGATGACTCGCTGTGTCAGAGAACACGCTGGGAATGTCCGAGAAAGAAAACTAGGAAGCGGCTTTGATGGAGATGAATGAGCTCTTTCCTGGGTACCCCGCTGAGCGGGCTGCAGGTGCCTCAGGGATCTATTGAGACGCCCGGCCCCAGCAGAAGAACCCCGTTTTCTAGGTGAGGGAAGCTCCCTGGGATGCCGACTGCATCACCAACCGTGGAAATAATCACAGATTCCTCTCCGCAGGCATTTGGGCCCCTGGTCTTCCTAGCCCTCAGGCCACCTGTGCTTTGAAGGCCATCTTTCTTGGAACGTCATTATAGGAATGCTGTGGCTGTGCCGAGCGCCAGTGTCCTGGAACTCCAACACTCACCGCTTCAAGAGGACACGAGGTGGCTTCTCCTCGGGGACACTAACACAGGGAGCTGGGGACCAAATGCACATGCGCGTGACGGGCATTGGACATCACAGGGGACCAGGGGACATTGGGAAGGAAAGTCCCTGGGGACACCGTTCCACACCAGGCCTAAGCTTCTCCTCTCCTGCTTCATTGTTGTGAAGAGGTCCAGCTAATTATTTTACAGAAAAAGAAACACAGACTTAGGGCAAATAAGAATGTACTCAGGGGCTGGGGTCGTGGCTCAGAGGTAGAGCGTCTGCTTGCCATGCGTGAGGCACTGGGTTCCATCCTCAGCACCACATAAAAATAAAATAAAGATATTGTGTCCACCTATAACTAAAAAATAAATATTTTTTAAAAAAGAATTTACTCAGCTGATGGTGGATTCAGTCCCTCCTGTTCTATGTTGTGGACACTGGGCAAATCAGAGGTGACCTGCAGGAGCTGAAGATGGACAGCTCTTTCCCAACTTCCTGTCCTCTTTAAGGTTTCCTGGGACTGTCTGACACACGGGGCATGAGGTCGTACAGCAGGAACCACATCATGACTGAGGCGGAATATTCTGGCAACCTCATGGGCCGGCAGAGCTCAACAGATTGTTTTGGATGGAGGGGGAGAAGGCAGGACTTGCTGCATACTGAGGTTGTGGACCACGATTCCTTTACAGTGACCAGTGAGTTGTGTCATTCCAAGTGTTAACACAGCGTTGGGACCCTTGACGGGGCTAGCTGGTCTTTCCGTCAACTCTAGGTGTCACTGTGAGATTGTGCACTGGACGTGCCCAGGCCCCTGCAGAGCTCCTGCCTCCTCCGCATGCTGACTCACGGTGACATTCCCAGCTCCCTCTCAGGCAGGAACTGATGCAGGAAACTAAACCTTTCCACACAAACATTCAAGACACCCTCCGAGATGAAGATGAGGGAGCTGGGAAGCACTTCTCTGAGCCGAGGCTTTGACCCTGTCTGCATGACACAGGGCAGGTAGGGCTGCAGGTCATGCAATGAGCTGGCACAGAGCAGGGCTTCTGGCCTGCAGATGATTCTCAAAACAAACAAACTAAACTCCTCTGAGAAAAAAAGGAATCCTGTAAAGACAGATGGTGCAGCGTATTTGTGCAACCCGGGTGGGCACATTTTGTGTCTGTTTGGCAGGGAAGGTGGATACTTGATAAGGATGGAGATGAATGAGGAGTCCTGAGATCCCTGGTTTCTGGGAATGAGTCTTTTGCCTCTTTCGTTCTATTTTCAGGAATTATCTGGAAGTAAGTGGCTTCCTGCCGCAGTAGCCAGTAGTGGGCAATGGAGAGAGAAAGAGAGGCGGAGGGCAGAGGGACGGACGGACCCACCAGCCTCTCCCCCACCCTGCTCTTCAGAGACACACGAGTATTTTGGATATGAGAAGCAAAGGATTTCTCTTCCTTCCTCTTGGTGGCGATTTAAAGTCTTCCTTTATACTTTTTTTTTTTTTTTCAGTGAATGCTTGGCCTGGAAAAAATTGCAGCAGACTGCAAAAAAATTTTGTTCTTTTGATTCTTAAATGGGGCGTTTTGAAGTTAGCACAGTGAATGTGTTCAAACGGTATGCAAATTAGGACCCAGTGCCCGCCTAACTGCTGCAGTCTGGCAACCCTAACCCTAACCCTAACTGCTGCAGTCTGGCAACCCGTCCTGCTGCCTGGGATTAGGTGCAGAGCACACAGGTGGCTTCATCCAGCCAGACCTAGGCTTAGGGATGCACCTGTCAGCTGTGAAGGGAGGTGGGGATTTGGGGTGAATTCTGGAGCACACAGAAACTCTAGAGAGCACCAACAACTTCCTACTAACATGAGTCAAGAAATCGTAGTCGAGGTGCAGAATAGATTTGCAAATCAGGAAATGCAGGTCGAGTTAGACAGGATGAGTTTTTCCACGGAGAAAATGAGCTTAGGCTTTTGGAGCAAGAGTGGGAACATGCAGCTGAACATCTTCTAGGGGAGACAAGCAGGATTGAGTGAGGCATGTTCGGTGGTTAGGCGCAGACATAAATCAGGATGGTTGTCGATTGTGTAAGTGAGCCGGAGTACCCGCGTCCAGGAGCAAAACGGCTCCGTCTGGTGTTCCCCAGGCCCTGTGAAGCATTGTCAGGTTCTGGGAATTTATTCCTTCTGGCAGATTCGGTTCCCCACATGAAATCTGTGCAGCAACTTACCTCCTGACAGTAAAGCTCTAAGTCCTGGAAAAGGATTTTTGCCTTCCTTCTGACCACTCTGCATCCATTTTGATTTCTGTGCTATTGCCAATTGGCTTTGCTGGTGAGTCATCACTTCTGAGACTGCAAACTATCTGCAGCACACACCCTGCCATCTACACGGACCCGTCTGTAGTATCCAGTTGCTTTATAAGTTACCCAATCTCAGGTATTTTGTTACAGCAACAGAAAGTGGACTAAGACACCCACACAATAAGAGGTTTCCACTTGAATATTTCCTTATCATCACAGCTGAATAGGTTCCCGGCTCACTTTCCTTTTTTTTTTTTTTTTTTTTCTATTTTGGACAACAGACCATGAGACAGTCAAATCCAAAATACGTTCATTACCTTTGACTCATTCCTTTATTGACTGTAAATAATCAGTGTCCAAGTCCCCAAAACATTTTTGTTGATCCCGTTCCCATATTTCCCCCACCTCCAGTCCATCCTGGGATTTTATCTGATGGTCTTTAAACTTTATTGTGCTCGTAGGTTACTTTAAGTTTCCACTGAAGTTTATGAATCCTTTTTTTCCCCATAAAAATGTAATTGTGCCCATACATACACAAGTCTGAGCATACACAGGGCCCTTCACAGAAACAAGTCCTATGGTTCTTTCTGTCTGTAATGCCATCCTTTTCATTCCATGCGTCCCTCGTTAATATTTTCAATGACAGTCCCTATAAAAGGCCGTCAGTGGCTTCATATCAACCTCAGAAGAAAATTCGAGACTCGGTTGAGTATTCCCAAAGACTCAAGCCTGTCCTAGTCAGCAGCAGCACCCACGGAGGGGCGCCGTGCTCCTTCTGCACCCAGAATCTGAGTCTGGCCTGATTCAGTTTCGGTCCCTTAACCTCGAACCTAGTGCTGCACAGGGGGAGCCTGGGCAGAGGCCGATGCTGCAGAGACTAGAGACCCCGTGTTCTGCTGTCCTCCCTCTCCACCCCACAGCAGGAAGAAGCAGGGAAACAGGAGTGGGAAAAGGATCCGGCTGTGGCCGCCAAGGACTCCTGAGGGTGAAGGTCTGTCTCCCGCCTCCACCTCACTCCCCCCTGCCTGGCCCCGTGGGGCGGGGGTGGTTGGGGACACTGGCTGCTTGGCTGTCTCCATCACTGCAGAACTGGCAGAAGCTCTCTGTCAGCAGGAGAGTGTCTTTCCTGGTCCATCGCAACCTTCAGATACCCTGATTCATGCCCTATAACAGTGTCATCCTGTCTAGTGGCAAATAGATTCCAGGTGTCTTTAACCTGAGCTGCATTTTAAGATGAAATTCAAGTGCTTGTGGAAGCTGACCACTACTTCCACTTTCCCCCCAGCAGAGCCACCGGGAAGGTCAGGGACCCTGCACCGAACATCACCCTGGGGCCCGGTTTGGCCTTCTCTGTCTGGCCTGGCTCTCCTTCTCCGGGGCCGGGGTGTCTATTTTGACCAAGATCCAGTGCACAGTGTTTGTGAACATGGTGTTCAAGGATTCACGTGTGGGGTGGTTTGGGGGTATAAATGTAGCTCTGGCTGCTGACCACCAACCACACATACCTCCTGGGATGTCTCACAGAATTCAAAACCAAGCGTTTCCACTGACTGTGACAGTTCTGGGAGTCATGGTGCCTAAAAGGACTAGTGAAGTCTGAGTCTTGTAACTCACACCTAAACCATGCATCATCTCAAAGCCAGAGCTGGGGCCACCTCTCACCAGGGTCAGGGGGAGTCACCGAACAACCCCTGAGAGCCAACACGTCCCCCAGTGAGCCAAGCACCTATGATTAGCTTGTGAATTCTTGCACATGTACTTTGAGGAGAGGAGATGCATTTTTGAGCATGTCTGAGCTGTGCCTGGAGCTTTTTGATTTCTACTGCGTGAGTGTCGGGGCTCATCACTGTACAGCTGTTGAGACCCCATGACGGCCAGCTGCCTCGTCTGCCGCTCAGACCCACCTCTTTCACTCATTAGCTGTGTGAAGCACCTACTCAGAGTCTCTACTTCCCTTTCCACAAAGGCAGAGTCAACCTCTTTGGAGTTCTGGGATATGAAAGGCAAGGATGCGTCTGAAATCATCTTCACAGGGTCCAGAACATGGAATTTCCAACAGCCTGTCCCTTTCCTACCTCTCGGCCTGTATCCTCACCGTAAGTCCATGGTAAATTTTTTTTTTTTTTTTGGCAGGGGAGAAATGGGGCAGAAAAGAATGTGAGCCCACTGATTCCTGAGACAAAGGGCAAATAGCTCCAAAGACAACAAACCGCAGGATTTTCACTTTGGCTATTTGTTACTTTCGCAACAAAAATTTAATCATCTTAGCACAGATGTGGCCTTTGACATGTCACTAATTGTCACTATTGATCCTGTATAATAGCACATGACCAGATGCAGACAATTGCCTCTAACTTAAAGCAGAACACTCCTTCAGCAAGCTGTCCAGCTGGTGTGTCTGGGATAACACTGTGCCTGCCAAGACATAAGTATCTTTGCTTCCTGTGTATTTCTGTCAAGGTGTAACATTACACAGCAGCCTAGGGGAGTCTGCCAATATTTTCTTTTCAGTCCCATTTAGAAGGATGTAAGACATAACCTTGACTTGCTCAGCCTTCACCTAGGTACTTGGAACTGTCACGGTCAGACTTGTCAACATCTCTTTAATGACAGAGATAAAACCTAAATAGGATTTTCTGAAAGTCAGAAGGAGTCAATAATATTTCCTCAACAGACTTGAAAAAACACACTAACAATGCCTTCTACCTCCCGGGCAGGTGGGCTTGGAGGAGGAGGAGATCAACACACCTTTGAAAGCTCTGGTCTAAGGAGGATTGGCAAGACCCTGCCTTGTACTTTGCAGTGGCGTGATTTGACCACAAGGTGGCAGGCGCCTCCAAAGAGTAAACTCAAGAAAAAGACATTCATGACATTTGTGCAAACACCGTGCATATGTGCAAACGTGTCAGGTCGCCTCATTCTTTTGGCTCCTATTCTAAGGACACTGTAATTGGCTACTGTGGAGTTGATTTTCTGCTGACAAGTGCTCCCATAAAGTGAAAGTCTGTGGGACTCTGCCCACTTTCCTTTCAGCGGATGCTTTGCTTCTCTCATATTAAGTGGGCGGGAGATACACGTTAGAGCATTCCAAAGGGCTGGAACAGTCAGCTTTCCTGTGATGAGTGAGCTTGACAAGCTAGGATCCAATAGGAACAGGGACATACGAGTATCTCTGTTTCCTTTTTGGGACATTTCTCTCAGGGTGTTAGATGCAGTAAAGTAATATACAGTAGCCTACAGGGGACTCTCACAGAGACCTGCTATTTTAAATGGCCTAATTGGGCTTCTTGTCTTTGTGAGTACAACTGGAAGGTGTTGAGAGAGGCGAGGAAAGACACTTAATTGGTGCTCTGCTTTCTGTGTCTTTATGTAACAGCAGACTCTTGGAGAGGGAGGAATCCTATGCAAAGAATGGGAGGAAGACAATCGAGAGATGATACAGGCAAACCCTCTGGGCACATGGATTGCAGGGACTGTGGCTCACAGTGACCATAAACAAAAACCCATTTCTAAAAGGCTCATAAGTCTTCCCTTCCGATCTCAACAAGAGTCACATGGCTGTAAACTTGTGAGGATTTTGCTACAGCAAGGTTAAGTAAATCCTTGCAGAACAGAAAAATCAGAGCAGAAAATCTTCTGGAAGTGTGAAAAGAGAAAAAATTTAAAAAGCACTTCATTTGCATTTAGGGCTTGAGCGAGAACGTTCTGTAGAAGCTCAAGGCTGTGTATCTCTGAAAGCCTCTCTGATGGAAGCCTTAGAAATTACCTGTTCCCCCGTAAGCACTTTGCTTTGGATGAATCATTTTACCCCTGGAGCCTTGTTTAAGGACAGGAGAGTTTGTGCTGTTCTTCCCCTGGGTTACTGTGTGGATACCGGGAGCTCGTGGCTCTGCTAGTGGCTCACTGGAAGGGGCAGCGCCCCTGAGCCCAGGTGCTGTGGAGGCCTTGGGACAGCGTGGGACTGAGCTGTACTGAGCTTACTGCGGTAGAGACTGCAGCAGGCGGGCTGCCACGCCCTGTTAAAGGCACAGCACCAAATTCCCTCCAGTAAGCTCCCTTTCGGTTGCAGTTGGGAAGACCCTGGTGCATCAAAGCCCCTGTGTCCACCAGCATTGAAGGGGATCTTAGGAGGAGCCCAGCCTCCAGGGCTGTCGACTGTGTAGTCTGGAAAAGTGGTGTTGGCAGGTTATGTTTCTTAGATTTCTTCCACCGGGCAGACTGCTGAAAACTCAGCCTTAATTTAAGGGTGAAATGCCTCCCATGTCTCCGGCGACATAGTCAACCCTTTTTGACTTTTCTGGAAACCTCTGAAAAGGGCTTTACACCCTGCACTGGTGATCACTGGATTGGGGTAAAGTTGTCTGTAGGAGGTGGTGAGAACCTGACCTTCTTTTTATTATTATTATTATTATTTGGAATAATCTTGTATTTCATCACTAAACATGAAACTAGATAGCTTGACGCCCTGCCTGGAAGTGCTCGCCCTGCACGTCCTTCTCACCTGCCCCGGGCTCCCAATATTCCATAGACCTATTCTCAGGGAAGCGGCTTATAGGGGAGGGAGGCTGTTCTTCCAGGTGGTGTTTCTATTGTAAAGGACACAAAAGGCTGGAAATCATTTTTTATTCCTCATTGTGGGATTGGTTAAACAAATGACGGTGGAATAATTTGATACAGTGCAACCACGGAGAAGAAAAAAGACGCTCTCTACCTTTGCTGATGAGAGATGAGCACAGGAAACGAGATGTGAGGCAGTGTAAGTCTGTGTTATCGCCTTTACATAAGCAAAGTGTAAAGCTCTACCTTCCAAGACCTCCAGTGATGCCCGAAACCTCCCAGAGTGCTGAGCCATCTATATCATATTTTTTTCCGTACCCGAACATTTCTATGATGAACTTTCACTTTTTCACTTAAAGGAAGCATTGAATTCTTTTTGGTATATCTGAATTGTCGATGTCAACTACTCTTGCCAGGTTAGCCCATTATTAATTAAACTAGGGTTAGTTGAACACGAACACTGAGGTACTACAGCAGTTGATCTGCTAACTCAGATGGTGACTACGTGACCAACTGATGGGTAGTGTATACAGGGTGGATACACTGCATGAAGGGTTGGTCCACATCCTGGGTGGGGTGGAGCAGGATGACTTGAGAGTCGTCATGCTGCTCAGAATGACGTGCAACTTAAAACTGAGGAGTCACTGACTTATGGAATTTTTCATTTCATGTTTTTAGACTGCAGCTGACCACAGGCAACTGAAATGACAGAAAATGAAGCCACGGATGAGGAGGGAGGGGACTGCTGCATATGCTTTCACAGACCCAGACCAGGTGAGAAAGGCAGGGGTTGAAATTCGAGGCAGAGCAAGAGCACGTTGAGGTGAGAAGTGTAAAAAGGCCGGGCACATCGAGGAGCTCAGAAATGTGATGTGGGCCCGTCTCCCAGGATCAGGGTTTGAGGTGTCTTTCCCAGGACAGAGCTTGACTGGCAGGGGCCACTTGCTGCCTCCCTCCAAGAGTACAGTGAGCTCAGATGCTGGAAGAAGGGAGTTTGCAGGCTCCAGCCCTCTGATGAAGCCTGGCAGATCCACAGCTACAGTGCAGGAGGCCTGCTTGAAGGATGACATTAACTCCTTGTAATGACATTTACTCATTATTAGTTCCTTGCAAGAACCCCATAATAGGTGTTAATATCATTTCCACTTTGCAGATGAAGTAAGTAGAGCACAGAAAGGTTAAGTAACTCATTCAAGATCACACAGCTAGTAAGTGCCAAATTGGGATACAAACTCAGGCAGCCTGGCACCAGACCGGAGTCTACTTAACTACTATGTGATTCTGTCTCCATACAAGTAAGTGGACTTTGCGGTAGAAGAGAGTAGATGCCAGGAGAAATTCAAGCACTATGCCATGTCAAGGAGGAAAGAAATTTTATGCAGAAGTTAGATGTAACAGCAGAACTAACCCAGAACTTTGGATAGTTCCTGAAGGATGAGCAAGTTCAAGGGAGGCAAGTCCAAGGGAAGATATTTTGGAGAGAGGGAACGAATGTCTGCAAATGAATCCTTATGCTACCCTCAGATGGTACCATGAAGTCTGATCTGTCTGCTAATAAGAGTATCAATTTGTTTTTATTCCAATTTTATATCATTCATTCATTCATGTATTTGCTGGTTCATGTGGTCACTCTGAGCACTGTATGCTGAGTGTCCACTGGACTGGACACTAGCAATGCAAGCATACCCTGCGCTCTCCTTTTCCTCCATGAAGGAAGATAAATACCTCACTTTTCCCTCCCCACTCAGTGAGATTTCCCCCCTCCTCGGTGTGACTAAAAACATGATAAAGGATAGGGACCTGTATTTTAGAAGTGTATGTAGAAGGTCAATAGCTCTTGTCCTCAGTTTATGACTCACTGGAAGTGATAGAATATTCACAAATACAAGACAAGCAAAGAGTTACAGGTGTTGTACTAAGTTTATATTAATAAATCGAATATATGCAAATATAGAAAATATGCACTACCCTTTGTGTGGACCAAGTGTACCAATATACACCCCAGAAAATACGCGTGTGCTATGGTGTATGTGGGAGAGGCTAGAGGGTCAGAGAGTAAAGGGACCACGTTTGGTCAGAACTAGCTGCAGGGGTTTGTGAAATCTCCCAAGATGGAAAAGGGAAGGAGAGTTACGGGAGGAGGGTCCAGGGCAGGGCCAGAGGCTGGGGAGGGGTAGGGGAGGGAGGAAAGGGGAGGGAGAAAGGCTGGAGAGGCTGGAGGCAGACTCCTGTTGTCACAAGGTCACAGAGGACCCTGAGCAGCAGATTCTTATTTTTCTTATACATGTTCTTAAGCCAACAGGGTGATGTAACAGAAATGATGCTTTTAAGAGAATTAACCTGGCACTGTAACACAGGATTGATTAAAGAGGCTACAAGACCAATCAGTTAGGAAATTACTGCAGTGGTCTAGACAGGAATCCTAAAATATAGCACCAATCCAGGCTCTGATCACCTACTGTGTGCTAGAATCACATTAGGAACTTTCGCTGAGTCATCTTTTCAAATGTTAACAACCTCCAAGGATGCCTCTTTATCCCTCTTTCTCAGATGAAGAAATTCAGGGCTGGGGAGCCCTGGGTTCAATCCCCAGCACTAAAAAAGTGTGTGGGGGGACCCTTCAGGCTTGGAGGTTCTGCAGCTTGTGCAAATTCTACAATTGGGAGACTAGATGTTAGATCCCTTAATTTCTGGGCCAGAGTTTTCTATCATATGTCACAGCGGCCTCTTTTACTGGAGGGCTCTGGCCCAGTGAGCCTGTGGGTGGGGGTGGGGTGGTGGGGGGTGGTGGGGGGGTGGGGTGGTGGGGTGGTGGGATGGGGGGTGGGGGGTGGGGGGGGACACTCATAAACCAAGCACCTCATCATCTTGAGGCCCTGGGGCAGGGGGGATCAGGAACTCAATATCAGGATTGAACTCGGAGGAAACATTTCCATTATTAATGGAAAGAAAGTAGGTTCCCAGAGTATTTTTAATCAAATACAAGTGACTTGGGACGTTGGATGGAAAGAAGACCTTTTGCTTGAAAGCACCATGAGATGTCCTGCATTTGAGAAAGCCTTAGAAACTGTGGAAGTCACCGGATTGGAACTGGATATTTAAAGAAAAAAGAGGGGGTAGATAAGGAATAAAGACTAAATGGAATTCCATTAATTGTATCACAAGAAAGGAAGTTTAAACAGTTTAAGGAAATTTAAACAGCACTGATGTGCCACTATAGAAAAATGTTTCTAATAAAAAGATTCTTTGCCAGGAAATGAGATGCTACTTAAGAAGCTGAGAGAGGAATAGAGACCCAAAACTCCAGGAAAATATTACAGCATGTTGACTAGTTTTCCCCTCCCAGGAAAAAAAGAAAAAGAAAGCATAGATGCTCATATACCAATTAAAGTCTCCAACTGTGGACCTATAGTAGGGTTCAAGGTTTTGCTCTATAATATAAAATATGAATGACCTTCGAATCCTGCATCTTCAGAATTTAAATGCACCAGGATTTAAATAAATTCTTTGGAATTTAAATAAATTCTTATTTTAGGTTCAAAACACTCAAAGCAGAAAGACTGATGCTGGCAGAGCCAGGGAAATGTCCTCCTGCCTCTCCAGAGTACAGGATTGTGTGTCAAATGGGGGGGATGTGGTCTGTGGGACCTGAAACCGGGTGGTTCCTTTGCAGTGTTCCCTTGGGTCAATCAAAACCAGAACGGCCCGACATTTTTGGAGTCTGAAGACCCTCTGGGTGATGGAAAGGGGTTCCCTTGAACTGTGCAGGGCCCGGGGGTTGGGTCTTCTGGAGACAGGACTTCAGGTTCTTGACCCTCCAGGGCTGCCGCAGAGGGGAGGGAAATGACTGGAAGTCGGGTGACTTGCAGCAAAAATGAGAAGAGCCGACTCTGCTGGAGTCTGGGGCATCCGGAGTCCCACCCAGATGGGGGCTTTCCCCTGGCTCATCCCTCTGTCTTGTTGGTGGTTGAGCCTTGACCTTGAGCTGAGGGTTCTTGTGCTGAAAGTGAAGTTCTACCCACTCCTCAGGAACAGGTTCCGGACCTTTCCAGGCAGCCTCAGTTATTTCTTCTGCTGGTCCTGAGGTATCTGACTCTCTCTGAGGATGACTGTCACAGGAGAAGACCCTGGAAGTGAGGACCACGCGTCAGTGCACGGTGTGGCGGGGGGGGGGGGGGGGGCGGGGGGGGAGGGAAGGTTTAGCTGACATTTACCTTGAAAGAAAATGAAAATAAAGTCACAAAGTTTGTCAATAAAACTTTATGAAAAAAAAAATGGATAAAACAAAGAGCATCTGCTTTATTTCCCCCAAAGTCAGGTGACTGGGTACCTGTATATTTATGGAGTCTGTCGTCAGTATGTCGTTTAGGTGGAATGTGTGGGGCTTGCACCAATCTTCCAAGACTGGTGATTAGGGAGAAAGGCCCCAAGGACCAGTATATCTGAGGTGTCAGAAGGAGGGGCTCTGGGGTCTAGACCACACCCCTTGGGGGGTTCTACATTTTTACTCTTGGGAGATCAGGACTGATTACCATGAAGACGTGGGAAGTTACCAAGGATGCACACACAATACCCACTGATACGATTGTTATGTTTTAAAAAGTCCACACAGTGGGGCTGGGACATAGCTCAGTGGGTAGAGTGCTTGCCTAGTGTGCACATGGCCCTGGGTTCAATCCCCAGTACCACCAAAGAAAACTCCCCCCGCCCCCACTGTCCCCTAGTGGAAGAGTCAACCCGGTACAATGCCTCTGGCTTCAGCCCCACCTACCAAACAGGCCGTTGTTCAGCCTCATCTGGCCCAGCCTGGGAAGGGCGGTCTGCAGCCTAGCTCTGGCCTAGCTCTGGTTGCAGTTCCCTGGCTTTACTGCTGTAAGCCATTCGCCGGCCTTGGGTTCCATGCACGTTCCCTACCACGTGCAGGATGAGACTTCCCATCATGTGAGTTCTGAGGTGAACAGTGTGATCCACACAGAGAATAGACAGGAAGCTGGGGAGCCAAACCCTGGGCTCTGGCTTCTCTTCCTGGACACCACAGGAGCTAAGTAACCTGTCCAGGCTGGTTATTGACAAAGTTGGGGTTTGAACTCTGATCTGTCTGGCTCTTTTTTAATTTTTTTTTTTTTTTTAGTAGTGCTGGGGATTAAACTGAGAGTCTCACGCAGTCTAGGCAAGAGCTCTACATCTTTAGCCCTTTTATTTTACTTTGAGACAGGGTCTCAATAACTGCCCAGATGACATCAAACTTATGATCCTGCTACCTCCTCCTCCTGCCCCACCTCCTGAGTAACTGGGATTATAGGCATGTGGACAGGTGTGTGCCACCACACCTGGCTGACCTGTGCTACTCCTTCCTTCCTTCTTTCTTTCTTTCTTTCTTTCTTTCTTTCTTTCTTTCTTTCTTTCTTTCTTTCTTTCTTTCTTTCTGCTGGCACTGGACCACTGAGCCCCAGCCCCAGCCTTATTTTGGATTTTATTTAGAGACAGGGTCTCTCTGAGTTGCTTAGCAACTCGCTGTTGCTGAGGCTGGCTTTGAACTCCTGATTCTCCTGCCTTAGTTTCCCAAGTCGCTGGGATTACAGGTGTGTGCTACCATACTCGGTGACCTGTGCTATTTCTAATACAAGATGTCATCGCAATAATACAGCACGTCTAAACTTTGACCTTGACTGAAGGACACCATTCAACTCAACCCAACAGTGAACAGTGACAGTGAATTAGGTAGTAGGAAATTCAGAAGTGAGCTTGCTTTCAAGGAGGCTGCAATGGGGTGTCATTGCCGGGTCTGGTATATGATAAGTTGGTGTAGGAACAAATGGTGAGTGAATGCTATAACTGATTATTATGTAGTTATCATATTCTATTAGAAAACAGAAGGTCAAAATTTTTTAGAGGAAATGCACCATGGCTGCTAAGATCATGTGTCTGGAGGGGTAAAATGGGACAGTATAACTCTTTACTTCTTAGATGAGGAAACTGAGGCTGGCAAAGGTGAAATAACTTGCTCCAGGTCATAGAGGCGGCTAGCAGCAGAGTGTGGAGTGATAGGCCTTCTGGTGAGCAGTGCTCCAGGATTTGTGTTTTCCTTCTGCTGCCTCTGCCCGGCTGAGAGCCTATTCCTGACTCTCTCTGCCTGTAATCACGAAAGAGCTATTGTTACATCCTTCCTCAGACAACATCTCTTTACCTTCTCCCCCTGTGGACAAGATGTGTATTAGCTGACAGGCACAGGCTACCTATCGATCGTAAAGAGAAGCTTCTTTTGGAAGAGATGAGTCATTGTGAGGATTAAACTTTTAATACAATAAGTTCATCGATTGCTGCTGCAATTCTCCTGATACCTCTGCACACATGTGCTCATCTGTGCAAGCATGCATGCGAGTGCGCGCGCGCACACACACACACACACACACACACACACACACACACACGTGCCTACGCAGTGTGCCGAGTCCGGCTGTGCTGAGAATCAGGCTTCTACTGCAACAGCATCGATGAGATTGTTCAAGCAAACAGCTGACTCACTCCTGCAACCGTTATAACTCTACCGCCCTCTCTTCCTACTTTCTTGCCTCCCGCTTCATTATCTCTCTTACATAGTGCTTTCTCCTCATCTACCACTTCCCATCCTTTCGAATTAAGAGTCCATGATTGGAGGTGGCCAGGAGAAACCTTTCCATATCATCACACTTGCCAATACCTTTTTATTTCTCTAACTTGGCAGTACAGACACTCAGCATCATCGTATGATGATGATTATTTTTTTTAACAAGTATTCATGCTAAATATTTTCTTCCAGGAATCTACTTATGCCTTAAGTGGTTTCCCTCCCTGTTTATCATGAGGTCTACACACTGGCTTTCCAGGATGACAGCCTGAGGGCCTAGCAAGTCAAGCTACTTATTGAAATAGGTTAAACATTCCAGATGAGATAGCTATAATAGCCCATTTGGAAAAAGGCAGAGCTGGCAGAAGCAAACTTGTAAAAGAATTGCATTTCAGTTTCAATCTCTGGCAGTCAGCACTTGATCTGTTTCTGCATTACACATGCATGCCATTTAGCAAATATTTACTGGTAGACTTTTGTCATGGCTTGTTTCCTCCCAAACTCATCTTGAATGTTGAGTACCAATGTCATGAGTGAGAGGTGGTGAGAGGTGGTGCGACCTGCAGGAAGCGATTAGGTCATGGGGTGGGCACGCTTACGGGGGGACTAATGTAGCTCCTGCCAGAACACATTAAACATCTATCAAGTGGGTCAGCTTATTTGTCCCCTCCCTCTCATTTGCATACACCTGCTTCCTTTTCTGCCTTCCCACCCTGCATGGAGCAGCTTGCGACCCTCAGCAGAAGGCAAGCAGATGCCTGCACCTTCCTGTTCTACAGAACTGTCAGCCCAAATAAACTTCCTTTTTTAAAATTAACCACCCAGTCTCAGTGGTCGTCTATTATAGCAATGGAAAATGGACTAAGACACTGTTTTTTGGTGTGGGGTTTTATATTCCAATTAAGAAAGACCCAGACACAAATTCTCTCAGTATCATGGGTAGGATTCTTGAATAGCATCTTAGGCCACCCATTCCTCTACTTAGCCAGGCAGACTGGGGGCAGGTAGGGCCCTTATAGAGCTGTGGTTCCTCTACAGAAATGCCCACCTCTAGGGAACGTGCCGAGAGCATGGTTTGACTTGGACAAGGACAGGGTGTGAGCTCTCTGTTGCACCTTCAGGAAGGAGCAGTGTTCCACAAGGTGGAAGTCTGGCCTTGGACCTGCTGTGTCACTTTCAGATTCCCCAGTCATGAACCGGGAATCCAGGTCTTTGTCCTGTCTGCCTCCAGATTAACAAAAAAATGAGGCTCCTCTACAGGAGCATTCAGGAAAAGTGTAACCTTGAGAATTTCCACCAGCAACCTAGGTCCTGGGGGCTAGCCCTTACCCCCCACCCCCCAGCTCCATGGAACTCACTGGCTCCATCCCACACGGTAACTCTAGTGTATATGGAAACCTTCAAAGAAGAAGGCACTGTGACCACATTCTCAAAGGCTGGGACACAGCATGGTATGGGGACAGGCCTCAGCTGTGGAGTCAGAGGTCTGGCTACTGGCTCTGCCCCTTGGGCAAGCCAACCTCATTTGTGTAAAATAAAGGATCCAGCAAGGATGGTTGAATTTTTTCTTTTCCCCCTTGACAGCTATTGATCCTGAGATGCCATTGAGCCAGCAGGGAGAGAAATTGTAATTCATGGGACTCCACAGGGAGACTGATGCAGGAGGAAATCCACGTGACCATGCAGAAGGAACTCAGCTGGGAGTCAAATGAAGCTGGGTCTCCAAGGACTCTACACAGAGACCTGCACCTGGGTGTGGATAGCAGCTTTATTCATAAGTGCCAGAGCTTGGAGCAGCCAAATGTCCTTCAGTAGCTGAATAAGCACGCTGTCGTACTTCCTGACAATGCAGTATTATCTGGTGCTAGAAAGAAAGGAGCTATAATCTCAGCAGCTAGAGAGGTTAAAGCAGGAGGATTGCAAGTTTAAGGCCAGCCTGGGCAATATAGTGAGGTCTGTCTGAAAAAAAAAAAAAAAAAAAAAAGCTGGTGCTGAGGCTCAGTGGTAGAGAGCCCCTGGGCTCAGTCCCCAGTATTGTTGCCGCAGCTATCAAACCATAAAATGACAGAGGGAGATGGAGTGAAAGAAGTCACTCTGAAAAGGTGACAAGTGGTCATTTCAACCAAATGAGAGTCTGGAAAAGGCACAACTAGGGAGACAATAAAAAGAACAGTAGTTATGGGGTCAGGAGGGAGGAGGGATGAACAGGCAGAACCCAGAGGACTTTTAGGACAGTGAAGCTACCATGTAATCCGGCAGTGGTGGACAGAGGTCCTGTTGTTTGTCCAAACACACAGAACATACACCAAGAGCAAACCCTAATGTGAGCATGGATTTTGGGTGGCAACAATGTGTCAGTGTAGATCCTTCAGTTGTCGTGTATATGTAGGGCAACGGACTGCAGTCAAATCTCCAAACCTTCTGTTCGATTTTGTTCTAAACATAAAACTGCTCTAAAAATGAAGGTGGGTTCTCGTCCTTGATTCTGCAGCAGTCTCTGGTGTCCTGGTTGATCTAGCAGCCCAGTCAGCGGGTCTCTGAGCTTCTGGTACCTCACCTCTGCCCTGGCCCCAAGTTCCACTCTCCTACTCTCTCTTCTGGTCACTGAAATTCTCTTTTTCAACAAAGGACTACATGCATTAACCTCTGCATTCTCAAAGCTTCTAACCAATACAGAGTTGCCTCTCTCTCCAGAAATGCTAGGAATCTCTACAGCTTCTCATCCTCTCACGACTTATCACAGGCTTGGGTGGGCAGCTGAGCTTCACCTGAAGCAGGTACCCCAGGCCCTGCCTGAAGCAGAAGATGGATGTGAGTTTGCTACTGCAAACCCTTGAGGACTGTGGAAGTCCCCGGATGTCTTCCCTGTGAAATGTCTTCAGGGCCATTGACGCCACAGGCCTCAAGCCCCGGGGGCACTTGGTACTGCCTGCAGACAGACTTTCCAGGAGGAGAACTTTACAAGCAGGCTGGGGATGCTGCGTTTCACCATGATGGAGCCAATTGATTTGTTCAAGTCCATTAGCCTAATTCTGCCCGGAGATATCGATCGCCTGAGAACGGCAGCCCATCACTGGACAAGTTTCATTACCTTCACTCAGGATGGTCAGAAATAGGGAAGAAAAATATGAGCTGCACAGTAGTGAAATCATCTCTGAGTCAGAGGAGTGCGGAGTGGAGGTGGCTTGGGTTTAGAGTTGAACTGACCCATGTAAAGCAGGCCTGGGTTCCCCCTGTAGGGGGCGCCAGCTCACCACAGGTAGGACAGGGGCTCTCCAAGCTCTGCAGGAAGACAGCTGGATGGATCTTCACAGAAGGCCCCTCACATGTAGCTTCTAATGTTTCAGGCCACAACACATCTTCTCTGTCTCCTTTCCTTATTTCTGCACAAAGAACTAATCTAATAACCCATCTCCAGTTAGGCTTCCATATTGTCAATCAAATGTGGGGAGGCGACCAATTGGCCTGGATTAACATAATTACCCTTTAAATCATACATATTCAAAAGGCCCTAAAAAGCATCTGAGTAGCTTTTAAAAAATTGTTAGAGAGGTGATCAGATTAATACTGGCATAATAAATTAGACCTATAACTGCATACTTAGAAAGAGGGCTATCCTTCAAAGCAAGGGTTGTAAACGACAGGAAATCCCATTAGACTGAGGGGGGAGAAACCCCTCGCATTCTTTGGAGAAATTAATTGTCAAAAATCATGTTTCTGCAGAAGATTAGAGTCCCCCTCGGGGTCTCCAGATTCAGCTGAGCTCAGAGAGACACCATCTGCGTTTGTAACCGGAAAACCTCCTCAGGCGCTTTTCCGCAGCCGCTGGGATCCACTGGATAGACGACTAGATTACAGGCAGCCAGATTAGACCACTGTTTCCCAAGAAACTCAGTGCCTGGTCCAATCACTTATATTCACATTGGCTTCCTGCTGCTCAGATCCAGGCTTATTGACATCCAAGTCTCTTTCATGAATTCTGAGCTCATCCACTCCCTTTATAAGTACTGAAAATAAAGGGGACTTATGGATCATAAAGCATAAGCTTGTAGGAACCCAAAGCTAAAGGCCAGATGCAGGCCTGGGACACGATCCCTTGTCTGACAAACCCGTAGCCTTCTGTGGGTCCTCGTAGCCCAGGGGCTGAAAAGAAAGACCAACAGGAATTTGGTCATGGACATTCACCCTTGCTTTCATTACTTACCATCTGCCAAGAACAAGACATGGGGTGATACATTCTATTAGCTAAAATCTCCAGTGGTCCATCGCCTTCTAGGCCAAAGTCAATTCCCCTTAACAAACTGAAATTTCAAAGTGGCCATAGCACGAACGGCCAGCCTGCAGAAGGGTGGAGACCGAATGCTAATGGCAGGCAGCAAAAAATACTGCAGTGGTGATGGTGGGGGGGAGTTTGTCAGAGAGAAGCAGGGAGAGACTGTGCTTGCAACAGTGGCTTTTGTTCACAGTGCAGTTCAGAGGAGCCCTGGTTAGGAGTTAACCCGTCTATACATCAAAGTAGTTCATTTTCTATATTAAGCAGCACTTTCCCCAGGTTGCTATTTACAGAGAATCTTGAAGTTCTGGAGAAACTGTTAAATAAAGCACAGTCTGTCATCTCTTATGCAGAGTGTCTGTGCACTTCAAGTGTCTGGCGTATGGATTATGGAATGATAAGTTCCATTGCACCTGGACAATGTGGCTTTGACTTCGAAGTGGACCAACCTTCATCTTTTGGACCAATCTAAAATTCTTATTAGTAGGAATTTTAATCTCAGAGAAATGGCAGGGACCATAGAGAGCTTATCCACTCCCTTGAATGAAGAGGAGGGGAGACTGAGGACAAACTGGTCAAATGTCTGGCCTAAAAGGTACAGAGCTGATTGTTCTTAATGTCCTGGTCTCCCAGGCTCCCAGTTCCCGGGGCTGGACTCCATCTGCTGCATACAGAATGAAAGGGTATGTCTCCTGGTCTCTGGCTTCAGACTTAAGCCTCCATATACAGCTACAATGGAAAAAAAGATTTCCTATAAATTAGGTGTTGTTACGAGGTAGAAATGGTTTTTAACCTTGTGTGTGTGTGTGTGTGTGTGTATGGCATTCTTTATTTTTCAAGTTTTTAAAATAATGAACTTTATTATTTTGAGAACTGGAAAGAAAATGACACAACACTTTAAAAACCAAGTGACAGCCCTCCCGAGCCCCTCACTGGGCCTGTACTCAGAGCTTTGTGGCACAGTGGTTCATGATCCCCTCTCTAAGCATCTTTCCGTCTCATTAGGCCCTGGTCTCACATTAGGTGGGGCCATGTCTCCTTGAACTTCTTTGCATCCTCCCAGAAGTATCTGTGATACAGATTGAATGAGTCATGGAAAGAATTCTTGAGTAAATGCTATCAGACAAACAATGAATCCCAACAGCAGCTTCATGTTCACCAACTGATTTTACGTAATACAAAGACTCCAAATATCATGAGAAGGTCCAAGCAATTATGACTTCTAAAGCAAGGACTTTCTTGCCTCTATGAGATCTATGTCCTTAGTCCTATTAGGCTAAGGTGAACTTTCTACTTTGTTCTGCCAATACTAGGGAACATCCCTCAGGACTTCCAGATTGATCCCTACAGGATTCAAAAGAAATTCATATTTGGGAACCCAGAAAACTTGTTAAAAATTAGTATAGCTCCCAGAGTAAGGTTCTCATATGCAAATAAGCCAGACTGCAACCACCCATAATAAATACTTCATTTCTTCTGAAGCCTGCTGGACATTTTTTAGTTCTCCCTGCATTTTACTGTTTTCATTTACCTTGGTAAATAACATATGGATAAGGAGACTGGATCGTAGAGACGGTAAGCATTTGCACAAGAGGCAAAGCCGCACAGGACATGCAGATGGCACCACCAGGGGAGAGGACACCCTTGGGGAACTTCTTGATCCGATGCCTCACAGGGGAATAATTTTGTTTCTTGAAGCAATGGAAGAGTTGAGCTGCCTTGCACATACCGCTAGCTAATCAGGATTCTATTCCTGGACTGTGGTCTGGTCATTTTAAAAGGTAGTACCAGAAATGGGTAGATCAATCTGTGGCTTTAAAGTAAGCACCATGGTAAAGAATCTATACCTTTCTTTCTCACCCCTGCAATACGGATGCTTTTTATTCTCAGCACAGCTTTGCAAAGAAAAGTGCTGATTCATTTGCTGCTCCTTCTCGCTGTCGCCAGGATGAAAGAGTATAAATAATTTATATTGAGGTAGCAAGACAAGCAGAAGTTTTAAATTTGTTGCATTCCTGGCTTGAATTGCTTTTGTGACACTGAATTAAAAACTAAAAGGGTCATCAATGAGTGTGGTAAGCTTTTAGAATGCTTAGAAGTGGCCCATTTACTGCACAGTCCTAGGCTTGAAGGTTAAATAAATATTGCACAGAGCTGCTAGATGGATGTGGGAGCCCAGGGATTTTCAAGGACCAAGACTGAAATTTAAAGGGAGAATCTGGACTGGCTTTGAAAAAAAAGCTCATGTTGCATAAGGGACCATAGACATGGTGAAATTGCTAGCTTCTCTGCTATCTACGAAAAGCACAAGTTTTAGATGTTTAAGATTCAAGCTGATTTTAGTCACGGACGAGAGGAATCCTTAATGCAGCTGGCGTGTAAGTTTGGTGTCGTCTGAGACTTAAGGAGGTCTTCAAATCTCTGAATCACTGGCAGACATTTTGGTACATGCCCTGTAGATTCCAGACGGCCAAATCCAGTGAGAACAGAAAAGAAAAAATAAAATAAAATAAAGGAAGCCGAGGTCAGGGAGAAAAAGTTGGAAAGGGAGAGAAACTTCCATTTCTCTCCGTCTCTGTCCTGTGTCTAGGTCTGTGTGCCCTCTTCCTCCTGTCTGTCTCTCTACTACACTCGACCCCTGTCACTCCTGATACCTCCTCAATTTCTCTTCTGCATTCTTTCCTTGGCCCTGGCTCTCCCCTATCTTTAGACTGTTTTGCATTTGTAGCATAGTTTTTTTCTGCATGTGCCTCAACTAAAATTAACATGTAAAGGATAAAGATTTTAGTGTCTTGGTTCTAATGCATCTAATGAGATAATCGTTTAACAGAAGATGGGAGATGGCAGGCTCCCTGCTACCACAGCCCCTGGAACAAAAGTTGCTGGTGGAAACTGCACTTTCCTGAAGATTCTCAGTCTTTCTTACTCCCACCTGCTCGAGCAGCCTCCGCTGAGAGTTGGTCCTTGGATGAAGCCACTTTGTTAGCCTT
Organism: Callospermophilus lateralis; assembly: GCF_048772815.1. NCBI lineage: Eukaryota > Metazoa > Chordata > Mammalia > Rodentia > Sciuridae > Callospermophilus > Callospermophilus lateralis. The sequence continues at coordinate 11,525,709 of NC_135308.1, forward strand.
AATTAAATACTTTCAGTGGAACTGCGTGGGTTGATTTCAAGTGCCGGCTTTCACACCACTCCAGCAGCCGCTGTCGAAAACAAACAGTTGGTCACACCAGATAAGCAGGGACTCATGTTGTGAAAATTGCTCTGACCTCTTTGGTGAGGTTGTTTTGGTCGAGATCATCAGACACATTTGTTGGAGCCGTGGAACTATCCTGAAAACAGCTAAGCCATGCTCGTTCGGGTTTTAGAATTCCTGCTTTTGGTTTCAGATTCTGGAGCCTGCATGTGCAGACTCTGAGTACCACCCTGGATTATTAAGACAAGACACCTTCAACTAGGTGGCTGGTGGCCTGCAAGTGCCCACAGTCCAAGCATCTGGGAAGCCCCAGGTCAAGGTGCAGACAGATTCCGTGTCTGGGAAGGTGGTTCCTCATAGACGCTGCTTTTCTGCTGTCCTCACCTGGTGGAAGGGGCAACAAGCTCCCCCGAGTCTCGAGTCTCTTTTGTCAGGACGCTAGGGCCACTCACATGATCTCATCATCTCCCATAGACCCCACTGCTCAGCACTACTGCCTCGGTGATTAGGTTTCAATATGTGAATTGGGGGAGCCTCTGGGCTCCCAGCTCCGTCTGCACCTGGTGTCATGCTTTACACTGCAGGACATGCGTGTCTCTCCTCCTGTCTGGTTCTTGAACTGTCACCCCCTGGCACCTGGGGGTTCCAGTTCTACTAATCTATTAAAGCAGCTCTTGGGGAGGACGCCGCTGACACCTCAGAAATCTCCTAACCTGTTCTCGGCTCCCAGTCACCTTGCACCGTCAGCTGAACCTGACACTATCGAGCGCTCTGGGTTCCCGTGCCTCCCGCGTCTCTTGCCCTGGCTCTCTGGAGCTCTACCCACCTAAGCTCCTGGTACATTTCACTCTCGGATCTTGAGCCGCTGCGCTGACTGCTCCCTCGCTCTCTGAAGGGGCTCTTGGTTCTTTTCCTGTGGGTAATGACTTCAGCTGCCGTCACTACTCCACTGATTCCAAGAAACCCAAGTTGCATTTCTAGTGGCACCTGCAGCCGTCAGGTCGCCTCAGCAGGTGGCCTGTGGGACACCTGGCTGCAGTAGGCCCTCAGTGAAAGGCTGACACCCCAAGTCATTTGTCTTACCTGAGTCATTTGTTCTTACCTCCAAGAACCTATGGGCTGCTGTCCCCTCGTCTCCCCAGACTCCTCACTGCCTTCTTCCCCCAACAGATCTAAGCTCTTCCTCCTTCCTACCCTGCCTATTAGTATCAATGCCATTTGGCAAATAACTAAGTTTTAATAACCTAAAACTTCCTATGACACAATCTTGTTTTTATTTTAAAATAGCTGCAGCCATCCTGTCCCTTCCCAGTGGTCCTGATTTTGCCCTCCACCTCCCTCCACTTGCCCAGGTTGCTGACACTTCCTTGTGCTGGCCTAACATGTTCTTGCCTCTTTTTCTATGGTCCAACTGAAACACGTGCTGTCTGATGCCATTTCTGTAGGAAAGGACCCATGAATATTATTCCTCCCCTGCCTCACGTGGAAGCTGCTCAGGCTGATGTTCAAGGCCATCCCTTGACAGTTCCACCACCATTCATCTCTCTTCCTCCATGACATCACCTGGCTTAGTCCAGTGGCCTTGTCCCCCAGTCACTCCCTCTGCTCAGTTCTGTCCCCACGTTGGGTGACACTGCCCTCACCTATACAACCTCGGCTGTCCCTGTCAAGTTTCAGTTGTCATCTAAGGTCTGACACATACGGCTTCTTCTGTAAAACCTTCTTCCCACTCAGTCTATCGTTGCTTCCATGAATTAATCATTAATTGTTCTCTCATTTTAGTTGTAAATTTCTTGTAGCAAGGATTCTTGCATTCCCCACAGAGCTCAGCACAATCTTGGCAAATAAGATATGCTCGATCACTCCCTCATTGATTTACTATTCCCGAATTTAACAAACACTATTGATTGAATAAATTGTTGGGTGAATGAATCAAAGATTGACTCATTGATTGATTCTGTCTATTGATATAATTCGGCACTGTGCTCAGTTCTCTGTGCTGTAATTTGAAAAAGTGTGTCAACCAATATTTCATTCCCTTTCACCTCTAAATAATTCCTGGAAGAGATTCTCGTAAATAAACTGTCGGGATCAAAATACATCTTCCATCACTTCCAGGTGCAATTATGGTGGGCAGAACTTTAGTATCTGAGTGTTAATGATGGAGTGAACCACTGCCCAATGTGTTTTTTTTTTTTGCCTTGAGAAATCAGAGGGAGGATATAAATCTCAATGAAAAGGTAAATTAAACCCTGGCTCCCTTCCTAGAAGTGACACATTAAACACCAGATCATTTTTCTCTTTAAGAAAAGAATAATATTTCAGAAACCAGAATATGTGATGTTGCCAAACTGAGTTCTGCTCAGCATAAAATGGTTTTTAAGACACTAGTGTTCTTATTTTGTCTTCAAGAGCTTAGTGTCTCTAAAACCACATTGTCTTCCACTCCGTAACATCTATATTTTGCTAAAACTTGTCACCTCATGTCTCGTAGTGCAATACAAGCATCCTCGTGGGCTGAATCGGGTCCCCTGATCCATGTACTGAAGGCCTCCTCCAGAGTCACCCCAGAACGTGACTGTATCTGGAGATGGGGCCTTTAAAGAAGTGCCTAAGTCAAAATGACACCTTTAGCATGGGCCCTAGTTCAATCTGACAGGTGTCCTTATAAGAAGAGGAAATTTGGATCACAGAGATCCTAAAAATGCATGTGCGGAAGAAAGACCCTGTGAGACACAGGGAGCAGACCCCCCTGCAAGCCAGGGAGAGAGGCCTCAGAGAAACCAGCCTGCCCGCACCTTGACCTTGGACTTCCTGGCTCAGAACTATGAGAAACTTTTGCTGTGTGGCCCCTTTCGTCTATGGGAGCCCAGGCAACTGTACGTATGTACAGGTAGATGCTGTGTACATCTATCTGTCCCCTAGACTGGCTTCCTTGAGAGCAAAGAGTAGCTCTCACTCAGACTTCCAATGCGTCACACAGAGTGGAAAATAACTGAACTGACACGGTGTCATGGAAATGAATGTGAAGCTTGCTGGACGAATTAGAATGCTCATTCTTGGAATATGTGTGACCTGGATATCTACCACGTCCCAGTACTGCTCTGGACACTGTGGCTGAGACTCATGTGAGGAAAGCTCCGACTCTAGTACAAGGAAAGTGCTTTGTACTAAACATTACTGGAAGTTTGTAGTCTTTTAAAGATATAATACGTGTGTGTGTGTGTGTGTGTGTGTCTTAGAACATTAGGTCCAGGTGCAGATTATGAGGTGGAAAGAAGTTGTGAAATATAAATTATGAAACAATTTTTTTCAATTTTTCAAATGAAGACCTAGAAGATCTCTGACTTCAAAGTTGTAGGTGTCACTGTTGTGTCATAACTGCCTCATCTAGAAGGAAGTTAGTTTCTGCTATGCTTATAAGAACCTGTTCCTGCACCCCGATTGGACTATGCGCTATGCAGATTGTTAAATACTTTGAATTTCGCACCTGACACACACACTCTCTCTCTCAAATATATATATATATATATATGTGTGTGTGTGTGTGTGTGTGTGTGTGTGTGTGTATTTGGTACTGGAAATTGAACCGCTGAGCTACATCCCCAGACCTTTTTAAAATTTTTTATTATTTTGAGACAAGGTCTTGCTAAGTTGCTGAGGCTGTCCTCAAACTTGTGATTCTCCTGCCTCAGCCTCCTAAGTTGCTGGGATTTCAGGTGTGCTCCATTGTGGCCAGATTCCCATCATATACTTATGTGAAAAGCCTCTAGGGAATATTATGTAGTGGGGACCACCCCCCAACTCATGAAAACAAACTAAACACACAAGTATATATAACACAAGTTTGTTAACCATACTTACTATGGTGTGCAAAAACACAAGAATTTACTTCTCTTATCTAAGATAATTTTTAAATTAAAGCTTTATAATTACACATAGTATTTGGGTTCGACCTGACAAACTCATTCATGCATGGAATTTGATTTGAATTCATGATCCCTGATCAGTTTCCCTCCTCTTTCTCCTCTCCTATTCACCTTCCTCTACTCTGCTAGATTTCCTTTTGCTCACATATTAATTTATATTTGATTGGTTCTTTCTACCTATGCATAAAGGTGAGGTTCTCCGTCATGTATTTATATATGCACGTATCATGATTTTCGAGAATCCATTCTGCATTGCCTCCCTTTACCTATCCCTCCATTCTACCTCTTGATCTCCTTCTTATATGTTACTGATCTTCTTTTTATCTTTATTTTTCCTCTCCTTCCCTCCTCCTCTCCTTTATTTTACTCTAGCTTCTGCATGTTAGAGAACATTTGACCTCTGAGTTTCTGAGTTTGACTTATTGTATTTAGCGTGATATTCTCCATTTTCTAGGGTAAGTTTTAACTTGTGGACCAATCTCTATCTACTTCCCCTCCCCAACCCCACCCCCTGAATCTGGTAATCACCAGAAACTTTCTACTTCTAAGAGACCAGTTCTTCTAGACCCCACACAGCATGGGGAGAGGGTGGTCAGAGCAAGCCACAGTTAGAGGAATAGGGTCAGTACACCCTCCTTAACAACAGCATGTGGCATGTTTCAAAATAGCCAGAAAAGAGGATTTTGAATGTTCTTACATGCAAAAAAAGGATAAATCTTTGAGGAAATGGAATTACCCTGATTTGGTCGTTACATGATGTACCCATGTATACTTCAAAAATAAGTACAGTTGTAATGTGTCAGTTAAAGTTTGGAAATGGAAAAAAGAGAACTGGAAAAACTCAAGCCTTACACAGATGTAGCTTGAAACGAAGGACATATGTCAGTCATTAACGGTGATCATCTCTGGAGAAGGGAGGGCCTGGGTTAAGAATTCTTCTTTTTCACATTTCACCACATTGTTTTTCTCTGAAGTGGTTCTGGTGGTGAAGTGCACCTTTGTTACCAGCCCCAGTCGCAGGATGCCTTGCTCGTGTTCTGTCTCTCGCTTGTGCCCTGAGCTCCCATCAGGAGGGGACCTGTGTCTGGCTTTCCATGAACACTAATTGTCATGTCACCCCCCTACACACAGCAACAGCAGTAGCAATTATGACCAATCACGTGGCTGCGCTGAGACCAGGTGGGCTGTGCTTCTGGGGTGACAGTCATGGGAAGGCAGAGTCTGAGAGGCATGGAAGTGAGGGGATCAGGGATGCCCCATCTGTGGAGGGAGCCTCTTTCCATCTGAGGTTCCCATCCCAATCTTATCCTCTGGGGGTCATCCCTTGGTCCAGTCCACTCCTCTGATTAGGATTTGTCTTGCCAGCAGGTTTGTTATCAGGGAATCCTGGAGTTTGAGAATGATATGTTTTAGTGCAAAGGAGTCTATTAAAAATCTAGTTTTTATGCACACATTCCTTGTGATTGTGATCATCATCATCCAGGGCCCTGGAGGTCAAACCCTCTGAGTACCAACTACACGTTTGTAACCCCATGAAACTTGAGGCTTTGATCCTGGAAAGGAAGACTGAGCCCGTTTTCCATGAGACCTAGAGGAGGAGCCACACGAGCATCCCAGAAGTTGTCCTTGTGACCAAAAACCCTTCCCAGATGGGAACCCTTCCTATGGAGAGCTAGCCTCTCACTCCTGCAGCAGCTTCCTTCTGTGAACACTAGTTGGAACTGAAGGCTAATTGCTGGGCATCATGGCGCAGACGAGGATCACAGGTTCAAAGCCAGCCTCAGCAACTTAGTGAGGCCCTGAGTGACTTAGTGAGACCCCATCTCAAAATCAAAAATAAAAAGGGCCAGGGATGTGGCTCAGTGGTTGAGAACCCCCTGGGTTCGATCCCTGGTATCAAATAAATAAATAAAAATAAGTAAATTTAAAAATTAAACCGATGGCTAATTAAAGGGTTAGTTGTGGATTCTATTTTTGGCATCGTTATCTTCCAGGAAAGCCTGTTTGGCTTCCTCCCAGCTCCTCCTGAAGAAGAGTTGAAAAAGAATGTCACAAGGAAGAAGTACCCCCGACCTCCCCTCTGGGCCCAGGGGGTGGGGTCAGGAGACTGGTCCCTTTGTGGCCATAAGCTGGTGACTGCATTTTCGTGGCCATAAGCTGGTGACTGCATTGGGGCCTCTCATCAAGCTCCTGTGGTGGTGTGGCCTACAGACAAAACCCTCAGGCAGCAGAGCTTCTGTCCAAGTGAGAAAACGGAGGCGAGGGGGAGAGGTCTGGGCCACAACAGCAGTGAGTTGGGGGAGAAAGTCCCACTGGGCAGGCCTGTGAGCCCTCCCGAAGACAGTGGACGGCACCTTCAGGCGGTGGGTCCACACCAGACAGCCTTGGCCCCGACCACCTCAGGAAATCGAGGTATGCACAGCTCAGTGAAAGACAGGAGTGCAGAGGAACTTAGAGGACACCCTTGTAAGTCCAGCGGGGTCTGAGGCTCACTGCAGCAAGGAGCGGTGGGGACTAGCACAGGCTGGGGGCTCCAGATTCTAGGAATCCAGACCGTCAGCCAGGGAGTAGCGGGTGAGCAGAGCATTGTGAGTGCCGGAGTCTTTCAGCCCCCTGAGGGCGCTCGCTGCCTGATACTGTCCACCAGCAGCGAATTTCTGGCTGTTTTTTAACCAAGGCATTATCTGGCCTGAGGTCAGAGCTGGCCAGAAAGGGAGGACACCCGACTGGACTCCTGAAGTAAGAGGAGGCAGAGGCTTGAGCCGTAGAGAAGGTGGTGGAGTGGCTTCTTCTGGACCTGGCAATGACAGCAATCATGGTCACCAGGACAACTGGTTGTGACAACTACCACCTATCATGTCCCATGTGCCGCAGCGTTGTGCAGTGGGCCTTATCGTCCTGTGTCATAGACGAGGAGGTTAAGGCAGCAAAGCTCGCACATGAACTGACACCGTGTCTGAGCCCACACCTGCGTTGGTCAATAAAGTTTTATTGGAACACCATCAAGTCCATTTGTTGTATTTTGTGTGTGGCTGCTTTCTCTCCACCATGGCAGGGTTGATTAGCTGTGACAGAGACCCTGTGGCCCCCAAACTCTAAAATATTTACAAATTGGCCCAAACTGATAGACCGCTGGAAGCACAGGTGCTCAACAACACTGATTATACTCCTTGCAAAGCTGTGCCACCCTTGGGTCTGCCCAGCTCTGCACTGTCCTGTGTCTTTTCTGGCCACAGTCTCAGCCGATGGGCAGTTCATTATCATTCCCACACCTGTGTGCAAATGGATACTGTCTGGGGCTAGACTGAGGCTCAGGCATCAGCTGCCAGAACTACGGATGCTAATTCAAGGGCAGGTGGTCTATAGAGAAGCTCATGGCGGGGATGAGATGGTAATAGGAGCTGAAAACAGGGGCAGGGTAATATGGTGTTGGCTTACAGCTCGTAGGGAAATGGAAAGATACTCTTGTTTTGCAGGGGGGTGGGTAGGGTACTGGGGATTGAACCCAGGGGCACTCAACCACTGAGCCACATCCCCAGCCCTATTTTGTATTTTATTTAGAGACAGGGTCTCACTGAGTTGCTTAGTACCTCGCTGTTCCTGAGGCTGCCTTTGAACTTGGATCCTCCTGCCTCAGCTCCCCCCTCCCCCAGATGCTGGGATTATCGGCCTGGGTCACTGTGCCCGGCTGGAGAGATACTCTTTTGGAAGAGCTCAGCAGAAAAGAGCAGAGAATAGTAAATGGGTTCTGGAATGCAGCAAGAGTTTGTGCTAGGAGTTGTCTCACACCAAGAATCCAAGGAGCAAACAGCAGACTTAACTGAGTAGCCCCTGACCGTGCTCTGGTGTCGAGGGTTCACCTCTGCTCTCACCAAGCTGAAAAGGAAGTTGATCCCAGGACACCAGCGACATCTTCCTCTCCCACAGCAGCTTCCTGTGCACACGCTTCCAGTTCCCAAACGCTGGGTGTTTATGGCCCTTGCTCCTCTCTTGAGGATGGTGCATTGAACCACATCCAAACATCCTGGAAAGTTCCTCCCTGACCATAGCATCCCTTCTTGTACATGTGTTGGCTCTATTGTCATTCTTTCCAAATCAGAATAGTGTTCCTGGGTTCCGATCAGCCTCTTTCTTTTCTTCAAAGTTGCATAGCAAAACTCTCTACGAATCTGCTCTTCACATCACCTTCATGTCCTCATCAGTAAATTATTTGCCACATAAACAGAAATGTCAAGATTACTTCATAAAGAAAGCAGAACTCTGGAAGTCAAATAAGTGAAAGCAAACATTCCTCGCAGCCCATCCAGCCCAGGACGGGGAGCTATGTGACACGCTGTTATTTGCTTAGCCTATCTTCATGCATTCTAGATGCTTTCCAAATATTTAAAGCTCAGGGATGGAGACATTCATCAATAATGCATTTCACAGAGATGACAACTGAGTCAATGGTGTCGGATTGTGTCTGGGATCCCCAGCTGCAGAAAGTACCCATGACTGGGACACAATCAGCGGGCCCATGGGGCGTGCCAGAAAGCTCTTCTCTAGTGCAAAAAGGAGCCGTGGCTCCAAGTGCTGGAACTTGAAGGGGAGGTACGCCACGTCCTCAATAACCATGCTGAAACCAGAAGGAAACAGGAGTGTGCGTAGAGAGTGGGAGTATTTACACGGTGTAGATCTGCGCTGATTAGGTGCTATTATGATTTGGATATGAGGTGTCCCCCAAAAGTTCAGGTGTGAGACATGCAAGAATTCTCAGAGGTGAAATGATCAGTTTGTGAGGGCTGAAATCTAGTCAGATGGTTCATGCACTGGTATGAATTAACTGGGTGGTACTGTGGGCAGCTAGGGTGTGGTTGGAGAGGCGGGTCACTAGGGACGTGCCTTTGGGGATTATATGTGGTCCCTGGTGAGTGGAGCTCTCTGTCTGTCTGCTTCTTGTGGCCCTGTCCTGAGCTGCTTCTGCCCTGATGTTTGACCTCATTTTGGGCCCAGGGCAATGGATTCGCTGTTCTTTCATAGACAGAAACTCTGGACCGAGGCCTCTGAAACCATGAGCCCCAGATAAACTTTTCCTCCTCTGTGTTGTTCTTGTCGGTCTTTTGGTCACAGCGACAAAAAGCCTGACTAAAACAGCAGTCATGGTTGAGGCAAGTCAGGGTGCTGGTCCGTGGGGCCTAAACTCATCACACAGGCTGAGAGTCATGTGACTTCCTCCCAGCCCTGCCCAGGAAATGCTGGAACAACTGGCAACTACTGCGAGCTCCACAGGAAGTGGGCCCTTTGCTAGGAGGACACAGCAGAGAAAGCAGCAACCCAGTCATGGTCTCGGTGTTTTAAAATACAACTGAGTTTTAACCTCCCTTCCTTTTAATGTAATTATTAACCAATATTGCCCTTAGACAATTGCACAGGTACTCAGAGCAAGTAAAAGGAGAGGCATCCTCATTTACAGGGACTTGTGGGTGACATTAAGAGATAATCCTGGTATCTCAAGGCTTCGAGGAAAAAGAGTTCAATAATAACATATAAGAACACGAAGATGGTTAACAGTCTGTTGCTGTGACAAATTATCTGAGGTAAAGGATTTGAAAGAAGGGAAAGTTTGTTTTGGCTCACACATTCAGAGGTATCAGGCAATGGTCAGCTGGCTCTGTCGCTGTGGGCCTGAGGGAGGCACAACATCATGGTGGGGAGCACGGAGCACCCCGGCTGGTGACCAGGCCTGTAGCATGAGAGCCTTGGGGGACATTTAAGATCCAACTGTAACACAGATATATGAGTTGAAAGTAAATATAAAAAAAAATATATATATATACATCATAAGTTCACCCAAAGGAAAAAGAGAAAGAAAAGAAGTTAGTGAAATGTAAAATTGGCAAACAACTTTTAAAAATCAATAAAGTCAAAGTTGATTACTCGAAAATTTTAGTAAAATGTATGAGCCCCTAGACTAGGAAAAAATAGAGAAAACACAAGATGGAAATGTCAGTAACAACAACAACAACAACAAAAAGAACAGTCCTACAAATTCTATGGACACAAGATAATAAAAAAGAAGCTGTTATGAACTAATATCAATAAATTCAATAACAGAGTAAAATGTAAAATTTCTTTACATAAATAACTTTCTGAAACTTACTCAGAAAGAAATAGAAAATATAAATCATTCTATGTCTAGTAAAGAAAATAATGTAATTAAAAACTTCAGGTCCCAATGTGTTTCCTGATGAATTATAAAAACAAAACAGAACAAACATTCAACAATACAGTGCCAACAGTTTTACAGGAACTACCTCAGAGGCTAGAAGAAGAGAGAGCATTTCCCAAGACATTTTATGAGGGCAGCACAATCCTAATACCAGAACCTGACAAAGAAACTACAAGAGAAGTATAGGCCAATATCCCTCATGAATATAGTTAAACAGTCTTCAACTATTATTAGTAAGTCAAGTCCAGCAATAACACACACACACACACACACACACACACACACACACACACACACAATATACCTAATATCATATGAGGTTTAATATCAGAAATGAAATTTGGTTTAATATTTGTAAATCAATCAATGTACTTTATTGCATTAACATACTACATGCCAACATATGCAGAAAAATCAGTTGGTAAAATCCAGCAGCTGTCCATGGTTAAAATTCTTACCAACAGGGAAGAGAAGGAAATTTAACTGATCCAATAAAGAATATCTATTAGGCCAGGTGTGGTGATGCACCCCTGTCGTTTCAGCATCTTGGAAGGCTGAGGCAGGAAGATTGTGAGTTCCAGGCCAGTCTCAGCAACTTAATGAGGCCCTAAGCAACTCAGTGAGACACTGTCTCTAAATAGAATATAAAAAAATGCTGGGGACATGGCTCAATGGTTGAGTTCCCCTGTGTTAAATTCCCAGTACAAAAAAAAAGAAAGAAAGACAAGTGAATATCTATTGAAAACCCACAGTTGATATCATTTGTAGTGATGGTGAGATGCATAATGCTTTCCTCTAAGATCTGGAGAAGAGAAATCACCTTGCTTCTCACCGACTCTATTCAATATTGTACTGAGAGGTCTCGCCCGGGGGGGTGGAAGTTCCCCTTGAAAAGCAGAGGGAACAAGGCTGAACAGGGACTAAAACCCTCTCACCGTGGAGCTGGCCTGCGTGGGTGCTGGGAAATCCCGACTAATCTATGAACTGCTGGAACTAATAAGCAAATTCACTGATGTTGAGGGAGATACCTTGGTACTGCAAAGTCTGTTCTTAGTTCTGTATATTAGTAGGGAAAGTTGGAAAATGAAACTTAAAAAACAATTTCCAGTGGCATCAAAAGATTCCCCACTGTCTGGGAATAAGACAGAAGATGTGTAAGTACAAAAGACTGCCGCGCGACGTTGAAGAAGAGGTAATGAATAGATGGAGCGCTCTATCATGATCATTGCCCAGAAAGCTCAGATTGCTAAGGTGTCAGTTTTCACCAAATTGATTTATAGATGCAATGCTGTTGCGATTGAAGGTCCCCTAGACTGGTTTTTATGGAAAAACTTCCGTAAGCGGAATTGAAAATGCATATAGAAATGCAGAGAATTTAGCCAGAACCATCTGGAAGAAGAATCCCTCAGAGGGCATATTTACCAGATCCCCAAGCTTACTACCACCAATTGAATTTTGTCAAAGACGTAGAAATTAAGTGGGTCAATGAATTTCAGTAAGTGGTACCTGGACTAAATGACCATATGAATTACCATGACCCATCCCTCACAGGCATGTATAAAAATCAATGTAACTTGGCTCCTAGACCTAAAAGTAAAAATGAAAGTTACAAAGTTTTTAACAGAGAACGTAGAAGAATATCTTCATGATCTTGGAGGAGTAGAGATTACTTCTAGGACACAGAAAGCACCAAGTCTAAAAGAAAAAAATTGACGAACTTCATCAAAGTTAGGAAAGTTGTGCTTGTTAAAAGACAATGTCAGGCTCAGGTAGTGGCTCAGTGGCAGAGCACTTGCCTAGCACACGTGACGCACCGGGTCCAATCCTCAGCACCACATAAAAATAAGTGAATAAAATAAAGGCATGGTGTCCATCTACAATTAAAAATATTTAAAAAAGACAATTTCAAGATAGTCAAATGACAAGCCAAAAAATGAAGAGAAATGGTGAAATACACATATAAGTCAAAGTACTTGTGTTCAGAATACATAAAGAATTTCTACAAATCAAAAGACAGTAAATCCAGCATAAAAATGACCAAGGAAGAAATGACCCACAGATAAAGACGTTTGAAGTCTATGAAGCACGTGAGAAGGTGTTGATCATGGAACACTACAAAGTATCAGGCAAAAGACAGTGCAAACCAGCACTTTTCAAACTTTGAAAACTAACACGTTTGAAATGGCTAAAATTAAAGAGGCTGGCAATATAAATTTGATGACAATAGTGAGCCACTGAAAGGCTTCCATGTTCCTAATGAGACCCGTATTAGTAGAGCCATTTTGGAAAATTGTCAGTTTCTAAAAACTGCCATATATATATGTACTCACACACACACGTATGTACATATAAATATATATGGAATAGCTATATCACCTATGAACAAGAAACTCACCCCCACGTCTTCATTCAAAGGAAATGGTAGAGGTGTCCATGAAATGGCACCATGTAAATATGCACCAATAGGAAAATTAACAAAGGGTGGTGTATTTTCTATATCGGCTACTACTCAACAATAAAAAGAAGAAACTATTGATACCTACGGCATCATGGACAGGTCTCAGAAACGTGACACTGGGTGAGAGAAGGAGAGTCCAGCTCTCTGTGCTACGGTTCCATCCCCAGGTGAGAACCATCAGAATGAGGCTGTGGGGGTTAGAATCGGAATCCCCGACGCCTGGGGTGGAAGGAAGATAAACTGAGGAGGGGCTGGGAAGGGACCTTATTGGGGTGACAAAAATATGGGTCAGAATGATGGTTGTACACTTGCCCCAAATTATCAAGTTATCCACTTGAGCTTACTGATTGTGCTACATTGAATGACATCTCAGACAGAGCCGCAGCGAGTGCACCGAAGCCTACTCTGATAAGTCGGCAGAAAGTCACTGGAGAGTAGTGACTCAACAGGAAGCATGGGGGAGTAGGCTTGGAAGAGTAGGTAGCAAAGGACGGAACCCTGGGGATGACTGGCAGGCACCAGGAAGGAGCAATGTGGCTGTGGTGGGCGGCTTTCCTAGGCCAACCAACGCCAAGAGCTTCTAGTAATTCCCAACCCAGGAGCTCGCTCACGGTAGCATCATGACTCATCATGAGTAAGAGAAGCACTAGAGTGTGCTTTGGTGGAAGATCTCTTTTTTTTGCAGCTAACTTAAAGATGAAAAAACACCCCAAACTGCATATTAAAAGCTTTAGATCAAGTCAACAACTGGCATTTACAACCATACTCCACATTTTATGAAGTTCTGAGCTTATTTTGAAAGCATCTTTCTGCCTGGAGTATAATACTCAAAGTCCTGGAGTGTGATAACTGGAAATTATCTCAAAAACTTTTGGGAACCAGGAGCTCAGGTGCACGACTACAATCTCAGCAACTTGGGAGGCTGAGGCAAGAGGATTGCAAGCTTGAGGCTAGCCTCAGCAATTGGTGAGGTCCTGAGCAACTTAGTGAGAACTTGTCTCCAAATAAAAAATAAAAAAAGTAGTACTGGGGATGTGGCTCAGTGGTAAAATGTCCCTGGGTTAAACCTCCCAGTATCATATAAAAGTTTTTGGGAAGTAGATGGAATATAAATGATCAACAAATTATAAACTAAAACATCTTGGGTTTTAGTTTTCTGATTTAAAAAGTGAGATTTGCCGTCACCATCTTTAAATCCTCTTCCACTTCTAAGAACCCTGCAAGTAAAGCTGATTTGCTGATTCATCTAGTCATGTCCTGAGATAGACAGTCTTCTATAATCTGGCCAGAAGACTCCTTACCATGTGGGGAAAAAGGTACACTCATATGTTGCTGGTGGCACTGCTGATTGGCACAACCACTCTGGAAAGCAGTATGGAGATTCCTCAGAAAACTTGGAACGGGCCCAGTTTTCCCACTCCTCGGTATATGCCCCAAGGATTTAAAATCAGCATACTATAGTGACATGCCCACATCAATATTCATAGTAGCTCAATTCACAATAGCTAAGCTATGGAGCCAACCTAGGTGCCCTTCAATAGATGAATGGATAAAGAAAATATGGTTGTATACACAATGGAATATTACTCAGCCTCAAAGAAGAATGAAATCATGGCATTGGCCAGTAAATGGATGAGACTGGAGACTATCATGCTAAGTGAAATAAGCCAATCCCCCCAACCCCAAGGCCAAGTATTCTCTCTGATATGCAGATGTGGACTCACAATGGGTGGCAGGGAGGAAGGAGTGGAGGTTCACCTGACTGGACAGGGGTGATGGAGGGAAGGAAGGGGGATGGGAACGGAAAAGACAGTGGAATGAATCGGACATCACTTTCCTACGTTCATATGTGAAAATATAATTGAAAGGAAAAAAAAGGAAAAAAGAAGCCCCCTTACCATTTACTCTCCGCTGATTGTTCAAGTGACCACATTCCCACCCAAGCCTTTGCTCTTCTGAGCCCCCGCCTGCCCTCCCTCTCATTGGAAAGCTGACTCCCCCCACCTGCTCCTGCCACCTTCCTGTTCATCAAATCCAACTCACCGCACCAGGCCCATCGGTGACCGTCTGTTTACCACCCAGGCGCCCCCTCCTCTGAGCCCCTGCTGTATTTGGAACACGGGGATTTATTTTTCAAGTGCCACACGCACCCTGTGCTCTCGGACACCTGTGAAGGCACCCCTGCTTTCTCCCTGAGCAAGAATGGAACAGAATCAAGGCAAAACTTACAGTGTACCCTCCGCCTCCAACTTGCCCACGGCACCCGGCTGTGTTCAACAAAGACCAGACGATTATCCACTCATTGGTTTTTCCAGGTGGGGAAGGATCCTGTCGGCATTACCCACATTCTGGAATTTCATCTTTTTAAAAAAAGAGGCCCGGCTACGTGCCCATGCCGTTCCCCAGAGGAGGGCACATTTGCCTGGAGGAGACACTTGCAGGAGAAGTCCGGAGAGCGGTGGCCACGGGCTCGGGCCCAGAGGCCTCGTGTGTGCGGGAGGTTGATGGATGCATGTTATCAGCACGACGGCTGCATCACGGGCTGGGAAGCATAATATGCTCTGGCATCTCGCGTGCTTTGCTAAATTAAAGTTTAAAAAGGAAAGTCATGAATAAATGAAAGGGCGGCTCGAAGGCCAGTCGATTAAGTGAAAACGAATCCACGCAAGTTCCAGGACATACTTTCATCCACTTAGGACACCACTCTATGATGACACTGAAGATATCCTCCGGGCACTCAGCTCCCTTGTGAGTTTGGTAAGAACCAACTGGGATCGTACAAGCATTAACACCCGGCGGCAAAGGAACCTGAAGCTCTGCGGACACTCTGATCGGGTGAGGCTGACCCTCACGATGGAGGTGGAGGCTGCGCTCCCCACTCGGACGACGTCAGTTTTCTGCTTCTAACATTGTAATGACTTTCCATAGCCCTTAATATAAAATTCAAAGCCCTTCACATCCCACAAGGCCCTATTTGATGTGCCTTGTCCATTTCTGCCGTCTCTTCTAACACTGTCCCTCTTTCCTTGTGCTGCACCCCCCCCCCCTTTGGCTCCACATGCTACACATTACTTCCTGCCTACACATTACTTCCTGCCCCATTACTTCCTGCATTTCCTTCTACCTGGGGCGCTTTCCTGCTTTTTGCTTAGCTAACTCCCATACATTCATGTTGCTTCCGTGGAAAGCCACGGAAAGTTCTCTTAATACACCTTCTTGTAGCACTCTTGCTTCTGTTTCACAGAGCAAATCAAAATCTGAATAAATGAAATGCAATTACATATATATTTTTTTAAAAAATCTGTCTCCCACACTAGGTTTTGCTCGGGGGGATCTTTTTCCTCTGACCTCCTGTTTGCAGTGCAGGTGCGTCTACTGGGACCACCCTTGTGCCTCCCTCTACATCCCTTCTCACACGGTGATTCTTCATGTGGAGCATTTGGGAGAAGGAACAGGGCACATGTGGTTTCACTCTGCCGGACTCCTCTTTTCTGAGGCTGTTTTGCTGACAGGAGCAGCCTCCTGGACTCTCTGTGCCCTAGGAGAAGGGCATATCCCTGAAGGGAGAGAGGCAGGCAGGCCGGCAGGCCCGACCTTGTCCAGCACGGCAGTGACCAGGACTGAAGGATCCAAATAGGATTTGTCAATACTATTGCTGACATTTTGGTCTGTGTTTCAATGGCTGCTGTTTTATTTTTCAGGGAGCACAAAGCTTAAAAAGGGAAGAAATGATGTTAACAATCCCATTAGATTATCAGTTTGTCTTCCTCGTCGAGACTAAGCATCCAGTCCTGTTGCTGCAGACAGCAAATGCTCCATAAATATTTATTGAATGTATGAATTATTTAACCTCTAGCTGGATCCCTTAAATGTAAAGTGGTGATAAAAACCTACCATCCTGGCAATGTTTTGAGGGTATCCAAGGTACTATATTAAAGTACTCAGTATAGTACCTGGCATGTGGTTAAGTGGCTAAATATGCGGGAGCTATTATTATCTGCCTGCATCCACCGAGAGCAGTTCCTGCTTAGAGCTATTTGCTTCCACCAGTGACAGGATAATAACCACATGTCATTTGTGCTTACCAGATTGGTTCTGGCATCTTTCTTAAAAATAACATAGTCTTCTTTTCTTTTTTGGGGGGGGAGCGGGTACCAGGGATTGAACTCAGGGGCACTCAACCACTGAACCACATCCCCAGCCCTATTTTTTTTGGTGTGTTTTATTTAGAGACAGGATCTCCATGAGTTGCTTAGCATCTCACTTTTGCTGGGCTGGATTTGAACTCAAGAGCCTCCTGCCTCAGCCCTCAAAGTCGCTGGGATTACAGATGTGCTTCACCAAGTCCAGCCAGAATTTTCTTAAACATGATTCTATGTAGATAAAAAAAAGATTACCTATAACATGAAATAAAATCTAAATAATCTAGACAATATACACAACCGACATAGGAGTTACCAAAGCCTGTGTGAGAAAGCCTGGTCACGGTGATCCTGTTGTTTCTTACCCGTCCTTCCACACTGAATTACAGAGAAGCACTTTTGAAGATGATCATTTTGGTGATCTATTTCCTGGACTTGGCTTCAATCCACTTTTTGTGGAATCCTTGTGGCCTGCGTGGTCCACGGCATCCTCACCCTGGGTGTTGTGAGGAGCAAGAACGAGGTGATGCTGCAGGCAGCTGTCACTCTCTCAGCCTGGAACTTTCCAGAACCCCGTCCCTGCCTCTGTTATGGGCTAGGCTATATGGGCAATGACCAGACAGACTCCATTTTACCCTGAGACTCCGTATCATGTAAGAAATGCTTCTCCCGTGGGAAAGCCCCGCCTTTGTGCCCATTCATAGTTACCTACTATAACATACTTAGTAACACAAAATAGCAATTCTTATACAATGTAAAATCGTTCTCTTTGCTTTCTACTTTTCTTGGGCAATGTACCTTGTCTGAGATTGATTGTCCAGACGTTAGTAACCATTCTCTAACTTGTACTCAACTAGGGTCATTTTGACCCACTTCCTTTCTGCTGGCTTGCTGCTATGCCAACCTGGAAAGTCCTGTGGGAAACACCAGTGTACCCACTGCATTGTCCCGTTAACCGCCCAGTCCAGCTTCTGGACCTGCTTGCTTGCAGCTGCGTCAACCCGGATGTGGTTTTTGTCTTAAAATATCCTAAAGTGCTCAGGCTCAGGGCTGTTCCGTGCAGAGGCAGTTGTGGGTCCTGTGGGGGCCAGTCCCCCGCCAGCTAAATAAAGATTCTTTAATTTAGACAAAACTGGGACTTGGTGTGTTTTCTGAGGAACCTGCCCCACAACACCTCCAGGCGTTCAACTTCAGCAATCAATGCAGCAGGGATGTCAGTGCCTGAAGTACAGACCACCAAGAGGAGCCACTGGTGCCTGAGGAGGCCCGGGGTGGGGGGAGCCAGATGTGGAGTGTCTCCGGCTTCCTCCGTGACACGGAGACGATTTTATGTCTTTAGAATAAAGATGGAAGGGGGGTCTGTTTCCAGTCAGGATAAAGGATGTGAGAACTCTTTATTCCAGAGGTAACAGCACAAAAAGAAAGAAAGGAGAGCCCTCGTTTCCTGTGGATCTAGTAAGAAGAAGGCAAAGAAGACTGGAGGAAGTGATGTCCGGAGGAGGTGGAGCCTCCTCAGGCGTTCCCATCTCAGGAATGGATGCCTGGTCCGGCCAGGATGAGGGCAGGTGGGTCAGGCGGGGCTGGGGAGCCTCTGCGTAAACTGGGAGAAAACACCCGCGCCTTGGCTGGTGGTGAGGGCTCACTGTGGGCTGGTCTTTGGAAGAGTCCAGTGCAGAATCCAAGGACTTGCTCCCCAAATCCCTTCCACCTCCCATCCCACAGGCATGTGCCACCCCCATGTGCACACCCTGCATTTGGCAAAGAAAGCAACCACTACGGGGTGATGGAGAGCAGAAAGATCATAGTTTCATAATTTCATTTAAATTCTGGGGACCTGCTGGGGCTGAATTATCTGATTCAAAATTATCTGAAATTGAAGCCTTCCCACTTCCAGTTTAAACATTGATAAGATCCAAAGATCAGCCCCTAGGTTGAGAAAATGAAAGTCCTTGGGAGTGATGTCGAGAGTTGACAAGCTGAAGACCAACCGTCAGCCCGTTCTCCATTGCTGTAGCAAACTACCTGAGGTCAGGTCATGTGGACTCTGCCCTTGTGACTGGATTAAGATCTCTCCCTACAGAGTGGGTAAGTTCTTGTAGAAGCAAATTATTATAAAGCAAGCCTGGGACCCCTGCCCCACATGTCACACAGATTCTCTAGGTATAGGGACATAGTACAATGCCATTGCCAGATACCACTCTCTAATAAGAAATTTCCCAGCCTCTAGAACCATGAGCTAAATACACTTCTTTTCTTTATAAGTGATCCAATCTCAGGAATTCTGTTATAGTGACAGAAAAGGACTAAGACACCAACTATGTCTGTTCAGGATATTTTGGGCAACAATTCTAATATTTTCTGTGTAGTTCTCTGACTATATCCAGGTGCAGCTAGGGTTTTAACAAATGTTCTTTATGATAATGTTTACATTGATGGTGCTGATTGTAATTCCAGATAAAGACACCACACAATATGTGGGACTCCATAAATCCTCTTGATTTAGTAGATAGCAGTGCTACGTTTTGGCATGGAAAGTGTCCTAGTCAATTTGAGCTGCTGCAGCAGAACACCAAAGGCTGAGTGACTTAGTCTAAGAAACTTATTTCTTACGATTCTGGATACTGGAAGTCCGAGATCAGGGGGCCAGCATGGCTGGGTTCTGGTGAGGGCTCTCTTCCAGGTGGCAGATGGCTGCCTTCTCCTTCCTTGTATCCTCACACGACAGAAGACTAGAGGGCTCTGCAGACATTCCTGGAGGCTCTACCCGCCTGACCCAGGCACCTCCCTGAAGCTTCATTCTCTAACACCTCTACCTTGGGGTTAGGATTTCAGCATATCAGTTTGGGGAGTCGGGGCGCAAACAGAAGTCTATCCCACATGTCAGCAGCAGTTCTGGGGAACCCCACAAGGTCTCGGATACAGGCCCACACAATTTTTTTCAACTTTTCTATAGTAGAAAAAAAAAATACTTCATTAGCCTACCATCCATCTCTTTCTGAGTGAAGGGAGGGGCGAGGGGCAGGAAAGTTACAAAGAAAGAAGGGGAAGGAACCAATATTCATCATCTATGTGGGTCTGAGTTTCTATACAAATTATTTAAAAAAAAATATTCTCAATACTTCCGTGAGAATATTCTAGATCTATGGAAACTGAGACGCGAATGTTAACTAGCCAGTCACAAAGCAGCTAAAAGCAGGCAGATGGGTCGCTTCAGAATGCGTCTACAGCACTGCAGGAATTGCACCCCGGGAGCAATGGATGTCAACGCATGGCCACTGTGCAGAAGCCTCGCTTGGTCACCATCTCTGCAAGCCTTTGTCCTTCATCCTCCCGTCCTCCCTTGGGGACCACGTCCAAGGCGCAGGACTCACAGCACAATGAAAGCACAGACCTCAGAATCATTGGAAGAGAGGTTTTTGAATGTTCTCATCACAAAGAAATGAAAAATGCATGAGATGATGCATATGATTGATGGACCGATGCACAGTGTCTCTGTGTATTGAACATCAACTTGTACCCATAAACGTGAACCAAGAGAAAGAAAAGAAAAAGAAAGTGAGAATCCAGCCATCTTGGCTTCTAGCCTAGCCAGGAGTAGGTCTGGAGCATGGAAGTCACATTGTCACTAGGGGCTTCTGTTTTCTCATCTGTAAAATGAGTCTGTTGGGGGAGGTTGGTTGGGGGGAGTGTTAGCTGCCAAAGTTTCATCCAGCTCCTAGGCTACCATTTACAAGTGGTGCAACCTGAGAGGGCAAGGGAGCCTGGCCCTTCCCCCATGCCAGTAATTTTTTTTTTTTTAAGCCTGATTTATTCAATTCCTTGTAGAGTAATTAGTCTGGCAATGAGCTCATTTACATAAGCGGGGAGGTGGCTGGCTCCTGCAGAGGTAGTGGCCTGCTCCGTGACCCGTGTGCCTTACAACCAGTTACAAGTGTTTTTTGCTTCCGAGGACTGCAGCAGCGGCCGGCAGCCAGAAGAGAGTGCCGCAGAAATGCCTGAGTCACGCCGGCTCCGGAGTCAGGGCTGGGGAATCAGAGGGGCCAGAGAGACCCAGCACCTGCAGGCTGCGGCCACAGACCGCCAGCCCCTTGTGGTTCTAATGACAAGATGAATCAGATCCTCTCTCCCCTCTTCATAGGAAGGACCTGTGTCAGGGAAGAGTGTGTGTGTGTGTGTGTGTGTGTGTGTGTGTGTGTGTGTAAAAGCCACTAGCTGCATAAATGGGAGACCGTGTGATCCCAGAAGGCTAGGAGGGAAAGAGATTCTCAACTAACTCCTTCACGTAAAGATGGGCTGAGGACCCAGGGCAGGGAGTGCACCGACTGTGGCAGGGACCCCTGGCACTCAGAGCCTCTCCTTCAGAGCCCCAGGCTCCCCCCACACCCCCTTCCAGAGGGCCCAGACACCAACCTGCCCAGTCACCCTACCAAAGAGAGCTGTCGTCTAGGGAGGAGGGGGAGTGGAAGAGGAACCAGACGGAACCAAATCTTTGGGTGGTCTTTCTTTCCTTCTTCTTTTGTTCAGAAACGAAAGTTTTAATGGTTCTTGGTAGAGCAACACCTAATTTCTCTGATGACCTTATGAAAAGAAAAAAAAAAAAAGGATACCAGTAGCTGTTTCGCACTTCCCATAAAACCTAAGCAAAAACCATTTTGTCCTCTACTCTAAATTCTCCTTTAATTGACATGTAAATGGGAAAGGGTGATGAAACTCAGGCCTCTCTGCCTGATCACCATTCCATTCCTACCTCATTAAGAAACAAGGGACTCTTGGCTGTGGGAGAGGGTCTGCCCTGAAGGCCATCACTCCTCCAAGTGTGGGCTACCTATCCACGTGTCATTACGTCCTGTCCAGAAAGATGAACGTGCTTTTGGTCTCAAATTTTCACTGAAATTCTGGTAAATGCATATTAGACTTTAAGATTCCTTTAAAGAGAGAACAGGAATTACTGAAGGGCCTGTCTTGCCATCATAAAACACCGGCACAAATGCACAGTCATTGCCCCGGGGAGCGATGGAAGAATTTTATGTTCTGCTTTTCCCACTCATTATGGGGCTTTGAATAAAAAGACAAGGTGGTGAGGAGTAACCCATGAAGGCCTGTGGCACAGTAGCTGGTCCTGATCGGGAATATTAAATGGAGATCTAGTGCGAGAAAGAGTCGTGTGTCACATGCTAAGGGGGCTCCTCGCATTTACTGCTGAAGTACCTTTGCATCTGAGTAATGCCCCCCCAAGACCCTCAGTTTTTCTTTTTCTTTTGCATTATTATTTCTATGAAGACTTTTTTTTTTTTAAATATTTTTTAGTTGTGGATGGACGCATTACCTTTATTTATCTCTCTCTTTTTTTTTTTTTTTTTTAATGCGGTGCTGAGAATCGAACCCAGGGCAGAGATGGGGGACATTCCAAATCCAAACCTGAACAGTAACCCAGCGTTGTTTGCCTTTCCTGTTCTGTGCTGCTCCTTTACTGAGGGCAGATCTGTCCACCTCCCCCTCGAAGGCTTCAGCTTGGGTGCACAACAACAAAATGGCCTCGTGCTTACGCTGCTGACGTTGGTTTCAACCTCAGGTCTGACTTCTCCTTTCAGTCAAGTTCTTGGTGTTTTCATCGCAACAGCTGTTCTCGGGGCTTACCGCGAGGTGCCATTGCCTCAGGGCCACACCCTTGGAAGATTGTTAGTTAGCCGCCCATTAGCTGGACAGTGAGGGACGTTAGTGCATGCCATCCCAGAATATGCCACACGGGCACAGATGATCCTTGGCTTATGAGGGGACCACATCCTGAAAAACTCGTTGTAGGTGGAAAGTACATTCATACTCAGCCAGCGGCCACCCTCGCTGAGCCTCGCCGACCTGCAGGGGCTAATGTGAGAGCATTTACACTAGCCTACAGCTGGGCACAATCACCTAACACAAAACCGCTCATAGCCAAGTACCAGGTGTCTTGTGTAATTACTGACGACTGCATTCAAAGTGGGAAATCAAATGGTGGCATGGGTACACTTCCACGTTGCCACTAAAGTCGAGAAATCATAAGGGAACTATTGTTAAGTCCAGGACCATCAATATTGATCATTTTGAGCTGGAGGACTTGAGAAAGAGCAGATGCAGGAGGTTTTTTTTTTTTTTTATCTTCCCCCTTTACCTAAAAAAATGTCAAAAATTTTCCCATCAGAAAGGTGCCCTTTCTGCACCAGGAAGAGAAGAACATCCTTGTCCTCTGAGGCTGGAAGTCAGCTCTGCAGTGGGTTTGTACACACACACTGAATTTCCACGAGGTCCCCCGCCCCAAATCAAGTTCCTTGATTCTTCCCCACAATTTGATGCCCCCCACCCCAACCACCTCTGCCTTGTCATTTCTTCACAAAGTTTCTTTCTTTGCCTAAAAGTTGTTGAATTTGCCCTGAGGCTGTCTCTGGCCCTCAAGTTCCTGTGTGACAAATCACAAGCTAACTTAGCCCAGGAGCGAGTGAAACAAGCAGCCCAGTGTCACACAAGGACAGGCAGCCACGGCCCAGACCCTCTCCAAATGAGGTGAACACAGCTGTCACCAACCAAGCTATTCCCTGCATTTTGCCTCCTTTTCTGTCCCTAAAACTCACAGCCAACAGTTGTAGAGCAGAGCTCTGTGGTTTGTAGTGCTGCCCAATTCATGAGTTATTCTTTGCTCAAATGTGATCATCTAAGCTTTCTGTTCTGGTCCTGTTTGGGGCTCTTTATGTTTCCACTGTACACGTCAAAAAATACTAAACTCGTATGCTTTGCTGTTAACCTGTCTTATGTCAGTTTGGTTCTTAGGCTCAGATGGAGACCCTAAGAAGGGAGAGGAGGCATTTTCCATCCTCAACATCAGTGGCTTTGGAGATGATGGGAGAAGATTCCAGTTCTGCCCGCTGCAGCCGAAACACATCAAAGACTCACAGAGATGAGCTGAACCCCCTCCACTCAAAGGAGTGGAAACATCCACCTGGCCATCAGACCTCTTGTGACTTGTCCTACACCCCCCCCCCTTTTTTTTTTTTTTAAATAATGATCTGGCCTCTTCTGGATGAATAGGAGAATGGGGTGAGGGTAGAGAGGGTAGGCAGGAGCAGGGTCACCCCATGGGGCATAGGAACAAGACAATCTTCTCTATCCTTGCTGGTGCAACTGAGTAAAAGGAAAGGAGGGACCGGCCTTCTAGCTTCTCTTCCTGCCTGCCCCACCTGTGCCTGGTCCTTTTCCTTCCCTACCTGGTCCCTTACAGGTTCTCTTCTATCCCAGTTTCTGGAACTAATTTCTACACCCCCCCACCCCAGTTTCTGGAACTAATTTTGACCTAACTTGAAACAGAAGATATTTAAACAATCTAGCTCCATGTTCTAGGAGTCAGGATTGGGTATGCCCTGACCTTCAATCCCACCAGAGCTGTTTTTTTCTAGTTGGCTTTTGCTGTTTCCTTCCCCAGCCTGACAGCAAATGTCTGGCACAGCAAACACATCTCTATCAGCTGGTCCAGTGGTTCTCAACAGGAAGAAGGATGTGGAAATGCACATTGGTGGGGAGGGCAAGGGAGAGGGCACTTTTGGTTGTCAAAATGACGGAAAGCACTTTGTGGATGGAGGTCATGGTTGCTAAACAGTTTGAGTTGCTTAAAATGCCAACAGCACCGTGGTGAGGGAATGGCATCGTGGTGGAACACTGCTCTTGACTCAGGAGGATGTCTGTCCTGCACTATCAAAGACACACTGAGCCCTCAGCTCCACCTGCTTCTTCTCCTTACCTTCTCACCTTGGTTTTGTGAACTGGAACTGCAGTCTGCTCCTTCCCTGCAGGAAGCATCAGTCTTTCTAAGGTGTGGGTTTTAGGAAGGATGAAGCTTTTCTGTCCTCCCCTGTTGAACCATATTTCTCCAATATGTTGTATTGGCCTAAAGCATATTGATTTCCTCATTGTGAATTCGGATTCTACCCTTTAATGAAGTTCTGCTTATTCTCTTTTGTACTAAGCTATTTCTGAGCCTTGGCAGGGATAACCTTAAGAAGTGAACTCTAGCAACTCATCAGCCAAAAAAAAAAAAAAAGTAAAATAAAAGAAACTCATCAGCCATATATTCTTTACTTCCTTGAACTCACAGGCTTACATTTTGGCCAGGGGAGCAAGACAACAAACAAGTAAATACATAGTCAATGTGTCGTTTTCCAGAGGTGCTGCTACGATCTGAATGTATCCCCACAAATTCGTAAGTTGAACCTTAGTGGCCAATGTAATAGAATGACCTGGTAGGTCTTTATGAGGTGATTTTAAGCCATGATCGTGAGCCCTCATGGATGAATTTAGAGATTATACTAACCCTCTAGGGGGAATGGATTCATTTTCTTCTGCTCTTTCATCATGTGAGGACCCATAGATACAGCCAATATGATGAATGGGACCCTCACCAAATACAAATTTGCCAGCACCTTGATCTAGGGCTTCCTAGTTTCTAGAACTGGGATAAAATGAATTCCTGTTGTTTAAGCCCTGCGTTCTGTGGTATTTTGCTACAGCAGCACAGACTTACGCAGCCGCAAGTAATAACATCACAAACCGAGGGGCGTAAATACAGTCTCAGTTCTGGAAGAGGAAGTCTGAGACCGAAGTGTGGGCAAAGCTCGTTCTCTCTGAGGGCTGGGGGGAGGAATCCGTTCACGCCTCTCCCTAGCTTCTGGGGCTCATTGCCTTCTTTGGACTTGAGAAAGCACAGTTCTTATCTCTGCCGTCATCTTCACATGATGTTCTGTGAACACCTGTGTGCACATCTCTGCCCTGTGAACACCGTGTGTGTGTGTCCCCATGTCCAAATACCCCCTTTCTAGAAGGATGTCAGTCATACTGGATCAGGGGTTCATCCTATTCCAGGATGCACTCACCGTGGTGAGTTGTATCTGCGATGACTATTTCCAGATGAGGTCAAGTTCTGGGGTACTGGGGGTCAGACTTGACCATGAGAATTTTGGTGGGATACAGTCCAACTTGTGACAGAATATTGGAATGTGCGAAGTACTAAGGAGAAGAATAGAGCAGGGGAAAGCATTTGGGAAGAATAGAGGTGGGGGGGCATGTTGATTTTCAAGGGTGGACAGGGGAAAATCAAATCAGTGACACAGGCCTGACAGCAACAAAGGAGCCAGTTCACATGGAAAGAACAGGGGGCCTGTGGAGGAGCAGGAGAGTGGAGAGAGCACTGGGGTGGGGAGTGAGACATGAGGCCAGAGGTAGCTAGGGGAACCAGAGCAGGCTGGGCTGCGGTGGTTTGGTCAGGCCCTAGAACAATTTGGCCCTCCACTGCTGGACAATTGTAATGACAGTCATCAGTTCTTGAACACCTACAGCTTTCTACCACCACGGTGTGCTTATTTTAAGTTTGGGGCACATATTTCTTCATCTTGTGTTATGAAAGAGGAAACCAGAGTTTAGAAAATTGAGTGATTGCTTTTGTACCACATGGCTTCAGTGATGGCAGCCAGAATGGGTCATTTGGCTGCTGGGCTTCAGTGCCTTTGTGCTAAACCTCCATGCAGTGGCCATGGGTGGAACTGTACCCCACCAAGATACGTACATTGAAGTCCTAACCTGAATGGGACCGGGTTTGGAAAGCATGTTGCGTTTGTTAAGATGAGAACATCACGGAGGTGGGCCCCCAATCCAATATGACTAGTGTCTTAGAAAAAATGGGAAATTTGGTCAAATTCAGACACAGACACATCCTTTGCCATGTGAAGACGAAGCAGAGATGTTATGATGCCATAAACCAAGGAATGCTGCTGGGCTAGGGAAGAGGCTTGGGATAGGCACAGCCCATCAGGAAGCAACTCACCCTGCTGCCAATACCTCATTCTCATATTCTTGGCCTGCGGGACTGTGAGACTATACATTTCTGTTGTTTAAGCCACTCAGTTGTGCTCTTTTGTTATAGCAGCCCTATATAACTAATACAGCAGCTGTCTCTGGTTATTTATTACTTAGCCTTTTGGATGATGTATAACTTATGGATTTTTCCATCTTATACAAAACATACTTCCACAATATTCACAGTTTTATGACTCTAAATTCCACAAATGTGGATTTATAAGATTACAAATATAGTGTGGACAATCCTCTTGTAGATAAAGAAATGGAGAGAAAATTGATTTAGAGAGATGAATTGTCTTGCTCAAGGCCACCCAGAGAGTTTCATTTAAGTCTTTTCCGTGTGACCTGCTGTGGATGCTACTGGGCCACAGGTGGACTTCTTCCTTTCTTGACCTGTTTGAAGAAGAATCCACTAATGGCAAGGTTGCATCTCTAGGATGCAGTGCACCCTGGCATCTGTGCTGGGACAGCCTGCTGTCTTCTCCACCAGTATTTGGTAGAGCTCCCCAGGACCTGTAGAACATGCAGCTGTTCTAGCACCCTTTCCAGAAGACCCGTCGGGGTCACCTGGTTTCCACACCCTTGGCTCCTCTGTTGTCCTTGGACAGCATCCTAATTCTTATGTCTAGATGGTGAGCCTGAAAGACCTTCCTCAGCCACCGTGTGCATTCAGCGCTTTACTCAGACCGCAGTGGTCAGTCCTTGTGGGGTGCACGTAAACTCCTTTGTCCAAGTGTCTGATGATTTGCCCTCTTCCCCGACTGCGGTTCTCTGGACAGAGCTGGGGAGGCTGGTTGTCTCCTGCCTGCGAGACCGAGAGCCCCCAGTGCTCTCCCTGCTCAAGGCAGCCAGGAGCCAGGCGAAGCTCTGTGTGGTCCCAGACTGAGACCGTGAGTGGAGGTCCTGGGGGACTGGTGACAAAACCCGGGAACAGGATGAGCAGCTCCTGCCTCAGCTCTCAGCTCTCTCTTGCCTATGGAGTCCACGCTACCTGACACGGCGAGTCCCATTCCAATAGGTCACCTACACCAAAAGAAAGAGCAGGTGGCTTCCTCATGAAAGGAAATCCTTCTGCTCCTACACTTTGGCTCCTTCTGGAAATCTCCTTGGCACGGCCAAATTGAAGCCATTAAGTGATTTCCGAGTTGGGTGTAAAGTTTCAAGAATTTTGAATGGGAGTAAGTTACACTAAAATATTGATCTTGGGATAAAAAACTACAGGTTTTGTACACTCAGAAAAATGAGAAATTATATCCCATCGGATTCAAATGTACGATATGTCAAGATCATTGTACTGTCATGTGTAACTAAGTAAAACAAATAAAAAATAAATAAAGACAAGACCCCAGTGTTTCAGGAAAAAAAACCAAAAAACAAAAACTACAGTTTTAATTTGATTTCTCGCGGTGGCGGGGGGATACATGTGCTAAAGCAAACAGGCTGATGTGATATAAGGGAGACTCGAAGAGTGACCAAGTGGCATTAAAAATGCACATGCCCTTACTTTGGGGGAAATCTTTGTTCTTCTCCATGTAGTTACTTTTTCACTGAATTTGCTAATGTTCCAGAGTTCTTGCACTGCTAAACCATGCCTGAGAATCTAATGAAGGAAATAGTATAATGCACAACCTTAGCCACCCATCATATAGTAATTTGAAACCTGATTCATGTGCACTTTTAGAATTTCACAATCTTTTATAAGATCATAACAAGAGTTGGAGTTTAGGTCTGCTGTAGGTCTTCCAATTTTCCAGTACAATGTGCCATGACTCCTCATCTTCACCTCAGTTCATTCCTCAACAAACCAAACCGACAAAATTTTGTGGGGGAAAAATGTACACTTTAAGGAATATATGTGGCTCTAGCTCCAAGAGATTACTTGTTAAGGGTTTCCACTCCCAAATCAAGTCTTCAGTGTAACCAAGAATCTTTTATTTCTCGCTTAATCATCCTACCTCCCCCTAGCTGGCTCAGTTACTCACCCAAATACATGAGAAGGCACAGGTCCTACCTGCCACCTCAAATACCAACACTATTGCCCCAAAGTGGTAGGCAGATCCTGTCCAGAGAGACTGTGGTCCTCCTAGGGGTCAGATTCCTGCACTGATATATTTACCACGGCTGAACTCCTGCGGGGAATGTCCTCACACCAGGACAATCGCATTCACTCATGTGCTTACTTGGAGGAAACCTAATGCCAGTTATTCATGTCTTAGTACAAGTAAGGGTTCTGAGCAGAAGGTCTTCACCTCTGACACAGCGGAGTTGGGCTGCTGCTGGATTCAGGTGCTCTGTCCTGTACCTACTTCTTTACTTATCTGATGGTAAGATGGGGACACTGTGAAGGACAGACTAGAAGACTGATGATAAATTCTTTGTCATGGTGTCATGCAAGGTGTGGGTGTGTGGGTGGGGACAGCGAGCACTAGGAAGAAGGTCCAGAGAGTCACTACGGAGGCATCAACATCTACCTGCACACAGAACTTCACTGCCCAGCTTGGATATCAGCAATGTTCAATGTGGAGCTTCTTTCCCTGAGGCACCTGAGTCCGCGAGGCAGGATTTCTGCCGAATCATTCTTCTAGGAACCGTCATAGAGTTGAGTGGTTCACAGAGCTGCCCGAAAGTGTATAATATAATGCTGGGAAATGAATAGTCTGTGTCTCTCAAGTTCCCCCGTAAACCTAGAAAACCCCAATCCCTGCCAAACCTGCATGGCTGGCTTTCTCCTGAGACCTTATCAACATCTGGGTCTTTTGATTCCAGGGGCTCTAAAGGTTTTCCAGCTGAAGCCAAGCAAATTCCTTCACCGGCCCAGCTGTGAAACCTAACGTGGCTGTGCAACTCTCTCTGCTTCATTTTTTTTTTTTCTTTTTATTTTAGGGACCTGAAGGCTTAAAATAGAAGCCAATCTGCTATTTCTAGGTTTGGGGAATGCTGTATCCTTTTCAGAGTTTGGGTTCATGCCCACTTGAAGACACTCGGTTCTTCTTCTTGCTGACAGAATGGGACCTGGATGCGGGCAGGAGAGCAGACCGACAGGAGCCAGCTGGGGGGTGACAGTGGAGTCCACGATGGGGGAGATGGCGAGTGCTGGAGGGAGGGAGAAGCCCCAGGTGTGCTGCTTCACGGCTGGACGCAAGTTCAGGTCAAGAGACATTCCTTCAGGCAGGTCATCCACTCTTCCTTCCCCAGATGCCATCTTGCCCTCAGTAACAGACTTTAATTATAACAGACTGATAACTCAGCAGTTAAGAATAATGTATGTCCCTTTCCCGAGGAGAATTAATCAAATATGCCAGGCAGAATCCCTTTATCACTGGCTAACCACATCAGAAGCAGACAGCCACTGTGAGCACCGCAGAGCCCCTGGGCAGCCCTCTGCAGCAAGCGGCTTCCGTTTTGCACCCAATACCTCTGGAAACTTTAAAGTCGTAGGAACAGAGTGCGCTGTCCTTGCTGGTCATCAAATTGTTCCCTTTGTTCAATAGCAGCCGACAATAGAGAAAACCCCAGGATCACAATATTCTTGGGATCGCTTCGGGGTGGAAGATTAGGCTCCCGGGGCATCCCGGGTGTCTCAGAGTGGCCCCTCATTGCCGAGGCTCCTGCTGCCCTCCCCAACTACAATACTGTGAAGTATGTTTCTGCAGCGCTGAGAGGGTTTATGAGGACTTCCGCTTGCTGTCTGAAGATTCCCCCAGACGGACGCAGAGGAGGGGGAGTCGTCCTGCTTTCCTTGGTTTTGTTTTAAGATAATTTCAGAGCTCTGCAAAGCCCACCCACGTTGCCTGTGCGGGTCTCTAAACTAGAACAAGAACCCTCCTGTCAGATTCCTAGTGAAGCAAAATGTTCATAGAAGCACGATTTAGTCTTTTCTCTCAGGTGATGAGTCATTGTTATTAGGTCATCAGGATTCATTCCTGAGTGTCACCGGAAGGAAGATTGGGCCGATATTAATGAACCCAGCCTCGTTTTCACCATAAAAGTCAACATCCAAGCAATCAGTTTCCCAGCTCAAAAGGACACCTCCAATTTGGTTAAGAAATTTATAAATCAGTTTCTCTCTGCTTTGATCTAAAGTCAAAGAAAAAAAGGCTTTGAGGTTTTTTTTTTTTTTTTTTTTAAAGAGAGAGTGAGAGAGGAGAGAGAGAGAATTTTTTTTTGATATTTATTTTTTAGTTATCGGCGGACACAACAACACAACATCAACATCTTTGTTTGTACGTGGTGCTGAGAATCGAACCCGGGCCGCACGCACGCCAGGCGAGCACACTACCACTTGAGCCACATCCCCAGCCCTGAGGTTCTTGATGATAGATAATGTTCTTGAAATGTGGTCTCAGGATCCCACAGTGCTCCCTGCAATGGAATAAATTTGGTATTGGGTTGGGGGCGGGGGAGGTTGCATGGCACAGGGAGGGACACAGTGGGACAGTATTAACTAAATCAGCTTCTTGGAAGGACCAGTGGCTGTAGACCAGCACAGTCCTCTGCAAGCGCCCAGAGAAGGAGTTCGAAGTGAAACAGAGGTCACCTTCATTCACGTTCATGCTCCAGAGCTGACATTTCCAAGGTCAGTGGACCTGGGTCCCCATGGAAGATCAGGTGCCCTGATTCCAGAAACAGCCATCTCTTTGGGTGTCCTTGAAATGTTACAGGACCTGTCTGTGCCCAAGTCTTCTCCTCTGCTGACCTTGGCACTCTCCCCAGGGTCGAAATTATTTTCCTTGGAATTATTTATAGGTGATGAAAAACAAACTAAAAGAACCCAAGGTGTCTTTCCAGGAGACCATGAGCAAGCTGATGGTGGTACCTTGGAGCCTACACTTACTGATTCTGACTTTTAGGTTGACAAAGGCCCCTTTGAGAACATTATGCAAAATCTGTTACCTCCTCCCAGAAACGTGAGCAGCCCTGGGGAAGTCTGTGCATCAGTTCAGCAGGTGCACAAACCTCCGAAGCTCACAGGTCACACTACCTACATCTGCCCCTCACGTCGGAATGTCCTGGCCTCTCTCTGTTCTCCATTCATGCCCAGTCTCTTCTCCTCGAGGTTTTCTAGGGCGTCCCTCTGCTGACCGCCTGTAGCTCTTGTGTGCCATCTTAGAAAGTGGATTTCCTTCTCGTTCACAATTGCCTGCCTTTCTGAATGAGCGCGTGCCCCTTGAGAGCAGATAGGTCATGTCCTTCAACACAGTTCCCAACAGCCCCGGGGGAGGGAGCCTTCTACCCAGCAGGCCCTTTCCCCCACTCAGGTGTTCCTGATGAGTGCAACGTTTCCCTGAGCTTTAGAGAGCAGACACTGACACACGTGCCCCCCCCCCCCATCTGAAGAAAGGCTTCCAAAACAAAGAATCAGGGAAGGTGCTGGAGGCCATCCAGGCAGAATGGAAGCCTACCCCTTCCCAGTGAGCCACCCAGAAAGAGATGTGTGGGGACGGAGGTTTATGTTGCTGACTGCAACGTCATCCCTGCAGGGGCTCAGATCCTGATTCAAACAGTGGATGTTAGAAACCATCAGAGACTCGCTCATCCCAGAAACCCTCTCAGCTCAACCCCTGTAGACTCTTTTAATGGATCTTTCCATTCATTGTCTTCTGGTGATAAATCAGTGATCATCATTGTTCTTGTTTCAATGTATGAAACACGTCTTCCTTGGCTGCTTCAAGACTTTCTCTTCAACTTTGATTTTCAGCAATTTGGCTCTAATATGTAGGCCTACATGTGATATTTTAAAATATTTACCTTGTTTAAGATTTGCCAAGCTTCTTGGATCTGTATGTTTTTCACCAGATTTGCCATTATTTTTCCTAATTGTTTTGTGCCCAATCGTTCCCTCTTCTCTTCCTGAAACTCAATTGCACTCTTAGGACAGTCCCACAGTTCCTTGAATTTGTGTTCATTTGGCTTTTTAAATCTTTTTTCCCTTATTTCTTCTGATTAAATAATTATCAGCTAATCTGCCCTCAAGTGCATTGAGTCTGTCTAATAGAGATTGCCATCTCTCATCAGATATTAAGCCCATTAGTGAATTTTTATTTTAGTTATTATACTTTTTAATTCTAGGAATTTAATTTAGTTCTTTTTTTAAATACAATTTTCATATCTGCTGAGATTTCCTATTTCTTTGTCCATTAGGCATGCTTTGAACAAAATTTCATTCAATTATTTGAACATATTTATTGCAACTGGTTTAAAAATCTTTTTCTACTGAGCACCATATTTGAGCCACTTCAGGGTGGTAACTACTGACTTACTTTTCTTAACTCTGGATCATCTTTTCCTGCTCCCTTTTTTGTCTAGTGCTGTTTGGTTGGATACCAGTATTCTGAAACATATGCTGTAGGATTCTGAATGCTATCTTCTTTGGAAGAGTGTTAATTCCTGTTCTGCAGGTAGTTCAACTACCACTTAATCAGGTTGAATTTATGTAATCCTAGTTTTGTTCTTTGTTTGAATCTGTGGGAAGCCCTAGGCACTTCCCAAGCCCCTCTACCTTCATGATTCAGGCTCAGTCTCCAGATTCTGCCTCCCCTGTGTTTCTTCAGTGCTGAGCTTTGTTGCTGTGAGTCTGGAAGGAATCTGACTCAAGAGCATGTGTTCACCCTCACACCTGCCCTGCTTACTCCATATTTTTTAAAATAAAGTTTTATTAGGACATAAACACTTTATTCATTTACATACTCTATGTGGCTGATTTTGTGTCATAATGGCAGGGTTGAGTGTTATAATACAGATCATATGACTTGCAGAGTCAAAAATATTGGTTATATTTCTCTTCATAGAAAAAGTTTGGTGAACCCTAATTTCTAGGCATTGAACTTTCCCCAGCATTGTAGCAATCCATAGTATCGGTTCTGTTTTTTTTTTTTTTTTTTTTGGGGGGGGGGCAGGGTGTACTGGGGATTGAACTCTGGGGCACACAATGACTGAGCCACATCCCCAGCCCTATTTTGTATTTTATTTAGAGGCAAGGTCTCACTGAGTTGCTTAGTGCCTCCCTTCTGCTGAGGTTGGCTTTCAATTCATGATCCTCTTGCCTCAGCCTCCCAAACCACGGGGATTATAGGTGTGCACCATGGCACCTGGCTTATCTGTTCTTTTTTACTGCCATAGTGACTGCTATTGGGTTGGCTCCAGGTCCTGTTTTCCTGCTCATTTACAGCCTCATCTCCAGTCAAGGTCACTGGAGGAAGCCCCAGATTGTTTTGAAGTAGCCCTCTTGGCATAGCTTCCTTCTTGCCAAAGCCCTACCCTGTAGGTGCAGCTATTTATCTCACCTTTGCTAAACTCGGTTCTCTGTCTGTTCAGCCCAACTTCCAGACCTGCTTGGACTTCAGCTCTCTCTGCTGTGATTAGGAAACTGCCTCTTGGCAGGGAGCTGGATGATTTTGGGGGGTACACCTAATAAGTTTTTCTCTCTCAGGAATGACAGTCCTGGGTGGCCTGCTGTCCACTGCCTGCAAACAGTTAACTCAAACAGTTTGGTCCATTTTCATAGATTTTACAGCTGGAGGACCAGTCTAGGGGCAGCTACTTCATTGAAACTAGAAGTATAAACCCCTCCAGTTCTTCTCAAAACCTCGCCAACCTCTTGGCACCTGATATTTTTCAGAGTCTGTGGCTCAATTTCTCATTTCTTCTCCAACTCCCAGTGTGTCCTCTCCTCTTCAAAGAAGCCAGGGCCTCTCTGGAATCTGCTACTCATTTTCTACTTTCTCTCCCAGGGACATCTGCAGTCTACAGCCCATTTGCAAAAGCACCACCTAACACCCTCTGCATGCAGCCACAGATACAGCCCCTATAGGCCCTGGTAACCAGCTCTGCACACACTGCCTTTTGTTTCCTGGGTGACTCAGGACAAGGTCCACATGCCCTCAGAGCTCTGAGGTTTTAGGATTACACTTCCTAACAACAGAAAATCACATTAATATTAATATGAGTGGATGGTTTCTTCTATGGAAGAACAATGGTTGGCTGCCGGCTTATGTACAAAATAATCAGCAGTCAGTTCTCATTGTGACAAAGGAAAAACAGAAATCTCCATAAACCCCCGTTTATGGAGATGCAATGGTGTGTCAGGCAGATTGCTAAGCATAGTCACATGTGTGAGATCATTTTATCCTTTCTGCATTGTTGAAGAGATGGTATTATTAATCCCCATTTTGAATAAATGAAAAACCTGAGGCTTTGAGAGTTTAAATAATTTATGCTAGCTCAAAGAAATCCAGGGTGAAGTCTTGAAACTGGGCAGATCTGTACAGTTTCAGAGCTGTTTTACAGGCATCAGAGGACCTTACCAAAGAGCGGGGCCCTCCCATATATGCGATTTATAGGTTCACATACACATTTTGCTGCCTACTTTTTAAAGTCTGTTCTTGATCAAAAGTTCCTACTTATGTGAAATGTCAAGGATAGAGAACTAGTATATTACTGTATATTTTTCCTAGACTGAATCTAATCAGTCTGCTCCTGGAGAAGCCAGGAGTGGATATGCAAGTGTTGTTAGTTAAACACAACTTTTCAGTCACCCTTCTTTAATCTTAATATTTACGATGGCTGCAATTGATGAAGCACCTTCAGCTGCCTCCGTGCTAAGCACAGTGGTCTTGGGAGACTGTGGAGCTATGCCCCATTGACATATTAAGGTTTAGGAACGTTAGGTCATTTCTAGCAGATGGTAAACTGCAGAGTCAGGGTCTGACCCAGACCAGAAGATTTCAGTCTGCACTTTCAGCCTCTAGTCTATACTCATTTCCAACTACATCCAGCCTAAAACATTTGAATCCTCATGCTCATATTCTAAATAATTCTGAATTATCTTGACTTCTTTAACCTCCGAGTCCTTTACTCTTTATGGAAAAGGCTTTCGAATCCAGATTTTAACAGTCTGTATAAAGATGAAGAAAATCACCCTTTGCCAAGGGGTATGAGGGTTAAAAAATAGAGCCCAGGAAAGACAGTCAGATGTTCATTACGTGTATGATAACATTAATAAGCAAGTGGCTGGAAAATACAGCCTGGCTCTTTATTTAATTTTATCTGTCAGTGGCTGGCAGAGGCGGGTGATGCTGCTCTCAAATAAAACCTTCATGTATTATGGAACAAGGCCACTTAATCTCTCAAGAACAAAGATAAGGCAACCAACCACAACGAATAGAGTAGCTGTCCCCTCTACAATTCCAAAGTAAATAATACAGTGTGTCAGAGGGATGTGAAACCCCTCGGGAGAAATCTAGTCAATTGTCAAAGTATAATAAGAAAAGCAGAAACATGGGCCGTTTGCTAGAACCGGGAGAAGAGCTTTAAACCGAGAGTGGATCTTATTCCACCGGGCTGGGAGGATAGGTTATTAATCCCCATCCCTGTTTAATCCTCCGGCGGAAACTGGTACCAAGACTCGGCAGCCTGGAAGCCTGGACCAATTAGACCCAAGTGAAAAACTGAGAACCGGGGCCGGAGACAGGAAAGGCGTGGGCGGTCCCCCCCACCCCGCAGGCCCGCCCCACCTCCTGCCCATCAGCCCACTCTTTCCTTCCGCGCGGTCCTGGGCTTAAAAGGGACGGGGCTAATTCGCAAGGGGCGGCAGTTTGGAGTCCAAAGAGAAAAGTGCACATCGTCCGTGCGTATCAGACTTTTCTGTTTTGCGTTTTTTTCTTTCTGTCACAACCTACTCAAAAAGGGCAGAGTCACCCTGATCCTCGGCCTGGCTCCGGGCCGCAGGATCCGTAGTATTGAGAAGGTAATTGATGTCATTAGAAGATCCTGCGGGATGGCTTCCTCCCACCCCAAGTTGTCAGTCCCCTATTCTGCCTCGGGGAGTTGCCAACTCCAGGCGGGCGCGCAGTGGCCCACGCCGGGTAAACCCGGCGGCTTGGGAGAGGCAAGAGGTCGCAGGTTCAAAGGCAGCATCCGCAACTTGGCGAGGCCCTGAGCAACTTAGCAAGACCCTGTCTCAAAAT
Organism: Callospermophilus lateralis; assembly: GCF_048772815.1. Classification (NCBI taxonomy): domain Eukaryota; kingdom Metazoa; phylum Chordata; class Mammalia; order Rodentia; family Sciuridae; genus Callospermophilus; species Callospermophilus lateralis. The sequence continues at coordinate 11,562,350 of NC_135308.1, forward strand.
AAAATATTAAAAAAGGGCTGGGGATGTGGCTCAATGTTAAGAGCCCCTGGACTCAATCCCTGGTAAGAAAACAAAACCCCCTACCCCAAATCTCCACAAGGATCCTTAAAAGCCAAACCACTACTGAGAAAGAGGTGTGTATGTGGTGTGTGTGTGTGTGTGTGTGTGTGTGTGTGTGTGTGTGTGTGTTTGTGCGCCCTGCGAGTCTGTGCGTGCGGGTGAACTGGGTGCTACCCAGCAGGATTCCGGGCAGGTGGCTGCAGCATTTTGAGCAAAGCATCACACATTATTCGCGTGTCGCCGGTGCCTGCGGCAAAAACCAAGTGCCTAAACCCCGGTGGTGTCGGTTGTGGGGAGAAAGGAGCGGTTGAAGAGAAAGGAACTGGGAAAAGACAGAGATGGAGGAATCGCAGAAGTAAATTTAAAAACGGGAAGGGAAGATACTTTCAGCAGATCGCCAGGAGAGGGATGAAAGGCCGCGGAGAGTCCCAAAGTTAAAATACAAAAGCCAGAGCAATAAGGTTAGTGCAAGGCACACGGGAGACTCGGGCCTTGGGAAGCTCCTTCCCCTTTCTGCGTCACCATTTCCCCAAAAGTAAACAAAATAACTGCTCCCTCCAAGCTACCCTTTTAGAACAGGATGAAAGTTCTATTTATTCCCCCAGAAAAACGCGGCCCTGCGTCAAGTGCCGCGCATTTTCCGGGGGCTCCTGTACACCCCCAGCCTCCCAGGCCGCTGGCTGGGACGCCTGCGCTCGTGGTGACGGAAGACAAGGGGGCGCTGCGCCCCGGCTAACGCGACAACCGCATCGCGCGATGGGGGTGGCCGCAGCTCGGGGAAGGAATGACTCAGCATCCTCCTGCGGCAGGGACTGCGGGAGGGTGTGGGCACGCCCGGAGCCGCAGCTCCCGGGCGCCTGGAGTTTGGGGATGTCAAACTAACTACTCCCCCACCCCACCCCACGCCCCTCTGTCTGTTTTGACCAAGGAAAGGCCCTCTCTGTGGCCCTGCATGCCTCCCGCTCTGGTGCAGCTTCCGGTATTCCGCACGCTGCGCCCCTAATTCTAGCAGATCCAAGGCGTCCATGCAGGCGCGCCCCACCCTGCAACTCCCGATCACAGTGGGGTGGAAAATACAGATGTTCCTGCTGTCCAAGATTGCCCTTCATCCCTCTGCAGTGCCCTCGGGCTCGCTGTCCCTCCCACCCGCCTCATCTCAGCTTTATTCTGGAAGGTTGCAGCAATATTGAACTTTTGCCTGCAGAGTGTTGCAGGGGCAGTTCCCCCCGCCCCCCACCACTTCCACCAACGAGGAGAAGGCTTGGATGCCAGCGTAGGGGCCCTCCACAGTGTAAAACAAAGACCTCCTGCACACCTGCTCCATTACACAGATTATCCTAATCCTCAGAGAACAAACTGAAGGCTACGCCCTAGGAGGCTGGTCCCGGCTCTGACACTCTCAGTCCCCCTTTGAGCGCCCTGTGCCATCTCACCAGCAGGGGCGCTGTCGGAGCAGGCATAGCACTCAACGCAGGGAGGACTTGATCCCGATACTGGGGTGCGTCCTTGCAAAGAAAGCGGGCGATAGTGCACTTTGCAGAACTTTCTTTGAGCACCTGCATTGATTCACCAAGAAGAGACCCGAAACTTGTCAGAAGAAAGATCATGGAGGCATGCGTTGATTGTCTGTGTTTCCCGTGCAGTTGTTAAGCTGAAAGTTGTTAAGCCCAGATAATTTAAAAAAGGTTATATATAAATAAAGAATTGTTACTTACTTCTAAATTGTACTATCTTCTAGCCCAAATTGCTTAAACATTTATCTCTAGGACTGGCAAAAATTTATAGAAAAAAATTATTAACTTTTTTTCCTATCCATATCCATATTCCCACTAATTCTTTATAAGTGGTCTTCATTCCTCTTAGGGTGGGATCTCATAACTCCCCCGATGTGTCTTCTAACTCTTTGTATTGTCACTTTCAGCCTGTGCCCAGTGGAGAAAGGGTCATCAATCAATCAATTCATTTTTACAGCACCTGGCATTCCCTTCCAACACCCATCTTTGGAGCCCTTTTTTAGAACAACTCTTTCCTTTTCTATTACTAACTGGACATTCTGAGGTTCTATCATTCCTTTCTTTCTTTTTTTGTCTTGAATTGGTTAACTGCAGCCTCTTCTTTTCTGTGCCTACAAAAAGGTTGCCTAATGACATAGCAGAACCATAAACTGAATGGTGTCAGTGACAAAGCAGAAACCTCAGCGCTTCAGAGACTTTTAATGAGACCTAACTTCTGCCTCTGGCGAGACCTGCCGATGAGATAATGTCTCTGGCGGGGATGAACTTAGGCTTGATCTGTTAATGGCCAGAACAACCTCAGATCTCTTTTGGATGCTCCCTGGTACAACTCTGAGATATGCCAGGTGTCTGCTTTTCTCCTGCTGCAGTGCAGATCAAGATGAGCTCTTTGAGGAGAGCACAATCAAGTTCACATCTCACCCCAAAATACATATACAGCTCAAGCAAGACCCGGCCCCGTGTCACAGGCCGGCATGGAAGTCATTTGCCAATATTACATGGTGAGGACAAGGGCACTGCAGAAGGCCTCCTTGCTTTGCACAGTTCTCCCAGGAGCTGAAATATCCCTGAGGACCCTACCCTTGGAGAACTGTCTCCTTTTTCAGATAGGAAGCTGACACATAAGTTAAGGGGTATGCTCGACTTGAGAACCCAAGAATCCTGATTCTCTGCTGTGTCTTTTGCTACCATTCAGTGTGTCTTTTTAAAATTATGTGTAGGGATACTCTTCTCTGTCTGTCTCTGTTTCTCTCTCTCTCTCTCTCTCTCACACACACACACACACACACACACACCCCTTTGGAAGTACTGATCTACTAATGCGTTAATATCTAATGTGAATCCTTTGAGTATTGCAGGTTAAGTTAATCAACTGGAAATGCCTTGAGGAAGCAAAGAGTTGCATGGAGAAGTGGGTGGTAAAAAAATGCTGTTGTGTAGTCTCTCGGGATCTGGTGGGCACATAGGGGCTCTTGGGCTGGCAGGAAGGTCGAGAGGCCAGAGGGTATGGGGAGCAGCATTTGGCTGAACGTGCAGTCTGGCTGGAGGACAGACGCAGAGCCTCTTACTGCAGGCCCGTGTGCTGCTCCCATGGTTGCCTTACACACGCTGAGATGTATTGTTTACGGTCCTTCAGCCACTCCATCTCCCTCCTTGTCACTGTCTCTTGGAGCAGGGGAGGGAGAGGAATTGTTCTACGGAGAGCTTCTTCGCACTCAGGAAAACACCGCTAGCTCTCAATTTAAACTGTCCGAGAGTCTGACATTTTAATCCATCTTAAAGCTCTCTTCATAAATGAGCAGTCACTTGTCAGTTTGAAGGTGGTGAGCTAAGCAAAGAGGCATTGCCACTAATGCAGTTGCTTCTTGGAGACTTGGAACCGAACGGGCGGCAGTGGGGGTTGGGGAGAGGCGGGAGTATGCAGGGCAGCTGCCGTGGACAGACAGGAAAATGCATTGGGGTTTGAGTTCTAAATTGTAGTGCTGACTTTTTCCTCAGCAATTTGCCTTATCCTCAGCGATCTCTTAGTTGTGTTAGTGAGTCTGGCTTTTATGAGCAATAATGCTAAGCTTCTGTCAGCCATGCAGCTTAATGGAATCCAAAGGAACTAGAAGCATGTACATAATTTAATAAACACAGGCACCTGATCACGGCTTAGTTTCCTTTCTTTTTCCATAATAATCATAAAGACATCTTGCCAGTAACTCGCCAGCCTTTATCCCGTAGCCATTGCTCTTCTAGTCCCCGTGGGTCTTATAATGTCAGTCCTCTGCCAAGAGAATATATTTGTTCCTGAAAGAGGTCTTGCATTTTATCATAATTCTGTGTTTTATAATTCACAGGTTATATATGGGAGGACAGAAACATATAAACCAAACTTAATGTATACTACAGCCATCAAGGTCTTCACATTTGATTTTGCCTAGAGACAGGATTAAATATAAAGCCAGTTGATGATTTTGTGTTTTCAACTATAGAAGGAGGGTCTCAATATAACCAATCATGGGAATTTCCAGAAAGAATATTAAGGAACCAAAATGATGCAGCCCTAGGAACAGCACAAAGAAGAAGAGCAAGTATTCAAATTAAAAAACAAAAAATTTTTTAAATGTATACTTCCATTTTTAGTAAAAATGCTGCTTTTGTGTGTGTGTGTGTGTGTGTGTGTGTGTGTGTGTGTGTTTTAATGCTATAAAGTCTATGAATTAATAGAATTCCAAAAAATGACATTGGACAAATAATTGTTTATAATTTTTTGTGTTTTTGTTTGTGGCCTTTATCTACAAAACATACTAACAACATTTGAAAGTCATTAGAAACTAGTTTTCACAGTGCATAATGGATGTTACAATGATATAAGTAATCATATAATCTGTTAAATAAATAACTTTAGGGAGCTGCAGAGACAAAAAGATCTATAGGGTTTCAATTTTAAAAAGGATACAGGAAGTCATGACAGTGTGACTAATGTGCTGCTACCTTTTCCTTTAAGAAACAAAAGAGGCTGGGAACCCTGGTGCTTGCCTGTAATCCCTGTGGCTTGGGAGGCCGAGGTAGGAGGATCACAAATTCAAAGTCAGCCTCAGCATCAGTGAGGCTCTAAGCAACTCAAGGAGACCCTGTTTCTAAATAAAATACACAAATAGGGCTGAGGTTGTGGCTCAGTGGTCAAGTGCCCCTGAGTTCAATCCTCAGTACCAAAAAACAAAAGGAGATTTTAATCAAGGAGTTTAATTAAGGATTTTGGATAGCCCTACTCTTAATGAAGAGAAAAAAACAAAAGCCATTCAAGTAAAGTTGAAATAGATTTTCTCTTTCCTATTAATTCATATACAGCAAATTGCCAATTTGGTTCTAATGCATTCTAAAAAAAATTGCGATATTCTATTCAGGACCTTTCTGAGTAAGCCTGTGGTGTCCTCAGAGTTTTAATTTTGGAGCTCCTTGACTCCCCCTGTCTCCTCTTCTCTTGCCTCATTCTTCCCTCATACTCTTTTCCTCTCACCCAGTCACAGCTTCTTTTGAGGGAAGAATCTGATACTCATCACTCACACCTTAATGGGGACCTCATGCCATCAGACATGCCATCAGGACAATGGCATTCTAAGACATGTGAGTTTGAAATGAAAGGTTTGGATTCAGGAAAATGCTGTATTCTGAGTCCTAAGAGGAAATGGAAAAGATATCGGGGATGCAGAAATTCCTTCTGTAATACCTTGGAAATAATCCCACAGCTCATAGAATGTAGGACAAATTATGTGCTGTCATCTGATGACAAGACATACAGGTTGAGCACCCTGAGCCCCAAAATCCAAAACCCACAATCGGAAATCCCAAATCCAAATATTTTTATGTACGGACATGACACCACAAGTAAACCATCCCACACCATGAAACTCTATTACACGCACAAAATTATTTAACATATTCTATAAAATTATATGTATCAGGCATAGATAAAACATAAATGAATTTTGTATTTAGACAAGGGCATAAATATAACCAATCCTGAAAGACTATTAAGAAATAAAAATCATGCAGTAGTAGAAATAGCACAAAGAGAAGAAAGAGCAAATATTTAAACAACAAAATGCTTTTTTAATATTCTTCCATTTTCATAAATATATCCTGAAAAGGAAGAATACGTAAAAAGATTTCAATTAAGAAGTTTAATGAGATAACCTCAAGATAGTTCATTATTTCTATAAATCCGAAGTCCCCCCCCCCTCACCTACAATCTAATATATGAAACATTTCTGGTCCCAAGCATTTCAGGTAAGATATGCTCACTCTTCCAGGGTGCCTAGTATTTGTGTGGCTGTGAGCATGGGTGCCCGTGTCAGGCTGGGATGACAGAGTCCTCATTCTGTCACTTTCTGGTTGTTTGAGGTTGGCAGGGCTCCATCTTCTCATCCACAACCCTGTTCCTTGCGGTCCTGACCCTGTGCAGGCTGTGCGGAGGGTGGAAGGACCTTGGTGGTTGCTTAGTGCAGGTCTGGTACTGGATGAGCCCTCAGAAACCTTGACTTTTAATGTTCTTCTGTGACTATTGGTAGGAGATGCCATTCCTGTTTTTAAACACTGGACTTTATTTCTCTAAGAATTTTCTTTTTCAAAATGTTTCAAATCATTTATCAAACATGCCATTCCAGTCCCCCAGTTCTTGTGACAGTTACTGGCCGTAAATCAGACTCCAGGGAAGGGCCTTCAAAGGCACTTAGGAACAGAGAGCCTTCATCTGTTATGGGTTGGAATTCAAAGCTTCATGGTTTTCCTGACTCCTATTCACCTTCCCTTAAATTCAAATTCTATGCACATTTATTGGGAACCTATTTATTGAGGCACTGCACTAAGAACATGACCTCCTTTAGCCATTGCAGCAAAAAAAAAATGCCTGGGTTTGATAAATGAGGCAACAAAGCTTAAAGAGATGAGGTCACCTGCTTGAAATCCTCCATTAAGACAAAGAGTTTAAATACAAATGTTCTTTGAAACTTAAATCTAGATATTTATTCTTTCAGTGTCCTCTTGGAAAACCAGTTCTAGGTTTAAATAATTGAGATTTCCTTTAATCTCTTAGTTTTCAAAAAGAATAAAAATGATCTCTCATTCTATCATCTCTTCAACCAACCACACAAGAGAAGGGATGGTTGTGTCCTGCATTGGATGATTGGATCTCGGCCCTAGATGGTCTCCATACAAGAACACACCTACCAACTGCAAGAAGCTACCAACAGGGAGGACTCTGGAAATATGCACACACCGGGAGGCAGGAGATGGATCCCATTAAACCACAGACATAGGGAGAGGAGGACATTTCTAACAGCTTTCTTCAGAGTGGGGAAACTGAGTCCTGGCTCATTTGAAATGACAGCTAGATGTTAGCAAGTAAAGCAAGAGTGATACAAAAGAACACTAGATTTGGGTGGAGAGAGAGAGAGAGAGAGAGAGAGAGAGAGAGAGATAGGCAGAGAGAGAGAGAGGCCACTTATTTTACTAAGTAACAGCAGAGATGTATCTTACTTGTCTCATCATGAGGCAGGAATTCTGCATGTAAAAGTATTAATATAATTGCAAAAAGAAAATACCGGCCCATTTCATAATTAGTTATTACCACGAATATGATAAAGAGTTGATTAGAAATTGATAAGACATTAACCAACAATTCAAGAGAAAAATGACATGAATGTCCAAATTAAAAAAAAAAAATACAATGTCCAAGAAATAAACATATCACACACACAACTGTTTAGTTCATCATATATCAGACAACCACAAATTAAATAGTGACAATTTGTACTTTGTCCTATCTTATAATACCAGTTTAAGTAATGGTTGTGCTCAATGTTAGTGGGGATTTGGGTGTTTTCTATGCTATGCTGGAAAGAGCACAACCTTCCAAATTGTTCATATGCGCTGAACAAAATAAGGTCTAGGGATGTGTCCTAAGAGAATAGTACAAAGTGAAACCAAAAATAAATGTATAGTGCATTTGCTGCCTTATTATTTATAGTCATAAGAAATCTGGAACCTATTTTTATGTCCAAAAAGATGAGACAAGTTAGATACATGATGATTCATATGTATGAAAGAATATTAAGCAGCCTTTCAAATCAGTCATGGGATGTTTAATGACTTGAAAATATACTTTTCACATATATAACATTAAATCAAAAACCAAGATGAAACATTACGTAGAGAATGTTCCCAGTTTAGATAAAATTTTATATAAACATATATGCATGTATTGAAAAGTCTGGAAGGGCATATGCCAAGATGTTAACAGTAATTTTATTTTACTGGGTATTGAATTCAGGAGCACTCGACCACTGAGCCACATCTCCAGCGCTATTTTGTATTTTATTTAGTGACAGGGTCTCACGGAGTTGCTTAGTGAGTCTCACAGGGTCACACTAAGTTGCTGAGGCTGGCTTTGAACTCGTCATCCTCTTGCCTCAGCCTCCTGAGCTGCTGGGATTCCAGACCTCTATGTCACCGCACCTAGCTTAACAGTAATTTTCTATAGGCAGTAGAACTTTTATAAGTTTACATTTTTTTCTGCATTAGACAGGTGTGACTTTTAACTACCCCTAGCTACCTTGTCACTTCCCCCCAAACCTCAACTGATGGTAAATTTTAAAGAGCCCATGGGAATGCACCCTGATCATCCACTAAGTTTTTATTAGGTGTTTGTGTGTGATGAGCCAACTTGGGACTCCAGGTTGTTTCTGAGTCAGAGAGCGGGCTGCTTGGTCTTATGTTGGGCAGGTACCGGGGTGTGGGTGGGGTGTGTTTATGTGCTCTGGATTTTTAATACGGGGCTTTCCGATTTTTAATACGGGCCACCGAAGTTTGTTCACTGGGCTGGTCTGGGGATTTGTATTTCCTCTGTCCTGAGCCTCTTCTGAGAGGACACATGCAGCGTGGTTTCAGCAACAGCACATGCAACCAGCTGCCCCAGGGCTCCGGAGTCTTAACTAACAGTGCTGAGATGAGATGCGCTTGGTTTCCTTGCCTCCTGCTCCATTTGCTCTGCTTGCCCCTTTGGCTGTGAATTTAAAGAAAGACTTGTGACATCACAGAAGGTCAGAAAATGCAGCAAAGTGCACACAATGGACAGCTGCTCCACAAAGCACAGCCTTAGAGACCACATAAAAGCCTTGAGTCATAGCCTTTCCTTAGAAGCGCCCTCAGGATTTGCAGCCTAGGAAAAATGCTATCTTTGATGAACAAATGGGAATATGTGTCTCCTCCTTCTTTCCTCAACCTCAGTTTCAATATCATGTGGATGGATGGAAACAGCAGGGGCTTGAATATAATTACCCATGAATAATTCATAAGGCACTATTATTATTACTTAAAAAAATCCCATTTTGCAATGAGTCTCTTGATAGTAGCTGAAGCTTAATTTAGCCAAATAACTGTTCTGCATTAGCTAATGTGGCCCATTATTTTTAGACTCAAAAATCTATTTCCAGATGTACCCAGACAGTGGTGATCTATCAATTTTTCTGGGGGCCACCTTCTTGCCATGCCAGTGATCTACCCAGGCTTATTACTACTTTCCAGGGTAGTAGTGTTAATATTGGTTAAGATCTATATTATCCAACCATCCGTAAGAGAGTCTATGTAATTCAGTTCAATGATATCTGCATATGCTGAATTTTAATTCTAATAAGCCCCTTTTAATGCCTTTTTTAAAAAAATCATTTTAGTTTTTTAAGAGAGAGAGAGAGAGAGAGAGAGAGAGAGAGAGAGAGAGAATTTTTAATATTTATTTTTTAGTTTTTGGCGGACACAACATCGTTGTTTGTATGTGGTGCTGAGGATCGAACCCGGGCCGCACGCATGCCAGGTGAGCGCGCTACCGCTTGAGCCACATCCCCAGCCCCCTTTTTAATGCTTTTGATATGAAGTGAAAATACTATAGATAGATAGAAGATAAATAGAATAGACTCAACCAGGTAAATGTCTTTAGTTGATCATAAATGTATACATTTAAAGAAAAAATATATCAGAATAAACTGTGATTATTTGAGTGAAGAATTATTAAAGTCATAGTATTTATTTTCTTCATTGCATATTCCCGTGCCTTCTCTTATAGGCCTATGTAACTTGGGGCCTTTGGCCTGGTCTCGGATAATACATTAAGTGTCATTCCCATGGCACTCAGGAGGATTTTGACTTGACCCAGTCCCTAGCATATCATCAAAAATAATTGACTGAAAATGCAGTCCTTGGAGCTCGGTGACCTCTGGCCTGGTGTCTGAGGCTCACAGTCGGGAAACTGATACCTCAGTGATGAGTGAGCACCTAGTGTTTGATCCCAGACGCTCTGTAAGCCTTGCTGCTGTGGGAGCTGAGCCTCCGCTCCATGAATCTAGCCAGAAGATATGAGCTTACCGTGGTCCACGCATGCAGCACAGAGGTTTTCCATTTTTCTCAGAAGTGTCTTGAGCACTGACTTTGTAGATAGTGGACCTTCATTCTGAATATGCCCAAGTCTCATGGCCCATGCATGGATTCCAAGGCAGACGCCCTGGAAGTAGCTCCCCACCACCCACTAATGTGGTTTGCCGCCGTAGGACAGACCTTTGGTGCCGCAGTCTGGCTGGGCACAATTCAGGAGCCACTTGTCAAAAGAAACTAACTTTATTTTTAGAACCACACACACCAAACAAAACCGCTCCTCAGGAAAAACCCTCAGAGCCCAACTGCCCCCACAGGCTTCCCACAAGCCACTCCCCCAACCCCCAGCCTCTCCCCCTCCCACAGTCCTCCTGCTCTTGAGGCAGATTGGCTGGGTCGCATGGGTGGAGCCAAAAAAGTCCCCCAATGAGCAGCTCCGTGGCCTGAAAGGGCAGGGAAACAGTCCAATGAGCATCACCGCAGAGGAGCCAATCAGCTAGATGTTGCTGGGGCCGCTGTGAGCCAATCATCAGCTGGCAGTCTGAAACTTTGCTGGGGCCCCTTCGACTGTGGCTCTCAACACTTTGGTATAAGTTAACATGCCACATACTCCTTTGCCCAGGTTGCTCCCGGGCATCATGGTAGGAGCCCGTTCGTGGTCCAGGAGCTCCTGTACCTGGTCTTGGGGTATCCAGAATCTCTCCATCCTTTCCTGGCTCTACCTCATCCCTGGGCACTGGTGCGGTCCCCTGATGTAAAGATATGCCCAGGCTCTTTCTGTCACCTTGTTAACTAATGGAATTCCAGTGAATTCCAGTGCCTCCCAGCTCATTTCTGTTCTGACCTTCCACAATGACTCCCTCAGCCCCTTGGAGCATCACACAGTTTTTAAAAGCCTGTCAGGAGCTGGATTCCCTGAGCCCTGCTCCTCTGTGGCCTTGATGGACAGGTGCTCTGAGCCCCAGCTTTTGCCCTGGTCTTCCGCTCTCCTTTGGTCCCACAACCCCTCTAGGATGAAGCCCTTTAGAGTGTTCTTCCCTTCAGCCATCCAAGCTTTTATTCCTAATGCTTCTTCCTAAAAATGGCCTCTGGCCAGCAGCCTGCAGTACCACCTTTTCCTCTTTTTCACTCTGACACTCATTCCCTTAGAAGGTGAAAATCTACCACCTCCAAACTGGCTCAGATCTGTCAGCGTCCTGCTGGATCCCAGGGACGAGGTCACCCAAGGCTGATGGGTCGAGCTCCTGTCTGTCTGGCTCTTCCTTGGGTCATGCTGTAGAGGACTCTCTGACGGTGAGATATGTTATGCTACCAGAAATAAGTGATAAGGGTGGTATGACACTGTCCCGAGCCAACCAAACGCTTTTCACTGGATGAAATGTTTCTGAAATTTAACCGGAAGAGTAACACCAAGAAGCACTAAAAACATTCTAGAAAAGGAAAATCATGCTGGGGACTTACCATGTCAGGGAGTGGAGTCCAATATGAGAGAACAAATAAAAACACAAACACAGACTCCATTGGATATAATGTTTTGGTGTAGAATAAAAGTGGGGGTTTGAATCAGTTCAGGAAAGAATGGACAAGTTAATGGATGGTGTTGGGTTAACTGGCTAATCATGTGCTCCTTCATTAAAAAAAAAAAAAGACATTTTAGATATATTTTAAAAATTAAATAAAGGAAACAAAAAAACTCTACAAGAAAATATAGGTGCAATATTTATGGGCTATAAGGAGGCACAAGGACCGTTTAAGCTTCAAAGCAAAGATAAAACGGAGAATGATGTATTGAAAAATCAGCTTCAGTAAAGTTGAAAAGTGAACAACAACCTAAACCAAAATGTGCCGCCCATCTTACGGGCATGAAGTTGTGAAGCATTATCTTAAAAAACTAAATATGAAGCAAGTCTGACACATCAGTGAAAGAAAACGAAAACCTAAATAGAAAATAACAAAGGATATTGTAGCTATTAAATTCTGCTGCATTAGCAGACATCCAAATACATGATAAACAAGATAAGGCTTTATTTTCTCTCCTAATGACAAGTCTGATGTTAGGTGGTTGTTTCAACAGCTAGAGACACCCGAACTGAGTTTTCTGCAGCTGCTTGACCTTTCCCTCATGGTCACAAGGAGGCTGCTGCCTTTCCAGTAGTCTATGTTATGAGCTGGAAGATGAAGAAAGACAAAGGCACACATGCAGCTGAGCGTCCACCTGCTCTTTCAGGACCTTTCCTACAGGCCTTATTCTATAAATTCCAAGAGTATGTCTTTTCAGACTGTGTCACCTGAGGGTCCCTATTTACAAAGATGGCTTTGTAATGTCCTTTCAGTGGGGCACACACACACTTCCTCCAACAGGATTAGAGTTGCTAGACAAGAAGGGAGAATGCTGAGTAGCTGAGTGACCGTGTTTGCTGAAGTCAAGGACAGTTCATAAAAAGAAATAGATATTGCTAGTAAATAAGTACCATACTCATGGATAAATTCCCTTATAATTAAAATATAATTTTAAATCAAGCTGGGAAAAATTAAGAACAATCTATCTATCTGGTAAGGATAGGGTCAATCTGAGAGTTTGTCACCGATTCTCATAGTGTAAACTGGTCATACTCTTCTAGAAAACAGTGTGGCAACAGACTTTACAAGTAAGGAAAAAAATGTCTAAACCTTTCATTCTTTAAAATTTCCAGATCTATAACATTTTAAGTGAAACAATTATGGAAGGGGGCAAAGATGAATTCTAAGGATGATCATGCCTTCATTCATTCCCTCATCTGTAGTACTTGTCAAACTCTGACCGTGCCAACACAGCCTCCTGGAAGAGACTTCCATTAGTGGACTGCATCCATCCCGGGGGACGGGGGTCCATGAACCTGACTGCAGTAAGGGAGACCTTTGTAATAAACTGATTCAGCTTTCAGAACAACAAACACAATAAATCGATGGAATATTTTGCACACTGCATGGCACATGGCAAGCACTAAATATTGACTAGTGAAATGTGGGTTTTATTTTGGTGTCATAACCAAAGAGATGAGTGCTCTTCCCCACCTCATGGTTAGGAACTCATGGTTTTTATGGACAAAGAAACTAAGGCACAGGTTTGTTAGGTCACTTGCGGCTGGCCCCGTGCTATCTGAGCGCTAGAAACGGCATCTGGGCCGAGGCATTGTGCTCTGAGCGATCCCAGGCAGCTCACCTAATTCTGGCAGAGAAACGAAGAGGAGTCTGTGGTTTTGAACACGTGGCACAGTTTGCCATCCCCCTAGAGGAGAGCTACAGGCACACGCGGCCCTCTTATTCTCTTAGGATGGTGAACTTTCCACTCTCGTGCCACCAGAGGAAGGAGGAAAGGACGGCAGGGCAGAAAGGTGGAATGATTGCAGCTTCCTTAAGATACAGTCCAGACGCTAAAACCACAGCAGAAAGGGCGCACATTCCAGATCAGCCCCTGGCAGAGATAGTGCCGCCTGTGAGATGCTGTACCTGAGATCATCCCTTTAGTGCTCTCCAGGTTAGTTTGTGGATTAAAAATAGTAAATGAAAGCGTGGCAGAAGCCAGAACAGGGAGGTGGGTCCACACCACCACGGAAAGGCCTCTGACAGGCCTGGCCCTCTGCAATGTCTTTTTCCGTGTGTTTTTAATATCTGTGCATCGTGGTCCCTCTGCACTTTCAAGTCCCCACAGCTCCAGAGACCTTTCCTGCTCCCACCGTGTTACCTGGGCTCCAACACCTCCTTCCTCTCCACTCAGCCCGGCCACGGAGGAGGTGATTTCCTGGGTGTGACTCTGGTTTTATCTTTTAAGTTTTGCAGATAAAGGGCAAAGGGCACCACTAATGTCCTGCTCTGGTAGGTGGGTCAGGAGTCCCCAGAGCCTCACGTCAGTATTTCTGGTATCGGAAGTACCGATTCTTCTGGTATCAGATTCCCTGAGTGACTCCTGGGTGCCAGGCCTCAAGCCTGATCTAGGGTGACCAAATCTTGGGGATCTCTCTCCTCTTAGAGGAGTCGGCCCCGGGAGAGAACAGCGGGGGAAAGCCATGGACCGAGGACTGACTGTAAACTCCAGTAGCTCCATGCAGGGAACGGAGCTGGGTGGGAGGAACTAACAGGGGCAAGGGGGACTTGCTTTTGATGGAGTGGCCGGAGAAATCTTCTGTGATAGGTGTCATTTGGGCTGAGACACTTGCTCAGGTACAGAGGCAGTGACATCCAATGGGACGGAAGCTGAGCTGCCCACCAGGTCTGTGGCCTGGGGTGGGAAGGACAGGAGGAGGAGGGGAGGGGAGCAAGATGAGTGCTGTAGATGTCCTCGCCCCACAGCCATGGTGACTGCGTGGTGACGATGTCATTTATCACTTCTCAGCGGATATGCTTATCAAATGATCACAGGGCTCTCCTGGAATCTATGCAGTTCTTACTTATCCATTCCTTATACCTCCATAAAGCCGAGAGGAAAAAAGAAGGTACTATAGATCAGTATCTCCTATGAACATACGTGTAAACATTTCTCAACAAAATACTTAGCAAACTGGATCCAGAAGAGGATCCTACACCAGAACCAAGGAGGATTTATCCCAGGAATGCGGGATTGTCTTCACACATACAAATCAATCACTATAAAACACCATGGGAATAGGATCAAGGACAAAACCCATGTGGTCACCTCCGTAAACAAATTTGACAAAATCCAATGCTCTTTCATGACACAGGGCAAAAAAACCCAGAAAAACCCTCCAAGACCTAAGACTTAAATTGCAGAGCTAGAAGCTTGGGGAACTCTGACCACAGACATAAGGCCGTCTCGCACTCAAAAGAGAAGCGGGGACCTGGGACGTGCATTTTGGACTTGTCGGTCACCGAGGGTATTAAAGCATGGTGAGGTGAGAGCTCAGGAGACAGTGTGGTGAGAAAAGAGAAGTGTGGTGGCCTGAGAGGCAGGCGGAGACCCAGGGCAGCCAGCTGTGGTGAGGGCCGGGAGAAGGAGGGCCTCAGGATGCAGTGAGCTGGGGAGGAGTGGATCAGGAGCGGAACAGCCATCGGAACTGCATCTTGGAGGGAGAGGAAGGGATTCCAGAAAAGGGAACAGAGCCGAAGCCGGCAGAGCAGAAAACTCTCCTGGGCGTGGGGCACCACTGACTTTGGTTGAAGCTTCTGGGAATTTTAAAGCATCTCATAAAAGATCCTGAGCGGGGGGCTGAGGGGGCCCTGGGGAAGGAATGGGTGTATTTGAGCAGGGCATTCGGGGCTGGCTCCTCCTGCAATGAGGTCTCTGCTCAAGGAAGATCCCCAGGAGAGGTCTTCCTGCATCCTATGCCCAGCCTTTCTTTTCAGAAGTTACCACCACCGATCCCTGCGTTTTGGGTTCATTGCTGTCAGGTGGTATGTGATAAGATTCATATACTGGTTTGTTTATGTTTCGTCTCTTCAAATTCTAGAACTGCAAAATCCAGATCCACAGCTCGATGGAGGTAGGGACTTTGTTTTGTTCCCTGATGTATTTCCAAGGTCTGAACAGAACCTACCTTCTGGGAGGTGATTCCTATGCACATATTAGTTAATAAATGAATCCTTGGAACTCAGACTACCTGAAAGGGAGGGAAATGGCTAGAACATGAGAGGAAAAATTTAAAGTCAAAATCAAACTATGAAATTTGAACCACTGGAGAATGTGAGGCCAAGTGCACCACCTTAGGATTTCTGGGTGGAGTGAGTGCCACATGAGAAAGGGAACCGTGCATGGTGGTCCAGCCGTCTTCAGAGCCAAGCAGTGAGTGGGCGCTTGAGAGGGAAAAGTCTGGGTCTGTCCAGGGCTAGAGTTTTGCCACATCCACGGGGCAGAGGGACAGTTAGGAAGTTAACTCATGCAAAGGAGGTTAAAGAACTGTGATGATTACCCAGCATGGGAGCCGACGTGAGAGGGTGTGGAGAGGGTGTATTGATGAACTAAACTAGGATATGTGAATACGTGTGCATGTCTTTATATCAGAATGCTCTACTGTTCAGTGAGGTGTAAATCCTTAATAACAGGGAAAGACGTTTAAAACTGTATACATGACAAAAAGGAGGCTACGAGTAAAAGAAATGCCATTTTAGAATTGCACACATGGAGTAAAGACAGGAGGGACGCAAGTTAAAATGTTAATGATGATTATCTCTAGGTGGAAGATGACGTCATTTCAGTTGTTTTGTAGGTTCCGAAGTGCACTTTAAAGCATATTAATTCTTATTCAGAAATAAACCCTGATATTTTTAAAGTTTACTAATCTTTAGGTTCTCTTTAAAAATGCAGGTTTTCCTACAAAGTGGAGAAGATCCCATATTGATATCTGTTGTGGTTGGGGTGTGAAGTATCCCCCCAAAGCGCCTGTGTTCATTGATGCAGGAATATTCACAAGTGAAATTACTGGATCGTGACAGCTGGAACCAATCAGTCCATTGGACTGGCTGGGGGTAGCTGAGGCAGGTGGATGTGGCTGGAGGAGGTGGACCTGGGGGCATGCCTTGGCAGGGTGCATCTTCCCCGCAGCCCCTCTCCGCTCTCTCTGCTTCCTGGCTGCCACCGGTAGAACAGCTTTCCTCTGCCACAAGCTTCCACCATCATGTCTGTCTCTTCTTGGGCCCAGAGCAATGGAGTCAGCACACAACGGATTGAACTTCTGAAACCATGAGCTAAAATAAACTTTTACTCCTCTAAGTGGTTCTTGTCAGGTATTTTGATCACAGCAATGAAAAGCTGACAAACACAAGGTCTCACAGCTCTTTAGCCCCAGTAGGAACCCTTACACAGCAGTGAGGCCGTCTCTCTCATTTTCATAGGGGGTCTTTGATGGTCCAGGGAGCAGCAGTGGTCTCCCTGGTAGGTGATGCCCTCTGACCTCTGTGCCCCTTGACCTCTGTGCAGGGCACTTCCAGCACTTCTACCTCTGGGTAGACACCAAGAAGAACTGAGATCAGGAAACCAGACAGATATTTACACAACCATGTTCATGGTGGCATGATTCACAATAGACAAAAGATGGACCACCCATGTGTCCATCAAAGGCTGAATGAGTAAACAGAACGTCATCTATACACACAACAGATTATAATTCAGCCTTTAAAAGTCAGAAAGTTGTGGAACATGCTACAGTATGTGTGAACTGTGAAGACATCACGCTGACTGAAATACGACAGCCACGCAGGTTTTGCACAATGCTACTTACATGAAACAGGGGCGGGGGGAGGGGGTGATGCGTAAAGACCGCGAGCAGAACATGGTTTCCAGCGGCTGCAGCTGGGAGTGAGTACTGAATGAGAACAGAGTTTCAGTTTGGGAAGATAAAAATGTTCTAGGGGTTGGCCAGGCGCGGTGGCACATGCCTGTAATCCTAGCAACTCGGAGGCTGAGGCAGGGGAATTTCGAGTTCAAAGTCAGCCTCAGAAACTTAGCAAGGCCCTAAGCAACTCAGTCAGATCTTCTCTCTAAATAAAATATAAAAAGAGAGGGGCTGAGGCTGTAGCTCAGTAGTGGAGTGCTTGCCTTGCTCGTGTGAGGCACTGGGTTTGATCCTCACATAAAAAATAAATAAAGATATTGTGTCCATCTACAACTAAAAATGTATATATATATATATTAAAAATGTATATATAGGGTTGGGGATGTGGCTCAAGCGGTAGCAGGCTCCCCTGGCATGCGTGTGGCCTGGGTTCAATCCTCTATACCACATACAAACAAAGATGTTGTGTCCACCGAAAACCGAAAAATAAATATTAACAAAATGTATATATAAAAAGAGGGCTGGAGATGTGGCTCAGTGCCCCTGGGTTCAAGCTGTAGTACCCAAAACAAAACAAGACAAGTTCTGGAGGTGGACAGTGGTGATGGCTGCACTCGATGCTATTAATGCTACTGAGCTGTACACTTAAAAATGGCTAAAATGACAAATTTTTGTATTATTATATTGTGTCTCAATTTTTAAAAAGAGGAAGATTTAAAGACACATTGAAAAAACGAGGTGGAAACAGTTCCCTTGGAGCCCAGTAGTTACTCCCTGTTATTTTACAGGCTTCTGTCACTTCCACAGCCTGCATGGGACATGATTCAAAGTCCCTAAAAGGGCGGTGCTGTGCGACACTGAAGGTGGCTCTTCAGAACGACCCTTCAATGTCTGAAGCTTCCCACCCCATTGAGCCCATTCTTCAACAATGTGGGGAGGCCAGTTAAACAAATGGCTTCTTCCACCTCTGTTGAGAGCCACAGCCAAGTCAGGATGGCGCCTGGCATTTTGCCAGAAGGAGTGGTTGAGAACCAATGCCAGCGAGCCATTGGGATGATGATAATTAAGTTAAGCTGTGTATAATTATTAAGATCATGACTGATTGCTGTAACTGGATGATGCTGAATTGAAACAAGCTGTGTATTCAGTTGTGTATGTGGACCTCTGCTGTCTGGCAATGGGGCGGCTCCTGCTACCTCGGTTGCCCGCTACTTTTGAGTTCTCGAGGAGTTCCTGTTGGTTCTCGCAGAGTTTCCGGAGTGTCCTGGAGAGTTCCCGTTGGGTGCTGGCAATAAAGTAGTTCCTGTTTGAACCTACAAGTGGCTCGTGACCTCCCGGTTATTTTGTGCCTAGCCAGACTGCGGCACACATCAGGATGTGCCGTCAGGGGGAGAGGACTATGGCCTATGACAGCCCTCGGGGCGGCTCCAGGTTCCTCCTGCTGTATTTCATCATGTGGATTTTGGTACTCTTATTAATTGGGGGTCCTGAGGGCCCCCAAAAAGAACAAGGCAGAAGGCAGGCACCTAATTCCATCCATGAGTGGGAGCCACTGGGGGAAGCCCTGGCCCACGGCCTTGGGGGTGACCGCTTTCCCAGTGGTCCCTTTGCCTTAGTGAGCCCCTGTCCACCAATTCCACTACAGTCCACCGACTGGCACCAAAGGACTCTCCCTGGAGCCCACCCTGGACACCTCCTTGGAAGTGCGCCCGACTCTTTCTGAAGCTACCAGGGCTGCTCCAAGTCTTCCGTGCACCTCTGGCAACTGAACTGCACCTCCGAATTTCCCAGCGTTTTGCTTCCACGCATGTCTCCTTCCGGGTGGCCCTTCTTTCTCCCTTCAGGGTGAATACAAATGCCAGCTCCTTCATGGCACCTTTTCAGGTCCCCAACCAGAGTGATCTCTCTCAACCTGAGTTCTTGAACCGGTTGCCCTACCTGTGCGCGCTGTTAGGAATCACCGTGATTGACTTCTCTGCCTCAAGTCCTCTGTAGATGAGGTTGCTGGAGGGGGAGTAGGTAGCTCATGACTTTAGTATTTGCCAACAGCAGAGCATGTCACGGCCTGCGTGGGGTTTACTCAGTCTCCCCAAGGGAGGGCGGTGAGTCAGATGGGAAAGATCAAAGTTATTTTAAGAAATTTAAGAAATAAGACAGGAAAATAAGTGAAACAGTGGGATCGGTGGGGACCCTCTCTAAAGGAGACTGGGTCTAACCCTCCAAAATGGAGTCCCCAGGCTTCGTGTAAGTGAGTGGGAACACCAAGTTCCTTACTCAGTGTAGAGAACTTCCTGAGGGAACAGGAAGAAGGAGGCCGAAACAACCCGGCCGGAGCTTAGCAGGTTAGGCCCGCCTCCTCCACCTGCCTTTGAACCTAGGGCTGTGAGCCCAGGCAGGGCGGCAGCATAATCTGGGCTTTCTCCAACAGAACCAGAAGCAACCTCCTGCCTTGTGATGGCTCAAACAAACTCATAATTCACACATGGCCTCCAACAAGAGCTCATGGTAGAGACGGATGGATGCTTAGTGAGCACTGGCCAGAGGGGCAGAGATCCAGTGGCTCGCTCCTGGAGTCCCTGGAACGATATATAGGTTCAATTGGAATTTGGGGTTATAAGTATTTTTTTCTCCCCTTCAAAAAACGCTTCATTTTCTTACTAGGGCTGGCACGTTCCACATCCTTGATGAGTGATTCCTGCCCCTCCCCCACACTGTTGGCTTAAAATGATAGCAGTGAGAGCTGAACTTGAGGTAGAGTGGAGGGACTGTGTCCAGGGTGCACAAAGAGAATCACCAGAGCGATGGAAAGTAGCTGCAGGGTAGATCAGTGGCACACTTTGGAGCTATTGAACACCACACATAATACACTGATAAAAATTGGTTTATCAGTGACACTGCCCTTGTACTCATCTATAGAGACATACTGGTTTTTTTTTTGGTACCAGGGATTGAACCCAGGGGTGCTTAACCATTGAACCACACATCCAGCCATTTTTCTATATTTCATTTAGAGCCAAGGTCTCACTGAGTTGCTTAGGGCCTGCCTAAGTTGCCTGAACTGGTGATCCTCCTGCCTCAGCCTCCTGAGCCGCTGAGATTACAGGTGTGTACCACCGCACCGGGTTTGGAGAAACACTTTTTAGTGGAAATTGGGAGATAGGATTATTTTTTGAAGGTTCTTTTTCCAAAACAGCTGATACTGCACAGTCATGATGTGTTCTTCGGGGTTTGGAAATTCAAATCGTAACTGAGGTCATTTGGTGTCAAGGCCATAATTATGTTCATTGTTGATCACCCTGTACAGTACGCCGGGTACCACGTGGATGTGATGGACACTATTGCTAGCCCAGTCCCCTCCGAAGTAGGCTTGATGGTCAGCCCCGTTTATGGACCTGGAACAAGGTCTTATGGTGGTAAGGTGACCACACAAGGGAAAGTGGGAGAAGCCAACCTTGAGTCAGGATGGCTGCCTCAGAAGCCTTCTCATCAGCATGCTGCAGGCGGGCCCTGAAAAGCCCCAGACTGAGGGTCAGGAGTCTGGCGCCTCCCAGCTTGGCTCCGGAGTGGGAAAGTGCATTAACAGAGAAACCTGTCAAAATTCTTTTTCCAAAATAAATGCTTCAGTGATCCAACATTTCATTTTATTCCTATACCTGCAATTCTGGAAGCTGTGTGTTTGGTTCCAACTGATCTTTCATACCATAATTAGTTCAAGTGACAGCTTTAATGTTTTAAGGCACTTAAGGAGAGAAATATACCAGGATTCTTGCTAATTCTCTTCTCTTCAGGGATTCTGGAGTCCTTTTTTGAGCAAAGTGCATTGGATTATAATCTATCAAAAGTAAGTGCCAGAGTCCTTTGATTAATCGAGTTTCTTTTTGAGAACTAGAAACACTCTAAGTGGTCCGTAGAGAAGTATGAAGTTGATAGCTTTAAGATTAGAGTTGATAACAATTTACTGTGTATTTCAAATTATCAGAAGAGATTTTCAGTGATCCCAATATGAGAAAGTGACGGATGTCTGAAGGAATAGATCTGCCGACTACATCATCCTGTTCGTAGCACAATATATACTGTATTGAAATGTCATGCTGTCCCCCATAGAGAGGTGCAACTACCATGTGCTCTTAAACATAAAAGAATATTTTAAAAGATTGTGGTTAACAAAAATTCACTGTACATTTCAAAACAGCTGGAAGAGAGGATTTTAAAAGTTCCCAACACAAAGAAATGATAAATATCTACATACATTGAAACATCACAATGTATTCCATAAAAGCATTTCATTATTATGTGTTAAAATTATTTTTAAAAAGAATACTGTATGAAGGCCTTCTCAGCCAGGTGTCTGGGTATCTCTGTATGTGCCCCCCACCCCTGAAAAATCCCTCCAATCCACCTGACTGTAACCTCCCTTCCTTTGCTCATGCAATTCCTTTTTCTCCAAATACCTTTCCTACTGGTCTGACCCTGGATATGCATTGGTCCAGACTCAGTTGTTCCAGGATTCTTCTGAAAGGCAAAACTGCAGAAGTATGGTGGCTATGATGGGAGTTCTGCCTTTGTGACCTTGAGGAATCACCTTGACCTCAGTCTACATCGGGTTTCCCATCTGTTCAACCGGGATGTGAAGAGAAGCCACCCGTAGGTGGCCACTGGGATGAAATGACTCATGAGAATCATAATCAGCAGCAAGTGGGGTGGAGGCTGCCTTCCCGCCGCTCCCTTCCCACCCTCAAGCTGCAGCAGCTGCCTGGTGACCACCATTGCCTCCGAGGCTCACTCTAGCACAGCATCTGCTGCACAAATGGTTGGTGTCCATTCATATCCCTCCTTCTCCAGGCTGTTCACTCTTTAAGGACCGGGACTGTGAGTTCAAATTCTGCATTTCAAAGGTGAATATACAGCAGGCGGTTTTCATACCAGGATCTTTATTGACCTGCGCATGAGATAGACACCCCAGAAAACATTTTCTAGCTAAGGAGTGACATGACCTTTCCACAGCGCACTAGTGACAGTTGGGCTTAATTGCAGGTAAGTTTTTGACTCTGTCCAGTGCTTCTTTTGGGAAGACTAAAGAGGACACAGATTAAGAGCATGGACTTTTAAAGCAGTCAGTCCTAACTTCAAAGCCACCGGCTGTGCCCTGAATCAAGTCTAAAACACCTATTTCCTGGACCTTGACCGCGATCACCGAAGTACCTTTCGTGGTTACTGAAGTATCTATTGTAGCACAGGACAGCCCAGTACCAGCTCTTGTGAGGCTCAATCCATGGTAGCTGTTATCATAAGGGGTAGAATTGAGGTCCCTCAGTAGAATTTGGCTGCCCAAACCTTGAGAAAGCATCAGGATCCCAAAGCAACCCAAAGCAGCCAGTGTAGGAGAGAACTACAAGCCTGCAAGAGGTGTCTGGCCTGTTCCCCAACGCTGCATCACAGCCTTTTGCTGTGAAGAAAGAAAGGACAGTCCTTGTGGTGTCCCGTCTCTTCCCAGCTCACCAGAGTGTGCTGAGCTTACTAGTGCAGGGAGGTCGCCCATCTGCACCCCAGATTCTTCCCCCCACCCCAGCATCCTTAATTCATGCCAGGCACCAACAGTTTGTCACATGTCTGTCCAGAGGAGGTGGAGTTAATTCATCAAGAATGGAGGAGAGCAAGACACCATTCATTCACCAATAAAGAGGATGAAGCACTCTGACGGGCTTCATAAGACAAAGCTTTAAGAGGCGCCATGTGCTCTGTAAAAGGCTTCAAAAATTAATGTCCCTAGACCTCTGCACATTTGTAAAAGGATATTTTGCTCATTGATTCGACTTTGCTCAACTGCTAGTTAGTATCAGGCTGGGTGGCAGCTTCAGAAATGAAAAGCAACTATATAATCCCCCTTAACGAGGTATAAAAGAAAATGAGACAGATAGGGAAATTACTTTAGGATATGATAGCAGGCCGGGAGAGATGAGTTACAGCAGTTGATAGGGAAGGAGGGAGGGAATTAGCACTGAAGGATGGGGAAGGGCGGTGGGAAAAGGGAACGGCTCAGAGCAGGAAGAGTAAGGAGCAAGGTCCAGCTCAGCCGGGGTGAGGTGCACGAAGGCTTGGGGCAGCTCAGGGCTGGGGTCTGCTGCAGGCACTAGACGCTCAGGACTGTCTGAGCAGGGGCTGCTGGTTTGGCAGGTCTGGGCTCCATAGAGCCTTGGACAGCAGTAGGTGGAGGGCAGGAGTGGGGAGACACTGAGGCAGAGAGACCTTTAGATGGGGGTCTGCAGGGACCAGAGGACCATGAGCATCCGTTTTCAGCAGTGCTTATTCTCAGTTACAGAACCGGATTCATGACGCCTCTCACTGGCTCTTCTGTTGGGTCGTCCTGAGTTCTGGTGTTCATTTTAACATCAGAATACAAATAAGGAAATTTTTTAGAGAAATGATGACAAGCCATACAATGGCTGGTCACAGCTCCTCTGCCCTGGAGTAACTGAAGCAGGAGATCCCAAGCCAATGGGAACGATGAGGAAAGCCTTGTTTTTAAAACAGCCCCAATTTCTTTCTTGAGCGTGGTCTAAACTTGGACACTTCATGAAGACGGCAGAGGCCTTGCTGGACACCGCCCTTAGACCTCACGCTGCGATTGTGGAGTGTTGTGTTCTCATTATGGATTCGGGGAAAAATCATTTTATTTGCTAAAGTAGTCTCATTCTAAAATTAAAATATATAAATTGTTAGAGTCTGTAAACAAGTCAGGATGGCGCCTGGTATTTTGCCAGGGGGAGTGGTTTGTGAAGTAACACCAGCGAGCCATTAAGTGTGGAGATTTCTTATTGGTTGACAGCTGTATCTAGTTTATGCTAATTAAGATAAGCTGTGTGGAATGTATAAATACCACTCCTGTCCTACAATAAACGGCTCCCACTCCTGCTGTATCAAGGTACACAAGTTGCTCGTCACCCCCCCCCCGCCCCGTTATTTTGCTGCAGCCAGACTTTGGCATAAATTACCTCCCCTATTGGAAGTTAATTTTTACTTTAAAAATATTTAACACATTAGTGATTCTTCTCCATGCTGGTAGCATCAGTAAAAGACAAAAATATTTTTAACTCAGTGAGTCTCCTACCCTCCTGGGTTCAATCCCCAGCAACACACACAAACACACACACACACACACACACACACACACAAAGGTAACATTTGGGTCTGGGGTTCAGTGGTACAGTGGCTCAGTGGTACAGTGCTTGCCTAGCATGTGTGAGGCACTGGGTTCAATTCTCAGCACCACATATGAATAAATAAAATAAATGTCCATTGATGACTTTAAAAAAAAAAAAAGCTGGGATAGTAACTTTCACCCTGGAGCACTTTTAAAAATCATCTCTATAATCATTTGCTTTTATCAAGTAAATGAAGGGGCACTAAAAACCCACCCTAATCTTTCCCCTAAAGATTGCCCCTATTTACCAAATATGTGGAATTCTACTGCTAATAATTTGGGGATGACGGTGCAGGAATGCTGGTTTTTGAAGGCAAATGCCTTGTCTCTGGAAGGGGCCACCATATGGCCAGCCCCTTCTCCTGAATTCATCCTGCAGTTGACAGCCTTCACCACTAGATGCTGGTCTTGTCCTTTTGCTCATTTTGAAACAAGTTTGTCTTTCAGAAATCAATGTTAAAGGTGCGTTATAAGGTGTAGAAAGTGTCTTTAAAAAAAAAAAAATCCAATTACTTCACTAGTTTTTGATAAATAGTATCTGATATAATGGAGAACTATAAAAATCAATACAAGCACTGGGTGTGTAGTTCTAGCTGCAAAAGTGGGTGAGCCAGAAAGATCACTTGAGCTCCTGATTTGGAAGCCAGGCTGGGCAACACAGCAAGAGCCCCAACTCAAAAACAAAAACAAAAACTCAAAATCAAATCAAATTATCATCATCCAATAGATTCAAGCCACAGCATCTCTGTCCAGTGCTTCCTGGAGAGTATCCAGACCCTCAATCAAAATTCTACATTCAGTATGTGGATAATCTAGTGTGGATTTAAGAGAATCTGGGCCCCTGATTCCAAAATCCAACTGAGTCTTTCAAGTTTGCCCAGAAGCTACGAGATTCTCTAATGCTTCAGCAGGGGGTTTGCAATTAGCTAATTGGTGCTTACTTGAATTAAATTGTTCTCAGTTCACTTAATAAGCATGCTTTTAAAAATTTTTTCTGCTTCCTTTCAGTAACCAAGTTGAACTAAACAAATAAGTCAACTGTGAAATGAATCTTTCCTTTGATTTTTTTTTTTTTTTTTTTGGTGTCTTGACTTTTCAATGCAGCAGGACAATTATATCTATTTAAGTTCTAGAAAAATTTAGCAAGCAGAGGGAAAGCTGGGAAATGCTTCCAGTTTGGAAGATGAGAGCATCCACTAATTGTTCTGAGCTTATCTGGGTTCCACTTTAGAAGAGTCTAGCCTGGAAATCAGTGCTCATTCCTTATAACTAAAGCAAAGAATGACAGGTAGCCCACAAAGTAAACCATGATATGCTCTTAGCCACAAAGAAATCAAAACATAGAGCAGGGACTGAAGATTAAGACTTTGAAAAGAAGTAAAAATAAAACAAAACCCCACAGAGAAACTGTCAAATACAGGCGTTTACTGTTGTTGTCAAGGTGAGAAATAGTTCACGTACTCGATTTACTGAACCTTCCCAGCATAGCTATGAGACACACACACTTGACTCTGCTTACATATAAGAAAGTTAAAACTCGGGAAAATGATTGTTCAATACAGTTAGTTATGTTGTGGAACTGAGATGAAAATGCCAGGATTTAACTTGAAATCCAGGGTCCTTTCTGTTCACAAGTGACTCCCTGGGAATCTTCAAGGAGGACCCTTGTAGCTTCCTGAGAGCCAGGTGGAAGGAGGGCATCGATGGGCAGCACCAGTCAGTCTGCAGTCACTCAGCTTTCTATTACGCCACCAAGTGATAGAAATATTTCTGATATTTTCAAAACAGGAAAAAAAAAGGAACAAAATAAAACTCAGTCAGTCTAAATGAAAGTAGGGGGCGGGAAACATAGAAAAGCAGGGCAAAGAGAAGAATAAAACAAGATGGTAGAAACAATTCCACATCGACTAGTAATCACCTTGAGGCCGAAAACACTTGATGATCAGGGTAGGTAAAAAGAACAAAATCCAGATGCGTGCTGTGTACAAGAAATTAGTCAGGAGTAAAGGTCATAAGCACACAAGGAAAAGAGCAACTGCCAAGAAGATTCAACAGTTTTATAACCTACAGGCACTTACTGAGATAAAACATAAGCAAAAGTTGAGGAGCTGTAAAAAAGAAACCAACGGTCACGTCCTTAACATCTGTCTTTTACTTATTGATTTAACTTTAAAAAATCCAATTTCCAAGTGTGGTCTAATGGATATGATCAGAATTTAC
Organism: Callospermophilus lateralis; assembly: GCF_048772815.1. NCBI lineage: Eukaryota > Metazoa > Chordata > Mammalia > Rodentia > Sciuridae > Callospermophilus > Callospermophilus lateralis. The sequence goes on from NC_135308.1 coordinate 11,589,019, forward strand.
CTACCCACCAAACAGAGAAGAGACTTCAGGAACCAATGGAACATTTATAACATTGAGTACTAGGCCATAAGGCAATTCTTAACAAAGAACATAGCCCACAGAAAATAGATGGATAGAGAGAGAGAGGGAGAGAGAGAGAGAGATAAATCCAGACAGACAGTATCCTCCAACCATAATATTAGGAGTTAATGGCTACATTATCAAGAATACAAGCAATAATAAGTGTTGGTGAGGATGTAGGGAAAAAGGTACACTCGTACATTGCTGGTGGGAATGGAAATTGGTGCAACTACTCTGGAAAGCAGTATGGAGATTCCTCAGAAAATCTGGAATGGAACCAGCACTTGACCCAGCTATCCCACTTCTCAGTTCATACCCAAAGGGCTTAATATCAGCATACTGCAGTGATGCAGCCATGTCAATGTTTATAGCAGTTCAATTCACAATAGCTAAACTATGGAACCAACCTAGATGCCCTTCAACGGATGAATGGATAAAGAAAATGTGATATATACACACAATGGAATATTACTCAGCCTTAAAGAAGAATGAAATTATGGCATTTGCCGGTAAATGGATGGAGCTGGAGGATACCATGCTAAGTGAAATAAGCCAATCCCAAAAAATCGAGGGCTGAATGTTTTCTCTGATATGCGGATGTTGATCCATAATGGTGGGGGTAGGGAGAGAATGAAAGACCTTTGAATTGTGCAGAGGTGAGTGAGAGGAGGGGAGCAGGTGTGGAGATGGGAAGGACGGTGGACAGAGATGGACATTACCACCCTATATCCATGTATGATATAGTACGAGTGTGACTCTGCACCAGAACAGCCAAAGGAAAGAGAGGTTGTGCTCCATTTGTGTACAATGTGTCAAAATGCCCTCTACTGTCATGTATAACTACTTAGAACAAATAAAAAAATTTAAAAAGAAGTTAATGGCCAAGCCGGGTGGGGTGGCGTGGGTCTGTAATCCCAGTGGCTTGGGAGGCTGAGGCAGGAGAATCATGAGTTCAAAGCCAGCCTCAGCAAAAAACAAAAAGCGAGGTGCTAAGTGACTCAGTGAGACCCTGTCTCTAAATAAAATACAAAAAAGTGCTGGGGTTGTGGCTCAGTGGTAGAACGCTTGCCTAGCATGCTTGAGACACTGGGTTCGATCCCCAGCACCACGTAAACAAATTAAATAAACAAAGATATTAACAAATTAAATAAACAAAGATATTGTGTCCATCTATGACTAAAAAAAATGATATTCTCATATCAAAGAGTGAAGAATGTCATTGTCTGCATTTGCTGAGTCAAGGAATTTAATTATATCATTCAAACACAAATGCATCAACTAAGGAACTGAATAGTATAATACCCTGCTAGGGTGTAAGGGTGGAGTTATACTAAAGAGACATGGCTTTATTTATTGTTTGCAGTTCGTTTTTGCAGTACCAGGGACTGAACCCAAGACTTGGTGCACGCTAGAGAGGCACTCTGCCACTGAGCTGCCTCCCCAGCTTGACACATCCTCACTCACCACAGCAGCCTCATGTTGCAAATCAAATACAGGGGCAAAAATATATTATTTACAGATGAGGAAATAAATACTCTCCAAATATTGGTGGAAATTTTCTTTCATGAAATGTCTCTACAATATGTGATAAATCCATTATTTTGAAACTTATCACTGGTGGCACATTGGAACTTTTGATACTTCCTGTGTTTCAGAGTGATCGGAAGTCACCCAGAACCTAACTAATCAATGAAGTCAAGATAAAACTGTTTTTTCTTTTTTCTTGTGTGTGTGTGTGTGTGTGTGTGTGTGGTGCTGGGGACTGAACCCAGGGCCTTGTGCATGCTAGGGAAACACTCTACCAAGTGAGCTATATCCCAAGACCCCATGCCACAGGGACACGTACAGGGACACAGCTACATCAATGTTTATAGCAACACAATTCACAATAGCTAAGCTGTGGAACCAACCTAGATGTCCTTCAATAGATGAATGAATGGGTAAAAAAACAAGTCACACACACACACACACACACACACACACACACGGAATTTTACTCAGCAATAAAAGAGAATAGAATCATGGCATTTGCAGGTAACTGGATGGAGTTGGAGAAGATAATGCTAAGTGAAGGTTAGCCAATCCCCCAAAAAACAAATGCTGAATGTTTTCTGTGATATAAAATGGCTGATTCAGAGTGGGGTAGGGAGGGAAAGAATGGGGGCAGGGGTTAGAAATGATGGTGGAATGTGATGATCATTATTATCCAAAGTACATGTATGAAGACACGAATTGGTGTGAATCTACTTTGTGTACAACCAGAGATATGAAGAATTGTGCTCTATATGTGTAATAAGAATTGTAATGCATTCCGCTGTCATATATAACAAATTAGAACAAAAAATTTAAAAAAATAAAGATAAAACTGAGTGACACAAAGAAAAACATGATGTGATTATAAAGTAAAAAGAAAGTGTTTCCTGGTGTGGCTTACAGACCCGATGTGACACAACAACCATGTCTCACATGATGAGGGACAACCTTCCAGAAGCCATGGACTGCTTCTGTAGTGCCCCAATACATCATCTTATTGCTCCTTGTTTTATTTCATTATGCTGTTCAGCTAGAAAGGCACATATCTGGGAAGAGAATGCTCAAAACATTCTGAACTGAAATTAAAAATGATGATGTTTATCTTTTTTTTTTTTTTTTTTTTTTTTTACGTTAGTCTTTTCTTTTCAGTTGGGATGTTCGTGAAAGCAAGCATGTTGGTAGCCAGAAAAGTGGAGTGTTGATGGCTGGCCCATTTCCCCTCTCACATTCCTCGATGCATCCTAACCAGGGACCTTTCCTTAATCATTGATAAACCGAGAGGAGCTCCGGCCTATTCTACTTACCAAGGGCAACAGAAAGAAATCCCATCACAGGGAATGATGCTGAGCTTCCTCTGGCTATTTTTAGCTCTGCCCAGAGAACAGACAACTGGTTTCAGGGAATGGAATTCTTGACCCTGGTCATACAGCATGTATACCAATGGGGCTCAATGGTCTGTGGGGCCACCCTGCTTGTGGCTGAGAGTCTTTCACGGTCAGCTGGATGTCCAGTTGCCAGGGAGGGATAAATACCATCATCCTTCCCCTGCCCCCCAGGGTCTCATCTCTTTCCTGCCTCCTTGGAAGGTAGTTAAACCAATGGAAGAATATCCATTTATTCTTGTTAACTAGTATGTATGTATTGCATCTGTGATATTTTTATAGTTTTTTTGGAGATATAAATTACATATAATAAAATCCACCCACTTAAAATATCAAATTCAGTGGTTTTGAGTATTTTTATGCAGTTGTGCAACCATCAAAATAATCTAATTTTAAAACATTTTCTTCAGTCCAAAAAGAAGCCTCATACTTTGCAGTCACTTTACACTGCCCTCCCGACCCTTCAATCCCAGGCCAACATTCATCTATCTACCTTCTGCCTCTATATATTTGCTTATTTGGGATACTTTATATAAATAGCTTCCTACAATATGTGGGTTTTCTTAGCATAATAAAAATCCACTTTCACTTAACGTGATGTTTTCAAGGTTCATCCATGTTGTAACCTGTTGTCAATAAATATTCCTTTTTAAGGCTAAGTAGTATTGTTCTACCACACTTGGTTTTACCATCAGGGCAGGGACATTTTACTTGGTTCTACATCATGGCTGTTGAGAATAAGATAGCTGCCGGGCTCATTGGCTCATACCTGTCCCAGCTACTGGGGAGGGCAAGGTAGGAGGATCACAAGTTCAAAGCCAGCCTCAGCAATTTATTCTTTCTCTCTCTCTCTCTCTCTCTCTCTCTCTCTCTCTCTCGCTGGGGATTGAACTCGGGGTCTTGTGCATGAGAGGCAAGTACTCTATCAACTGAGCTATATCCCCAGCCCCCTGTTTACATTCTCATCAGTAATGTCTCAAGTTTCCAGTTTATCCACATCTTTGCTGACACTTGTTAATATCTGTCTCTTTTTTATTATGGTCATTCTAATGGATGTGAAGTCACATCTCATTGTGGTTTTGATTTTCATTTTGCAAGTGACTAGTGATGCGAAGCATCTTTTCATATGCTTATTGGCCATTCCTGCAACTTCTTTGGGGAAAGGTCCATTCAAATATTTTGCACAGGTCAGAATTCTTCAAACATTTTGCTCACGTGTACCTTAGAAGAATTTGGGAAATCTACATGACTCTTCGTTTGATTTAAAATTCATACCTAAATTTCTTTTCATCATAATAAGGTTTAAATAATTGTAACAGATGCAATTTCAAGGGCATTTTCAATGTAGGCATTTTAAAATAAAATTGTGAAAATATTCAATCCATCAAATGAAACCCAAATAAAATGTCAACTTGTTACCTCTCCTCATCCAACAAAAACATACTTAACTTTCACTAATTTTATATTCCTTTTTTCTTCTTGAACTTTTATTTCCATTATATTTTCTTATTTTATTTTATCCCTAACAACATATTTTATGCTTGCAAATCTTTTTCATAATTCCATTACTTTAGCAATAAAAGCATGATATATTAAATGGTTTACTTCATGCAGCCATAAATATCTAAGTATTACAAAATTTTTTTGGACTGACTTATGATTATGCACACTATTTAACACACAATCACTTAAAACATGGAATCTTATAAATTTTAATGAACATTCATTGAGCTAAAGAATGAGCTTTTATTTGCAATGGTTTTCCTAGTTAATCCATGCATTTGTTAATGAAATCACTTTTTGCTAGAATGATTTATGAAACTTTTTATTTCTTCCTTTCAAAATATACACACACATGCATTTAAATATAAAATTGCTGAGAGATCTTGTTTACCTAACTGAGCACATATGTATATAAGTACACCAGGAAGTATATAAATACAAGTATGTAAATGTACAGAAAAAGAAGTTTTTGTTGTTTTATATGTTTATCAATACCACTCACTACTTGAAATCTTTCCAAATTTGAAATCACATATCACTATTATAAAATTTTTAAATGATCTATCAACTAATTAATTGATAAATCAACTAATGAATTAATTCTTTTAATTTTATTTAAAAATTTGAAAGCACCTATCTTTGCATACAGATTTATCTCTGGATGATTACAGTAACTTACTTATCTCATTCTGGCAAGTAAACTAAAAGAGGTTTTACCCATTCTTATTAAATCATTTTTTCAATTAAAGGCACTCAATTTGACTCATTATACTCAGGAATGGTTGGAATAGAAATACTTTGAACTAAAATACAACTTTATCAATACGATCCTAAAAAAAAAAGATTATCTCTTCATGTGATTTAAATGCATCTTTGTCAAAATCAAAACCTCATTATCAAAAAAAGCTTATTCATCCTGTGATGGGGGTGGGAAAGGAGAATGCACACCAGGTAGAAAGCAGATTGGTTTTATGAAGGTCTGCACATGGCCCCTGGGCCATGCCTGAGAACCTCAGGGAAAGTCCTGCCATCTTCTCAGGAGAAAGTGCGCCCCTCTGGGGCAGCTGCACTTGGTGAGTGGCAGTAGATCCAGGATCCTGTGTCTGGGTCCCAAACCCATCACCATTTTTCTTCTTCACTTTGTTTCTCAAACTATACAGACTTTCAAATTCATCTGAGCAAGATCAGGTCTCTAGAATAAAGTTGTCAGGAAAAGATGACTCTGCATTCTGCATTTGGCTGAAAGATGACTTTTTTTTTTTTTTTGTCTTTTTTGAAGTCACAGCAGACTCCACACACCATTTAGGATGTGTATCCATGGTGGCACTGGGGGATTGTTTGCTGTCCTCTCTCTAATCCCCACACTCCAAGGTCTGCTAGTTTCTGGACATGTTCTTAGTTTTCTTTCTTCAAAGGAAAGTCAGCAACATGCAATTTTCAGAATGAGTTAAAGAACCAAAGACTTTAAGAAACTGGGGAGAGAATCTTCAATTCCTCAGGCTGGGATTTGGGTATTAGTTGAGAAAGGCAAAAGGACCTAAATTCACACTCTGTTTCAATACTTAACCCGAGGCCAGAGCATATGATCAACCAACAAAAAGAAAAAAAATCAAAAGCAGGAAAATGAATTTTATTGTGTTATGGGAATGGGAACCAACTTAACTAAGAAAATGTTGACCATTATCCAGCTGCTTATTACTAGCTCGATGTGATAGGAAGGACGATTTTAATGCAAATAAGCAAATACAGGGTCCCCAAAGACTTCAGTTAGAAACCTTTCCTTTCTGTCCTTGACGATCCCATTCTGCTGGTTCCTGCTCATAGTCTTATCTTTGACTCACATCGACACTAAGGTTTTAGCTAATCTCAGCCTTTGGATTAATGCTATGCTTTCAAACACTCATTTGAGGTCATGGTGATGATCACAAATCATTCTTGTGATCAAGAATGTGCTCCTTGGTCCTGGCTTATTCAGTATTTATCACCTTTTTTTTTTTTAGTACATTTTAATCAGAGAATAATGAATTAGCTAAGCAACCTACAGAGAGGCTATCTAGGGTCAAGGTCAGCTCCGAGGTGGAGTAAGATTCCTTCTGAACTGTGTGGCCTCCTTTTTGGAGCATCCTTCTGCACTGACAGCTCTCAGTTTTACATGGAGCTGAGCCTTGGCTTCCTTCAGCTCCCACCCATCTGCGTATTTCATAGCAGAGCTGAGCTAGGGGACTGACTTAAGTAATCCTTCTAAATTTCATTTTGGAAACAATTTGGAAGGCAATTTTAATTTGGATAACTTCTAAAGCCAATATTAATCAGTGTAATGTGCGAAAACTTTTCTGGCATACGTAGGAAAAATCCACTTTGCAAATTGAAAGACCCAAGGCTTCTTTAAAAGTGCATCTGCTTTTCTAATGTGATTTGTAGCCCAGTTTATTGAATTTGTAGGACAAAGTGATATTGAAGGTGCAGGGAATCTTTTTTGGTGCTCTATTTTTTTTTTATTCCAGATAATACAATAATAAAAGGAATTGCTAGTAAACAGAATGGTATAAATCCTGTATCTGGGAAAATGTGTGCTCGGATACAATTTGGTTCTTAAAAATTATTTCAGCGATGGATATCTATTTTTGGAGGTTGCTAATAAAACACATCATTGATTACTTGGTTTGAGTCAGTGATGGTTTGTCTAAATGTCTACTGTATGAATTATTTCACGTGAATGAGTCTTAAAGCATTCTTGACTTGATTATTGAAACTTTTTTTTCATCAGTTTACAACTTTAGACTTTGTAGGAAAAAAGAAGTGAGATTTGTATTTGTATATATTTGTATATCAACTCCCAAGAACATTTTGGACACAGCAGGAAGTGTCAGATTTCAGATAGATCTTGGATCAGCTGTGTGACCTTGATCAATATTCTTAAATTCTCTGAATCTCATTTTCCTCATTGTAGAATGAAAATAATTCTTACCTCTGTAGGGTTCTGTGAGGATGAAATAACATAGCAGAGCTCCTTAGGCATGCTGTTTAGACACTCATCTAAACCTTAATTACCACATCTTTAAAATGAGGATGACTTTAATAGCCAACTCATTGAAATTTTGTGATGATTAAATGAAAATTATCCAAGTAAATGCTTTGCACAGTGCATGACATGGAGCTATTATTAACATTATTACACATAATTATACCTAACAAATGCAAACTCCCCTTTCCCTTGTCCCCTTAGTTATAGGATTATGATTTCATTCCCATCAGTCCTCTTTAGGTTGATTACCTGCCATGTGGGTTCTATACTGTTTTGCTTCTCCCCTATTTATTTCCTCTCTTTCTGAGATTTTCCCAAATGTTCAGTATCTTCCTGGAATATACAAGAATTGAGAAGGAGCTCAGACTAGGGCCTCAGGTGGGGGAAGGCCCCCAAATACAACTTTAGATATCTATTTTTGGAGGTTGCTAATAAAACACATCATTGATTACTTGGTTTGAGTCAGTGATGGTTTGTCTAAATGACTACTGTATGAATTATTTCACGTGAACGAGTCTTAAAGCATTCTTGACTTGATTATCGAAACTTTTTTTTTTTCATTTAAAAACATCTGACGTCCTAGGATTCATTGGTGGAAATTAATGTGGATTATTCCCCAGTCAAACTGTCCGACAGAAGCAGAGGCCTTCGCTATAGGCGTGGCGCACACCAAGTTTACAGATGACATTTTGCTTCCATCTCTGCTACCTCCAGGTTTATTCTCTGAGCCTCCACTTGTCCTGGGGTTCATTGTCCTTTTCCCTTCTTACCCCATGCTTACCGTTGGAGGACCTCACGTTCCTTCCCCTCTCTCTGAAATCGCTATCAGCCGCACATTCAATTTTAGGCATAAGGCGTGGGTCTATAGGTTTATATCAGCCTCTCCATTCACATTGGCCTTTTAACAGTGACAGACGCTAAAATGGCTCTAATCTAATCAGGTATCATCAGAGAGTGAGGAACTGCCAAGGTTTCCCTGTTTTTCTGAAACTGCACCATGGTGAAGCTCGGTACCTATATATACTTAGGAAACAGTAAGATCTAGAAGGAAAATCCCCAGTGAATTCGATGACAGGGGACTGGGTTGTAGCTCTGGCTTCTTTGCTTATAGGAGACAGGGTTTGGGCTCCAATCCTTGACCTCCCCAGCCCTCTCAGCATCCTTCTCATACAGTGAGGACAGTAACACCTGCAGAATCTGCATCTGCCTCACAGGACTGCTGTGGGGAACCACAGGACACTTCAGCTCCACACTGAAATAGCTGTGCTATTGTCTCTGTGATGCAAGGATGCTGTTGAATTGCGTGGGGAAAGAAATGTAAGTTTAATAAGAAATAAAAGGCAAGAAAACAAAGCTTATTTTTGAGCACCAATGCCTCAGTCTCCCTAGAAATTTCTGCTCCTTTTAGAAGGATTGTCCAATGGTTTTATGTATGTGTATGTGTGTGGGGGGGTGGATAGCAAGCAATAAATCACTGTATAGAAGTGGTAGCCAAAGTAGACAGAGGTTAAGTCCTGCCAAAGATGAAGGAAGAGGGAGAAGACCTGATAAAAACATCTAAATTACTTTCTGATCTCAGTATTCTGTAAAACAGAGCATACAAAATACATTTCTAATGACATTAAGATAAAAAATTAGCATATTCACTTGTTCATTACTAAATATGACCTAAAGTTGGAAAGTTTAAAAACTATTTCAGCAAGTTTTGCATAATGGATCAAGAAATACTTGTAATAAAGATTAGATTTAAAGAAAATAAATAAGAGTTATATCAGGTTTTTTAAGGCCAAAATATAAATAACTTTTAATGTTTTTAAAGCTGACACAAATTCAATATGAGTCAGCAATGTAAGATTGCTAAAAAACATTAATGCAGTATGAGGAGGGACTTAATAGAAAGACTATATCTACCCATCTTTAGAACAACAATGAGACCTCCACTTCACAGAGTAGCCAAAAGACTCTCATACGAAACCTGCAAAGCATCTAGTAAGGCAATCAGCTGCAGAAATGTCAATTCAAGTCCACAGTCATCTCTTTTTCAAAATCATAGCAATTACTGCTCCTCCCATTCTTCTCTGCCTTGCGATAAAGGGTTTTGCCTTTTAGAATTTAACTTGGGTACAATTCTTTGAAATTTCATGTGCATGGTTTTGTTTGCTTACTTGTTTTAAAAAATCATTCACTACATATTTACATATTATGCCTTTATATTTATTTTTAATTTTTTATTTATATGATTTTATAAGCATAAAATTTTATGATCAAATAAAATAAAGAAAATGTAGCTTTTTTGCCTTTGATGCCAAACTGAAATTCAAGGGAATGCATAAACCCTGGCACATTGCCTCATCTCCACCAATACAAACACCAGCATAATCCAAACTTCTCCAGCACAGAACAACACCAGGACCCCAGAAATTCCCCCTGTCATCTTTTGCCCTGGCTTGTGAAGTAATCATGGCTCTGATTTTTTTTTCCACCAGAGTTTTGTCTCTTCTAGAATTTCATATAAATGGAATTATACAGAAAGTATCCTTTATCAAGATTTCTTTCTCTCAGTAGGAGCATAGCATTTGTTTGAGACTCATTATGTTGTCTGCATCAGTACTTGGTTTCTTTTTATTGAGTCTAGATATTTTTCAAACCCTGTGGAGATCAGGACTGTGCTGGAACTCTCTGCATGCCCCATGCTACTTTTACAGAATTCTGCACCTTGTTTAGTGTTCCATGGACATTTGGTGACTCGATGGGTGAATGAGTTGATGAGGCATGTAACCAATAAATAAGCCATTCAGACACAAGCAAGGTTCACTTTTCTAATCTGGACAGACTGGTAACGTTCAACTTACCAACCACCCACGTTACACATCCTGTTTCAGAAGCCTGCTTGCTGCACTGTAGGAATCCAGGGATCCGCCCATTTGCACTTCTGCAGCATTTGCTGCATTCATGCAGCAGTGAGGTGCTGGCGAGGAGAGAGCTGCTGCCTGGACAGGCTCCAGCTTGGCTGTGGACGAGCCAACCTCGGGGCTTTGTCTCTTGCAGGCGGAAATGCTTACCTTCTATCTTTGCAAATATTAAACCTCACGTGCTTCCGATTGATTTATTAAATCACTGTAAAGGTCAGCAAAGAAATCCAGGTGCTGCCTGGAATATTTCTGTGGCCAATTAGTACCCAAATTGCAGAAGCAGCATGTATTTCCTTGTAGTCAGAAAAGCACAACTGAGCAAACAGGGTTAGTATTGTTGACTCTAACCAATATCATTGTGACCTGCCTGAAACGGCTGTCCCTAGAGACCCTCTGACTGGTGACTGAGGGCCAGGCAAGGGAAGCAGGCCTCTGAGGAGGAAACCCAGTGCCTTGGCTGGTTCTGTGGAGCGAGCATTTGGGGGTCAAAACCTATTGCCATCACTTCTGCTTGGACAGCAGTAAGTTCCTGTCATTTTAATACTGCACGTGTTCTGAATGCAAATGTGCTTTTCATCTTTAATTTATTCGAGTGACATTTTCTTCTGCCTCTGCGACAATGTAAATTTTATCTAGCTGCATAGCACACTTTGTGGTGCATCACTTTTGAAATGGGGGGCTGTAAAGTGACACACGTTTTATATTCAAATAAGGAAAGTCTTCTTTTAAACATATTTATCAAGACATAGGGGGATTCATGGACAATCCTGTGATGCACTTATTAGACAAAGAAATAAACTAGAAAAAAGAAAATAGAGAGGAAAGTTACCTGTGGCTTCAACACACTATACATTCTTGTTGATTTTATTCCCAGTTCTTCTGAAAAAGTTATGAGATCTGTGGAAAGCAGGTCAAACTCCAATAAGGAGACACTGAGTGCCTGCCTTTCTTTTTTATTCCTGATAGCAAATTTTAATGACACTTTTTCAAAGAATACCCATTCACGAAGATGGAAAATGAAGATACCTTAATTAGAAAAATGGGGTTAGTCGTGATGTGGCCATTTTAAAGAGTTTGGATCAGCCAACTTGCATTTTAGTACATTAATTACTAGAAAGGTGTTTTGTAAGCTGATGTTGAGAGTTGTGTCTAAGAAGTTACTACATCACATCAACAACAGCAAAAAAGTCCCATCTCCAGTTACACATCATGTTGTACTGGTGGCATTCAACTTATTTTATATCGGGAGTTCGGGAAACCTATAATAACTGGTTTATTGCCACCATTGTCTATTTAAATGGAACATATGCATTAAGACTATAGACCAGTCCATACTGGTACTGTCCCCTAAAGAGGAGAGGTTTATTACGTGCACATTAGTTTCTGGAGACTGTGGCATGCAATCAATTCAATTACGAAATTCCATAGAGATAGGGAGGAGGTGGCAAATGTGGATGAGCAGAGCACCCGCTTGGTGTGAAAGCAGGTGGAGCTTAGGCTTGCAGTAGCTGTGACTTGGTAAGTTACTTAACCTCTCTAGACTTTGCTGTGCCCTCTGAATAAATATCTCAAAGGGATTTTGTCATTATGAAATAATAGCAAATGCTTGTCACATGGTAGGTATCCACATTTATTTCCTTCATCCCTTCCTGCACTGATCTGCTGAGCATGGGTGTAACTACCTGATGGTGAGGTGAGTTGAGGGCCATCTTCTGTTCTGATCCCCACAGATCACTCTTGGCAGGAGAACTTGGCCCTCCTGACCTCCAGATTGAAGTTTTCTGCAGGCTTTGCCCTATAAAAACTTCAGCCTACAGCTAAGCTTTTTAAACAAATGCCAATTCAGAACCTCTTTGTGACAAAGGGTTTTAGGATAATGAGCTGAAAAGCTGTCACTCACCAGGTCTACTCATCTGAAGTTTTTGGTTTTTGAAGTCTATTGGAACTAGAAAAGAAGTAAAATATTCTCAGTGGTTCTAAAAGAGTTAAATATGAAGGGCTTCAGTAAGGTGAATGTATTTTGCTTTTCAACCACATGGCCTCACATGGTCCTTTAGAAGAATATAGAGGTACTGAGTCTAACCAGACCGGTAGGAATTTTATTAATTGGTCTCATTCACAGATTTCTATATTTATTTATTTATTTTTTAAATATTTATTTTTTAATTGTAGTTGGCATAATAGCTTTATTTATCTATTTATTTTTATGCGGTGCTTAGGATGGAACCCAGGGCCTTGCATGTGCTAGGCGATTGCTCCACTGCTGAGCCACATCACAACCCCAGCCCTCTATATTTATTTATTTATTTTTTTATAATTTTTATCTCCTAGGAGTGTGTCTTGTTGGCAGCTCTCAGTTGAGTTCTCAGTTGATAAACAATATCCTTCATGGAGAATAATACACATGCGTAATGAGATTTGAAAGTCTTCTAAAGACAATGACACTACATAAACAACACTGATGCGGAAGCATCTATCATAAGGGGACAGAAAAGTCAAGGTTTTTTTTAAAAAAACATCTTCTAAAGTTGCTCACTTCACCCTCCCTGTGACACACAGATCAAGTGCCACATGGGCTTTCAGAGCAAAATGCTGGAAAGAGAATTTTAAAAGGAGAATGACTGGGTAGGATATTTAAAAAGAGACCAGGAGGAGGCTGAGGTAGGGTCACCAAAACCCAGACCCAGGCTGGGCTCAGGATCAGTGCCCACCCCATGCAAGACTACAGTGCAGATCAGGTGTCTCCACCAGGAGCCCTTTAAAAACACCAGAGATCTACACTCATAAAGATGGCGGGCATGCCCCTCCTCCCACTCTATTGGCCAGGCTCCACAAGGAAAGGGCCCCTCGGCTCTGCGGGTCTCACCCTTCCCCACTCCTCTATGCTCCTTTCTCGGCTACCCAAAGGCCGGCAGCAGGTACTCCACCAGTTTCTTCTCTCTGCAGCATCAGCCGCCCCAGTCCTTTCTGGGCAGCCTTCTCTGCAGTCAAGGGCTTTCGCTAGGAGCTGTGAGAAAAAAAAAAATGCTGATGGACTTAAGATCCTGAGGGTGACCTGGCACTCCTGGGGAAGGGAGCTGGCACAAAGGAAATGAATCCATGAATACCCAAGGGTGTGGTGTGCTGCAGACTCCTACACGGAGTGTGAAACTGTGTGGTTTACACGGAGCAGGTTAAAAAAATCCATTCTGCCACCTTTCATCCACATATGGGTAACTGGGTGCGGAACACTCTATGGCTTATCCAGGCTCTCGCTTCGCCGCTCCTCTCTCCTGACAGAGGGAAGGATTTCCTTCTGTTGAACAGCTTATGGAGGAGACCAAAGATATTCAGGCTATGAAAAGTCTTCAGAGTAAGTACCCTAGCGTCTGCCAGGGCCAGGGCTCACGAGAGCCTGGTGACCTTAGTCTTGAGATCCTGGAAGGTGCGCGCTGGGGAGAAGGAGCTCACCAAGTCTTGATAGATTCAACCCCCCATATTGACCGTTTGTAAATTCGCATCCTTCCAGACGACAGCGAAAGTTCTCTGCTGCAGTCCTTCCCTCTACCACGAAGAGGCTGAGGTCTCAGAACCAGTTTTATTACTCTTTCTTAATTTTTAAGGTCGGAAAGGACCCCTGAGGATAAGCCTTGCCCACCCTTTCCTCAAACTGTGGCGCCGCCCCTAGTACTTCGCTCTCCGAGGGTCACCGTGAAAGCGATTTCGCTTTGCGGGTCTGAAAACACCGCAAAGTGTCGCCTTGGGTGCGCCTCTTTAAAAACCAAATCAGTAAGTTCGCAGCAGATGCTACAGCAGACACACACACACACACACACACACCAAAAACTAAATGCTTGCTTAGAAAAATAAATCTTGGGTATCTTTTGAAAATTTCTGCAATCTCTTTATGAAACTGGAGCGATTCAATGCGTGCGTGAAAACGCTCTGTCTACTGCAGGGCTGTATCCACCTGCATTAGGGCGTGCCCCCTCTTTCAGGGATCTGGGTGCTTCCTAGAGGAAATCCATGGATTCCTGACTGCATCTGTTACCTATTTATTGTAGGGAATCGAGGAGGACTCATGCGGCTATTTTCTGCCCGTCCCAACACTAGATGTCTAGACACTGAGTCCTCTCCGCCAGCCACCACACCCGCGCAGCAGCGTTTTGCTGAAAACCAGACACCTGCAGGGCTTGTGGAAATCATCAGGTTGGGTGCCGCACAAGTGTAAAAAGAGGGGAGGAAACTTGTAATGCGATGGAGGTGGTGGTATCAAGCAGGGATTTAACTTGGTGAACAAAGAGACAGACTTAAATTCCCCGGTTGGAAGGCGCACGGCTGACTAGCAAGTCGGTTTATGCCTGGTTAGTTTCAAACTCCTCCCGGCTCTCCTCCACCTACACACTTCAACACGCAAAAAGCATTCAAGGCTTCATACCCCGAGAAGAAATGAGAAAAATCTAGGAACACTAACCGGTTGATTAATTGCTCTAAAGTTAGAAATGCTAAAAAGAACACCTGCAGTGCTGCGGTTTACGTGTGTGTGCACGTGTGCGTCTATGTGTGTATGTGTGTGTGTTTGGGGGCAGGTTCCCTATGCTGAGAAGCCGCGTGTTAAAGAAAAAGAACTAGGAGAAACAAAGATGAAGTAAAGAAAATGCCAGAAACAGCTACAAAGAAATGTAAAACTTCCCAACCTAAATGCCGCATCCCTGCAACCTTTGCCTATTATCTGAATCTCAAGTGTTCTAGAGGCATTGCAACATTTCCACAAACCCCAAGGGGGTGGAGGGTTACTAAGGGGGGTCCCTAGTGGGTAAGGGACGAGTTGGGGGTCAGGGTGTCATACCGGGTATGAAAAACTAAGATGTCAGTAGGGAAACAGAACCTGTTATTGGGGACACTTAAAAACCCGAGTGATACGGGATCCAGGTATAATAAGCAAGACGAGGCTGGGTGAAGGGAGGAAGAGAAAGGAAATGAGTAGGGGGTCTATGGGGTCTCAGAGAAAAGACAGAGCCTCCGGGAAAAGCGGAAAGAAAGAAAGCCGCAGCTTCGCAGCTGCCTGTCGCTCGCCCCCGCCTTCTCTTTTGCGCAGAATCCACCCCTTGGCTGCAGCAGCGCTCTGCCCCCACTGGCCGGCGCGCCGTGATCGATCGCAGGCTGCGTCACAATCCTCCCGCCGTATAAATAGGGGTGCAGACCAGCGCCGAGCCGCACACAGCCATCCATCCTTCCCTTTCCCTTTCTCCCCCGTCCTTCCTCCTCTCCAGGCCCCCATCTCCGCCGTGGGCCGGGGGGCTCTGGCCGCCAGCATGAGTTCCTTTAGCTACGAGCCGTACTACTCGACCTCCTACAAGCGGCGCTATGTGGAGACTCCCCGGGTGCACATCTCCGGCGTGCGCAGCGGCTACAGCACCGCGCGCTCCGCTTACTCCAGCTACTCGGCTCCGGTCTCCTCCTCGCTCTCCGTGCGCCGCAGTTACTCGTCCAGTTCCGGCTCCTTGATGCACAGCCTGGAGAACCTAGACCTGAGCCAGGTAGCCGCCATCAGCAACGACCTCAAGTCCATCCGCACTCAGGAGAAGGCGCAGCTCCAAGACCTCAACGACCGCTTTGCCAGCTTCATCGAGCGCGTGCACGAGCTGGAGCAGCAGAACAAGGTGCTGGAAGCCGAGCTGCTGGTGCTGCGCCAGAAGCACTCCGAGCCGTCCCGCTTCCGGGCGCTGTACGAGCAGGAGATTCGCGACCTGCGTCTGGCGGCGGAAGACGCTACCAACGAGAAGCAGGCGCTCCAGGGCGAGCGCGAAGGGCTGGAGGAGACTCTGCGCAACCTGCAAGCGCGCTACGAAGAGGAGGTGCTGAGCCGCGAGGACGCCGAGGGCCGGCTGATGGAGGCGCGCAAAGGCGCAGACGAGGCGGCGCTGGCCCGCGCTGAGCTCGAAAAGCGTATCGACAGCCTGATGGACGAAATCGCTTTTCTGAAAAAAGTGCACGAAGAGGAGATCGCCGAGCTGCAGGCGCAGATCCAGTATGCACAGATCTCGGTGGAGATGGACGTGTCCTCCAAGCCCGACCTCTCCGCCGCGCTCAAGGACATCCGCGCGCAATATGAGAAGCTGGCCGCCAAGAACATGCAGAATGCCGAAGAGTGGTTCAAGAGCCGCTTCACGGTGCTGACCGAGAGCGCAGCCAAGAACACCGACGCGGTGCGCGCTGCCAAGGACGAGGTGTCCGAGAGCCGTCGCCTGCTCAAGGCCAAGACCCTGGAGATCGAAGCGTGCCGGGGTATGAACGAAGCCCTTGAGAAGCAGCTGCAGGAGCTAGAGGACAAGCAGAACGCCGACATCAGTGCCATGCAGGTACCACACCTTCCAAAACCCAGGTGGGGTGAGGGGACTGCGAAACCGGGGTGGGGGGGGAGTTGAGCGTGAGCCCACAAAGTGTACAAAAGGGCGAGGCCTTTGCTTGCCGCTATTAGAGGTAGAACTTGGCTTCTTGGAGACTGGTAAGGGTGGGGAGGGGGTGGGGTGGGGAGGGGGGTGGATGGGGTGGGGCGTGACTGCAGTCTGGGCGAGTGCTTGATGCAGTTGAATCCTTGTTCCGCAGGAAAGCTGCCCAGCCCTGGGAGGGGGCTGACTGGGGGAGGGGAAGGGGTGGAAGTTGGGCGTTGCCTCCAGCCAGGGGTGACATCCGGTCTTTACAGATCTGCATTAATCACATTACTTTCAGCACCTATTGATTAATAAACATGGCGAATAGCTTCTCATTAGTTAGGAATCTGCATGCTTTAGGACTAATTTTTACCAACCTCTCTTTCCTTTTAGCTGGTATGTAGGAATCAGTTAATAGTATTTTAGGTAATTAGTGATGTTCATATTAAACCATTTTTTTTAAAGCTTCTCCATCTTCTAAGGAGTAGAAATACAGATACATAGAAAATGTTTTAAATAAAGTCATTTTTAAAAAAAATCTAGCTAGTTCTTTCCCCTTTAAAACAATGAATTCATTTTCCTGATTATGACCTGACTAAAGAAAAGTTAATGAGAAACAAAGTTGTTCTAGCAATGTGGCTTTTTGGAGATCTAATGATGATCATTAGACTATATTAACTAAAGACATTTTTTAAATGACTTTTTTTTTTTCATCAGTTATTTTTTTCTTCTCATGCTTCTCAGAAGCAGGATATATATATATATATATATAAAACCATGCAGTTTTAGGGGAGATTTTATGGAAAGAGTGCACTTTGATCTTAACAGAAACTAGGCCTTTGCAAACATATTCCAGAATAAACGCAGTAGGGATTTATGCTTGGATTTTTAAAAATCTCCAACAGGACACAATCAACAAATTAGAAAACGAACTGAGAACCACCAAGAGCGAAATGGCCCGCTACCTGAAAGAATACCAAGACCTCCTCAACGTCAAGATGGCTTTGGATATTGAGATTGCAGCTTACAGGTAAAATCAGGGGAGTAAAGGTGGCCACCATTAAGCCTTGGAAGAAAATCAGATTACAATTAAAATTATGTCTAATCAGAAACATAGAATACTCCTTTGAAATAATTATATTTTTGGGCTTCTTCCAAAAAGGTATTCAGACAAATACATAAGAATTTAACCCTGTAATAATAAGTCCTGTTCTTAGCTTTTTGACATGTTTTAAATTTAATAGGACTATTCCGGGCTTTTTTGCTTTGTTTTGTCTCAGTCACTGAATCCCTAGTCATTAAGTCTTGTTGGTAGTCAACCCTACTTCTTGCATTTGTCTTTGAGGGTGGCCTTTGGGAGAAATGATGTGTGATGGATGTGGAGCAAGTCCTTCAAAACATTAACGGTTGTTTTGGGGGTGTTTTTTTTTTTTTTTTTGACACCACCCTTTATCTGCCTCCACAGGAAACTCTTGGAAGGCGAGGAGACCCGGCTCAGTTTCACCAGCGTGGGCAGCTTAACCAGCGGCTACTCCCAAAGCTCCCAGGTCTTTGGCCGATCTGCCTACGGAGGTCTGCAGACCAGCTCCTACTTGATGTCCGCCCGCTCCTTCCCCTCTTACTACACCAGCCACGTCCAGGAAGAGCAGATCGAGGTGGAGGAGACCATCGAGGCTGCCAAGGCGGAGGAAGCCAAGGACGAGCCGCCCTCTGAAGGGGAAGCTGAAGAGGAGGAGAAGGAAAAGGAAGAGGGTGAGGAAGAGGAGGGAGCCGAAGAGGAAGAAGGTATGATAGAGACAAACCCCTGCAACTTTAGGTTCAAAGTGGGTGTGGGTATTTGTTAGGCCCTGCGCAAGCTCTGTCTCCCGTGTGGGACGGTGTCAATTCATAGGTGATTTTGAAATCTGAACCAAAATGAATGCTAGACACCTCATGATACTGAGCTTAGGCTCAGATTACTTCCACTACCTGGAAGTAATCCATTTAAATATGTGCTCCCTGGCAAATGGTTTGTGGCAAGCCTTCTGAGAATGGTCCATTGGGAAAGTGGAACCGAGAGGTTTGGGGTACGCATTCTGAGAATAATGCAGAATAACTGCCAAAACCTACCTTTGCAGAAATGTTGGACTGGACTTAACCTGGCTTTGGATTTTGTAAATTTTCTTTTTGTGTTAAAGCTGCCAAGGAAGAATCTGAAGAAGCTAAAGAGGAAGAAGAAGGAGGAGGTGAAGGTGAAGAAGGAGAAGAAACCAAAGAAGCTGAAGAGGAGGAGAAGAAAGAAGAAGGTGCTGGGGAGGAGCAAGCAACCAAGAAGAAAGATTGAGCCCCCTTTCCCTCATTATTCCAGGAAAATTTCTCCCGAAATCAGGTCAACCTCATCACCAACCAACCAGTTGAGTTCCAGACCCTATATGAATTAAGAAGTCAATATACGTATAATTCTGAGATGACTTAGGTTGGACATTCAATGTTGTGCTATGAATTTTCTCCTTATGCAGAGTATCCGTTTGCTTGCAGAGTGGCTTTCTGGCTTGCTACCAGCCTGTGCATGGTCCACGCTTATGAGTTCAGGATCTATGGCAATGTGAATCATTCAGATGTTTACAATAAAATCACAACACGAATAAATGAATTCACTAATGTCAATGTTAAACTTCATGGAAAAATAGTCCTTTGAACCTTTGGTGGTTAGAAATTAAAGACCTTGAGTTATGTGCAATAAATAGTAAATAAAGTTACATTGAATAACATATTTCTTGCTGTGGTTGTTGACTTAATTAAAATACCTTAAAGATGGCACCAATATAAACCAGAAACAAGTGGACTATTGAGCTACAATTTCTTTGGTAAAATCAAAATTTTAACAACTAAAATTTTTTTTCTTCTTTAATTGGAAATTCTTAATGTTATAATTAGGTCATGACTATTCATAAAATCTCTTCCTTCAAAAATTTTATTGGTAATGAACATGAGTAAGTAAGAGAGTCCATAAATAACGATATACTTTGCCCCCGTAGGTGTACTGTATTATGTGAAGAATGGCTTTCTAGGAGACAATTCTGAAATTATGTGACAAGTATATCTTTTACTGTAAACTAGTATGTAATAACACAATATGGGTATTATAGAAATTCTACATATTCATCATTATTAACATTTTTAGTCTAATTAACATGGTCAGAAGTTGAAGCCTGAGCATGTGATATAGATAAGAGGAATTTTTTTTTTTTACATTAGCATGTAATTTAGGGAGAAGAAAGAATACCAAAGGTCATTTGCCACTGGAAACATGTTGCCTGAAATCCTGAGCTCATGATTCAGTGTGTTGTTAGCTTCCTTCTATTGCCTCAAATAGGCAGCATTTAGTGCCACACAGTTTTAACCCTTTAAAAACTACAGATACCAGTAATGAAATTATTATCAGTCACTTAGGGGGGAGATAATATACCTGTGTGTTAAACATTGAGTTGTTCTGCATGTCTTAATTGGGAAATACTTGGATTCCAGTGATACTTTACCTGGTTGGATGTTTCATTGAATGTACACCCCATCTATCCACATGCACCATGATGTTATGAAGGCTCTTGCACTTGCATTTGGTGTGGAATAGAAATGAAATTATTGACTATTTGCTGCTCTGCTTCTGTTTTTGAGCAATTGCTTTGTCAGCCAATTTTGTTCAATATCTGTTTTTTAGGCCTTTAAACGTTATGGATTTCACTTGAAACCAAAGTGGTCTACATTTAACGTTATTTGATCTCTTTGCACTGTATCTAGTCAAACATATGTGACTAAGCAAATAGGTAAAATATTTCTTTATCTACCATGATATGGATGGGACCAAGAAGGTTCTCGGCAGTTCAGCCTGGGTAAAGATTAGGAGTCTCCTCAGAAACCAAGCTCTTCACACTGATCCTGGTGGGATGATGCATGAGGTAATTCTCAGACAGGTGCAAACTACATGTGAAATAACTAGCCAAATGGAAACTGCTGGTTGGTTTGAGAAACACTTGGTCGAAGTAAATCCATTGTCCCATACTCTCCCTGTGTGCCATAATAAAATATTGAAAAACCTTAAATTAAATGAGTTTGAAGTCTTTTTAAAAATTTCTACCAAATTTGGTACTGTGGCTGGTATCCGTATTCCCCTCTGCTTCCTCAACTCCAGTCTTGGTTCACTATCCTTCTCTGCTCCTCAGTGACCACACTCCTCAGCCATCCAGCTCTGTAAACCAGACACCTCCACATGACATCAGACCTCCCATTTCCTCTCCTCAAGCCAGTCTAGTTGATCGCTAAGTCGACTGATTTCACTGCCACATATCTTGAACCCATCTCCACCTCTCTATGTAGGCCGCCACCATCCTAACAATCCTCTCGGCGTCTACTTTTGCTCTCCTTCAATCACATGCTTTGGTAGACTAGTATTTGGAGAAGTAAATTTCCCATCAGGGCATCTCCTTGACTAAAACCCTGCAAGAGCTTCCTATTCCTTTTAATATAAAAACTAGAACCTGACTGGGTGCGGGTGATGCATACCAGTAATTCTAGCAGCTTGGGAGGCTGAGACAGGGGGATTGCAAATTGAAAGCCAGCCTCAGCAATGGTGAGGTACTAAGCAACTAATGAGACCCTGTCTCTAAATAAAATACAAAATAGAGCTAGGGATGTGGCTCAGTGGTCGAGTGTCCCTGAATTCAATTCCTGGGCACCCCCCCCAAAAAAAAAAAAAAGGAAAAAAAACTGGAGTGTGTGTGTGTGTGTGTGTGCGCGTGTGTGTGTGAGAAACAGGCAGTAAGTGAACAGGTTGATAAGTAGGTGACCTTTAGTTTGAGCCCAACAAATGAGGATATGGAGAAGGAGGGCTCCAAGTGGAGGGAAGGGCAAGCACAAAGCCTGGTTTCTCTAAACCCCGAAGCACATTGGTGAATATTAGTGATGAGACAGACAGTAGGAGATAGGGCTGGAAAGGCAGGCAAGGGCTTTTAGATCAAGGAGTTGGGATTTTATTCCTTCTGTAATTAGGAACTTTAGAAGAAGTGAAGTAGGAAAGGTAATATGATCTAATTTATGCTTTGTAAAAACCACTCTGACTCCTGTCTGGAGAATGGGCTAGGAAAGCTAGAATCAAAGTAGAAAGGTTAACCAAAATGTGATTTCAGTCAGGTAAGAAAAGAGGAATGGTGAATTGGAATAGGCAGTGGCAATAGAGACAGCATGGCATGGTGCAGCTCAGGAAATTTTTGAGTTAATTTCTTACAACATAAATGCACAGAGGGAAAGTTGTAAACAGTACCTTATGTTTTGTTCACTACATAATATTATATCAACTCAGGATGCAGTATGTACTAGTTATCTGTTGCTGCATAGTAAATCACTCCAAAGCTTTTTAGTTCTGCAGATCTGGCTTTTGGGAGTGGCTCAGTAGGGATGTTCTGACTCTTGGTCTCTTGTGAGGTTGCAGTCAGATGTTGACTGAGATAACTGCTCTGAAGGCCTGATCAGGGCTGCAGGATCCTTTTAGAGTTGGATCTTCCATTTGACTGGCGACTTCCTCTCCATGTGAGTCGTTCCACTGAGCAGGTTGACATCCTACAACACAGTAGTTGGCCTCCACCAAAGTAAGGCTGCCATGACTCTAAGACCACAAATGCAGTGGTTCATGACCTAACATCGAATCACACATGACCACCAGCATAGTCTTCTACTGGGGACAGAGATTCTGTGTGTGTGGAAGTAGGTGGGTAGGTGGGCACAATGGCATAAACATCAAGAGGTGAAGATCACTAGAGGTTGCTAAAAGGTAGTTCACATGTGATTGTTTCTTTCACGAAGAGCAAGCATTCATTACAAAGAGTCTGAAACAATTCCAGATTCAAATATTTTTTCAGTCTGTTCTCATCAGTGTACTCACCCTTACTGCATCTTGTATTCTCATTCAAAAACATGTTTGTGAAAGGTATAGACAGCTTGGCAATAAGTGTCTTCATCCAATAAATACCTTCATATTTGCTGTTTTGTTGAAATATGCCTTTAGTCTTTTTCCCTAGTGGAATTATGTGTTCAAAGGGTAACATGTGCATTTGGATAGCTCCTGAAATGTCTCCCCATATATATTTTCTATGAAGATTGATACCTACAGTTTAAAGCCTTTGTATTCCTGCAGCAACTCATTTGATAAGGAGTATGTACTACTCTAGTTGTTAATTGGGGATAAGTATGATAGCAGCTAATATATGACTTAGAGTAAATTGTGACAGAAAGATAAAATTTTTTGATTATCATTTGTTGGGTGGTGAAACCCATCCCAGTTGGTATCTTAGCGTACATATATACACATATACATAAATATATGATATATAATATATAATACATGATATGTATAATATGTATTCACACCTATATCATATATCTCATATATATACATTTTAAGTTTAAACATGAATTTAAGTGGGAAACTTCTACTAAATAAAAAAATGTATGCTGATTACAAGTTGCCTTAACAACAAAAAAAAATAGATAGTGTAGATGGGGCTTAAGTTTCTCAACAATATTTAAGAATTTTCATTTGTGTATTGATGACCAACAATCCCACTGATATTAGTTAAATGTCATTCTTTCAATTTATAACCTCCCCACATCTTTAAAACTTCCTGTATTAGGCCATTTCCTGATATGTCCATAAAAATGATCAGGAAGCTTTGATGAAGCAGAACTAATGTGCTGTTTTTATTCTCTATCCCACTAGTAGAGACTGAAACCCTACATTGAAAACTACCTACCTCTGTTTGAGAAGAGGAAATGATCTTCTCATTCTGATTTGTTAGTTTCTCTCTAATCATTTATTCACTGGAGAACACCACCTTTTAATTAAACACACACGTTCCCCCTCCTACATTCACGCACAAAGGTTACATGTTGGAGAGAATCTCACCTGTGAGCCACAAATCATTCACACGGTTGAAGACAGAGAATTAGGTTGAAACCAGAGGACAAACTGAGGTGAGAGTTCAATGCACCACCTTCCCTGGAGGAGATCACGTGTTTGCCTGTTGGTCCCCAGAGTCAGCAGGTTCCAAGGACACGAGGAACCAACCCAGGGCCCTTCAGGGCAGGTTGTTTCCCTCCAGGGTGTCTGTGGGACTGACCTCGGTGTGAACCAGGTCCCCAAAGGGTCACTTTCGGACTGGGTAGGGGCACCTGGGGAAGTCAAGATCGTTCAGGTTTGTTCTCTTTCCCCTTTGCGCACGTGGCGCCCTCCACCAACACTTGTCCCATCTGAGCAGTGGAAAGAGCTGGCTTCAGTAGTGTTTAGAAGCGGGAGGATTTGGCTGCAGTGTCTGTCTGACCTGAGTCGTCCCCTATGCCCCGCTGCGCTCCTCCTCAGCGGGTACGGGAGAGGTGTGGGGACACAGCCCTTAAAGAAACAGATCCTCCTCGGGCAAAGCAGGCAACCTGGTGGGCTGTGTGTTTAAATGTGTTGTTAAACTCCACGTCCTCGTTTGCTGCTGCATCACGAGAGGTGAAACAGAAGACTAGGTGTCGGGGGTCAGAAGCCCAGGGGCCTGTGCAGCTTAGGAAACCACACTGTGCCCCAGCTCCGCGAGAACTGAAACGAAATGAACCTGAAGCCACCCCCCGCCCCCGGCAGCGCCCTTTTTGAGGGATGAGGCCTCTTTGCGGGTTAAGGTATCCTCGTCTTCCCAGAACGGATCCCCGGCCTCCAGCTCCAGAAGGCCTTCCCTTCCCCTCCTCCACCCGCTCTGGGAGATGGGGGTGGAAAGGGAAGGACCTGGGCCCGCATTTCCCGGGGACTCCTGAGCGCGGCGCTGCGGCGCAACTGGGAGGAGCTGGGCGTGTTCCCAACTGGACCGAGCCCACCGGAGGGTGTTTCGGGACCACACTGGAGTTTGGTATCATCGAATAGATTTCAAAAAGTAATTTAAGGAAATCTAACTTGTGAGAATTTATGGAGCTAACCAAGACTTGAATAAACAAAATGACCAGATGTCACTTTTCCCCACTCCCTGATTGCAACGATCCCCACGTGACGCCCCCGGGTTTCTGCACAGTGAGTTCGTCCTGGGCGCCACCCCATCCCACCTCCCATCCCACCTCCCCCGTCACTGGTCACAGCTGTTCTCTTTGTTTCCATCCTACCAGGACAAGTGTGTGTGTGTGTGTGTGTGTGTGTGTGTGTGCGCGCGCGCGCGCGTGCGCGCGTGCTGCTGGGGTGGGATAAGATCCAGGCTGCAGGTGAGAGAGTAAAAACTGGCCGCTGGGTGAAGCCCGAGGGTGCTCTCTGGGGACTACCTGTGGGTGCAGCCCACAGCCCTCTACAGTGAGCCGTGTCCTCCCTCCCCAACTTAGGCGCAAACTGCCGCAACCGCCCCCTTACTTTAACTAAGACACCCCCCTTCCTCAAAATGATAAAAGTTCCAAGACTTTTGAAATATTTTGAAGTTGGTTGAGCCACACAGATTCTGAAAGCCCAGCTACATGGGGTGGTTCAGAGAGGGGAAGGGGGAGGCGCCGGACAACCTCATTTGCTGGATCTTTCTCCGGGTGGCGGCGCGGGGAGGCTGCGGCAGAGCGGTCAGCTGCGGCGCTGCGCCCGCTGCAGGTCCCCTGCTGCAAACCAAACGGCCACCGCCCTGGGAGGGAGGGAGGGGGTGGGGGAGCGCGAGGGGGAGGGTCCTCTCGGGAAACTTCTGCCACTCGCTCTGCTCAGGAGGGATCCAGGTGTCTTTCCAGGCCTGGGGCGGCTCTGGGACCCCAGGATCCAACCGGGAAAGGTGGACATCCGCGTCATTTTGGGAAGTGCCCTTTCTCTCAGTTCTGGGCGGGGGCGCCGGCCACTCCGTAGCCTGCTTCTAACAGGAAAAAGCTCGACTCCGGCGCCGCGCCACTCTGCCGCAGGGATGGGGGAGGCGGGCCGCGGGCACGCGCTCGCCTGCTGCGCGAGCGGATCAGTCCCGGGAGGCTGGAGGCTGCAGCCCACAACAGAAGGGAGGCACACAGAGCCTCAGCTTCTCCCTTTGTATTATAAACCAGTGGCAAGAAGACAGAAAGGTTCATCTCATGTCGCTGTCTTCTAAACATCCTGCTCACTAACCCTGATGGTCTGATAAAAAGCTTTTTGTAGAGTCTCTAGGGCCATCACTCCTCTTCCATTTGGAGGCCCATTGCGGTAAGGCCATTTGGCCCCTCCCTTTGTGATGTTCTGTGCGCAGTCAGGGGGAGTTGTAAATTCACAAGGAAAGGGCAGGACAGAACCCAGAGGAAAACTTACTTTCCTGAGCACCCTGACCCCGCGACTTCATGTTTCCATTCTGTAAGGTGTGCATTGCTGTATATTTGTCGTAAGGCAGGCCTCAGTCTCTTCAAGTAACATCCACCTGTGTAATACTTTCTCTGCCCCTTTCCAGGATGGGGCGGTGTTGGTTAGAAAACGTGCGGTAGAAATTGCCCTAGACCCTTCATCAACCCCAGGGAGCTCCTGAGTCTGGCCAGAGACCCTGCAGTCAGTAGCCCAGGACCCTCAGAGGCTCAAGCAGAGGAAGAAGCCAGGATGCCCAGAGGATTCAGGGAGCCCCCATGCTGGCCAGTTTTCCTCAGCATTGATATGATGCTTTTTCTGCAGCTGAATGCCAGATTTAGGAACCCAGTGTAGGCCAGATCTACTTGGAAAGGATTCCAGGAAGTATATTCCATCATTTCATTTCTTTCTTCCTGAGTTGTTGATTCATTCACCAGACTCTCTGAGTACCTGTTAAGTACTTGATACTTTCCCCCAGGCCCTCATTTACACAGCATTTACAACACAAATCTCCCATTTTCATAGAGGCTGGTGATTTTTTTAAAGCTTCTGCTGTGTCATATGATATGGGTTGTAATAAAAAATGAGGTTGGATAAATGGAATGAAGGTTGGGTGAGAATGCGTGTTGGTTTGTGGCATTTGGGCAGAGAATTTAACCGGTGCAAGGGAAAGCCATGTGTGTACTTGTATGTAAGGGGTAAAGTCCTGGGAAGCCTTTGGGGAGTTTCTAGCCACCCAGGGATGTGACGTGACTTGTGTTTTAGAAAGATGGCTTTGTCTGCTGTGTCAAGGAGATGAGCTGTAGGGATAACTATGGAGGGCTGGAAGACCAGTTAAGAGGCTGTTGCAGTAATGGAGGTGAGAAGTGATGGCCAGTTGCTGTGATGGGGATGGCGGGTTGATTTGGTGTAGGTTCCTGCATGTATTTTGAAGGTGGAGACAGTGGAACTGATGGAAGACTGGATGTGGGAAGTGTGTGAAGTCAAGAACGATTCCAAAGTTTTTGATCTGAAATATTGCATTGGTCAGCTTTCCGTCACTGTAACAAAAACCTTGAGATAGTCATCTTGGAGGAATAAAAAGTTTATTTTGGATCATAGTTTCAGAGGTTTCTGTTTATGATCAGTTGGCCCTGCCATTTGGGGGGCCTGTGTTGAGCCAACGCATCATGGTGGGAGCTTGTGGTAAGCAAAGTTGCTCATCTCATGGTGGCCAGCAAATGAGGTTATTATTATTCTGGATCTTTTTTGGTGGCCAGGATGACAACATACTGTGTAGGTTAGTGAGGAATATTTGTTAGGTTCCAACAGCATTGGTTCAACAATGATCAAGTCTATACCATTTAACATGAGTTCCTTTCTCCCTCTCTTATTTTCTTTCTTTCTTCCTGGGCTTTATTACTGCCTGTTTGGTAGCTAATTCCTGAAGTAGCTCCACTACTTCAAAGTAGGGTCACTTACTGGCTCGGGATGAGTGTAAAAATCAGGAAACCTCTGAGCTTTGTGAACCTCATCTGTTGTAGCATGGGATTTAAAGAGCGGTGGACTAAAGCCAGCCATTTTTCTTAGAGAAATTACGAGTCATAATTTCTGGGGAATAAAGGTGGATCTCTCTGGCTGGGAACAACCTGATTGTGAAGCATCAAAATAAAAGGAAAATTACTTTGAAAGACTTAAATAGTCACAGGGAGTGTGCGAGCAGCCCGGCTCGCCGTCATCTCCATGCCACATTGCATTGCTTCCACCAACAATTTCATTTTGTGTCTCTGGCTTGTTTTTTCCTCTGTCCCCATCCCACTATCCATATGGGGACCAATTTCCCCATCTGTTCAATTTTCATTCTTCACGGTTGAGGTTTTAATTTCAATGATAATAAAAATCACCAGCATCCTGTTTGGAATCTGTGTCGCTCTTTCTCACAGTGCTGAGAGGTTGGGGGGTGGGGTGGGGTGGGGGGGACACACATATTCCACACATTTTTACGGGTCAAACAAGGAGCACTTGGTTTTCCTTGAGATGCCATCTCCACTTTGATGTCTCATGGCAATCAACTTCAGGTGGCAAATCCAGCATCCCTGTTTCCCTCCCTCTGCCCTAAACCTCCCCTGAAGCCTTCCCTGGGGATTTTGATATCAATAGTGGACACTCCAACAGCTTGTTTTCCCCAGGCCAGGCACTCTCTCGAGTCAGCTTTGGCTTCTCTTCTGTCTTATTCTCCTCAGTTCCCCATCAGCACATGGGTTCCACTTTCAAAATGTGCTCAGTGGCCCAGGATTGGGCTACCATTTTGGTCCTGGTGCCAGATCCCTTACCTGGATGATTTCGTAGCCTTGAACCTGGCCCTCTTGGCCTCAGCTCTTACTGTCTTAGACATAGAGTGATTCCTTCACAACTGTCAATGCCACTCCTCTGCTCAAACCCTTCCGAAAGCTGTACTTACTGTGGCCTACAAGGCCCTGCTTGATAAAGCCTCACCTGACACTGGCGTCCGACCTCCTCCTCATCCATTCTGTTCCTGCCAACCAGGCCTCCTTATTCTGCAAACATGCAGAGCAGAATGTTTTTGCCTACAGCTTGTGCTTGTAATTTCTGCCTGAAATGGATTCTCGCATGTATATCTGTGTACCTGTCACAGATATCGCCATAATACCTTATGTACAGTTAACTCGCTGTATCTGTGGGTTTTGCATCTGTGAATTCAACCAAGGGAGGATCACAACTATTTTATAAAGTGTGTTTGTGCTGAACATGGGTAGACTGTTTTCCTTGTCATTATTTTTTAAATAATACAGTCTAACAACTATTTATCTTTTACATTGTATTGGATTTTATAAGTAATCTGGAGGTGACTTAAAGTATGTGGGAAAGATGCTCGGAGGTTATATGCAAATCTAACCTCTTTACCCCACCTTTCCCTCCCTTACCTCCCTCCTTTCTTTTTTTCTTTCTTTCCCTCTAGATGGGGGGTCTTGCAATGGACCCAGTTGGTCTTAAATGCCTGTGATCCAGTGATGTTCCTATCTCTGGGCCTCAGCCTTCCAAGTAGCTAGGGATATAAGCATGCACCACTGTGTCTAGTCCGACTTGATTTTTTTTTCAAAGTAGTGATCTCCTTTTTGAATCTTTTATCTTTCCCTTTTTGTTTTTCCCTACTTGCTGCTATAAGAATATGAAGTCCACAAAAGCGCAGGGACTTTGTTTGTCCACTGCTGTATTTCCAAGTTCTGGAGCTATGCCTGTTTCATAAAAGATCAGTATTTACTGATACTTGATGAATGAATGAATGAATGAATGAATCCAGAACTGTTCAGAAATGGAATGGGCTGTCTTGATTGACAGGAG
The DNA here is from genome assembly GCF_048772815.1 of Callospermophilus lateralis. Taxonomy (NCBI): domain Eukaryota; kingdom Metazoa; phylum Chordata; class Mammalia; order Rodentia; family Sciuridae; genus Callospermophilus; species Callospermophilus lateralis. Next base: position 11,618,508 of record NC_135308.1, read on the forward strand.
ACCCATCACCAAAGTTTCTCCAATATAGGCAAAATGTTATAAAATGAATGGAGAGATCCCAGGGCGTGACTAAGCCACACGTCCCTTTTAGGAATGCATAGAACAGGCTCAACAGTTTATGCCAGAGGCAATTGGCTGGAGGCTATTCTCTGGTACCTTCTCATTCTGTGACACTGGATGTTTCATTTAAATACTCTAATATTATTTTTCTTAGTTGTTAGAAGAGATCTTATACTTTTAATCTCGTGGGTTACAATGATAAAATTAAACAAAATATTCCATGTGAAGTTTGTAGTCTGGTTCCTGGCATTTAATAAATATGTAGCAGATATTAGGTATGATGATAATAATGTCCCTTTGACCTCATGATCTTGAGCATCTCTGAAAGACATGCCCAACACCTTTTCAGTATTGCTTGGGCATGCTTTTCTCACCAAGCTACATTGTCAGTTTTTTTCCCTCAGCCTCTCTGTTAGTCCTTCTCTTGATCTTTCCTTCATCTCTCAAATTGCTTTCTATTTTGAATTTTTTCTCAGCTCTCTGTCACCTATATCTTGACCTTTGCCATTGATATGTATTTCCCCAGTGCCAATTTTTGAAACAAAAATAATCCCACCCCAGATTGCACATGCTGAGTCAGATGTCAGTGGGATGGTTCAAATACCAAACCACTCACTTCTACAGTTGCATGGCTCCTGCAGAAGCTGGATCTCAACAAATCCCTATTGATTGTGCATTGAAATGAGATCTTTAACAAAGGGCCAAGTGCAAGGATCATTGTCACAGTAAATATCATTATTACCACTTAGGCATACTTATTTTTATAATCTAAACATTTCGAGGAAGTTGCAGTACATAATTTTGAAGCTGTTGATCCAACTGGAATAAATAGATTACTGTGATCATAGATGTCAGGGAGGTTTTTGGCTGGTAGGATCCGCTAAGTGCCATGTGAAATGAAGTCCAGGTGAACAATTTGAAATAGAGCAGGGAAGGATTTATAATCTATTGTTATTGAAAAAAAAATGAGTTACCAATGAAATTTTCAAAATGATCACAGCCATATCCAATTTGACCATAGAAAAAGGTCGGAAGGAAATACTCTGAAATATCATAGTAATCTGAGGAGGCAGGAATGTGGGTCCATATTATATAACACCAGTATTTTACAATGAATATTTGTTATGCTTAGAATTTAAAGAGTAAAACATCTTTTCCTTTACAAAGGATCCTAGAGTGAGACGTGTGGCAGGGCCTACTGGTGACTTTCCTCTGGTGTAGACAAATCACACGGCTCAGCTTCTGTTTCTGCAGGTTGAAAAGAGAGATCTCAATATCTGTCCTACATATCCTGAGACTTACACGGGATGGCGCATCTGACGTGACTTTCTAAACAGGAGAGTGAGCCTTAGATGTTTCGATGGCTTTGCTCCAGAGGAGGACATCACATTGTGGCAGACTCACATAACCAGCTTTCTGCAGTAGGCCCCCTTCCTGCAGCCGCTGACTCTTTGGGCACAGACCCTTGGTCTGGTCTCACTTGCCTCTTGGGTGAACATGTGTGACTTGCTCACATCCAATACTAAAGGAGAAAAGCTCAGAGTAAGGAAGTGCTATTGGTTCCCACGAGAAACTGGTTTTCTTGGCAGGGATTTGTTCTAAAATTCCTCATTGAGCCCTGGTTTTGAGTGGGTAAAACTGGAGTTTGAATTGTTCGAGCTGGGCTTCCTGGTCCCATCACTCAGCTGTGTTCTGGTCACCTGCTGCCCTTATATCCGTTTTCTATCTGGTCTCTTTCTCCAGGCTGGTCAGATGCCCTTGTATTGATTCAGATCTGGAATAGCCTAGCCCACACCCCTGGGGGTCTCTGCCTTGGTTGGTGGCATTGCACCTTGGGCCTCTTTGAATCTGGAATATATAATTTTTCTAGAGAATGAGATATGGAGTAGTTGAGATCCCTTCTCTTGATACCAAGGCCTAATTGGACACCAAAATCTATCTTTTTAAAAGCTGTATTGTTCTTCCAGGATTGTTTTGATTGCCTACACAGATTTGGAGGGAAGAACCAAGGAAATAATATGAAACAGAGGCCATGGTACCCCAAGAGGTTATCCATGTGACATTTTAGACTCAGCCTTTGTACAGACAAGCTGGAGGTTTGTGCTGCTGCTGTCTTGGAGAACCAAGAGGAGTGGGTATTGGTATTGATGGAAAGGGTTGTGGGTCTTCCCTGCCAGTGTCATGAAATGTCTCAGGAATGGCATGGTGAACCCTGAACTGAATGGAGTGTTAGCTTGGCAGTGGATTTTACATATGCACATATATACATTTTTTTTTTCCTAGATGACACATGGAGTTATAGGATGTTAATATGGGCAAGGTACAAGCTCTTAATGTTCTTAACCATTCTCATTCTTTAACCAGTCTTCTTTTTCTTTCCAGTAAGAGCTCATTCATGTCTTTTTAATAAATGGGAGGAAGAAGCAGCTACTTTGGGTGAATTCATTTACTTTTTCTTCTTTGCCTTTGTTCTTGGTATCTCTGGATTTGCTTTCTGGAGAAAATTCTCTGAGCATATCCCTGGCAAAATATTGGCAAAGCAATTTGCTTCTTCTTCTTCTGAGAGATTTGGTGGCATATTTCTTGGGTGACTGATGAGGAACGGAGATGGGCCTCAGCTCTCCAAATGTCATGCACACATGATTTCCTGCTAATTGTAACACTCATCCTAATCTGCCAAGGGACTGAACTCAGTGGGTGGACATAGTTAACTACTTTCACATGGACCTGGTGGTTACTAAGCTTGGTAATCAGTAATGCCTAGCAGGGAAATTTAATCTCAAATTAGGAGAGTAACAGATGACAGTGGGTGACACACCGAAATGACATATCCAAATTTGTCCAAATTTCTGACATGTTGCATTCAAGGCATGCTTTTATGTTTTCTAATTGCTGATGCATGGAAATAATTTCATTTGATAGTCCATTATTTAGATCCAACCTAGATACTTCCCTTGTCACCATCATTAAGTGCTGGGAGCCATCAGCCAAGTAGGTATGACAATCTCCTTGCCAGCTTACTCCCATGCTGTCTAGTGGAAGGACTTCTGAAAGGTGACCTTGCTCAAGGACCAGGGCGGTTTAGCATAATAGGAGATTAGGGTGTTCCCCCTTTAGAATAGGGCGTATCCTGCTACTGAGTTCCTCTTGAGTTCTTAGGGTCAGACAGTATATTTTGGGAGACAGAAGCCCATGTGTAGTGGATTTGGGAGAAGTGGATTTGGGCAGGGAACATGGATTCCCCCAGAACGTGTTTGTAGACGGCCGGTATGAGTTCGGGAATAAAGAATTGCTGTTTGAACCTACAAGCTGTGTGGTGACTCGTGATTTGTGCCCAGCCAGAGACTGCGGCAATTAAGGAACAAAGTGTTGGTCAAAGATGACAGATACATGCTACTGTGGAACCAGTTCTGCATTGCAGGTGACTAACAAATAGAAAAGCGTTTATCTACTAGCTCATTGCCTCCTTAGGAGTCTGAGAAATGGAGAGAGAGAAGAGAGAGAGAGAGAGAGAGAGAGAGAGAGAGAGAGAGAGAGAGAGAGAGAGAGAGAGAGAGAGAGAGAGAGAGAGATATTTAATGCCTCAGGCACCAACTGGAATCTTAATATATTATATCTGGTAAAGAGGATTCCACAAAATAATGTTACATACGCAGGCACAGGATAATGGAACCTGCACTGTCACCCAGGGGAACCGATTGTTGACTGTGATATTTCTGCCACTTATGTAACAATGTTTTAGAGTAGTACATCCTGAAAGTCAGTTAATTTCTCCACAAACTAAAAACTGGAGAATAGGGACCATTTAGGACAGTCTAGGCCCAACAGGTAGAAGCTGCATTCCAAGCATGTGCAAGAATAATTATATATACTTGCTGTTCTTAGTCTGTAAAATATATAGGAGAAAAGGCATGGATGTGATATAAGAAGGACCTGGGTTCCTTTTGCCCAAACTTTTGCAGAAAATAGTGATGAAAATAATAACATATATTTGTTATGAGGATTCATTGATTCATTATAGTGAAAGTGCTAAAACCTCTTGGTAGGTAGTAAATACAATTGGCATTACTGTTAGGAGTTGTTTGGATTTGGGCCCAGGTCTTCATCTCTCTGAACATCCATTCCGGGGAGTAGGGAAGAGGAATTCTAGGATTCACCAGACTTGCACCAGTGGGTGAAAGGTAGGGTGGGGTCAGAGATTAGAGCAGCCAACAGAAGATCTTGCAAACAGTCAAAGCTGCTAGTCGGGATAGCTTTCCACAAAATGCTGCCCTGTCACTGTGGATTTTCAACTGTGGGTTAGGAAACTACCTGTGGACATGAGAAAAGTGGGTTAAATATTAGAAGCTAATCCAACCTTAAGGATGCTGTGATTCTATGTGCATATAGAAAGTAAATCTTAGTGCAAAGATATCTATTCCTCTACTTCTTGACCTCTGTTAAAGCTGAGTTTTGGTGTGCATCTCTTATAGACACAGCAATCTAATAAAAATAACATGACTGTATTCATTACTGATTTTTAACTAGTAGTAATAGTGACGACGATGGCAGTGAGAATTTTGTATTTAGTGATACCTGCTCTTTGTCAGACTTGATAAGTTCTACATTTGCCATTTGACTTAAGCCATTCAGAAACTAAACAACCCTGATTAGAAAGAAACTTGCAGGCAAAAGAGGATAACTTCTTTTTAGTTTCAGATAGTCATATTCGATATACCTCCAAGATATGTCCATCACTTAATAAACATTGTAATTAGAATTTGTATTGAAATCACATGTAAGGAAATTAAAGGAACAATTCCTTTCTTATGTTCTAATTAAAGTCTGTACCTATAGCTTTGATCCAATTTAAAATTGAATATGTTCACCAAATGCTTTTGAGCACCTACTATATGCCTGTGACAGTGCTAGGTACTATCATGGATGTCATCTTCCTGAATTGCCTCAGCAGTCACACTTCACAGATGAGAAAATGAGGCAGTAATGGTCCCAAGATACACAGCTTTACCATCTAGGATCGGGACTTGAACTCTAGTCCAATACTTTTGTCAAAGTTCTACTCTTCTAGAGGGGCCCTGGAAAGGGAGAAATTTTGTGTAGACCTAAAAAAACAATTCACTTAAAAATAGCTCCTGTTTTCCTTTGGGTAAATTATATAAACCACTAGGAAAAAAAGAACTTGTTCCAAACTGGAACAACCAACCTATTTGTTGTGGAAATGAATATCCTCATGTTTTAATACTGTCTCTGCACTGACTGGCAATGGAAAGAAATGCACTAGAAATAGCACTTTCCTTTTTTTTTTTTTAATTGAATATGAAAGTTACTGTAAGAAAAGTATTTGCCACATTTTTGTGCATTGCAAACTGTGTGGTAGAAGGAATCACTGCATATTTTGTATCCAAGTATTTATTCTCACAGTGCCATAGACCGTGAAAAGAAAGATGGACGTTAAATTAAATATTGAGGGCTGGGGTGGTGGCTCAGTGGTAGAGCACTTGCCTAGCATGTGTGAGGCACTGGGTTTGATTCTCAGCACCGCATATAAAAAAATGAATAAGATAAAGGCCCATCAACAACTAAAGATATATTTAAACAAATGACATATTGAAGGCATGATTCTGTTTACTTTCTTTCAGTCTGACAAAAAAAGAAATGACCACAACTGAATATCTGTAAAAAATGAGGTGGCACTTGGATGTGCTGGAGGGGCAGCAGAGTATAGGGGCTGGGAGTATGTACTCTGTGTAAAATCTCAGGTCCATCATCTACTATGTATGTGACCCAGAGAAAGACTTTAAATTATGTTTTTTGTTTCTTTATATTTAAAATTTGAGAAAAATAGCTTTGAGATATTTCACATTATATAAAATGAAATAGTATCTTTAAAGCAATCTACTGGCAAAGTAGAAATTCTAATTTTCAATGGCTTAATGGCATTGAAGCCAGATATTGACTGCAGTCAGGGAGAGGGTACTCTAATTTCCTGGTTTGTGTTTAGCTTAAATGCCGGTTCTTCCTGTCATCACTGAATATATTTGGAAACATGAATTTCAAATTGCTTTCTCTTTAAATAATAGTGTAACAGTTGGCATTGACAACAGAATAAGTAATTCCGGAAAAGAAGACCATTGTTATTTCTAGACCCCAGTCTTTAGTAACATCTGTTGTCTTCATTAATCAAGCAGGCAATTTGATTTATTTGGAAATATTTGCATGACATCAAAAGAATGTTGTTCTATTATTTTTAAAGAGTTCAGAATAATGATTTTCTCTTTTAGAATACATAGAAGTATTCTTAGGGGAAAAAAAGAGCTGAAAAAGTTAGTGCTGATGAGATAAGTCTTTATTTTTTGGTTTTGAGAGTTATGTTGATTGATCTTACCATTTTTAAACAGTATATGTTACAAAAGGGTGTATGTGGGGGGGTGTTTATGCTCCAGGGACTAGCACAAATATTCTCATTTAGTGAGATGATTTTAGGAACAAGAGGGGATTTTTATAGTAATATTTGTATGTTTAATAGATATTTAAAAATAATGTATACAGATCATGTACAGTCCCTGCTCTCATTTCTGATAACAGTTCTCAACATTTTGTGGGGAAACTTGCTTTTCCATCATTGGAGTCAGTTTTGGTGAGATGGTCAATCAAGGTGTTCCTCCTTTTGGTGCTCAACATGGGAGACAAATATATGACACTCTGTTCCTAAAATTTCAATGAAGCAACACTGAAGTTTGAGTTCAATGAGACCCATATGTGATGACCCCAGTGTCCTTTGTCCCTGGAGGCTGTTCCTTCTCAGCACCTGCTCCCTCTGCTGATCTTCCCGTTATAGAACTGACCTGCTATCCTTCCAATATGCCCATTTTTATTTTTTAATTCGACACAGGGTCCCTTTTCCTGATCATATTTAAATAATCCTGTTTTACCTTGGGTATCATGGACATTATTACTTCAGAAAAATTAGCGTTTTAATATAAAAGGAGTCATTTTAAAAGATGTAAATAAATAGTTGTACAGGTGTTATGTAGATATAGAAAAAAAATTGTATTATTTGTGAATGGTTAAATGACTAGGAGTCATCACGGCAAAAACTGCCATTAACAGTGATCTTCCTGGCTACATTTAGGCTTTAAAATTGGAATATCTTGATGGACCACTAAAAAGGATATTAAGGATTATATCATTGGGCTGATCTTATTAATAATAAAAACTAGCGTTTGCAAAAGGTAATATCCTAATTAATATATTAACACTTGTGAAGTTCTAAAGCAAATACATTTTGAAAAGGGAATGCAGGATTTCTCTGGTCTAAAAACACTATTGCCTGTATCAGAGAATTTTTTCTTTCTTTTCCCAAGGAGGGTGCTTTATTTACTTTTGACATTGTTTTTCCCCCATTAGTAAAACAATAGAAATACAACTCTCTACTGGCCAAATCAAGAACCAGAGATTCAGGTGTGTGCATGTGTGAGCATGACCCTGAGGCGTGGCTATGTCCTGTGAGATGTGTTAGTGATTTTAGCCTTATTCCTTCTGGACAGAGCTAATGCCACAGCACCCTTGATCTGTGACTAACCCCCAAGGCACAAGGAAAAACCCTGTTATTGCTCCTCCCATCTGAAGTTCTCTGAGTTCTGTCTGGAGATGGAAACATGGAGACTTCTATCCCACCAAACCTCTTTTTTTTTTTTTTTTTTAATCGAGTGCTTTTAATTTCTATTGCAGGAATATAGTTTTAAAATTTTTAGAATGAGGCTTGGGTTAAATAAAGATTTGGACACCCGAAAACACCTTCAGCAATTATGTCTTCCAAGTAGACACTCTCAGGGAAATGGTGGTAAGAAGTCCAGTTCCCTCACAATTCCCACCCATAATCTATTTCAGGGAAAGAAAGCTTCAGGTTGCAGAGATTTCACTGTGAAATGACACAACATCAAGCAATCGACTATGTTTCCAATATGACCTTTATTGAGCAAGTACTGCTGTGACGTTTAACATCGATCAACATAAGGTTGCAAACTGTGCATGTCAGCGAGGTTCTCCCATGAACAAAAGTCCATTTTAAATGCACCAGTGAGGTAAACATAATTATTCATATATAGCTTTCTTAAGGCTAAGAGAGTTCTGTGTTTCATTTATTATTTTTGGCTCAGTTGGTACTTTGCATAATACATCTCAAGACATCCCCCCCTGAGCGCCCCCCTTCCAACAGCTTGGGAAATTGGCAAATTCCCCAGGTACATACAATATCATGCATTTGAATCCCCCAAAGACTGAGGAGGGAGCACCCTGAGCTTGCATGCAGTTCCCTCATATTGCACAAAGTAAAATACAATGTCTGGAGCCCCCATGGGAGAACCCGTTCTGTTTTGAAGCTGTCAATCACATGCATTTTGAAATTGTCATATGGCTTAACCTTTTTGCAATGGACTCAAATCTTAGTCACTCTGGGTGACTTCCTTTACTATGGCGTGTGAAGTGACTTTTTCTACCTTTTTAGTTGACACTAGTTTCTCCTCAAAGGTCTCTTCATGCTCTTCGACCTTTTGAGTGACGGTTACAGATTTAGTGATGTATTTGGTAGCACCATCGCCCCCCTCACTGGTGATCTTTTCTACCTTCTTGGTCACCACCACTTTCTCCTCACTTCTGTCCTCCCCCTTCTTCTCATCTGCGGGGCTCAAGTCTAGCCCGTTAGTGACCACGCCTTTCTCCTCTTCCCTCCCACTGCCCTTCTCCTTGGTTTCCTGCTCTTCCTCTTTTCCTTCCACCTCCCCATTGACCGCTATGTCTTCCTTCCTGGATTCCTTTGCACCCTGGTCGCTCCTTTCCCTCTCACTCCCTCCCTCCTCTTCCACCTTCTCCTTCTCCTTCTCCTGCTGAGGCTTCTCTTCTTTGGCATCTTTCTCCAAGCTCACCTTTGGGGCTTTGCTGACCACCTCCTCTGGGGTCTTCTCCTTGGCAGGGGACTCGGCCTTCTCCTTCCCTGGGGACTCAGCCTTCTCCTTCGCTGGGGACTCAGCCTTCTCCTTCCCTGGGGACTCGGCCTTCTCCTTCGCTGGGGACTCGGCCTTCTCCTTCCCTGGGGACTCAGCCTTCTCCTTCCCTGGGGACTCGGCCTTCTCCTTCGCTGGGGACTCGGCCTTCTCCTTCGCTGGGGACTCGGCCTTCTCCTTCGCTGGGGACTCGGCTTTCTTCTTCTCTGGCACATCTTTTGGCTTCTCCTCCTTCTTCTCTACCTTCTCCTCCTTGGGGGCCTCCTTGGCCACCTTTTTCTGGTCTTCCTCTTTCCCCACTTCCGCTTCGGCCTTTGGCTTCGCCTCTTCCACTGGAGACTTGGGCGCCGGGGACTTGGCCTTCTCTGGCTTTCCCAGCTCCTCCTTGGCACCCACTTCTTCAGCCTTTTCCTCCTTAGCCTCGGCTTCCTCCCCTTCAGCTTCTGCCTCCGTCTCCCCCTCCTCCTCCTGCTCACCTTCGTCTTTGTCGCTTGAGCCTTCCTTCTCGGACCCTCCCTCTTCAGCTTGGTCGGACTTGGCACCCTCCTCCTCCTCCTCTTCCTCCTCCTGGCCTTCCTCTTCCTCCTTCTCCCCCTCTTCCTCTCCTTTGATTTCAGGGGCTGCAGCCTTCACTGGAGACTTTTTGGCAGGTGCGGCTTCTTCTTCGGCTTCCTGTTCCTCTTCCTTTTCTTCCGCCTCTTCTTCCTTCTCCTCTTCCTTCGCGGAAACTGCCAGTTCCTCTGCGATGGCTGCCAGGGCGTCTTCCATTTCGGACTTCTCATCCTCCACTTTGGTTTCCTCGATGATCTCCTCCACGAACTTGTGCTGGACCTTTAGCTTGGGAGCCTCCACTTTGGTTTTCTGAATCTTACTGGATATTGTGACTGAGGGCTGCCGGTGTGTGTACAGAGGCCCAGTGATGCTGCCGGCAAAGGTGCTAAATCTGGTCTCTTCTCCCTCCAGGAGTTTTCTAAGGAAAAAAGAAGACAAGACATACCGAAAATCCCATCGGCCTTCTGAGCCTCACTAATTATGGGCAACGTAGCGGCTGCTTTTGAATAAACAGAATCACATAAGGAAAACATTCCATCAAGCCAGTGTAGGGCCTACTGTCATTTCACTGTTACACTCTGTCATCAAGAGACAGATTCTTCTGAACTGCCAGCCGGTTGCCTGCTGCAGTAACTAACCACTCCCAGTAGTCCACGAACCACACCCAGTCGCCAAAGCCTTGGTCTGCAGCGGCAGTTCATTTGGTGCAATATGAATATGCTAAAAAGTTCCTTAGCAGCCACCCCCCACCACCCCCCAAAACAAAACCCAAACCATTAGTGACCTTCTTGAGCATTTGGACTCTCAAGGAAATGTACTCATTGTTTTCAAATAAATATAATGTTCAAAATATTTCACAAAACTATTAAGCACATTTTAGAAGTAAAGCTATATCAAATTATAGCTATGTGCTAATATGGATGTATCAATTTATAAGTTGGTTTGCAATTTTTATCATAATTGTCTATTTAATATAATGATTTAACTTCCTTGAAGAGAGAGTGCAATTTATTCTTATCATTTTATAATTACCTACTGGTAGTAGAAAAAACTATTTAATCAAGGATTTTGTACTTCAAATTTAGTCATCAATTAGGAGTTCCTGTTCTCATATGTATATATAATACATGATATATATCTATGTGTGTGTATATAGATTTATAATCTGAACCATATAGTCTAACAGAAATATAAAACATCTACATTATCTATACTTGTAAAAATAAATGTATCTATATTCTAATGAATCAATCTATCCTCAGCCAGATGATGGCAATAGTAAGCTGTAATAGAGAAATAGAATGTCCTGGTATTTGTCCTTGACATTACAGATTTGAAAAGCTGAAACCACCACTTGTGCTTTAAGCAATCAAAAATATTTGTCGCTAAAACAAAAATGTATGCACAGATATTGAAATCAATTGGTAGTGACCCCCTTTCGAGCAAAATTCAGAACACTTCATTTCAACTTATATTCACATTTTTAAAAGCTGGACTAAAAAGTTATAAAACCACATTTGCAATTCTCAAGGAATTCTTAATTAAGCAAGGAGACTCCTGCAACCTGCCTGCTTTAACTTAAGTGCCGCAGGTTCTGCCTGAATGGCCTCTGCAGTGCGGCTAGGGTTCTGCCCACGTGGGCAGCAAGCCCCTACCTGTATGCAGCGATCTCGATATCCAGGGCCATCTTGACATTGAGGAGATCCTGGTATTCCCGCAAATGACGAGCCATTTCCCACTTTGTTCCCCGAAGCTCATTTTCTAGCTGCTGGATGGTATCCTGAAACAGACAAAGAGTCTCTATGGATTCATCCTTCTAAGCAGCGACTCTTCAGAGTCACTTGCTGTCCCCTTCCCACCCGACCCCAATCTCCCTGAAGCTCTGCACACCTCTCAGACATTGCTCCGCCCCCTTTCTCCAACAAACAAAATCAATATGACAATAAGACACGTCTCAAAGGGAACAAATACGCGTGTGGAATCTCTTTAGCGGACCTATTCCTCACTCCCCATTTGGGCTGAATTCAATTTTGAGAGCTCTTGGGGTCACTGCCGGAAAAGTAGAGAATACATGCGTTTCTGTATAATGAGTTATGCTAATAAGTTTCTTATTTATCAACTACCTGAAAGTGCCCCTACTTGAAAAGTGCTAGAAAACTAGAGCGATTGCGGAAAAGCCGCACGTTTCTGTAAAAGGTCAGGACTTCCAAACAGCTGGGTGGAGCAGAGAGGGGCGAGGACGCTTGACCACCGCTAACTTGGGTGTGCGCTGCTCGTGCGCACTGGCGAGCGGCCACCAGGGGGCGCGGCAGAGAGGGCGCCTGGGCGCGCGCCCAGATACCGGGGGCGCGCGGCGCTGGCGCTGGCGCAGGCTGCAGGCGCAGCCGCGGTTCCTACCTGGTAGCTGCTGAGGTCGTGATTGTGGCGCTCCTCTATATCGCTGAGCTGCCGCTCCAGGGACTCCTTGGTGCCGCGCACTGACTCCAGCTCGATGCTCTTGGACTGCAGCTGGCGCCGGTACTCGGCGATCTCTTCCTTGGCGGAGCGGATGGCCTCCTTGTTCTGCTCGGCCGCCTCGGTGAGCTTGGCGTAGCGACATTTAAACCACTCTTCGGCCTGGTGCATGTTCTGATCAGAGTGGCACTCGAGCTGAGAGCGGATCTCCTTCAGCGCCGTCGAGATGTCAGTCTTCAGGTAGTCTTTGCGCTCCACCGTGATGTGCGACGCCTGGATCTGGGCCAGCAGGTCTGCCACCTCCTCTTCATGATTGCTCCGCAGGAAGGCCACCTCATCCTGCAGAGACTGCACCTTCTTGTCCAGCTCTACCTTGACCAGCGACGACTCCTCGATGTCTTTGCGCAGCGCGCGGATGGCCGCCTCGGTGTCGTCGCGCAGCCGTGCCTCCTCCTCGAAGCGCTCTTTGAGCCGGTGGATGTCTTCCTCTAGGTGGTCAGAATCCAGCTGCACCTGAGCCTTCTCGTGGTTCACCATCTCGAGTGTGGCGCGCAGCTCGCGGATCTCCTGGTCGTACGCGTCGCCCAGCTGGGCGTGCGAGGCCTGCTTCTGCCGCAGTGCCTGGATCTCCGCCTCGATCTCCTTGTTCTGCTGCTCCAAGTAGTGCACTTTCTCGATGTAGCCGGCGAAGCGGTCGTTCAGCCCCTGCAGCTGCTCCTTCTCGTTGGAGCGGGACAGCTTGTAGTCGCCCCCGGAACCGCCGTTGAGCAGGGACGAGGACTGGCTGAAGTCGAGGCTGCTCTCCGCGGAGCTGAGCATAGCCGAGCTGTAGGTGAGGCGCGGGGCGAGCGCGCTGCGCTTGTAGGAGGAGGACACGGTGCTGGGCGAGCCCCGGGACCAAGACTGCGAGCGGAAACCGCTGGACGGGGAGCCGCTGACCCGGCTGAAGCTGGAGCGGGTGTCGGTTACCCGCCGGTAGGCGGACGGGTTGCCCAGCGAGTCCAACGTGTAGCTCATCTTGGAGGCCTTGGGGTGTGTGGCTGTCACAGCGCTCTGCTGGCCTCGCCGCAGCCCATATATAGCCGCGGAGCTGGTCCCGGGCCAGGGCCCCGCCCCGTGGAGGCGGCGGCCGAGGAGGCGGGGACTGCGGGCACCCGGCCGGGGGGAAGGGGGAAGCCGGCTTAACAGTGATTCAGCGCAGGCTCCACGTGGGCCACCGCCGCAGCGGACCCCGCACTTTGCTGCCCGCGTCCCGGGCCCTCTCCCAGCTTCCCTTTTGGTCTAGACCACTGGTGACCCCGCAATCCCCTTCTCTCCATTTTTCACCTTCAGATTACATTTTTCACCTTGGTGAGACTATCCACCCAACGCCGTTTCTTTGTCTAGTAACTCCCGCCCTCTGGGCAGCTCTTCCTCGGACCCTCTTGCTCTCTACCTCTTTAGCCTCTCGCTTTTCTCTTCTTTGCCCGCTTTCCGTTACTTTTTGCTTTAACTCCTCTTTGGTACTTCATCACTCCTTGCGTCTTTGTGGGCCCCTTTCTCCTTTTACTTGGATCCTTGGTCAGTTTCACTCACCCCGCCCTACTCTCTGAGCCCCTTACTCCCCTGGGACCTTTTTCTTTCAATCTTTTCTTCTTCCCCGTCCCCTCCCTCCCCTCCCCCCAGATCCGCTCCTCTCCCCTCCCCCATGCTCATCTCCCCTTGCCTCCCTCCCCTTCCCCCACTCCTTGTCTTAAGGCAGCTGGAGATGAGCGCAGAGTTGTGTCTACAAGGAAAAAAGACCTTGAGGAATGGTCGCCCTGAAGGCTCCAGGAAGGGGACAAAGAAGACAGGCCGGGGTAGTGACTTGTATTAAAAGTGGGATATGGCGCTACATTCTGCTTAACGTTTGGGGGACGTCCGCAGCTTCCGCAGGGGCAGAAGGTAAGGCGCTTGTGCTCTCATGGCGCCGGCAGCACCAAGGACAGCGCCCAGGCCCCGCGCCAGAAATTCTGCTGGCGGGTGGGCTTCTAGTCGGGCCTTGATTGTCAGGTTGGCAGGTGGGAGGGAGCTCCCTTCCCCCTCCTCTCTCCCGAGTAAATACAATTAAAGCCTGTGTGTAGTGACTCTGTTTGCAGGAGCCAAGCTGGAATCCCACGCTAAGACTTCTCTGCAATGCAGGGTTGGCACAATGAACAGATTGCAGATTTTGAAAACAACCAAAATTCATTAAAGTCAGTTAAAAGAAATAAATATACCTGAAGAGCCCACTTTGAATTTTCTAACATATGATGATGCAGGAAATCAGAAGATACAGAGGCCTGAAACTTGAAGGTCATATATATGTGTGTATATGTATACATACTCACACACCTTGGAAAGGGGAGCTTGAAATCTGCTGAGATGAAAAGTCAAAAAAAAAAAAAAATATATATATATATAGTTTTTGTTGAGTTTGAGCACAAACAATTGCCTTTTCATCTTTCAATTCAATACTTCTTATGTGTAACTGCAATGATTGAAAGGGCATCTGAATTAATTTTAATTTTAAAAGTTGCCAAATAAACTCATCATAACCTTGAATAAACCCAGGTATTTTTTTCCCCTTCCATTTAAAATGTCATATATTCCTCCATTTAGATTTTAATGAATGGTTTGGTATGGATTTTCCATATCTTAAAACATGTTTATATAAACAAGGACTCTACCCAGACTTTCTCCTCTCTGGTGCATTTCTAACTGTCAAAATGTGCCTTTATTTTGGATAATGCTTTGGGAGTAATTCAGGATAAAAAAGTTCAGAACAAAGCAAGGCAAAGTGAAGGGCAGAATACTAGATTAATGACGGGTAGGGGCAACAGCACAAGTGACCAAGTGTAAAATGCTTATTATAGGTGAGAAGAGACCCCCTGCGTATAAAGCAGACTCCAGACTTAAATAAGCTTCCCCATTTTATTAAATGACAGGGCTGCATGAATCAGTAAGTAATCAGAATAAGTTTGGGTTTACAGAAGTTTTATTATTTTAATTTTTATATACTCTCTTGGCCCATTTGTGTTAAAAGGAAAGTGAGAGTTTAAAAAGAAGGAAGGAATTTAGGGAGTTAGGTCTGCTTCATTAACATGGTACCACAGTACTGAGGACTGTGAGGGGGGAAGGCTGCTCCCAGATGCTGAGTGTTGGTTATCTCTCAGCCAAGGAGGGCCTGTGCCTCAAGTTGTTAAGACAGGTGACAGAGTAGGGGGACTGACTTGTGAATGTTATAAATTCAAGATTTTCATATGGACAAACAAAGGAAAAGACTCCTTGTCTCTCCTTGCCTCTGTAAAGTCCTGGATCTCAGCATTGGACTCAGCAGGATGCTATCTAGCGAATACTACATGCTAATTATGCAGAAATTATACTTTAGTTATGTATTGCTTCCTGCTTTTATTAAAATATATAAAACCCTGGCAGTTTCTTGTTGTACATTCTCTGAAAGCGCTTTCTACAACGGAAGCACATGGTTGCCGGGCAGGCTTCAGCTGTTAGTTTTCTTTAGGGCTTTGGCAATGAGATGACTCTGCAGAGAGACATTTACAAGGAAACACATGTCTAATTTCACAATTAGCCTGTTTTGCCTTGTATCTAAACTAGCTCAAAAATTGTTAAGCTTCCAACTGGTTACAGAGGGAGGAGAAAGAGATGCGTACAAACAAAATCAGAGCCAATTACTTAGGCTAAATCTAGTGCCTCTAAGCTTAAAATTGTAACTTCAATGTCACCTGAAGTACGGTTCAGTCTGGGCTGTGCAGGATAATGCAGGGGATTGTAACAGTCACTTTATTAAGGAGAAACTGTTCCCACTTAAGAAAAATGAAAGCTCTTATGCTACATTTGACAAAATGTTTCATTTTAAATTAGACCCTTTCACTTTAACATTTCTCTTGAAGGTGATTTGAAGGTTATTCCCATTGGTAAGTTAGTGTCAAAACTTCTTTACCCAAAGCTATAACGTTCTTCCCATTTTGTCTCATATTTTTGAAGTACATGTATCACCTTAATATTTTTCATAGAAATGTCTTTGCACTTTTTATTTTTTATAAAAACCCAATGACAAAAAGTCTACGGAATCTTATTAAAACATTAATGAGAGAGAAAATAAGCATGGAAATGCTGTGTAGAACTTCACCATGCTGCATTGACAGAATTGAGTTTACTGTAGTACTTTGTAATTTACTCTAAATAGGGAAGTTACACATGATTTAGATGTAAGAGTTTTAATGAAATTGTCTCCTCTTTGTTGTTTCATAAGATACAGTCTGTTTCAAGTCACTTCCCATAGAGAAATACAAAGCATGTTCCAATATCTACCTTTCTTCTGTAGGTAAAGTGCAGCTGTTAACTTGAAGTCAATATTGTGAGTTGTTTTAGGGTCTGTTTAATGATAATGGAACATACTTTTTGCATAAGGGTATTTTTTGTTGGGCCAAAATAAAGATAAAATAGTTAAGCATTTTCTCCCTTCTTTCCCTATTTCTTTATATTTCTTCTTTTAAAAAATATCTTTTGGCTGCATAGAAATGGAGCATTGGATGTAGGGACCCGGCAGCAAGCATGAGGCTCCGGAAGGCAGTCTCTACTGTCAAATCCGTAGGCTGAATCTGTCCAAGATGAGGCTCTCTGTACTTCTGCCCAGCCTCCTGTGATGTCTTGCCTCTGAACCTTTGGCCTGGGATCTGATTCTCAAACTCATGATGAATAATTATTTATAAATTGTCCTTTGCTGATTATTTAAGGGGTTGTTGAGGTAGGAGGCTAGAACATAAGGGAAAAGGAAACTGTTATACTTTTCTACTTGATGTCAAACTTTAAAAGCCAATCTAACTTTGTTGTTTTGTTTCATTTGTTGTTTTGTTTCAGATGTTTAAAACAAAATAAAAATATCCTCAGGGGATAAAGGCTGTTTCTTATCAGGAAAATTGGAGCATGTATTTATGTCCCTATTGTTTTTAATTAAAACAAATCCATCTGGACCAGTGTCCCTTTTCTGACATTAAGCCACCGAAGTGGGGTTTGTTTCTCTTGCTAAACATTTTATGTATTGAATATTGTCTTATTTTTCCCTTAGCTACTGAGTTTAGAAAGTTGATTGAAGTTTAAAAAAAACAAAACAAAACAAAACAAAAAAAACAACTTAATGCATTCAATCTTTATGTGTTCCAAATAACAACGGAATCAGTGTTGAAATTCTCTCTCTGGAAATTTCATATTTTATGTGGAAAGATGTAGTTCTTGGCTTTAACAAAGCTTGTTGACTTCTTGTTTTACTCTGCCATGGTGAATCAGTTCTGTGAAAGCCAGAGGAGGAAGACTTGGAATTTTAAAAAGTAATAGAGCCTTGTTAAAGAGGATATTGAAAATAAAGTTCAGTGGATGTCTTTTAAAGAGTACTGCAGCATTAATTTTCAGCATGTTGTTAATCACCTTGGCGTTTCCTCTAGTGGCAGATCTTGATGCTCTGCACTTGAATTTTTAAAACTCTGCATTGCGTGTAACTTTGCACCAGTGCAGCCATGTTTTAGATACAGCATTTTTTTATTCTGACCTTACCAATGCCTGAGACATAGCAAGAGGCATAATTATTTGTTTAGAAACCTATAATTAAAATGAGCTTTGAACAACGATAGCAGATCAAGGATCTGTTATCTATGGATCAAATTTCTGAAGCCAGCTAAACCCAGGGATGTAAAGTCAAAAAGTCTCACCTAATGAATGAATCTTACTTTCCTCTTCTTTTCACAATCTTGGCAATTCTGAAAAGCAATATTTTCATGATCCATGGGCTCACCATCATCATCTGCTCTTGTCCCTTAGATTGCTAACTGCATCACATCTTTTAGAATACTTTATTTAGTTTTGCAGTTAAAATGAATATATGTGTATGCTGAAGGTAGAAATTGACAAAATGCCGGGAGACAATGATGTAGGTACTTTCTTTAGTTGTTTTTTCCTCTGTAATGTAAATCTAGATGGAATCTTTCTGTTTATATGATTCCATGCTCTGTTTTGTAAACTAAATGCATCTGAATATGTAATTTGCTATTTTTAGGAGAAAGTATGTACTGTATGCCACGAGACCTGGGTTCTAGCCAGGTATTTACCTTGCTTTTTTTTTTTTTTTTCTGTAAGGGAAGATTTTTAAAGACCCTTTAGATGAAGAATAATAAAATTATAGAAAATAATAATAATAATAAGTCAGGAAAGCCTAATTTGGTCTGATACTAATTTTTCTCCTTCTCTGTCTGCCTTTTTCCTGGTCTTTTGAGATGGACATCATTAGGAAGCTCCTGGCTGGTATGTGGCCCACAGTGTGTAGCCGTGGGAGGTAGTAGCTTGTAGCGTGGCCCAGGCAGGCCCAAGTACTCCATTCTTTTACCGTTAATGATACCCTGAACCCCAAAGCCATCATCATCATTGACACCATGAGACTTTTACATGTGAACAATGATTTTACATCCAAAAAGTAAAACAAAACAAAACAACATTATTCTTGTCTGGCCTGAGCACTGAGGGTAGACAGTGTAGAGGGCAAATTATTACTCTCATTTTATAGTTGATTAAACTGATTGGAGGATTTGTCCAAGGCCACAATCTGGTAAGGGATGGATTGGAACTAGAATTCAGACTTTCTGACATTAGTGCTAATGTTAAAAAAAAAAAAAAAATTATTCTTTGGTAGGGTGTCAAATCCAGTTTCAATCTGCATTAAAAACATTGAGAAGAGGCAGATAAATGGTGATATTAACAATATAGTTAAATTAATAACTGAATTTATTAAGTGCTTATTTTATGCTGGGCACTGTGCCAGGACATGGCTGGATTATCTCGTCTAATCATCATGACTCTTTGAGATAACACTATTACTACTCCCATTTTGTAGAAAAAAAGGAATTGAGCACAGAGGCACAGAGAGGTTAAGTATACACACAGCTGAGAGATGGTGGAATGAAGTTGGGACTTGAGGAATTCGACCTTAGAGGGAGAGCCTCACCGTGGTCATCAGAAGGCCATGCTGTCCATCTTAAAAAAATCTCTATGTAGGGGCTGGGGATGTGGCTCAAGCGGTAACACGCTTGCCTGGCATGCGTGGATTTAACATGCTTGCCTGGCATGCGTGGAGTTCTGGGTTTGATCCTCAGCACCACATAAAAATAAAATAAAGATGTTGTGTCCATCGAAAACTGAAAAATAAATATTAAAAAAAATCTCTATGTAAAGCTCATTGTTTAACTGTTAGGTTATGTTAAGAAGACCCAAAGCACACTATGCATTTGTGGGTTTTTCCCTAGTTTAATAAAAATAAAACATTTTGATATCTTCTCAGATGAAAATTGTTTTGTGATTAATAACTTTATTAAAGACATTAAAAACAAAAACTTGGAGTTACTTGTCTTTGTTATATTTTATACTAAGTTAACTTTTTATGTAATTTTGAAGAGCATCTATTCATTCATTTTAGGTCATGCTCTGTGGATAACATCCCTGATCATGCACCTATTGTTTTATCTGATATCTATTTATTATTGAAATTCACATGCACTTTTGACTCAGTTTTTAGAAAGTTTTAGTTTGTGCTACATGTTAATGTGTTATATCATTTATTTACTAATGTATTTATACACATTTATATACATTTAAATTCAAATGAAATCTTTTAATCATATAAATATATATATATATATATATATATATATATTTTTTTTTTTTCTTTTTGGTAGATGTCAAACTCTTTGAATCTACTTTGAGAGATGTAATAATAAGCATTTGACTCTTGGCCATAGAAAGAGCTTGGCCCACAGTCTTCATTAGTAAAAGTTTAAAATGGGACGGTTGGCAAAGAAGCAGCTTTTAAGACGTATTGAAACAGCGAAGAGACAGCCATGAATAATTTTAACTGAACGTATTGGTCATCTATTTTATATACTAAAATCAGGGTTATGTGACTGTTTTTATGGGTTGCTTAGAGACAAGTCGGCCTTAATCCATTTTTGTTATTTATGGGATAAAGTGTTCTGACTCACCCTCATTTTCATTTGTGTAAGTCAGCTTTGGTTTCTGCATTATCAGATGGGGTCAAGGAAGAGAACTGTTTCTCATTTTTCTTGAGCCAAAGTTGTCCTTGAAAAGAAGTCACAGTGGCAATCAGCTCCTCGGTTTGAATTACATAAAATTATTAGGGCCTGGCTGCCTAATGATGAAATTGCTTCTTCAGCCACTGTGACTCATTCCATCTGGCTTATTAGGGTTTCTCTTCCTCCTGATGGTGCACGTGACCCCTCCTCTGCCGTGCTCCATGTGCCCTGGAAACCTGATGCACCCTTGGCTTTTGAGAGTGGACAGAGTGCTCAAGGGCCTTCATGCACAAGGCATGCTGCGACCACATCAGGCCTTCGTGTGTTTGCTGAAAATCCCAAACACATCACATCACATCACATCACAGGGAGGCTTCTCTTTCTGGTTTGTCCATCTTGTTTGCGCTCCCATGATCTGGTCCTAGGAAACTCCATTTATCCAAACCCTTCCTGTTTTTTTCCAGGTATGAATTCCATTTCTTGGCCCCTGGAGCTCATTGCTTGTGGTCCAGTTAGGTATCAACACTGCTGCTCATTTACCTAGCGTCCCAGCTCGCTGACTTCCTATAAAATCCAAAATGGCAGACACCAAGCCATACCGTGCGTATGAATTTGTATTTCGCACATTGTTCTTCGGATACTAGGGCCCGTGAGTATTTGTTGTGGATGAAGTTCTACATTTTTCCTCCTAAGACTTTCTTCCAGCAGTCTCAGGCACTGTGCTGGGCAGTAAGGAGCCCTGTGGGAGACAGATCCTGGCCGGGATGAAGGCAGTCTGAGGGAGGATTCAGGCAGTGAAGGCGTAGTTAGCTAAAGAGAGACAAAGGGTGTCATAGGAGCACCGCGCCTGGACCACGGATCCCTCTGCTGCCAAGGGTAGAAGAGTCCCTGGGACTACTGTCTGGGGGTGGTGCCATGTCAGGTGAGTCTTGAGCACGGTAGGAAGGAGGGAGGCTTACGGCAAGTTCAACGTGCTTGAAGAGTTGCAAGCAGCTAGAATATGGAGGGAGTGGGTTGCCTCAGCAGGGATGGGGGGTGAAAGGAGCTCAGCACAGAAAAAAGACAGAGCCAAGACTGACAAGGGAAGGGACTTGAGTCCACCCTGGAGGGGAAAGCAGAGACCAGCCGGCTGCCAGGGAAACTGGTAGGTTCCCTCTGGCCAGGGACCCAACTCTTTCATGAAGTTTAGAGACTTGTCAGAGAGGCAAGAATATGCCCAGGGTGCAAAAGAAGCAAACTGACATGCTTCAGCTCTCCAGGTAAGAGTAAAAATCTTAGAATGAGGATGATTATAGACCCATTCAGTTGGAATTTTAGGCAATTACTTCAATGATAAGATAACGAAAAACAAAAATCATTTTTCCTTTTGGCTGAGTATGTGAATTAATTTAGTAGGACACCCCTCCCCTTTCTGTCTGGATGTGCTTTCTTTGCACAAAGACATAGCAAGAAAGAGAACGGGACCAGGTTGTAGGAGCCTCTCTGATGGACTGCACAGGGCAGGTGACTCCAATTTTGTTTTCTTTTTTATTTCAATTCTTCCTCTTTGTGGAAGTACTGGAGACTTAGAGTAAAGAGACCATGTAACTCTTGTGAATCCACATTTATCCTTGAATTGAGACAAAATTCTTTTATTTCAGTGCCACCAGTGATGTATCCGGCAAAGCACAAAGCAGAAATTCCACCCGCGTGGATACAGGAGAGGAAGCCTCTTAAGGGACCAGACAGTAAGCTGGGTCCTAACTACACAGACACTGAATTCCATTGCCACCTTGGCCGTGTTCCCCAGGTGACAAGGTCACTAATTGCTTCTGTTCATCAGTTTCCTCTTCTGTTATGTGGTGGGGACAATCCTAGTCCCCTTTTATAAAGTTGTCTTAGAATATGCACAATAAATGGTAGCTACTATTAAATTTTCTCTTTCTCCCTATTTAGGCTTTTATGATGTTTATTGAGCTCCTACTGTATACTGTTTTTCCTAAACATTTTACTTATTCCTTTCAGTCAAGTGAGATGATACACTTTTTTTGAGGAGGCAGGAAACTTAGACACAGAGATCGAAAAGAAGTGGCTGAGGAATTCTGGGTAGTGAAAAGGTCTCGTTCATTTCACCACACACAGGGGTTCTGTGTAATCTATGAATTTTTTTTTTTGATAACCCTAAATCCTAACTTCCTTGTTAATATAACACTTGGATTCTTTCTGTTTCAAGTGCTTAGGTTTATGCCTTTCAAATCTTTTATGTATAGGCAGATCCTATCAGTAGGTGAGAATCAGAAATTATAAATACTTTTCAGTAAAAATAGCGTGGGGGTGCAAACAGTTATTTATCACAGCATGCTTCATATTTAAAATATCTGACAGACAGCTTATTATTTTCTTGGCAAAGTGCTAAGACTCCAGAAAAGGATTACAAAGTCCTCTTTCCCAATGTCACTTGTCTAAAATACTAATTGTCAGAGCACTCCTACTGCTTGTTAGAGCTTGTTTTTTTTTTTTTTTTAATTTTTATAATCAGAAAAAATATACTGTAATGTGCCAATCTGAATGCAAATTGCCTCCTTTTTAATTACATTATGGGTGTAAATTACCCCCAATGCCAAACATTTCTGCCCCGATTCCAGAACTCTGTGTCGCAATTACAGCTTCCACGGCTCCTTGCAATCTTATAGTGGAAACATGTGTAATAGCAATAATTATGAAAACCGCTTGTGATGTGAAGCACAATTTAAAATCTAGGATCATGGTTCTATATTTGAAATGTAAAATCCAACCCTGTCAAACTTAAACCAACACCTAAATCTGAACAATTCTGTTCACAGGCTCAGAAATAAGAAATGACAAAGTTATTGAACTCAAAGACTAAGGCTCTGGGTACCAGTGAACAGGAGAGTATCTGCAGGTCGGGTGACCTTGGACTGCCCTTGGCTTGAGTTTGCTCATCTGCCCCGTGGGGATAATATCTGCTCTATCAAAATGAAACTACTTTTTCAAGGAATACATGAAATTTTGCAGTAGTTAGGTGGTAAAGCCAAGGTGATGTAAAAGAGGCCCAAGAGCATAGTGTCTAAGAAAGCTAAGATGCTTATTCCTCTTTTGGTACTAATCCTGGGACTTACATGGTCTGTTTTGTTTTATGTTGTCATTTTGGAGTTCTAGGTTCCTTGAAGCTTGTTTCTTGGCTGTATACTAAGGCCATGACCTCATCCAATGGCCAGAAATGGGTTTTAAGCTACAAAAAGCAGGAAAAGAAAAACACTCATGGATTATTTAAGTCCAGGCTTGGAAGAGACACACATCATTTTTGCTTATCTGCCACTGGCAGGAACAAAATCACATGGATCAAGTAGATGCCCGGCAAGCGAGTAGGTGCACTGTCTGGCTAGGAAGCCTGGGCCCAACCATACTTCTATTGTTATAGAAGAAAAGAATAGATCTGAGTGAAAAAACACTAGTACTTCCTACTGATGTGACTGTTAATGTGTTTCTAAAGTGAAAGTCAACTAATATTTGTATTTCTTCTATGAGCCGGCAGTGTGTACATCTTATTTTATTATCTCAATAGCCCTACCAGGTCGATACTCTTTTGATGCAAAAGAAAATAAAGCTATAAAGATATTTCACATTTAACCAAGTTCAAAGGGCTCACACTGGCAGAGCTGTGGTTGGAAATGCATGTATCTGATGTGAAGCAGGGTGCTCCCCACCACACCGAGATTCAGAAGGGAGCCATTAATGAATAGACTGGGCCAGAGGCCACCACGCTTGGAACTCTGATACTGTGGGGCATCCTGTTCTCATCCATGACTCACTGGCTACCCCAGATCTGTCCACTAGGCCACAGCTGCATTTCTGCCTCCCCGGGAGGACTTAATGGCCTCGACCCTCCTCTTCTTTAAGTCGCTCAGAACCAGGTATAAATGTTTAGTGATTATTCTGGTTCCTCTTACTTTATGTTGAGCATGTGAATAAATTGTGTCCCTACAATAGGACTTTGGGCTTCTTAAAGGCAAAATCGTTCCTTAATGTGAATTTATTCTCCCATCTCCCTCCAACAGTATGTTGAACAATAGCGGGTAACGTAGACGCTTTGTAAAGAGACATACAGAAATAAATGGAATCGGAGAGAGCGTCAGACTCTTTCCTTCCCCTGGACTCAGGGAGAGAGGGTTTTGACCTTTGTCTTTGCCTGGCTATTTTGGCAATTTGGCTACTCAAGTTTAGAGTTTTGTCCTCCTGATCTACTACAACACTCACCTGGGAAGTCCTTCCCAAAGCCCAGAGCACAAGTCAAGCAAAGTTGGAGAGCCTGCTTGCCAGAGCCAGGAATCGAGGTCTTCAGGCAGTTGGTTTGCACTAATGATAACCACAGCCAGGGAGCCCTGGGTTTCTCTCCACAATACTGCTATTCCCCCTGTTTATGCAGACGGGATGCAGCAACATTAACTTCATTGTAATTGAGAACAGTGATATCATGATTATGCATCTCAGCATTTTATATGCACAGTCATGGGAAAACAATGTTTGGTGATCTTATGGTAAACTGGAAAGTAAGGTGAGAAAAAAAGTGAAAACTACCTCTCCCTCTTCTCTACCTATTGATCTCTTCCAATCAATAGGTAGAGAAGAGTTGATTCTGACCTTTTGGATCCCAAAGGAAAAATCCTTTTCTTGGGGTGCCGTGTGAACCACATGCCGGGCTTTACAGGCTCTCATCAATTTCATTGATTGCCCTTTCGATTTTACTTGCTGCTGGGCTTCAGCTTAAATCATGCATTGAATCTGCTTTATGCTGATTTGCATAGACAGGGTGAAAAGGGAAGCAAGTCCTTTGCCGACTGCTAGTGTTTGTTGGGAATAATTGTGGGAAGTTTGAAATTCTGGTTGGAGAGGAGGTTTGGGGGCGGAGACCTTACAGACTTACTGGTATCTTTCAAGGTA
This sequence comes from Callospermophilus lateralis, assembly GCF_048772815.1. NCBI lineage: Eukaryota > Metazoa > Chordata > Mammalia > Rodentia > Sciuridae > Callospermophilus > Callospermophilus lateralis. Next base: position 11,643,610 of record NC_135308.1, read on the forward strand.
CCTGTCCATTCCTGGGTGCCAAGGACAGTTGAAATGAGTTCAGATTATCTATGATCTCTGAATTCAAAGTGCAGTCCTCAATATCTGGGGTGATTTCTTCTTGGCTTGTAACTCAGTTATTTTAGAAAAACCTGCGTGGGTTCTCTGTTAGGTGGTAAAAATAGCAACTGTGTCACATGTCATTTTTCTTAATTAAGCATCTATATCCAAAGTGCTTTGGAAGCACTCAGATTCCTTGTCACTGACAATGTGTTTGCAAGCCCTATCTGTGAGTGTTGGAACCCTACCTGGGAGAGAGAGGCAGGGGTTGATTAAACAACCCCTGAGTAGGGATTGGGACCATTTCTAGGCCCTGATTCTTGTTTGCCCTTGTTGGCATTGCTCCAGAAACATCAATGGAAGAAAATGGTAGAGTCCGAGGAAGGACACATTCTTTGACAAGTTCACGGAATCTAGACCTAGTGACAACAAAATTGGTTCTTGGTAGATAGAAATTAACTTGCTCTAAAACATTCTGTCAAGAGGAGGCTTCATATTTGAGTTAAAATTAAATGTTTTCTTGGGTGGATAAATAAAAAGCTACTAAAAAAGGTAGTATTATCTATCTCTTGGTATACATTGCTCCCTGGAATCCAAGGAAAGATCCGGAACACTCTTGAGTTGTTACTTATTTTATTATTTTCTATTCAGTTTACCACAATAATCCTCTTATCAGAGAATTATTTCCTTTGGTGCAAAGAATTATTTCTTTGGCTCTACTTTTGATAATCGTTCACCATCTTTTGGGAAAAGTTGTAGCTCTCAAAATTAAGCATTTCTTCAATTTTTCTAGTGCCTTATACCCTTTCTTATCCTGGCTTAATTAGGTCACTAAAGACAAATTATCTCCCTGATCCATGGTTATTTGTAATTTAAGCCACATTGTTGCTCAAATCATTTCCAAAAGGACTTGTCAATTTCATCTTGATCAACTTTTCTTCATTCACTCAAACCTGTGTGTTGCCCTTGACCGCGGTGGGGGTGGGGTGGAGGGGTCCTGCAGTGATTCAAATGTGGGCTTGGGCTGTGGGTTTTTCCCTTAGGCCCCAGGGTGGAGAGTTCAAAATGCATCCAGCAGAGATCTCAATATTGTCACACTTTTTTTTTTTTTTTTTTGAATATAAATAAAAGCTTAACTCATATGATAAGAGCAATGAAGTAGAGAGGCTTCCTTCGATCAAAGCAGTGGCTATCCCACTTTCTCTTATAAGAAACCAGACATTGCGGTCATTATCCGAAGATCAGAAGTGAGACCCAGCCTCCATTCTGAAGTGACAGTGGAGACACACACTGCGATGTTGTCAGGTAGGGCCTCTGCGCCTGGGCGCAGGTACACAGGAAGGTGGATTGTGATTGGGACACTGTGTGTGCATTCACTTCCTGCTCCAATTGACACGGTCAGGGCAGTGTCGTTCTCATTCTCCAGATTTGAAAACTGAGGTTTCAAGATTGTGTCACAGCTTTAAATCACAGGGCTGGTACGGGATCCCAGTGCGCTCTTCCTGGGTCAGTTTTTCATGGTAGTTCACCAATCTGGGTAGGTCTCTAGTGTCAGCAAAACACAGGTGGGTTTCCCCGGGGTCTTCCTGTGGGCCTGGAGCCTCAGCCCCCTAAGTCCTTCTGTTGGAATCCAACGCTGTGAGCACTGGAGAGGGTGAGCGTGTGTGAGTGGGGGCGTGTGGCTGGGAGCGTGGGTGAGGGAGGCGCGTTTGAGTTTGCGCATTCATTTACCAGAGGAGCTCCTTCCTCTCCTGACGAAGTCACCTCCCTTTCTACTTCTACCATTGTGTGATGAGACCCTTGGCTAAGAATGCTCTCCCCAATGAGGGTGACGAGGGTGACGCGTGCTCAGGTGTGATGCCAGGTGTGTTCCCGCCATCTGGTGGGCAGCTTCACAGGTTGCTTCTCTTCTTCTAGGATTATGACGGTTTCCTAGGTCTCTGGATGCATTTTGACCTCTACACCCAGGGGCCCAAGGGAAAAACCCCACAGTCCAAATCCAACATTTGAATCACTGCAGGACCCTGGTGAAGGGCAACTCCACAGGTTTAAGGAGAGAAGAAAAGATGATCAAGACGAAACTGATGAGTCATTTTGGAAATGATTTTAGCAATGATGCGACTTAAATTAAACATTGGGAGTTCCCACAGCATGAAAAACCTAAAAATCACTTAATTTCAGTGAACCCCAAAGACTCCATGCCATACACTTCCACTTCTCCTTTCCAGGTGGCCCAGGGGTTAGGGAGTTGAGTGAGAGAGAGGAACACACCGATGTCATAAAATACATCCCTGCACCTGGGCATACCTGGACACAGAGGACACTCATCTGGGGGACTTTCTGGTACATATTTTATTAGTTCAAAACCTACTTCTATTGGCTTAAGGTGGTAAGTGCAAAATGTTAAACTGTGAAAGAGTGTTTACATCTTTATAGATATATGGACCCTCAGTGCTTTATTTTCACCTCCAACTGCTTGAGACCCCTCAGGGTGCTCTGCTGATCTGTAACGCTCAAACCCTGGACACTGAGCTCTTGGTCGTCCCTCTCAGTCTTCCTTCTCCGTTAGTCTCACCATCACTCTGCCAAGCACCCTGGCTTGAAATCCGAGCACCGGTCTCCACGATTCACATCTTTGGTTTCCTGACATGAAACTTGCGCTCTAACTCTGTCTCCGCCTGGGTAAGTTTTCCTCCTGGACCTCACTGAGGATGTAAGGACAGCTCTCTCCACTGTTCCAGGGGGTGGCAGCCTCTGGGTCAACCAGGGTGGAGAACCACCTGCCGACTTCAGGACTCCTCATTCAGAAGCCTGAATGACTGACATCTGCTGACTCTGTTGTTGCCTGGGGAAAGCCCCTGCTCTGCTGGGTGTCAGCCTGACCTGTCCTATTTATGCCTCTGCTCCTCCTAGAACTCAGCTGAAGAAGAGTGTTGGACCCTAAGGAGGCGGTGGGCAGCTTTGATTATTATCAACCTGGTATCTTTTTGCACTTCGGGAAAAATATATATATATATTTATATTTATTTTCAGGATCATCTGGTCTCGGTTTATACATGGGGGAGTGGAAAAGGTCAATGATCTGTTCAAGGTCATTCACCTAGAAAACAGTTTGTCCAGGAACTTGACTCACTCCCAGGGCTTCAGAGGCCCGTTCACATCCTTCCTCATCAGTGTCACTAAAGGAAGACACCTCTGAGTTGATAAAAAGGCAGAACAGTGAAAAGTGAGAGATGGAAGGGGTCCCCATATACATGATTTAGCCTAATTTCACAGACAAGCAAATGGGGCATGACAAAGTTCCAGTCCTCTCAATGTCACTTTGCTTCTTAGTGTCTGAACCCACCGTGGAATCCAGATTTCCTGGCTTGTGCTTATTTTTCTCTCACCCCACACTTAAAGTCAGCTGAGAAAATGGCCAAGAAGTTCCCCCCCCCTCAGAAACTGAACCCCCCTGCCCCATCGCTGGGCCCTTGAAGGCAGAATTGGGTGAGGCCCAACACAGTCTTTGTTTTCTTTTTTTACCTTCACTGGGGGACTCCCGCGTGCAGCTCAAGTAGAGGATGTCCTCCTGGGAATGGTCAAGGCTGTAGAGCTGGCAGGATACCCTTGACCTCAGAGGCTCACTCCAATGGGAGAGGGAGATGCCTGGTCCAGGCAGACAGTCTCCACTGAGGATCTGCATCATGCGTCTTTGTGTAAAATAGATCCGCTTTCATTTGAATCTTGTCAATTCCTTCCGTGGAGTTGTAACTTTTTATTTTCTTGCTGATTATTTCTTGGAATTAAGTTGGGTCTTCTTTATATGCCTGTATTATATCTTAATTTTAATAGCAGACTTAATTTGATTTCAAAGAAAGGGCTTATTCTGTTTTCCAAATGGACTTACTCTCTTTGATTTAATTATTACATTGGAAAGTTGGTTGGCTCTGACTCACTGCATTTCTCCAACTGGAGGTTAAAAAAAAAAAAAAAAAAAAAAAAAGGCAAACCAGACTTCCAAATCATAAGACTGAAGTCTAAACAATGGGTGACAACATCTTCACTTTCATTTGTCCCATCCCAACTGTCGTGGGTGCTAAAACAAAGTGCTATAGATTGGGGACTTTACAAGTAACGGAAATTTACCCCTCACAGTTCTGGAGGCTGAGAAGCTCATGGTCAAGGCACCTGCAGACTCCGTATCTTGTGAGCACCCACTTTCTGGTTCACCGGCAGAGCCTTCTAGCTGGGTCCTCACATGGTGGACCTGGGGAGGAGCTGTCTGTGGCCTCTTTGATAAAGGACACTAACCCTACTCACAGGGGCCCCACGCTCAGGACCTAGCCATCTCCCAAGGCCCACCTTCTAGGGCCCTCACATTGGGAATGAGGATTTCACCAGGTGGACGTCAGGGGACACAGACGGTCTACAGCGTCCACTAAGCAATTCTTAATCCTTCATCGCTCCTCCTTCCTTGCAGGTAGAGTGTGTGTGGGGATTTGGGGTTGAGATGCAGGGTCACTTGCTCCATTGTGGGGTCACCTTTGCACTTTGGCTTATTCCAGTCACACCAAGCTTTCTCTTGACTTGTAATTCAGACTCTAACCAACGGCCTCTGTCTTCTCCGTCAACTCCATAGTTCACATAATTTTATTTCTCTGGCTATTAGGAAAGCCAGGGTCAAAGGACGTTACCCACCAGCAGCCACGATTTAGACATGAAACCCTGTGTGACCCACGAGGGCGCCTGCAGGGCTGGCTGTGTTAGCAAAGCAGCCCCTGGGCTCCATGGCAAAGCTGTCCCAGGCTGCATTTCTGAAGCTGGTAACTTGCTGTTCCCAGATGGCCTAGCCTGTGAGGTCCAGGACAGGTCTGACTTGGAAACAGTTGTCTGAGTGGATCACTGGTGACATCTGAGTTTTTTCATGGCAATAAGGGCGTCAAAAGCCTGCAGTGAGGACAATGAAGTTCACTGAGCTTGAAGGCCTCCTTCTTGGCAAACGTTATGACGGAGCAAGAAGGTTTGTGATGATGTAAATAATGGGACGAAACAGTGGCAAGAGGGAGCTCCGCTGCCGCCACTCTTGTGACAGTGACGTACTCGGGAGAGGTGACAGAATCCTTTGGGATCCTGGCAGTAAACTCAAAACCCTAGAAAACAGGGAACTTCTAACACATGCCACCACACCTATTAGTCAACTTCAGGACTGAAATACTATATATATATATATATATATATTTGGTAGTGGGGATTGAACCCAGGAGCACTTAACTACGGAGCCACATCTCCAGCCCCTCTTATATTAAAAAAATTTTTTTTGGTAGTTGTAGATGGACAGAATGCCTTTATTTTATTTGTTTATTTTTATGTGGTGCTAAGGATGGAACCCAGTGCCTCACACATGCGAGGCAAGTGCTCTGCCACTGAGCTACAGCCCCAGCCCCCTTTTTGTATTTTAATTAAAGGCAGGGTCTCACTGAGTTGCTTAGGGTCTTGCTAAGCTGTTAAGGCTGGTTTTGAACTCGTGATCCTCCCACCTCAGCCTCCTGAGCTGCTGGGATAACAGGCACATGCCACTGTGCTTGGCTGAAATAATTTTTGAAAAAAAAGCTAAAAAAAAAAAAAACTATTTAAAATATTTATCTGGTCATTCCCTGTAACCATCCTTTTTCAGCCCCACAATTATTTACTCAGTTATTTTAATTGGTCCCTTCGGCATCTCTAGGATATGATCTTTCCTGTTTTATAGAGAATGGACTGAGCCTTGTACACCACAGTGAAGGGCCAAGGCCCCCGAGGTCAGCACAGTGATGAATCTCAGACCGTCCTACCTGGGGCCGGGACTGTCCCTGCCATTCTGCATTCTGGGCCACGTCAGACAGTGGTGATTCTGTGCTGCTCTCTCTGTGGCCAGGGCCTGTGCAGACTCCTACGGTCGTGGTTTCTCTAAGTGTCTATCACAGCACTTCTCAGTCTTGGCTGCATAATAAAATCCCCAGGCCCAAGCCTCACTCTCTGAGAGCTTCTGATTTAATTTGTGTAAGATTCTGATTTAATTTGTTTTGAGCATCAGTAAAATTTAAAAAAATCTCCCTGGGTGATTTTGGTGTGCATCCAAGGTGTAAAGCCAATGGTTTATAGGAATGGCTCTCAGTATGCCAGGGATAGGGTTAGGGTGCACACGTGTGTGTGTGTGTGTGTGTGTGTGTGTGTGTGTGTGAGAGAGAGAGAGAGAGAGAGAGAGAGAGAGAACCTGTGCCCATCAGACTCACTTGCAGAACTTCTAAAGAGTATTCTACACGAGTCTCACTCCCTTGGATGTATCACAGATATTGCCTTTGTTAGGGTGTGGAGGGGTTAAGTGGAAGAAGTGTGGGACAGAGATTTTTATTTGGAAAGAAAAATGTTTCTAGGTTGTTCTGTTAACTGCCTATCTACTGTACCGCAAAAATACTCAGATTGTGGGAATGGAATGTAACCTCTTTGATTAATCCACAAATTGACTTTGTTGGCACCAGCCCCCGTTTGTGAAGCAAGTAGAGCTGTCTGTGCTAAGAACTGGGGAAGTGAGGATTCAGAGGGAAGGTGCCCTTGGTCAGGGGCAGAAGGAAGCACAGAATGACTCCATGGGAAGACTTAGCTTCAGGGTCAAACCTCCAAAAGTAAAGAGAGGTTATCCAGGCCTTCTGGATACCAAAGCCTTTCAAAAGACTTGTCTGGCTCAGTCATTCACACAACATTATTGGTTTATGTTCAACATGGGCCAGGCACTTGCCTAGGCCTAGACAATGAGTTTTAACCTGTGATCTAGAAAGCTCAGTTTATCTTTTAGAGAGAATGCTCCCGACAGCAGTTGAGGGCTGGCAGCTGGCTGGCACAGGGCTTCAGCATCTGCAGAGGCAGGCCAAGGTTGGGGATGGCTGGCTACAGTCAGAGGAGCTAGCGATAGAGTTTGCTGGACCATGCCAGCCCCAGGGGATCCAGCAGCCCGGAATGTGAGATAATGGGACTTAACTGCAATGCCAGGCTAGGAAAATATTTCTACAGTTCGCTTGGCCAGTTCGCCAGTTTAGCTCAGCATCAGGGAGGTGAAGATTTAAATATGCAAAGAGTGCCCTCTACTGGGCAGATGTGATTACTACATATGGCCGGCCAGGCGGAGAAAGGGGGTGACCGCAGTGATTTCCCCGTCTCTGACCCGCACCTCAGTGGTAAGAGAGCGCGCGCTCGCTCTCTCTCGTTCTCGCTCTATCCATTCCTCCTGTAAAAAAGCAACCCAAACCACCCCCCCCCCAAAAAAAACAAGCAAACAAAAAAACCATTGCTGTTTTAACTTTATGCAGCCACCGCACCTGCCCTTTCAGTCAATCTCTGCTACCGAGTCCCTTCTGGCAGGTGCCGTGTCCAGTTGGGGAGCCCCAGACACGTGCACAGAAACCACTGGGCTCTCCTCCTTCACTTCTCCCTTTGAAAAGCTGCGTTTCCCCTCCCGCTTGCTCTCTGGCTCCAACCTCGCGCCCTTCAGCCTGGACAAAGGCAGAAGCCCCGACCGGCTCCCGGCTCCGGCCCCTCCTCCCAGCCGCTGCTCCTGCGGTGTCCATTTTCCTCACGTCCCTGTCCCTCGCTTGCAGCAGCGCCCAGGCCGCGTGCACACCTCTCCCTTGGAGGCTGGATCCCCACCCCGAAGGCGACTGCTCCTTGTCCCTCCCTCTGTTGAGCGGCCACCTCACCCAGACCAGGAGGTGATTCAAAGGGACACGCGGAGATGGAGACTTGCGTTTTAGTCCTTCCTCTTTCACTAGAGGGCAGGGACCTTAGCGCGCTCATCTTTGTGTCCTTAGCATTTAGTGCACTGTCTGCTACGACCTGGTGCTTAAGGAAGGCGCTCATAGACGTCTGTAGAGCGAGGTGTTTGTGTGATTATTTAAAAACGAAAATATCCAATACATTCACCCATAGGTAAGTAAACAATGCAGTCTCCATGGCATGGTCAGTTATTATTCAATAAAATCATGTTTTGGGGAGTTTTCAAATTTATGGTGAAAGATTTTTTTTTATATTATTTTAGTATATTTAGAAAAGGAAACGGTTTAAAATGTAATAGAATCTGTGCAAAATAGGCACAGATAGAGTATTGAAAGGAAATACTAAAATATGTTAACAGTGAATCTGTAATTTCCTGTAAGTCCTCTTTTTCCCCCTATAATGAGGATGTATTACTTCTTCAGTCAGAAAAATGGCTCTAACTAAGTTCCCCGGTAGGATAATTTCACTTCCACATTCCCCCCCCCCCCCCCAAGGTCCTTAGCATTCCCTTTGGCACACAGGATAGAAGATAAATTGCACTGTTTGGTAATTTAGAACAGGCTCAATAATAACCACTTAGCTTCCTTTTTCTCAGTCTTCTCTTTTTCCACATCCTACATTGCAGCCATATTTGATTTCTGCTTGTCTTGAAAACAATTTTTATTTAAGAAAACCTCATCAGCAGGAAATTTGGACAATTCTAAAAAATGTGAGGAAGACAAAAGTGGCCATGAGTTAGCTTCTAACCATATAAATGTCAATTTCCTTTCTTCTTAAATATCACTTTAACTTGTTTGCATATTTATATTCACATGTATTGTATCTGTAAAATATATTGACCACAAACAATATGTACCGTACTGTACCTTTCTTCTTTCATACAGCAAAAGATGTTTCCTTATGGCATTAAGAAATGTTTTCTGATGTCATTAAAATATATACTGCTGCAGAATATTGCATAAGAATCCATCTCCTTAAGCAAGCTCATTGGTTCCTTGAGTTTAAACATATATCTCTAGCCTGCTTGAGTCTTTGCTTAGCACCTTAATGGCAACTGCAAATTTGATTTGTGCTCATTGGTATTCCAGATGTAATTTCCCTAAGTCAGACTCTGTTTGTCCTCTTCTCTTCCTAACTCGATAAGGCGAGGTCCTCCCTCAACCAAGTTACTTCTGATGGAAACGTGGAAGCCACATTTGACATCTTTACTTCTTGTAGTGGGTCCTCCCCCAAGGGACTTGTCTAAGTCACAGTCCTTGGAACCTAGGAATGTGACCTTGTTTGGAAACAGGATCTTTGCTGAGATAATGATTCAAGGGGAAACTTAGGCACATTCTGATTTTAATGAGTTTGAGTATTCAAAGCTTCATGAATTGGGTAGTAAGAGGCTGAGCTCCATGAGGGGACATGGGGGGACGCCTCTATGAGGTGCTCTTGGAAGCAAAACAAAGAAAATACAGAAGTCCCCAGTTGAAGGTCAGTTATGCAGTTTCTGGTTGGTCAGGCTTACAACCCTCCTTTTATTGTCGACGTTGAGTTGAGCTTTGGTTTCCAAGGTGCTGGAATGGAATCATCCCAGCCGAATAAATTCCCATTAGTTTTTAAAAAATTAATCAGTCAAGATGAAGTCATCATGGATGGGAGGTGTCCCCAAATCCATTGACAGGCATCTTTGTAAGGGAAAAGAGAGGGAACTTAGGACCCGAAGACACAGAAGGGCCACTAGGGAAGAGGGCCCGAGGAAGATGGCGGCACGGCCCGAGTGAGGCATCTTGGAACAGGAGGGAAGGATCTTTCCCCTCCGCCCTCCAGATGGAGCCTGGCCACCCCAGCACCTGGAGTTTGGACTTCTGCCCCCAGATCCGTGGGGAAATGACTTCCTGCTGTTTAAAGCTGCGGAGACTGTGATGGATCTGTCACAACTACCCCAGGAAACGAACGCATTTCCCCTCCTTCCACAGCACCAAACAAAGTGGGCTCTCTCCAGGGTGCACCCACTGCCTGCTGGGACCTTTCCCACATCACCCTCCACCCAGAACGCCGTCTTGTAGGTCTCTTGTTCTGCACCAGTTGTCTCCCTGATGACCTCAGCCGTGCCGCCATCTTCCTGGGGCCCTCTTCCCCAGTGGCCCTTCTGTGTCTTCAAGTCCTAAGCTCCCTCTCTTTTCCCTTACAAATACCCTTGGTGAGCTTTTAACAACGTGCGCTGAAAGTGCCCAGGACTTCTCCCTGGCTTCCCACTTCACCTGCCCATATGATAAGTGTGCCACCTGACCTCGGTGATCCTCCTCCACCTCCATGCCTGCCATTCTTGCTCCTGACATGAGGGCCATGTGGACCTCCACCAGCTGCCCAGTGCCTTGGTCTGCTGCCTGCTCAGACCTCACTATGCCCTCCTGGCAGCTTTCCTGGTTATCCACCGGCTCTTCTCCATTAGACCCTCAAGTGGCCCCTCAGGCCTTCCATACCTGTCTCTGTGGCCCTGCCCCAATTTGTATTAGTTCTTTACTTGGGTGACGACTGGTTTATGGTCCATCCTGTCACTGCCGTAGTATCTGCCTGGCCCCTATCTCCGTGGACTAGCACAGTCCTGACACTCTTTGGCATTAAGTACCGAAGCGTGTGAGAGGCCGCCACAGACCCGGCTGACACTCTCCCGCAGGTCTCGGGGCTCGGAAGGAGGCTGATGCTCCTGTGAACAAGCAGAACAAGCCAAGCGCGACTTCATAGGAGGTCGTCGGCCTGGAGCAAGGGCTTTGGAGTTGGCTGCACTTGGACAAAGGCCAGCTCTGCGACTCAAGAGCGCGTGGCCAAGGGAAAGTCAGAGCCGTCATTGGTACGTTGGGAGTGGTCACTCAGCTCCTGGAGTCGTGAGGACTGGGAGGTAAAGTGCCCAGGTAGTGCTCAAGAGAGCACAGGCGCTTTTGTTCTGATGGACACTGTGTTTTCACAGTCGAAGCTTCGAACATGTCCTGAGGCAATTATTTATTAAACTTATTGATTTACTTATTTGTTCTAATTAGTTATACATGACAATAGAAAGCACTTTGGTGCATCATACATAGATGGAGTACACTTTCTCATGCTTCTGGTTGTACATGATGTTGAATCACATTGGTCATGCAGTCCTGTATGTACGTAGGGTAATGACTATCCTTACCCCTCCCCTCCCTTCTCTCCCCTCTACCTAAAGTACCTCTATTCTTCCCTGGCCATCCCACTTACTGTGAATTAGCATCCGCATATCAGAGAAAACATTTGGCCTTTGGTCTTTTGGGATTGGTTTATTTTGCTTTGCATGATATTCTCCAGTTCCATCCATGTACTGGCAAATGCCATAATTTCATTTATTTTCTTTTTCCATTCCTCTGTTGAAGGGCACCTAGGCTGGTTCCATAGCTTGGCTATTGTGAATTGAGCTGCTAGAAACATTGATGTGGCTGCATCACTATAGGCTGATTTTAAGTCCTTTGGGTATAAACTGAGGATAGCTGGGTCGAATGGTGGTTCCATTCCGTGATTTCTCAGGAATCTCCATACCGCCTTCCCCAGTGGTTGTGCAACGGAGGCAATTTTTTTGTAGCAGGTCAGGCACAGACTCTTTGGAGTGCGCCAAGCCTTTGGATAATGTGCTTTGCCCAGCCCAGCGGTCTTTGCAGCTCAGGTTTCCCTGTCATGCCTGCTGGGGGCCTGGCTTCACCCTGGTGACTGTCATGCAGCAGCTGGTCCCAGCTGTGCCATCTTCCTCCTGTGCCCCGAGAGCGGGAACCCTGGGAGAGCTGGTGGCAGGCGGGAGGAAGTGGACCTGTGGGTAGGGTGGGGGAGGAGTGCAGTGAGGAGGAGGAGGAATGGAACCCAGCCCCACACGGTAAAAACTACCTGCAGGAGGAGGAGCCTCTAAGGATGGTTCTCAGCACCTGGCACGAAGATAAACCAGAGGAGGGACAATGAATGAGAGCCCCCTCCCCGCAGGAGTCTGCAGACGGGCACATCCTTCCTTTCCACATTTCACGTACTTAAGGCTCCCATTCCATGGACCCATAAAACAACAGTCCCCACCAGTAATGATTTCCTGTCCTTCCTCTGGAAAGCATTAGAAAAAAGACCGTTTCCTTTTAATAGGCTATTCAGGGAAGATAAAATCAATAACTTCTAGGCAGACGTCTTACTGATGCAAATTTATACTGTTCAAATACTCCAGGTTACTAACCCCTCTCCTCTGAGAGGTGGATCTGTGGTTATGTTATCTTTGGTAAAGTCAGATATGGTCCCGCACTTCGATGTGGATACGAAGAAAGAAACACTCACGACCCTGGACACGTGGCAAGAGCTTTTTTATGGGGTCTCCGTTGCGTCTGGCTGCTGCCATTGGAGATTGCAGATAAAATCCATCATGTGACTCACAAATGGAATCTCAAATGGAATTATTCTCTTTAAGACCCTGACAAATTAAACCAGGACCTATTGTGGATGGCTTTAGGTCTAATAGCGGCTTGACTAAATAGAGCCGCAATAAAAATACGAAATATCTAAGGGGTCTGGAGATTGAGATGGAATCGCAACACGAGTGTTCTAGGCAGGCTGCCCTCCCATCGTCAGGAGTTTTTTTGGAGTAATGAGATTCATTAGAGGCCAGCCATGGTTCCTGACTCCCGGATGAGCTTTCTCTCCTCTTTTCTCCACCTTTGAATATATTACCCTAATGACGCTCCATCTGTTCTTTCTCCCGAGAAATGGGCTGGGCTTCAAGGAATGCAGATCCAAGATGCCTGTAGGATGGGGATGCTCTCCTTTGTGGAGGCCCCCACCCCCCACTGTGGCTCCCGGTCCCGTGGCAGAGTCCTTGTCAGGCTGCGGCTCATTAGCCTGCTTCTCCCCGGGCCCCTGAAAGGAGGTGCCTACTGCCCGGGACAAACTACCCACAAGTGGAGCAGCTTGGAACAATGATGGCTGAGTATCCCACACAGGCTCTGACAGTCAAAAACCCAGGAGCAGTGAGCTCAGGGGGCCTGGCTTGGGGTCTCTCTCTGCAATTTCCACTGGCTGGTTGGTGATCTCACCCCTCATTCATTTCAAAAAGGGGCCTGAAGTCTGCTGGAAAGGAGAGCCACCTCTGGAAGGAAGAGGTATCTGGAAGAGGAAGAGGTAGCCCATTATCAGCCGCTAGTGCTCTCTTCCTGGTGAACTTGACACCATTTGGTCCTCACATAATTGGGAGGTAACGTGTAAATGGAAATTAGCTGGAGGTTCGAGAAACGCGGTCCTGTCTCGAGATTCCCAACTCCTCTGTGGACATTGAGAGGCTGGTCAGGTTTCTTGCCATTTCTGAGCTTCCGTTCCCTGCCCATCACATGAGAGAAGTAACATCCCCCTGGGGTTCTCGCGGGAATTAAATGAGACAGTCCTCGGCCGCTTTTGTTGCCCAACCTTCTCTGCAGCAGGGGCTCCTCGCATTAGCTTTCCTGTCCACCCCTCTGGGTTGTGTGGACGGGAAGAAATTTGGGAAATCAGAGAAGCACTCGAAAAAATATCTGCTCTTAATTAGGTTAGTCAGGGAAGATAAAACCAATACCTTGTGCAAAGAAGACGCTGCAGGTGAGGGCCCTAATGACCATTTGGGTGATTTTGTTCCATGCGGCGTGGACAAAACTTTGTGGGTCACAGTTGGGGGGTGACCTATCCAGCTCATCCTACAGAGTGAAGACCAGGACACGAGATGCCTCCTGGGGTGTGTGGGTGACACAGGGTGGCACTGGGGGCCCTGCCATTACCAGGGGCCCTCTCCTAATTTTGGTAGAACATCTCACATGCTTGGCACCTGCGAGCAGATTTCTCAGTACTGAGCCTGAGTGTTGGACCGAATGCTGGGTTGGGGCTGAGGGTCTGGGTGAGTATCACTCTCTGCCACCCACTGATGTGTGTGTTTGGGTGAACTGTGGGGCCTTCCTGGACAAACTCATTGTCTATAAAATATCCATCTTGATTGCACTCCCCAAGTACGCATCTCAACAAGGTTCTGTGAATTCCAAGAGAAATGAGGAGGGAGAGAGCCCTGTAAAGCAGAGAGGCTGTATGGTTGCTGCTGTTCCCAGGCCTGCCGTCTCCAAGGACAAAGCATATGGGGTCTGAGATGCTGCCACCCAGGTATTTCACAGGCCACTGGGTTATGCAGAGTGGGCGGTGTTTCTGGAACAGTTTTCACGTAGGCTTTCCTGATCTGCTCACATCAGGCAGGCAGCTACTTGGTCAGTGAGAAGGGCAACATTGATCCTGAGGTTAATGCTCACTCTGTTATAAACTTAAGCACATTGAGCAATTACAGGTACTATTTGTTGGATCTTGAGAGTGGAGCTGATATGGTGCCCAGCACTTGACATAGATATTTCATAACTGGGCTGCTGCTGTAGGAACAATTCTAGGTCCATGTGAATGTCATTTGGAATTGCGTAGCGCACAGCCTGCTTGACTGTTCATGGAAGTCCTGCTTATGAAAACAACATGAGATATACTTGCATGGACTTTTTGAGTAATCTTAGTTTTTTCTAACCTGTGGCTAAAAATATGAGATTTAAAGAAATTAAGGAACATTTTCACAGCAAAAAAGCTAACTAACGGGTTGTAAAGTCAGAATTCTAGAGACTACGTTTTTATCATTACATATTAGGTTGTTTCATGGGTTTAACGGGATTTGCAATGTCTTCCAGCTAAAGGTCACGGGGAGCACACCCGCGGTTGAATAAGTTTGCTTATTCCTTGCGGCGAGGGACAACACACACCATGAAGACTTTATTGTAGGATTTGGGGGAAGGCCTTAGAGCTTTGCTAAGCATTGGATGCTCTTAGGAAGCAGAGACGGGTGTTTAATTCCTGTGGATAGTCGGGCAGACTAAAGCGACAACAGCTACTCCTGTTAGCCAGGAAAGGGGATGCCTGGGGTTTTGTGACTTGGGCAGTGTTCTCCATCTGTGTTCAGACATGATGACGAGGGGGTCTTGTGTGGCCACTCCTCCTGGTCACAGAGTGGCCTTGTCTACTGTTGGCATTCTGAGAGACTGTTCCTGCTTCCCAGGAGAATGTGAAGGGCCGGCTGTGAGTGGCGGGCCACCTCCCAGAGCTTTTCTCTTCTTCAGAATAAAAGCTGTGGACAGTGCCAGGTGCAGGCCAGCGTGTGAAGCCGTGTTGCTCAAAACCAAGGGCAACTATTTTGTGATGAAAGAAAGTGGCAGAACACCGCGTCGTCGCTGACCGTGAGTGTCGGCCCCTGCAGCCTTGTGTCCCTGGTCACAGCCAATATGTGTCCTCTCCAAGTACGTTGTCAGTCCCCAGGGCAGACCTGGGATAAGTGCTGTTTCATCTTTTGAGTGGTTCAAGTTGGCCTCAGTGGGGAGGACCTGGGTTTGAATGTCCCTTCCATAATGCACGTGGAAGCATAATGGCCATCATAACAGGGTTGAGAGGTGGGACCTTTGAGAGGTGACAGGTCATGGGGCTCTGCACCCAGCACAAAGGCTCTGGCCAGGTGCTGGAACCATGCTCTTGGACTTCCCAGCCTCCAGAACAGTGAGATAAACTTTTATTGCTTTTAACTTACCAAGTCTTGGGTATTTTGTTACAGCAGAAGAAAACGGTCTAAGAGAAGATAGAATAACACAGTGGTTAAGAACATGTATGTTGAGCCAGGCAGATGTGGTATCAAGGTCCACCTGTAACAGATGGGGCCTCTGCTGGATCAAGGAAGTGAATGGGAAGCTGCAGGGAGTTGGCTTTAGAGTGTCCAGCATCTACAACATTCGCGAAGTGGGGAGTGACAAGATGAGAACTCTGGCAAAGACATTCTGGTGACAGGTGAGGGCGCACATCAAGAAAGACATCAAGACATCGTCAAGAAAGACAAAATGCCTGCAGAAGAAGCATAAGCCACCTAACCTGGGGGCTTCCCATTGCAGCAGGGGGGCAAGGATGAGATGGTGAGAAACTCAGCTCTCAGTTTCTTTTCATTAATTAATTAATTAATTTTAATTAGGTACATAGGACAACAGAATGCATTTCGATTCATTCTACACAATTGCAGCACAACTTTTCATTTCTCTGGTTGTACACAATGGAGTGTCACACCATATGTGCTGTCATACATGTACCTAAGGCAATGATGTCCATCTCATCTCACCATCTTTCCTGCCCCCATGTACCCCCCCAACCTTCTCTTTGCCCCATCAAAGTTCCCATGCCCCCCCCCCCCCCGCCACCCGCCCAGTTATGAATCAACATCTATTTATCAGAGAGAGCATTTGGCCTTTGGTTTTTTGGGGATTGGCTTACTTCACTTTGCATGATATTCTCCAACTCCATCCATTTACTTGCAAATACCATAATTTTATTCTCTTTTAATGCTGAGTAATATTCCATTGTGTATATATACCACAGTTTCTTGATCCATTCATCTACTGAAGGGCATCTAGGTTGCTTCCACAGTAGAGATGAGGTGGCCGATAATCCAAGGGCTTAATTTACCTGTGGCTTCAGGATGGTTTGTCTCAGGGAAGTGAAGGTAGGCAACCATGAACCCTCAAATAACTGAAGGGAAGGTTTCTGAAGTGTGGTAGTCACACAGGAAGATGTTTAGCTAGGACCACACTCTGAGATGGTCATCAGCCTGCCCAGTGCAGTACCAAATCCTGACTGCCATTGTGGGGAGTCGACTTGCTCTCAAGTATGATGGTAGTAGAGTTGTTTTTTTTTTTTTAAATTCAAAACCTTAGAAAGATTTCAGAGACTCCATAGATTAAGTTAAGCAATGGTCATGTGACAGACTGGGAGAGGAAGATGTCTGTGATGTTTAAAACTTTGCATATCCAGGGCGTTGATATCTAGAATATAAAAGAGCTCTAGACAAATCAGTAAGAAACATACAGGAACCTCTAGAAAAATGCCTGATTCAAAGAAGACAAAACAGTCCATAGAAAACCAAGTATGAGCTGGCTACAGGCCTGGGGAGATGTTTTACATTGTCAATAGTTGGTTCACTGCAGACTGAACTGACAAGATAGGACTCAGTGTGTATCAGTTGGATAAAAACGGTCAGTTGTGCATGAAGAGTGGACGGGCACGCAGGGAAGGAGCAACCATCTGAGGCAGCCCTTAGAGGTTGCTGGGGTCCAAGACCCAGGGAAACTGGGTACCATGTACTTTAAGATCCCAAAACCACTCCTGGGTGTTTACTGCAGAGAAACCTGTAGGTTTGTGGGGAATCCACATGAAGATGTGTGTGGAAGTGGGGAGACCCAGCTGTCCATCTCCAGTGGGTGGAGAAGTGGAGGGGGAGCTCTGTGGAGTCCCGTGCAGATCTGGAGGTGGTGGAACCATTGCAGCCAGCTGCCTGGGTCATAAAACACAGGGCTGGTAGGAGAAAAGAGCAGAGCCAGCCATAAAGCACAGTATTTATGTAAACTGAGCACACATATACACATATACACCTAAAGCTATACTTTTACAACGACACATACATATTTAAGAGGATCTATCAAAGTCATTTCAGTGAGTCCCTGCAGGAGACAGGGAAGGGCGTGAAGGCAGAGACAGGAATGAAAGAGAAAGTTGCACACCACCAGGAGGGGCTCGCGTGGGCTGGAGGCTGAGCGTCTGCCCTGGAGGCTCCCCTTTTCTCCAGTGGGAGATGGCGGGAGCTGATCGCTGGGAATGAACACTGGGAACAAATGACCGCATCCACATACTCCTCTGTTACCTTTAAGTAAAAATACGTATTTCACAAGCAACGTCGATGGATGTCAGCAGGCAGAATAGCACACTTTACATAATTCATGATTATGCTCAAGCAGGTCTGCCCAGGGCCTCGCGGGAACACGGTCCTCCTCCTGGTGGTCTGTGTTCTGCCGCCTCCTCCTCTGTGTCCCCATTGTCCTTGGCTCGTTCAGGTCTGAGCGTGGGGTGGTTGCAGAGAGGGGTGACTGTCTGGTTTGAAATTGCTCAGGGCTCCATCTTTCTCTGTCACTCGGTTCTGAAGGAAGCTTCCTCCCCAATGTGCCCTGTGGTATGTTGGCCGCTGGATTTGCTGCATGTGGCTGGAGAGCTTGGTTCTTCTCAGTAGGTGGGGCTTCCCGGTTGACAGTGACCCACTGATGCCGTGGGAGGGGCCAACTCCTAATTTTTCTAGGAAGAGTCCCTGCTAAAGGAGTCTGAAGTATCTGTTCCTAATTGTGCACATTTTCTTTAGACTCTGATTTCCTGTAGTCATTCTAAAATGCCGTTTCTGGTTATAGTGCTTTGAGATTTTACTGTTCAATGTGCTTAACTTGTCATCCTTAAGTCGTTCCTGTCTGTTCTTCCTCTTGTAGATAGTGTACAATGTCCCTGTCTCCTAGGACCTCAGCCACCTGCCGAGCGGGGACTGGTGAAGGAGACCTGGGCTGCTGAAGATTTGATTCTTAATCTATTCCACCAGCCTCTGAGCACTGTCCTCAGTAAGGATAGTTCAGTGGGAAGAGCGTTAACTATGAGATCTCCAGTTAATTATCCACCTGCCATTTGCTTATTAATACAGTGGGAAAACACACCATCTATGAAGGACCTGGGTGAGGGTAGGGGTGACATGCTCACCACGCCACACCCTGGCCAGCCCTGGACAGACACAGCTGTCGCCATTGTAGACCTTCGCAGTTTGCTTTTCCTAACACCACCGAGTCGGCCCCATCTGCAGAATGATGCATTTCTTGATGAAACACAGAAAATACAATACCTGAGTCATTTTTCTCGCCCACTCGGCTGGTGTGTTTCTTTCCATGATTGTCTTTCTCATCTCCGGGGGAAAGGCCTATCATCCCGTGGGAGGTGGTGATTTGTTCCTGACTCAAGAAATAGCATCACTTGCCCCCGCCCAAATGGCTGAATACATCAAACTTTAATAACTTTGCCTCTGGAAGAACATCTTAGTTGTGCCATCTTCATTGTCACTGATCTTCATTGTCTCTCCAGCCCCCAGCCTGGGATTCTGGCTTGACATAAGAGGCGATTGACGTGCTCTCTGGACCGCTCCAAGGCTCCACCGTGGAGTTCCCCTCCAGGTCCCACAGTGTCCCCGGAGTCAGGTATTGGGACCATAACAACTAAGGACAGCCAGACGCTGCTCTGTCAGTGGGAGGCACCATAGGAGTGCAATCCTTTGCATCCAGAACCCACTGGTTAGGGGATATTTGCTGTGAATAACAGACCTGCATTGATACATCAGCCTCACTCCAATCCTACAGTTCACAGGGAGTGCACCCTGTTGTTGTGCATTCTATGGGTTTGGACAAGCAAAGACTGATGTGGATCCCAGATTGTAGTGGCATCGTAGCGTAGTTTTACTGCCCTGAGTGTCCTCTGTGCTACCCCTACCCCTACCCCCTGCCCAGGAATCCCAGGCTATCTTGATCTTTTTCTTATTTCCATAGTTTTGTTTTTTTTAGAATCTCATTTAGTTAGAATCATATAGTTTTTAATATAGTTTTTAGACTGGCTTCTTTCTCTTTTTTCTATGACTTTATTTTATTTATGTGGTGCTGAGGATCGAGCCCAGTGACTCACACATGCTAGGCACGCTCTACCACTGAGCCACAACCCCAGCCCCAGACTGGCTTCTTTCACTTAAGATTCCTCCTGTCTTTTGTGGCTTGAGAGATCATTTCCTTTTAGCACTGAGTACTGGTCTGTGTGTGTTCATCTCTTCCCCTTCTGCAGATGTCTTGGTTGCTTCCAAGCGTTGGCAGTTATGAGTAAAGCTTCTGTGAATACCTTGTGCAGGGTTTTGTTTGGACACATTTCCAGCTCCTCTAGGGAACTACCAAGGAGAGTGATTGCTGTATTCTAGGGTTTAGTTTTTGTAAGAAAACCTCCAAAATATCTTCCACTGTGGCTGTACCATTTTGCATCCCCACAAGCAATGAGTGAGAGTTCCTGTGGCTCCACATGTGCATCAGCATTTGATGGTGTTAGAGTTCTAACACCATCTAATGGACATGTAGCAGAATATCGTTATCATCTTGTTTGCATTTTCCTTGTGGCATATAATGTGGAGAATATTTTCTTATGTACTATGATGTTTGTGTCTTCCCAAAATTCAA
This sequence comes from Callospermophilus lateralis, assembly GCF_048772815.1. Classification (NCBI taxonomy): domain Eukaryota; kingdom Metazoa; phylum Chordata; class Mammalia; order Rodentia; family Sciuridae; genus Callospermophilus; species Callospermophilus lateralis. Next base: position 11,663,553 of record NC_135308.1, read on the forward strand.
ATGTCAAAACCTAATCAGCATTGTGATATGGTTAGGAGGTTGGGTCTTTGAAAGGTGATTCGATCATAAGGGCTCCTGATGGTATCTGTGATTACATAAAATAGCCCAGAGGAAGCTCATTTGCTCCCTTCCACCACAAAGGCACAGTAGGAAGATACCATCATGAACTAGAAAGCAGACTCTCACTAAACATAGAATCTGCCAGCACCTTCAGCTTGGATTTACCAACCTCTGAACTGTGAGAAGTGAATTTCCTTTGTTTATAACAAGTCAACCTGTCTTAGGTAATTTGCTACATCAGCACCAACAAACCACGATAATGTTTATTTGCCATTTGCATATTTTTCTTGGTGAAGTGACTTGTAACATTTTTTATTTTGTTCTTCCTTTTTCCTTACTAAATTTGTGAGCTTTGTTATATGCAAGGTATATGGCGTGTCAGAGGGAAGCAGATTTATGTTCTTGGCCTGCCCTGAGCAACCTCTTTGGGTCTCCATTGTTGACTCCCTCTGCAAGTGGAGCCTCACCAACCCCGCAGGATGAGTCCTCCCCAGCACAGTCCCCATGGTGGTACTACAGAACACCCCTGAAACAGGAAACAAGGACTTACAGGCACCCTATTCCCTCACAGACACAGATACGATGCTAATGGCCTGCTGCTTTGTTCAGACTGCTATGAACTCCAGTTGGCAATTTCTCAGCACATGGGGAGAGGGACTTGTGCAGAGGAAGGGACCCACTGCCCACTGGTAGGCAGTGTGGCTGTAGTGACCTGTTCCAAGACCAAGGAACACTACAGAAAACCCAGAGGAGAAAATCCACATGCAGGTAACTGGCCCATCAGTTCAATGGGGAATTCACTGTGACTGTTCTGAGTAAGCATTCTGAAGGTTTATGTGTCCTTAATAAACCCATCCCCCAGCTTCCTGAGAAAAGGCTTTGGATTTTATCCAACTTATAAAACTTTGCTGACTATGCAAAAACATAGTAACATATGCAAATTGGCTCTCTTGCCTTTTTAACAGGCCACTGTAGTCATTAGATGCTGTTGGAAGATGAGCCTGCAATTGACGGGGAGACCCCCTCCAGCCACCAGCTTAATTAACATGGAAGGCTACAGCTTCCTCCATTTGCTAATGTGTAGTGCTGCTTCCTCCCGTGAAAGCTCAGGGGCCTGGGCTTCAAGGGCAAGAAGGTGATCCTGAGCAGGCAGTGGGTAAGGTGACATCACTGTGGCAGTTCCCTCTGACCTGGGCACCTGCCTTCCTGTGGGCCTGACACTTCTGACTTTGTGCTTCCCAACATGACCCTGGGTCTCTGGAGTCCCTGCCCTGGTTTCTTGATCCGGAGTCTCTCTGCTCTGGAAGGGTCTGCCCTGGTGGTGTGACCATCAGCTCCAGATCCCAGCATGATGAGATGCCATCACAGGAGTGCCACGGAACGCTCCCAGCTGACCTTGGCAGGGTGCGTATCCCTGTAGGACAGGGCCTGCGCCCACGGTAAGCTAGCACTGGCCACCGCTGGGCTCCTCTCTGCTGCCTCTGGTCTGAGAACCTCGGGCCTCCTCCCTGAGCTGCCCATGGAGCGTCTGGGCCCCTTACGCCTCCTCTGTCTTCACCTGTCATGCTTTCCTTCCTGCACCTCTTGATAAATGACTGAAAGCCCACATCTTGCCGCGGCTGAAGGCTAAGCGCAGGTGTCGGTACTTCAGTGGAACCCTGTCGACCACCACAGAGCTGAGTGATCGTATCCTTCCTGGCTGTGAGGTCCTCAGTGGCTGCCATCAGTTCATCCGTTACCTCAGGCCACACAGACCCAGCCTCTGCTCCGTCAGGTGCTCTCAGGGCACAGGCAGGTAAAATGGGTGACCTCGCCAGCCAATGGTGAGAGCCGGCCAGCCCCACAGAAGAGAGGTAGCGTTGCATAATGATAAGTGCTGTTAAAAACAGAAGAGCAGGAGATAGCGTGACAGAGGGACCACCAGAGGACTTCTCAGAAGAGGTAGCATTTTAACTGAGACTAGACAAAAAGGGCACTCTGTGGGAAGGCCTGGGGGCATAGGAAGGAAGAGGCGGGGCTGTGGTTGGGACCAGAGTAGCAGTGGAGGCATCAACTTGGGGGCTGCTGTGGACAAGGTCCAGGCTGGGGATCGAATGCAGGGCCTTGTGCATGCGAGGCAAGTGTTCCACCAACTGAGCTATGTCCCCAGTCCCCGGGATGCCTTCTTGAGCCCATTTCAGAGTCAGATGTGGTGATGGCAGGTTAGACGTGGAGAAGAAGCGGGGAGGAATCAGGGGTGATTCCTAGGGTGGAGATCAGGGGTCTGTTTGGCCTCGGTGGTGGACATCCGTCATTCTTACCAGCCACTGGGCACCACTGGACAGCCTTCCTGTGCTGGAGAATGTGCCCTACTTTGGAATCTGCATTGTCAGAGATGGAGTCAGGCTCTTGCTTCTCCAGAACCCTTATGTTTGGGGAGTGGTCTGTGACCTCGGCTCACTCAGGCATCTTGTGAAGCTCCAGGTTGCCCTCACCTGGCCATCCGGTTTCCAATCTGTACCGAGGACGTAGTGGCACCTCTCCCTGGAGCAGTTCCACAGTGGGATCTGGGTAGCCCCTGGCTTTTAGCCTGATTCAGTCTGATTATCTTGTCCTCCTGGGAACCTTGCAGGTTACTCGGACCCTTCAAATATCCTACCTGCCTAAAGTTTACAAGATTCAATTTTGCCCATTGCCATCCCCAGTACTTCCCCTTTCCCTCTACTCCTCCCTCCCTGTGATCCACATTTTCTACTCTACTGGCCTCCCTTCTATTAATCTATTTTTAATTGGTGCATTGCAATTATACATAAAGGTAGGCTTCACTGTGATCTCGTCATACAGGCCTATAGCATTATTTGGTTGTGTTCATTGCCCAGGGACTTTTCTTCCCTGCCTCTCAACCCACTTCCCCTGCTGCACTGCTGAGATACTGGGGAGACATCATAGTCTATGGGGAACTGTGCCCACGGAGAGCCTCTTTCAAGAAGGGACTTGCTATCCAGCTATGGAGAAGGCAGGCAGCAGTGTCACCAGGGATTGACAACCTCAGGGTGTGCCTGAGTGGCAGAGGACATCGCTTGCCAAGTGCAGCCCACGTCAGGTGACTGAGTGTGGTGGGACTCTGACAGGCAGTGCTAGCTCCAGAGCTCCTGCTGAGGTGACCAGGGGGAACCGGGATGAAGTTCAGCTCTTTCCTTGAATCCCTCCTCTTTCCCCCTTCCCTATTTTCTACTAAACATCGGACACCCCAAACTGCACTTCAGTGTGTGCTTCTGTGGACTCCTCCAGGGGAGAGCTGGAGTCGGGGCACAGGTGTGGTCTAGAGATGTCGTTGGCGAACAGTGAGTGCAGCCGTCGGAGTGGCTGCTTTTGTGAGGGACCAAGGATGGAGAGGAGAAGCCGCCTAGGAAGGAATTTTGGTCAACTCCAACTTCTAGACGTAAGACAGGATAAACCAAAAACTCCCCAGAAAGGCAGGGATGGGATGGGCCCCCAAAGAGAGGAAGATGGTGAACCCCACACACGGCTGCTGAGTCCCAGCTAAACTGAGGCTCAAAGCATAGCTCTGCGATGTCACTGGCAAGCTCGGTGGTTTGCTGGGCTGTCAGGGCAGAAGCCAAGTTTCGGTGAGCTGTGAGGTGGGTGAGAGGCGAAGACAGACAGTGAAGGCAGACATCGCTTTTCAGAAGTGGGGCTGAGAGAAGGTGAGAAGATACAGGGCTGTAATCAATTGAAAGGGGACATCAGCCTAGGATTTTTAAAAATAGGACTGACCATGACCATGGAGAACCTGGCAGAGGTGATGGGTTAGAAGGCTCGAAACCAAAGAGAGGAAATGGGTTCCAGGACATAGACTGGACCAGAACCAGGAAAACTATAATTGGCTTTAGCGGTGTTCAGAAGGGACAGAGGGAGATAGGCAGCAGGTCTTGAAGCAAAAGATGGGCAGCTCTCAAGAACTGTGCTTCGGCGGCTCCAGAGTTCTCTGTGAGGCTGGAGTGGAGGGTGAACTGCTGAGAGTCAGGGACATTTCAGGGGTGGTGGTTGGTCAAAGAGAAGGGCGAAGGTTTGAGATAGTCACCAAGGTCAGTGGGGAAAAGGGGACCAAGGGCATGTAGTAGTTGGGTGCGGAACATGTTGGGAGCCGGGGAATTCTGAATATAGCCTTGTTAGCCCGTCTCGATGTCATTTTGGTGTTTTTATAACTTTAGGGCACAATGTCACTTTTTCCCCCTCCTCATCATCTAGAGGAGCACAGAAAGCTGAGGTGAAAGTGCTTTTCCATAGAAGTCTATGTTCTAAATATGTACAACTATGATTTCAATTTCCATGATTTCTTTAGCTATTTCTCTGATGAATTCTTCATAACAAATATTTTATCTCATCTGCAGAGTAAGTTGCAATGTATGAAAAACCTTGACCTTACCTTTTCTTGTTTAACCCTCTAACGTGCTTCTAAGGTAGATTATATTATTTGCTGTTTGAGGACAGCAGATGTCTGCAAGGTTCCAGGAACGATCAAGGTCATGCCGTTGGTCAGGGTCAAGATGGGGACACGGGCTCAGCTCTTCTCTGTGCAGCCTGTGGTCATTCTATTGTCAGGGTGTATCTCCCTGGGTTTCAGACACAAACTAGATTTGGGTTCATTTTTATTGATTAGCTTAATTAGTCAGAGATAATTTAATTGTTTTTGTTTTGTTTTGTTTCATTTGTTTAGCATGTTCTCATGAGTTTGAGTTTCTAATCCATTATCATGATAAGTTCTTTTTCCTGGCATCCTGAGTAGCGACAGGCTTGGAGTCATAAAGGAAGTAGCTGACTTAGAATTGTGAGCCTTCAGACCCCTCTCCATGAAGGCTTTCCAGTCTGTGCTTTGCCTGAGTTATGGCTACAGTAATGGGGAGATTGGCACAGCTTCAACAGCCATGAAATCTCTTCAATTACAGCTGCCTGAAGATTACTTAAAGTCTCAAATGCTTGATGCATTGAGATGAGGCTGTGGAGAAGGGAGACGGGTCATGCAAATGCTTGTCTATGCAGAGAAGAGACCCTTCATTGTGCACAGAGTCTTCAAGAATAGTCAAAGTTACTCTGAAAGCAGCCAAGTAAGTAAAAATAGTTTTGAAAACTTGAATGGTATGTTTCACCATGTTTTTGTTGTCATTAAGGTGAGGTTGATTTCAAAACACAAAAAGTCAGCCCATAGAGTAATTAGTTCATTCATTTCTTCAACACATATTTACAGAACATGATTTATTCAACACACACTCAGTAACATACTGTGTCGGGTGTTAGAGGTGAAGAGTGAATAAGGCCTCACCTCCTTGTCAAGGGCAGGGGCTTCTAGTGGGCAAGATTCACCTGCACACGGCTAATCATAGCATTGGTGGAAGGTAAGATGCAGCAGCCATCGTCAGTCCTCCCTCCGTGGATGGACTGAAAGGGTGTGCATTGAATTCCTCTGGGTGTGACTGGGGGAGGCTTTTGCTCTTTCTCTGGAAATCTTTATTTAAATAATGACACATTTCAACCATAGAAAAAACAGGACAAATACTGTGTGATTCCACTTGTCTGAGGCACTCACAGAGACAGACAGGAGAGTGGACAGCTCCAGGGGCTGGGAGTGGGGAATGGAGAGGTAGAGCTCTGCGGTGTGAGTTTCAGTTTTGCGAGACGAAGCGTGTCGTGAGTGGTAAGGAGATGGCGACAACATGACTGTGTGGGGTGACACTGAACTGCACACTTCCAAGTCATTAAAGTGATGAATTTTATATCATGTGCATTTTACCAGAATTAAAATAATAAAAATGAGGCCAAGAAACTAATAAAAGAGATGACTCCGTTCCTTCCATGGAATATGTATACAGATGCCACGGCTTGTCATATATCATTTAGTTTTCCCTCATTCAAAAAATGTTGAAATATAACTAATGTCCCCGTTTCTCTTGGCCTCAGACCTTCCTCTTCTTTTCTTCAGCTGTGAGTACTGTCCTGAAGTTAGGGGGTCTCATTCCTGTGCCTTTTTACCTTTATCAATGCCTCCCTTCCAGCAAACACCAGAAACACCCTTGCTGTTGGCCGCCCACTGTGGAGAAGCCTGGGCGGCTGGGCACCTCATGGCGGTGCAGAGCTCAGGCTCCCCTGCAGGGTGGTGCCGTCTGAAGTGGGTGTAATTCTATGGTGAGCTATCTCAGCAGATCTCATCTAGAAGGAGGGAAGCCTAGAGCCACCCAAAAGTTGTAATTTTGTAAAAAAACAACAGTCATTTGTATTAGCCAGGATAGAAGGATATTTGGCCATTTTTGTGGTTTGGAAAATGTGCACATCCTTGTTCATGTTCTGATGTAATGATAGAGTGGTTGTGCCCACCATGTTTTGTTTTGGTCCACTGTGGTCATGGAATGGCCTTGTTTGGCACTGATGACCTGTGAAGATGAACACAACTGGCAGTGAGTGGCAGGCCAGCTCGTGGCTACCAGAGGCCATTGTCAGCACACGTGTATGTATTCATAATAGTGTGCACCACGGTTTCGGGGGTCTTATTTGAATGGGTGAAAATACACTGCGTATATCATTCTGTAGCTTTTTAAGCTGAATTTCATAGTATGAGATTAACCCTGGTTGTTGATGCTAGCAGATCCAGTTCATGTCCTTTGTATGCTGTTTTTCATTCAACTGAAGGATGGTTAGGTTGCTCCTTTTCTTGTTAAGAATCATGCCGATAACCTAACACGGAGATATCTAAATGTCATTTCTGCAAGGAGAGAAACCAGGTGTCAACAAGAAAGGAAGTACCCAACAACATGACACTCATAAAACCAGCTTGAAGGGGCTCCTGCTGGTAATATCTGGGACAATTTGAGCAATAAAATAATAATGATGGAGGCTGGGGTTGTGGCTCAGTGGTAGAGCACTTGCCTAGCACACGTGAGGCATTGGGGTCGATCCTCAGCACCACATAAAAATAAATAAATAAAGTTAAAAAATAATAATGATGGTAATGGGTTATAATCCATAAAATGAAATAACTATCCCTGGGTTCATACTGCTCTAAATGATAACTGACTATCATTGAGTACTTACACAGGTTGCAGATATTGCCACTTTACTCTGGTGACTGCAGTTATGCCAATGCAATTTGTTTTTTATGTGGTTATCTTTATTAAACTTTTTCTGTATAGCTGTATTTTTATGATGCAACTAAGAAATAATTTTCTATCCAAAGAACATAAAGATATTTTTCTATAGAAGTTTTAAAAATTTTTCTTTACATTTATATCTCAAATAAATCTGCAATTGTTAGCTTATGGTGTGAAGAAGGGAATTTGATCCACAAAGATAACCCCTCTCACAGCATGATGTAATGCCTTCGCTATAGTGCACAACATTCAGTTTCTAGATACTTTACTCTGGTTTAATGATACATTTGCCTGTCAATCAATTTAAGTACTATACTTTTCTTTATTCAGACCTGATCTCTGGTTAGTCAAGTTCCATCACCAAAATTTTTCTTTTGTTTGCTTTTTTTTTTTTTTCATACTGGGGATTGAACCCAGAGATGCTCTACCACTGAGCCACACCCCAGACCATTTAATTTTTTATTTGGAACAAGGTCTCACTAAATTACCCAGGCTGCCCTGAATTTGTGATCCTCCAGCCTCAGCCTCCCGAGTCACTGGGCAGAATTACGCCACTGTGCCTTGAATAGTTGGCCCTTTTGAGCTCATTATTCTGCCATATGAATTTAAGTTTTTGGAAAAGCTTATTGGCATTTTGATTGCAATTGCATTAATGTGTAGTTTCAATGATCAAAAGATCAAGTGTTTTCATTGGAATCTCTCTCCATTCACTTGTATCTTTTTATATTTATTAACTCTACACCTTTCTCCACAAAAAAATGTTCCATATATATTTGGTTAGCTCTGTACCCAGGTATTTACAGTAGTTGGGAATTGTCTGTCTGAAAGATGCCTTTGTTCCAGTGTCTTAAACAAATTAGGGTTCAATCTTTTAAAAAGAGGCCCAGAAGTGGACCCTTGCAGTTGTTTCTATGACTCCAAATAAGGTCAAGGACTCTGTGATTCTCCATCTCTTTCCTTCAGGTTCCTGGAGCTTCTCCTGTAGTGCCTGATTCCAAGTGTCTAGAAGGAGGAAATGCAGATGACAAAGAAGGCTGAGTTGGGAGCTCCTGTCTGACATTTGTTGCTTACATTAATTGGCATCCAAGGACCATAATGAAATCAGAGTTCTCTTGCTAAGAAAAGAAAGCACAAATATGGAGCTGCAAATAGTAGTTGTTAAGATTTTTTGCTATTATTTTGAATATGTTTTATAAACTAAAAATCTCAGTCACTTATTGGTCTACACAGTGACAGTTTCATTTAAAAAATAAAATATAATTTACATGCAGGAAAAGGTACCTCGTACATTTCTGCAAGTTTTGACAAATACAGGAGATTGTTATTTAGTTTGAGGAACACATCAGACAGAGTGAAAAACGGTATTATAGGATGTGGTCAGAGGAGTAAGCTGGACCTTCCTCTGAAGGGACTTTTTAGGTGATGGTAATGAGCCTATATATTAGTCTAAATGCAGTAGGAAGCCCCTGGAGAGTTTTAAGTGGGGGGTGATGTGATGCTACAGTTTTCACTCTGTGTTTTCTCTAGAGAATGAATTCCACTTGCAACAAGGAAGAGAGGATCCCTGAGGCTCTTGTGCTGTTTGGCAAATGCTCATGGACAGGGAACCATGGGTGGCAATGGAAATGGGGTTCAAGCAGGTTCCACGTGTGCTCTGGAGCCCCCAGGACTTGCTCTTGGATTTTCATCTTTATTCCTCTTGCTTGGATGTAATTCCCTCTGGAATCAGATGTTCAGAATAATCACTGTAATTTGTGAATTTCTGTGCATACATACACTCTTCTAATTTGGCAAAGCTGTTATTTTTTCTCATTTCCCATCAGTGGGCACAAGTGTGATTCACAAGCTGTATGATATAATTAGTTTTCTGGATTAGAGAAAAAAAAAAGGAAGGAAATATTCTGTTTAACAAAGAATTTGAGCATGTTTGTGTGATCTGGCTTTTACATTAGCATTTAAAAGGAGGTTAAGAAAACTACGGGATGGAGGTCACATCCCAGGAGTTTTGAGAACGTTTGGTCTTCAGAATCTCTTCCATGAATTGCCTCGTATCTATTAATGTTGTTCCTTAAAAATATTTTTCATGCTAACCTTCCTGAGAGGGATGGCATCTTAACCCCTCAGCACTGTATCACACTTCTTCAGTAATTTACTTTCCCTTTTAAATCACTCCCGAACACCTATAGGAGAGGTGGGTATTTAAATATCAGTTTCATTAACAAAGTTCTCAGTAGGTGAGAAGGAACCGAATCTCTTTTATAGTACAAAGGAATAAATGAACAAAAAGATGAATTAATTCAACAAATAGACGCAATAAAGGCCTGTAGTCCCGGTTCCCTAGCCACCTGATCTGCAAAGGTTTTGGTAGAGTTGCAACGAAACAAAACAAAACAAACAAACCAACAACGCCACCAGACAGTGATAGACCCAGCAAGGAAACAGGGATGTCAGGAAAATAAAAAAGGGAAAATGGAAAGTCAGGGTCACATTAAAACAGGGAACATAACTTGGAACCACAAAGGACTGTGGAGAAGCTCGTAGCCCAGTTCTCCCCATCAGTCCAGGGCTCCTGTTTGGACCTCTGCAGGGTTCACTCTGACACTGACGCTTGCCTGGGTTTGCAGCGCGCCTGCTCTGTGACTCCTAGGAGCCCCCTGGGAAAAAAGATGTCCTAAAGGTAGACCGGCCCAAGTGCCATCAGGGACAGTGTGCCAGTGGGGCAGGGAGCAGGCCTGTCCACATGTTTGGTGCCCCCAGCCGTCCTCTGGGCAAGCCTGCAGGCTGGAGCTCCAGTGTGTGGATACAAGTTTTTCAAGCCAGAAATGTCATAGTGGAAGGTCAAGCTCCACAGCAGAACTTCCCAAATTCTTGTACCTTGGAACGTTTTTCCATAGGACATTAATCCATATTTTGAAAAACAAAGGCTCTGTGGTCACACCTGAAGTGTTGTGTTAAACACACATGAATCAGAGCTTGTCTGGTGTTCGAGAACAGTCTTAAGGCCGACGTGGATGACTTTAACACCCAACCGCTCCCACAGGACTGCCTCATAAAATCCCCAGCTCCCAAACAATTCTGTGAGGACCAGGGGTTCTGAGCAGCTCTGGAGGGCTTCATGGTGACGTCTGCTGGGTACAGTTGCACGTTCCTTCACTATCCCTGGGTCTGGGTTGACCCCTGCCTGCTCTCTGCCTTCCTCCAGGGCTCAGCAGTCACTTGCCAGTGAGTATGGCCTTGTGACACTTCACACACTCTGTCACCTTTGTCAAACTTTGCACTGTGTTGTAGGGCCTCTTGGACCTGCTTTGGTCGGTTGGGCACATGGACTCGATGTGCGTTTTGGCTATTTTAGATGAAGAGAGGAAGGTGGAAGCCTTGTTTAGCTCTTCAGCTAAGCGGCAGGCCTCAGGGCAGCTCACCAGAAAAACCCTGCGTTTTGAGAGGTGGAATGCAGAGTGCCTGCTTAGCTATAATAAAGCGGAACTTTGTCTTCCTCTTGTTGATCCTTTTATAGGAGACCCATGGAACCAGACCCCCATTTTGAATGACTAGCATCTGGTGTTCACACCAATTATCACTCTTGTATAATAGAGAAAACTTGCAAACCCAAGGGGAAGGAATACATTTTTTAAGCGTATAATTGAGAAAAATGATTGCAACAGAATCGCCTGACTTACATTAAACTGACATTAAATGCACCAATGTGAATTAAAGAAATTACTGTGAAAAATGAAACCATAAAAATATAATAAGTGGGTACTTATTTATTTTTTGATATTTTCTGCTTAAAAACAGGAAAATAAAAAAAGGAAAGATCAGTACATTTGAACATACTACAAAATACCCCAAAACACTTGTAAATCATAATAGTAAATTCACATGACAGAGTCTATGTACTTTCATATGTTTTTGTAGATAAGAGCTGACAAACTCATTGAATGATTATTTTCTAATATCTATCAAAATGTAAAACGTACCAACCCTTAGACCCAGCAATTCAGTTGTGATTAATTGATTGCACATGTATATTTGTAATGTATAACAAGGATTTATGACTCTTTAAATCAAGATTATAATATCATCTTGCTAATTTTATAATGTATTTAGATTTAACATGTAGGAAAAGAACAGTATGGAGGGGGGGTTGGAAAGACAGGGCATGGTGTCAGACTGATTGCCCTCCTGGTTTTCATGGTAACAAGGAGTTGACCTCCCATGTAACTATAGATTCACTGGATCTCCTATTTGGCTCTACCATAAATCCTTCCATTCTCCTATGGCTTCAGTCCACTGGGGTCCTTGGATGGAGAGCAAGTACTGTCACAGGAAAATAGTCTTGTCTATTTAACTAGATGTTTCAAGCTTTTGATTTTTTTTTTTTTTGGGTGAAGATCCATTTATATTTCTGTCTGTTATTATTTGCTTTTAAACTGAAAAACATCCCTTAGTATTTCTTGTGGTACAAGTCTGCTTCCTAGATCTTTTTTTTTTTAATATTTATTTTTTACTCTTAGGTGGGTACAATCTTTTATTTTATTTTTATGTGGCACTGAGGATGGAACCCAGTGCCTCATGCATGCTGGGTGAGTGCTCTACCACTGAGCCACAACCCCAGTCCCTTCTTTCTAGATCTTTATGGATCCAATTTTTTGTGTATATTCTTAAATTTCCTTTCAGAGTTGGAAAGTGTTTGTTTCTGGAATCCTGTGGAAGATCCTGGTTGAAGTTTCACCCTGTGTTACTTGGGTAGTTTCTATGTAAACTAGGGAGCTGGATCAACAAGACTTGGTGGTGGTATATGGCAATGAAGTTAATAAGAGAAGAAGAAAGATGGCAAAGATGACCCTGTTTTATTGCTTGGGCAATAAAAGTGTGTGTGGTGCTGTTTGAGAGCAAAGAGTAGCAAAACAGCCAGTTTGAGGGGGAAATGGAGTGGGGTTGAGAGGAGGTGCTGAGTTTGGCCCTGGATGGGTGGGAGTGGCAATTCCGTGTCCAGGAAGTAGAGGGATAAGCAGGTCTGGAGTCTAGAGGGGACGTGTAGACCCGAGGCCGTCAGCAGGTGGGGCTAACTGAGGTGAGGAGATGGCTGGAGGTCCTTCAAGAAGAATGTGCAGGCTGAGAACCAGTCCCAGGGCAATCCTTCGCATCAGGAGAATCGGCCGTGCGGTGCAGAGAGAGCGGATTTCAGTGAGACGGGTGAATGGAGGGCAAAAGTGAAGCAGGGTGTAGGCCGCCTTTTTCAAGAAGCTTGTGAAGAGAGGACTGAAGAGGTTATTTATTTTTTCATTTATCCGGTAGGTGTGAGATCTGAGCATGTTACCTGCATGTCGACAGGAAGAAGTCAAGAGAGGAGAGGCTGAAGGGTGCTTGACAAAGGGCAGAGAGGAGATGTGCAGGTGGAGGGAGGTGGAGGGAGGAGAGAGGAGAGAGGAGCACTCCTGCATTAGATGCACTAGGAAGAAGTGGGTGGGACTGGAGGCTGCGGGGGGCTGGTCAGCGTGCGGGTGAGGAGGGCCTTCCTGTCTAAGGGCTTCTGTTTTCTCAGTGGAGTGGAAGATGGATACTGAGAATGAAGGGGATGGATATCTGATGAGATTGTTCCATGAGAGCGGATAGGTTTTGAAATAGCCGCGGTGGAGACTTACTGAGGGGATGAATTAGGAGAATGGAAGGATTCATGGTGGAACCAAACAGGAGATCCAGTGAATCTGTAGTTACATGGGTGGTCAACTCCTTGTTACCATGAAAACCAGGAGGGCAATCAGCCTGACCCTAGGCCCTCTCCCCGAGTCCACATGGATCTGCCATCGCTTTCTCTCTCTTCTCCTGGAGAGTCCTCACCCCTGGTGGTATTCCACAGCCACCTGTGGCCACTGGGTGTTGTCATTTTCTCAGTCATCTTGTTTCCTAAGTTTTCCTTTTGAGTTTTCTCTTGTCAATAGATGATTACAGTGTTATGCAGATCTTAGTGTAAACCTAGCTGGGAGAAGAAGATCTAAGTGCTGTTAGCTTCAGAACATCATTTAAGCAAAGCCATGGTTTGCAAGATACCTTTCCGTTTTGGGAACTATCCCGTGAGCTCTGACAGCCAAAGCCTGGCGTGCTACCCAAGGGCTTCTGAAACTAGAGCTGCTTCATTCAGGGTGTTTCATGTGGGTATTTTTAGTAGCTATTGATTTCTTGTAGAAACTGCATGGTGCTGCCCTGTTCATTTCATTCATGCGCTTTTGAAAGCAGTTTTTTGCTGAACCTTAAAAGGAAAAAATATATATACCAGGAGGTTCTAACAGACATAAATACAGAGATCTATTAGAGTTTTGTGGGAATTCCAAAGCCTTTCCAGGAAAGGTCTGAACTCAGAGCCTACTCCTAGAGGGCAGGTGCCATCAGCTGGCCAGGGAATGGTTTTGGCACCTGGGCACAGGAAGGCAGAGCAGCAGAGATCTCCAGCCTACAAGCTGAGGTTCACAAGGGGCATCACAAAACCAAATTAGCCTAGATGCTAGTGGTGGAGCAGGGGAAGGTCGTACTCACTATGAGAGACCAAGGGCAATATCAAAGACAAAAGAATGCTGTCTGGTGAAAGTCTAATTGAATGACAAGAGTAGACCAGGGGACACAGGCATCTCTGTTACAGACACTTCACAGAAGAAGAAATAATATGCATCAACAAATACATGAAAAAATGTTCAGTACCTCTGGCAATTAGAGAAATGCAAATTAAAACTACACTGAGGTTTCATCTCACACCAGTCAGAATGGCAATTATCAAGAATACAAGTAGCAATAAATGTTGGTGAGGATGTGGGGGAAAAGGTACACTCATACATCACAGGTGGGACTGCAAATTGTACAACCACTCTGGAAAGCCTTATGGAGATTCCTCAGAAAACTTGGAATGAAACCGCCATTTGACCCACTTACCCCACTCCTCAGCATGTACCCAAAGGACTTAAAATAGCATACTATAGTGACACAGCCACTTCAATATTCATAGCAGCTCAATTCACAATAGCCAAGCTATGGAACCAACCTAAGTGCCCTTCAACAGATGAGTGGATAATGAAAATGTGGTATATATACACAACGGACTATTACTTAGCCATAAAGAAGAATGAAATTATGGCAATGGCCAGTAAATGGATGGAACTGGAGGCTATCATGATAAGTGAAATAAGCCAATCTCCCCCAAAAAAGGCCAAATGTTCTCTCTGATATGTGGATGCTGAATCACAATGGTGGGGGTAGGGAGGAGTGGAGGTTCACCCGATTGGACAGAGGGGAATGGGGGGAGGGGTGAATCTGACATAATTTTCCTATGTTCATATATATTCATACATAACCAGTGGCACTCCACATCATGTACAGCCACAAAAATGGGAAGTTGCCGCAGCCCGGCTGGCTGCAGCAGAATATCTGGCGGGTGACGAACTACTTGTGTAGATTGATACAGCAGGAATGAGAGCCGTTTATTGTAGGATCTGAGCGATATTTATACATTTTACACAGCTTATCTAATTAGCATAAAATAGATACAGCAGTCAACCAATAAGGAATCTCCACACTTAATGGCTTGCTTTTGTTACTTTACAAACCACTCCCTCTGGCATTTGGCCAGGTGCCATCCAGACTTGTTTACAGACTTTAACATTTCTCTGGCAAAATAACAGGTGCCAATCTGACTTGTTTACAGACCTTAATAGGAAGTTACACTCCATTTATGTATAATATGTTAAAATAAATTCTACTAAATGTTTCTTCATGCATTTGTTCCTTCATTCATGGTGTCTTTAGCACTAGTTCCAGAAAAGAGGGAGGTTTTAGAAGCTGGCTGGATGGGGATGGGACTTGTAAATGCAGAAGAATAAAGTTCAATTGTGGTATAAGGAGGAGTGATGGTTTCATTTGATGGAAATGAAATAAATTTAAAAGAGAAATTTGGATCAGACCTGGTGGAATTTCAAATGCTGGAAAAAAATATTTTCTTTCTTTTGTTCAACAGGAGTCTTACAAAAATGAATTTTGTTGCTGTGGGCAAAGTATATTGAAAGAGAGGGAGGCTGGAGGAAGGGAGACCAGCTGGGCATGATTTGGAGGATCCACCCAGTAGAGGCTCAAGTCTGAAGCCAGGAGCATTGGTGGGACTTCAGGAGACACAGGTATCAGTGGGTTATGAAGATGCCGATCCTGTGGGGCATGACAGCAGACAGGACATGGATGATAAGTGAGGCAGGGATCCTGAGGATGATGGTATGCTGACCACCAGACACGATGGTCCCCTGTCATTTGCCAGCATGTCACTCTGGGCAGAGGGCTTAGTATTATCTTCTGTTCTGGTTTATTTATTGACTTTGTTGGTCTTTCTTGCCCCACTAACCAGGAAGTATGCTAGTTATATCATGTCAGTGTTGGGTGATCCGTCTTCCAAAGGTAGCTCTGCCTCCTAGACCTTTACCTGTCAGATAATGGATGGTCAATAAATATGCGTTGAGTACTTCCCTTTTATATAGACAGAGTCAAAGGTGAGAATGACAAGTAGTCAAAGAGATCAAATAGTTCCAGATGTTATGAGAAGGATCTAGCTGAGCTCTGCGGTTGACCAGCCCTGTGAGCTTCAAGCTGTCACCTAGGGCCCTTCCTCTCATCTGTCTAATCTAGAAAATAAGGACGATGTCACTTTCCCTCCTATTTTATGATTTTGAACATAAAATCATATAATGAATACAGAAGCACTTTGGAAAATTAAAAGTGATGATTCAAATATAAAGTCTTACCAGGGGAAGATGCAGTGTTAGCGTTCAGTGTCTTCTCTAAAGGGCTATAAAATCTTCTGAATTGTATTATCTGTCGAAATTATTAAAGACACTAAATTCTTATTTTTTTTCCTCCTTTAACAATTGTGAGTCAGAGTATTTGCTGGATCTATGCGTCTAAAGAGGCACTCAGTAGCTTTACCCCAATTAAAAATTCTCTGGATAAGCCCTGGGTAATTTTATAATGAGCACATGATGATAATAAGAGGTAGAGCTTCCAGGAAAATGAATGTTACCTTTGTCAGAAAGAAGGTTGATGGTAATGGGTCTCAGGATTTTCCTGGAGGGAGGTAGGGCCTCCAACAGTTCAAATTAAATACATAATGGTGTTTCAGATGTCACAAGGTCACCAGGACCCCTAGAATGTCATTTATCAGTGTTTAAGGGTTTTGACAAAAAGAAAATGTCTTTTGCTCCCTGGCGCCTTTGTGTTGCTTTTTCACTGAGAATTTCATGTGGAAAAGGTGCCCTCCTTCTTCCCTAGTTGTCTGAAAAGCTGCCTCTCTGTCCTGGCTGTAGGTTTAAGTCAGAGCTGGGTGTCGCATGGGGAAGGCAGGGAAGGAAGAGACTTGGAGTAAGAATGTCAAGCCCACTGGCTTTGACAAGACTGGGTGTGGGGGAAAAGAGGAGGTAATGTTAGGGGGTCTGGGAGCTGAGGGTCTCCCCATCTGGAGGAGAGGCTCAGTGAGCCCAGGTGGCGGAAGTCAGGAGGAAGAGCTGGGGTAATAATACCAGGTGGACCTTGCCACAGAAGAGAAAGACCAGGCAACACAAAATAGAAAGGAATCGCTACAAAATAAATACTCGGCTTCCGTTCATTTGGAAGCCTTTATTCATACCATCCGTGAGGTTCTTGCTTGTCCAGCGAAACTGCCTGGGATGGGTAATGCTTTCTCTCCGGGTACTGGGAATCACCCAGGCTTGGCACTCAGATTTGGGTCCAAATCCTGGCTCTGCCTGCTCACAGCTGTGTGACCTTAGGCACAGTACCCAACCTAGACATAACTGAGTCTTCATCTGCAATTCCTTAGGGGTGGTGGCAGGGTTGAAATTTTGTAGCATATCTAGTGGCTTGTGTCCTGTCTTCAGTAACTGTCACTACTGTCCCCATTTCCCCCACCCTGTTGCTTCTGTGATCAGTCTGTTTCACTGGTCATATCAATATTTGATGCTTATTTTCATTGAATACCAATTGTGAGAAGTTGAAAGGGAATAAATGAGTTGGAGAACTTCATCGTTGGAAATATCCCAAATCTACTCTCTTCTTTCACGGCGAGGTGCTGCTAGCACTTGAAAACATTAATGTGAAATCAGCAACACATCTTAGGCTTGAGAATAAATAAGGCAATCATTGTTTTTATTAAGATGTCGTCTTAATCCATTTGGGTTGTTCTGACAAAATGCCGTATATTTAGTACCTTGTAAAACAATAGGAATTTATTTCTCAAAGTTGTTGGAGGCTGAGAAGTCTAAGATCAAGAGCTGACAGATTAGGTGTTTGCTGGGTGTGGTTCCTGGTTCATAGGTGGCACCCTCTTGCTGCGCTTTCCTGGTGGAAGTGGGTAGTGAGGTCTCTGGGGTTTCTCTAATCAGGGTGTGGTCTCAATCATGAGGGTGTGCCCTTTCAACCTAATCACTTTCCCCCCATCACACCCCCGCCAATTTCACTTTGGGAGGTAGAATTTCAGCATATGAATATGAATTCAGACCACAGCAGGTGTGGATTTTCCAACCAAGAATATTGTGGGGGTTTTTTCTGTGATTTGCTTTAGCGTAACATCTGTTTACAGAAAGATTTCTCCATTATATAGTATTCTAGCCAAGGAATTATAGTGTCTATAACTTTATTCCACATTTTAAACTGGTGAATTAGAGTTGTACATAATGGTATCATTTGTTGTTTCATATCTGTCATGCACACAATATAACATATGATTTGGCCAATGTCATTCCCCTCTAGTTCCCCTTTCCCTTCCCTCTGCCTTCCCCTGTCCCTCTCCTCTATTGTACGGATATCCCTTGGATTTTCATGGGATCTACCCCATTTCCCCACCTTTTCATCTCTATCTTCCACATATGAGAAAACATTATCTTTGACCTTCTGTGTTTGATTTATTTCACTTAATATAGTGGTCTCAAATTCTATCCATTTCCCTGCAAATAACATAACTTCATTCTTCTTTATGGCTGAACAAAACTCCATTGAGTATATAAGCCATGTATTCTTTATCTATTCAACTGTTGATGGCCACCTAGGATGGTTCTATAACTTGGCTCGTACAAATTGTGCTGCCATAAATGTGGGTATGTATGTATCACTATAGTATAATTCTTTAGGATAAATACAGAGGAATGGTATAGTTGGGTCACATGGTAGTTCCATTCCTAGTCTTTTGAGGAATGTCCATAATGATTTCCGTAGTGGTTGTACTAATTTACAATTCCACCAACAGTGTAAAAACGTTCCTTTTTCTTTATATCCTCTCCAGCATGTATTATTATTTGTATTCTTGATGACTGCCATACTGACATTGTGAGATGAAATCTCAGCCTAGTTTTTTTTTTTTAATTTTGATATGTATTTTTTTATGATATGTATTTATTTACTCATTTTTTCATTGATTTATTTTTTTTAATTAATTTTTATTGTAGGTTGTTCAAAACATTACATAGTTCTTGATATATCATATTTCACACTTTGATTCAAGTGGGATATGAGCTCCCATTTTTACCCCATATACAGATTGCAGAATCACTTCAGTTGCACATCCATTGATTTACATATTGCCATTCTGGAGTCTGTTGTATTCTGCTGCCTTTCCTATCCTCTACTATCCCCCCTCCCCCCTCCCCTCCCCTCTTCTCTCTCTACCCCCTCTACTGTAATTCATTTCTCCCCCTTATATTTTCCCTCCTTTCCCCTCACTTCCTCTTGTATGTAATTTTGTATACCCCTGAGGGTCTCCTTCCATTTACATGCAATTTCCCTTCTCTCTCCCTTTCCCTCCCACCTCTCATCCCTGTTTAATGTTAATCTTCTTCTCATGCTCTTCTTCCCTACTCTGTTCTTAGTTACTCTCCTTATATCAAAGAAGACATTTGGCATTTGTTTTTAAGGGATTGGCTAGCTTCACTTAGCATAATCTGCTCTAATGCCATCCATTTCCCTCCAAATTCTATGATTTTGTCATTTCTTAATGCAGAGTAATACTCCATTGTGTATAAATGCCACATTTTTTTTTATCCATTCGTCTATTGAAGGGCATCTAGGTTGGTTCCACAGTCTTGCTATTGTGAATTGTGCTGCTATGAACATGGATGTAGCAGTGTCCCTATAGTGTGCTCTTTTTAGGTCTTTAGGGAATAGACCGAGTAGTGGAATAGCTGGATCAAATGGTGGTTCCATTCTGAGCTTTCCAAGAAATCTCCATACTGCTTTCCAAATTGGCCGCACCAATTTGCAGTCCCACCAGCAATGTACAAGTGAACCCTTTTCCCCACATCCTCGCCAGCACTTGTTGCTGTTTGACTTCCTAATGGCTGCCAATCTTACTGGAGTGAGATGGTATCTTAGGGTGGTTTTGATTTGCATTTCTCTGACTGCTAGAGATGGTGAGCATTTTTTCATTTACTTGTTGATTGATTGTATGTCCTCCTCTGAGAAATTTCTGTTCAGGTCCTTGGCCCATTTGTTGATTGGGTTATTTGTTATCTCATTGTCTAATTTTTTTAGTTCTTTGTATATTCTGGATATTAGGGCTCTGTCTGAAGTGTGAGGAGTAAAGATTTGTTCCCAGGACGTAGGCTCCCTATTTACCTCTCTTATTGTTTCTTTTGCTGAGAAAAAACTTTTTAGTTTGAGTAAGTCCCATTTGTTGATTCTAGTTATTAACTGTTGTGCTATGGGTGTCCTATTGAGGAATTTGGAGCCCGACCCCACAGTATGTAGATCATAGCCAACTTTTTCTTCTATCAGACGCCATGTCTCTGATTTGATATCAAGTTCCTTGATCCACTTTGAGTTAACTTTTGTGCATGGCAAGAGAAAGGGATTCAGTTTCATTTTGTTGCATATGGATTTCCAGTTTTCCCAACACCATTTGTTGAAGATGCTATCCTTCTTCCATTGCATGCTTTTAGCCCCTTTATCAAATATAAGATAGTTGTAGTTTTGTGGATTGGTTTCTGTGTCCTCTATTCTGTACCATTGGTCCACCTGCCTGTTTTGGTACCAGTACCATGCTGTTTTTGTTACTATTGCTCTGTTGTATAGTTTGAAGTCTGGTATAGCTATACCGCCTGATTCACATTTCCTGCTTAGAATTGTTTTTGCTATTCTGGGTCTTTTATTTTTCCATATGAATTTCATGATTGCTTTCTCTATTTCTACAAGAAATGCCGTTGGGATTTTGATTGGCATTGCATTAAACCTATAGAGAACTTTTGGTAATATCGCCATTTTGATGATGTTACTTCTACCTATCCATGAACAGGGTATATTTTTCCATCTTCTAAGATCTTCTTCTATTTCTCTCTTTAGGGTTCTGTAGTTTTCATTGTATAAGTCTTTCACCTCTTTTGTTAGGTTGATTCCCAAGTATTTTATTTTCTTTGAGGATATTGTGAATGGGGTGGTTGTCCTCATTTCCATTTCAGAGGATTTGTCGCTGATATACAGGAATGCCTTTGATTTATGCGTGTTGATTTTATAGCCTGCCACTTTGCTGAATTCATTTATTAGCTCTAATAGTTTCTTTGTAGACTCTTTTGGGTCTGCTAGGTATAGAATCATGTCATCTGCAAATAGTGATAATTTGAGTTCTTCTTTACCTATTTTTATACCTTTAATTTCTTTCGTCTGTCTAATTGCTCTGGCCAGTGATTCGAGAACTATGTTGAACAGAAGTGGTGAGAGAGGGCATCCCTGTCTTGTTCCAGATTTTAGAGGGAATGCCTTCAGTTTTTCTCCATTCAGAATGTTGCTAGCCTGAGGCTTAGCATAGATTGCTTTTACAATGTTGAGGTATGTTCCTGTTATCCCTAGTTTTTCTAGAGTTTTGAACATAAAGGGATGCTGTACTTTGTCGAATGCTTTTTCCGCATCTATCGAGATGACCATATGGTTCTTATTTTTAAGCCTGTTGATGTGGTGAATAACATTTATTGATTTCCGTATATTGAACCAACCTTGCATCCCAGGGATAAATCCTACCTGATCATGGTGCACAATTTTTTTGATATGTTTTTGTATCCGGTTTGCCAGAAGTTTATTGAGGATTTTTGCATCTAGGTTCATTAGAGATATTGGTCTGTAGTTTTCTTTCTTTGAAGTGTCTTTGTCTGGTTTAGGAATCAGGGTGATGTTGGCCTCATAGAATGAATTTGGAAGTTCTCCCTCTTTTTCTATTTCCTGAAATAGCTTGAAAAGTATTGGTATTAGTTCCTCTTTAAAGGTTTTGAAAAACTCTCTCAGCCTAGTTTTGACTTTTTCATTTCCCAAGTTGCTAATGATGTCGAACATTTTGTTCATATATGTGTTGGCCATTTGTATTTCTTCTTTTGAGAAGTTTCTGTTTAATTCATTTGTCTATTTATTAATTGGTTATTTTTTGGTGTTAAGTTTTTTGAGTTCTTTATATATTGTAGGCATTAGTCCTGTCAGAAGAGCAATTAGCAAAGATTTTTCCCTCATTCTGAAGCTTCTCTCTTCATATTCTTAGTTGTTTCTTTGGTGTGCAGTATGTGGCTTATAACTTGATAGAGAGTGTTTCTAATTCAGAGAAGACATTACGAAATGGTCATTGGCCATCATGGGGTATGGAAATTTTAATGCAGATTCTATTTTTAAACATTTATTTTTTAGTTATAGGTGGACACAATACATTTATTTTATTTTTATGTGGTGCTGAGGATTGAACCCAGTGCCTCATGCATGCCAGGCGAGTGCTATACTGCTAAGCCCCAGCCCCAGCCCATATGTGCAGATTCTTTACAAATTCATTTATTTAATTCTCATGACAGACACACAGAGTGGATGTATTATTTCCTTTGTAAGCGAGGAGACAGAGGTTTAGAGAAATCAAGCTTCTCGTCCGTGGACACCCAGTGAAGAGCTATCATTCACATTTGCATCAGTGTGACTCTAAAGTTCACGCTCTGTTTAACGAGACCATCAAGTCGTAAGTCTAACCCCAAAAGGACTTTCTTTGAGATGGCTGTGGCTGTCTGGTTCAATTATAGCTGCAAAGATCGCCTGCACGGGATCACTCACTCCTTAATGGTGCTGGATAGATGGAGCCTTCATGGTGGTCTGACTTCAATGTGGCCTCCTTTTACTAGGCTCAACTTGACTTGGCGTTCTTACTTTTGATGCCACCGACCTGGTACACAAACCGAGGGCACGATGATATCCCAGTTTCAGAAACCAGAAAAAAGAAGTTGCTTTATTTAAAAACCAGGCTTGGTCTGGAGTCTTTCTAGTGAGCTGACGGCCTGTGAAAGGCAAGTGCACGGAATTTCAAAAGACAACTTAGACAAAGTTATTTACCAAATAAATGTAGAAACGTTCCATAGGGCTTGAAAGCCGCCTTCCCTCCGGCAAGACCTAGAACGGACTTTCAAAAGGTGTAAATGACTAAGACAACATAAGAGTCTTCAATTTATCTTTCTCAGTTCCCTTAAGTCCCAGCCTGAGCCCATTCCACCCCTGCAATCTCTGGTGCCATGATGCTAGTTCAAATCCCCACTGGGTTGGTCCCAGTTACCAGTGGGATTTTGAGTTATTTGATGGGAATAATTTTATTCTTCCTGTTTTAATATCTCTGAATACACAATATTCTCCTCAGGATGTTCTTTCCTTGGCTGCCCAATGGTTACCTTGTTAGGTTTTAGCTCAATTGCTGTTTTTTCAGAGTGGTTTTCTTCAATCATCCCATACAAAGTAGCCAACGAGTTACTATCTACCTCATCTTCTCTTTCACTCTTTACCACAGTATTTATTATGAATTAGCATTTTGTTTTTAATTTATTGATTTATTATTATTTTAATTTTATCCATGAGCAAAGCAACCTTTTCAGATTTCGTCCTCAGCATCTTCAGCACCACGGACAGCGCCCCACGGCCAGTGGATCCTCGTTAAACATTTCCTGAGATCACCACAGAGATTTTTTTCTTTTATATTAAACGGAGAATGTTACTCTGAAAGACAAGGAAACAAGAAACCAAGATCAAGGGAGAATGTATCAAGATAAAACAGAATTTTATCTCAGCAAGAGAGATGATTCAGGAAAAAAAAAAGAAATAATGACTTAAAAACTTCTGTATTTTAAGACAAAGGAGAGCAAACAAAATATCCAAAACAAGGTACAGCACAGTAATCTGAAAACCAAAGATAATGAGAAAACCTTAAAAGCAACTGGAGGAAATAATTAAATATGTTTTTATAGAGGGACAGTGGTAAAATTTCCCATTAAATCCTTATTACAAACAGTGCCAGCCAGAAAGCTATGAGATAGCACTTCAAAGTGCTGGAAGACAGAAAAAGCTGATTTTATATTCTATATTCAAAAATATTTTGTTTTTGCAAATTTAAGGTAAAATAAAGACATTTTTAAATAAATAAAACCTGAGGGAATTTGTTACCAGAGGCTGTCACCAAAGAAATGTTAAAAAAAAAGGGAAAATGATACCAGAGGATACTTGGACCTACATGAAGGGAGAAAGAGCAACCAAAATGGTAAATATGTGGGTGCACATACATGAATGTTCTTGTTTCTTAATTTAGTTATGATAGAATTGACAATTTAGAGCAGAGAATGGGAATGAACAATTGATGGTGGTGTTTTTAACTTATGGAAAGTAAAATATATGACAGTAAAGGTACAACGTGGGAAATGTGAATTCACTGTCTCCAAATCATCATATGGTACATGAGGCTGTAAAATTAAGAGCATTCTGTAAATTCCTATAACAATCACCAAGTAACTGTAGAAAGCCTCATATCTAAAAATTCCAGCAAAGAACATAAGATAAAAATCTAATATCTTTCTATCTAGAGAGAAACAGATGGGGGGAGAGAGAGAGAGGAGAGGGAGAGGGAGAAAGAGAGAGAAGAGGGAGAGGGAGAGGGAGAGGGAGAGGAAGAGAGAGAGAGAGAGAGAGAGAGAGAGAGAGAGAGAGAGAGAGAAAAGATGGTGAATCCATTAGATTTTTGTTCACTTTGGTGACAGAATCACCCATTCTTTTTTATAGGTCCAACAATAGAGTAAACATTTTACTTACTATTGATCATTTCTTACTTGCTAGCTGTCAGTCTTTAGGAAAACGAGTCTAATTCTCTGGGCTTCTATTTTGCTGAGGAACAAGTGCCTAGACTATACCTAAGAGCCTTATGACTCTTCCTTTCTCTAGCTTTTGGCCATTTGCTCTCTGGTTCGGTTTGGTGCCTCAGCAGCATTCAACATGCCCTTTCTTCAGTGGGCAGCAGAGAGTCCGGTGCTACCCATGTTGTCTGCATATAATTAGATTTATATGGGTCCAAGATGCTTGGGGTCTCATCGGCAGCCTCGTATTGATGAGACCTGCTTTCACCTGGCTTAATGGTGTCCCTAATTGAGCCACAGAGTGCAGAAATGATAGTTTCACTTTTCTGAGAGCATCTTCTAATCTCAGTGGCATTGTGGCTTCCTGAATAATTAAGCTGGGGCTAGGATAAAATTTCTCACTGTAGCCCATAAGTCCTCTGCATTACCACTCTGTGGCCACAAAATAGACGATACTTCCTATTTGTACCTTTCTTCCCCCTCAGAATAAATCCCCACCCACTTGCAGGAAATCAGCCCCTCCCCAATCTGGTTATTTCTGCAGCTCTGTGTCCTGTAGCAAATCTCTCAAGACATCTGATCTTCACGCCTTGTGCCCACGCTGCTTCTGAACCTCTGGTTGCTTCCCCCCCCCCCCCCCAGTCTCCTGCCTCTGACTTTCTCACCCTCAGCCCTGCAGAGGGCATAATGTGGTACCAACTCCCCTGAGCATCACTGAGATCACACTATGGCTTCCAAAAGCTCTGCCGAAGGCTGGGATCAATAAGAATATAATTTGGAGGTGCTGTAAATGGACACAAAGGCCCCAGGGACAAATACGACATCAAAGGTCCTTAGCAGGTGCGTCCCCTACTCAACTTCAGGCCTGGCTTCTCCTGGAGCAACCTCGCGTGCCCCCACACCCGGGAAAGCTCTGAGCATTCGCTTTCCTTGGAGGCCATCTCTCCTTCTCCAGGCCTTTCTTATTCATTTCTACCAGATTAAACTATTCTCAGGATTATGATTATTATTGTTTGTTCAGGATATTATTTATGTTACTGCTCTGCATCAAAATCATTTCAACTTAACTGTAGAGTTGACTGGTTTCTTTGCCATTACTTTTTAACAGACCAGTATATCTTCTCTTCTTCTTTTTTAAATGACTGTCTTTTCATTCTTTCCGTTTTTTATTTTTTTGCTGGAGTATATCCTACATATTTATTTTAGGGATGGTCAGTAAGTGATCAACTTTTTGAGTCTACTGAAATCTGCAATAACCCTTATTATTCTTTCCTACTTGACTTAGTTTGTGGCTAAGATTCTAGTAGCACAGAGTTTTCCTTAAGCAATGACACAATTCCTTCATGCTTTCTGGCATTCAATTCTGCCAATTAGCTCATGAAGTTTCTTGTTTCTCAGTGGTGAACTCGTCTGTTTGTCTCTCCCACCTCTGGAAAGGTTTGATTTTTTTTTTCCTTTATTTTGGGGCCTTGAAATGTTATTATTATTTATCTAATTATAAGGTATGGGTCTTTTTTTTTTTTTGAAAAAATTCTCATTCTTTGAAATAAAGAGTCTTCTTTTTCAGTGCTGAGAATTTTTCTGGTAGTAGATATTTAATTGTCTGATCTCTTCGAATATATCTATTTTTCTATTTTGGACTTTTGTTTAGATGAACTCCGGTAATTCCAGGTCTCTCTTCTGTGTCATTTGATCTTTTCTTCACATTTAATCCATAGCGACGGTTTTTGTTTTCTTCTGAGAGTAGTCCTCAGTTCAATCACCCGACCCATTTACTCTCTACCTGTGTCCATTATGGAGTGCAGTCCAATTATACAGTTTTTCTTTTTTTAAAAATTTATGCAGTTTTAAAAGTTTGAAAACCGTATTTTAAAATTCCAAGATCTCTTGTGACTTTCATGGGTTTCCTATTCTCCCCAAATATGAAACTGTCCATTACATTTATTAAAAATATCGTGCTACCTGCTCTATGAACTGTTTTCCTTAAACCTAGTTCTTCAGGTCGTTGAGCTAGTTGACTTGGCTTCAGTGAACTGTGTTAGAGCTCTCCAGAACAGTACCAAGATATCTTTGTTCAGGATGGTGTGCTTCGTGAATCAACTCAGGTGGAGCAATTGGGGTCTGGCTGTGACTCCCTACCACGATGACTCAGGACAGGCCTCTCACCAACTGACCTAAGGTCCTTTGTTTTTATGGATCAAGTAAGACCTTGAGCATGCATGTATGTATCTATTTTAGTTCCAAGGGCTTTGAATTCATTAGCCATCTGTAAAGATTCCTATGAGTCAAAAAAATATTTTTCATTACTAGTTTAACCCTTCTGATATTTTGGTGGCTATAACAATGGTTCCCACTTTGCCCTCATGAGGAAATGCTGTCCCTGACAGCTGCTGGTCCCATTATCATCATTGAAGTCAAGCATCCCTTGCCAATGGCAGTATCTGCTATCTCCACTGCTGGCCTGAACTTACCTTTCCTTCAACAGGATATTGTTCAATGTCTTAGTGAAGGAATGTTCACTGGGGAGAGTTGCTGGTGGAGGGTGTGCTGATCATCCATGATAAATCTACTACCACACACTTATCTTTCTAAATATTGAACCCGCTTCTGGTACTTCACCTGTATTTGGTGTGGGCCACTATTTACAGTCAGCCCCATTGAAAGCAATGAAACACTTAGAATTATTCTCAGCTATGAAAGCCAAAACATTGCATGTCACCCATGATGATAATTTCCTGAAGCAAATTGTGTTTCTCTGTTCCTGAGCTCAAACAGGCAGAATCCATTCCCATATGAGTTCCTTGAATTGTTTTCCAACACAAATTTGCAGAAATTTGTAATTATTTTAGTTAATAAGCCTTTTTTTCTTTCTGGTTTGACCTTGTAATTAGGATCCTAAGGAAAACTAAGATCATTCTTACAACAGAGGTGGAAGTAACCAAAATTGTCATTTTCTGAAATGGTAAAGTCTTTCAGGTGGCATTATTTTGCTGCTGGAAGCAACTCAGGGTCAGTCTCATTAGAAAGAGGAGCAATGACTGAGTCCTGCTGACAAGGAGGTGGGGCTGCAGGTTTGGGGACTCATCTCCAGCGTCACCCTTTCAGATCTCAGCAGTCCTCTCTTCCCATCCGTCTCCATTCTCACAGCCCAGAGGCTGTGAACCTCCCTGTGCTGCTACTCACAACTGCAGGTACAGACCTGGTTTAGTTACGCAGCTAACATAACCACGCAGAGAGCTAAAAGTCGTCTATGTTAAAGGAACCACAGAAAGCGCCTGGTTTCTTGCTGTGCCTAAACTAGAGAGGTTTCAACCCCAGGATCTCTCATTTCTCAGCACATTAGAGATAGTTAGCTCACCCCTACGATCCCAGTGTTCTGGGAAGCAGTTTTACTGTGCTCTGGTATCTGATTTGGTTTGCCTGCATCCTGACTTCAAGAAGCTCAGAAAATGCCACTGTTTGTAACCCAGGCTTCAGAGCCTTCAAACCCAAGAAGTAGGAGACAGTTCCAGGCTCCTATCCTTGTTGATCTGTTCCCTGGAAACTTCCCTCCTGCCAAATTATTTTTAATGCTGAGTTCTCTTGCAGACAACAGAAACCACTATAGCCATTTTTACCAGGAGGGCACTTGATAGGTGAGGTACTCTTAAAATTACAGGAGGGCTGGGGGGATGGTCTTCAGGAGAGCTTCCAGGAATTGTTCCAGGAACAACACTGAAAAGTGGGTAAGGCGGCTGCTGTCTCTTTTATGGTCAGGGTACCAGAAAGGTTAGCAAGCTGGGGGATAAGGAAGCCATTGCTGTCTCCAGGAGAGAGGGGGAAGCCGTCTCTACAATGATGGGCTCCTGAGCACACCGAGTTTGCTATAATTCATTCCAGGGGCTGCACAGGGGCCTGCAGACTGGCTCTCAACATGCATGAGTTCAGGGCCTCGACACTGGGACCTTAGTGACCAACACTATAGGAAAACTGAGTTTCTCCCACAACTGAGTTTTGCAGAAGAAACAGTGGAAGCAGAAGGAATCCTGTCACTGCCTTGATGTTTTCTTCCAAATCTAATAAGGATGTGAATGCTTGCGGTAGTGAGGCTGTGGATCAAACCCCACTGTTATGGTTTGGGCATGAAGTGCACCCCAAAAGCTCTTGTGTTAATACTCAAAGGTGAAACGATTGGTTTACGAGAGCTATAACTGGATCAGTGGGCTCATCTATTTGGTGGGTTAATGATTTGAAAGGATTGCTGTGGTGGTGGTAACTGTGGGCAGATGGGGTGGGGCTGGAGGAGGTGGGTCATGGGTGGGAGGATTATCCTGGGGGATTGCATCTTATTCCCCTGGCTCTTCTCTCTCTCTCTGCTTTCAAGCTGCGATGAGGTGAGTAGCTTTTCTCTGCTATGCCCATCTGCCCACTTACCCAACCACACTCTGCCCACATTTACCACCAAGTTAATGGTATGTGGGTTAATGCCCACATTTACCACCAAGTTAATTCACTGATATGGATCAGTGAATTAATCCACTGACTAAGTTACAACTTTCATAATCTAATCAGTCCATCCTTGAACATCTCTCTTTGTCTCACACATCAGCTCTTGGGGGAACACCTTGTATTTAAATCATTACATATGATTTTTGTCTTTTTCATGAAGTCGTTTGTTAGACATATTTGGATTTGATGTGGCCAAATTTAGCAATTTTAATTGGTAAACCCTGTCTGTTGTCTCTAGTTTAAGAAGACCTTCCCTATCTTAGTTGGAAAACATATTGAGTTTCTAATGCTTTCAGTTTTTTGTTTTGTGCAAAAGATATGAGTTGGGACCTACCTTCATTAAATAGATACTCACTTGTATCAACACTACTTAGTTAATAGCTAAGTTCTTCTCTAGAACTTGAAATGCCACATTTATAACGTACTGATGTACATAAATATATAAGCTTGTTTCTGGGCTTTTTATTTTATGTCAAGGATTTATTTGTCTAGTTTCATGAATTAATTTCCATAATATTATAATTCATCTTATTATTTGGCAGGATGAATCATTTTATCTTGTTCTCCTTTTTCATAAGTATCTTGGCCGTTCTTACACATTTACTTTTTCATAGTACTTTTAGAATTAGCTTGTCAAATTCTATTAAAAATTCTTGAGATTTTTATTGTAATTGAATTAACTTTATAGATTAACTTGGAAAGTTTGATATCTTTACGATATTGAGCCGTTCTATCCAATAACATCACATGTCTCTCCACTCATTCTGGCCTCATTTTATTCCTTCCATAAAGTTTTATAGCATTTTCCAAAAAGTTCTTGAATATAAGCTTTATTCCTAGAAGCCTTTCACTGTTTGCTTCTTTTATGGTAAATAGGATCTTTTTACAGGAAATATATTGATTGGGGAATGTTGCTCTTGTACCTGATTTCCTTGCTGAAATATTTCTAGTTTGCACTAGTTAAAGTTTATATGATTTTTTTTTAAGAGAGAGAGAGGGAGGGAGAGAGAGAGAGAGAGAATTTTAATATTTATTTTTTAGTTATCGGTGGGCACAACATCTTTGTTTGTATGTGGTGCTGAGGATCGAACCCGGGCCGCACGCATTCCAGGCGAGCGCGCCACTGCTTGAGCCACATCCCCAGCCCGTTTATATGATTTTTAAGTGGGAAAAATCTTCAACTAGGACAGTAAGGCAGAAATTACACATAAAATTTTGTTAGTTTTTTTTTCAGAAAAATAAATAACTAAAAATTAAAAACATCATGAAAGTATTAAAAGATAGCAATATGAGGCAATATTTGAAATACATAATAAAAAGTTATTAATATTGTCTATAGGCAGATATTTCTTTTTTTGGGGGGGTATTGGGGATTGAACTCAGGGGCATGGAACTACATTCCCCCAGCCCTATTTTTTATTTTATTTACAGAGAATGTCTCATGAGTTCCTTAGAGCCTTGCTTTTGCTGAGGCTGGCTTTGAACTCATGATCCTCCTGCCTCAGCCTCCTGAGCCTCTGGGATTCAGATCTTTCTTTATAATAATGGGAAAGATGATCACCATAATAGAAAAAATAGGCAAAAGTCACGAATAAACAGCTTACACAAACAAAAAGAAATACATCTTCAATAAATGTGGGACAAAGGTCCACTCACTAATAAACACAAAATGTAAATCTGAAGGTTATACTTTGATACCTATCAACTTGGAAAAGGCAGACCACTAAGACTCATTGTTGTTTTTTTAGGGGGAAGAGGTGGTCTTTTACACCAACAATCCATTTTAGAAGATTCTTTAGTGATAGTTATCATGAGCCTTGAAAGCTCCTTGCACTTTGACCTAGCCATTTTACTTCTTAGGAATTCCAGGAGATACGTTTCTGACACATCTCAATGGTTGCACACGACTATGGAGAATTTTCTACGATTTAAACAACTTGCAAAATTCTGGCTTAAATAAAGCTTTTAAGTGACAGAACAATTTTAAATGTCCTAATATACATTGTAAACCTCAGGAAGATTATAATAAAAGTTCTTTGAGTTTATTTGATTATAGAATCATTTTCAGGGGGAGGAGTAGTGCGGGGGATTTAATTATACGCAGTATGACTTGAGAGACATTGGCTTAGTGACATTATTGTGGAAATATGCAAAACTGAGCTATGAGTACATTTGTTGTGACGCTGAACAATATAGCAAGACACAGTTGATACTCTAAATGCATAAGAATTGGTAATGTTTAAACAATGCATGCTATATCAATTTAATTGAATACTGTAGTCACAATACACACTTTAGAAAAATAATTAATGCAGAGGAAATGTTCATGACATTTCCTAATGTGAAAATCAGACTATCAAGTTCTAAGTTTAGTACATAATATACTTTGGGGCATATATATGCACAGAAATATGTGTGGAAGAAGAGAATTATCAAAATGTTAATAGGTATAATTGTTGACTCATGATTATTTGTGACTCTAATTTCCTACCTTTGTTAATTTGTTTTTTCCTTTTAATGACCATAAATCACCTCTATTCTAGGAGCAGTTTTATTTTTAAAAGTTCTTGGGAATGAATTATTTTTACATCTCAGTCAATTACTGTTGCCTGTGCCCCCACCCACCCTCCCGTCAATTCTGGTTTTTGTTTGTGGTCTCTGTTCATTTCTGTCGCCAATTGTTTGGATCATGAGTGAATTTATTCGCCTGTGCAGCTGTCCTTACTCTTTCAAGGTGACATTTAATATATCAATTTTTAAGTCAGACTTTATCTTCGGTGCAGAAAATAATACCCTTTTAAAGCATCTGTTGCCTTTTAAAATGTGCATTCAGATAGTGTCTTTCCATTAATTATTAACCCATCACTGAATGCGTTACATGAAACTTGAGCACTTCCTGGTTCTGAGGTCATTATGTCATGGGAACAGCAGCCTAACAAGGGCTTTGACTCTTAGACGATGTCTCTGTTTTTAAGCTCTTTCTCCGTTTCAGAGGTGTGGGCCTACTGTGCAGCTCTCGGAAGCAATCACTGGCCTATTTTTCTTTAAATGAAGGTAATATAGTTCCTTATATTGTCCCCGCCCCACGTCCTCGTCCATAGCCACTTGCTTCTGACCTTTCCCACCATGTCTACCTTCCCCACACATGATGCTTTCTTGCATGACCATGAAGAGTATCCCTCAATTTCCTGACAATGGAAAGCAATCTCATGGACTTCCCCGTTCTCGTAGCTTATGATGCAGATTCTCCTCTCAAGGGGGCTGTGGGGCTTGTCCCTGGTTAGCATTGGGGACATATCTCTGCACCATGGATTCCAGCTTTTCTTCCCTCTTTAGTGACTGAACATTCCTTCTAACCTGGGTTCCTTCATGCCACGAGGCTCAGTGTCAGGGGGATAAAAGGACATCTCAGCCTGAAAGAGTAGCAGGGACAAGGGCACAATAGAGGGGAACAGCGCAGCGTGGAAAACTTTTGGGTGGGGCTGCAGCACAGCAGTGAATTTGGGTGGTAGTTGGACATCCAAAGGGCCCTGTGGGCCTGGGGTGTGTGGGTCAGTGGGAGAGCACCTGCTGAGCTTGCCCAGGGGCCAGGGATCCATCCCCAGCCCCACCAAAAAACAGCAAATAACCAACCCCTCCACCCCCAGAAATAACCCCAACCCAAACCCAAATCAAACCCAAACCAAACAAACAAAACAACCTCCCCCACAACCCAAAAAACAAACGAAACCCAACAAACAGACAAAGTGTCTCACACGGGAAGAATCCTGTAGACCATTCAGAGGGATCCCCTGATCTTTTAAATAATCAAATAACTTGATATGTCTCTATGTCGGAAACACCTGGTGAGAGACGATGCAGGGCTGGAGGCTGAGCAGGTCAGCATGGTTGGTATGAAGTGTGAGGCTACCCGAAGGAAGGGCGCAGAGGGCGGAGGATGTTTGAGTGGAGAGAGAGGAATAGCACAGTGAGTTGGCAAGAGACAGACACCCAACTCCAAACCACTTAGTTGAGAAAAGAATTCATGGAACTTAATAGTTTCTGTGTCACCATGAATAATCCTTGTGTCCTCACGTACAATCATTAGAAAATATTATGTGGGCCATTCAATAGGATTTAGAAATTGAGGCGTCTAAAATTATATAAGCTTATGAATGTTTCAAAATTCTATGATTCAAGGCTAGGGATCATATCATTTTTATTTTCTCAACAATAACTTTACTATGAAATAACTTCACTATGTTTCTCTGTCGGAAACACCTGGTGAAAGACAATGAAGGGCTTATTTTCTCATAAGGGTACCTCCTAATTCAACTTAAGGACAGAGAGGAGGGAAAGACTCCCAATGCCCTGGTACTGTTTAATTCTACCTTGTTTTTGCTTTGCATGTTTTGATGGTGTTATTCAGGTTAAAATATTCCAGGAGTTTTTGTTTTCATCAAATAGAGTCATGAAAAACAGTAAAAAAAAAAAAAAAAGTTTCTTCCATCACTGCTCCTTCTCAATAGTGCAGCTTCTCAAGACAGCTACTTTTATTATTTCTTCTGGTTTAAACTAAAGACCTGAACCAGTCTTCTTTGTAATTTGCAAGTGCTCACTCCAGATCTGTATGTCTGTGTGTCTAGAATGTTCTTCCTTAGCTCTTCCTTTGGTTGCCTCTTCATTTAGGGGCAGGTCAGTGTCATTTATTTTAAAAAATCACCTTGGGCCTCTCCATATGAATCAGCCTCTGCCTTCCCACTTCCCTTTCTCACGTGGCCTCACTTTCTTGTCCTTAAAGAACATGTCTTGTTCTAAAATCACTACCTCCCTGATAACTTGGCTCTTTAATGTCTGTCCAGATGTAGTCTGCAAGGAAACTCACCTGATTTCTCGTGATAACATCTGGGGACCTCCACCCCTAGAAGAATAGCAGCCACATGACTGGCACTCCCTGAACACCTGTTGAGTGAACAAAATGAAACTCTAACGTGCTGAAGTTGAAGGTCAGTTTTTGCTAGTTTTGGAATTCCCTGTACTATACATTTCTTGCCTCTGGACATTTGCACTGGCTGTTTCTGTTCTTCAGAATACTTATTTATGTATTTATTTGATACTGGGGAATTGAACCCAGGGGTGCTTAACCACTGAGCCACATCCCCAGGCTTTTTATTTTTTGAGATTTATTTATTATTTTTATTTTGTTATCTTGCTGAGTTGCTTAGGGGCTTGCTAAGTTGTTGAGGCTGTCTTTGAACTTGTGATCCTCCTACCTCAGCCTCCCAAGCTGCTGTGATTACAGGCATGCACTGCCATGCCCAATTCCTCAGAATACTTTGGCCCTAAATACCATCTTTTCAAATATTTGCTTCAATAAATTCTCAATGAGCCATACCTGAGCACTTCTATTTAAAATTGCAAGCCCCTTTCTACATAGAAATCAGGTTGCTTGATCATTCCACATCTGTCTCCCTTGAGAACATGCGTCACCTTGAACTCCTCCACTGTGCCCTTGTTTGCTGCATTATGCTGGACATCTTGGGTGTGTCCCTTGATGGCTAGCAGACGACTGCCTCTCCCTAGGGACTTTTTTCTGAGCACCCATATCCCTGGTGTCTGAGTCCAACTTTACTCTTTTTACATGGATGTCAGCCAGATTGGTTGAGGATCTGCCTGAAAGCCTCATTTTAACTTAGCCACCTTTTAAAAGGCCTGATGTCCAAGCTCAGTCACGTTCTGAGGTCCCAGGGGGTTGGGGATTTAACGTGAATTGGGGTGGGGGGACGGGCAGGGCACAATTCAGTCCATAACAAGTCCCAGTGAGTACCTCTGCATTTTATCTATACTTGGTTCTAAAAGTTTAAAGCCAACATACAATATATGAAATCTTTAAAGGATTCCAGTGCTACGGTCATGGATATTTCCTCCCATTTCACCATCATGCTGTGTTTAGTTACTTAATTTTTGAAAAGACTCTCCTGTTCAGTTTCTTGATTTGTAGGGCATATAGAATACATTAAACTTAACAGCCTGATGTGAGCATCGCCCCCTGGTTGCCTGTCGGTTCGTACTTCAATTTAGCTGGATTTGGCATTCTTTGTAGGTAAGTTTCTTTTCTCTCCCAGCTTTAGAATAATTGGTTCAGGTCTTCTCTGGAGTTCTCAAGGTCTTCTTTTCTGTCTTTCTCAGTTTCATGTCTTTCTTCAGAACCAGGAAATTCAATTCCCTCCTCTTCTCTGTCTCTTCAGATACATGTTGCCTTCCTAGAAGTTTGGCCTCTGTGTCCCTTAACGCTTCTCTCACCTTCTACATCTGTGTGTCTCCACTCTGTGTTCCGTGGATCTTCTTGATTTTTCCTATGGGCTGAATGCAGAAGACCTTTCTGAGAGGAGTGGTCCAGGAGGGCTTCTTTGCCCTTGGGAATGGAGGGGTGCGTCTGTGGACTAATATGCTATGTGTACCCCAGGAATGCTGTAGCTACTAGAGTGAGCTCTCTGGCACACTTGCTCTTTCTCACCATGCGATGCTCTCTGCCATGTTATCATATGGCAAGGAGACCCTCATGGGGAGCCAAGCACTATGCTCTTGAACTTCCCAGTCTCCAGAGTCATGAGCTAAATAAACCTCTAGTCTTTATAAATTATCCAGCCTGTGGTATTCAATGATAGCAACAGAAATGGACTAAGATAAGTTATTTTCCAGTCTTAATATTGAGTTTTCTATTTTAGGTACTGTATTCTAAATTTCAAAGAGCAGTTTCATAAATAGCTGTATCTATTTTGTAGTTACTTTTTCTGAAGAATAATATAAGCTATATTAATAGAAGAATTTTTTTTGGATTATAAAAGTCAGTAAGCTTTTACTACCTCCTTTTTTTCCCCCTCTCATTTTGTTCATGTCAGAAAAATTTGGGAATTTTGATTGATTTCTTATTATTACTTCAAAAATACTTTTAAAAACCATGTCACACAAGGTCAAATATTTGCTTCAAATTCTTTTGATCATACACACAATGAAACTCATTCATATGTTTTTAATTTAATTCTACATCTTGCCGTTTCTAGTGCTCACTGTCAGTCCTTATTATAGTCTATATTTCCTGGGCTTTAGTTATTTATGTTGACTTTTCTCCATTCCTTTGTGGATTGTTCTTTTATTTTTTTTCCCATAAAAATCATATTTGGAGGCGATTTCCTGAGTCCTTGCGTAGACCTCCTCACATGCTCTTCTGATGCTTTTACGTCTAAACGACAAAGTGGCTGGTGCTCCAATTCCTGGGTCATGGTATTATTTTTCACCCACAACCCTAAAGACATTAGTAACCTGCACTTTGGCAATTAGAGGAAAATGAGAGGCCTGCCTTATTTTTTTCTCTAGCTGCCTGGATGACGGAGTTTGTACCATTATTTTTTTCTTTATCCTTGAAATGGAAAAAAAAAAAAAAAAAAAAAAAAAAAAAAGGTCACCGAGGTAAACCTAAGTGTCAATGTTCTTTCCTTAATGTGTGTCCCGTAACTTGGCAGGTGGGTCTTCAGCACAGGAAAACGTTTCTTTCACAGCTGCTTTCTGTTCTGTAATGTGGATTCTCGTCTCTAGTGAAACGCTGAGGACCCTATTTGAAATTACAGGCTGTTCCTCCCACCTGTCTTCTTTCTGGTGGCTTTTAAAACACATCTTTCTTCCTCTGCTCTTGGTAGAATTTCTCACATTTGTCATCGACAGCAGAAAACAGATTCTGGTCTTCGCTGCTCTCAGTGCCGCCTGCTTCCCCTTCCGTACAGGGCTTCTCGGGGTTCACTGGTCTCCCCGGGGCCCATCATCTTTCCTCTCTGCTTTACCTCGGGTCCTGGTTTGCTCCCTGGAGGCACACCGAGGTGTTCTCTGCCTCTCTGCTGGGTCTTCCTCTTTACCTCCCAGGTTTCTTTATTTTTCAGGCTTCACTGTCCTTCACCTGTTCATCTTTACATGAGAAAAGGTGCTTTCTTTTCTGGTATCTGTTCTAATCAGGCTGGCTTCTCTTTGGGTTCCAGAGCTAGTCTGGTGGACATTGTTATTATTTGTGCTGTGCTCCCCTTTCCCGGGGAGCGGTGGCTTCTCTTAAGGACGAGGGGGTGGGTTTTGCTGGAGGACCTGGGCCACAGGCAACGCCCGCAGTCCACTCCCTGTTGCCAACAGTCTTCTCCTCCGGGGTGCTGAGACTGCTTCTGGGTCCACCTTAGTTCCAAGGGAGTTGATTCTGTGAGTTTATGAGGCAAATTTAAATCGTTTTCCCCATCTCTCTTCAGTCTAGGGGGGGGGCAGGTGGGGATCTCCCCCTCCTCTCTGTGACACTCAGGCGTTTCTCAGGAAGGAGAATTGTGAACTGTCCCCTGACACCCGTCAGACACGGTGGAAGTGGAAGGTGATTCCGCTACACCTCCCTGTTTCCCTCATTGCCAAGTCTGTTGCACGCGTAACGATGGAAGACGTGTCTAAACTCCTCTGATTCTCAGTAAACTCTATCAATAAATTGTCATCCTCTAGAAAGTGTGAAAGTCTCAGGGTCAGGTCATAATGCAGGAGAAATTCACAATTGATTTTTAAATTGGGAAAATTACTGTATATGCCTCCAAGTTTTGTTAGGAGAATCAAAGGAGATTAGCCCAGAGCTGCACATAGTAGCTCGGAAATTCTAGCCCTCATCATCCACAGTGTGCTTGATTTTTTTAAAAATGTTTATGCCATTTTTTTTGCTTTTGTCTGTTCATCTCGACACTATTGTAGGAAATCCGTATTCAAGATGCTTGTTTGACATGATGGAGCGCTGCCTTTG
Source organism: Callospermophilus lateralis (assembly GCF_048772815.1). Lineage (NCBI taxonomy): Eukaryota > Metazoa > Chordata > Mammalia > Rodentia > Sciuridae > Callospermophilus > Callospermophilus lateralis. The sequence goes on from NC_135308.1 coordinate 11,701,148, forward strand.
TGGGACCATCTCTAAGTTCAAATGCCCTCTGCATGGGATTTCAGAAAGACTGGAAGGTTATTTTGGACAGCCCAGCCTCCACCAAGGAAGCTAATGTATTCTATCATCCACAATCATCTTGTCCGGCCTCACTCACATCAATAACAAATCACTCAAGACAGCCGGTGACGACACTTATTAAATTATATGCAGTCATCCTCAAGGGCAACCAAAAGATTCAGGTGGAATCCATAATAAGCCTCCTCACATGCAAAATGGTGATGTTCTACTTCAAACTTCTTCCATTTATGAGCTGGAAATACTTTTATGAATAAATCTTTCCTTCATCTACTATTTGGTTGCTTAGGGTTCATATAAAAAATGAGAATAAAATACTTAACTGTTTCCCTTTAAGATCTGCTTTTAAGATCTGCTTTTCTGTTTTCTTTCAAAGGTAAAACATGTATTTTCAAATGCCATCGTAAGTCCCTGATTTTGAAAACACCTTTATGGACCTCAATCCACTGGGTTTTTATTCATGTCACCACTGAAAGAAATGTCATGTACTTCAAAACAGATGGGGAATGACCGACACCAAGACAGACTCCAGTAAGATTTCAGCCCTTTAAAGGAAAACAAGAACAACAAAAAATCCTTTGGGGATTTAGGCAGAGGGATATGTGATAATTAAGGGGAAAATTAGATTATTGCTAGGCTTTTCAATCTTAAGCCAGAATACATTCATTCAAGGAATAAAAAATGGGAGCTAAGGATTCCATATCCAGCAGGACTGACCTTCAATTATGAAGAGCACCATCTATAATTAACAGATGAGAAATAAAAGGATGTCGTTTCCATGGACTTTTCCCTAAAAAAATCTACTAGAGAATGTTCCAGATAAAAGGACTAGGGAGACATCAACATTAAGACAGATGATGAGCACACAACTTACCGTCACCTTTAGAACTAAGTGTAAATGGGGTTGAAATAAAGAGAGGATGCAGGATGCCATCTGCTCTGGTGAGGCTGGTCAAGTACAATGTTAAAAAAATGGGGGGAGAATGGGAAGGGCATCTGCAAAACTTTTAATTGGTTTTGGCAAGCAGAATTCATTGTGTTAGTATCATTTTCCTGAAACTGGTTTGTATCAGCTGGGATAGAACAAAGAGGTTCTCGAATTCTGTCATCTTTTGTGCCTTGAGAACCATCTTTTTGTGGGAGAAGGAAAATACAGAAGCAAGATAGGAAAGGGTAAGGAAAATACCTGAGGTATAAATTTGAAAAAGCAATATTAGTCTGAAGGGATAGAGCACCTTTTCCCTAAACATTATTTCTACCTTTTTGCCGCCATGTTTCTGCCTCTGCCTGTCTTCTACCTATCTCTATCTTTGCTCTGTCCTCTAAAAGGTCATAAAAAATGACAAGACTAGTCCCAATGAGTTTCTCCTGGCATCAAGATTGTTGTCTTGAAATCCTGTTTCCAATTGTATTATTATTTCTGGGTCAGGACAGGAAATATATAAGATGAGCCCATAACATCTTGTCACTACCAATGGCAGCCAGGCTGCCAAAGACTGCAAGATTCATGTCAAAAGGGAGCAAAAGTGAGGAGGTTTCCGCTGGCCGGAGCTGAGCCACATGCCCACCGTTCTTTCAGCTTCTTATTATAAAAGGCTCCATGCACAGGGCCAAGTGTGCGCGCCCGTCACCCGCCCCAGATACCACCACGAACGCGTTGCTGGTCTGGCTTTATCCCACACTGTCCAGTCTCCCCCCAGGAATCTTGTTTTGTTTGACGCATTTCAGAGTAAATTGCAGGCATTGGTGCACTTCCTCCTGAATGTATGGACAGGAAAATGTCCACTTTTAAAACACAAAACCAGAAATTAAACACAAGGGTGGCCATAGGGACAGGTTGAGAGCAGGAACAAGCTGGGCAGCAAATGAAAGGAACTCTGATAAAGGCAGGGACAAGGGCAGCCGGAGACGAGAATCTCCTAACCTTGACAGTCGCCTGGGGCCATTCGTGGCTGCAGGTCCCCTCTGCTCCCCAATCTAAGCCATTTATCTGCAGATGTACAGGGTTTCCCATTATCTCTGACTTGGTGGCTACGGGATCCCTTGTACAATGGAGTGGGAAGTTCTCCAGATGCACTTTTAACTTAGGATAAAGCAGCTGCTTCTACCTTGGGCTTCAAGTTTGTATCGACGGAGGGAAAAATCATCTTCAGCAAATTGCTCTCTGAGACTCATCCTGTTCCCTTTGGTCTGGAGCAAGTCACCGCTTTGCCTTCTGTTTTCTAGTCACTCAGTGTCTCCCTCCCTTCCCTCTGCTTAGAGCTTTTCATCAAGGAACCTGACGTGTGCCGCAGCCCCTGCTGGGGATCACCTTGGTGGGCTTGCTCCCATCGGAAATCATGTGTGTTTCTACAGAACTGTGTGTAGGCCAGCTACTACACTATGCATCTCACACACACACACACACACACACACACACACACGCACATACACACTCCCATTCCCATGTGAATCCCCATTTCCACAGCAGCCTCAGTTAAAGCAGACCACAATGAACTGACTGTTCTCTCCACAGCTCCTCGTGGATGCAGGTCAGTGTTTAGTTTCCTTGCTTTGATCAAGGATTTGGGATGATGCCTTCTCAATAACTTTGTGAAAAACCCCGGGGGATTCTGAGATACTGTCATACTACTTTTATAACTTAGCCACATTTAGTGGAATAATTATAAATTTTGCTTGATGTTTTTTAAAATTTAAAAACACTTTATTTACTTAGTCAACAGAAGAAAATGGTATATACTTATCATGCACATACAACATGATGTTTTGAAATATGTGCATACTGTGGAACAGCCAAATTGAACTAATTAACATATATCGTGCCACACGTACTTAAAGTTTGTTTTTGTGGTGAGAAAAACCTCGATTTTTCTCTTGCAGCAATTTTTATGAATATAATTCTTTGTCATGAATTGTAGTCACCATGCTGCACAACAGATCTCTCAAACTTATTCCTAACTGAGATTGTGCATCCTTTGACCAATATCCAGTCCTATGTTTTACTTTTCAAGAGCCACAGGAGATTCTTGGGACTAAGTTACATATTACAAACCTTGGACCTACCTGTATGTTTTGGCTTCGACAAGTCCTTTATTCAGAGTTGGGGCACCCAGTTCTTGAGTGCATCATGTTTGTAGTACTTTAAAGAGTTGAATATACTTACTATTGAAGATAACAATATTATCTACCCAACCGATGCTGTGGAGTTACTACTAGACAAGTTTGAACTTTATTATCACCAGTACTGCTCATGAAGTACAGAATATTTTGACACAAACATTTTAATACAAACATTGCAATTACCATTATGCCATAGATGACATTTAAGACATCGGTTTCCAGAACAAACTTTATTAAATCAACTTCATGCCTTGAGTAATGGTTTTTAAAAAAGAAGTTGAACCATTTCCATTTTTCCACTTTCATTTTCATTTCATTAGATTAATTTAATCAGAATCAATTCCTTTAGATTTAAGACTTAGTACCAGTATTTGACCCATCAATCAGATGTTACTCTCCCTGGCTTACTGCCACTGGAGATTTTCTTTAGTGGCCATTACTTCCTCTAAAAGTCCAATGACTTTGAACAACTTTGGTGGATAGTAATTCATCCAGGATATATGATTCTTTGATCAATTTTCACTCAGTTTCTAAAATTCAAGTTTTATCACATTAATTTTGTCTTTATTTCTCAAGTAATGTTCACCATGAATTAGATATGAAATTGACTTAGAGGCATGAGTATTGGCTAATCCCAGGAGCAATTCTGTGTCAAAGAGGTAGACAAGCACTCACACAAAGAGATATGGAGGGACTAGGAGAGGGAGGACCATGGGAGGAGGACAGAGTAGGTGGTGGGAGAGGACACATGCAAGCTAGTTTGGTGTTGGGAGTGCTAATCCATGGCTGTGTGCGCAGGTGAGGTGTTCAGCACATACAGGGAGGGGGGCTTGTCCCTGTGTAACCTGTCAATGAAAACACATTTGTAACCTTCATATTTGGACAGACTCCTTTAATTCCACAGTCCTGGGAATCAAGGAAGGAGATGCTGGTCCATCTTGGTTTAGAAGAGACCTGAGAAAGAACAATATTTCAGAGTGTTTAAGTAATTCAGGGAGAGGTGGTGGGGGAGGGAGAAAGAGAGGAGAGAGGTGCATACTAATTACTAGAAAACAGTTGCAAATAAATTTTAATTTGAAATTGCTTATAATTCTACTTTTTGATGGATGAGTGAAGGAGCTAGAGGAAATTCGTCTTTAAGATCCACAGTGTATTCAAAACCACCTCCTCTTCCTTCTTCTTCTTTGCTTTTATTGGTGCATTATAATTGTCAAAGTTCCATAAACTGACAGATAATATTGTATGTATTCATTAGTACAACACGAAGCTTTGAAGTACATGTGTATTATGTAATAGTAAAGGCTAGCTGATTTAACAATTGTGCTCTCTCACATCATCATCATTTTTGTGATGAGAATATTAAACATCTACTCCCTTTGCATTTTTCAAGAATATAATATATCAGGCCGCGTGTGATGGCTAATGCCTGTAATTCCAGCTATTTGGGAGGCCAAGGTAGGAGGATCACAAGTTTAAGAGCAGCCTCAGCAACTTAGTAAGACCCTGTCTCAAAAAAAAAAAAAATATATATATATATATATTGTTAACTATAGTCACCAGGCTGGTCACCATGCTGTACAATAGATTTCTTGAACTTGTTCCTCTCATCAAATCCTATCAAATTATAATTATATATCCTTTTTACCAACACCCCCCCATTCCCCCTCTCCTCTAACCACCCTGGCCTCCAGTAACTGCCATTCTCCTCCCTACAAGGTTGGGTTTTGGATTTCACATGACTGAGAAGATGCAGTATTGTTTTTTGGCACCTGGCTGGCTTCACTTAACATAACGCCCTCCTCATTCATCCATGCTGTCACAAATGACAGGATCTCATTTTCCATGAGCTGTACTCCACTGTGTGCATATGCCATGTCTTATTGTGCATTCGTCCACTGGTGGTCTTAGTTTGATGCCACGTCTTGGCTTCTGTGAAGGGTGCCGTGGTGATTGGGAGACTTCAGATGTTGCTTCAACTTTTGGATTTAATTTTCTTTGGACATATGTCCAGTAGTGAGTGAGATTTCTGGATCATACACCTCCACACTGCTTTCCATAATGGCCATACTCATTTACATTCAGTGACGGGTGTGTCTTCAAATGCCCCTGCCCCCCCCTCCCCCCCCCCCCCCGACGACTGGACTCAAGTGCATTCTTGCTAGAAGGTCATCTGAAGTGGCATGGAGGGTGGAAAGATCCTGCTACAGTCTGGACCTGCCCCATGCTCACTGCGGACCCTAAGCTTGGTGGTCTCCCTTGCAGGACCCCAGCTTTCTCATGTGTACAAAAGGGAGTTGGACTTGGAGGTTTTTCTAGCATGGGTGGTAGAGTTTTGCTGTCTTTGGATGTTAAGGTTCATCCCTGTGGACATTCTGTAAATGATGAGAAAGCAGCGTGGACACAGCTTTGCCTTTCTGTGCACAATCTGATGACGGGGATACTTTCATAATTGAGCAGCTGACATCCCTTCCACCATTATCGATCCTAGCCTGTGGCAGGTCAGGGGCAGGGGCTTGGCCCTGAGTGACCCCTGGTTAATGGGAACTGAGTATAATCACATTAGCTCATTTGGGAGTTTTGAAAATTACATTATCTCATCCAACAAAAGTGAATCTGCCAATAATTTATGTGATGGATTTGCAATTAGAATATTGAGATTTGCCCCCTCTTCTTTGTGTCTTTCTGGCAAAGAAACAAAAAGAAAAACCATCCAAAATATTAGCAATGTCAAGCAGAACTTGCAGGTTTCATTGTAATAGAATTTCATCCTGTAGCTATTGTTTGGTTCCCTAAGTGAAGGATATTGTAGGTAATGATTTTATGTTGCTCACTTTACATAACCTCTCAACCTTTCTCTGTAATGATTACAGACAAATACGTTTGAACGTTTCTTAGAAATATTTGTCAGACCTAAAAATTTCAGGAATACTTTTTGGACTTGAAAGTCTCATGGGATTTTTTTTTTTAAACTAAACCTTTGTAATACAAATATATGAAAAACACTATAATTGAGAGGATATGAGGTATTATTAATACCTGGAGTTTGCAGCCCTTCCCTCCATGTTTAAGTGAGGATGGTGTTTAAGGCAGACTAGATAGGGCAAGTGGGCATTTATTCATGTGGTAGGATTTGCAAAAAAGTAGCTACCAATTAAATACTAATTTTATGTCAAATGTTGTGAAGAATGTTCTTCTGATAATGAATTAGCAGTCCTGTAGGCCAGGTGTTATTTGATTTTGTAGATGAGAAAACGAAGCTCACATTCCTTAACCCACGTGCTCCTATCACATGACAAATAAGAGATTGCCCACGACTTCAGAACCTTGAGCAGTGTTCTTAGTTCTGGCTGCAGATTAGTTCACCTGTGAGCTTGGAAGCGACTACCTCAACCATAGCAATAGCAACAGCAAAGACCTATAGAGTCGTGCTTGGGAGAGGTGCCATCTGTATGTTCAATCTTGGTGGGTAGCCAGGACTGACAGGTGTGGATGAGGATCAGTGTGGGCACTCTAAGCAGACTCCAGCTTTGGAAAAACCCTGGAGTATGAATGGCAATCATAAAACAGTGAAACTTCCAGAGGCCTCCAAGAAGTAAGGTGTGCTGGTGTTTTTGTGGTAGACAATAATGAGCTGTGTGTATGCTTTTTGTGAGTTAGTTCCACCGCCCTGAAGGCATCAAAACTATTTCTCAATTGGCTTTCTTGGAAGAACTGAGTTAGCCTCTTCCTTCCACAAAGAAGAAAGGTTAGGGACACCCACTGGAACACCGGAGTTCCATGAAAGGAAGGAGAAGCCCATCCCTGTAGGGCAAATTGCATCCGCAGGGAATAGGACACACCACTGGCCTTGCAGAAGAATGAAGGCATAAAGCCAGTGAGATGCTGGGGCAGCCTCATGCAGACAGAGAATTGCAAGTGGGATCAGGGAGTTAGATCTCAGACTCAGGCAACCTCAGCCCTGCTCCTCACCGCAGCGTCAGGCAAAACCAGGGAGGGCTGTATCTGTTTCTGTACATGACTTTTGAGAAGGAACATGGAGAAACTGGATGTTTTGAGAGAGTGATCAGGGCAGTAAGGAATTCAAGAAAGTCATTTTCTCAACTACTGAAGGCATTTCCTTTGCCCCGTATCTTAGAATGGGGCATAGCAGATGCAGAGGGGGATTCATGGAAGTCTTGGAAAACATTAGATGTCATGTGCAAGATGGAACAGGAACATTGATTTGATCCCAGGGCACAACTAACACCAATGGACAGATGTTAGAAGGAGATATGGATCATTAAATATAAGAGTATTTTCTAACCCCCAGAAATAGCCAAGATACAGGCAGAAAGGTAGGGCTGGGCTATTGCATTATTATGGAAGATGAAACGCAGATTTGAACATTGATTGTCTTTTAAAATTAGGTGCCCATTAGGGTCTCTTCCAACACTAAACAACTTATTATGACAATTCTTAGGAAGGGGGTGATTAGTCCCAGGTAGCTTCGACAGTTCAACTCTACCCAATATTTATGATCATAATGTGATTTCCTTGTTTGGTTTATTTGTCCACCAGCCACACAGATAAGAGGCGACACATGAATTAGAACAAGCAATAAAATCTCATTGTCCGACATGGGTGGGTGGAGAAAGGTATGTTGAGGCAAGCCAATATTTCGTTTCTAATCCTAGGGGCTAGAAAAGCAATCTATACAGTCAAAATGGGGAGGGGTCGACTGATGAATCAGGAAATTAGAAAACAAGGAACAGCAGGAGTCAGAGATGACCAGAAAGTGGGTGGGCAAATGAGTTCCTGGAACAGAGAGTTTATGTCTGTTGAAGCTTTTTAATCTGACCCCAATATGCCTGCATGGATGAGCTGGGCTCTTTGAAATTTAGCACAGTTTAATTTCAACTAATTTTCACTTGTCATTTGACACTTTTAGTTTATGTATTTTAAATTATCAAATGACCATATGGTGCTTAATTCTCGAAACGGTCATATTTATCACATCTGGATAAATTTAAAAAATACATTAGTGTGGCCAAGTGGAGAAGCCTTTGAATTAAGAGTCAGGGAACATAGCTCTCATAAAAACAATAGCTATATGACCTTCAACAGAGCATGGAAAATTTTGACTCAGTTTTACCACTGGAAAAATGTCTAGACTAAATATAAATGCCAAGATCAGTTTTTCAAGTTTAAAATTACATCATTGTATATTTGTATCCCTTGAATTTCATTATTATGACCACTACTCCTGTTATTATTCTTGGTGTTATCTGTCAAATAGCCTATGACTCAGTCTTTGTTTTATGAAGCTGCCTTGGGCCAGGATTATAAATATTCGGTAGAGACAAACTATTGAAGCCCATTATGTTTGTGACAGTTTAAACAAATAGAGCTGTAACCCAAATGACCCTTGAATTTCTTTGAATCCCTGCCTTGTTAAGAGACTGCGCTGTTGGTTTAGGAGGACGGGGCCTGGTGGAATTTATCAGCCTTCTCAACAAGTTGCTTCTAGTGTCATTTCTACTGCACGTCTTCCTTCCTACTCAGTTTTTAAAAAGTGTGATACAATATCCTGCTATGGTTTATGTGTGAAGTGTCCCCAGAAGTCAAATGCAGGAGTGTTCAGGGGTGAGCTGACTGGCTTGTGAGAGCTGTCACCTCGTCTGTCCATCCTAGATTGAATGGATTGGCTGGGTGATAACTGGGCAGCTGGGGTATGGCTGGAGGAAGCGGGTCACTGGGGATGTGACCTTAAACGGTGCATGGGCCCCGAGGCCCCTTCTTTTCCTATGCTTCCTGACCTCTCCCTGAGCCGAGCAGGTCTCCTCTGCTGGGTTCTTCTGCCAGCTGCTCTGCCTCACCTTGGGCTCAGAGCAGTGGAGAGGGAGGGTTATCTGAGGACTGAGACCTCTGAAAGTGTGAACCCTAAATAAACTCCCTCTTCTAGGTTGTTCTTTACAGGCACTTTGGCCACAGTGACACGAAAGCTGAGTAATATATACCTACTATAATGTTGGTCATTTTATCATCCATGGGTGTCTAATTCAGGGACACACTCACTATGCTCTGTGACCGTCAACACCACCTATACCCAAAACTTTTCATAAGCCCTGGTATTTATAATCCTGGTCCAAGGCAGCTTCCTAAAACAATAAATTTCCCCTCTCCTCCTTTCCCTGGTCACTGGTAGCCTCCTGCTACAGTTTGGATTTGAATTTCCGTCAAAGGCCCATGTGTTGAAGGATTGGTCACTTCCTTTGGCACTCTTGGGAGGTGGTGGACCTTTTAGGAGGTGAGGCTGGGGATGTGTCTTTGAAGGGGCTGTTGGATCTTGAAACATGCCTATCTCTCTTACTTCTTGGCTGCCATGAGGTTCCTCTGCCACATGCTCCTATCATGACGTGCTGCCTTATCACAGGGGCAAAAGCCACAGAACCAACTGATCACGGGATGGAGAATCCCAAACTGAGAGCCAGAACCAGACTCTCCTCCTTATAAGTTGATTACTTCAGTTCTTGGTCACAGAGACGGACATCTCCTTTCTACTTCCTTTCTCTATAAATTTGCCAACTCTAGGTACCTCCTATGAACAGACCCACACAAATGTTTGCCCCCTGTATCTAACTTATTTCACTAAGCATAATGTTTTCAGCATATATCAAAATTCCATCCCTTTCTACAATATTCCATTGTGTTTACATACCACATATTGTTTGTGCATTCATGTGCTGATGAATTCTTGGGTTGATCTTACCTTTTGGTTATTGTGAATAATGTTGTCATAAACATTGGTGTAGAAATATTTGTTCATGGTCTTGCTTTCAGTTCTTTTAGATTTATGCTTAGTGGGCTTGTTGGGGGCATATGGAAGTGCTATTCAATCTTTTTTTTTAATATTCTACTTTTTGTTGTAGTTGGACACATACCAATTTTTTTTATTAATTCATTTTTATGTGGTGCTGAGGATGGAACCCAGGGTCTCACACATGCTAGGTGAGAACTCTACTGCTGAGCTACAACCTCAGCCCTGCTGTTTAATATTTTGAGAAACTCCCAAGTTGTTTTCCACAGTGGATGCACCATTTGACTTGTCCATCAGCAAAGCATGAGTGTTCCAATGTTTAGCACTTATTATTTCCTGTTTGTTTCTTAAATTCATATTACAACACTTGGTATAGGCGTGAAGTGGAATCTTATTGTGAGTTTGATTTGCCTTTCCCTAATGACTCATGAAGTTAAGCATCTTTTCATTTACTTATTACCATTTACATATCTTCTTTGAAGAAAATATCTACTTAAATCCTCTGCCTAGTTTTGAATCGGGTTTTTTTTCGATGAGTTTGAGAAGTTTTTTTTTTTAATATAGTATAGATATGAATTCCTTATTAGAGACATGATATGTGATTATTTTCACCCCTTCAATAGGTTGCCTTTGCACTTTCTTGATAATGTATTTTGATGGACAAAATTTCTTAATTTTGATAAAATCCAATTATTATTTTTTCTTTTGTTGCTTGTGCCTTTGGGATAATGTCCATGAAATCAAAGGTCATGAAGAATATTTCCAAGTCTTTCTTCTGGAAGGTTTGTTGTTTTAGCTCTGGTTAGGTCTTTGACTCTTTTTTACATACACCATAAATTAATGGTTCAGTTCATTCTTTGGATGTAAATGTCCAATTGTCACAGCATCATTTGTTAAAGATTGTCCCTTTTCCATTGAGGCCTTGGAACCCTTGTTGAAAATCCATTGATTATGTATGTAATCCATTAATCTGTATGTCTGTCCATCAGTCCCTATGTCTATCTTTATGCTAGTTCTATATGTTTTGGTTACTATAATTTCGTAGTTAGTTTCAAATTTAGGGACAGTGAGTCCTCCAACTTCATCTTCCTTTTCAAGATGGCTTTGCTACTCAAGCCCCATTGATCATCTAAAAGGGCTCCTGGAATATTGTTTTGTCTGTATATCATTTTGTTGGCACTGACACGTTAACATGTTGTTAAGTAGATGGAATGGGTTTTCATCAACTTAGGTCTTTAATTTTGTTCAGCAATGTGTTGTAATTTTCAGTGTACAAGACTTTCACCTCCACAGTTAGACTTATTCATAAATATTTCTTCTTGGATACTATTCTAAATGAAATTGGTTTCTTAACATTCTTCTGGGATTTTTCATTGCTGGTGTGTGAAAATACAATTGATGTGTTTGTGTTGATTTTGTTCCCTGTAACTTGACTTAACTGTGTTGTTAGCTCTTACAACTTTCTTGTGTATGTTGGGATTTTCTATATGTAGGATCATGCCATCTAGGTATAGATGTAGTTTTACTTTTTCCGTTTCCAATTAGTATCCCCTTTATTTATTTTTCTTGTCTAGTAGCTTTGGCTAGAACTTCCAGTGCAATTTTGAATAGTGGCACTGATAGTGGACTTCCTTGTCTCATTTCTAATCTTGGAGAGAAAGTTTTCAGTTTTTCACCATTGAGTATGGTATCAGCTGTGGGATTTTCACAAATGTTCTTTGTCATGTTGAGGAATATTCACCATATTTGTATTTTTCTGAGAATTTTCATGAAAGAGTATTGAATGTTGACAGTGCCTTTCTGCATCAATTGAGATGATGATGTGACTTTTCCTCTTCATTCTTTTAATGTGACATATTTACAGTGATTAACTTTCTAGTGTTGCATTAATGTTGTAATTTTGCATTCTTGGGATAAATTCCAGTTGGTTGTGGTGAATAATCCTTTTAATATACTGTTGGATATGATTTGCTAATATTTTGATGAGGATTCTTACATCAATATTCATAAGAGATATGTATAATTTTCTTGTGATATCATTATCAGATTTAAGATGTCAGAGTAATGCTGAACTCATTGAATAAATTAGAAAGAATTTCCTTCTCTTTGATATTTTGGAAAAGTTTGAGAAGGATTGGTGTTCATTATATGTTTGGCAGACTTCACTGGTGAAGCCATCTGGTTCAGAACTTTTCTTTTTTGGCAGAGGATTTTGTTAAGTGGTTGAATAACTTGTTATAGGTCTGTTGAGAGTTTCTATTTCTTCTCAAGTCAGTTTAGATAGTTTCATGTTTCAGGGAATTCGTCCTTGTCCTTTAGATTATCTAATTTGTTGTTTTATAACTGTTTGTCTGATTGTCTTGTAATACTTTTTATCTTTGTAAAGTTGGTGATAAAAATCTCACTTTCATTTCTGATGTTAGTTTTTTGTATGGTTTTTCTTTCCTTTTTTATATGCCTAGTAATGGTTTGTTAATATCTTTGACCTTTTCAAAGAATAAACTTTTGATTTCTTTGCTTTTCTCTGGTATGAGTCTTTCTGGTCTTTATTTTGTTTATGTCTACTCCACTTTTTATTTTCTTTTGCTATTTTCATGCTTAATTTGCTCTTTTTTTTGTTATTTTCTTAAAGTGTGAAGTTATGTTACTGATTTGAGATATTTATTTTTTAATGTGTCACTACAGCTATATATATCCCTTTAAGTACTACTTTCACTCAATCTCTTAAGTTTTGATAAGTTGTATTTTCATTTTCATTCACACTTAAGTATTTTCTAATTTCCCTTGTGAATTTTTTCTCTGATTTATTGCTTGGTTAAGAATATGTTTTTTAATTTTTACATTTTAATAAAATTTCCATTTTTCTTTCTGTCATTTATTTCTAAATCCATCCAGCTTTGGAGAAGTTATTACTTTTTATGGTGTCTATCTTTTGAAATCCATTGAGACTTGTTTTGTGTCCAAAGATATAGCCTGACCTAGAGAATGCCCCATGTGCCCTGGGAAGAATGTATTCTACTTTTGTTATGCAGTGTTCTCTATATAGCTCAGGTCTAGTCAGCTAATTTTGTTGTTTTGTAATCTCTTTTCTTCTTACTTCTCATATTTATCTTTTTTTCTGGTTGACCTGTCCATTATTGAAAGTGGGAAAACTATTTCTCCTTTTAGTTTGTTTGATTTTTCTTTATACATTTTGAGGATCTGTTTCTAGGTGCAGAAATGTACCTAGTAGTAAAATTTTGTATATTCTTGTTGTATTTCTACTCTCTATCTATCTATCTATCTATCTATCCTTCTTTGTCTCTTATAAACTTCTGGATTTTAATTCTCTAGACTTACATTCTGTGTTTCTAATATTAGTATGGCCATTCCAGCAGTCCTTTCATTAATGTTTGCATTTAATATCTTTTTATATCCTTTTGCTTTCAGTCTGTTTGTGTCTTAGGTCTAAAATCAATTTCTGGTGGATAGCATGTAGTTGGATCATTTAAAAAATATCTACCCATCAATATGTTTTTTGGTTGGAGAATTCAATCCATTTAAATTATAGTTATGCAATTGCAGGTAAGGAGGGACTTCCATTTTTTCTACTTGTTTTCTGTGTGCCTTATAGCTTCTTTGTTCCTCATTTCCTCCATTACTGTATTCTTTTGCCTTTAGTCCCCCTTCCTCTCTCTCTCTCTCTCTCTCTCTCTCTCTCTGTCTCTCTCTCTCACACACACACACACACACACACATTTTGATTCTTTTCTCATTTTCTTTTCTTATGTGTATATGCTATAGATATTTCCTTTGTGGTTATCAGAGGTGTTTTAAAAAATTTTTTTTTTAGTTGTAGATGGACACAATATCTCTTTATTTTATTTATTTATTTTTATGTGGTACTGGGGATCAAACCCAGTGCCTCACACGTGCGAGGCAAGCACTCTACCACTGAGCTACAACCCCAGGCCATCAGAGGTGTTTTGATGTAAGAAAAAAATAAAAATATTCACCTGCTGTCATGCAGCCAGCACAAAGATTCTGTATGGAGGTTGTTTCCTCACACACCAAGCAGACAGTTTCACAGATCTTCCAGGGGACACCAACAGGACTTCCTGGGAGCTTCTCCTTTGAGCCAGAAAATCTTTCCTTTTCTATATCCCCAAATTTCTATCTCAGAAATATTTCTTCTTCTTCGATTTTTTGGAAGAGTTTGAAATGTACCTAGTAGTAAATTCTTATTAATTCTTTATGTACTTGGGATGATTCCCGCATGAGGTCATCAGGTCTTGGGCTTTTCTTTGTTGGGAAGTTTTTGATTACTGATTCAGTCTCTTTACTTGTTATGGGTCTGTTCAGATTTTCTATTTCTTCCTGATTCAGTCTTGGTCAACTTATGTTTCCAAGAATTTGCCCATTTCTTCTAAGTTAGTGTGTTGTTGTGCAGTTGTTCATAGTAGTCTTTTATGATCCTTAATATTTCAGCAGTTTCATTTGTAGTGTCTCCTTTTTGATTTGTAATTTTATTTATTTCAGCTTTCACTCTTTTTTCCCCCTTAGTTCATTTAGCTAAAGCTCACCATTTTTTTTATTTCTTAAAAAAACCCCAACCTTTAATTTTGTCCATCTTTTCTATTATCTTTTTATTCTTTGATTTATTTGTGCTCTAAGTTTCATTATTTCTTTCCTTCTGCTGTCTTGGAGCTTATGGAGTGAAGTTAGGTTCTTCATTGGAGATATTTCTTTTTTCTTAATGTAGGCATTAACTGCTTTTAATTTTCATTTTGGCACTTCTTTGGCTGCATCCCAAATTTTAGGATGTTTTGTTTCCATTTTTGCTTGTGTCAAGATACTTTTAAATTTTCTTGTGATTTATTCTTTTTCCACTGTTGTCCAGGAGTGGACTATTTAATTTCCACGTGTTTGTGGATTTTCTAAAATTCATTTCAAGATTTAGGAAGTTTTCAGCTAGTATTTCTTTCAGTTATCTTTCTTCGTTCTCTCTCTTCTGCTCTGTAACTTCCCTAGTTCATGTATTCATATACTTAATGGTGTCCCATAGGTCTTTTGTACTTTCTTCAATTTTTCTTTTTTGTTCTTCTCATAATCTACTTTCAGATGACTTGTCTTCAAGTTTGCTAATTTTTTATTCTGCAAGATGAAGTCTGATGTTGAAACTGTTCTAAAATTTTTTCTGTTCTATCAATGTGTTCTATAGCTCTAAAAACTTCTTTTTTTTAATGGTTTATATTTCTTTTTTTAATCTTATAAATGTGTTCAGTGGTTGTTTTCTTAATTTCTTTTAGTTATCTGTGTTTTCTTGCATCTCATTGAGATTTTAAACTTTCCTTAAGATGATTAAAAAATTTGGGGGGGCATATGTAAATCTCCATCTTTTGGGGATCAATTACTGGAACTTCATCAGTTTCCTTTGCTGGCTTGATATTTACCTGTTGTGTCTCCCTGGTGTCTCTGGGAAGGCAGGACAGCTGAGAGGGCCTGGAGTACTGGTCTATTTCAAGGTCCACAGTGAGAAGGAGGTCAGTAGACCTGCCTGGGGTGGTGCTTACAGGTATGTCTCCCTCTGGGTTCCTGTGTGGGAAGGACTGCTTTCAGAATGCAGCCGAAAGGGGAGAGCTGAGTTTCAGGGCCATTTCAGGGTCTACTGCAGGACTAAGGTCCATAAACCCACCCTGGGGATTCAGACTTCTGCACTGGTATGTGTGGGCGGAACTGGTCTCAGACCACAGCTGAGAGGGTCTGAAGTCAATATTAGGGCTGTTTTAGGGTCCACAGAAGGAGTCAAGGTGGTCATGCCTATCAACCAAGGAACAATGTGTGTGTGACCCGTCCCAGGTGCCTGGATTGTTGGTTTTGTTAGCAGGTCAAGGGTCAAGCAGGACTGTAGCCAGTGCCTAGTGGGATGGGCCATTTCTAGGTGTGGGGCTGGGACCGTGGGCAGAGAGGCTGGCAGGTGGTTGCAAGGCTGCTTTTTCAAAATGGCTCTCCTAGGTCTTGGGCTCCACAGGGTTTCACAACCACATTCCTGGCTCCTGAGGCGCCACAAAGACACATTTTTTCTGCTAACGGCCACAGAACTATTGCTTCTGACGGGTATAATGCGGGGGGACCTCCCAGTCTGCCACTTTGCTTAAGTGGCTCCTCTAGGAAGAGCAATTTTTACAGGCTTCAGGAGTATTTACTTATAATAATATGATTGATTAAGCATCATTCTAATGCATTAACAGTGAACCCCTGAAGATTCTGCCAAACAGCAATCTGTTAGCATCATGCTTGCAAGGCTATATGGCCTAAATGGGAATAAGAAAAAAAAAACTGTTAAATCATTAAGGACTACTTTGTACAAATTATTTTTTAATATCTTATTTTCTGAATTTCTTGATTAATGATGGCCATATACACTTTTTTTTGCTTATTTTATTAAGTACATATATTTCTGTAAATCCTACACTGCTCAGTTTTGATTCATGTTGACCCATATATGTAGTTTCACAAACTTTTGTTTACATGCTATTAAATCTTAATTTTATAAACATTAAGGTATAGACTCTTCCACAGACTTATTTTAATCATTTCATAGTGCATTCCTGAGCTTCAATAGTATTGATGACTGTACCTATAGTTCATATATTTTCTATGCTTTATAATATTCCACTATATGAATATTATATGACTTACTCATTTTCCCCTCTCTTGATAGGAATGTGTGTGGCTTCCTACTTTCACTATTACAAACAGTGTTACAATGAAAGTTTTGATTGTGTCTCTTATTGCTAATGAGCAAGATTGGGTTTGTAGATAGGAGTGGAATTTCTGGGAGATAGCATTTCCACACATTCAATTTTATATATGACAAATGGCCTTCCCTAAAAGGTCGATTAATGTATTTGCAGTAGTCTTGCATCAACTTAGTGAAACTGAGTTAGAGACAAATCCAGGTTCTCTGACTCTGCTGCTGTGATTGCTGGTGGCGTCTCAGCTTTCTGCAGCCAAGGCTGCTCTTCACAGGAAGAGGTGTCCACTGGTGTTACCAGCTGATCTCAGGAGGAAGGATGATTTTTTGGCGGTGGCAAGTGGAATCTAGCTGTGTTGTAGCTCTCTGCAGCAGGCTGTGCCCGCGTAGTGTTGTAGCAGACTCTAGATGCCTGCCAGGGACTTCTTTCCGGGCTCTTGGCCTTTGAATTTGAAGAATGAAAGCCACAGACCCCAGAATGAGCGTGAAAAAGTAGGATTTATTCAAGTGAGAAGAAAAGCAACAGAGATCCTATTGATGAGAGGTAACCTGATAGCAGGTTATCACTTAAATGTATTAGTCTAGGGTCTTGTGTAGCTTCTGGGTAAGGATATTGATCTCTAACTATGTTAATCAGGTATTGGAAAAATGCCAAGGCAATTGATCAATACCTATGCTAATCAGATATTAGAAAAGTGCCAAGATTATTGGTTCGGCTCATGACCTTCTAATTGGCCGTGCCCTTTTAGCCCTGGAGTCTGGAGCCTTTGCTCAGGTGCATCCCACCTCCCTTTTCCTGCCACTGTGGAATAGAAGAGTCGGCTGGAGTAGATCTACAGGTTAATCTCATGGAGTGGCCTTTACATTTAGGGAAACCTTGATGGGTTCATTGCCCTCACTCTGCCCTCTCTGTCTGTCCTATCTATTCATTAGAAGGTTCAGGCTTCCTCCTTTTTGCCAATCTAGTAGATATGGAATAGTATCTCATTGAAGTCCAAATTTATATTTTTGATTACTTTCAGATTTGAGCATCTTTTTATAGGATTTCTGGTCATTTTTATTTCTTTTCGTATTAAACACTGTTTTTATTTTTATTTTTTTTTACCCCATCTAGATTATTTTTTGTGTTCATTACTTTAAAGATGCTGTTCCAATGTGTTATGGTTTTCAGTGTTTGGTGTGAACATTCAACAATATTCTTTTCCCTACCTATAATGTATTTTCCCTTTCCCACCCCATTTGTTATTAAGATTCCCTGTCCCCCCCCCTTTTTTTTTGCTTTTACAAGTTTGTGATATACTGTATACTATGTCTACACATAAGGATTTTCCCCCTGCTTATCCTGGTTGGGGTTCCAGAACTTGCTGGAGGTAGAAGCCCATATTTCTCACAAATCTGGGAAATTTTAAGATAGTAGTTATCCCTATATCTCATTCAGCACTGCTCTTATTTCCTTCTTGGACCCCTGTTTGAGGTATATTGGTTTGAGATTATCCCAGAGGACTCTGAGGCTCATATTTTTCTTCAGTGTTTCTTCTTCTGTTTTTCAGCCTCGGTAGTTTCTACTTATCTATCTCAAAGGACACTGGTTCTCCGGCCATTGCAAATATATTATTAAATTCTCCCAGTGAACTCCTCAATTCTGTTGTACTTTAAAGTTCTAAGATTTAAATATTTTGTAATTTCTCTTGTGAGATACCTTCTTTTCTCCCACTGAGAATTTATTTTTTCATTAACACTTGAAAAATGTCTTTCTTTAAGTTTTTGAACACATATTAAATAGCTGCTTTAAAATCTTTTCCTGCTAATCCAACATCTAGGCTACCATGGGTTTAGACTATTGACAGCACACTTCTTGTCAGATCAGATCTTCCTACCTTTTAAAATTTATTTTTGAAATTATTTTTCACGTATCTACTATTTTAAAAAAATCTGAATATTATTTATATCACATCATATAGCATCTGGGTGTTGCCATTTTCCTCTGAATCTTACTAATTCTTACTGTCTCATTACTTCAAACTCATGTAAGTTTGGTTTTACACTTTATGAGGATGGATCTGTTCCACAGTGCTCTCCTCTGAACTTGGACTTTCCAGTGGATACAGCAGCGCTTGGTCTTGATTTTGCTAAGGTAAGTCTACACTTGCTTTAGCACAGGGTATGGTCCCCCGGAGGCATGCTCTTCTGGGTGTCTCCATCGAAAGCCCGGGTGTTAGAGTAGTGTTCCCAGCTCTCTCCATGTTGTGAGAAGTGTTTGGTCTTTGTCTCTGTCTCTGTTTTGTTTTAAATCTCCAAGAAACCACACTCTGGTAACCCTCAGTTTTTCTGTTCACTTTTTTTTTGTGGGGGGAGTGATTTTTAACAAATGTTGTTATGACATGGTTGGATAATCAAGATGACCTTGAGCAGCCTTTCAAAGATAGAGGAACTGTGAGTGAAAGCGTCTGAATATTAAAGAGAATCTACTGAGGAGGGAAAAGGGAACCCTTAACTAAGCCAGTGGGAAATAAATTTTGTATAAAGTAACACCCATTCCTAGGTTTCTTGTGAGGTTCCTCAGTAAAAAACATAAATATATGGGTGTACACTAGTTGATATTGGTTTTTTAAAATGTATTTTTTAGTTGTAGATGGACACAATACCTTTATTTTGTTTATTTATTTTAATGTACTGCTGAGGATCGAACCCAGTGCCTCACACTTGCAAAGCAAGTGCTATACCGATGAGCCACAACCCCAGCCCTGATATTGGCTTTTTAAAAAATGTTGTTTGTATTCTTATGTTCACTATTTTTGTATTAATTTTTATGATTTATATGACAGACACTACCATTTTGTTTGAGTTCCTGCATTATTTTCTCCCGGATTATTATTTATTCTTGATTTATTATGTTTTCACTGTGTGGAGGATTTTAAAGTTTGTACAGTCAAGCACAGTCATGATACATTTTGGAAGTTTTGGGGTATATGACTTGCTTCACTCTCTTGTCTTCTACCTCACCTGACATTTATAAAATCAGTCTTCCATGTTTTGTTATCATAATTTTTAGATTTTTATTTTTTTATATTTTTAATTTTTGTATGCACTGTATGGTAGGGAATTGAACTCTGACTTTGATAATTAGATAGTCAATTGTCCAGTAACTTTTTCCATTGCTTTAAAATATTACCTTGTCACATTTTAAATTTGTATACATATAGGTAATATGGACACAGAGTTCTGTATATGAATTTTTTTAGCCGGTCTCATTGATTTGCTTGTCTAGGCCAGTGTACTACTTTAAACACTGTAGTTCTGCTTTATGATCTGATATTTTGCAGGGCAGGCCACCTCCTATTATTCTTCCTTGAAAATTTCCGTGAGCTGTTCTTGCAGAGTCACTCCTCTGGAGGAGTTTTAGGATCTGTTTACCCATCCCAGTGGGCCTTTCTTGACTTGAACCCACAGGTTAATTTGGAGGAACAGCAAAACTAATCTTTCAAGGAGGAAGAGAAGAGCAGAGTACAGGACACCCAGGGAGCGGGGCCTGCAGCTTTGGAGAGACCTACACCTAGAACCTATGTGTGGAAGAGTTTCAAAGGACCCCAAAGGAAGCAGGATCATAGGGAGCATACCGAAGTTAGCTTCTCCTTCTCCACACATTTTCCTGAGATTCTGTCTGAAGGTTCTCTGTGCAGGGGTCCTGCTAACACTGCCTGCTGGAATGGGGTCCAGGAAGCTGAGTCACAGTTACTTTCTTCCTCGTGCCCAAGTTACATTCATTGAAACTAAACTACTGTTCTCAAATTACTCAATTATTCAGCAGGAACAAGCTTAAAAGAAAAGGAGGGGGAAATGGAGAGGTGTGGGAGAAGGAGTGGGCACAGGGAGAAGCAACATAAAAGCATTGACCAAATCTATTCTATGAGAAGGTCTTGGGCAAAAGAATCTCTGCAAAGGGGTGAGGGTTGTTCAATAAAAGGAAAGAGGCCAGATGGCTGCATTTAGCCTCTGTTCTTGGGCCTATGGAAAGCAGGCATGAGGTGCCAACCCAGGGCACCATGGCTGTTCTGCCCAGTTCCACCCTGCGAGCTGCACGAGTGTTGTTCCATAGCTGCAGGAGTTGGAGCAGCACTCCCGGGAAACAACACCGCAGTCTTGAACTGCATCTCTGACTCTCATTTTTTCTTCTATTTTCTTTCCGGTGGTGTTTACTTTTCTTTCTTACTTTCCCCCAAAATAGGTAGAAATGATTAGAATTGAATTTCCTTCAGCAGCATGCGGAGCTGCAGTATTTGTTACAGAACCTCATTTCTGTTGGGGATAATGGCAGGGAGCTATTTATAGACAGGCTCTGAAATTTCCTTAGTAACAAGGGTTGGAAAGAGCTCTGTCCCTGCTGCAGGAAATATCTGCAGGCAGCCGGTGGCCTTGCCCCTGATCCCTCTCAACTTTGGAATTCTCAAGTGATTGTAGGTTTAGTATTATTTTCTTGTACTTCAAACATACGTCACGGCTGGAGAACTTTCATGAATATTTACCAATCCAATTGTGTATGATATTTTGTTTTGATGATCATGTGTTCTATTGAAGGAGGGATATTTCATTTTGATTGCTAGGCTTTGTACTGCTACAACTCAGGTCTACCCTGAACTTTCTCAGACTTTGAGATTTATATTTCCATTGTATTTCACATTCCTGGGCTTTGGCCAGAACCCTAACCTTTACCTTTAAGCACTTTTCCCTCCCTTTTATGTTTGTTCCCTTTTTCCTTCCCTCCAGCTTGACCATCTGTCTCCTTCCTTTTGCTTCCGTAGAACCATAGACTAAGTACCTAGGGGTGAAATGGCACATGTCTTCAAAGGATTCGGTCTTCAGAAGTCATCTGTGATCTGGGTGAGTACACAGTGACTTCTGCAAAGTGTTCTGCATCTTGTGACCATCTGGGCCCATGACCTCACCTAGTTAGAGCTTCGTTAACAAGGCCAAGGTCATGGTTTCAGACCCCATATGGTCCAGTTTACTCTGCTCAAGGAAGAGCTTTATTACGTTGCTGTGGTCTGCAACTGCTAATGCTGGTGGGCCTTCTTGAAAAGGGGCTTATACAGGAAGACCTGGAGAGAGCTGGGTTGCAGCCAGCCCCTCAACATCATTACAGCAAACTTCAAAGCATATGTTCTGTGTGGACAGTCAGCAGGACTCTTATCTCAATGCATGCTTTATGTTAAGCTTTAGAATAGATAAGCAATCATCTGTCTCCCACTGGGAAGGCCGTACAGAATAACCCAAAGATGTCCAGTGTTTGGGGCCATTGTTCCTTTTCTTCATTTGGCCATGTCACACTCTATAAAGTGGGTCTCTGTGGAGTTGCAGATTTTACCCATGAAATTAAGGGATGGGCACAATTAAACCTGGCGAGACGAGCTGCTGTGTGTAACTGGGAAGAGTTGCCATTGGAGAAATACAACGTCTGAGAGCTTTGAAGAGCAGAAACCGAGCATCTTCTCTGTCTAGTTTTGTAAACGAGTAAAGTATTTGTTTCCAGGATAATTTGAAATTTACAAACCATTTCCATATCCTCCGTTTCCCTTGGTTCCTTGGATGTGAGATTCGCTTGACAGGCAGTATCACACCTTTCCTATTGGAACGTTCTGTGTAGAGGTCCCATGACTTGTCCTTGGTTGCATAAGTTACAAAGCCTTGAACCACAACCCAGGGGGCTTTCTCTGGTGGCACACTACACCGGGATTTTTTTTTTTAAATTTATACTTAGAAATATTTCAACAACTGTTATTGTTGATACCATTTCTACTTTTCCTATCGTGCTTTTTTTTTAAAAAAAAATAATTTTTGTTGTAGAGGGATACAAAATATCTTTGTTTATTAACTTATTTTTCACGTGCTGCTGAGGATCAAACCAGTGCCTCACACAGGCTAAGCAAGGGCTCTGCCACTGAGCTACAGCCTCAGCTCCCCTCTACCCCCTTGTGCTTTTGATTTGCTTATGGTTGGAAGATCACGGCTTCCATGGCTGCAATTACATACAAATCAGATTTCTGAAACTTGGATATGGCCTCAGAAGGAGCTTGAAGAGCTGCTTCCAGGGCCTTTTCAGGGGGATTATCTGAATAGTAGGGGGACAAAAAAAAATTCTGGAATTAGAGAAGCCTGCTTTCAAATCCCGACCTAGCCTTCGTGGATTTCTCAAGCTATTGAACCCTATGTGGTTGGGAAATAACCTTGGCAGCGCTCTTTCTGAATTGAATATGCCAAATTGTGTACTAGCCCTGCTCAGAACTGAAATCCAACAGTGAGAAAATGATGAAAGGGTTTTCAGCTAATCATAGAAGTGGGAAGAAAGCAAGATGTTCTTAATCTTTTCTCTCCCAAGACCATTGTACTTCAATTGTGTGACATTTCTGTTCCAATTAAAGGCATGTCTTATATCCAAAGGGTCTCATTTACATTTTCTTGCTTTGCAAGCCCTAGCATCATATTTTTTTTTTTTTACAAAATTACATAATGCATTATGTCTTGATGCAATTTAATACCTCCTGCTGACTATTCAAAATTACTAAGCAGAAGGTCAGACTAAATCAGTGAACAGCTATTAAAATGCATAGGCAGCAACACAAACAGTAGATAATTAGTACTTAAAGTAAGCCAAAGCCTCAAGAAATGTGAAGAAAAAAGTAATCAAGGTGTTTTATTAATTCTGTAACTGCATCTTACATTCATCAAAATGGCTATGGATTTAGAGCCACCATTAATTTGCCTTTTTGGGAATGGTTTGTTTTTCTCCTTGTGGAGTATATTATACCAAACAGAAGAGGGTATAAACCATATGTACAATTTAAAACACAACTGCAAAGCAAACATCCATAAGTCACCCAGACCAAAGAGAAACTTGCCATTGCCAGTCCCCCTAGCCAGGGCAGAATCCTCCCCACCAGATGCAATGTGTTTATCAACTCTACCTGTCACCATAATTTATCTTTCTGATAGTGTGACCCTTAGGGAGTTCAGTTGGATGGTGTTGGTTTTTGAAACTTACACAAGGGAATTACACAGACTTTTACTTTTGTGATTGCTTCTTTCACTTGATAGAGTATTTGTGACATCTGTGTTGTTGGTGTATTTATAGTTTATGTATTTTTATGGACATATTGATTCTACCCTGATGCCCTTTGGATCATTTCCATTTTGGGGCAATTTTGAATGCTGCTGCTCTCTTCTGGCTGCATACTAGCATTCCTACAGAGTATATATTTAGGGGAGAATGATCCAACCACAGGGCCTGTATGCTTTCAACTTTACTGGATAATACTAAAACATTTTTAAAGTATTTGCACCATTTTTAACACTGGGAGAGTTCCAATTTCTCTAATTTCTCACCAACACTTGTAACTGTCAGAAATAATGTAATTTTTGCCAACCCAAGGGCTACATAATGGTTTTTCATTGTGGTCTTAGTTTGGATTTCATTGCCTACCTAATTAGTTGATCATATCTTTTTTTTTTTTTTAAGAAGCCATATGGAATTCCAATTTAGGAAAAGCTTATTCAAATCATTTTCTTTATAATTGGGCTGTTTTCCTTTTTGAGGGCTGTTTTAGTCAGCTTTTTTGCTGCTGTGACTAAAAGACCGAACCAGAACAATTGTAGAGGAGGAAGAGTTTATTTGAGGGCTCACCGTTTCAGAGGTCTTAGTCCGTAGAAGGCTAGCTCCATTCCTTGGGGCTCAAGGTGAGGCAGAACAGCATGGTGGAAGAGTGTGGTGAAGGGAAGCAGCTCACATGATGATCAGAAAGTAGAGAGAGACTCCGCTTACCAGATACAAATATATACCCCAAGCCTCTAGTGTCCCACCTCCTCTAGCCACACCTTACCAACCTTCAGTGACCACTCAGTTGATCTCTATTAGGGGATTAATTCACTGATTGGGTTAAGACTCTTGCAACCCAATCATTTCTTCTCTGAACCTTCTTGCACTGTCTCACACGTGAGCTTTTGGGGGAAACCTCACACCCAAACCATAGCAGGGGCTATGTGTATTGTTCAGAGCAATGACCTGAAGATGGGGGAATTAGCCATGGGGATGCCCACAGGAAGGGCATGTCAGGGAGTGGAAAGAGCCAGTGCAGAGATCCCAACCCAGAAGCCCGCCTGGAGCAGTAGTAGCAGTTGGCGTCGGATGATGGGGAGAAGGCTTTGTTGGCCTCATAGAAATCTTTGGCTGGGATTATGAATCTCATAGAAATTGACCAAAATTTCCATCAGAAGAGCCACACAACCAGATTCTTTCTCCCTCTCTTTAAATTAATAGATTTCAATTATTATTATTATCATCATTATTATTATTGTTATTATTATTTTATTATTATTAGCAGTTTACAGGAAGTGGAATAGAATGTAATGTCCTATTGGGAGGATATGTACTTCTCACCTCTGCAACTATAGGATCTACAAGATTGCAGATGTTGGCATCCAAAGCAGGCATGCTCTTGCTAGAGGACACAGGTCTTACTGAATATGTGACCTATCTATGCTGCTGGGGCACATGCAGAGCAGCATGGGAGAAGAGCAATCAGTTGGCAGGAGGGACTGACCCTGAAGCAGGGAGGGACAGATCTGCTTTCACACAGGGAGTAGGAAGGAGTGTTTGTGGTACCTGGTGGTCCCCTCTTAGTGCTCCTTTGTCCAGTCGTCACTGTGAACAAACATGTGCAGCAAGTCCAGGGGATGCTGTTGTGAGCATAGACTCGCATCTTTAACAACGAAAGTTTGGTCTACACCACCAGGAGCGGTCCCAAGACCTGCCCAGGCATTAGCTGAGGGGAAAGAAATTTAGAGGGAGGGAGGAGCAGGGAGATGACGAGTACCAACTGTGGCTCAGACCAGCTGTGACAACAGGGGCTGTGGTCTCTCTCGCTGAGGTGGCCCTAAGGAGAAGAGGTTCAGTGGCACCCTGGCGCCCTGGGATGTGGGTGGAGGTGTGCACCTGTGCAGAGCGAGGATGGACCAGGGTGGTCATGGAGATTCACTGCTCAGTCCGTCTTCAAGCAAGCCTCCACTTCAGTCACAAGACAGTGACATGACACCATGACACCATGACACCAGGCTCCCTTGGACATTCCCAGCATGACGGGGTTACTAGGGCCGGGAAATTTCTGCCTTTAACAGGCAGCCTTTGATCAGTAGCTTCCATAGGCTGGCTGGGGCCTTCTGAGATGGAGGATGTTCTTATTAAACTCTCCTTTCTTCTTTCTCTGCTTCCACAGATGTTAGAGCTACACAGTGGTCAAGAGACTCCCCCAGCCTCCTCTGGCTGTCTCCCTGAGCTACACAGCGAGCATTTCCCCCAGTGAATCTGAGGCACCAGGGCCCACCTGGGCATCTGCTTCTGGGAAGACCTGAGCTGAAATGAGGTATGTTTAGTATAATTAGTTTAAATTTACCATCTTGCCTTTTTTTTTGGTCTATCCCCCGCTTCACCCCTCCACCCCATGTTTGTTCCTTCATCTCTTTCTTTTAGATTGAGTTTTTTTTTTTTTTAAACAAACAATTATTTTATAATCTGCATTTTGTTGTCCAAGTGTTTTTGGCATTTGTCTTTAGTTTCATTTCAAAGTTAGAGTTTAACATTCCAGGAGCAGTATTTCCCTTCACATATGGCATCACAAAATGTAAAACAGAATACATCCCATTCTTCCCTCCTGTCCTTTGAGCTATTTTCAGATATTTGACTTCTGCATGTGCTCTAAACCATGAAACATACTGCCAATATTTTTATTTTAAACAGTCAAGTATCTTTTACAGAGATTGAAAATGATCAAAAGTCTTTTATGTTTATCCAAATGTTTACTTTTGCTCTTCATGACTTTGTGTAGACCCAATATCCAACTGTTAACATTTTCCATCTGCCTTAAGGATTTTCTTTAATATTTCTTTCTTGCACCAATTTTGTTGATAGTTTTTTTTTTTTAGAATTTGTCTGAAATAGTGTCTATTTCTCAATTTTATTATAGTAGAAGATACATAACATGAAATTTACCATTTTTGCCACCTTATATGTTTTATTTAGCCTATTGCAGGGCATTTTGGTGGTTTCATACAGGTTTTATTGAAAATGCACATTTTCCTGGATCACATGGTAATTACTATCAGTTATTTTTAAGAAACTGCCGCGTTGTTTTGCGGAGTGGCTGAACCATGCACATGGGAGGGTTGGAGGACACGTGTACACGTTCTTTGCCTTATCTTTGTGTAGACTTGATTTGCATTTCCCTAATGAATGGGAGTGGAACATCTTTCATGTTCTTATTTTCCATCTCCATGTTATCTCAGTGAAATGTCTGATTCCACTTCCTATTTTTAACCAAAATATACTTTTCCCCCCTTCCTATTCAGTATTTTTAAAATTTCAAGAATACATTGTAGATGTCGGTCCTTAGTCATAAATGTGGCTTGCAAAGGTCCTCTTCGTTTTTGCACCTTGTCACCTCATTAGCTTTACGAGGTTTGCCTCACAGCAAAAGTTAATTTGGATGAAGTCCGTTTTATTGTTTCTCTTTTATGGATCAAACGTCCCATGTCATGCCTAAGTATTTATTTATTTATTTTTAATCAAAACTTATCTCCCAAAGATTTTTTTTGTTATGTTTTCTTCTAAAATTTTTATAGTTTGGTGTTTTATATTTAAGCCTGAGATTCATTTTGAGTTAATATCTAGGTGAGATTTGAAGTTTCAATGGCTACTATTTTTGCGATGGATAGTCAACTGCTCCAGCACCATCTGTTGACAGTGCCACCCTTCCTTGTTGACTTGCTTTTTGCTCATTTGTCAAAATGCACTGGGTTGTATTTGGATGGACTATGTCCGAGTTCTGTTTTCGTTTTTCCTTTTCTTTGTGTCTACAGCTTCATAAATACCACAAATCTTGATAACTGTAGCTATATGGTATCTTAAAATGGAATAGAATGATTTATTTTACTTGTGCTTTGTTCTTCTTTTCCAAAATTGTTTTAGCTGTTCTAATTCCCTTGCCTTTCTAGGTAAACTTGGAATGATTGAGTCTATGTCTACAGGCCGACATTGCTGAGATTTGGGTAGTATCATTGCTATTTTACTCTGTTTCCCTATATCCATCTGTGTCATTGTGAATTCTCTGTGGGTGTATTTTCTCCTAGTTAAGGATTATGCATTTTCACTTTTCTCATAATTTTTTATCGATTGTTGAGCCTTGCGGATTTTACATGATTGGTTGCTAGGTTTTATCATTTCTGTAATAGCCCTTGATTTTCCTGTAAGGTAGCAGCATAGTTAAGTTGCTTAGAAGCAACTGGAGGCTTTTGAGCCTTGTTCTGAAGCTTTGCCAGGGCGGGAGGGTGTGCTCTTTAACACAAAGTTCAGCTCCTCCAGCACAGGGAAATCCTCCTGAGATTCTGCCTCACGCCCTCGGTGTTAAAAGTCTTTCCACGCTGGGTGGCAGGACTTCAGGTGCTTCCCCTCCCTGAGGGACTCCCTGAATTGTTCTGCCTGACTCCCTTCTGGTGGTTCTTCAACCCTTGAGGGAGTTTCTCGCCTGTCCATTCATAGATCTGCACCCAGCCGCAGACTTGGGAGCTCCCCCTGACCTCCGAGCTCTCTCTATAAGCCACCCATTCCCCTCTGGTGCTCTGCCTCTCAATTTCTACCTGTCTTCACCTTCTCAAACTCCAAACTCTGCCTCCTGACTTCTGTGAACTAAGAACTGAAAGTTCTCTCGGTTTAAGTTAGCACAATCCTAAGAGCCCATCCTGATTTTTCCCCTTCTTCGGGGTAAGTTTCAATCTAGGTAATTTTAAGCCCTGGTGACGTAATAGCCCCCACAGTGTGCATTTTACTTCAATTCATTATAAACTTATAATACATAGCTATTATTTTACTTTAAGCAGTTTTTGAGTGAAATTTTGAGTTAGAAAGATGTATTTTCTATTTGTCACATAGATGTCATTTTCAGGACTCTTCATTTCTTCATGGAGATAAAATTTCCACCGAGTGATATTTGCCTTAACATTTCTTACAGTACAAGTTTGTTGGTACTTACTTTCATCAATATTTTAATCAATATTTAATGTTTCTAGGTAACATAACATTTTTTCTCTTAGTACTTTAAAACTATTGGCTATCTTCTGGCTTATGTAGTGTTTGACAGAATATTTGGTGACATTTTTAAGTTTTCTTTTTTCTTTTTGAATGTCTAACATAACTTATCCCCCTCTACCTTCTTCTAAGGTATTCTTTATCACTGGGATTTAACAGTTTCATATTATTGGTATGATTTTTAAATGTTTTTGTTAACATTTTTTTTTTTCTGCTCAGGGTTTGTTGAGCTTCTTGAAACTGTTGGTTTACAGTTTTCATCAAATTCAGAAAACAATTTGGCTATTCTTTCAATTTTTTTGTCTCCTTTTTCTAGGACTGTAATCCCACATATATAAACAATTGATATTGTCCTGCAGATCACAAAAATATTCATTTTTAAAATCTTTTTTCTGACTTGATGCCATTTGGATAGTTTCTATTATTTGATATCACATTTTCTTTATCCATTCATCTGCTGCAGGGTACCTAAGCTGGTTCCATAGTTTAGCTATTGTGAGTTGATCTGCTATGAACATTGACGTGGGTGTATCACTGTAATATGCTGATTTTAAGTCCTTTGGGTATAAGTCGAGGAAGTGTTTAATTGGTTGCAAATTCTATCTAGTGTATTTTCATTTTAGAGCTTTTATTTTTATCAATATAGACTTGATTTGAAACTTTTTGCATCTCCCATGTTTATCTTACAATATTTATAAATAATTTTTACACTATTGAGTATATGGAACATCTTTATAATTACTATAACTACAGATTTAATGTTCACTTCTGCCTATTCTGTCATCTATGTTATTTCTGGGTCTGTTTTTATTGACTGCGGCACACATTTCCTGCTTTCTGTGTACATAATAATTTTTGAGTGGCTTCTGCATATTTTATGTTAAGTGCTGGATTTTGTTGTGCTCCTTTAAAGAATACTGGGCTTCTATTTTGTTGTAGCAGTTAAATTACACATGCATTAGCTTGATCCTTTTGAGGTTTATTTTTAAATCTCTTTTAGGGTAAATGTGGAACAGTCATTGTTCTAGAGCTAATTTAGCTCCAGTTTTTAAAATGTGAGGTTGGACCTTCTGGGATCTACGCTGAGAAGGCTGTATCCAGACCTGCTACAGTAAACTTATGTAACCTTGGAAATTGTTAGTTCTGGTTATAGTTTTTCCCTTGAAAGTTACTCTGGTCTATCCTCATTGGGTTTTCCTCACACATTTGTAGAATGATTATCAACCAAAGGCTCTAGAGGATCCTCCTGCAGATTTCTAGAGTTCTCTGTAATGACCTCTTTTTAAGCATTGTCCTCATGATTACAGATGCCTCTGTCTTCCCAAATTTTAGTTTCTTAACTCCCCAAGGGACACTGGGCTCTATTTTCCTTCTCCTTCCCCCACATTTATCATTACCTTAAGCAGGAAATGTTTTCTCTTTTTT
This sequence comes from Callospermophilus lateralis, assembly GCF_048772815.1. Taxonomy (NCBI): domain Eukaryota; kingdom Metazoa; phylum Chordata; class Mammalia; order Rodentia; family Sciuridae; genus Callospermophilus; species Callospermophilus lateralis. The sequence goes on from NC_135308.1 coordinate 11,731,409, forward strand.
TCAGGTTGTGGTCATGCACTGTCCCTTGTCTAATATCCGAAAATGGTCACTTTCTATGCTTTGTCCAATATTCTAATTGTTTCTGGCAGGAGGGAAATTCTTGATTAATGTATTCTCTTATGTTTGGAAATACAGATCCCCTAGATATTTATATTTTTCTATTATTCATAGGACTTGCTAATTTAAACTTCTTTTATTCTGTTCCTGGCAACTATGTTTTAAAATAAAGTTTAGAACTTATCTACAGTTCTATGTATACTCACCTTGCTATAATTTTGGACCACACTTCTCATCTGCCAAGTTCTTTTGATTTTGTTATCCGGATGTTAATTCTCATCTTCATTTCTTATCATTCACTAACTCTAATATTCTTCTTTTTTAAAATAATAATTCATGTTCTTGCTAAAATGTTGCAGGACAAATGCAGAGTAGTGAAGACCGGCGTTTTGGGTAGCTGTGATGAGGTAATAAGACTCCACAGCTGGTCTGACTACAGACTGTTGAGTGGCTGGGCATCCCCACGCAGCAGGCAGCTGCCAGGCTTGCTCACGACATTTCCGTAGATTCTGTTGGCAAGGAGACAGCGAGCCCTCGGGACCTGGATGGCCTGTGTCCCTGGCACAGTGGGCAGCATGAGCTTCAAGTGTGCCCCAGCCCTCTTTGCCTCTTTGATCCCATTGAGGGTGATGTGGAATAGGCCAAGGTGCAGTGCTGTGCCCAGTGACCATCATACCTGGGCAGCACCAGCGGGGGACCCTCCCAACGTGATGATGGACTTTGGGTGGATATGCCAATCACCCTCTTCAGAGATATTGTTTTTATTATCCTAGATATGAGCAAACCTATTTTAGGGAGAGAAGTGAGGCTTTTTGAGTCTGAAATGTCTCCTTATACGACCATTGCTAAATTGACTGCAAAGAAACAAATGCCTTGGCTCAGGAGGCTGAGAGCATGCGGAAATACCAGCTGCAGAGAGAATTGTCCTCTGACAGACACGGGAGCCTTTTATGAACTGTAGTAGTATTTTGTATGTAATTAAAATATTCTTGACTAGTTTTTAAATAAAATTAAATAAGAATATTATATATAGCGTACAAATTTATATTATATTAATATTATGTATATTATATGTAAATCGCTATGTATGTATTCCTGTGTATATGTATGTGTGTGTGTGTGTGTGTGTGTGTGTGTGTGTGAATTTGTGTATGAACTTGCAAACAGCAATAGGTAGCCAAATATGTGATAGATAGTAAGGCCATTAAGAAGTGTTGTGCATGCTCCTGTCTACCTGTCACTATTAAATCTGTTTGTTTATTTTTTGCCTAGTGTTGAGTCTGAGTAAATTAGTTATGCATATGATAAAACTTCAGTATACTGCATGTATTTCTGCTTTCTGCACAAAGAAATCATGAAGGAATGTGACAATGCTTGATTTTTTTTTTTTTAAACACAGAACCAGCAATTGAATCCAGGACCTTGCAAAGTTAGGCAAACACTCCACCCCTGAGCTACAGCCCTTCTAAAACCTTAATTTGAACCAGCGTCTTCCTCAGTTGCCCAAGCTGGGCTGGAACTTGCAATTCTTCTGCCTCAGCTTCCTGAGTAGCTGGGATTATAGGTGGGTACCAGAATGTTCAGATTAAAAGACATATTTTTTTTTATTTTACTGATGCAATTTCCATTATTTTACAGTGTAGAGGTTCAGTTAAAATAAAGTGCAGGGCTGGGGATATAGCTCAGTTGGTAGAGTGCTTGCCTCACATGCACAAGGCCCTGGGTTTAACCCCCAGCACCACACACACACACACACACACGCACTGCAATTAGTTTGACATGGCTTATACTTAGCCATGAGTATAACTACTCTCTTTTGCATATATTCAAAACTGAATGTAAACATACATCTCCTGTGTTTTAGAGTCATCTTCTTTAACTACTTGGCCTTTGGTTTCTGAAACCTATGGTTTGTACCACTAGTCTCCAAAAAAAAAAAAAAAGCCTTTAATCCTTTTGATACTGTTTTCCTACCTCATGTGAAAGTGGCAAAGAAGTGACAGCCACAGTATGACTCTGAGAGAGAACTTCATCACAGTGTAGCTATCATGGTTGGTTTTTGACAAAGTCTAGCTTTAACATAAAATTTCCTTGTGTGAGCCTCTTCTCCAGTTAACAATTTGGAGAAACCAGACAAAATAAGCAGTTAAAAAGTCAGGGGGTACAAACTTGATGTGCTAGAATGTCGTTTAGTATTCTAACCAAATCAGCTTGTCTTTCAAACAGCTGCTAGGATTCTTATAGCAATGAACATTTAATGAAAGCCCAGTACAGGGAAAGCCCGCCTGTGTGCCAAGGACATTAAAGTAGGTGGCAAGTTAAATAAAGATAAATCATTTGAATAATTCAACAACAAAATCAATGTCACAATGTATGGTAGTCATTGCCTTGCCCAAGCAATAATTTAGGTCAAAGCTCAAATGTGTAGGGACTCCAACTTCAACAGAAATCGTCTGGGGGATGTTTATAGGGACGAGGTAAAGGTGGGCTTAGTGCAGGCGGGGGAGACAGTGAGGACCCTTGCTAATGAGGGCGCCATTGTTAATAAAAGTGGAGAGGAAGGATGGCTTCAGGGCCACTGAACAGAGAAACAGAAAGAAAGCTTGTAGGTGAGGAGTTGAGGGCCCCTCAGCATCAAGTTGAGGAACATGAACAAGGAGACATCTCATTTAGTGTGGGGACAGAGGAGAAGCTATGAGGAATGAAGTGAGTAACCATATCTCGTCATACAGACAACAGCGATGCCCAGTGCAGTAAAGTCCAGCACTGTCGGGATGCACCCTCAAGTGCGCCTGTCTATGGGGCCAGGGGTGGTTCTCTATTCCCTGTACAACTTTACTCAGTTTCCTAAATCATTGACTTTGAGGAGCTGGGAGAGAGAGGCACTCAGCTCATAAAAAGCTTCATCCACAATAGAATTTTAAGTCGTGGATGTCCACCTTTTCTGAATCACTCTGGAAATCACTGCTCAGATTTGAAACCGCATGTAGTGGAGCCACGGAGGAATAGATGTCTATGTCGTGTCCATGAGCTTGAAGTCTGGGTTGAGAAATAAACCAGAGAAGAGTGTCAGCGGGAAGCCGTCACTACCAGGTGGCACCTGAGGAAAGACAAGGAGTGAGGAACAGCTACGGGACACGAGAGAGAGCAAGGGGGAATAGCAAGGGCCAAGACCTGGCAGCAGGAGCAAAAGTGTCTTGTTTGAGGACCAGAGAGACCAGTGTGGATGGAGTCCAGTGGGCAAGAGGGAGTTAGCAGGTCAGTTAGCAGGTCAGCTTGGAGAAGCAGGGGCGGGGCGTCAGGGAGGACATGGAGGCCTCAGCCATATGCTGATCAAGGGGACAGCTACTGGGGGCTTTTGAGTAGAGAAATTGCAACATTCATCCTTACTGTCTTTTCTTGCGTCTAAGATGCCTTGAATTTTAAGACCTGTTATGACAAAAGTTACCATTTCATGTCTGACACCGGGGCTTCCTTTTTCTTGATGATTCTTACCTTGATTTAAGAAACGTTAAAATGAAAAAACAAACAAAAAAGTGCTTTGGAAACCTAAAATGTAATACGTTCCCTAAAAAGCATTCTGTCTGCTTCATCCGGCATAGGCTACAAGGGAGGCTGTTGCAATTCAACCGTCCAGGGTGTGTGAAAAATGACCCAGATGTGGAGATGTTTGAGGTGAGAGGAAAAGAAACTCGAAGGTTTTTGGTTTTCCTACAGTAAGTCGTCATTTACTGAGATGGAGAAAACTAAGAGAGGAACAGATTTTGGGGGGAAGGTTAGAACTTTGTTTTGGATATGGTTGAGAGTCTTAGACTTCCAAGGGGAGATATCGAGTAGCACACATGCACGCACACCACACATACACCACACACTCACACGCACATCAGTTCTCATTACTGGTGGAGTCCACATTTGTGAATTTTCTTTTTCACTTACATTTATTGATCCTCAGATGAACTGAATAAATAAATAAATAGAAGAACTCTATTTCCCCTAAAAGCAATAATTGAATGTTTGCTAATTCTGTATTGGTGACAACTTTATGGACCATCATTTCAACAAATAGTGAGAATCAGCTATATATATTCTGGAATTCTTTTTTTAAAAAAATATTTTTAGTTATAGATGGGCACAATACTTTTATTTCATTTATTTTTTTTTTATTCTTTGTCTTATTTCTTTTTTATTTGTTTTAATTAGTTACACATGACAGTACAATGATCTTGACATATCATACACTTTAATCAGATGGGATATAATTTCTCATTTTTCTGAGTGTACAGGTTGCAGAATTACATTGGTTATGAAGTCATGTATATACCCACAGCAATAATAATGTCTATTTTATTCTGCTGTCATTTATTAATTTTTATGTGGTGCTGAGAATCGAACCCAGTGCCTTACACATGCTAGGCAAGTGCTCTACCACTGAGCCACAACCCCAGCCCCCTATATTTTGGAATTTTGGAGCTCAGGATGACATAAGTACTAGCTGAGAGGTCATCTGCATCTACTCACACTTAAAAATCTTATTATCCCACAATTGACACAGATTTGAAAAAAGTAAGGAGATGATTACAGAAATTGAAAATAAGCTTTTAGAAACTTTTAGTTATTATAGGGTAGATATTACATCTATTGAATGTAGTACTAATAAAGAATGAGGTTGCATTTTGCAGATCTGTTTCTAAATTTTTCTGATCCTTCATATTATTGTGTTTTGCAGAATTCTCCCCCTGGGGTGGACTCAGGGGACAGTCCCGCAGCACCCACAGCTTGAGAAGCGCTAGTCTGGGAGGTGGGTCCACTCTACCCTGCCCCCACTTTCCACATGTCAGGTAGCTCTGAGGCAGATATTAGCACAAGGTGAGTTTACATTTCTAGTTTCTGGTTTGGCACATGAAGACTCAGAAGTTGTGATCATTCTAATAAGTGAAAAACAGAAGAAACTATAAAATAAACAACTCTTAGAAAAGGGAAACCTCAGAGGAGACTGATAAACGTCCACTTCCAGAGAAGCAGGAAAGAGTTTCCAGAGAAAAATCTATGTTCTATTCTAATCAAATTTCCGACATCTTGTGATAAATGTTCCATCTCAGGGGACTCTGATCCCTGCCTCTCTGAGGGGATGATGCTGTGGGCAATTAAATCAAGTTCAAAAATACTTATTAAATAAAAATACATGTCAGCAGCCCTGTCTTTCAGCATAACACCCTCCTCACCATGGCCAGGAAGACCAGCGTCTCCGTCAGCAGAATGGTCAGGTCAGATTTACTCGATATGGCATTGGCTCTCTAAGTCAAAGGGACATGCTGGCAGGTTCCAGAAAGGCTGGCCGAGAGAGCACAAGACTCAGCACCCTCTCCCACTCCTCCTGCCAAAATTGTCTGAAATGAGGAAAGAAATGTAAAAATGCAAGACAACCAGAACCTGTGATGCAGTAAGCAGGGGTGCAGTTCATTGCCTCAAGGTGCAAAAGAGTCTGCAGGTTCTCAGCCTGTGGCACCTGTGTGAAGGCAGCCGGAGGAGGTCGAACTCACACTCTCCTCCACGGGAAGCCCTGGAAAATCGCCTGGAGTCAAAACAGACTCCAAACACGGAGTTGTGGGTAGAGTGTGGGAGAAAGAGAAAAGGCTAGGAGGGGGCGGGGAGGGAGGCAAGAGGGGACAGGGAGAGAGGAGAAGAGCTGATCCTGGTGCAGCTGCTTTCCTACCCAGCGAGGCTGCACTTCCAGGTTCTAGGCGAGGCTGCCAAACTACACAGGACTTCTGGGATTTCTTCTGACTCAGCTCCTTCCAGAATATTCCAGAGCTCAGGCTCTACCTGGAGGGACCCTTTTGGGGCACTGCAGTGCTCCTTGCTGATGGGACCAGTCAAGTCACAGAAAGTAACTTGACTCTCTGTCGCTCCCCCGCCACCCCTGCCCCCGTCTCTCTCCATCCCTTCCTAGGTGGAGGCTTGGTTGAAGAGAAACAAGACATCGAAACCTTCCCGCTACAGTATTTTAAGTGAAGATGGAGAAGCAGCCTTACAAGACAAAATTGCTGGGACTGTCCCTGGCATCCGTTCTCTCCTTCACACCACTCCGTCATGGATCAGAAACATTTAAGCAGGTGGACATCACCCGCTGTCCAGGCACCGCATGGAGAATTCCAATACAGCTGGAGGGATAGCTTGGAGAAGTAGAGAAACTTCCCCTGTTCCTTGGCGGGTAAACGCCAGACAGGCTAGACCTGACCTCATTCAAAGACAAAAGTAGATGCTCATATTTAAAAAGTATTAGTATATTATGCTAACAAAATTATATGTGATGCATATGCGAGGAAAGAAAAGGAAAGATAGCTCATCGATCCTTAGTCTAGGTCAGAAATAAAACACAAGTACATTATTTATCAGATATAGACAAAATTTATTGACTCAGGGGCTGAAGGTAAAAAGATTATAGAAAAATGTATCAAACCAATGTAATAAAAATGCAATGGTTGCTATACCAACATCACAATTTCCAAAGAAAGACCATTAAATTGGATATAAAAAATCTTTTTTTTTTTAAAAAAATAAATATAATCCACAAATATGTCAAATAGTGTATTTCAAAAATATATAATCAGGATATATATGAAGTAAACCCTCTATATGTAGAAATATGCCGAGATATCAAGTGGCAGATGAGAGTAGCTGGAGATTTTAACACGCTTGTCACCATCTTTGACAGAATAATTATGCAAAACACAGTGATAAAGAGGCTAGGAAATACAGGCGGAGAATAGGGACTCAGGCACCAATTGTTCCTTTCAGGTGAGTAGTTGACTTGACCAACCTCGGTGGCTCTGCCTGTAACATTAGGTCAATGCAGGTTCTTACAGTGCAAAGACAGTTGTTCTAAGGGTGCAGAGGGAACTCTGGGGGGCTGGCTGGTGGTAAGTAGGGGAGAAGGCCATCAGAGTGCTTGAGTCTCCACGACTGCTCCATGAACATAAAGAAGAAGGGAACCCTCCCTTGGCATAAGAAAAGGTAGCGTGGGCAAGACGTAGACGGGGGAAACAGGGTAGTGTTGGTTGGTGTGGTTTTTATTTATTATTGTTTTTAGGGAGGAACTCGGCCACACTGGAGTGTTGGTATAGCTGCAGTAGTGGGAGAAGATGCTGGAGGGATTGTTGAAGCTCTTCTTGGAGCATCCACGAGCCTTAGATTCCGACAGACTGACTGTGGGCCTCTGTGCTCTTGACTGAACGGTGCAGTGACTCGTGACTCCTAGGATGGGGTTCCAAAAAGCCCTATAGAATGTTTCTGTTCAACTTTAAAAATCATGGTCAGAGCTGGGTGCGATGCTACACCCTATAATCCCAGCGGCTTAGATGCTGAGGCAAGAGGATCACGAGTTCAAATCCAGCCTCAGAAACTCAGCGAGACCCTAAGTAACTCAGCAAGACCCTGCTTCTAAATAAAATATTAAAAAAAAAAAAAAAAGGTCCGGGGATGTGGCTCAGTGGTTAAGCACCCCTCGGTTCAATCTTTGATATCAAAGAATAAAATTATGACTAAGTAACATAAAATTATATTAACTCCTGTTAACCCTTTTTAGTCCCATATTAACCCCTTTTTGGTGTGCAGCTCAGTGGGATCAAACACATTCATCATCCAGCACAGCTACCACCAGTGTTCCCATCCATCTCCAGAACTTGTTTCATCTGTAAAACTCAAACTCCCTACCTGTGAGCCAACAGCTCCTCCCTCTCCCCTCTCTAGCCCCTGGCACCCACCATTCTCTTTCTCCCTCTGGGATGACTCTTCTAAGTACCTCATACAAGAAGAGCTTATTTCTCTTGGCATGATGTCCTCCAGGTCTACCCACAGGGTAGCATGTGTCAGGATTCCTTCTTTTTAAAGGCTGAGGGATCTTCTGTTGCATGTTTAGACTGCGTTTTGTCTGGCCATTTCATTAATGGCAAGTGGTTGCATCCACATTTTAGCTACTGTGAATAAGGCTGCTCCAAACAAAGGGTGCACAAATGTCTCTTTGAGACCCTGGCTTCAGTTCTTTTGTGGATATGCCCAGCAGTGAGCTTGTTGGATCTAAAGGTAACCCAGTGTTAAGTTACTGAGCAACTGTCTCCTAGGACCATTGTCCCTTTCCACCGATTTCTCACCATCTTCACCAGGACGTTCCGATTTCTCACCATCTTCACCAGGACGTTCCGATTTCTCACCATCTTCACCAGGACGTGCAGTTTTCTTCTTAAAGTAGCCATCCTGAGGGATGTAAGATGGCATGACAGTGTTTTGGAGGTACATCTCTCTAATGATTGGCGATGTTGAACATCCCTTCCTGACCTTATTGGGATATGCCCAGCAGTGAGCTTATATCCTTCCTGTATAAATTCTCACCAGCTCCTTGAAATGTTCAAGTAGAAGGCAGTTCAGGTTACAAATTCAGAATCATCCTCGGCGTGCATCATTGGCGATTGCTGATGCTGGTGTTGTTGCTGTCATTATCTCAACAAGTGGCTACCCCCCACCCTGTGGTTTAAAGGAACCATTAAGGCATTTGAAGCAAGGCAACACCTGATCAATTTCGTGTTTCAAAAAATAGCTCTGACCTGACGCAGGGATGTAAAATTGGAGGACCACAGATGAATCAGCTTACTTTTTATTTCCTCATGCTGGAAAATGAGAATCGGGCCGATCTGACATTTTATATGGCTTTGTTCATTTTCCATTGCAGGTATATTGCTGCAAAAACTGGCATGAGGACCTAATTATTCAGGAGATACTTAAAGGGCTGGCAAATACATTACCGCTTTGTAGACGGGCTGATACCCCAGTTTTCCTTATCACTGCTTTCTCTAGAGAGCCCCCCCTGCCCCATGCAAACCATCAGCATTATTTCTGGAGGTAACGTAAACATTTTAATCTTTGTGGCCTGATCTCGATGGAGAACAGATCAACCAAATCCCCCTCCTGCCTGCAAAGCAATCAATACCAAGGAAGGAAATGAAAAGCACTTAAACCAAACTTCCTGATGGATACTCCCGAGAAGCACGGGAAGGGTTTTTCCTTAGGAAGGTTATCTTGGGGGCTTGAATCTTTTACAGAGCCATAACAAATGGCTCAGAAAAGGGATTAGCTGGACTCCCTGGGAACGGTAAAGATTATCATGTCACTGTTGAGGTTGCCAAAAATGAAAATATTCCCTTAGAACATGTGAACGAGTGGGAACCTTGTTCCTTGTATGGGCTCCAGGCCGGCAGGACTAGGGCAAGCCTGGTGGCCCAGCGGAGGAGGTCCTCACCCGATACGTGGTTTTGGATGCCTGGCAGTGCCTCCTCACCTGCTCCAATATGGGCGAGCAGGTATGTGACATCCCAAGTAAGACGTTTCATTCATTCAATCTTGGCAGGCGTCACTCCTGGGCTGTCTCTTGGCTCCTCTGCTTTTCCTGGCTTCACCTCCGCCTTCTTCTCCTCTCTCCCTCCACGTGCCCCCCACGCTTCCTGCTCTACCTCATGCTCTCCAGCCTTATCATTGTCCTACTGTGCCCTTGATTTCTACCCCTTCTACTACTCACCCTTTCTCGCTCCAGACTCACAAGGTCTAAGCTCTGCACCTTATGTTCCTCAGCTATCCCAAACTTGACGTCTAAAACCATAAACTTTTCCTAAGAAACAAATCCCACCACTCACTCTGCCTCCTAAGCCCTTGTTTTTATCTTGGAAATCTTTGAGTCCTTCCCCCCCCCCCATCTGTTTAATGAATTAACCAATCCAGTTGTTTCTAGCTTCCCAAGTTGTTCTTGGACCATTCACTTCTGACTCCACCCATCCATCGACTTTATCTCTTACCTGTGTCATTCAACGGTACCTCATCTGGTCTGATTCCCATCTACCTTTCTTCTAGTACAGATTCTGGATTGCTTTCCTTAAAATGCAAATCTAATTATTTTATCACCAATCACTACTTCCACACCTTTTATCACTTCCAAGAGGAGCCATGTGCTGCGGGACTGTTTTGGTCAAGGATGCACTACATACACAAGGGTGGTCCCATGGAGCTGTCAAAGTCTTATGGCCTAAGGATGCTGTAGTCATGGTAACACCATAGAGCAAGGCACTCCTCAGATGGTGATGCTGGTATAAATAAGCATATTGTACTGTCAGTCCCGAGAGGATCGCAACACAATTACATACAGTACGTAACACTCGATAATGTTAATGAATAACTATGTGACTGTATTGTGAATTTATTATATTTTTATCATTATTTCAAAAGTGCTCTCACTTGAATAAAGTCTTCTCTAAAAAACTCTTAAGGTGTTTTGTAGCAGCAGCCTCACACATTTTCTTTTTATCTCACTTCTCACTCCCATGGAGAGGCCGCGTGGAGTGGTCCTCCCACACTGTTCAGAATTGTGTGAGTCCGCGCTGTGTTGCTTCCACATGGATGACACATTTCCCAGAGGTGTCCAGTCTGAACAGCTCGTGACTGTCCTCCCAGGAAAAGGCCCAGACTCCAGAACGTGGCATGTGGTGGCCTTACCTCTTGCAATGACTTCTTGGCCAACTCTGTCCCTGGGTCTTAGGAGGCTAGGTGGAGTCCCTGAGGCCTTGTTCTTTCTCCCATTAGCTCCTCTTCTGTGGGCCTCTCTTCCCTTCTGGGGCTCTCAGTTGCTGGGCCGAGTCTTTCTTACCTCCTGGTTTAGCTCAGAGACTCTGACCTCCTGAGAAGCATTTCCTAGGCCTGCCCGCAAGACTGGGGCAGGTTTGGAGTTTGATGCTCCCCCAAGTCCCTGCCCCCACCCAGTTGAAGGCTTGCTGCCCAGCCTGTTGGGAGGTGGGCCCTAGTGGAGGAGGGGTGTGCCAGTGGAGGGCACCCTGGGTCCCCTGGCCCACCTCCCCTTCCCTTCCTGGATGCCACAGACCAGCAGCTTTGCTCCACCATGTGCAGTTATGATGTGCTGCCTGCCACAGGCCCAGAAGCAAGTGAACAGACCGTGGACTAAAACCTGAGGCTGTAAACCACAGTAAACCTTTCCTTCTTTAAGTTGTTTGCCTTAGGTATTTTGTCACAGTCACAGAAAGCTGATCAACACACTGGTTTATGTGTCCTTATTGTGTCCTGTCATAGAACTCTCTACTTCTCCCTATGAATTACTTATAATTCTATACTGTAATTGTTAATATTCCACAATATCTTTCTGAAGTTATGTGTTCCTTGAAGAAAGATGCCATTATGATCATTTGTAACCACCTAGGATAGTTGCATGCTCATAGTAGATGTTCAAAAATATTTTTTTGGAAGAAGAAGAAAGAAGAGAAAAAAGTGAGTTTGTGGCATTCAAGGTTATTAAGCCTGGAGTAATTGAATTTTCAGAGAAGATGGCTTTAAGTACATTCCTCAAGAGTTTCCAACTGTGCTTAATTTCTTTCATGCTATGTTTAGCATGGAATTAAACACATTAATTATATGAACAAAATTGTTTAAAAAAACAAATGGCTTTGTGTCTATTTTGCATTTAAATGTAGCAAAGTTTTGTAAACTTTAATATGTCTAAACCAAACTCATTACTTATTCACTTTGGTTCTGGGGATTGAACCCAGAAGTGCTTTATCACTGAGCCACCCACGTCTTCACCCTTTTTATTTTTATTTTGAGACAGAGTCTTGCTAAGTTGCTCAGGGCCTTGCTAAGTTGCTGAGGCTGCCCTCCAACTTGCTGTCCTCCTGCCTCAGCCTCTCAGGTAGCTGGGATTATAGGCATGCACCACCTTGCCTAGCTTATTACTTTATCCCACTCTCCTCTAGCCCAGAGAAGGCCTGACTTCTATGCATGTCCACATGCCACACATTTTCTCTTCCTAGCCCTCCATTTTTAGGCTATCTTCATATCTTCCATTCCTGTCGATCTTACTCTTATGAGTACCAACTAATTCTTAGTAACCACAGGATTTTTGCGCACATTGTTCCCTTAGCTTGGGGACTGTTTCTTTCCTCCTTTTATCGAATGTCCGTGTATTCCTCAGTTCTCAATCAACATGTTGGCTTTCCAATAAAGTTCCATTGATTCTTTCGGGTCCTCTGCTATTTGCACCTACGTTTCCCTCTTCTTAGAATTGTGTGTGTGTGTGTGTGTGTGTGTGTGTGTGTGTGTGTGAAAGCATGACTATTTGATTAGTATTTATCTCCTCCACTGTGCAGTAAGTTCTTTAAAAGTAAAAACTCTGTCTACTTCTGTTCCACAATAGATCACCAGGGTCTAGGATATTGTCTGGACATAGTGGGTGCTCAATGTGTATTTGCTAAATTGTCACTGATGATTCTTCCCTTAGGGATCAATGAAATATTCCAGGAACGCAGCTAGCATGACTGCACAAGTGAGACAGGTTGGGATGATCAGGGACTTTCTGATGACTCTTTTTCTACACCCCAGGCTCGCTCCTACTGAGGGTTGAGGCTGGAGGCCACCCAGGTGGCCTGGGGACGATGCCAAGGAAGCTGAGAAGGGGGATGGCCCCTGCCTCAGCCTGTCTAGCACAGGCTCACTAAACCTGCCTGGTGGACTTCCTGCCTTTTGTTCCCATTTGTCCCCTCTTCTCTTTAAGCACTCTCCTTGCCCCAGAGCCTCCAAAGATGGAAATTTAAAACAAAAAGTTTCTCCTCTTTTCTGTCAATAAAACCTATTTTCCTACAAATTTTACTTGGAATATTTGTGGAGCACGATGAGCCCAGGAGCCCCCAAGCTTGGCATCAAGCTATCTCTACAGGAGTAAATATGTCTAATGGACCTGGAGAGGTGAGCCAATGGTGCTTCGGGAGGCAGCACCCTTGACGAAAGCCCCCAGGCTGCTCACATTTAAAGATGGAGTAGGTCTCCAAATCACTAAGCTCCATTGTGCTGTGTGGAATCCGTTTTCTCACCTAAGTCCCTTATTAACATTTAGCCAGATTCTAAAATTTTCCCAAAATGTTCAAGCCAGTGTTTATGACTTACTCCTGTTCTCCCGAAAAAATGCAACCACAGACTTGATTCAAAGCTCAGTTTTTTTCTACCCCTGCCCCCTGCACCCAAGGCAGGCTGGCTCGCTCTCTCCCTGACTTGAAGTGCCCAAACTGGTGTCTTCTCTGTCCACACCCTCCTCTTTTCCCCATTTCTGGAGCCCATGGAGAAGCATTGGGAGGTAGAAATTTCTTGCTGATTCTTATCTTGGTCCAAGTTACCAGAAAAGAGAGCAAAGCTTATGAACCCATAGCTTATGGGGAGTTAAGAGCCAGAGAAGGAAAAGGAGGGAAAAGGATGAATCATGCAGAGAAGAAGGAGAACAAAGGGGAAGGGAGGCATGATCCGATTGACCACAAAACGTGTCGCTCATGGCTGGCTTTCAGGAAAGGACAAGTGAACTGTGTCTCAGGATGGTCCATCCAGAGGAGTCACAGTTTATCTGCCAGCTCCCCTCCATGCCCATCTCTCACTGGTCAAAGCCTGCTCACTTCCTCATGCTTCTAGATTGCACCAATGGCCTCCTCCAGTTGATTGGTGAGGAGGCCACGGGCTCTGTTAGTTCAGTCCGGCACAGGGACCTTTCCAATGGCTGGAACTCCACTCAGGGCTCCTGCATCTGCGGGTAGCAGTGGTAGTGGCACAGATCCCACTCCTTGTCTGGCCACACTGAAAGAGCATTCGTCAGCTTTGTGTTGCTGTGGTCAAAGCACTTGGTGAGAAAGGCTCACTTTGGCTCACAGTTTGGGAGGTGTCAACCCATGACTGGTGGTCACCAATGCAGAGACATCATGGCTGAAGGCCTGGTGGAGGAAAGACGCACAGCTCATGATAGTCAAGAGGAGAGAGCGAGGAAGAGAAGCAGGTATCAGGGACAGAGACAGTCCCCGAGGCCACAGCTCCAGAACGCTGCTTCTCTGTCCACACACCACCTGCCCACAGTCACCACCCAGGAATCCACTCAAATTCTTCATCCATCAAATGGATGAAGCCACTGACGAGGCCAGAGTTCTCCAGGTCTGATCTTTCCCCTCTGAACCCTGCTGCATTGCTGGACACAGGAGCTTCGGAGGGGACCATCCCAGATCCAAGCTATTGCACGCTGCCAGGAAGTCAGAGAGGCACAGGGGTCCCAGGTGCAGACCACTCCTAGGCACTGGGATATTTCACATTCCCTTATGATGTGCAGGTCTCACCTGGGGCTGGATACCACCCATCATTCCCAGAAAAAAAAAAAAGCTGATTTCTTTGAGGTGATGGCAAGTCTCCAAGTCTTGAAAAGGTTTAGAGAAACTCAGACAACTTGGCTACGTGGCTGTGGAGATGTCATTTATATATGTCCTCCTCCACCCTCCTTGACACTTACCTTATTCTCCACTGGTCATTGGAAGGGTCTGAAGACTCTGCCCCTTCCTCGTCTTTCCCTTTTTGAGTAATGGCTTCCACAGCTGTTTGTCTACGGTGGGTGCAGGTGCACTGGAGGTTGTCCCAGGGACCCATTTTTCTTCCCTGTGTAGCATCCCTAGGTCCTTAAGGTAATCAGGACCGGTTTTCTGAAGAACAGTGGTGGTTTCTTTCTTTGCCTCCTGGTCCGTTGTCATGAGGAGCACAAAGGGGCCGGATGTTAGTCATGTCTTCCAGATCAGTGAGCCCCTTGCTGGGTCCTCTGGTGAAAGCCTGGGTGACAGGAATAGGGTGGATCTTATTCCCGGGCTTTGGTTTCTGGGCGTACTCTAGACCTCAGGAGCACAGTTCAACACACTGGCTGTTGGGTCAGTGCAGATGCTGCATCTGGATGTCCCCAGCCCTGAGAAGTGCTGTTCTGAGTAGACATGTTAGCTGAGCATCTAACAGGTCATCCCACTGTTCCCAGGATGCTGCTTCTGGGGGAGGGAGGACACAGTCAGACTGGTGAAAGGAGCTGCTATGTAAAACGACCTACCAAGTGTACTGATGGTGTCTCTGACGCAGGGCACGAGTCCCTTCACCAGGGCTAGTAAGAGTCACCCTTGGCTGGAGAGGAAACGTCGTAGCAGTTCATTTCCCGCTGGCGCAAGGACAGTTCCAACAATCGTCAGTGGACGAGGCCCAAGGGCTCTTCTCCATCACCACAGGAAACCCGAGGGAGCCACAGGAAACCCGAGTTGAGGGGTCGTTACGTGTTCAACATCAGAACGTGACCTGGGAGTCTAGGCCGCTTGTTCTCATGATTCGTTTTTGTCTTCTGGATCTGCTGAGCCTTGATGCAGAAATACTACCTTATTCCACAGTGGGTTGCTGCTCCGTGTCCTTTCACGGAGGACTGGGTAGATTGAATGTCCATTATGGACAACTACTATGGGTCCATCATTTTGTGACTCTTGGTTAGAGTGTAGACTCTTCTAGGGCCAATAGCATGGCCGGCCTGATTTTCAGAGGGAGAGTAGCCTCTGCTGTGCTGCAGGGTGCTAGGCATCTGTGCATGTGTCTCCAGCTACCAGAGTCTTCATAGAGTCATGAGTTGGTTTAACCGCGGGGTCTGCTCACACTGACTGATGTGAGGAACGTTCTGCAAACCTTCCTTTGCTAGGCTTCACTCAAAACCTGAAACCTCCAAGCTACCCAATCAAGGAGCCCGAGATATATTCACATGGTGCTATATATGCATCCAAAATCCAAACAGTGCTATTAGAAGCCTAAAAACATCACCAGTGGGTCACATCACCGAACAGAGATTTTCCAAATGTTGGATCTTTCATGGGGCATATGTGGGGTTCTTCAGAGAACACATTTGATCTCTCCCTTGCACAATTCTGTAATGCAAGAGATTTAGCTCTGGATCAACCTCTTCATGATTCCCCACCCCCCCCCCCCCGCCCACACCAAAAGAGGCTCTTGTTGGAGGAGACTCAATACCCAGTGAAAGATCAGCAAGAGGGTTCAAGCCCAGCTACTTTCCTGGGTATCCACTCCTCCAGGAAACTCTCATGCTATTTCCACATTATAGAGAGAACTTGAAGGATGCTTCACTTTGGTCCTTACTGCCACCCATACTCTCTCTCCAATTCCCTTTTCATCTGCTTAAGTAACACAGAAGCACATTGAAAGGATTTATGGATGCTTCAAAATCTAAAGAAGGAGCAAAATATAAGTAATTGTGTTTATCAGCTTTCCACTATTGTAACAAAATACTTGAGAAACGTCACCTTGTAAAAACAAAAAGGTTTCTTTTAAAGGCTCCAGTCCATGATTGTGCAGATCCATTGCTTTTAGCTTCTGGAGGGGGTACCTGATGGCAGCAGAGGGGAGTGCCTCACAAACCTAAACTAGGTCTTGGATTCCACCAGGAACTAAACATTTTATCATGGACAGGAAGAAAACAAAGAGGAAGGGGAAAGGGCCAAGGTCCCACAATCCATTTCAGGGGATACCCCCAAAGATCTAAAGATCTCCCACTAAGCCCTACCTCTTAAAGAGACTTTCTAATAATGTCACCACTTGGGAACCAAATCTTTGGCACATGGGCTTTTGGAAGATGGCTAAAATCTAAAGTACTATGGGTACTGTTCTTTTTGGCACTCTTACCTTCTCAAATAATTCCCCAGGATGACGCCTTCCTTGGCCATCACAGGGAGAGAAGGGACTAGCAACTCTCCAGGAACAACGTTCTCCCCAAGAGGCTGGCAGACGGTCCCTTCCCCTGAGTCGTCTTGCTTCCACTGGTGATGGGAAGTCCTCTCCGTATTGATGACTTTCAGTGTATTCTACTGGGCAGTGACTGGGTTCCACCACAGACAGATCTGGACTTTAAAACGTAGGGTCCTTCCCACACTTTTCCAACCACTCTAGGTCTTGGTCCTAATTTCAGGACAAGAGAAATCATTCGTCTCAGCATCTTATATGCTCACTACCAATCTCCTTTAGACCATTCAGGACAAGCCGTTAACACTGATCTTTATATTAATAAAGTCACGTTTTATGTAGAGAATGTGAATTGGAACTCTAGGAGAGATGTGTACCATATGTGTACCTCAAGCTAATGAAGTGAATTGTATCAGTTATAAATGACTTTCAGGAAGGCAATGAGATGAAAGGAGGATTTAATTCAAAGACAAAAAAAAAATAAACCAATTTGGCTTCTCTGATACAGTTTTCCATGTTGAATTCCCATAAGACCTGAAGGAAGGAGCTTGCATGGGGCTTGTTTTGGGGTGGTTAGTGCCATGACCTCTTAGTGCACTTCTGCTGGGGAGTACTTGGTCTGGCCAAACTTCCCCTTTTTAAAAAATTTTTAATTCAAAGTGTCCTGAAAATCTCATGCTTATCAAATTTGTACATGTGCCAAGACATTTCATCAGGAAATCTACATATTGTGGAGTCGGTCCTGATTTTTTTACCACCTCCACTGTGTCTGAATGACATTAGCTCTCGTAATTCCTAATTGCCGCTGATTGTCTTGGTCCTTAAACAGTGATGGATCTTCTGGGTTGGATTCCACATCCTGGACAGAATGTCAACCATGCTAGCTGGCTAAATGCTGCAAATGCTGTCGTTGGTTGACCTGGTGTTGGAAAGAGATTGGGGCATTCCTCAGGCCTAAAGGGAGGACTTGAAACTCCAACAATAGCAAGTATGTATTGATTTTGTACTGAATGCCAGGAACTAAACATTTTACATGCATTATATCGATTAGTCCTCAGACTCATCCCTCGGAGGTCAACTCTATTATTATCTCCATTTCGTAGATAAGAAAATTGAGCTCAAGAGACACTATTGCATAGGGTCATGCAAGGTTGGCACGGTGATGAGAAGTCAGGAGCAGGACTGAGTTTAGGACTCAGAGTGGCTGAACTCTAGGCTCATGACCACTGTACTGTGTTTCCTCCTGGAGTGTGCAATGAGTTCCTTTTGACTTGGCCTCTTTTCTGGGCCTGAGTATAAAGGAATTCCGGGAGAACTTAATCCTGTTTTCTGTCTGAAATGCTGGTTAAGCACCTGGCTAAGGAAGATCTTGAGTCCGCTACAATCTCTGTAGCCCCTTTAGTCTTTCAATCAAGATTTCTCGGGAGACCCAGAAACTGTTTCTCAATGTTCCTCGACCTATGCGACATACTCCCTTCACTTAGGATGAGGAGAGGGGTTTGCCGTGGACAGGGTTTCCTTGTGTCAGTTTTGGTGTTGGTGATCTTACTTTGTCCTGACTGTGGAGGGCATACAGTCTTCCAAGTCTCCATTGGTGGACAGTGAGCAGATTTTAACTCAATCGCCTGGAACTTCTGTGCTCACGGAACGTGGACCAGGAGAGGCCTTCTCTCTGTGTGGTCAGAGGTCCTGCTTCCTGATCTGTGGGACTTGTTTCAAAGCTCTCTGCAGTTAGAAGGTCACCTCTTCCTACCTTTCACACAGCGTTAGGGTCTCAGGGTTTTCATATGCCTCTTTGTACTTAGTATTTTATTTCTTTTAGTAATTTATTATATTTTTCTTTGGACTGTCCCAAATCCAACTCATTCAAAAACTGAAACTCTGTTTTCCTTTATTTTTAATTTCCTTTACGAGCCACATTCCCATTCAGAAGAACATTTTATCTTGCCATTACTTACTCTTCATTTAAAAGTGTCCTTTGAGTGATATTCCCATTCAGGCATTATCATCTCAATACCATGCGCAGCTCTTTTTATGAATGTTCTTCTTATTCTTATGATTCCTTCTCATCCTACATTTAATTTAATGGCGATATGAAGGACATCGCCCTTTGATATGTTGTATCATTTTGTTATGCTCTTTTATCAAAAATTTCAAAAGTGTTTATATTTTTACTGCCTCAGACAATAAATATGATGTGATTGTACATGTTTTTATTTTTTTCTTATCTTTATTTCTAATATAAATTTTATAATGTTTTCTGATTTACTAATGCAGGACATCAGCAAAGCTTTGCCTCATACTCGGCCTATAATCTATAACCTATGAAAAATTATCTTTGCCAAAGCTCCCTTCTTTGTCTTCTCTTCTCCCTACTTTTTTTTCTTTTCTTTTCTAAATAGGCATTCTCCATATGTTAGCTAAAAAATGAAAATCTGGGGGAATCTTCCTGTAAGCAATTTATAAATAGGGGCCAATTTTTCATGTAGTCATTGGTTATTGCTTGTGTCACCAAACCGTCCAACACCTCTTTTTCATGGGGTGAAAGCTTTGCATGAGCCAAGTTTCAGACAGGAAATGGAGGCCCCGGATCACAACTTTTATGAAGATTCTGAAACTCTGCCACTTACAGTCTTAGAGGCTGTGGGTCGTGAGGTCTGCCATGGTTAGACTACACCAGGTCGTCCTGTGTGAACCCAAAGCAAACAAACAAAAAGGAAGGTCCACAGCATAAAATAATGCTGGCTGTTTCTTGTTGATGGTGCATGGCCCTCCGGTCAGCAGCTCGGCTCCTTGTGGTGTTTCAGGGATCCAGAATGACCTGCTGCCAACATCTTGAATAAGGCTCCATGTGTCCTAATGTGTAAGAGCATAGTGGTGTCTCATGTGTGGGCACTTAATGATTCCAGGAGAAGTGACCCCCATAGTTCAAACATGGTCACAAGACCTCTGCCAAGCCACGAGTGTGCAGGAATGCTGTTCTGCTGTGGTAGAATATTCTATGCTGTTCTACTGTGGAAGAATATTCCGTGCTCTTTGGTGGTGGAAGACCCTTCTGTGGTCTGCCCTGGAGGGGAAAGAGAAGTTCCTGGGAAATGATGCCACCACTTCTAGGTCAGGATGCTGACTGTTGTCCCATGGTTATTGATTCAGCTTCTACTATTGTTCTCAGGTGCACAAGGGATAAGACAGAGAGGAAATGTGCACTTCTGTATTGGATCTGGATTCCCTTACGGTTTGTTCGTTGGACTGGACCATTTATAAGCTACAAAAACTTTCATTTTGAGCCTCTAGCCCAAGATGTTCATCCGAGGGAGACTGAGGGACTACGTGGCCATTTTCCCTTACGAACACACCTTGAATTGTCTCACTTTTTGGGAACAACAGGGAGGGAAATACAAACCCAAGCATAACAACACCAACCAAAATCCCTTTTCACCTACAATCTAGGCTGTAGTCAATAGAAGCATCCTGAATCCCACCTTTCGTAGGAATCCCCACCCGCCAGGGGAAGCCCCTGGTTGATTTGAACATTCCAGCTACGCAGGTCTATAGAGAGAGAGGACAGTCCAGAGATAGTCCAGAGTCCGAGGCAATTATGGCACAAATCGTGACTTTGAACCTCTTTGCTGTTACTCCGAGAACCTCCACCTAGAACCTAAAGGAAAGGCCTTTGCATCTTGCCTCCTGAAGCCAGCGTGAGAGGGGGGCGTGGGGGGTTTCTCCTGAGGGACACCAGTGACCTTAGGTGAGAATTTAGGGTTTCTGTCTTCTCCAAGTGGAGTGGCTCTCCAATGAGGGAAAGAAGCTGCCGAAGACCCTGTCCTGTTCCCCAACAGGCGACTTCTATGACTCTGCAGTGGCTCCATTTTCCCTGGGGTCCACTGACACCTGGTCCTCTCCAGTGCTCTCCAGTGTGCTGTGGCCTCTACTCCCAACCCACCCCCCCTTCAAATAGCCACCAACAGCCTGAGATGCCAAGATCCCCCATTGAAAAACCTCGGTCTGCCCAAGCCTGCTATCTCCGTTTATCTCCCAGGTAGGGCCCATTACGCTCCATCACCTCACAAATTACTGGTCACAGCGTCACGGATGATTTTCATGTCCCTTAGTAAAATTGCAAAACATCTCCTCAGTATTTACAGTGGAAGTTTTCCACGGGAAAGGGACCCCTAGACCTCGGACCTGTACCCCAGTTCCTCTGGTTTCGTTCCCATATATTTATTAGCAAACCCATTTCATCCTGGGGTCAGAGAAGGGGGGGGGCATTTCCTTTTAACACTTGGATTAAGTCCAATTTTGTGAATTATTTAAATTTCACTCTTTGATTTATTGGACTTTGCTTCCGGATTTTCTCCTGATTCTGCTTGATCTCATATTTTTGACATTCCCTGACAGCCCTTCCACCTGACTTGTTAGGCTAACGAAAAACAGGAGTGGAGGGAAATATTGCAAATGTCTATGTCCTAAGAGGAGTTGAAAATATGATCAATTTGACTCACCAGACTTACCAGGCTGGGTCCCTGAGAGAGAAACTCTACAGACACCCACCCAGGTAACCAATTTCTGCGTGTGTGTCAGACTCGTAGCTAGCTTATAACCAAGAGAGCATGGCTAAGGGTTGGGATGACCCTCCATGATTGTCTCCTGACATCATTCTTTGGCTGGTTAGCAGATTTGAGCTAGTCTCTCCCTACCCTTGCTAGCTTTTTTTTTTTGGTACCTGGGATTGAACTCAGGGGCATCAACCACTGAGCCACATCCCCAGCCCTTTTTTTTCTATTTTATTCAGAGACAGGGTCTTACTGAGTTGCTTAGTGCCTCACTAAGTTGCTGAGGCTGGCTTTGAACTTTAGATCCTCCTGCCTCAGCCTCCTGAGCCTCTGGGATTACAAGTGTGCTCCACCACACCAGGCCCTTGCTAACGTTGAAGAAGCTAGATGCCATGAATTCTACACCTGCAGGAACCCAACTGCGGCAAACAACCGTGAGAGCAAGGAAGCAGGTGTCTCCCTAGCGGAGCCTTCAGATGGGAACTCTCTGAAGGCTGTGTGAGACGGAGTGCAGAGGACACAGCTGAGCTGTATCGAGACTCCTGACCTACAGACACTGGGAGATAATGAAAGTATGGGATGTTATTCTGCTGAGTCGGTGGGTCGCAGATATGTTTGTTCTGGAACAGTCATTCCCAGCAGGTGAAAGAGGGAAAGTAAACACTCCAAGGGTCGTTCAGAGTCCTGAGATCTAGACTGGTTCCCTAAACCACTTCCAAACCCACATCCACTCCCTTTACTTCCCCCAGGTGAGGAATATAAACACTGGAGGCCAAACACCGTTTATTCTTCCTGGTGTCTGTGGTCAGTGACATGCCCGTTGATTTGGCCGCGGAGGAGGCACCTCCTCCTGGAAGCCCCTCTTGCCTGCAGCATCCTCCTTGCACAACGGTGTGTCCCTTGTTGGGTCAGGATGCTGGTGGCTCCTCATGGCCCTTGCTGTGATATGAGCTCTCTCTTCCCGAGACCTTGCTTGACCTTCAGGTCCACGGCACCCAGAGACGTGCTGTGTTTATTCTGTATGGCACCCTAATTTCCTTTCAACGAAGCCTTGGATTTGTGATAACTTTTTCCACATAATACACCAATTTTCTTGGTCCTCTTGGGATTTGTGACATTTTGCGACTTTTTCTTGGACACTCTTACCTTTTTTCAAAAGTCCCTGATTTGTCCCTGACAATGACCTACACAAAATGAGGCCCACTGACTGATTGACAGGGTCCTTCCTTCCTTGGTTTCACTGCTGCTGCCCAAATGGTCAGAATAGGAGAGGGTAAGAAAGGGATGTGAAGGGAGGGAGGGAGGGACCATGGATCAGAATGCTATTTTAGCTGTGTGTTACACAATACCCAACTGAGAATGCCTGAATCAGGAAGGGTTAATCACTGGACCTTCCTAAGGGAAATTTGGTGGCATAACCATGTGTTTGGAAACTCACATGGCAAACATGCTTTCCACTATCCTGCCTTGCCATTTTTGGTATATGGATGATCTTTCCCCACGTGGTCACAGCATGGCTGCCATAGCTCCAGACATGAATTCTATCCTTATGGAGAAGATCCAAAGGCAAGGAGGGCAAGGGAGGCACCATAATTAACACTCATCCCCTAGGGGTAGAAGTAATCATCTTTCTTGAACTCAGGGGAGGTTGACCAGCCAGCAAATTTGGGGTTCTGCCAGCCAGATGGATGTGGAGGAGCTAATCTGCTCTTGGCAACCAATAATTCCTGCCTCAGAATAGAGCCACCGAGAAGCAACCTGGTTTCTTTTGATTACGGGGAGGTTAGTGGCAGTTAGATCTAGAACTCTGACCTCCTGCACCCTCAGCATTGTGATTTTCCTCCGGCAGCTTCGTGTCTACTAAAAAAAAGGATTCAGGTAGTGAGTGGAGGGTGGTACGTGTTAACTTATAATCCAAAAGGAAAGCCTGTTCAGAAGCACTTTCCTGTGGGAAAAAGAAACAATAACCTCCTTCTCCTCGCCCAGCTCTGCAGGTGCTGCTGCTGGGTGCCCGGAGGCTGCTGACCGGCACAGCCCTGCGAGGCTGGCTCCGTGCCCCACCTGGGACCAATCGGAACATCTTGTCTCTTCCCTTCGACTGTGTCTGCTGTCTCCAACGCATGTCCCCTGCAGGAAGGTGGAAAAAAACCTGCCTCCTCCTGTGAGTCTGTATCGCAGAGCAGCCGTTTGGCCCTCTTGTCCTGGTTATTTCTACAGAGCTGACACATGCAGGTTTTCCTGTTCCACGGAGAGGCTGTGGCTCTGTTCCCCTGCATTGTACTTGCCCCAGCAGAAGGGCTGGGCAGCTCTGGGCTCCAGAATCACCCAGCAGAGCAGCCCTGATGGTCCCTCTCTGTCCACCCCCACCCCCAGAGGCTTGGGTGCAGAGCTTTGACTGCTCAGAGGTGGGTGCAGCACCCACCGTGTGGATAGCACCGGGAAACTTGCCATTGTCTGATAGAGCAAATGGGTCTCAGGAAGATCCACCTACAAGGCAGTCTGCAGTTCAGGCCACCACTGCAGGGCTCTGAGTCAGCATTGTCTCTTCCTGTCATCTCTCAGGTGATCCTCTGACCAAGGACACTGCAGGAAGGGCAATGGCATGTGGCTGGGAACAGAAAATAGATGCTTTGGAAACAGACCGACATTCGCTTTTTAATTATCTTCTCTGGGCTTCTGCTGATGGATTATTTTTTCATAGCAGAGAGCCAGGAAGAAATGAGAACTTCTTTTCTCCTGTCCGAGGAGCTCCCTACGCCTGTGCATTAACCTTTAGCACTGATGAAGATAAATGCTCTTTCTGCCCCTGATGCTTTTAGACGGGATTTGAATTGAGCAGCTCAGCTTGCAAAGCCCGTATTCAGTTTCCCCCAGTTGTGCCTTTCCAATCCCAGGGCAGAAGAGCTGAGTGGGTTCAGGCTCCTGGTGTGAGTCTGACTCAGAGATAAATGAACTCTGGGCCTGGGGGTTGTATCCCCATTTCCAGGGATAATCAGGCACTGAAACTGCCTGTGGGTGTTTGTGCTCATAGGGGCTGCAGGCAGCGGGGAACCACACCTAGGGCAGCAGCCCATCACAGAGGCCAGAGGAATAAGTAGAAATTCCTCCTACAGGGGTCCTCATGAAGAGCTTTGGATTGAGGAAGGAATGATGCTTAAGATATCATCACATCCATAAGTTTTAAGAGGGGGTGAAAAATGAATAATTCACGCAGTTTATTTAATTTTTCGAATGTGCACAAAGTTCATCTCTGGTTCATTGAAACAGAACCGCATCTAACGTCTCCCCTGTGGCTTATTCAGAGTGCTGGTGGGGATGGTCTTCACATTTTGTGTATGGGCAGGGTGGAGTGCTCAGAGGCATTTCTTCTGCTGAAAGAAAGTATAAACTCCTCAAGAAGTTTTAAATCTAAAATGTTGGTGACTGCTGCTGTTGGGAGTCAGGAGGCAGAGTCGGCTGTCTTTCTAAGCATCCAACCACCTGCCGCTGTGCCCCCTACCAACTTATCAGAAACTCCCAGGGCCCTGCTAGAAGTCAGTGCTACAATAAGTTTTTAAAAGCTTTTAGATTTGCAGAAATAACATCCCCTCCTCTCCTTTTTCCTGAAACCAGAGACCGGATGAGAAATTGAGAAGCCCTACCAGGAGCGGAGTGGTTTACAAGATAAGGGTTTGACAAAGCCACCTTGCCGTTCCTGCAAGCATCTTCGGTTCTTGGAAAGTGCACCTGCTGCCCTCCTGACAGGTGGTCAGGGGAACAGACAGCCTGTAGGGAGAGGGCCCGTCCACATGCCCTCTGCGCATATGTGCAATTCATTGAAGGAGCTCTCTGCAGCTGTTAGGAACTTGACTTTTCCATAAGGGAATAAGAAAGGTGACCGGCTTGCTCCTGTGTCTCCTTCCTTTTACTAATTCTAATGGGGCTTGGGGAGACTTTACATATCCATTGTTGATGGTTTAGCGCCTACTACACACATCCTACCCTCCTGCATGAAAAGCACAAGGTTAAACAGGTGCAGCAGAGGATGAAGGACAGAGGCAAAGGTCAAGGAGCTGGCATCTCAGGGGCTGAAACCCCTCGTGGCTGCCCCTCCCTCTGCCTCTGAATGCAATCTGTCCTGTGCTTCCCAGCTTCCTGCTTGTCTGCTGCCTCCCTGGGGGGCGGGGGGTGGGTGGGGGGGAGGTTATGGCTGCAGTTTCCTTAAAGGGCAGCAGCCCACAGCGATTTGCTCAGGGGGAGGAAGCCAACAGGACACACTGTCCCAGAAGCCTAGTGATGGATGGGACCTGGAGGTATGGTCTCCAGACCTGTTTGGGGTGGATCACAGGGGATCTGAGCCCAGGGGCTGATCTCTCCTGGATTCTTGGAGGACTTTTACTAGGAACCAGGATCGTCATTGATGATGCTCAGAGAATATTTTTGCATTCTGAGGCTGGATGTATTACAGATGGATTTGGGTGGCCATTTGTTTTCTAATGGTGGGGGAATATGGTGTCCACTGATTGTGGCACCCACTGGCCAGCATTCCCCTCTCCAGGGGATGCAAGGTCATTACAGAATAAATGGGAGAGGGAAATCTCCCAATGCCTAGCCTTGGGTAAAGGCTCAGACTCCTCTAAGAGAGGCACCCCCTCTCATCCTCACCGCTGTCCGTCTCTTTCTCATCCTCTTAGCCCCACCTCCTCCTTCCCTTCTTCCTGGCTGGTGAGGACTCCCATTCCCCTCAGGGACCAAGTGTACTTTTCTTTCTGGAGAAAGCACCTCATTTTCTCCTGGAAACATAACATTACTTCTAAATTGTTGTAACGGGCAGAGAGCCTCTTCTAGCCCTTCACCAACTGGACCTTAGAGAGTTCAGCTTCACAAAAGCATACCAAAAAAAACAAACCCCAACATAAAGCTATGAGAAACACCACATCAAAACATTCTCCATTAACACAGGAAGGCCTCGAATACCATCCAAGGCGCCTTCAGAGGAAAATCCGTCTGTACATCAGAGATGCTGCTGCTTTGCATTATTTATAACAATTCGGTTACATAAACATTTACAAATGGAACGGTGACAATGGATTAGTGGTGCTTAATGAGAGTCATCACAGGCTGGAGATTTCTTTATTTCAAATCTCATCTTGTACGTGCGCATCAATCCGCCTCCTGATCTTTCTCTCTCCATCCCTTTACATGTAGGAGCCACAGTGTCTTTATACTGTCTTTGACCTGACTGTGCAAGAGCATTTACCGCCATGTGCTCTCTCACTCTTGTGTTGGTACAATATTGCCTGACTTGGAGGGTGTGCTCCAAGGTCTACAAAGATCCTGTTGTTATGTAAGATGAACTTTTAAAGACTAAATTTCAGAGAGATGGGCATTTTAGGTATTGCTATGTGTTTATGTTTGCAGCTCAAACAAGACTAACACAGGGAATAGAAGATCCCAAGGCACTTAGAGCCAAGTGAAAGGAGACCTGGGTGTCCTCAGCCTTCCTATTTCTTCCACCTGCCTTCTCCGCCTTCTCCACCCTGGTTGCAGGAACCCAGAACCTTCAAGCTAAATGCAGCTCTCTGGAGTCTGGATGAGGGTGACGTCTATGGCCGAACCCCCAAGACTTCTCCCTCACTTCCTCCATCAGTGTATTTTGGTGCATGTTCTAATCCATCTCAGAAAAGTACTCAGTTAAATAATCTTACAGACAAAGGTCTATGAGGATTTTACTTACAAGAAATTCCCTGAGCCACACCTGAGCTGGCTTTGACAGGTCCGGGGAGGGGAAACAAAACGTGGACTTGGAGAGATGCGAAGGCAGAAGGAAAGTAGCGCGTAGGAAGTGAATGTGCCCTTGCCCGCTAGATGCCCTCTCCACCTGACTCCCAAGGCTCAGAGCTTGGCATGCAAGGGCATGCAACTGCATTTTGAGTTGGACGGTGTCAAATTGCAAGAAGAGAAAAGGTGATTTGGAGGACCACATTATCTAGACAATGTGATACTTACCACTGTGCAAAGGATCTCCTGATCCCTCAGCGGTCAGGTGTTAGGAATGGAAGTATAAATAGACCTGGCAGTCAACCTTGATGGGAAAATAGGCGGAGAGTAGGATCTTGATGCATAAAAAAGGAATTAATTCATGAGTTTGGTGATGGCAAACTGAATCAATAATAAGAAATAGAGAAACTGTGATGAAAAACAGATGATCATTGAGAAGTCAAAGAAGATGAAAATCCTAATAAGAAAAACAGACAATAGGTATGAACTGACAGTTTATAACAGAACGAATGTTTATAATAAAACAAATGTCAAAAAATGTGAAAAAGCAAACAAAGATATAGAAATTAAACAACATATGTTATTTTTCTGAGAATTTGGCAAAAATTTTGGGTTAAAGTTTTTATTGATGCTGATCAATATTGATGAAGAGATGACAAAGCAGATGAACTTGTGTAGAGATAAGAATATACATCTGCACATCAGTCAATGTTTTCACCAAAATGTAGATACTAATCAGTTCATATTTTTTAATAAGGCAATTCAACTTCCAGGAACCAATTCCCATGAAATATTTCACTTTGTGTTCAGAGATTTAATTTAAATGTTAATTTCCAGTTAGAATCACGAATTAATGAAAACAAATATCTGTAAGAAGTTAGGTGCTGGTACTTTTCCATTGGAATAAGGGGCCCAGGAATGAGTCAATTCTGCTTCACCCTATCACAGCTCCCCAAGAATTCTAGAGGGAAATGTATTTCCACATAGAAAAAAAAAAACAAAGCCAAACCAGAAACACTGTCGGTGTGTTTTGCTCAATTTTTTTTCCACCACTGTGACCAAAAGTCCTGAAAACAACAATTTTAAGGAGGAAAAGTTTATTTGAGGTTCATGGTTTCAGAGGTCTCAGTCTATAGATGGCTGACTCCATTGCTCTGGACCCAAGGTGAGACAGAACATCTTGGCAGAAGAAGGTGATGGAGGAAAGCAGCTCAGGACATGGCCATCAGGAAGGAGAGAGAGAGGCGGGGGGGGGAGAGAGAGAGAGAGAGAGAGAGAGAGAGAGAGAGAGAGAGAGAGAGAGAGAGAGATCTGCTCACCAATAACAAAATATGTATCCCAAAGCACACCTTCAGTGACCCACCTCCAGCAGCCACACCCTACCTGCCCACAGTAGGGGTATGAATGCACTGGTTATGTTAAGGCTCTCACAACCAATCATGTTACCTCTTTGGTGCATTGTCTCACCTGTGAGGCTTGGGGGATACCTCATATCTAAACTCTCACACAGTGTAAGGCAAGGGGTTCTGACCCTGGACTTTCAATGGTCTGGGCCACATCGACAGACTCTTGGCTCTACCAAGTCAGCTTGAATGACCAGGAGGGACGGAGTTTTACTCTTTGCCTTTCTTCCTGGGTGTTCTCAGAACTTACTCCTTCAGCAACATTCACTACACCAGGTAAAACGAGCTTGCAAGAGAGGAGAGAGAGGGAGGAGAGAGCGAGTGTGTCCTTCCCAAGGCTGACATCACCAGGTTCTACTTGGGAGAATGCAGAGAAACATAGTAATGGCAGGTGCAGAAGCTGTGCCTGACCAGCGTGGCTTCGGGGACAGTGAGAGCTGCCATGGCAATGGCCGCTGTTGACCTCGGCCCTTTGGAACGTCACGAGGGCGTCACCTGCATCTGTGAGGCTGAGCACAGCGCTCCTCTCAGAGACATGACCTTTCTTGCCTTGTCATTTGCATCTTTCTTGAGAAAAATGGAGGTGGCTGAGGGACCCCAAGATTACAACGGAGGCCAAATGTCCACAGAGTACTTATCTCTGTGTGATACCGTTTGATAAAAGCATCAGAAGCCAAACAGGTGAAGAATGTCACAAGAAAGTGGATTTTTTACTAGCTACAGTCTGAATTTAAAACATATTTATAGCAAAATATCACCTATGATGATGGGGTTATCTTAAGAAAAGTAAGACTGGAAGTGAGTCAAGTTTACTTTTTTCTAAGCAAAACCTTTTAAAAAATAATAATTATAAGTATTTTTTTTTTTTTAATTACAAACACCAACCACCCCTGTCATTATGATGAAGTAACTGGTTTGTCTTTTCCTCCAGCCATGACCGACCAGGAAAATGAATAAACATTTATACAAAATGGGTGCAGATCATTATCCTAAAAGACACAATTCCAAACCACATAAAGTTGGATATTGAAACTCCAACAGGTTCTAATTCTCTAAAGTTTAAAATCTCTAGAGTCTAAAATACAAAAATCATAATCACAAAAGATATAAATTCCTAATGTCGAGGTCTTGAACTCTGACATACTAAAAACTGGAATTCTCATTGAAAAGTAAAGGCTGCATATGAGAAGGGGTGAGTGTGTTTTCAGGTGTATGATGGACAGTTGCTTCTGTTAGGCAGCTCAAACACCCAGGAACCTGCAACATGTTCTTTTGGGTAAGTCTGTTTCCACAAGAAGTTGGCTATGAGTCTGAGGACGGGTGGGGAGATCTGCCCTGGGAGTGGGCAGCACCCAGTCAGCAGGAGACCTGGGAGAAGAGGCGTAGAAGGAAGACCCGTCTCTTCTTGAAAGATGGGGCAGTTTTCTTCCGCTGCCTTGGCTCCAGAACCACAGGCTCGCTGGCTCTTGGATCCAGGACTTACTCCAGTGGCCACATGGTCCTCGCGCTTTTGTCTTCAGACTGAGTTACACCTGTCACAAGGTTGACTTTGTGTAAACAGTTTACACGTAGGCAAAAATGCTGACACTTCCCCAATAAATGAAGAGATGTTCTTTTTTGTGAAATTTAAATTTGTGAAAAGAGGATCTCTTGAAATTCTGACTTTTTGGGTAACTGCATATGAGGGGAGGGGCGAGTTCTACGAACTCCCAAAGGAATACGGCATGTTCGGGCTCTGGTGAACCTCAGTGGGGCTACCTCCCAGGACATATCCAGCAAAAGGCCCTGCAGAACACCAAAGGCATTCTGTAAATGCTTTAGAAGGATCGTGCCTTAGTAGTACAGCCAAGCTCACCATAAACTCTAGGTACATCCTGACAAACTGTAAAAAAGTTTCAAAAGGTTTTATTTAAAAACAAAAATTGACATCTTTTAAATGAAGACAACAAAATCCATATACTTACTTATCACAAATTTTAGCATTCAAACAAAACAAAGCAACTTAATGTGCAAGGAAGTATGAATTGTGTCCAAAAAAAAAAAAAAAAAAAAAAAGACAATAGAACTTTAAGTGCTAAAAGGAAAATTGTCAATGCTCAAGGCTAGCTTGGGCAATTTAGTGAGAACCTGTCTCAAACTAAAGTTAATTAAAAGGGGTTGGGGCCAGAGATCAGTGGTAGAGCATGTATAAGGTTCTGGGTTCAATCCCCAGTCACACACACACACACACACACACACACACACCACACAAACACACACAAAATAAATATCCTTTCAGATAAAAGCTATAATAACTTAATGTTAGGAGATTGGCACCAAACGTGATATAAGAATTGCTTTAGGATGATAAAATATAAAGTCAGCAAAAACCAGTATCTACGCAAAGGAATGAAGGCCATTGAAAATGAATATTGAACCAGTAAACAAATATGAACATATTTTTAGTGTTTTTTTCACTGTAAAAAAATTAAGGGGCAAATTAAAATATAGTAGAAAATAAATAACAACCCTGTGGATTTATACTCAACCATCTTGATAACAACATTAAATATGAATGGTTAAAACACTCAAATTTAAAGGCAGAGTTTACTAAATCAAGTAGAAAAAGAAACTACCTATACCACTTCTGAGTATTTAGTCAAAGAATTAAAGACATCATTAGAGATACATGGATACCCATGTTTATTAGGCAGCAAAATTCACAATGGCCAGATTATGGAATCAGACTAGTTGACCCTCAGTGAATAAACTGACAAAGAAGATAAGGTATGTAATCACAATGGAGTTTTATTCAGCCATAAAGAAGAAGGATATATGTCATTTGCACAAAAATGGATGGAATTGGAGAGTATAATGTTAAATGGAAATAAACCAGACTCAGGAGGACAAGTGTTACATGTGTTTTTCTCACATATTGAAGCTAGAGGGGGAAAAAGGAAAAAGAAAAAAAAAAAAGGTGGGGAAATTCATAAAAGTAGAAGGGAGACTAGTGGAAGAGAACAGGAAGAGGATCTGGAGAGAGAGAAGGGAAGAGAAGGGGAAATACTGGGGAGTAAAGTTGGTCAAATTGAGTCGTAAGCATATATAAATATGGCACACAGAAGCCCATGATTCTGTATAGTTATTATGCAGCAATAATAAATAAAGAAAAATCACAAAATAGGTTGCCTAGAAGAAAAACATTTATAATGATACAAACAAGTTAAACATAAAAGCATAGAAAGAGATATTTCATGCAAGCTGTGTGCCAGGGAAGTCGGGATGAACACTGAGCCAAGGTAAACTTCAGAGCCAGGCAGTTTATTGGATAAACAGTTCATCCATCAGTAAGTCAAAGATCCTAGATGTGTGCATCACTGATAATGGCTTTAACGAGATGACCAAATTCAGCACTACTGAAAGCAAAACAGGTGGACTCCTGCTATAGCTGGAGATTTCACCGCATCTCTCTAAATAGTCGGTACAACTAGCAGACAGAAAATCCGTAAGTCTCTAGAACACTTGAACGACATTGCACACTTGACCTAATTGACACCTATGGAATATTACACTCAACAATGAAAAATTAGATTAAAAAAGAGTTTTCATGAAGCATTCACAATAATGAAACATAGGCTAGTCTGTAAATCACATTTCAATCCGTTCAAACAATCAGCAGCCTACTGAGTATGTTTTCTCACTCTGACAGAACTCAATTAGGACTCAGGAATAATAATATATCTGGAAAATTCCAGGTATTTGGAAGTAATCCACTTTAGGTAATATTGTACTAAATGACAAAGAAAATACAACATCAAAATTGGTGAGGTTGAGCCCAGGGCCTAGCACCATGCTAGACAAGTGTTTTACCGCTGAGCAACATCCCTAGCACTTTTATTTTTTTCTTTTGAAATAGACATCACTAAGTTGTCCAGGCTTGTCTGAACTTTCTATCCTCCTATCTCAGTCTCCCTAGTAGCTGGGATAACACGTGTGCATTACCACTCTGCTATGAGTTGCATTTAAAGAGTACTAAAAGATGCTGGAAACCAGAAATTCATATGCAAAATAAATAAATAAATAAACCAAAACAAACAAACAAACAAACAAAAAAAACTTCTAAAAACAGACTGACCTTACACTATTGAAAAAATCACCTTTTAATGGATCATTGACCTACTTGTGAAACACAAAATATAAAATTCTTAGTAGATAAAACAGTAGAAAATTTAGGTAAATTTGGGTTTGGTGATGACTTTTTAGGGGCAATAAAGCTAAAAGAATGATACACAGAAGAAATTAAAAACTTCTGCTTTGTGAAAGGCAATGTTCAGAGAATAAAACAAGCCACAAACAGGCAGAAAATATTTGCAGAGCATGTATTTGATAAAGGATCAGTGTCCAAAATATACAAAGAACTCTTAAAACTCAACAACAAGAAAACAAACAATGCAATTGAAAACCAGACAACAGGCTTTCACAGATATCTTACCAAAGAAGACGTATCGATGGTACAGAAATTTGAAAAAAAAAATGTTCCACATTATATGTCATCAGGGAAATGCATTTAGAAAAAATGGGATACCACTTCATATCCTTGGAATGGCTAAAATTGAAAACACTGACAACACTAGATACTATGGAGATATAGAGAAATAAGAACACTTTTACTTGCTGGTGGGAATGCAAAATGATTTAGCCACTGTGGAAGCCAGCTCAGCAGTTTCTTATAAACCTAAACATACTGTTATCATATGATCCCCAATTGTGCTCTTAGTTGAATCTGAAAATTGAAAAAGTTCTTTGAAAGAGATAAATGATCCAAAATAATACTTTTTAATGAAACCGAATTTGTAATTACAATTGTCCCTTTGTTTTCTGTTGCTATAACAGAATATATGAAACTGGATGATTTATAAAGAAAAGAGGATTATTTTGGGTTTCTGTTCTGGAGGCTTGAAGTTCAAGATTGGGGACCTGTCTGGCGAGTGCCTTGGGTTGTTGATGCATTGCCTGGTGGAAGTTGGAAAGGGAACTGAGCATGTGCAGAAGAGACAAAACATGAAGCAGAGACCTTCTTCACAAGAACTCACTCTGTGGTAACTAATCCTTCTTGGGAGAGTGGCACTAATTCCTCTTAAAGGCTGAATCACCCTGAAAAGACCTACTCCTGACACTATCATAGTGTGCTTGGGCAGGGACAAATCACAACCAAACCATGACACCGGTCTTCCTGTAGAGTTCTCTAACTCAGATTATTTCACTGGTGAAAATCAGCAAAATTTAAACAAACAAACTAAACAATACATATCTTTCACATACTCTTTCCAAAAAAAAAAAAAAAATAGAAGGAAAATTAAAAACTTTAAATACAGGCATCTAAATCAGAGAAGGTTAATGTCAAAAACATACAGACCAATATATATCTCATGAACACAGATCAAAAGAAATCAAAAAGGGCCAATAAGGGGGAAAAAACCCTAGGAATAAAGTATTTGAAAGTTGAATACAGTTATCTATTTAAAAATGTAGCACATTATGACTAAGTAAATTTCATTCCTGAAATGTAAGTTTCGAAAATCAACTGTGTCCAGGTGTGTCTGTAATCCCAGCCACTTGGGAGGCTGAAGTAGGAGGATCACAAGTTCAAAGCCAGCTTCAGAAAATTAGTGAGGCCTTAAGTTATTCAGTGAGATCCTGTCTCTAAATAAAATATTGAAAATAAAAATCAACTGTATGATTGACTCTCTGAAGAGAATAAAGAAAAAAAGTCAATTGATACAGATAAAGAAGTTTTCCAAATTCAATAACTTGAATAAAATGCTCACAAAACAAGAAATACATAAAAATTTCCTCAACTTGAGGCAGGACATCCATGAAAAACCCACAGCTGATATCACACTTAATGGGGAAAGACTGAATGCTTTCTCTTAAGATCTGGAATAGGCAAGAAAATCTGTCACTACTTTTTAGCATTTTTCATAAAATTGGGCTGTCAGCCTTTGCAATAAGACAAGAAAGAAAAATAAAAGGCACCTAAGTTGTGAAAGAGCAAGTCAGTTGAAGACATGGTTTTGTTTATGATTCAACAACTATGACCTTGGGAAATGCAGTGATGTCAGAAAAAGGTTGGTATTACTGAGGAAACTGTTGAAGGGTAAACCAATCACTCAGCGCCAGATGCTGGCTGTAGAACACAGCTTTCACAAGATGGGCTTAACTATGGGGACAAGTGCATGGAGTACTGCATGCATGGCATATATTAAGGGTGTCTGAGTGGCAAACCACTACCCCATGCTAGGCATGTGAGCAGCAAACCTCTTACCCCATAGGCACAGCCCTGGGCGTGAGGCCATGTAGTATTGCAGTCCCTGAGCTTGCTCCACAGCTCACTCCTTGATTGGTTGCTGCAAGGACAGTTGGCCAGAAATTGTATTGGTGGCTGCCTGTAATCTGCTTAGCTACTGCCTGAGTACCTATGCATGGTAACTGAGCAATAAAATCAGACCTGCTTCCTGCTTGGTCTCCGGAGGTCTTGATTAGCAATTCCGCAGCCTCACTCTCCTATACCCTGTTCTGTGGACCTCCTTGCTAGACGAGAGAGATCCCTCACACTTAAGAGACATTTAAAAGCTCTCCAGTGATAAACTCCCCAGTTTTTCAATGGTATATTTTAATTTTGAAAGAGAGAAAAGGATTTCTACTCACTAACTTAAAGAATAATATTTGAGAGGGTGAAATTGTTCAAACATTGGACCAGACAGGCTGAGGGCTTGTACCACCATGATTACCAAGTGAGACCCCTCGCCTGGTTACATTTATGATGTTTTTACAGTAGCTAAAAATAGTACTTATTATAATACTATACATGATAAATAATAGATCATTAATCAACAGTTGTATATTATAATCTATTATTTGATACATAAATACAATGATCATGTTATTTTAATAATGATAAGGCAAAATTTGGTTAAAACTGATTGATTGAAAAAAATCTATGCTTTTGGCAAAGACACAGTGACACTTTGTCTTGCAAACCTTTTTAACTTTTTGTATTTGCCAAGATGATATCACTTTTGTGTGGATGAGCCAGATATGTTGCCATAATCTTCTGAAAGCCAAAGTGTTTTTTTTTCTGAAGTTACCTCATTATTCGTGAGAAGAGTTAACCTTGGTTCTAACAGGGTGAAGAAAGCAAAAAGTACATGGAATCCTATTGAAATTCATGCCTCATCTCTATGAAGTCAGTGAGAAGCTCTGCACAGGCACTGATTAAACTCCAACTTAGGAGTAGTTAGTGAGATGAAAATAGAGAGTGATTTGACAATGTTGGCATCATGTATGGGTTCTGAGTTTTATATCCGATTTGTGTTGGGTATCAAGGAAGCACACATACCATTGAATTTGTATAAAACAAGACAGGATGAAGATTGAGAACAATGGTGTCTGATTCCACGTTACACTAGTCAGATGCCTGTTCTGCTTCCTTATCACCCCTCTTTCTTCTTTCTCTCCCTCTTCTTCCTCTTCATTTTCTTTTCTTCTTCTTTCTTCACAATCATTCTAACCCAGCCGTGGGTAACACTGTAGCAACTTAGGGTTCATAAATTAATATTAATCACAATATTTAAAGTTATGAAGTAGAGGTGAGTTTTCAGTTTATATACTAGTGAGATGGGACACACTGTGCTTACTTGGTGCTAGGTTTGACAGCTTCTAAGAAGCATGTTTTCCCATTTTACACAGCCTCCAGCGAGGTTAAGTTAAGTTGCCCAATGTCCATAACTGGTAAGAGCTGGTAAGTCAGACGTCGCCAATCACTCTGCCTAATTCTGAAGCCCGTGCGTTGTTCATTATATCACGCAGCCTTCCAGAATCTCCATGACTAGGTAAACCAGCAAACACTATCCCATGATCTGTTAATAGAGTCAAACAAATTTCTGAACAAGCTGGATAAAGAAACTCAATGCCTATTTTAAAGCATATACCTAAGAAACTCTGGGAAGCAAGACAGGTGTCTACATGAATTGTTGGAGGTAGGGGGAGGAACTGAGTCACACCCAGTGAATATACAGTAGTGTGGATGATGAGGAATGAGCAAGTTGGGTTTTCACCGGAGTGTATGAACCTTTAAGGCATTTCCACCAACGTTGTCCTATGTTTGTTCTCATAACAGTCATGACAGATAAGGAAAATTTATTCACTTCACTTTACTGATTAACAAATCGAAATGTAGAAAGTTGCACTGGTAATTTATAGCATTTTTTCTAGTGTTTCTAGACGTTATTACCCTGACATAGTTCTTGACCTTAACGTGGGCTATTAAAAAGGAAGAGCGTTTCTTTCTTGCTCTTTGCCCACTTCCTTTGAGAGAGAAGGAGAGAAAGAGACAGATGAGAGGTTGATTGAGTTCATGCTTTGAGTTGAATAGATACAAGGCAAAGCTCCTTATCTTTTTATCCTCCACTGCCAGAAGAGGCTGGTTAGTGGCCCTTGGCATTTTCTTAGCTAGTAATACCAGATCGTAATTTTGATCAGAAAACATATATGTCAATCTATCATTTATTTAGTAAAATGAATACAGAGTAGACGTTTTTTGAAAAAAAGATGTGGACATTATCGACTGCCACTCTGGTAGGGAGTTTACATATGTTACCTTTTTAAAACAATTTTTAAAATTTTGTTTATTTATCTTTATGTGGTGCTGAGGATCGAGCTCAGTGCCTCACATGCGCTAGGCAAGTGTTCTACCACTGAGCGGCAACCCCAGCCCACCATCCATTCCCTTTCACCACCACAGACCGGCATTTCCAGTTGGTCAGCACCACGTTCTGAAGTCAAGCAGAAGATCTGGGGAATTAAGAATTGTCCAAGGTCCTGTAACCTGATAATGTAGAGTAGAAATCAGACTCAAGTCTGCCTGTCCTCAAAACTTGTGATTTTGCCAATAAATGTGGATTTAGAGTCTCTCTTTTCCTTCGTTGGTGCTCCAATTGGTGAATCTCACACTCAATTCATGTTGTCCTTGGTCAATGGCTCTTACCCTGCTTTAAGCTTTCGTGTATTTCTATGATCATATTTTGTTGCCCTAAAACCTATTTCTTGTTTCTCACTGTCCCTTGAAACCCCAAAAGTCTCTAAAGTCCAGGTGAGGTTTCACTCCTCTAAGAAAGGTTTGGAGAAAACTGAAATTGGAAATGACCTTGGTCTCCTCTGGACTGTAACAGAACCTGGTCATATCATTGAGTGTCATTTGTTACCAATCACATAATTATTTCTGTGTCACTTTTTAATTTCTACATTTCATCTGAGTTTTTGTGGTCAGGAGCACACCTATTAAATTCCATTCCAGTGATGAGCAGGTGCACAGAATAGTCACTAAATATCGCTTACTTTGGAGAAGGGAATAATTAGGGAACAGTTAATTCAGCCCAGTTATATAGAAGGTCAGGTTTAACTGATCATCAGTCTTATGTGACTTTTAAGTATTGATAGTAACAAGCAGGTTAATAAGGCGGTCAAATGGAAATGCAGGCAGTCCTGTTTGAGTTTCATAGCAGACTGGTTTGTTCCAGTCCTTTAATGGTATTCTATATGTGGATATTAATAAAGTTCTTAATTTTTTTTTAAAAAGTAAGATGACATTTCTCCTCCTTCTGTTTGTGTTAATAGTATTTCTTTGCTCACCAGTTTTATTTTCTATGTATACAGTACTAAAGTAAATGCCAGTCCAGCTCCTGTCAAAATAATCACAAGGGGACCCAGCCTGAATGGATAAACTTTTATGGGATCTTTGCAAATCTCTCCAGTGCAGATTAGAAAGCTTGAATATTTTAGGCTTTGATGCACAGGCATTTGAAAACTTATTTTATAAATCTGGGAACTGAGTTTTTTTTTTTTTTTTTTTTTTTGCAAGCTAATGCAATTATCTCCTTATCCCTATCCTTTCCCTGTGGCCACCTCCTGGCATGTAATCTACAATATGTGTTCAACAGGTGTTTGTTAGGTGGAGTGTAGAACCTGATATTTTATAAATACCCCATTGGGTGTCATGTCTCTGGAAGAACAGACGCGCTCTCCCATTATTTTTCTCTCTCCTGGCTCTGTGGTGGGGTGATGTTAACACCGGAGCTGGGCCGAAGGATAACAGCTCACACTTTGGAGAAGCTGCTGAAGGTGTGGAACGAAGCCAGAGGTTCAATTACTGAAATGAAAATCTGCCCGATTAGCTTAATTTGGTCTTCAGAGTCCTCAATTATATTTGATGACTTATGACATGCTGCAGTTGGAACCTCAGAATTTCCAAAGGTTAACAGCAGATGATGTTTAATTAAAACTCAGTGTTTTCAAAGTTGAGTAATACAAAACTTCAGCTTCTTACAAGACAGAGACACACACTTTACCATCTGAGCTACTTTAAGATCTTCAGTAATCTTGAGTCAGATGCATCTTGAGGAACAATCCAAAATTTACAAGTTCAATTAACCAATTAAATCCAAGAGAAATTTAAAAGTGTCATGGATTCACACTTGCTCCTAAGAATAGCAATAATTACTGCCTTGCTCTTGAATGATATTTTTGTTTTGGGGAAGCAATTTTTAAAAATTTGTGATCTCATTCAACACATAACAATTGAATATTAAATCTTATTTACTCAAAGTGGAGATGAAACAAGAACATTTCCTTATGATTGATAAAGTTCAATTTTAAGCAAATTATCAATGTAAAAGTTGTCTAGTGCATTCTTATGGTGAAATTCCACATAGATCTGTGGCTTTCATAAAACAGAGACCCAAACAGATTGCACCCAGGGAAAAGTTTAGAGACTCAAGAGGGACTTTCTTTCATCACTTCATTTGCTAATAAGGGAAAGCAGCTTGCTGTAATGTAGAGGCAGACCGTTCTGTGGCTGGACACACAAGGACACTCAAGAACAGTGCTCAGCCACCCCAGGACCCAGCTTCTTTTCATCTTGTAGATCTTTTCTCCTTCAGGACCTCAGAGCTCTTTCTATGAAGCTGAGATATGGGAAAAGGGAGTAAAGACTGTCCCTCTCCTTCTTAACCCCAGGATTCCAGAGGGGACTTCCTGATTTCTGCTCACAGTCCACCATCAGGAGCCAATGACATGTAGACTTTCTGAGTGACATAAAAGAAAAGCTGATCTGGTAAACTCCAGACCTGCATACACCTTGTTTTATTTTTGAGTTCCTAAAAGTATCTGCTATTCTTAGACTACCTGCTTTTCTATACTGTCAGAGACCTGACATTTGTACAACTAGAATCAAGTCTTCTTTTAATTTAACCTGAGATTATGGTTAGTAGTGAGAGCTAGGAGCACTCAGAAGAGTAAGGTCTGAGGAAGGAGTGGCTGCTACTGGGGCACATGGACAGGAAGACAAGGACTTTCCCTCAGCAAAGCAGAGAGCGTATGTTCATATTCTCTTTCTTGAAAAGTTGTTAAAGTGATTGGTAAAGGATTAAAATAACCAAACAAAAACTAAACAAAATAACACCTCTAACATAAGACCTAGGTGGTGGACCATGTGTAGAAAAGGGGTCTCAGCAAAGCTGTGGAATGTGGAAAAAAGGGAGAAGCAGATGGTTGATGAGACAGTGAAGGAAACCAGGTCCCAAACAGCGGGCATTAACTGAGCCCTGGAGCAGAGGTTCTCCAGGGAGGTTCCTGGGTCAGCTGCATCTTTGTCAGCCGTGAATTAGCCAGAAATGGTGGCTCTTGGGTCCTACACTAGTTCTGATGAGTTGCAAACCCTGGCGATGGGCTCCAGTCATCTGAGTGTTAATAAGCCTCAGACAATTCTGATGTGTGGTTGGGAATCACTGCTTTAGAGACTCTCTGGATCCCAATGCATTAGGCAGGAAGGAGGCAAGAATGACAGGTTGAGTTTAAGTAAGATGACACATTTGGACATCCTCATATAAAATAATTGTTTTCCCATTTCTGCTTACCTATTCTAAGGACAGCATGTTAAATATTTGAGTGTTTGCTGGGAGCCATCAGCCAAGTAGGTATGACAAATTCCTTGCCAGCTTACTCCCATGCTGTCTAGTGGAAGGACTTCTGAAAGGTGACCTTGCTCAAGGACCAGGGCAGGATCCGTGTTTAGGGTGTTCCCCCTTTAGAATAGGGCAGTTTAACATAATAGGAGAGTAGGGTGTTTCCCCTTTAGAATAGGGCAGTTTAGTATAATAGGAGATTAGGGTGTTCCTCTTTTGGAATAGGGCGTATCCTGCTGCTGAGTTCCTCTTGAGTGCTTAGGGTCAGACAGTATATTTTGGGAGACAGAAGCCCATGCGGAGTGGATTTGGGAGAGAGTGGATTTGGGCAGAGAACGTGGATTCCCCCAGAACGTGTTTGTAGACGGCCGGTGTGAGTTCGGGAATAAAGAATTGCTGTTTGAATCTACAAGCTGTGTGGAGACTCGTGATTTGTGCCCAACCAGAGACTGCGGCATTTGGCGGTCCGTACGCGGAACATCTGAAAAGAAGGTAAGTGAAATTGTTCACCCCTGAGGAAGTGTGAAAGAATGGGTGAGCATTTCAAAAAACAATGCGTTCTTGTTTTGATTTATTTTGTTTTTATTTCAAGTTGCCTGTTCCTAGAACTTTCTCAGGCAAACTGGGGAAAATGGTTGACTCAAGGTTTTAAGTTATTCGCCTCCGAGGAAGAGAAATTGTTAGAGGAAGGAGGAACTCCAGTAAGACCAAGAACAGTTAGGGCATATGTTGATACAATACAAAAATGCAGCCCATGGCTTTTAAATGAGAAGTTGTTAAATATATCAATGGGACCATCATGGTATCCTGTAGAAGGATTTTTCTTCAACAAGAAAGAGATGGTTAGTTCTGTTTACTACGCTTGTCTAAGATCTTGGTTTTTACAGACATCTAATTAATTTACAAAACTAAAGTGTTAAAATATCAACCACTAAATATGAAATCAAGTACTCTTTACTTATTAAGTTCCATAAGGTTATATATTAATCATTATGTGTGTTTTCATAAATTGGTGAATGGAAAAATGTTTAATATTGCTTTAGTCTGTGTCTTTGCTGAAACAAGGTTACTAAGTGTTAAGATTCTATCAGGT
The DNA here is from genome assembly GCF_048772815.1 of Callospermophilus lateralis. Taxonomy (NCBI): domain Eukaryota; kingdom Metazoa; phylum Chordata; class Mammalia; order Rodentia; family Sciuridae; genus Callospermophilus; species Callospermophilus lateralis. The sequence continues at coordinate 11,772,888 of NC_135308.1, forward strand.
GTAATTTACATACAAAGAGTATAAGAAGTTTCAGTTGGGTTTCAATTACAGTATTATAGTATCATAAAAAACATGAAAGTATTTCATCTTATTAAAGTGGAGTAATTTATCTAAATCAGAAATTTTATAAGGGTTATTTCAGAATGTGAATTTATAAAAAGGGTTAACGGTTAAAAAAGAGATATTAAAAGATTGAAGATGTGAAAATATATTTTAATATGGAAGGTTAAAAGAAAAAGATGTTTCTAGATGAGAAAATCTCTGTGTGGTAAAGTAAAAAGTTGTAAAATAAATACCATTTAAAAAGATTTTGAGGAAACTAGACTTACTTTAAAAGTTCGAGAAAGGAAGAAAGAAAAAAAGATATTTGTACATGGCAGATTGAGACAAAGCTTCTTAATGGAGTAAAAAAGGCCTTTGGTTGAAGGGCAGCCATGTAAACTAATATTAAGCGATTTAAACAGAGTCTAAGCCTCATTTAAAAGAGTGAAGCTGTAGGTGGCGAAAAAGTACATTTAAAAGTACAGTATAAATGATAATTGGAAGGCTTTAAGAGGTTAATTTGAAGGTGGTTAAGATGCCTTCATGACGGAGGAAAGATTGCATGATTCGAAGCCTAGTTAATCTTAAAAATTGGAAAGGGGTATATATCCCCCAAAGATAAACTTAAAATAACCCTTTTTACTCTAAACTTTTAAATTTGGATTCATCAGGACTTAGTGCTGCGGAAAGGCATATGTATCCAAAAAATGTGCATAAGCCTAAAGTTCTTTGGAAAGATATTCTAACAGGACAATGGAAAGGTCCAGACCCAGTGATTGTCTGGAGTCGGGGCTCTGTTTGTGTGTTTCCACAGGGAGAACAGCAGCCGATTTGGATTCCAGAAAGACTAACTAAAACGATTTCTACAGATCGAAAAGAAGATGATTTGACTCAAATCCATAACAGCTGATATCCAGAACTCCAGCTTGGCCATTCTTACATCTGCAACAGTGATTAACAAGGATGCTTTTTTCAATATCTATTTTATTATTGCATTTTTCCCACATCATAAGGTTCTATTTTTATTTTTTGAGCTCATACAAACCTAGGTTAATGTTTTTCTGATCAGTTTTATTTTTTTGACTGTGGAGTTTTTAAACATTGCAATGGAGATTTCACCTAGGTAAAGCTACAAGGCCTTTATTATTATCTTATGTGTTGTACGTTTGTTTGCACATTTGTGTTTTGTGTTGTATGTCTGTGTGTGCGTATTTCATATATGAGGAGCGCTCATGAGAAAATGGATCCAAATTATTATTATTTTTTTTTTTATTCACGTGATTTAAATGGCTTAATTTAAATTAGGTAAATAGCTGTTAAAGATTGTTTTTAAAGGTGCTTAACATATCTGCTTGTTTACTAATTTAAATCAGGTAAACAGCTGTTAAGGATTGTTTTTTAAGTAGGTTAACAGATCTGTTTGTTTACTTTCACCTTTCCTTTTCATTATATTTAATAATTCTTTTCAGGTTAATGTCTTTTTAGCATCATTGCCAGAATTCCTATCTTCATCCCAATGAATATAACTCAACAAGTATGCTCAATCAAGGAGTCAACGGACTTTGGGAGGAGACGGACAGATTGATAGATTCCTCCACTTTGAACCGCTTGCAGAACTTGCCTGGACTATGTAACTACATTTAGTGCAGCTATTGTGGTAATGCTGGCATATATTTGCTGATGGTGTCACCAGTGATCTTTGCTGATGGTGTCACCAATGATGCAATTTTTCCAAAGGAACTGTCAATTGGCTTGGTGTCGTGGCATTTCTGTATCCTCCTCCCTTCTGCTAGTGATGGTCTAAATTTGGGGGCCAATGGCTATATGCTGGACCGGCAGTCAGTGACGGGTATGATCCAATTGCAATGGTATCAACCTAAGACAGGAGGCTGACGCCTAAAGGTCAGTTACCTAAAGGTCAGTTTTCCGATGACGGGTAAGAACCATATGTTGAATTGGACAACCTACCAGGCGCGGTCCTTAAGCCACATTAACCTCACTCCCCCACTGGCACCAAGGCCAAATTTGGGGGCCAACAGAGGTGAGGCAAAGAACCTCACCCCCCCACTGGTGCATAGACCTATCCACAAGTATGGCTGTATGCTGGACCGGTAGTCAGTGACGGGTATGATCCAGTTGCAGTGGTATCAACCTAAGACAGGAGGCTGACGCCTAAAGGTCAGTTTTCCAATGACGGGTAAGAGCCATATGTTGAACTGGACAACCTACCAGGCATGGTCCTTAAGCCACATTACTTGTTGTTTAATTAATCAGAAGGGGGGAGATGCTGGGAGCCATCAGCCAAGTAGGTATGACAAATTCCTTGCCAGCTTACTCCCATGCTGTCTAGTGGAAGGACTTCTGAAAGGTGACCTTGCTCAAGGACCAGGGCAGGATCCGTGTTTAGGGTGTTCCCCCTTTAGAATAGGGCAGTTTAACATAATAGGAGAGTAGGGTGTTTCCCCTTTAGAATAGGGCAGTTTAGTATAATAGGAGATTAGGGTGTTCCTCTTTTGGAATAGGGCGTATCCTGCTGCTGAGTTCCTCTTGAGTGCTTAGGGTCAGACAGTATATTTTGGGAGACAGAAGCCCATGCGGAGTGGATTTGGGAGAGAGTGGATTTGGGCAGAGAACGTGGATTCCCCCAGAACGTGTTTGTAGACGGCCGGTGTGAGTTCGGGAATAAAGAATTGCTGTTTGAATCTACAAGCTGTGTGGAGACTCGTGATTTGTGCCCAACCAGAGACTGCGGCAAGTGTTTATATCTTTTTTAAAAAGGAAGGCACCTTGCAACTATCAGAAGAGCCAGTCTGAACTGTGAAACTGCTTAGTATAGAAAAGGAGGTATTTGGCACTAGGCTGCCTGTCAATTGACTCTAGAGTGAAGTCTGAAGATAGATTCCTTACCCGCATACCAAGACCAATCAGTCAGCAAGAGGCGAGTTTTCAACATAACGGAAAAGAGGAAGTAAAGAAAAACTTAAAGGGAGGGGAGATGACCTTAACAAAAATTAAAGTAATTCATCATATAGAAGCGATCATAGAATAATAATTCAATGCCTTCCGAAAGAATTAAGAAAATATTATTTCTACAAATAAGATCAGATGAGGCATCAAATATTAACTAGCTAGAAAAAGAAATTTATTTTTTTAAAAAAATTAAAAACATTAGAAAAATATATAAATTCTACTTATACTTTTGGCATATAACTTTGAGGAAGTCATACTAGCTATAGAAAGAAAAAACAAACAAACAGTAAAGAGAAAAGACGAGTGACACAGAGGACTGAATTGGGGGTAAGCTTTTGACTAATGGGATATACAGAGAAATAAGACATTGTACAATAAATACTAAAGGAGAAAATTTAATAGCTGAAGTATAAGTGTCTTTGGATCAAAAATGTGTAACTACTTGGTCCTGCAGTGAACAGGACTCAGAGAAATGATGCACAAAATGTTATTCACTTTTTGCTTTTATGATCAAATGCAGGGGAATCAGTTATAGCCTAGGAAAATATGCAAATATTATCAATCATGACAATTAAGGATCAAGAAATACTTCTTAGAATTGCTACAAAAAATATAATGGTGAATATTTATTTATTCAAAATTAAAAAAGTACTTAAAAGAAAAGCTAAAAAGTAGACAATGTATTGGTCTTAGGTGTCAGGGAAAGCCTGGTCTGAGAGTTAAGTCTGTGTCAGAATAGAACACAATGAATCCAGAAGTTTGGTGGAATTGTAGATTATGTCCAGGTTGAAGTCACCATTGGAATTATAGTTTTAGAAATAGTTTTAAGAGTTAAATAATGTCCCCCTAACATTGGAGACATAGGGCAAGGAAGTCTGCTTCTTGTTTTAATTCCTCCATTTTTCAAACTACGTAAATTAATTTGGTTAAAAACCATTAAAACTCCAACCCTCTTTTCCTAGCTTGTATATTGGATACTGTTGGTTGAATGCCACTATTTATTTCTCCTTTTCCTTATTGACAGATCTGCAGATTTGTTCCTGCAGCTGCACACAGCTGCACACAGCCCTGAGTGTGGGAAAGATGGCTCTGTCTCCAACTACAGGTGCATTCTCATTAATCTCAATCATAGTACAATCAGCCCTCTGTATTCAGGGGCTTTCCATAAAATCATCAACTAGACACATACATGGTACAAGTACTGAATATGTATAGACATTTTTCTTGCCATTATTCCCTAAAGAATACAACCTAACAACTAATTACATGGCGTTAGCATTATCTTGGATATTCTAAGTAATCTAGATACAATTTAAAGTAAATTAAAGTGTGGGCTGCATATAGACACATAAAGAATTTGTGCATCTTCACAGTTTGGTTGCTAAGGGAAGATCCTGGAACCACTCCCCAAGGATACGGAAGGACAGCGGTCACTCCATTTCTCTGGTAGATAATTGGATTAGGGTCATTTATGATGTCTAGTTCTGGCCAAAGACGAAAAAGGCCTATCTACTGGGAAAAAGTTCTTTGCCTCCAAAAAGCACAAGAAAAACTTGTGGACGTTCCTCCTCCTGGAACTGTATGGGTTTCTGACAGCCTGTGGGGAGCTGGCCTGGTGGCAAAGCGAAGGTGCTGATGGAATCCAAACAAAATGATGTTAAAGAACCTCAATGAAGTTGCCACTACTTCCAAAGGCTTCTGATTAAATGCAATACTTTTTACTGTGTTAAGCTATTTTGAGTTTGATATTCTGTCCCTTGCCATTGTAGACCTTCTATCATATTCACCTGGCAGATGCACACTAGGGAGACCAGACCCTTCCTGAGTGTGAAGTATTGGGTTGATTTAAAGTGTAGTGGTGTGAGGAACATGTACTGCTCTTTGGGATGATAGAATAAGTGGAAGCATCAAAATGTCCTTAAACTCAAAACAGCACAGATTTAATATGTGTGTATTTGCAGTACTCCATAATGATCCACCGTAATGCAAAATTTGCTCAACAAGAATCTTCAGAGGTCAACATCTGGAAGAAAGGCAAGATCAATCATTGACCACTTGAGATGACAGAAGCACCCTATGAATTATGCTTATACACATTATCTCACTACAATCCTCAAAACTATTTTAAGAGTTAGAGTTAAGAGAATGGCAGCCTTTTATGTTCATGTCTAGACTAATGTAATGAAGACAGCATTGGACAGCAGGACCACAGAGCAGATTTTAGAGGTGCACCTGACAATCAGGTAATGAGTGGGCCACATCTGATTTGGAGACAAGTTTTCCCAAAGATTTCATAAAGCTTTCCAAATCCACAGTATCTTTACAAATTGTCCTCAAATTCTTTTGCAACCACAAAAATCAAGTAATCATTCACATTCATAGGCAAAGTGAGAAATGATAATATAGAAAATATTGATCAGAAATAAGAATTTATTGCCGAAAAGTTTTGCAGCAATCTTGAGAAGGTTCTGTTTTCTTCTAATACCATGACTTGTCTTATACTTTGGTATTTCCATAGACAGCATCTTTAGCATCCCAGGGAAAGCTCCAACAACTCTAAATGAGCTGGGCATAGTGGGGTGTGCTTGTAGCCCCGGCTACTTGGGAGGCTGAGGTGGGAATATTACTCACTCCCAGGAAATTGGGGCCAGTCTGAAAAACAGTGAGACCCCCATTTCCCCCCCAAAAAAATTCTTGATATGAATTATTTAAGGTGTATTGCAAGCATAGACATCTCTGGTTATTTGAAGGCATCTGCCTTCAGTTAAGTACAAACAGGAGAAATGTGTTTTTCGCATTGCTTAGCCCACTTACAATGATTATCAATCCAGCAAGATACACAGTGATGAGGACAAATGATGAACCCAAGTTTAGGAGTCAAACCCCTCTTGGTAGAGTCCACATATTTTCTAGTGCTTTCTACTCTTTTTACAAAGAAAGCTCCTTTCACCAAACGATTCCAAGCCAGCAGGGCCACAGGGCTGGTTTTTGAGGTGTGAGATCTCTTACATGAGGGTGTTAGGAGTGAGCTGGAAGTTGATTTCCCCCAGGATGTTTTAGAAGAGGTTTGTGAACAGGTGTTGGGATGGGGCTCTCAGGCCTCTTCCTAGTGTGATTTCATATTTTGATGGTCTCTCAAGGCCACGTGTAAGCAAAAATTCCTTGAACCGTCTACCTAGGATGTGAGGGAACAAGCTCAAAGTCACACTCTCACGTGGTGGAAAAAGCTCTACAGCACAGGGTTGGCAACTTTCAGATGTATGTTGCCCAAATTCTGACCCATATTTGGTTACCTGAATCTTCATATGAGCTCATGCAGGGTAACCTGCTTGGGTGCTGTTGGTTCTGCTATTGTAGGAACAGGGATGCTTGCCTGGTTCAATACAGAGCAGAGTTAGAGTCAAATGGTGGCATAGGAACTGTCAGAAATTGATTATTTTTTGATTTTTTTCTTACGTAACTATCATAAATTATTCCCCTCTTGGCATAAGTCTGAAGAGGAGCCATCTTCCAGGTGACAGCCAGAGGAGAGACATAATTTGGCCCTAGTGTTGATGGAGATGTTCTGTGATTTATGGTTTTGGAAAGGAGAGGCTAAAGCAAAATGAAGATATTAAAGCTTTGGGGAATGAAGATTTTTTTTTTTTTGTTAGGTTTTCTCTATTAATTGAATTGGGCATGATAGTTACTCTCAAAGTAATGGAAATGAATAGAAATAACTTTACCCAAAATGGCCTTTTGAGGTGCATACTCCTCCTTTTAATGTCTCAGTGTTTTGGGCTTAGAATCCTTAGTATTTGGTAACAGAGCCTAAGCAGAGATGTTCTACTAAACACTCATTTTTTTTTTTAAACATAGGAAATCAATTCTTTTTGAAGTCAAAGTGCTATCCAATCTTTGGTTAATTAGTGTTCACATATTAGGAGACACCCCACAGGAGTGATAGTACTAATATGTTCCACATTTTTTCAGTAACCTGAAATAGAGTAACTCAACATCTCACTAACTGTCAGAATTACAGCCATGTATAAGATCTACATTGCCCAAAATTCTGACTCATATTTGGTTACCTGAGTTGACCTTTTGCCTTTTTTCCAATCCAGACAAGGTCATGGAGTTGTCCTATCAACAGAGGATTAAATATCCAAGGTCAACCCTTCACTGTCCTCTGGAAGATAGACTTTGCCACAATCTATGAGAGAAGAACCAGCTGGACTGGAGGAGTCCTGGATGCACATGCCTGTGTGGGGTGTATGCCTGAAGCTTTCCACAAGAGTCAGACATTTACCTAAGGGATTTCTATGGGATTTCCCACACTCTTTAACGATACCCCATACATCTGCATCAGCCTTCTCTTCTCCAGGGTATTTCCAGTGCAATAGGCATTTCTGCCTGGTGGTTCCTGGATAGGAAAAAGGATGGAGTTCTTGCTTTAGCTCTTGGTAATGGTTTTGTTTCCATAGAACTCTGGCCTGCTGCTTTACACCGACCTTCTAACTTCCTGATATTTCTACCACCTCACTGGCTGTGACACACTGGGTGGTACTCTCAGAAGTCTTGAGTCACTAGCTTGTAGATGTTAAGTTTTGAAGCTTCTGATTTTGTTTTACTGTTGAATGTCATTTCTGCTTTCCTCCTGCTTCTAGAGGTTGGAAAGAAGGAGGATGTTCTGATGGATCCACAGAATTCAAGTAGTGACCTCTAAGCTCACAACTTACTAGTGAAGCTTCTTACAGGCACATTCGCTTTCTTTCTATGAATCACTAGCATCACTTAGCTGGCTTTTACTTGCATTCTATAAGAACAGGCTATATATGAATCTTAAGAGGCTAATGAATCCATTAGACGTGGTGGTGGTTATTCCTACTCTAAAAAGCATTCTTTAAGACAGGGATTTTCACAGAAAGAGACCAAGTTGTGTTAGTTCATAAATAATTAAATATTCAGGAAGAAAGAGGAAAGTAGATGTTGAGGAATAGCAATGTGGTTTAAAAAAAATATGGGCAAATGCTGTGATCAGCTAAGAAAAACTATGCCCTTTATGATAAAGTACTTTAAAAAGGACAACAAAATTAACTTCCAAAATGTTATTTTTTTTCTTTTAAAGTAACTACATATTTCAGAACACATTTCAACCAAGGAGTCAACTAAATATATCCAGCAAACATCTACCACAACTGTGTCCAGTGCTATTCTACATACTGAGAAGAACATAAAATAAATGCAAGTTATTGAGCCATCAAGAAGCATCTGCTTTAACTGAGGAGGCTAGAGATCGCCTAGGTGACAGCTAGAGCAAACCACAGGTGGCTATGGTCCAGGCTCCCCCTTGCTACCCACTCTTACGCATTGGTACATTTCACAAGCAGACATGACCAAGCCTGGGAAAGCGCCTTTCAGCACAGCAGAGCTACGCAGGAGGGGTCCTCCTGACAGTCACGACACCCGAGTTCTCAGTCAGCCTCTCCTTCGATATATCAAGGTCAAACAAGGCCAGGTGAATGAAAACTAAGAATTTCTATCACAGAAATTCAAATATTTGAAGTGGAACTTATCATGTTGGAAGTATGTTTATTTAGTGTTAATTGAAAAGAGTTGAGAAGGAAGAACGGGATAGAGGAGAGACCTGGAAAAACAGAAGAAAGAGACCTTTAAAATTTCCCCAGGGAATTCTCTGTTTGTTCTTCGGCAAGATGATCAGATGGAATTTACTCTAACACAAGTCAAAGGATAATTTCTCATTTTCCATTTCCATAAATTCTACTGTGCAATTAAACAGCATTTCCTGCGCTCTATATAGTCAAATTTGGCTAAAGAGGAGGTATCATCTGGGACCCAGAGAGCTGTTAAGGGCACTTCTAAAAGATCAAGAAACTCCCTGCTAAATTTCCTGCCATTAGCTAGCCCTACCCAATAGGGAAAATAAATAAATAAAGAAGAAGAAATAAAGAAAAAAACCCTCTTGGTTCTCTCTGATCTATTAAAACCTGAAATGAGGCACAGGTGCTTTCTGGATCACTTCCCAGGGCCTTTGTGCGAGACACACAGATTTTTCTTCTTTCCGAGCTTAGCTTTTGTGTCTCTTTCCTTTACCTCCCACTAAGTCGCACTCCCTTCATTTCACAAGGCTCTTTATGCACAGTTCTTACCTTCCACACCGATTATGTATGCTTTGACGACAGGGGCATTTCTTACAGTTCTGTAACTCCATCCCTCAGGGCCTTGTCCATAACAGAACATAAATACTAAATTCATGGAGCGTCTGAGAGTCCGCTCATATGGCAGCAGGAAGATCGTTGCAGATAGGCTGTTCATGGAGAATAAACAATCGATCATGATCAAGGTATGAATGCCAATGGCTTTGACCTAGAAACATGTTCCCAAGCCTTATTATTTTGAGACAGAGTTTTGAGGCCCTGAAGGCACAGCCCTACCCTCATATGTAGGATCTGGACATGGCCACGGCAATCACTCTAAAAACGAGGCCAGGGGTGAGGTAGGCCTTGGGGTTGGAAGACACCAGAGCCTTCTCCAGTTCTTGGCCCAGGCTCTCAGGAGGAGGCGGCTGGAGCTGGCCTTGAGGGGAGCCTGCTGTCCCTGGTCAGAGAAAAGAGTGAAAAGTCTCCATTCTCAGTAACTAAGTGCTGCAGCCATGGTAGAGAGAGCGCATCCTTTGAAATCATTAAGAAAGAACCTTGCAGAAAACTCTGAGGAGACAGGACTGACGCCCCCACTCCCAGGAGGAGGCCGTGTTCTCTCTTGAGGCATAAAGGGCAGCTGGGCTCTGAGCACAGGCTTTAGACCCAGCTGTGAAATTGCTTCTTCAGAAGATGGCCCCGTGTGTGGATTTTTTATTTTACCAATGGAACCCTAGGAGCTGCCACTCAGTCCTTCACCATTTTTCAGCCTTGACACAGCTCTAAAAATAGCACAGAGAATGCATTGCTCCTTGTCCCCAAAGGCATGGTGCCTTGGCAGCTCAGCGGCTCCTGCGCTGTCAGTTGTGAAAGCAACGACCAGGCACCAGGGATGCTGGTGGTAATAACCAGAACGTTTGAATCAGATTTCAGGACTGCCCGGGTTCCCTAGGCCTGTGTCTTTATAAATAGACTTCAGCTTGAGAATCTGTCTTGTATTAAACCTGAATTGCTTCCACAGCTTCCTCTGCTAGGAGCAGTTCCTTTATGCACACCTGTGGTCTGCTGTTTCTCACCTCCCTAAAGGTGGAGATTCTTTTTACGCCTGATTTGAGATTCTGTATTCCCTGTGCATGCTCAGGATTATGTCATGATTTTTCCTAAGCATGCTATTTAGGGCCGTTGTCACCATGCTTTTTTCTTTAGGTAAAATGTAGAATGAACTGGTGAGTATTTTACTCTAAGATTGATGTACAATGGAACGTATCCCAGGCCTGCGGGCAGCTCAGGTTCCACTTTGCAGATCCCCAAGTAACTTACGGAGAGCAGCGGATTACTCATGTGTGGAGCATTTGGCTTTGAAAACCATCTGGCTTATGGTTGCAGGAGTGATGCGGCAGTCTTTCAATTGTCCCCTCACCTCCCCTTCTTGGAGAGGCCATGCCATTTAATTTCAAAATGGAGAGATCTTGATTCACTGCCAAGGATCAGCTTTGTGCGCATTTTTTTTTTATAGTTCCATTTACATACCCTTCCAAAGATTAGGGTTGTATGGAAAGGTTTATGGTCTCTTTGCTCTGGTTTTGCTGGTAAAACAAATTAAGCTGCAGTAAAAAAAAATCATCTGCCCAGCTCTGGAAGCTATAGTGCTATTTATTCTAATTTTCACAACAGGGTAAAATACAGCATGGACCGGAAATTCTTCGGATAGTTTCTTGGCTTTTAGATCAATATTGACTTCTTTTTCCTATCCATTTGCTGTGTATACTTATTTCCTTATTTAGCCTTTGTCATTTGCTCTGGCATGGCTATATAATTTCAGGCAGGATTGGGAAATTATTTATCATCAAATTATCCTGAGGAAAACCTTGTGCTGCTTTTTTGGAATTATACACAAAAGTGTATTGGGATTATAGCAGAATATGTTCTGTTTTTTTTTTTTTTTTTTTTTTTTTTAATGCTAGTGTTTACGAGGATACTGTCTTTGTGTAGAATATTCCACTCTTGGGATGCAAGTTCCCTGAATGACATTGCTAAACATTTTTCCTGCAATCCCTTCCCATTCTCTGTGCTCCCACCAAATTCATCCATTTCCCTTCTCCAAGACATTTCCTCACTTTCCTGCTTTGTATACTTCCACACTTTTTCTGCTCCTTCTAACTCCATCTGGCCCCCCCAAAAGAGCGCTGATTGTCTAGAAACGATTTCTGCTTCCTCCTTCCCTATCCTAAACCACAACTTCCCACAGGTGGCCATGTGGAATCTGTCCCTCAACACAGCAGCATTTGCTTCTTATTACTTAAATGTTCTTCTCTTTCCTCTTGTGTATATTTTCTCCCCCACTCTCTATCCATCCATCTTTATCTATATCTAATCTATGTCTATATCATCTATCAATTACCATCATCTATCTAGCTTCATTGTTCCATCTTCTCTAGCAGTTCCAAACTCCTTTTACCCTGATTTATTCTTGTTTCCCCTTACCAAATTCAGCACATCTTATTCGTAATAGCTGTTCATTAAACATTTATTGGTAAGTCAATGAATGAAAATCCCTGCAGGTCAGTGCTACATAATAGATGTGTTTTGTTTTGTTTTGCAACAATTATAGATTCTCTAACTAGGTCTTCATAGGTACTTCAGTTGTTTTTAAAAATATCACTCATTATGTCCAACTGGTAGGCTAGAAATAGATTAAAAATGTAAAAGTAGAGAGAGGAAACAAAGAATCTTCTTTCCATATTCTCTCTATTTTCTACTATTTGTTTTTATTTCTTTTATAGGAGGGAAAGCAGCAAACATATGACCTTGCTTGAGCATCAAACCTGCCAGCTTCATTTCCTTTTCAATCTGAATAAGGTGACTTCTCTCCAATCTGATGAGGTTCTTTTAAAAAACCACTCTGTAATAACTATCAACATTCCAGGCATTTCTTGAAATTTAACCATGAGACCATAAGACTACATTGCAGCCTGTGTGTGTGTGTGTGTGTGTGTGTGTGTGTGTGTGTTTACAACTGGTAGCTGTTTCAAATAGTCTTTAACACAATCTGCTATGCCTGTTTTACCACATACCATTTCATTTGGAAAGAAAATTGAAGGTTTCTAGAGTGATGATAAATTACTTTGTCATAAGCACTGAGTGATATTTTGCTGGAGGACAAGGTGAATTGACTTCAAAAGTATAGGGAAGAATTCTAAAATGTCCTAGCTTCTGCTGTGAATGTGTGTAGCTCATCATTGGGAATGTCTGTGATCACATTAAAGGAAATTTTAGTTTCCTTCACACAAATTCAAAAGAAAAGAATGCTGTAATTTTATGATTTTTCTTTATTTTGTGAAAACTGGTTTATAGAGAGATGGCATCTTTCTTGTTACAGACCCAAGGACATGTCTAGGGATGGCCGAGGTGTGTGTTCTTAGGGTCAACCATGAGAAGAAGTGGGAGATTCATTCCTATGTTGTGTGAACAAGGTGGGGGATTCAGCCTGGGAGAACAGAGCTTTGGAGAGCTGGAGAAACATCTGGGTGAGGAGCAAACCCTCCTCTGCAAGTCTCACAAGCAGCAAGGCTCCATTCCACTCCAGGCAAGCAGCCAGGCTAATAGAAAATGAGAGAGGTCTTGAAGATTTGGAAGCAATGCTGCTTACTTTGAAATTTCTGAACAGGTTTAATGCTCACTGTTGGTACAGACGAGACCTATTTTAGGTGGGGAGTAGGATGCAGAATGAGAAAGTTTTCAGTAGATAGTCAAAATCATTGAAAAAAACAAAAACAGTGCTTCTAGAATCTCCTGAGTAGAAAAGTCCCTGACACAAAGTGTATTACTAGCATCTGTCTAGTAATACCTCTCCAAATTTACAGAGAAACAGATGTTAGAGGCTCAGAGGTCCTCCTTCCCATCTCTAGCTGGTTGGTGAGTATACTTGTTCGTTCGTTCATTCGTTCATTCGTTCATTCATACAAACTAACATTTATGGAGCACTTACTCAGTGTCTTTTAGCATCTTAGGTTCTAGGAATACAGGGATGAGTACGACAGAATCTCTCTCTTTGCTCCTAAGGAAGAATATGAGAAACACATGACCCTAGGAGAAGAGAGCCAAGTGACCCTAGTGGACAGCTGGTCAACCATCAGACATGTGAATGAGCCCCGCTGAGCTCAGAGGAACTGTCAGCCTGAATTGCCACCCACAGGCTCAGGGGACACATAAGTGTCTGTAGTTTTGAATCACTGCATTTTGAGGTGGCTTTATCGTGGCAAAAGTGCTTGAAAGAGGGAGAGAGAGAGAAGCAAGCCACCACAATTTAGAGTGATAAATGGTAGGATAAGATGCACATCGAGGAGGCTTTTTCCCCCTAAGGAGATGGAACAATATTTTCCCCAGTCCTCCTGCTCAACACAATTAAAAACCCTGGACATTAAATATAAAACAAATCTGAGAAGACTTGGGAAGGTGTAGCGAAGTGGCAGACAGAGGAGAGAACTCATGACGGAAAGGCCTTTCTGCCCTTATGTCCCAGACTTAGAGCTGGAGAAACCGGTGACCCAGAAATGCCAATGGGTGTGGAAAAAGAGAAGACCCCATCAAAGTCTGCTCTGTGACCAAGGGGCAAGGAGAGAAGCAGCTCAGAAGGAAAAAAAGATTTCAGTAATAACCCATCTACTTCAGACAAATACCAAAGAAAATACTATGATTCCACACCAATTTTCATCAGCCCATTAAAAATTTAATTCAAAGAAAAACTGCACACACAGGGTCTAGAAAATTTGGTACTGACCTTGAATTTTTAATTACCTTTCTGAGCATTTTGCTCTGCATAACAGAACCACGAATGACTACTTCTGAGTGGATTTGGACCAACAAAGACAATGGTGGGAAGACAAGCCAGGCAGATAGACTGTGAAGGGAGGATGCATCTGGGGAGTTGAACGTGAACAGGGTTACAGGTGTTCTCATGCCTCTGGGTTGGCTATGGAGCTGCTACTGCAGCTGCCTATGATCTATGAGTCTCACGTCTTTTTTATTATCGGTGTCTCTCTTGCCTTTCCATTTACTGTATGTACCTCTTAGTATCAGAAGCTTAGAAGGCCTAAAGAGCATGGCTGCAGGGGTTAATACCTTAAAGAAGGCTCTGTATCCAGAATCTTAGTAACTGGAAAACCAAGCTCAAACTCCTAAAGCTTCCATTCTATATTTGGAAGTTTTTCACCAAAGTAAAATTTATACACATGAAAACGTAGAGGATAGGAAAGGCACAGAATACAACAGACTCCAGAATGGCAATATGTAAATCAATGGTTGTGCAACTGAAGTGATTCTGCAATCTGTATATGGGGTAAAAATGGGAGCTCATATCCCACTTGAATCAAAGTGTGAAATATGATATATCAAGAACTATGTCATGTTTTGAACAACCTACAATAAAAATTAATTAAAAAAAAAAAAAAAAAGAAAACGTACTGAGCATTAAGTATACAATTTGGGCAATTTTGATAAATGCAGGCAGAGATGCAGCCATCACTTTGGTGGGTGTCAGAATCATTCTGTCACTGCAGGAAGCTCCTGCTGACCCCCTGACCCCAGGCCATCCCCATTCAGCACACACAAGCCATCTCCTGATATCTCTTACCACAAGGCAATTTTCCCTTTCCCCAACCTTCAGACTAATGGAATCATTCAGAATATGGGCTTTTTGGTAAGGTTGTACCAGCTTACCTTCCCACAATGTTTTAGAGTTCATTCTATGTACAAAGGAAATGACAAAGATCTGAAAAAAGACTTGTCCTTCAGAAAATAGATGATTTTCAAATTGGAGGCCAATCATCCTCTTTTGATACCCTTCCAATTTGAGGCCAGATTCCCAAGATGTGATTCCAAATCTCCAACAGAAATCAGAACTCATATTCCCAACTCCAAGGCTGCTGGGACACTGGCTTTGACTTAAGCTTGACAGACAGTCTCTCAGGGAATTTTGCTTCCAAATGAGTAATATGAACAGGCTCAGCCATGAGCTCTCATTTTACTGGCAGAGGTGTCCATGTTTCGGTTTGGGGACATGCTTTAAATGTAGCCTGGAGTCTGTTGCTTCATATCTTCTGGTGATTTTGTGAGCCAACTTATATCCATCACTATTCAGCATAAGATATTCAGGGTGGATTCTGTTACTTGCAACCAACGATTTTGAAAAGGGACTCCATGTGCCATGGAATTACACAGTCTAATTGTTTTCCACCGCTTGTACAGACTAATATCATTGCAATAAACTGAGCCATGACAAAATTTTAATGTGCCTTTAAAATGATCACGGATAACCTAGGTGTGGCCGCAGTTAACGCTTTGGATTAGAAATATTGCGCTACACTTTAATTCCTTGCAAGCTGTGTATTCCTAACATAGTTTAGGATTTATTTTTAGCCACTCAGGCAACTGAAAAATTTCCAAGTCACATTAGAAATATTAAAGAGAAATTTATATTAATATATTTTATTTAACCAAATATGTTCAAAATATCTGAAGAAGTAATCAATATGAAAAACTCTTAGTGAGACAATTTACGTTATTTATTTATCCTATAACAAGTCTTCAAAACTCAGTATGACTTTTATGATTGCCTATTGATGATGGTTACCTTATTCATTATTACCTTATTGACTATTCTACAATTGCTTTATTATCTTATGATATTATTTAGTTTATTCAATCCACTTTTCAAGAGCTCAATATCTACAAAGTTCAGTAGCTCTCAGAGTGGACAGCAGAGTTCTGACACACAGGTTGTTCAAACGAAATTTTTCTTTCTTTGCTCAAAGAAAAATTCAGCACAGACTTGAACTGAACTGAAAGAGGCTGTGACTTGTGAAAACACTAAGACAAGATGTGGTGACGTGGACATTAGGGTCAGATGATCTGCCCAGGGTGAGGACTAACACTGAATCAGGAATAAGGAAGCAAGTCTCTGGGAGTGCTGGCAGAATCGGCATTCACCATGCAATTTACCGGGGTGCCTTCCTGCCGATTATGGCAACTCACCCCTCTGTTCAAGTGGCTCCTCTGCTATGCTGGCTGCACTCCTCTGCATTAATGCTGATAGCCAGCTGATAAATATTTAGACATTTTGGAAATCAGATTGCTGGAGGAATTAAGCCCCAATTCTTTGTTATACTAAACAGCAGTCCTGACTATGCCTTCATTGTTAGTTCTAACAATTGCTGCCTCACAGAGAAGGCATTCCCAGATAATAGTTCTCTCCCCTTTCTATTTTTATTGCCACCCACCAGCCATCCAACATCCCCAAATTGTGCAACTCATACCAGCTGAACCATATTTTGCAAGATATTAACTGTTAGACAAAGGTAATTGTTCTTAAATACTTTTCTTCTATTTTCAGAAAAATAAGTTTGTATCTTCCTTACCTTTTTCATAGGATTATTGATCATATGATATGAAATATAAGGAGAACGTTAAAATTCACTGGTACAAAATTCACTGAAAAAATTGTATTTTAGTATCCTTGCTCCAGTTCTGTGATGTCCATAAGGATTTGTTCATTTGAGAAAATGTACTTCGACTCAGTTTTATTATTCTATTCTAAAAACTTTTCGTGGTGTTGGGCTTTATGCATGCTAGGCAAGTACTTTACCACTGAGCTATAGCCCCCATCCTTAATGTTTGTTTTTATTTTAACCAAATTCCAATTAAAAAGTCATTAAAATTGGTTAAAGCAATTCTTTGCCTTTTTAAAAAAAATGTCAAATTCTTTATATCAGGAAACTGTGCTGATGATTTTGAATTTTAAGATTTAAAATGTTTAACATATTGGATTTTTTAAAAGCCATTTTATTGAGGCATGGATGATGTATGAAAAGCTGTATGTATTTATAAAAGTTGATGAGGTTAGAGATAAGTATGCGTCCATAAAAGCACCAAAGGCTGGGTGTAGCTCAGGAGAGCACTTGCCTAGCGCTCTCTGGGTCTGGCCCCTAGCACTGCAAAAACAAACAAAAGGTGTCATGGATCCAGCAATTCTACCTCTGTGTACACATCCAAGGTACCTGAAATAGGATCTCAAAGTAATCGGATAACTTTATCTCTTTTATAAATAAAAAATTAATGCCCATTCTAGTCAATAGGGGAATTTAATTTTTTTAAGGTGTTGGGAATTGAACCAAGGGCCTTGTGCATATGAGGCAGGTATCTATCACTGAGCTCTACCCACTGCTTTTTTTTTTTTTTTTTTTTTTTTTAAGAAAGAGGAGAGGGGGAGAGAGAGAGAGAGAGAATTTTTTTTAAAAAAATATTTATTTTTCAGTTCTCGGCAGACACAACACCTTTGTTTGTGGTGCTGAGGATTGAACCTGGGCCGCACGCATGCCAGGCGAGCTCGCTACCGCTTGAGCCACATCCCCAGAACCCCCACTGCTTGTTCTTAAGGTTTTGATTAAAGAATTGAGTGCCGTTGCTGTAGGAAGATGATTGCATAAACTTTGAGTTTTTTTTATGTGGAGATGTATAGAAGGAAATCAGTATTTTTAAGACATAGAGGGCATTTCATTAGAAGCTTACTGAAAAAACTGAATAAGGTCACAACAGGCAGTACAGTGGTTGCATTGATTGGCTTCTTTGTGGCTGCGGACCTCATTTCCCAAGGCCACACTGACATCGGTGTGTTGGGGAGAAGGGAGAGGAAGGAGGATCTTTTAGTTTGGATCACAAAGTGGTGCTGTGAATAAGCATAAAGCCTGCCCTCAGGAGAGGAACAGAGGGGTCCAGGCGACTTGCCCACAAGGACTGCAAAGGCAGGATACCCGCTCTAGGTTACCAGTCCTCTTTTGTTGCTGCCGTCCCCACCCTTCCTGTGTGTTGTTGACCTTGGTCTCTCTGCTGCTGCAGCTGCCTCTTTCTTCTCTGTTAAACATTTTACTTTAGAGACAAATGGAATGAATCTTTGCTCTTTTTATTCTTTCCCCTTTTCCTATCTCTCTCTCTCTCTCTCCACACACAACACACACACACACACACACACACACACACGATGTTCTAAAGCTCCCTACCATCTTTAGTTCCTCTATTTCTCCACATGCTTCTAATAATTTTTGTTTTGATCCCAGCCTGTACTAGTGGGTGCATAAATACCTCCTTATTTCAGATTGTATTTATTATCAAAATCAGAATTGCACTCTGATGTCTCTTAATGCTCCTGTACTTGGAATTTGGAATTCTGCCTGCTTAGATGTGCATAGGCCACCTCTGCTTCCATGTTTTTCCAATTGCTTTGCCCGTCTTTGCCCATCTCTTTACTATTAAAAACATTGTCACTGTTTTATACACAAACATATATGCATTTATAATTCCACCTGAGAGACTTTGTCACTTAGTAGGATTGAGAGGAATAACATAACTAATATGTGTAGGCTTATTTCTTTTACCATTTTAAATATATATATATATATATATATATATATATATATGGTGATTTCTTATTCTTCCATTAAAAATACCAAGTTTTGTGCTATGTTTGTTTGGAAACGTAGAAGGTACACATCCATTTTTCATTTACTTAACATTGACATGAGCAATGTGTAGGTTCTCCCTTATGTAATATGAAAATGATTAATTTCCTTCCAGATTTTCTGTTCCCATTTCCACATTTATGGGAATACAGTCTAATATTTTATGTCACTTATAATTATTTATTATGAGTCTCTTTGGCAGAACTTTTTTTCCCCAGAGATCTTTAGATGGCAAATTTTCTGATACCTTCCCTTCCTGAGAACTGAGCTTTCACATTTGATCAGTAATTTTGAGTGCTCTCTCACTTCTGGGTTATGACCCTTCCCTGTATCATGTCCTTCATTTTAATCATTCACACAAGTAAACAGATATTTAAGGAGAGTACAGATCTGGGGCAATGATACTATCCACTTTCATACAGTGAATTTTTTAAAGTTCTTTTGGGTCACTTCATTTTGTGTCTTATCGCCCATTTATGTCTTAAAGAATTCTCATTATCTTGCAACTTTAACAACACAAAATAGATATCATTGAAATGTTCTTTCTTCCTTTTCAGAATTGTCTCTTTCTTATTCTCTTGCGTATCCCTGTCTCTCACTCCACGTGTGGTGCGGATCTTTTTCCAGAGCCCAGCAGGAAGGCCCTCCCCAGCTTGGGGCTGGACTGTACGCAGGGTGGCTGGACTCCCACCTGGTGGTGTTGTGGAATCCTTGCACATCCTGCTTCATGTGAGGCTGTACCAGCCATTCAACGCTGGGCTGCCTGAGGAAGTGGAGAGGGAGCCAGGATCATGGATGAGCTGCAGTTTCTTTCCTTTGATGAAGCTGTGGAGCCAGGAGCCAACCTTCTGTGTCTACATGTTCATTCATCTTGGCCTACAGTTCAGGTTCAGTGAGTCTCCAATGTGGCTCTGCCAGTTAAATTGGGATCTCTGGAAAAAAGGACCCAGGCATGAATATTTCTTGATGGTCCTAGGTGATTCCAGCATGGAGCTTTGCTTGCACATCACGGGCTATGGTGCAGCTGAGAATAGATCCCTCCTAGAGGCTACTGCATCAGAAGCCTCATGGCCTGCAGACTTTATCTGTAGATTTACCAGAATAATGCCGCTGTGTGCTGTGGTTCAGCAGGAGTGAGAGCGAGGTTAAGCTGAATGCTCCCATTTTTATCACAGCCTTCATTGGCCTTTAGTTTGTTTCAAATAAGTGATCATTCATGACATTTTACAAACGTCATTTCTGTCTACCACCTGAGGCACATTATACCACTTTCTCCATAATGGACTTTTTGAGTTAATTATTTGCAACAGTTAGCAGAAATGTCTGCTACTTTTGTCTACCTTTTCATTGCTGATGCTGGGTTCTCTGTGCTTTAGGTACTTTAGTTATCAGCTAAGGGGGAGAAAGATGTTTATGCTTCAAAATATCATTGTCATTTTGATTCTTATTATACCCACCATATAATGCGTATTTAGAATTGTAGACAGCATAGCTAGACACCATACATATGGCGTGGCAGAACTTTTTTTTCCCCAGGGATCTTTAGATGGCAAATTTTCTGATATCTTCAACTTGTGGACATCTTTCACAGAACTGTTTGAAATAACATAAAGCAACCCAAGGCAGGACATAGTGGAGATGAGTTCCAGGGGAAAGAAGATGGGGGGAACATGCAGTTACTGCTAGGTCATGTTCACCGAGGACAAGGCTCAGAGAGAACCAAGCTTGGTGGTGCAACTGGAAACTACTCTCTGGAAAACATCATTTAGCCTAATTAGCCAAGGTCCCTTTATTCTTTGGGAAGTAATTCTCAGTATCCCTAGTGACTCGGCTTCAAACCGCCAAGCCACATAGCCAGCCTACTAGTCCCCACACAGCCTGCTGCTGAGTGGAGCCCACCATGCAAACCTGGCGGACCTGAAGTGCCATGAACCAAGGAGCACTGACCTGTCACCCTTTGCAGCCAGGCCTGGGCACAGTGCTGATGCCTACTGCAGAAGGTGGCTCCATGCAGCGCTGCAGCACCTGAACCCACAAGCATGGACCACCCAAGGATGCCAACCTCCCGCTTCCAGAACTGTGGTGAGAGAATGGAAGTAGGCCAGGCCTCAGTGAAGGGTAGGACTCAAAAGTTGACAAATAGCATTACCACCTCTCCAAACCCAAATTTGTGTAAGTTTGGACCAATAGCATTCGTTCTTCTTCCAAACCCTCATTAGTGTAAGTTTGGACCCATGGTAGTGATCCAACTGCTATCTAAACCTCTAGATTAGCACACTCAGATGGAGGAAATTTGCTATCAGGTACCTTCTCGCAGTGCAAGAGTTCTGTTCCTGTTTTTGTACTTCAGTAAATCTTACTCTTACTCAACCTTGTCTGTGGATTTCATTCCTCAAATGGCAAGCACCCAGAAAGAAGAAGGAATTGAAGGTGAATTTCTGGGGTCTGCTGTAGCACTGGAGGGCGTAGCTCAGTATTAAGAGCTGCAACACTTTTAGACTGCAGAGTTCTGCACTTGTGCAGATCTCACCCACCAGCATCACCTTTCAGCAGAAGTGGGGAATCAAGTTTCATCACAAAACTTCGGTTTTGCTAGTTCCATGGATCTGACAATGAATTTTGGAATGTGGTGTGCATTGAAACCCTGAGATTTTAGTCATTGAATCCACCCACAGCAGACATGGGCTAGTTTGCTTGAATGGCCTCCAACTCAGTTACCCGATATCTCATTTTGTTTGCCTGAGAGTTGAACAAGGCTTACAACCTTCTCATCTTATGCGAACCTGTCTTTTTCGGTAGGGCTGGATCCTGCTTGTCTCATTTTGAGTGGGCTTATGTTCACATGCTGGAAATCGCCCTTGCCTTACAACCCAGAAGCTGCCTCACTGTTCTGTAGGGTTGGACTCCATCTTGCTTACACTTTTCCTTCCTCCACCCTCTTGATGTCATATGTTTGTGCTTTTATTCTATTTAGGAAGAAAATGCTCCTGCTACGTGGTCAGCTTTTCTATTCTCCAATTTAAATGCGATGCAACCTGTGCTTTTTTCCTCCAGGTAGTGCATACCAGGAGGGAACTGCATCTGATGCTCGGAGAGTCTGACTAGATTCCTTATCAGTGTTTCTGTAAGGACTTCCTTTGATTCTCATGAACTGGAATTCCTAGGGGTCTACCCTATTTTTTTTTTTTTCTCCAGGAGGCAGATATGCTTCTTTCAGTAATTTTGTGACATGAATTTTATTAAAACTCCTCAAATATTTATTGCACCATTCAAAATTTTCTGTTTTGAAAAGGAAAAATTTCAACCACATCTGAGGATGGCCTACTGTGTCTGGTTCTGAAGGCAGGAGAGCATAACACTTTTGGAGAGTGAAAAAGGTTCACCACGTCCAGAAGCAACACAAGGAGAAGAGTACATATCTGGGTTGGCACAGTTGGCCAGAGTGGGAAGCTATTATTCCTTTCAAGACATTGTGCACCTATCTCCTGAGTGCCGAAGGTTCTCAGTCTATCCACGAGTCCACTCTGTTATTGCGGTGTTTTATCTCATCAGGAGCTTCTCAACCAGGTGTTCAAAAATGTCAATCTTGAAATTTTAACAGTGTTCTCAATTCCAGAGAGACAGCACTTAGCCAGGGAATTGATTGGCAGCTTTGAACAAGAAGGTCAGGCTGCTGAGGAGTAGGGCTCCCCAGTGGGGACTGTAATGAGGAAGAGTGTTTAGAAAAGTTTATTTTGAGTCATCAGATGATTCTATTCTCATGCTGTGCAAAGATTGGTACAGGAAAGAGCTTATGGCCCGATAACTTGGGATGTCAGCTCTTCCAAAATATACTTGTCTTTTCAGATGTTTGCTGAACCTTGGCATGAAAGAAACCCTCACGCTGTGGCAGGCAAGACCCAGTCCAGCAAGAAAGCATTTTTTTTTTCCAGCTGGATTCCAACACAAAATTACTCTTGGCCTTGTAGGTTTGGAGGTAGAGGCCCTTGGGAGGAAGTGGCAAAGAAGGAACTAAGCAGAAGGTCCTTTCAATTACGGAAGGTCAGTCAGGGGTGCAGTTTTTAAAATTTCTGGTTTTCACCTCTAATAGTTACACACAACCCTCCTACTCATTCTTTCAAAAACCTTCTGGCCAATTTAGTGTTCTCCATTAATTATTTCTATGTGAAGACTCTCATGTGTCTCTTTGTTTCTGAACGAGGCAAAGACTTCTTCATTAGACGCCAGTGTGTTTTTAATCGAGAGTCTGCTGTTACTGATACATTCTGTCTGCATTGAACAAGACCAGAGGAAGGATCCCATTTATTGATGCATAGAGCTTCTAGGAGAAAGTTGACTTCTTCATGTTTTTTTTTTTTTTTTTCCTTCCCCTTGCAAAGTAATGAATCTCTTTAGCTACCAACTCAAGGGGGAATTTTCTCCCAATCTTGTATCTCCCTTCTGCCCCATGAACAAATCTTTGTTCTTAGCATATGGAATGGATATTGCTTTCATAATTTCAAGTCATCAGCCTTGAAATAAAATTAGCTCAATAACAGAAAAGAAGACGTGGGATCAGAAGCTTAGCATCAAAGAATGAAAACAAGTAATATTTGTTAGAGTGTATGAAATATACTAAGCCTAGTGCTTAGCTCTTTTTCTGCAACATGGTTTTACATCTCACAACGATTTTATGAAGTTTATTTATCTTCATTTTATAGATAAAGAACTGAAGGTTCATGAATATTATTAAGTAAGTTATTCAAGGTCATGCAATTAACATATAGCAGATCCTGATTTGATACCTGGGATTTTCTGGTTTTAGATCCTCATTTGATATTCATCACATAATATTTCTTCCTAGTACAGAATTACATTCTAAAACTGGTAGAAATAAGCATTCTATTCCATTATTAAATTTAAGGTAATTGGTCAAGCAGGCAGAATATCTATTGAATTCTTACACCCTCTGTGACCATTCTGCACTAGACATCTATTAGATTATGTTAAAACCTACTTGGAATGTTGAGTATGAATTCTGGAATATGTAAAATTTAAGATCACCTGGAGCAATAAAAGGAGCTTTGGAGAACACCCCGTGTTCAGTGGAGTGGTTACTGAATGTGGAATCAGAATATACCAATGTCAGAGACATGAGTCTAGGACTGATTAGCATTTGAAGAGTTACAATCTTTCCAAGCTGCACAATAATTGCTTGTGTTTGTAATATGCTTTATTGCTGACAAACAATTTCTCTCTAATAGGTTTTTTTTTTTTTTTAAATTTGAATCTCACTAGAACCAAGTATAACCCGAATAATTAACCTAACTTCACAAATGAGGAAACAAGTTCAAAGAGGCTAAGTGGCTTACCTGAAGGCAAAGAGATACTAAGTGGCAGAGAGGGGAATGTCAATTTAATGTAAAATCAAGTCCCCCACTACCCTGACTTTGCAGGATTTCAAGCAATGGTGTAAAAAAATACTTTGGAGCCTATAACATCTTATAAATATTAATTATTATGTTGGTTGAATTTTAACATTTATTCAACACATTATAATTAGAAACCTAATTCTTGGTGAAGAATTACCCTTTTGGTGTTCAGGATGTTCATAGTAGGAAAGGGGAAACAGGACTGAGGAAAATTTTATTTGGTTCAAACATTTGCCCAACATAATCCAATGATTGCACTGTGCCCAGAACTCCTTGGAAAGGCCTTATATTCAAGATGGAAAGTGATATTTCATGAAAAGGAAACAGCTGTACAAATGTATTTGGAGGGATTGGGCCCAGGGGATCTCAACCACTGAGCTACATCCCCAGCTCTTTTCATTTTTTTATATTGAGACGGGGTCTAAGTTGCTAAGGATCTTGCTGAATTGCTGAGGCTGGCCTCAAACTTGTGATACTCCTGCTTCAGCCTCCCAAGAGAGTTTCTGGGATTACAGGTGTGCTCCACAGTGCCTTGCGATATGCAAATTCCACAGTATGCACAATGTCTTTGAAAGTCCCACAGTGCTGCAGGCTCTTGGAGATGGCCGAGAAGAATGGATCCTGTCCTTCCAAGCATTTGGGAAGGGGACATCCCTTGGATACTGAGGTGCCTGAAGCCTGTGTTAGGGCCCCAAGACTTGTGTAGGATGCATGTCTGGATCTACACAGGTTGGAAAGCTGCATTGGCTTTCCTGAAGGTCTCCATACCTTCTTTACCCCTCTGCCATCCAGGTGCCCACAGCTCTTCCAGTGCATCCTGTGCGTCCTCCGTTTTAGTGGAAAAGTTCCTCTCTTCCTCTCGAGTGATGTCACCATTTTCTGTTAATGTTTCTTGAAGTCCAAACCCTTAAAAAATGTGAAGGGCGCCAGATGTGGTGGCAACACCTGTAATCCCAGTGGCTGTGAAGCTGAGGCAGGAGGATCACAAGTTCAAAGCCAGCCTCAGCAACTTAGCAAGGCCTTAAGCAACTTGGTGAGACCCTGTCTCAAAATAAATAAGTAAGGGCTGGGGATGTGGCTCAGCTTTTAAGTACCCTTGGCTTCAATCCCTGGTAGTGCACCCCCTTCAAATTTCAAGGGTAAGTAATCCATTCCATAATAAAATGTGGAGAGGATCGATTCAAAGCATTTGGGTACAGAAATGACTGTGTGGATGTGTGTGTGTGTGTGTGTGTGTGTGTGTGTGTGTGAGAGAGAGAGAGAGAGGGAGAAACATGGTTGATAGTGTCTCTCAATGAATTCTCTTCTTGCTTGTCATTCAGCATAGTACAAAATATGGTTCCTTTGTCCAGAGGGATAATAGCTACCCTTGGATTATTGTATTTAAAGAATGACTTCTAATTGGTAGCCACGACTCTTCCTTTTCTTCCAGCCATTAATGTGTTCCACAGACATTATTTGAACATCCACTCTGAACCAAGGCACTCTTTTAGTACCTGAGTCAGATAATAATGTCCTGTGTCCTTAAACCCTCTATTGCTCCCTTAAAGTATCTAAATCACTTAATGTACCTTATGTCTGTTTTTTTGCCATAGTCAAAAAACAAGTTGGCTCAGAATAGGAGAGGATGAGCCAGGTGCTAAAAGATGAAAGTACAGGGTGGGGATAATGAGAGGAAGACTTCTGAGTGAGAAGAGAAGGTCAGGATTTGCCTGTAATGCTGGAGAAACTTTAAATGAGGCCAACCTGTTTAAGTCCCGCTCCCTCTGGAAAGGGTTTGAAATGGTGTGGCGTGGATGCCCATGAGTGATGGTCACAGAAGATGGGAGCAACTCCATGAAACCACTGATCTTTCTGTAGAAATCACCCAATTTACTCTGTAGGAGGCTGGAGTTCTGAGAGACTTGGAGATGATTCCAAGTCATCAGAGAAGGAGGTCCCAGAGACCTTCTGGGGCAGTGATGTGTCACACATGATTACAGGCATGGGCTTTGGACATAGGCAGGCTGGAGACTGTGATGGGGCTTCATTGTTAGTTATCTCTGGGCCAATGTCCTCATTCATCAAAAGACAGGTATCATGGTTGCTGATCACTACTAATGTGCTGGTGAGTGTTCAATAATTGACTCTCTGGAGGAAAACAGAAAAAACCCTAAAGCTGGTGCATTTGTTGATTTCCCTAATGTAAACTGTCCCGTCTGCTGATTTCAAGTTGGTGGTTTGATGTCACTGATGCCAGCAATGAAGAGCTCCTTATATTACAACATCAGCTGGCTCCAACATATCAATGTCCATCTAGGGCATGTTGAGACGATGGAGTGGAGGGTTTAGCAGAGCGTATGTCAAAGAGCAGGTGTTCAGTTGATGTTTGCAGACACCTGCTGATGCTCCGACTTCCAGCAGTACCCTTTTCTCAGCATCCGGGCGGCCTGTCTATGCTACTGCACAGTCTTGTGAATTATGTCTGCAGGGGATTGGGGCTGGATTGATTAATGCCGCTTGTCCCTAGATGCTGCTGCCAGCACCCACTTAACACATTCCTGTTACTTTGGAATCACGGTCCAAATCATTTATCAAAGTCAAGTTGCCTGAGAGTTTTCTCCCCACTTGAATGGCATCACTGTATTCTTTATCTTCTACACTACAAGGTCAGTCTCTGGGCCTACCCCCATCCGGAGGGTTTTAATAGTTATTGGCAAGAAGCATCTGTTCTACTTTAAAACAGTCCTCCAGATTTCTGCAGCCTTTGCCTTCTGTGGCCTGGAGAATAGCCTGAGAATGCTTGTGTGTTTCTGGCAAGCCGGTATTTACAGTCAGGGGGTGCTTCTCTCCTAGCTAAGGGGCTAACTCATCTGCTCATATCTCAAATGATGATGCAGGATCTTTTCCAGATATCCACTTAAGTTGAGGCAGCCTCTGATCTTCTGGCTCTTTGTGACATAAATCATGTTATATTTGCAAAAATCAACATGTCCTTAAATCTTAGTGAAGATTACAAAGCAAAAGGGCATCCATCTGTCTTTGCTTCTAATCCTCCTTTCATTTCCTCCTGCATCTTTTAGAATATCTCCTTTTCATGTAAGAAGCTCAAAACGTTCATGCTGATTTTCCACTCTCTTATTCCTGCAGGGTCTTCCCTCTCATTATTTCCAAATTCCTATCTGCTAAGTGATAAAGGATGGCTCTAAGTTAACCAAATAAAATGATTTCTGCTTGTTTTGGCTCCCATATTCAATTTTGCGATTTATAAATTTGGAGATGCATATGCACGCATCTATTGTAAAAATCCTGAGAAATGAGACACATTTCATGCCACAAACATTGTGGCAGAGATAGACATATAGGTCGACCAGTATGCACAGGGGGAAGAGAGGGATTTATGGGTGCAGGTCTTAACGTGGTGCAATACAGGCATCATTAGTGTGACCGAAGCTATTCTAATGCTAATGGGGTAAACTTACAACCCAGGTGAAGGTTTCTGAAATCTCTTTCAAACTTTAAATTTAAAGTGTTCAGACCTTTGGCTCCCTTAATATGTAGGGTTTAATGAACTATGAGTGGTTCATTAGAATTGTGTAGAGAGAGGCCTGTGGTTGATGGAACAATTCCCAGACTCTCAGTCCAGTAAAATTCTGTGTCATGTTTCCCTGGGCAAAACAGAACGATCAGGACAAACCACCATAGGCCAAGTGGGTGTGATTCCTGCACATTCAGTAGAGGTAACTGATGGGCATTCCATGCACAATCTGTCTTTTATGGAGTCCTAGAATCCTCCCAGGAAATGGATCTCTGCGTTTCATGCGTATCTGCCAGTCTTCCATGTCTCTGGATAAACATGCTTTGTGGGGATCACCTGGATTCTTGACACACTATGTGCCTGTACTTTACTCTGTGCTCTTGGTGTTTCTCACTTGATTCAGAAGAGAGAAGGCACTGGCATGTGCTCACTTGGTGGAGTTTCTGCTGAATGTGTCTAGTGGCTATTTCCCACATGGACACCTTCTCCGGGTGAAACAATCCATCAAACCAGCAGTATTGATTGAGCACCTCCATTTGCAAGGCAGTAGGCTGGGGTTGGTTCCAAGAACAATAATGCATTAGGCATTTGTCAAAGGCCTTTCTGGCAGAGGAAGCCTCTGAGCACAGTCCTATTTTATTCTTTCTGAGAGAGACTAATGGAAATAGATTCCATTCCATCTTTGCTTCTATCTACACAAACCCAAAGATAGTTCATGTCTTGTTCAAGGTCATGCAGAGAGTGAGAATGAAAAGCTGACATCTCATGTCAGAGAGGAGAATTAAGTGGTCACAGAGGACTTTCAAGTCACCAACTAATGTGGTACCTAGGATTTCCTTTCTACATATTCCTGAGAGCCTATTTCAGCAGGAACAATTTGTGCGGGAGGTAATCTGATTATTGACACGATCAATCTTCAGAATGTGGGGTCAGCATTGGCTTTCCACTTGGCCATTCTCAGCAGCTGGGCCAGGTAAGCATAATCACAGGCAAATTTCAGCTGCTCCTCTTGTTCAATTTGTGCTTACCTAGGAGGGTTCTTCAAATACAACAAGCTGCTGTCTCAGAACCATTCAAGCATATTATAATTTTCACTTCTCAGAGCTGAGATTTTCTGATGTGGACTTGACAAGAAGAAGACTTTGACCTTCAATCACGAGGGTGTGGGGGTGCGTGCATGGAATACAGGTTTGCATTTATTTTTAAAATGTGAAGAAGAATTGAATAGACAGCAACCATTGGACCTTGAAGAAGTGTTGGTATATTGTTATCAGGAACAACTGAAGTGGTTAAAATCAGTCATGAAGTATATGGTTGCATCATGGTTTCCTAAAGAGGTGATCATAATCATAAAATAAAACAGAGCATTGAAGTCATAACTCACAAACACCAATTTAATTATTTATTTTGTACAATGAATGTGAATTTCCATGGTTTTACAGAAGAGCATGCAAAGTGAGAAGAGGAAAGACAGGATTGTTAGCTCTCTCATTGTGGATCATACTTTCCTTATTCCCTACATGATTGGTGGCCTTTGATTGGATGCTGTTGACATTGTGAAGTTTTTCTTGTTGGGTGCTGCTTATTTTTATATTACAATAAACATTCTTTATCTTTGATTTAATGGGCAATTTACTTGGAAATTACTTAATCCTTTGGAGTCTTGCTTTTAAGATTTGTTAGGTGAGATCAGAATAGCACCATATTCCATGACTAGGCAAAATTATAGAGTGTTCTTCCAAATGCACCATGAACCAAAAAGTTTTTTAGTCTACCTGGTGAGAACAGAAACTATCCCCAGGTGACACTAATTTCTAATTTCTCCAATCTTTCAGATGTCTTTTTCTCTTGGCCTTGGGCAATTTCCTCATATGCATGTTGTTGGGTGATTAATTCCACCAGAACCCTCTCCAGATCTCCAAGTCTCCCTCTCCATAGTGTCTCCTCTTTGGTGGTCTGACCTGAGACCTCTAATTGCCTTACTCTCCTCAGATTCCTTAACTCAGGGCATCTGTGGGCCTCTGCTGGGATTTTTCCTCCTGTGCTGTGGCCTGCAGGTTCTCGAGGCAGTGAACATTGGCTATCATAGGGTCATCGTTTTCCCATTTCTCCATTGTTTTCCCATTTCTCATGGCCACTGTTCTTTGTTACCTGATGTACCTACGTACTTGTGTCTTGAAACTGGTTATACATATTTTGACTTTTTTTTGGTTTTTTTTTTTTGTGTGTGTGTGGGGGGGTAAAATATGGTCTCTGATATCAACACATTGTTCAGAAGTGGAAGTTCACGTTGACTATATGAACAATAGAAACAGGAACCAACTCAAGTAAAATCTTTATCAAAAGCCCACCCAGAGAAGCTGGGTCAAGAGGAATATAATTTCACAACAGCTAGCTTCTGGTGTAGCCAGACTATATTGAGGATGGGTGAATCAAAGGAATAAGTATCCAGATTCTTGAGAGCAGGCTAAAAAAGGAAGTCTTTATAACATTTCCACATCCATACCTTTCCCCTCCTTAAAGTACCAGTGCTTTTGAGGTTCCAATGTTTATCATCTGTCTCTTTAAATATTAATTCAGTGACATTCTTTGCCAAGTATCAATATCTGGCAGAAGTGGACACTTCCCCATCATTACAAAGAACGTCTCCCAATTTAGGCAAACTGCTTTTCATTTATCTGATTCAGGAAATTAGCAGATTCCTATAGAGCAGTTTTGCACTTAACACAAGACTGTCAAAAAACTTGTGAGATGCGTTTGCAGGTTTCCCTTATTCTTTCTTGGGTTTGATCCTTACTCAACAGAAAAGCCAAAATCTTCTTTCAGTTCTGTGGGTTTTTGTTTATGCTCTGTTGTTTGGTGCATGCACATGTAGGAATGCGAGGTAGATTCACCTGATTTTTGATGTCCTATTTTATGATGTCCTTCTTTGTTTTTAGTAATTTTATCTGTTCTGAAGTCTACATTACCTGGTATCATGCTAGCTTATCATGTTCTCATTAATGCTGACATGGTATATCTGTTTTCATCCTTTTACTTTTAACCTACTTGTAACATTGACTTTGAAGTGAGTTTCTCATAGACAACATAGACTTATGACCTGACTTTTTATTCACTCGGACAATCTCTGTCTTTTAATGGGTACACTTGAAACATTTATAGTTAAAGTAATTAATGACATGTTAGGGCTTAATTCTTCTATCTTGTTCTTCATTTTCTATGTGTTCTCTCTATTCTTTTTCCACGGATTTTTTTTTTTTTTTTTTTTTGGTATTGGTGCACTTAATCACTGATTCACATCCCTATTTCTTTTTCTTTTTCTTTTTTTATTTTGAGACAGACTTTCAATAAGTTACTTAAGGCCTTGCTAAGTGGCTGAGCCTGGCCTTGAATTTGTAATCCTTCTGCCCCAGTCTCCTGAACCTTGAGGCTTATAGGTGTGCACCACCATGACCAGCATGCTTCTTGAATTTTTAAAAGAATCTATGCTGACGTACTTATAATGTTTCTGAATATATCCCTTTGTACATTTTACCTAGTTGTTGCTCTATTAGAGTAGACATATGTGATTTACCACTGTATCTGGAATGAAGTTTTACCACTGAGTGAAGTATAGACATCATACTTTTATTAAATACCTTGACCCTTTCCACTTTTACGATACAGTTGACGTAAGTATTCCCTCTACATACATTGAGCCCGCGTTGGATGGTCTTATATAAAATTTTCAATCATCAAAGATTTTTTTTGTAAGTCAGGAGGAGAAGGGGAGCCCATTTAATTTGCTCCTATTTCCAACCATTCTGTTGCACTCTGGGACAGATGTGGGCATCCACATTTTAGTAGAAGATGGTAGAGCTCTTCTGTCACCTTCTGCTACTGTGAGGGGAGTGGGATATCAGAGGCCCTGCCTGGCTTCTACTGGCACCTCCAGCAGAGGAAGATGGTGCTCACCCTGGCCTGCCTGCTGTTGTGAATTGGCAATGAGGACCTGGGACTCCATCCTCAGTCTCCGCTGGTATTACAGACACGGGCACAGGTGTCCGTGTCCATGCATACATGGTCTTTGGACAGCATTGAGTTGATATTGTCAAAATGATCTGTTTTGTTGGGTGGCTCCTTTCCCCATACTTTGGCTAGAGTTTCTTAGGGTGTCACCACTCCTGCTGCTTCTCCTCCACCATCTTCTTCTCCTCCTCCCTTCTTGTTTTCATCCTTTTCTTTGTGTCTATTGGAAGTCTGATTGACCTCTCAAGCGCCTAGACTATGATATTTTGCAAATACAAAGGAGAGCCAGGGACCTCACTGGGATGCCATTTCTCAAATCCTGAGGTCTTATTCTCTCTATCTTTTGGAGTCCTTTCAGATGACCTCAACATTTCCAGGATGACTAATTGTATTTAGAGGAGAAGAGCAAGGAAGTGATTCTGTATCTTCTTTCGTAGCAATGGGAGCCTCATCAAAGTCTTTGAACATTTTAGTTTGGGATATTACCTTTGTTTCCGCCCCCCTATTTTTTTCCCAGAATAATGGTTTAACGGTTCATTTAAAGGGATAGCTGGAGAAGGCAATTTCTAATTTAATTCAACAAATAGTTTTTATATGTCCACTGTGCATGTGCCAGACACTGGCCAAGTTCTGAGATTTCAACACTTAGGGGAAAAACAACCTCATTCTCGTCAGGAAAAGAGACATGGCAATAAGTTACCCCAGGTCGCAGAGGCCAGGCTTTCCTGAATCTTATATAAAATGTGACAGGAAAATAGATGTGGTAATAATGCCTGGTCAGGAAGGCAGAGAGCCAGGAGAAATCCACGGCAGAGAAGAATTGCTGTTGGTCTTGATGGACATAAAGGATTTCACCTGGCTCTAAAATCAGGGGACAGGGTGAGAACAAGGACGAGCAAAAATAGAGTGTGGGCCTGGCAGGGTGCAAACAGTGGAGGAGCCTCGTTTTCCAAAAGTGCAGGGCTGGTGGATGGTTCAGATCAAGTTTAGAATGCTGAGCAGATTGCAAAGAGCCTTTCTTGCTGCACCGGGGGTTTAGAGGTTGTTTTGTAGGAAATGGATTCACTGGGAGGCTTTTAAGTGGAAACTTAAAAATCAAGTGGGCATTGTAGGAAGATCCAATACCAATGTGGAAACATAAACTCTTGAAGATGACATTGGAGGAGTGGAGATGAGTGGCTAATTTAAACTAAAGTAATATTCAGATAGATGTTATACAGATGGTGACAATTAAAACAATGCACAAAGTATATCATGAAAAGGTTCTCTCCCCCCTTCTCCCAGTGAATTCTCAGTTCTTCTTTCCAAAGGTCACCATAATTGAATTTATTGGGTCTATTCTTAGAAAAAATTTCATGGCTATATAAGCACACACACATTACCTTAGGGTCCCCTCGTGTATATGCTTTGAATTCACATTTGTTTCCATTTTTTATATTTTGGACTCCAAGAACAGAATTTTAAACTTACCACCTCCTCTCAGTTCATGACCGTACCATTTTCATCACTGGTCTGCTTAATGGATCTCTGTAAATTTGTCTCCCCTCCACCATTAAATCTCTGATCCTTCCATGGCCACATGTTCCACGGTTTCTGACATGGCCTTGAATTTGTATGCACCCTTGTGAAAATACTCAGTATTGTTCTGAATGTGTTTTCAGCCTACGGAAAGTGTTCCTGTCCATTTCTTTTTCTTACAATAAATACATGCTCATCTAGTTCATTCCTTTTAATAGTTGCGTAATAATTTTACAGAAGGGATACACTGCAATTTATTTAATGATGATATCTCAGCTTATCTTCATCTCCCTACTATAAGAAGCAGCATTGCAATAATTCTCATTTCAGTTTCTTTGTGAACTTGGCTGAAAATTTCACATCACTTAGATACATCCCCAGGGCTGAGATGACTCTTATTTATGTAGGTGTGGACTCAAATTCACAGGATTGACAGTGTTTCCCCAGTTGGCTGCTCCAGTTTGTCCTCTCCTTGGTGAAGTACAAGATTCCTGTCTCAACACTCCTTGCCAATGCATGACTTTACATAATGTACCCAAAGTGTTGTTTCATTTTACGTTTCTCTTTACTAGAGAATTTGAACATTTCTTCCCATTCTGACCTGCCCAAGCTGACACATTTCTTACATCCCTTATGTGTGTGTGTTTTATCTATTAGCTTCCTATCAATGTGTGATGGAGGTATCATTGCAATTCTTTTATTTCTGATGAGAAAGTCAAGATGTAGATGATGGGTGTCACCAGTCTAAGTTCATGCACAGCTCCCTTCGGTAATCTGGCTTGTCTGACCTAGATGTGCTAGAATGTCAAAGAGGTTGACTCATTTTTTTCCCCCTCATAGTAGAAGTAAGGGAATTCAGTGGAAAAAACAAGGGCAACCTCAGAGCTTCTGCAATTTCCCCTAAGTGAAGCAGAAATGGAAAACATGGTTATAAGGGTATGTAAATTTGGTCACGCCTGACATCTCACTTCCAGGTTCTGAGCTATTAAAATTCATTCCCAGTTTATGCAGGATATTGTAAAGGGACTGTGCAGGCTGGCCAAAGAAATGAAAAATAAACCTTGCTTTCAAGGCACTTTCCATGTAGCAGGGGATTAAGGCACAAACAAGCACATTATAAGCAGAGTGCAGTAAAGGGGAGGCACAAACTCAATCCTTCTAAGCGCATCTGCCCACTATGTCCCTGAGTATAAGACCAGGCGAGGGTCCACTTCACTATATATGTATTTTCTGTTTTTAGAACATTCTGGATAGAAAGACTGTCTGTGTATCAGAAACATATGCAACAGAGATGGGAGAGGGTAGAACTTTGATGGCTATGCTGTTGATAATTCTAACACTCCAAATATGCTGAAAATGAAGTCAGGAAACAGATTGTTATGCATTTAAGGCTAGCTTCATATTAGGGAAAAAAAAATTCTACCCCTCTTCCTCCAAAAGAAGGGAGTTGAGAGGGCTAAACCCTAACCCTTTCCCTATCCACTCTCTCCATCCTGAGGCTCTCCTGGTACAGCCCCGTGGACCACCCTGGACAGACCCCAAGGAACAAAGTATTGCAGCCCGGGTACCTTTCAGATATGCAAGTTGCCTCCCCAGTGCCCCACATCCTCTCTACTCTCCTTCCTAATGACCCTTAGAAATGGTAAAGCAGCATTTGGTGAGAAGAGAGAGCTTTAAAAATTATCTGAGGAACTGCATGTCCTATCTTGCCAGTTTTCATTTATAGAGCATTGCAAATGCCCGACACCAGAGACTCTGTGTTCATTATTTAACTTAGTCCTCATACAACCTGCAAAAACAGGCATCTAGTGTGCCCATTTTACAGATGAGAAAAGTAAGGTTAAGGTACTTGATCAAGTTCACTAAGAAACTTGGTGGCACGTCTAGGCTCTGATGTCAGGCTGCCTAAATCTAAATCCAAGATTTTTAATTCCTTTGAACATGAAGTATGGCAATGAGAAAAACATTAGACTTCATTTTAAAGTCAGGTTAAGGAGACATTTAAACTGGGAGTGAATACTTTTTACATATAAATTGCAACGAACCCTTATTTTATATATATAAAAAAGTGAAACATAGAAAAAGTGGGGGTAAAAATGGACCTGAAGAATGGAAACAAAGGACATCATAAAGGAGAGAATATCTACTTCCATTTTTTTTTTGAGTCTTTAATAAATTATTCTGAGTTGGTACAAATAGCTTTTCTATTCCAGGGAGATCAGAGCTGGGGACTGGCTTTTAAAAAGACTATTAGATTAATGGATGAAATCTACTGCAGAACTAAATAGCTTTCATCATTTCATTACATAAAACACATAGAGGCTACGTATTGCCTCCCCCGCATGGGCTCGGTTGCTAGGATCTTGGGTCTCCTGGGTCAGCCTGGTAATGGATCTGGGTGCCTCCAAACCAATTCATCTCAGGAACTGGATGACATTTATAGGAAAGCTAAACAAACCTTTGACCCGGTTGAAAAAACTCTCAAAGTAGAAAATGTTGCTTGAACATATAGTTACAGGGAAAACTGGGAACAAGTTAAGAAGATGCATAAAAAATATCCAGAGGGAGGGAGCTGGGGAATGGTGCAATGACTACGTTTTACATGGAGAAAAGTCAACTCATTTCCCGGCACCATTGGTTAAGATTTTCAGAAGTAGAGGTCATCAGAATTTTTGTAGAATAGTCAATGTTGGTGAGGTGAGAGAAAATCTCAACTTGAGGCGATCTTGTATGGTTTTGTTGATCAAGTCAGTAAAAACTGCAATTGGAAGAAAAGAGGAAGACAAGTGAAGGGTACAGGGATCAAGCTGTAGTCAGCAAAAAGGTGAAATTAATTGCAATTGAAGCTTGTCTGCAAGACACGAGGCATTGGAAGCAATGAAACATCTCCATACCTCAAATCTGTAGACAGAAGGAAAGTTCATAAATAGAAAGTGCAGCCTTTGGAAGTGAACCAGCCCTGTTTTAATCAGCTAAGTGTCTCCTTTGGACAAGGAGGAGGAGGGAGGGAGCTGGCTTTCTTTCCTATGTCTAAGCAATTTCTAAGTATCCTCAAAACTCTTTTGCTCTTATTAAGTTCTCTTCTTCCCTCCAGATTTGTTTAAAACTTTAAAAATGTTTTTATTCATGGGTTCTAAATTTACTGCCCCGAGTTGGCCTCTTTATGTGTAAATCATCGAAATGGAGAAAGCTTCTGAACACAGTGTGTATTAAACACTAATTGTGCTTAAGAGGGAGAAGAGAAGCATCAGGTCCTTCCTTCTTTCCTCCTCGTGCTGTTCCTCTGTGCTAAGCATTGGGAACATGAAGTCAGATTCTGCAATAAAGAAACTTATGTTCAATTAGGAGAGAAAAAGCCAAATCCAAATTATGATGGATCGCAGAAAGGGCTGAAGGGAGAGGAACATAGAAACCATGTGGGGACTCAGAGGAGAGGATGATTCTTTCTAGTTGAGGGTAAAGCAATGCGTACGCTGCATAAGCTTTAAGACGTGAGCTAGTCTCAGGAGTGAACAAGGGAAACAGGACACACCAGATGCAAAACTGAGGGAGCAGCTGTGAGGCTTCACGTTTGTTCTGGCTCTCATTTTCCCTTGCACACTCGTGTGTACGAGGCGGTAGGGAGCAGGGAGTGTGGACTTTGCCTCTTTGCCTGCTCCAAATCCCAACTCCACTCCGGATAGGAGTGCGGTTAGGGAAGGTTATTTAACTTTTCTGTGCCTCTCTGATCCATAAAAGATGGTTATGTCTGCTATAGTTAATAGTGAATATATGTAAATAGATGTAAAGGACTTGGAAGTGGTGCTTGACACACTGTAGGTTCGAAGAGTTTAGATAATAAAATCATTCTGCAGTATATGGAAATGCAATGCAATTTTGATTGCTTGAATGAATTATTTTTACTATGAATGTCCACTTAATGGAATTAGGTCTTATGTAGTGCCTAATATATCTGCCAAGGCCATCAAGCTGATAAAAGTAAGATAGAAGGCTACAAATTGTATTGTCTTTTAAGAAATAATGAACATGGATGCCATGGGGCTAGTTATGGTATAAGTCATTTAGTTAGGTTATATCTCCATACCCTGACTATAGAGCCAAAGGTGGGCAAGTACATTCCCTCACTAGACATGGAGTCAGCGTCCATGAGTATTGATGCCTTGGCTTCAGGTTCACAAAAATGTGAAAACGGTTCACCTTGGTCCTGCTTTTGCTATGTCGTGCTCTCTACAGAGTCTGGGAAATGTCTTTTTCTAGGCTTTATCTTCCGATTTGGCTGAACTCCTCTGATTCCTTGTCACTTTATTTTGAGGCTTTGTGTGCATATGATTGTCTTTACTTACACAGAATGATCACATCCATGTCCATATTTCATAATATTATCATTCATATAAAACCAGAGAATGAAAATGTTCCTGAATTTTTTTTTTTTTTTTTTTTACGTATGTGGATAATGTCTTTTGGTTTGTATCGACCACAAACTTCAGGTAATTTCTGATTCCTGTCGACCAGCTGCTGAGAATCGTACAGCCCACGTGATTTCACATTTTGGGTCTTCTTTTTCAGGCAACCTTTTGCTCCATGTCTCACAGCCAATGAAATTATTTTTCACGACTGGTTGTTTATTTGTAGAGATTCAGTGTAGCGAAGTGATTGAGATGTGAAGAGTTTGAGGTGTTTGGTGATTAGTGTTCATTCAAAAAATGTCAGCTTATTATATTGGTATTTTAAAGATTAGAAGTAGCTTATAATAAAAAGGCAGATATGAAATGAGATTATTAAAATAAAGTCTATAAAAATGTTTAGTACAATGTCCAGGTTTTGAGACTAAAGGGTGTATGTAATTTTCCTTATTGAAAACTCATAACCCCCCTTAAGTTAGGTATTTATTGTTAACCCCATTTTATAGAGAAGGAAATAGAGGGTCAGAGCGGCTGCATAATTTGTTAAAGGTACTGTAGCTGTAAGTGGTGGAACTTTTGAGTTGAGTGCAGTCAGAGTGATTCCATGGGTAAAGACCCGTGGTGCACAATTCTTAACATCCAATGGGCAGACCTGCAAGACAGCTATCCTTTCCTCAATGTAGACAGAGTTTTGCGAAGTTCCAAAAGAAACTTTCCATGTGGCACTTCATGAAGAAGACACAGAATATCATGATGGAAAATGTCCCCTAAAGAGCCTTACGTGAATGAAGAGCTATTTCATAGAGTCACGTCCCATTTGAAACCAAAACATTTGCCAGAGTCCCCACGTTGGTTGAAATGATATGGTGAAAAGGATTCTTCAGTGGGAAATTAGTCATATTTTTATGAACTATTTAGGGACATTTTATAGTTACAATGCTCAGAGAAGTCTATAAATAGCATATCCTTAGTACTCTCTCTTTGCAGATTATTTTGTCCAAGCTGGACTTTGTAAACAGGTATTAACAGCCTCCAACAAAGTCCCGCACTGGTGAAATTCCATAGAGCTGGGCAGGGAAACCTGATGAGCTAAGGTTGTCCAATGAGCAGATGATAAACTGTTCCATTGTGATGGTTCAGGCTTTGTTCCCTAGTGACAATTCACCCGTTTTTCCATGGAAGAAAATCAAACACAGCTAAGGTGAACCTAGGGTCGAGGCACAGTGGTTTGTCCAAATCAGAGATAAATAGTGCAGAAGGCCTGCTCCCGAGAGTCCTGGTCCTGGTCTTACCACTGCTCTCTCAGTATCTCCACAGTAGCTGGATGACGTCCTGCTCTCAGAGACCTTTGACTCAAATATGTAGGCTTGAATTCTAACAGATGTAAACAAGATTCAGAGCAGACCCGTTTCCCCTGTTCAGTTGGTTAGATACCCAGTGCAGAATCATTGCTGAGAAAACAGCAGATCACTCTATAAATGAGAATTGACACCATGCCCACCTGAGGCCACTTCTGCAGACTTGGCTCAACCTTGCTTGAATCACTGACTGCTGCCCTTCACCTTGGGAAGGAGCAGCAGGGTAGGAGGGGCGGCAGGGAATGTATAACCGCTCTCTTTATCTCTCTGGGCTTTTTTTTTTTTTTTTTTTTTTTTCTCTTTAAATGTTGTTATTAGTTTTAAAAGATTTGGGGCTAATTTATTGATTTTGTTCAATTTCCAAATTCCATGATTTCTACTTTTCTTTTAAATGTTGCTCACCTATTGATTGCTAGGCTTTCTTTACTGTTCATATAGGTAGGTTCTTGAGTAAAAGTTTATTTCTTTTTGTCCTTTCTTTCATAATTACAAAATAAGTCAAAATTATGAATTCTACTGTCATAGCAATTTTGGTCCCATTTCCATGGAATTTCCTGTTTAGGGTGATCTCTGTTATTTTCTATACTTTCTGTAAAAGCCAATTTAATTTCTACACTATTTCTAAGAGTTGTTTATTCTAGTGAATTTCAATTTCTAGGTGGATAGAGATTTTAGAAGACTTGTATTGTTAATTCAAATAGTTAACATATTATTAAGTAATTATCCTTATTATATATTCAGGGACTGACCTAAATGATTTCTGTGTTAAGAAATGTTTGACAAAATCTTGTATAGCTTTCTAAAAAT
The DNA here is from genome assembly GCF_048772815.1 of Callospermophilus lateralis. NCBI lineage: Eukaryota > Metazoa > Chordata > Mammalia > Rodentia > Sciuridae > Callospermophilus > Callospermophilus lateralis. Next base: position 11,812,571 of record NC_135308.1, read on the forward strand.
ATGTGTGATACATGATAAATTTGGTCATGATTGCACAATTTTTATAAGGCAAATATTTTGTTGAAGTGTAACATGTATGCTAAATTCAGAGGTTTTGGTGTACATCCTGGTTAATTTTTATAAAGTGTACGCAGCATATCTTCAGAGACCAACAGCATCTCAAGTACTCAGGAAGCCCTCCCTGTCTCTCCAGCCACGCCTCCTTCCCATAGAGGTAAACACTATTCCATTTTTTATTACTATTGAAAAGTTTTGCCTGATTTTGAACTTGATCTGGATAGGAAATAACAGAATATATTCTTTTTTGGTAACCGGGCTTCTTCTTTCAACACGTTGTTTGTGGGAATTATCCAGGTTGTTGTACATTGTAGCAGTTTATTCATTTACATCCTACTAAATAAATATTCCATAATTTATTTATGTTGATAGACTTTTCATGTTATTTCTGGCTACTATATGGTATATAGCATTATATATACATATATATATATATCTCACTCTTACATTTCTCTTTTGATGCAATATCTGTTGTATATATACCTAACAGAAGAATTGCTATGTCCTGGTGCGTGTGTATTTCATTTTTAGTACACCATTGTGGTTTGCTTTGATGGTTTTTATCCCTCTAGCAGTATGTCAATTTTAGTGGCTCCCAATCCTCCTGACCTTTGAATGGTTTCTGTCTTCTTCATCTTAGCTATTCTGATGAGCATATAGGAGAATCACCTTGTGAATTTGATTTTTGATTTTTTACTTTCCCAATGAGCAAAGAAGCTGAGCATCTTTCATTATGTTTATTTTTCATTTAGCATCCTCTATCTGTGAAGTATGTGTATAATCAGGCCCTGTTTTACCGGGTGACCTCTTTAATTTCTAAGAATTCTTTGTCTATGCTGGAGGGGAGACTTTTTTTAGATAAGCATGATTCAGCACTCCCTTCTATTCTGTGGCTTGCTCTTCATTCTTGTGGAAGTGCTTTTCTAAAGATTTTAGATATAATATCCTCAATTATATTCTTTCTTTTGATGTTTTATGCTTTTCATAAAATAAAAGTTTTCACAAAATATAACTCACACTTAATGAGATATAATTGCACCCTTTGAAAGTGCACAATTCACCGGTTTTTGTTTAGTCACAGAGCTATGCACCTGTCGCCATTATTTAATTTTAGAATACGTCCATCACCCCCAAGAAAGCCCATATCCAGAACCAGCCACTTCCGATGCCTTTTTTCCTCTTATCACCTGGCAACACAACCACCAATCTGTTTCTGTGAATGCGCCTCTCCTGGGCATTCATATAAATGGAATTGTGTCATCACAGCCATTGGCATTTGGATTCTTTTTCTTAGCACAACATTTACAAGATTGTTCCAAGTTGCAGCCCAGAGCAACCCTTCATTTCCTCTTATTGCTGAGTAATATGCCCTGTGGAGTTATGCCGAATTTTATTTATTCATTCATCACTTATAGGTTTTTGAGGTTTGTTTTCATTTTTTTTTTTTTTTACTATTTTGAATAATACTGCTATGAGCATGCAAGTTTTTTTTTTCAGGACTATGCAAAGCTTTTTATTTAATATCTCAAATATTTGACTTAGAAAAAAAAGTCAATCAATTAAGAGCATTCAAGTTTTTTCGTGTACGTGTGCTTTCTTTTCTTTTGAGTATATATCGAGAGTGGAGTTTCTGTGCTGTAGGTGACTCTGGGATCTACGTTTTGAATGATGCCAGAGTTTGCAGCATCTCTATCACTGTATGTTCACACAAGAAGTGTTGGAAGGTTCTGATTTCTCCATATCCTCATCTACAGTTGGTAGTCTTAGTTTAGAATTCTTAGAGGGTGTGAAGTGACATCTCATTGTGGTTTTGATTTGCATTTCCCTAATGACTAATGTTTCTGAGCAACATTCTATATGCTTATTAGTCATTCATATATGTTCTTCAAAGAAATGTGTATTTAATTTCTTTGTGATTTTAAATTAGGTTATTTGTCCTTTTACTGTTGAGTTACAAAAGTTATTTTTATAGTCTGGATGCAGTTCCCTATAGAATATATGGTTTGCAAATATTTTCTCTCAAGAGCGCATTCACGTTTTTGAAGCACAAAAGATTTTAATTTTTCATAAAGTCAAATTTATTTTTTCTTTTATTGTTCATGCTTTGATATCTAAGAAACTATTGCTTAGCTCAAAGCCTCAAATATTTGCTTCTGTTTTCCAGAACAATTTAATGATTTTGTTTCCTATGTTTAGATCTGTATGATCTTTTCCAGTTAATTTTTGTACATGATATAGGTTAAAGGGTTAGCTTCATTCTTTTATGGTTATTTTACTACTATTTATTGAAAGAACTATTCTTTCTTCCAATGAATTGTTGTGGCCCCCTTGGTAAAAAATCTATTTATTTTTAGATTTTCAATTTTATTACAATGATTTATATGTCTACGTTTGTGTCTGTGTTACATCTTGATAACTGCTGTTTCATGGAAAGTTTTGAAATCAGGAAATGCGAGTTCTTCAATTTGATTCTTTTTCAGTATAGTATTATTTGACTATTCTGGGTACCTTAAATATGCACATCAATTTTAGGATGAGTTTCAAGAAGCTAGCTGGGATTTTGATAGAAATTGGGTTGAATTTGTTGATCAATTTTGGGGATATTGTCACCTTAATATTAACTATTTTAATCCATGAATATGGAACATCTTTCCATTCATTTAGATATTTAAAATTTTCTATCAGCACTGTTTTGTACTTTTCCATGTGTTAGCTGAAAATTCTTTTTAGAATTTTTATTTTTAAGTGTATTATTCTTATTGATGCTACTTGAATGGAATAATCTTCTTCGTTTCATACTCGGATTACAACCTACTCACATTTGCTTGAGTGTGAGGCTAACTGAATTGGTGTGATTCTGCCCCATAAGGTGGTCCTCCTAGAGCAGCCTTGTTGAAGGTGGACCCCAAGTCAGGGTGACGTTCTCATCCTCCCAGAACCCAGGCCAAAAGCTAGACCTGGGATCAGGTGTGGTTAAGTACATATCAGAGTTGGGAAAGGCGATGCAGCTGGTATGTACTACCCGAGTGTTGGGCGGGTTGTCTCCATCCAGAGTGGGGTGGGAATTGAACGGACATTTCTAAAGCTTCACATGAAGTACCACCATCCCTCCCTTGCTGAGGACATTATTAGTTCCATTAAGCCAAAAGTTGGAAGTTGTAAAGAGAAGGATTTGATCTTAGCCTAGGAAAATCTAAGGTCTCAGTTCTTAATCTTGAGAATTTATAGAAGGCCAGGTAGTTTATAAATCATAAGATAAACATAGACGGAACTGAATTGTAAAAACTTCAGATTTTCAAAGTCTGACATGGAGCTAAGAAACTTTTGTGTTTTTCAAGTTGAATTTCCTATGATTATCACCCCTATGTGATTAAGATAAATATGTTGTTTTAGTCAGCTTTTTTTTTTTTTTCTGCTATGACTAAAAGACCCACCAGAACAATTGTATAGGGGGAAAATTGTATTTGGGGGCTCATGGTTTCAGAGGTCTCAGTCCATAGACAGCTGACTCCATTCCTCAGGGCTCAAGGTGAGGCAGGACATCACCTTGTGGCAGAGGGAAGCAGCTCACATGATGATCAGAAAGCAGAGAGAGAGACTCCTTTCTCCAGATACAAATATCTACCCCAAAGCTACGCCCCTAATGCCCACCTCTTCCAGCCACACCCCACCTGCCTTCAGTTAGCACTCAGTTAATCCCTATCAGGAGATTAATTCACTGATTGGGTTAAGCGCCTCATACCCCAATCATTTCTTCTTGCATTTTCTCACAATATGATCTCTGGGGGGACCCCTCACATCCGAACCATAACCTATGTCCACTTTTATATTTGCAGTAGTAACTTTTGGAGTTATCTTTCAATGAGGTAGAGAAAAAAATAACTGCACAAACTTCCGACTGTGACGTTTTATTCGCATGTTTATATGATCGTACATACAGGCATAAATACTTTTCTTCTCTGAATTTTATTCAGGAAATGAGAGTGAAGTTGAAAAATCTCCAGAATCCCACTAAGTTCATAAGTCATAATGAGGTCATAGAGGGGTGCTATGGTTTGAAGGTGTCCTCCAAAATTCATGTGTTTTCCTGGTTCCTCAGTGCAGGAGTGTTGGGCAGGTGGGTCCCAATGGGAGGTGTGGGGTCCAGGTAGGAGGTGTTTCAGTCCTGGGTGCGGAGGAGCCCTTGGGAGTAAGGGAGCTCTTCCTTTCCTGGAAGTGGATTTGTAACAACCCTGAGAGCAGGTTGTTTTAAAGTGTGATTATCCCTCTGATTTTCTCTCTTCTACATGCACCTGCTTACCTTTCCGTGGTGAGCTAAAGTAGTATGAGGCCTTCATCAGAAGTTCAGCAGATATTGGAGCCATGTACTTAGAGTTCCAGACTGCATAACTGGCCAAAATAAACCTCTTTTCATTATCAATTACCTAGCCTCAGGTATTCTGTTATAGCAACACAAAATGATCTAAGATAATGGCAAAATCCATGAAAGTGCTCTTGATTTTGTCACATGTGAATTAGAAGTGTTCAGAACCTAGTCCCTTAAAACTAGATACTGTGTCAGTGAAATGAAGAACCAAATACTGCCTTGGATGCTGAAGAAAAACTGTCAATTTTTATGACTGCCGTGAAAAGCACATATACACGACTCTCTCAGGCTCTTTGGGGCCATAAAACTGTGCTTTCTAATTAGACCTATAAAACTTGGTTTGCTCAGAACCCATTTTGGCTGTGAAGCAGCTGATCCACTGCAGCTGGAGGTTTCCAGCACTGGGTGCTGTTATTAGAACTACTTGCCTACCCGCCCAGATCTGGGCCCTCAGGCTGCCTCTCACTCCTTCTTGCTTTGATAGTTCTAGGTTGGATTGTTTGACATGTTATTGCAGGAAAATATAGATGTTCACGTGAATTCCAACTCAGTAGTTACTCAGCCCTTTCTCAGTGTGAGCGCGGTAGTGGAGGTAACCCATTTGATTCCCACAAGTCGTGTAAGTCAGACACTCTTAGACTCTCCATTGGCTAGCTAAGGAAACCAGGGCACCTGTGTGCAATCACACAGCTAGTTAGTTATGGAAATGGGATCCAACTTGGGCAGTTTATAGCAAGCTAACACACTCACCTGCCAACTCCTACATATATCTACCCCTCCTCCCCCACTCCTCTCCCTCCAAGGAGGAAAAACTATTCCTATTCCTCCTGAGCCCAGTGAAAAGTTGTTTTCTCATTTTATAGACACAGAAAATACCAGTGTGAAATGAGGGTGACATTCAGTAATGTGAAAGTTGTCAATATCAAAATGGATTTGTCTATGTCAAATCCTGACTAAATGCAGCCGGGGGCCGTAAAGAAGCCCTCACCGTACATGCCAGTCACACACCGGCTTATTCAGCGCTTCTATCACTGTAATGAAAACCTAAACAAGTGAAAAGGTTTATTTTGGCTCACAGTTCTGTAGGTTCCAGATCATGATCAACGGGCCCATTGTTTTGGGCCTGTGGCAAGGCAGCCTCTCTTTTTCGGAGCATGTGATGGAGCAAAACTGTTCACCTCTTTCCTGAGAGCAAGAGAGCCAGAAGCAGAAGGAGGTGTCCTACAACCCCTCTTAAGTCCAAGCCCCCAATAACCTAATGACCTTCTACAAGGCTCTAGCTCCTAAAGGTTCCACGACCTCCCAACAGAGACCAAGCCTTTAACACATGGGCCTTCAGAGGACATCCAACATCCTGAGTAGAGCACGTAATTATCCCAGGTAGTCTCTGGGCATTCCACACGCACCCCCGTCCCACTTGCCACCTGTAACGGCTCATCACAGGAAGTGCCGTGGGCTTAGAGTGTTTCAAACAGGTGGACAATGTCCACCATTGAACAACGCCAATGGACTTCTGCGTGCATGCATGGACTTCCTTCCTTGGTCTTTAGAAGGTTCTCCTATGTCCTGACCCCTTGGAGGTACGTATGATTTTCACAATATGCGCAGTTTGCATTGAGTTCTTTTGTTATTCCAAACGTCATTTGCTCTAGAGGGCCTGACTTTCTAAATTCCTTTATTTTTTTTTAAGTTGATAGTAACTCATAAATATTCACAGGGCCTTAAATGTATTAATACTTACTCTTGCTTCAGAGTTTTTGCCCTCAACATTTTTCTGACCCAGAGTAACTCTTCTCCTGCTCTTCTGACCACCAAAGCTTCCTGTTTTTCAGAGCAGATTCAAGTTCTACAACCCCTCTGCCAAACTCATTGATGTGATTCTCAGTGACTTTTCCTGTCCACCAACATCTTTCATTCTCATAGCTTGTCTCATTTAGAAATAGACCATAAAGTGCAAAGGATACTGAATTTGGAGTTAGAGGAACTGTGCTTACAATTCACCTCGAACACTTATTTGCTATGTGAGCTTCCACAGATCTCACCACCTCTGGCATTCCCACTTATCTTGTCAGTTTTAATAAGGAAAAGGTTCACCATCAGCTTTATCTAATGATAAGATCACAAATGTAAAAATGGCCTATGAACAGAGATACAGAATACATAGTAATGCACTATACCATGAATACTGTACTGTGATTATCCTAATCTCTTTGTCTGAGCTTCCCAATCAAATTATAAACTTCTAAAAAAAACCTTAACATAAACACAATTACATTTTCTTAACATCTAGCTTAGTGTCCTGAATATAGTCTGTATTCAATTAACATTTCCTGATTGGCTTTGCAGGATGGTGATCCCCTGCCCCCGAACTATCTTCAGTTCTTTATATACTCTTTGTGTTGTTAGGTAATTTTTTCTTTTAACTTTTCTGTGATTTCTTCTCCTTTCATTTTCCCTTTCATTATAGGAATATGTATTTTCAAATGGCAGGTGTGTGTGTGTGTGTGTGTGTGTGTGTGTATGTGTGTGTGTGTGTGTGTGTGTGTATTTCCTTTTGTTGCAAATATAAAGATGTGATGCAAGAATAAAGTATAAAGCATTGGAAAAAATAAAGTATAAAAGATTTGTATTTGGGTGGGAGAGGAATGCCTGGTAAAATAGGAGAAAAGCTGACGTGGGGATTGGAGGGTTCAGGTGGATAATATGGTACTGACTCATCCTAAACCCCTTCTCTTTTCTGAGCAAAGAAAAGGAGTAGTGGTTGCTAAGGACTGGAGGCGGAGGAGGGGAGACGGCAAGTTCATAGTCAATGAGTACACAGTTTCAATTAAGCAAGATGAATAAGCTCTAAAGATCTGTTGTGCAACATTACACTATAGTCAAAAAATGTGTTTTACCCTTAAAATTTCTTAAAGAGGGTTTTTAACAAAATAAAAGAAAATGAAAAGTACATGCAATATAAATTTTTTTAAGTTCCCTATTGTGTGGAGGGAATGGAGATTTCCGTAATGTCTATTTAATCCTGCTATAGGGTAAAGTCAACATATGGCCAACTCCTCCACACTCTAGGGCCTCCCCCTCCTCCTATTGTAGGAAAGTACCTAATTTTTTTTTTTTTTTGAAAAGCAAAGAGGACAGTTGGCTCCCATGCCCAAAGGCTGGCTGTACTTTCTGACTCAGATGCGATTCCTAAGGTGATTCCCATGCTTTCAATCCCTGCTGCCCAGGGTTCTGTGGGACGTGGCATAGAAACAGAAGGAAGGCTGATGGGCGGGAAGCTCGAAGGCACCTGGCTCCCTCACCGGCTCCATCTGTCAATGGTTCCGGGTGGCTGCAGAGTCCAGCAGTTCAAAGCTCTGCTCTGGGCTGGTTCTGAGCCCATCTTCACTCTCCGAGGACCTGATATTTCTGATCACAGGGAGAGGAGTGGAGCCAATTGCTTCTCAGCTCAGTAACTCGGGGTGTTTGGGGTTGGCAGCCAGAAGGCGCCCTGCTGCGCTGCTCCTTAGGAATTTGAATCAGACCGCTGTGCTTATTTCTGTTCATTTTACCGTCTTCTTTTTCGTGATCCATCTGTGTGGAGTTCAGAAGGATGTTTATACATTTAAAACCCAATCAGGCATGAAGTTAGTGCAGGATGGAATTTCAGCAAATTGCACAGATAATAAAGTTGAGAGCTTATCTAATAAGTCTGGCAAGAAGAAAACAGCATCGGTGTGGAAAGACGGTTAGCATAGCAGACCCAGGAAGGGCCCTTTCTGCAGAGCTGGGAAACAAGAGTTGACACTGAAGCTGGTGTGTGTGTGTGCTGCCCATTCTAAAATTCATCTTGACAGTTAAATTTTAAGTGTTTTAAGTTCTTGCCCTTGGTCTGCATAATCCAGACAGAGGAACAAATGAGGTCTCTGTGTCATTTTTTTTTTTTTTAATCAATGCATAGTAAATTGCCACACTTTGACAGCTTAAAAAGAGAAACACACATTTGTTATCCTACTGTCTTTGTGGTTTGGACTCTGGGTTCTCAGCTCAGGGTCTCACCAGGCTACAGTCATGGTGCTGCTGGGCTGTGTTTTCAACTGAAGGCTGGATTGGGGAAGAGTCTGCTTCCAAGAATACTCAGGTGGACGGAAAAATTTTTATCTTCTATGATTCACCAATATCTGTTTTACAGGGGTAAGTCCACTGATTTCTTGCTGTCTTTTCTCAGCTCCTGTGACCACCAACAGCTCCTTGCTATGTAGACTTCTACATAGGACCTCCTATAACTTGATTCTTTCTTTTTAAAAGCTACACAGGTTAAAAGGGACCATTCTTCCATCAGACAGTTCCACATAAGTGACACAGTCACTGTTGTGGCATCCCTTCATTTTGCCACCTTGGATCAACCAGAAGCAAGTCCAAGATTCCACCTGTATTCTAGGGAAGGAAATTAGATTGAGGTAGTGAACTTTAGGAGATGGGGATCAGGGAGCCACTTTAGAGTCTGTCCCCATGGTCCCTGTTCTATAATCTGTTCTCAAATGGTTAGTATTGGGTTTGAATCTTGGGTGATAATGGGAAGTTATTCAATCTATCTGATGTTTCATTTCTATATTTGCAAAATGGTCGGTGACTATCTGCCTGATCCAAGCCTGTCAGTCACCTTCCTCATTAGCAGCAACGGCACAGGACCTTCAGCTCTTTGCCACTGACTTGCTCTTACTTTCTGTACTTTCTAGTGCTCATAATTGGCTTTATCTGTTACTCTCAACCTTCACTGTCTATGTTCAGTTTCTTAACTGATATTGATTTATACATTAAAAGGTTTTGGCTCAGGTTCATCTCACCCTTCCTTCCATGTCTCCTAATAGAATGACCTGCTCTTGTCTTGGCCCTTGGTTTTAATATGGTACCTTCTTGCTTGTCCATCCTTTAGAGCCACATGGATAGCAGGGTTGTATGCTTCCTAGGACTATTGCAAAGATGAAATAATCTAGGGAGAGGCCCATTCACATACCATGTGCTCGATGATTGTTAGGCTCCCTTACTTCCCTTCCTGATATCATTTTCTGATAGGGATCTTGCCTGGGACTATATCTTACCTTGGGAAATCAATTCTATTAGATCAGGACTCTTCACTGGACCTGGGAAGAAATGTACAAAAACCCCAAACCAAAACAAACCAAAATCAAAAACAAAAACAAACAAACAAAAACTTCTTCAAGGTATTTTATGGCTAATCTCTCATTTTGGTCACTGTGGTAAGAAAAAATTTATAAAAACAGAGCCAATATACCTATGTTCTAATGATAGTGGCTGCCACATGCAGGTGGTATAAGTATAGCCAGAGTTCTATGATTCATCAATATCTGTTCCTTTCTCTGTATTGGATAGTTACTTAGACTTTGTTTTCAATACTCTTTGCAGTTAGACACCACCATGAAACCAATGTTCTGGCTCATGGAATATGAACATAATCAATATGTGTCTAAAAGTATCTCCATTGTAAAATCTACAATCTCTTTTTTTTTTCTATCCTGTTATTTAAGAGAGAAGATTTCAAGAAAGATCCACAGATAGGAGGATCCAGTTCCCTGAATAACTGCATGAAATACAGTGGTACTCTACCTGTGTTTGACAGTGACGTCACAAAAAAATGAACTGTTGAGTAACTGATACTCCAATACAAGCTTATTTTGAAATCTCCTAAATAAAAAAAAATCCTCCAAATAAGTCCTCATTTCAAAACCATTTTAGAAGAAATGCTCCAAATTCTGCAATTATGAATTAATTTCCCAAGTGTGTATACTTCTACCTTTGCATCTTTTTCAGCTGAAAATGCTCTGTGAAGAGGAGTTTAAAAATTCTCAAAGTATCAGTGGGAACTCACTTAACACATTTGTGCTCCACAAGAGAAGTCAGCTGAGAGTTAATGAAGGATGAATGAGAGAAGAGTGGCAGATGTTCATTTATTACACAAAGGTTTACTGAGGATCTATTCTGAGCCATGAACTGTGCACGGCTTGAGTATAAAGAAGTCTGTGCCTTAGTCCTTATTGGGTGACTGCTTGAGAAGGGGTACCTTCCATGAAATGTGTATATAGAAAGTGGACGCTTCCCCTTCCTCCCTCCCTCTGTCTCCCTTCCATCTTGCCTTCCTTTCTGTTTTTTTTTTTTTTTTTTTTGTGCTGGAGATCCCGCTGAAAGCCTTGTGCAGGCTCACCAAGGGCTCTACCACCTAGCTACATCCTAACCCAGTGATCCTGTTCCCTTATCTTCCAGGACACATGGGTAAAGCAGTGTGTCTTTTCATTCATACCCTTTTAGCACCAAGGAAATTTGCCATGGCCTGAGGCCTTTTGCACAGTGTTTCAGTTAATCCCCTCAACGACACTGTGACAGTACATTATTAACCCCATTTAACTCTCATCTTCCAGCCCTCAGTTCAATTATCTGGAAAATTGATCTGACTCTCTGCATTAGATCCTTTTCTCTTATTAACGCCGCACGCTCGTGGCGTGCCTCTCATTGCTCCAGGACCTCACTGTAATTACATTCATAGAATTATTCATTTTACTCTAATCCTCTTCTTCACTGTCCTCCAGGAGGACAAGGATCGGGGTTGATTTTGTCCCTTTATCACCCATTCTGTACAGGACACCATTGACTTATAGACATGTTTGGTGAGTAGACAGATAGCCATGTCACCTGGTCATCAATTTTCTAATAGTGTTGGAGAGGAAGGTGGTTCTCCGTCAGGCCTGGTGGGCTCCATGGAGTAACTGGTGGTTGCACGTCTTCCTACTGCATCGACTGTCTGCCCACACACATCACAGCTTGGGCCACCTGAAGGTCCTGGTCTCAGCAGAGAAACCTACAGACGGCAGATGACCCTCTCCCTCCCCATTATGTCGGTTGTGGACAAGTCAGGTTTTAGAGATGGTCTGAAGAGTCAGAGATCATCTTCCATAAAACAATTTAGAATCGTCAAACAATTTTGATTTTAAAAGTCACTCCATCACCATTTTTGACTTTTCAGAGGCCATCTTGACGTTAAATGATAAACTTATGAAAAGTCACCCGTCTCCTCCCTACACACTCCCTGTTTATTTCTTTGGAAGATCAAGGTACCTTTTCCTTCATCTCCTCACTGCGTTCCATTTCCAGTCCTCCAGGCCTCTGGGCCTCACATTCTCTTTCCCAGGGAGATCATTTCCCAAGCAAAGGCAATTTTCAGTGTGGGGAGCCTCTGGTCCTGTTAAGATTCCTTCCTCACTTGCATGCATCATCTCTTTCCATGCCCCCTACAGCCACTGGAGAGCTCCCTAGTTGTACCTCCAATGCCTAAGTGTGCTCCTTAAATAGTCCACGGCCATCTGTGCCAGAATCATTTGAAAGTCCTATTAATGCAGATTAATTAACCTTTGAGCTCTACTGCATTCAAAATCTTTGGGAATTGTTCTGAATTCTTCATTTTTATCAGGACCCTTAATCATTATTGTACACACTAAAGTTAGGTAACAAACCAAATTGACTTTGGAGAGCCTTAACCTGCTCTTCCTCTATCCCTCACGCCTGACTTCAGTGAGTCCCTTCTATTCCATTTACCCTCTTGGTTTTAATTCACTGCCTTGACTTCTCAAGCTCCCCAAATATAACAACGAATTCTCTGTGTTTTCTAAAAATGGAACTCCCTTTCCACTAGCTGTTTTCTATGAACAATTAAACATGAATCTCGGTCCTAAGAACAGGAACCATCTTACCGAACTCCAACAATTTCCACCAGTAGAAATTCTCTCTCCTTCCGTTCACAAATGAACTTCTCCAGGGAGCCATCTTCTCTCTCTGTCTCCTTCCCTGGACATCCTGTTCCCTCCTCACCCTCCTGTAATTTGACTTTCCACTGTTCTCACTGCTTCAACAAAACTCTGATCAGCATCTCAGGATTATTTTTTAGTTCATGCTCTACCAAGTCTTCTGACATCCATTCAGGCCTGCTTTTATTTCTGTTACTCTGGTCATATTGCCTCTATTTTCTTCAATTCATTTTCCTTTATCTGGGCCTAAAACCTTGGACTAAGTTTCAGTACTAGACCACTTGCCACTTCCACTCTGATTGAGGTTGGTTTCCGCCAAATCGGCATGCGGTCTGTCTTATGAGTGCCATAGGGATAGATAACCGAGAAAGGGAAGGAAAGGAAGCCAGGTATGAAATGGGGCAAGTTGAACTGATGGAAGCCCAACTTCAGCCTCAGCCAACAACCAGGGGAGCTCTGGAGCTGGCATGGCTCCTTACAGGCCTTCTGGGCTGGGGTTTGATGCCCTGGCCTTCGTATTCCCTCATCTCATTGCTTATTAAAAGCCAACACGAGAGGCAGGAACTTGGGTGAGACAATCTTTGTAGATGAAGTAATTCTTGCACTGGCTGACAGCTAAAAAGTCTGCCAATGTCGATCCCAGCAACAGGGCCAAGAGGGGTCTGCTAGGGGATATGGGTTCTCCTTGTGGCAACCTCTGCATGCTTTATACTACGTCCATTGACAAGATCATCCATAGTGATCATTTTATTGATTTGCTGTGAGCTCCAGCTCCATATACCCAACTATCTACCCAGCATTTACAACCAGTGTACCAAGCATGACCCAGACTCAGCACATCCACACTGGACCCGTAGCTCTACCCACTCACTCTTTTCCTCTAATGCCACAAACCCTGATGTCCTTTCCCTCCCAATGGATGCCATCATTATCTGGCCAGTGCCACAAGCTGCCATTCTCTCTTCCTTGCTCTGTTTTCAATCCCACATCTATTAATAACTCCCTTCCTGATGCTTTTATCTCTAAAACCTTTTGAATCTAACCACGGATTTCTCTTTTCATTTTAAAATCTTGAGTTTGGGTGATCCCGGTTTATTCTCTGTACTACTGCAGTCACATTTTAACTAGTCTCTTTCCATCGTTCTTGCACCCCCCCCCCCACCGCCAATCTTTTCCTAATACCAAAATCATGGCAATCTTTTTATAAAAACCTGAAATAATTTTCTTAAATAATTTGCTTAAAAACCTGAAATAATTTTCTGGTTCTTTAAAGATAAAAGCCAATGTCTTTAACGTAAATGCCCAGGTCTCTGCTGTCTCAGCAGCATAACCTTAGACTCTGGCTCAGCCATGATGGCCTTGTCCCTGTTGTTTCAATGTGTCACGATCCTGGTTAATGTAGGCCCTGGGTTCACGGTGTCTCCTTTACCTGAAAGAGCCCCTCACCCCTCCTTCCTTGGTCAAGATAATTCCTACTGTGGGTTTAAATTTCCCATCCCAGCAACTTCACTGAGATTTCTCCAAGTTTCTAAGCCTGAGCTGAGTCTCTTTGTTATGTTGCCTTATACCACAGTTTTCTTTCTCTTTATAACAATTTTAACTACCAGATACCCACTTCATTATCTGATGATCATATCAGATTGTAATTTCCATAAAAACAGGGACACTGGTTTTACCCATAACTTTTTTTTCAGCACCTGGCTGAAAAGAGCTGTAGGATCTCCTGACACATAAAAATAATTTCGGGGATAAGAATTCTTCATAGATGGTTTTTCTATAATGATGTTTAACAAGGTGGGTGATGCTAATGGTTTTCAGGATATTTAAAAGCCCATCATTAGATTGCATGACTGCGTGGGGGCAGATGGTAGGCGGATACTGTCCTCAGGGAAAGTAGAAAATGTAAAGCTTATTGCAGAAGGTGGTGCATCAAACCCAGCATGTGAGTGTGGAAAGAGAAGTAAATCACCTCTCTGGCCGCAGATTCTAATAAATTCGGGTAAACATTACAGCTCTGTGAAATTTCAAGCTGTGATATTTTAAAAGTTAATATTGTTCACTGAAGGCACTTTTTTTTAGACCAGCCATGATCATAATTTCAATATTTTTAATTATTCTGAAATACTTTGAGATGTATAGAAATATTATCTGACTTCAATACATTAAAGAGGAACACTGTCAAACTTACTAAAATCAAAATGTCAATTAATATAATCCAAGGTGGTAAAACTGACTTTCTGTTCCTGCCACAAATGGTACAGAATTGATCTCCTGAGGTCAACAGCCTGAAAACTGCAGTTACTGCAAAACAATGCTCTTAAACATGGGGCCGCAGGCAACACAGGATGGTGATCCCTGAGAAGAAGAAACACGGGGAACAAATGAGGCGAACCCACTAGGAATCCTTCCTGGAGATCATTTCTGAACTGTGTCTAGTCATGCAGTAGAAAACACAGAGACCACATCCAGGGAGAGGGAATTGGCTAGAGTTTCTGGAAAAGGGAATTTATGAGATAAGGGAAGATGCATAGGAAGAACCCCAGGAGTATGGACAAGGTCCTCAGGGGTCTTTGACTGAAGACTTTGCAAGTGTCTAGGGTGAAACCCCAAGAGGTCATTCAAGAGCATCTTCTGAGAGAGAGAGAGAACTTACTGGAAAAGTGTAAGATGACTCAATTCTGAGCTCACATGGAGGTGGGAGCACTCGAGCTCCTCCAGGCAAGTGGGAGGCCCTCATATTTAATGCACAGGACACTGGACAGGACCTTAGATTGGTGATGCATTGAAATGGGACTAAAGCAACCCCAGGAAAAAGTCTACTCTAGCTCTGTCTCAAAGCAGATTAGAGATAAAACTTGAAATCCTCTACCTAATCTGCACAGAGACTAATTGCCTCCCGGAAAACTCTAACACTCCTGAAGAATGCAATAACATCTGGACACCTAACAACATGAAGGTCATAGTACTCAACATCCAACACAGAATTTCTAACTATATGCTGTATATAGGCTGAATGTTGGGTCTGTCCAGTTTCACATGTTGAGACCCTTCCCACCCGGTGTGGTGGGATCAGGAGGTGAGACCTCTGGGATGTGAGCAAGGCACGAAGGAAGAGCCTCATAGATGGAATTTGTGCCTTTATAAGAGATGCTCACCTCCCCCGCCCAGGGAGGGAGGCGGGAACAGTGAGATGCTGTCTAGGAATCAGCACGTGGCCCTCACCAGACTCTCAGCTCACTGGTGCCTTGATCTGACTTTCCAACTTCCACAACTGTGAGGAGTAAATATCTGTTGCGTATTACACTCATTCTGTGCTCTTCTATTCTAGTCCCCACATGGAATAAGGTGCCCTATGATGAGGGAGAACATGACCCATAACCAGGAGAAAAATAAGTCAAAGGGAACAGACTTAAAATGACAGATATGAAATCAGCAGACAAAGACATCAAACAGCCATGATTCATATGCTCCATATGGCAAAGGAGCCAAAGGAAAACCCGAGCTACCGCAATGAAGCAGAATGAGTAACAACTGGCATGAAGTTAGAAAATGAACTGTTATCTTTTTTGAAAATGTCAAAATATGCATGATGAAAAATTTAAGGAATCTATAAAAATAGATATTAAAACTTAGCAGTGGGTTTGGAAATGTTGTAGCATAGAAATTCAATATAAAAATTATATTCTATATGAAAAAGTACAACTTAATGACAGCACACATATCATGAATCAGGGATAAACATAATAACATTTCTGTAAGATGTAAAAGTTTAAACATATAAATAAATGGACAAAGATATCATGTTTGTGAATCAGAACATTCAATATCATTACCATTTTAATTCTCCCCAAATTTACCTATGGTTTCAGTATCATCACTATCAAAGCCTTTTTTCAGGCTTTTAAATATTGATCTTTTATATATTTTGTTTTGTAGAAATTGAAGCCGAATCTTAAAACTCTACAATACCCCAAAACAATTCTGAAAAAGAACAATGCTGAAGGATTTCACTACTTAATTTCAATCCTCACTATACATATAAAGGAATTAAGACAGTGATATTGGCGCAAAGATTGACATAGTGAGCAAAAGACCATAATAGTCTAAAATGAAATCCTTCTCATATGACTAGTTGCTTTTTGCTAAAAGGGCAAAATGATCCAATGAGAAAGAAGAGTCTTTTCAACAATGATAAAAATGATAAAATGAGCCTTGGCCCTTTCTTCAATGTCATGCAAAAGTTTCCTTTCAATGGATTATTAGTCAAACAGCCTATAATTCATCATAAACATTAATATTATAATTCCAGAAGAAACAGAAGAAAATCTTGACATTAGGATAGGCATTTGCAATGCCCGAATTTCTTATATAGGGTGCAAAATATAAAAACCTTAAAAAATTGATAAATTTGATGTAAAAAAACTATAAACTTCTTTTGCAAAAGACATAACAAAATGGAAAGGCAAGCCAGTCACCCAAAGAACCTATTTTAACACATATAATTGACAAAGGACTTGTGTTCAGAATCTACAAAGAATTCTTAATTCTCAAAATAGGAGCATCAGCTCAATAATAATGGGAAAATAGATTTATAGAATTTATAGAAAACAACATGGGAACAGGTAAGAAACCTACAA
Source organism: Callospermophilus lateralis (assembly GCF_048772815.1). NCBI lineage: Eukaryota > Metazoa > Chordata > Mammalia > Rodentia > Sciuridae > Callospermophilus > Callospermophilus lateralis. The sequence continues at coordinate 11,829,427 of NC_135308.1, forward strand.
CTACATGTCCAATAATACTAGTCATTAGGGAATACAAATTAAATTAAATCTATACTGAAACAACACTACACAACCATTTAATTTGTTTTGGTAAATCCATAGTGTTTTTTTGTATTTGTGTTCTCATGCATACAATGTGTCCTTTTTCTCTGTTTTAAAATTCACTCTATCTTTAGTTTTATTAACTTGGATTATAATGTACTCTGTTTGTTTTGTTTGTCTTTATTCAGTTTGGGGTGTGCTGACCTCACTCAGATCTATACATTTATGAATTTTGCCAAACATATCACTCTCCTGTTGTCCTGTTCTCTCTTCTTGGAACTCCAATTTGATACCAAATAATCATTAATATAATATACATAATAAACATTAATATTATCTCACAGTTCCCCTTCAAATTAATAGATTTTGCTGACTGGCCTTTACGATCACTGTCTCTTCTGTCATTTCATCCTGCTCTTTTTTTTTTTATTGGTTTTATTTTTTAAATACATGGCAGTGGAATGCATTACAATTCTTATTACACATATAGAACAATTTTTCATACCTCTGTTTGTATATAAAGTATGTTCACACCAATTAATGTCTTCATACATGTACTTTGTATAATGATGTCCATCACAATCCACCGTCCTTGCTAATCCCCTGCCCCCTCCCTTTCCCTCCCACCCCTCTTCCCTATCTAGAATTCATCTATTCCTCTATGCTCTCCCTCCCTACCCCACTATGCGTCAGCCTCCTTATATGAGAGAAAACATTGGGAATTTGTTTTTTTGGGATTAGCTAACTTCACTTAGCATTATCTTCTCCAACACCATCCATTTACCTGCAAATGCCATGATTTTATTCTCTTTTATTGCTGAGTAATATTCCATTGTGTATAAATGCCACATTTTTTTTATCCATTCATTCACTGAATGGCATCTAGGTTGGCTCCACAGTTTAGCTATTGTGAATTGTGCTGCTATAAACGTGGATGTGGCTGTGTCCCTGTACTATGCTGTTTTTAAGTCCTTTGGGTATAGTCCGGGGAGAGGAATAGCTGGGTCAAATGATGGTTCCATTCCCAGATTTTCAAGGAATCTCCATACTGCTTTCTAAATTGGCTGCACCAATTTGCAGTCTCACCGGTAATGTATGAGTGTACCTTTTTCCCCACATTCCCACCCACACTTATTGTTGTTTGTCTCCATAATAGCTGCCATTCTGACTGGAGTGAGATGATATCTTAGAATGGTTTTGCTTTGCATTTCTCTAATTACTAGAGATGATAAGCATGTTTTCATATATTTGTTGATTGATTGAATATCCTCTTCTGAGAAGTGTCTGTTCTTGTCCTTGACCCATTTATTGATTGGGTTATTTGTTTTTTCGGTGTTTAGCTCTTTGAGTTCTTTATATACCCTAGAGATTAGTGCTCTATCTGATGTGTGAGGGGTAAAGATTTGCTCCCAGGATGTTGGCTCTCTTCACCTCACAGATTGTTTCTTTTGCTGAGAAGAAATGTTTTAGTTTGAGTCTACCCCATTTATTGATTCTTGGTTTTAATTCTTGCGCTATAAGAGTCTTATTAAGGAAGTTGGGGCCTAATCCCACATGATGAAGATTAGGGCCTACTTTTTCTTCTATTAGACACAGGGTCTCTAGTTAAGTCTTTGATCCATTTTGAGTTAAGTTTGTGCATGGTGAGAGATAGGGGTTTAACTTCATTTTGTTGCATAGGGATTTCCAGGTTTCCCAGCACCATTTGTTGAAGATGCTATCTTTTCTCCAGTGCATGTTTTTGGCGCCTTTGTCTAATATAAGATAATTGTAATTTTGTGGGTTAGTCTCTGTGTCCTCTTTTCTATTGGTCAACCTGCCTGTTTTGGTGCAAATCCCAGGCTGTTTTTGTTACTGTTGCTCTGTAGTATAGTTGAAGGTCTGGTATAGCGATGCCACCTGCTTCACTCTTCCTGCTTAGGATTGCTTTGGCTATCCTGGGTCTCTTATTTTTCCAGATGAATTTCATGATTGCTTTTTCTATTTCTATGAGGAATGCCATTGGGATTTTGATGGGAATTGCATTAAATCTATATAGTGCTTTTGGAAGTATGGTCATTTTGATTTCTGCCTATCCAAGAACAAGGTAGATCCTTCCATCTACTAAGGTCCTCTTTGATTTCTTTCTTTAGGGTTCTGTAGATCTTTCACCTCTTTCATTAAGTTGATTCCCAAGTATCTTATTTTTTATTCTTTTTTTTTTTGATGATATTGTGAATGGGGTAGTTTTCCTCATTTCCTTCTCAGAGGATTTGTTACAGAGATATAGAAATGCCATTAATTTATGGGTGTTGATTTTATATCCTGCTACTTTGCTGAATTCATTTACTAGTTCTAGAAGTTTTCTGATGGAGCTTTTTGGTCTTCTTGGTATAGAATCATATTATCAGCAAATAGTGCTAATTTACATTCTTCTTTTTCTATAATTTCTTTTGTCTAATTGCTATGGTCAGTGTTTCAAGGAATATGTTAAATAGAAGTGGTGAAAGAGGGCATCCCTGTCTTGTTCCAGTTTTTAGAGGGAATGCCTTCAATTTTTCTCCATTTAGAATGATGTTGGCCTGGGGCTTAGCATAGATAGCCTTTACAATGTTGAGATATGTTCCTGTTATCCCTAGTTTTTCTAGTATTTTGAACATGAAGGGGTGCTGTATTTTTTCAAATGCTTTTTCTGAATCTTTTGCAATGGTCATATGATTCTTATCTCTGAGTCTATTGATGTGTGATGATTTGCATTTATTGATTTCCTTATGTTGAAACAACCTTGCATCCCTGGGATGAATCCCACTTGATCATGGTGCATGATCTTTTTGATATGTATTTGTATTCAATTTGCCAGAATTTTATTGAGAATTTTTGCATCTATGTTCATTAGAGATATTGGTCTAAAGTTTTCTTTCTTTGATGTGTCTTTGCCTGGTTTTGGAATCAGAGTGATATTGGCCTCATAGAATGAATTTGGAAATACTGCCTCTTTTTCATGGAATAAATTGAAGAATATTGATATTAGTTCTTCTTTAGAGGTCTGATAGAACTCAGCTGTGTATCCATCCAGTCCTGGGCTTTTCTTGGTTGGTAGGCTAATGATGGCATCTTCTATTTCATCACTTGATATTGGTCTGTTTGAATTGTGTATATCTTCGTGATTTAGTCTGAACAAGTTGTATGATTTAAGAAATTTGTTGATGCCTTCACTATCTTCTATTTTATTGGAGTATAAGTTTTCAAAATAATTTATAATTATCCTCTGTATTTCTGTAGTGTCTGTTGTGATATTGCCTTTTTCATCACGTATGTTGGTGATTTGAGTTCTCTCTCTCCTTCTCTTCATTATCGTAGCTAAGGGTCTGTCAATCTTATTTATTTTTTCAAAGAACAAACTTTTTGTTTTGTCAATATTTCCAATTGTTTCTTTTGTTTTGATTTCATTGATTTCACTCTAATTTTAATTATTTATTGTCTTCTACTGCTTCTGTTATTGATTTGTTCTTTTTCTAGGGCTTTCAGATGTAGCATGATGTCATTTATTTCTTGACCTTTTCCTCATTTAAGGAATGAACTCCATGCAATGAAATTTCCTCTTAGAACTGCTTTTATAGTGTCCCAGAGATTTTGATATGTTGTGTCTATGTTCTCATTTATCTCTAAGAATTTTTTAATCTCCTCTTTGATGTCTTCTGCAATGCATTGTTCATTCATTAGCATATTGTTCAGTCTCCAGATGTTGGGGTAATTTTTATTTTTTATTTGTCATTTATTTCCAATTTCATTCCATTATGATCTGATAATATACATGGTAATATCTGTACATTTTTGTATTTGCTAAGAGTTGCTTTGTGGCATAGTATATGGTCTATTTTAGAGAAGGATCCATGTGCTGCTGAGAAGAAAGTGTATGTGCTTGATGCAATATTCTATATATGTCAGTTAAGTCTAAGTTATTGATTGTTTTATTGAGTTCTATAGTTTCTTTATTCAACTTTTGTTTTGAAGATCTATTCAGTGATGAGAGAGGTGTGTTAAAGTCACCCATGATTATTGTGTGGTGGTCAATTTGACTCTTGAAACTGGGAAGAATTCGTTTAATGAACACAGCTGCACCATTGTTTGGGGCATATCTATTGATGATTGTTATGTCTTGTTGGTGTATGGTTCTCTTGAGCAGTATGTAGTGTCCATCTTTATTCCTTTTGATTAACTTTGGCTTGAAGTCTGCTTTATGTGATATGAGGATGGAAACCCCTGCTTGCTTCTGCAGTCTGTGTGAGTGGTATGATTTGTCCCAACTTTTCACCTTCAGTCTCTGTTTCTTTACCTATCAGATGAGTCTTCTGGAGGCAGCGTATTGTTGGGACTATTTTTTTAATCCAATCTGCTAGCCTATGTCTTTTGATTGGTGAATTTAAGTCATTAATATTCAGGGTTACTATTGAGACATGGTTTGTATTCCCAGCCATATTTGTTTATTTTTGTTATTTAACTTGACTTGATTTTCTTCCTTGATTAGTTTTTCCTTTAGGGTACTACCTCCCTCTGCTGATTTTTGTTGTTGTTTTTTGTTTCTTCTTCATGGAATATTTTTCCAAGGATGTTTTGTAGTGTCGGTGTTTTTAGCTATAAATTCTTTTAACTTTTGTTTATCATGGAAGGTTTTTATTTCATCTTCAAATCTAAAGCTTAGTTTTTCTGGATACAAGATTCTTGGTTGGCACCCATTTTCTTTCAGAGCTTGATATATGCTGTTCCAGGATTTTCTAGCTTTCAGGGTCTGTGTTGAAAATTCTGCCTTTATCCTAATTTGTTTTTCCCTATGTGTAATCTGATTCCTTTCTCTTGTGGCTTTTAAAATTCTCTCCTTATTCTGTATGTTGGGCATTTTCATTATAATGTGCCTTGGTGTGGACCTGTTGTGTCCTGGGGGCTTCTTGAATTTGGATTTCCAATTCATTCTTTATATTTGGAAACATTTTCTGATATTATTTTGTTGAATAGATTATTTGTTCCTTTGGTTTGGACTTCTATGCCGTCCTCTATCCCAATAACTCTTAAATTTGGTCTTTTTATGCTATCCCCTATTTCTTAAATATTCTGCTCATGGTTTCTTTCCATTATCACTGTGTGGTCTATGTTATTTTCAGGATTCTATATTTTGTCTTCATTGTCTGATGTCTATCTTCCAAGTGGTCTACTCTGTTGGTCATGCTTTCATTTAAGCTTTTAATTTGGTTTATTATTTCTTTCATTTCAAGGATTTCTGTTTGGTTTTTTCTTTTTCTTTTCTTTTCCCTGTTGAGGTGATCTTTTGCTTCCTGTATTTGTTTATGTAGCTCCCTGTGGAAGTGCTCTTTCACTGTCTGTATTTCCTCTCTTATGTCTTCCTTGAGTTCCCAGAACACTTTAACCACATACATCCTAACTCCTTCTCTGTCATTCCTCCTGCTGTGGCTGCCAATGATCCTAATGATGCGGTGTCTCATTTGTTTGGGGCACTTTCTTCCCTTGTCTTTTCATATTGTCTGTGTGTCTTCCTTTCCAGCTCTGTGGGTCTAGATTGCTATTGTTTTCACCCTGTAGGTTTGTAGTGCTCTTGTAGGGTTCCAAGACCTCTCCTTTGTGGGGAAGGACAATGTTAACAGATCCCAATATCAACAATATGCCACCTATGAACACTTTGTTGCTATTAAGATGTTTACAGTTTAGTCTTGATGTACAGAAATGTTGGATTCAATTATTATCTAAAATATAATCAGTAGTTTTGTAAAAAGGTTTACAGTTTCTGACAGTGAGGTGGGGTGTAGGACGATATGCTGAGGAGGTAGGATGTGAGGATATAGAGTTAATATATCTAAGGCAGTATGAAGGAGAAACCTAGAGAAGAGGGTTGGTAGCAAGAGAATAGACAGGAAGTAATTTAGGGTAGGCAAGTACGTGGGATGATAGTAGAGTAGAGTAGACGGCGTGGTTTAGGAGTCAGACCTGGAAAGCCTTCAGGCACAATTTGAGAAGCCTCCTCTCAGGATCTCTCCCCTTGAGCCCTCTGGCCACACTGTAGTGACTGCAGTCCCTAGGTTTCACCCTCCCTTGCTCAGGTCAGAAATATGGTGAGTGTTCGGAGTTTTAGCAACTCCATCCCCGATTGGAAAACTGAGAAACCTGGGAAACTCAACTCACACAGGCCCCTTCTCTGATACAGAATTTCTTCAACACATTTCCACTCTTATTCACTCTATAGAGCCCCCAGGTACTGTGTGTGTGTGTGTGTGTGTGTGAGAGAGAGAGAGAGAGAGAGAGAGAGAGAGAGAGAGAGAGAGAGAGATGGTGGGGGGAAGGGAGGGAGGGAGAGGTGTTTTGTTCTGAGTTTATAGTCACTCTGGGAAGGTTAGACAGTTAGGTACTTAACTCCATCAGACTAGGAAGGAAACCCTACATGACTATTAAAACGACTAAAATTTAAAAGACTCAGTACCAAGTCTTGTCAGCAAGTATACAGAGCCACTAGAATTCTCCTAAAAATCTGGAGAAAATATAAAGTGATAAAATCACCTGGGAAAATAGTTTAGCAGTTTTTTTCTAAAGTTCACCAGACATTTATTGTACATTTGCCATAAAGAATATGTTGATGTCTGGCTTAGCGTTACATAAACTGGGATTAAATTCCTTTAAGGAACTCAAAGAATTGAATACACCTGAGAATTGTCCCAGGAGGGTCAAAAAGCTGAGTATTTTCCATTTTTTTATATCCCTCATTCAATAGAGGATGCCCTTGGATCATCAAATCCTGGCAGTTTTGGATCATCCAGTGGCCAGGAGTGCATGGACTCTCCTAGAACCTTCACAAAGCTCCCAGGCAGAGAAGTTTTGGGTGGGGAGTGAAACTCTCAGCACATCAGGAATCTTGCCTTTAGCTTGAGTATGATGTGAAATAGGATGTTAGGTATAGGATTTTTGTAGTCATGTGTCTTAGTTCAGTTTTGATGCTATAACAAAAGTACCACATAAAGTTCTAATTTATATAGAACAGAAATTTATTTCTTACAATTCTAGGGGCCGAGGAGTCCAAGGTCAAGACACTGGCATTGTTGTCTGGTGAGAGCTGCTCTCCACTTCCAAGACGGCACCTTGCTGCTGTGTCCTTGAGGCAGAAGGGACAGAAGAGCAAAGGAATTCCCTCTTTGATCTCAAGCCTTGCTAATTTCATTCCTAATCACCTCGCCAAAGTCATATCTCTTAATACTGTTTCTTTGGGAAATCGAGTTTCAGCACAGATTTGAGTGGGACGCCAACATTCGAATCTCAGGAATCTTCTTTATCAGGTAAGGAAATTATTCAAATTCCTGGTGCGCTGAGAGTTTACATGTGTGTTGGATTTTGTCAAATGCCTTTCTGCATCTATGGATATATGGTTTTTTTTTTTTTTCTTTCTTAGCCTGTTAATAGAATAGTATTGATTGACTTTCAAATGTTGAACCAGTGTTGCATATTTGGAATAAATCCCACTTGGTCCTGATATACAGTTCTTTCTAAACGTTGTTGTATTGAACCTGCTAATATTTTGTTGAGGATTTTTGCGTGGATGCTCATGAGCCACATTAGTCTATAGATAGTTTTCCTTTCTTGTCTGGTTTGGGTAATAGGTAATAGGTGGCATCCCAGAATGAGTTAAGACGTGTTCCTTCTGTCTCTGTTTTATGGAATATATTGTGGAGAGTTGGTATCATTTATTCCCTAAATGTTTGCTCAGACTCACAATGAAGCAATCTCAAGTATTTTTGAAACATTATTAACTATTGATTCAGTTTCTTTAACATGCCTTGTACTTTAAAAAAAAAAATTGACAGACCTGATGTACTGGGAGGCAAGAGCAGAGGTCAAGAGTTCTTTTACATTAATCTACTGAGAGTGAAGCCATATTTAAAGTTTGATGTCACTACAGGTGACAGAGATTTCCGTTTTCCCTGAGGTCTTTTTTGCTTATTTCCTCTTTAGTCTTTGAATTTCCCTAAGGACTCTTTTTTGAGTAGAGTCTGTGTCTTGAAGTTTTTCAGTTGCAGGCTACTGTGGCGGCAAGGGTGGGGAGGAAAGCAGTCTAGGTTCCTGTGATTTCATCTTGGTCTTCCCCTGGGCCTGTGTCCTGTCGGTGACCTTCACGCTTCCTGAGCTCCTCGCTCCCACCTTCAAGTGGGTCAGGAAGGCCAGAGGTGCCTGGGCTTGTGTAACTATCTCCAGGTAGGTGAGCAACCCGTGCAGTAGGTCTTCCTCATGGAAAACTATCCTGGTGTATTTTGAAACAGTTGCATTTCCCTTCCCCTTCCAGAGACAAGGGAGAACTTTTATTTGCTATTGAGCGTGAGAATCTACCAGATTCTGGAGAGAAAATCCATGAAAACATGGAGTTTCCCCTAAAATTGTAACCTCCAGGAGTTTCTAATACTCAAGCTGGTCCATATTCAAGCTCTGCCAATTTGTCAGAGTCACCTTTTGACTTCTTCCATCAGATCACCACCCTGGCCGCCTCTGCTAGGGTTAAGCTGCTCTCTGCCCATCTCCCTCCTGACTCCCGGGATGCAGTTTGCCCTGTGATTTTGCCTTTGATGAGCTTGTTTAGCTGCTTCTCTTGTCAAAGGGTTGGTGTGCTGACTCCCAGACCCTTCAGATGTCGGAAACGGGCCCCGTGTTTTTATTATTCATCTGCCAATCCCATTCCATTTTGTGCTCTAAGTCTTCACTATTACTTCTTGAAAATAAAACACTTGGTTTGGAATACATGTGCATAATAACTGAAAATTTAAATAAGATATTTAATTACCTAAATCCATCAATTAAGAGAGCATTAAATAAATTATGGAGTATTCATATAGAGTAATACCATGCAGCTGTGAGAATACATGAGACGAGTTTGCCCATACAGATGCAAAAAGACCATAAGGAATACAATTAAGTGAAAAGATGAAAGTTAGAATAACTTGCTCGTATTTGGGTATTCTAATGTGGAATGTGTGCATATGTTATTGTCATTGAATGAACTTGTTCTGAAAAGGTAATAAGATTGTCATGAGAACTGCTTGTGAATTGCAGAGAATTGAGAAACTAACGGTTTAAAGTTGGGTGGAGACCTCTTCATGGTGAACCCTTTGTGTCCTTTGATTTTTAACACATCACTTAAAAAACACAATTAATAAGAAACTATAAAACCCAACTTACCTGAAGTTCTTTTAATGATTTTTTTTGTATAGTGTGTCCATTTGGCTAATGAAAGTTGGCCCACAGAACACTTCTTGTCTTAGATAAGACAGTGAACTCTCTCTCTCTCTAGGAGATAAAGTGATTAGAGAGATCTGGACTAGTGTTTGAAAATAGAAATAGATAGTAAGATATTCAAACATAGATATTGAGAGATTTTAAAGATTTATATTTCCATTTTACTAGCTAAAAAGAGTCATGCTTGCCAGCAACAAAACACTATTGATTATAACGCTGCAGGTAAAAGCCAGCTTGTAGAAGTAGGTATTAAATTTCAAATATAATTAAATAGAAGTCCTCGTCTTCTACTAGACTTTTTACTATGGGTCTGTGGCACATTGTTACTAGTTCTCATTGCTTAGATGCAAGAGAAGTTTATCCCTTTCAATTTTCAAAATACCTCTGGAACTTTACCCTTCACTGATGTCTTTGGTGATCAGCGTTAATACAGTATTCTCATTTTCCAAATGTATTTGCAGTAACAGTATCCAAGACCTAGAAGAGGTCCAAGAAATATCACAAATCATATATTAATAGTCATAAAACCTGCAACCTTTGCAGCCAACTGAAGCCAAATCTCTCTACACATACTTTCTCCAAAACATAAAATTCAACAAAAATTACAATAAAATCACACACGACTCATGATTGCAGCATTGCATTAATGGGAGACAGAGAAATAACTTTTGAGAAAAATAAACTCCAAATTGCTGCAGGAGTACCCTGGCCTACTGAGCCCATGGGTATGGGAAGAAGGAAATGGGAACCTTAAGAGATTTCATTAAAAGAAGGAGCAGAGAGAGAAGACAGATGAAATACAGTCAAAATAACCTCCAGAAAGAGAAACTTCAATGCTGAATGCTAAATATGTGTGTTGGAAAAATCAATGACCCCCAAAGATGACCCTATTCTAATCACCAGGAATCTGTGCATGGCGAGAGGGGCTTTGCAGTGTGGTTGATTTGAGACACTGAGATTATCCTGGATTGGGTGGACCCCATGTGAGTCTGAAAAGTGAAGAATCTTTCTTTCTGGCTCCAGTTAGAGAATTAGGAGGGCAGAAGAAGGGAAAGAAAGATGTAATATTGTTGACTTGGAAGGTGGGGGAAGAGGGCCAAGCAAAGCAAGAGACCTCTAGCACAGGAGAAAGCAACGGCACAGGCTGTCCCCTCCAGTTATTTGGATCCTGGCAACACCTTGATTTTAGCGTGGTGAGGCCCAGTATCAGACTTCTGACCTGCAAAACTCTAAGATGAACTAAGACTGTTAGTGAGGATGTGGAAACTAGGCACAGTCATACATGGCTGGTGGGAAAGGAAAGTGGTACACCTTGTGGAGGGGAATGTTTGAGAAAGCATCTATGCATTCACACTTACCCAGCAAGTCTGCTTCTGGGAGTCTGTTCTGAAGACATGTCTCCCACAGTGCAAAAATACATTAGCACAACAATATTTACTGCAGTATTTTTAAATTGTTGTTAATTTCCTGTATTGGGACTTCCTTCATGACCACACATGGAGAGGCCATTGAATAGGCCTTGGTATGTCTGCCCAGAAGGCTACTCGGAAACTCTGATGAGCAAGGGGAAGAGCTTCATGAGTGATAGAATGACCTCTAGGGAAGCAAGTGCAGGAGCTTCTGCAGCACACCAATCGTGGGTTAATAAAAAAGGGAAAATAGAATGACATGGACCTCGTTACCCTAAGTACATGTATGAAGACACGAATGGTGTGACTCTACTTTGTGTACAAGCAGAGATATGAAAAATTGTGCTCCATGTGTATAATATTGTAAGGCATTCTGCTGTCATCTGTAACAAATCAGAATAAAAAATTAAAAAAGGAAAATATAATATTATTCACATACCTGATTATTTTTGTAAAATGAATGGCAGGAAGGATCAACTAGAGGTTGGCAACTCACAGGTGTGGATGGAGTGGGGTGCGAGGGGTAGCACGGAGGACCCACTTCTAAGTATACTTTTTGGACAGTTCTATATTTTACAGCCATGAATGACTCAAAAGAACCATAAAATATGAGCCAAATAAATCGAATATAACTCTGTTTCAAACGAATAATGTTATCACACTGAATGGAGAGGAAATTTAACTCTATTAGCTTTTAAATGCAGTATTTAGAATCTGTGTCTTTAGCTTAAAGAGGATGACTACCTATAAGCAAATACTGAGCTCTCGCTGGCTTTGTTTGTTTGAAATCCCATGGGTTAGCAATACTAAAATTATGTTCTGTGTATTTCATGACTGGGCAATTGGGTAAATATACTGAGTATAATGTGAGCCAAATTTCTCACTATTGGAGAAAGAAGGAGACAGGAGGGAGGCTGGAATAGTATCTATTGTTCTTTTGCCATTGAAAGTTTCACTATGAACTAAGTGTGTGCATGGATATATATGGTGTGTGCATATATACGTATATATCTATGCACAATCACATATATGTAACATTATGCACCTGTATATGTGTTTCTATGGATGTCATTTAAATAACTCACTTATTTCTGTCCCTGAACTTTTGCTTATCCATGTAGTTGGAAGAAAGTAACAAAAGATATACATACATATATGAGACATATCATATCTTCCATATTTTCCTTAAGGCCCACACATATACTCATACATATTCTGATTAGGATAATATACTCTGAAGTGTGTTCAGAGAAAGGAAGAACAATTTTAGTATTTTAGAAAAATGGATGATCTGAGTAAGAGTAATTTAGAACTGGTTTCATACATTTGGGATAATTGGTATAGCAGAGAATTAATGAACCTTATAGTTGTCTAAAGTTTATGATTTTGAAATGTCCAGTTAAATCCAGCTATTCATAATTCGGTGGCAAAATTAATTGTATGAGTATCTCAAGTTAGATGACTAAGAACTAAAAACCATCAAGAAAGATAATGTTTTGCAGGGAACCCTAATTTATGATAATTATTTGTGAGAACAGGAGAATGGGGAAGGGGTTTGGGCTTGGAAACAAGTGTTTGCTTCTTTCTGAGTTCCATGTTTTTTAAAGCCATTCAATCTGTCTGTCCCTTAGATTTTTCAAATAGAAAGACCTGTCTAAGACAGTGTCCTGTGATGAGATGAGACCATGCTCCTGGAGGTAGCTGGTGAAGGTAAGGTGCTGTCCAAATGCTAATCGCTGTGATGATGCTTGTCTACTACATTTTAAATGAGAGTTTGGCACCTTACATCTCTACTTATCTCTGAGATGTTTTACTGCTTGCCTAGTCAACTCATAAAACAGCGGAACAGCTTTGCACTGCAGTGCTGGCTGATTCATTTCCTGAACATAAAAGGAAATAAAAAGATAATTGATTCTACCTTTATTGATTGCTGAATGTCTCAGCATTTTTAATAAATAAAAATTTAGGAAAAATTAATGCCTGTCTCAATGCATTGTGAATTCCACCCAATTGGCTTCAATCACGAGAAGTTGTTTAAGTCTCCGTGTTGTGAGATATAAAAACATGACTCAGGATAAAGAAAATATTTTCTAATACGAAAGGGGTGGTTGGTCCTGCCTGGCATCTCAATCAGTCACAGTTTTATTCCAGGGGTGTCTTAGACAACAGTCATAGCCTGCCCGATGCTTTAACAAAATACTTACAAAGAACAATGATGAGTCATCTTTCTGGAGGTCAATCAATACCTCCAAACCAGTATTGAAGATTTATCATGAAAAATGCCAGAGGAGTCAACTACTCAGATTTTCATTTATTCATATTTTCCTAGGAATGTCATAAAGATGAATGTGTGTATTTGAGGTCCCTCTGACCTTGCAGATTTCATCTGTTTGAACTGTTATCCAAGTGCCCAATTTTTGAAGAGAGGACAGAGGGACCTCACTGGTCTCATGGTCTATTATGTTAGGGCTTTTAAGGGGCATTTAGGACAGGATAATTTTAATTTTACTTACTTAGACTAAAAAGGAGACTTTTCAGATTTTAGGAAATTGCCTTTATATAGTTTTGAATAGTTCAACAATTTTCAAAAAGAACAAGATAATCTGATTGTTTATTAGCTCATAATTGTTTTTATTTCTGACAAGCAGGTTGGACTGTCTCTACTTTCATTAATAATTTTAGAAATTTAAGTCATCTTTCTTTTTTGTGGAAAACCATTTTAGCTAAAAGTTTGTGATTCTTTCCAAAGAACCAACTGTTAATCTTTTTCTATTGCTTTTTATTCTATTTCATTTATGTCTTCTCTATTATTTATTCATTTATTTCACTTTATTTTGGGTTTTGCTCATTCTTCTTTAGTTTTTTTTTTTTTTTTACTCTTTCTTGAAGTAGAAGATTAGATTGCTTGTTTGCAACCTTCATTTCTTAAAAATTAGACCTTTAGAAACCATAGATTTAAACACTACTTTTACTATATTCCATAAGTTTTAGTATGCCAGGTTTTGTGCTTTTATTTATCTAAAAGTATTTTCTAATTCTGTTGTAATATCTTTAACTCACTGGCTTTGTAAGAGCAAGTTTTCTTCTGGGTGTGGTGGCACATGCCCCAAATCCCAGCAACTTGGGAGAAGCAAAGATGATCAGGTGGAGGCTGGCCTTAGCAGCTTAGAGAGATCCTCAGCAACTTAGCAAAACCCTGCCTCAAAAAATAAAATGACTGGAGATATGGCATGTAACTCAGTGGTAAAGCATCCTGGGTTCAATCCTCAGGACTGAAAAAGAAATACAAATAAACAAAAAACAGAGAAAGAGAAAGAGGCATAATTCCATTATTATGAGTTTTTAAAACTGCTTTGGTTATTGACTTCTATTTCATTCCATTGTGGAATATTTTGGATATTTAAAACTTTTTTTAATTTATGAAATGTATTTTATAAATTAACATGGTGTATATTGGAAAACATTTCAGATTCATTTGAGAGGCACACACTCTACTAACTGAGCTACATCCCAGCCCTCGGATTCATTTGAGAAGAAAAGTGATTTCTTCTATTATGAGCTGAAATGTACTGTAGGTTTATATGGGGTTTAGTGCTTCTCTACTCTTATTTCCTTGATTTTATATTTTAGTTATCCTACCCATTACTGAACATGGGATATTGAGGCCTCCAACTATTTTTATGATCTGAATTTTTTTTTTCCCCTTCATTTGGTCAGGTTTGATTTATGTGTTTTGGAGCTCTGTTGTTAGCTCTGTGTGTGTGTGTGTGTGTGTGTGTGTGTGTGTGTGTGTGTATGTATGTATATATATAGTTTATTTTTTTAATTTAATTTTTTTTAGTTGTAGATGGACACGATATCTTTATTTTGTTTATTTTTTTAAACTTGGTGCTGAGGATTGAAACCAGTGCCTCACATGTACAAGGCAAGAGCTCTACCACTGAGCCACAACCCTAGCCCCTATTTTATTGTTTTTAAAAGCTTCTTGATATATTGACTTTTATTCTTATATACTCTTATATATTGACTTTTATTCTTATATATTCTTTTTCTCTTTTTGTCTCAAAACCTACTTTGCATGTTCTTTTTTGATTACATGGACATCTTTTCTCACCTTTTTACTTTCATCTGTTTATGTTTTTGGATCTAAAATGAGTCTCATAGACAACATGTAGTTTATATGGATCATGTTTTTTTTTTCTCCCACAATCCATTCTGCCAATCTTTGCCTTATAGATGGAGAGTTTATTCCATTTACATTTAATATTAATTGTAGTTCCTTTTATGAATTAACACCAACTTAACTTCAGTAACAAAATCTTTTATGCTATAGTTTTATTTCTTTACATTTTTGTACTGTTATGGTCACAAATTATGTGTGTGTATATATATATATATGTGTGTGTGTGTGTGTGTGTGTGTGTGTGTATATGTATATATATATAATTAAAAAAAAAAATTTTTTGGTAACAAGGGTTATAACCCAGGATAGTTCAACCACTAAGCCACATCCCCAGACCTTTTAATTTTTATTTTGAGATAGGGTCTCACAAAGCTGCTCAGGGTCTCACTACTTTGCTGAGGCTGGCTTTGAACTTGCAATCCTCCTGCCTCAGCCTCCCAGGCTGTTGGGATTACAGGCATGCACTACCATGCCCAGCTATATTTTAGATATTGTAGCATGGCAGTTCTGGAAATCAGATCTCTCCTCCCCCAGGGCCTTTTGATACTGCCTGTTGTAGTTGCTTGCTTGATGACTTTTACATTTGTTTCGTGTCTTCTCAGAACGAGTTTCATAACATTTGTGTTTTGTCATGTATGGCAAGTTGTGTCTGTTTATTAACCTAGTCAGACATAAATGACTGATTAGGTCTCCTTAGATCTTCCTGGAGCATGCACACAGATCCAGATCTGTGCACATTGCTTTCATGATTTCCAAAAATAATGGATTCATTAACACCCTTGTTCCCAAAACTTCTTTTTTTCTCAAGTCTTTCCTTCAAAGTTTTTTGGTTAGTCTCCTTTCCTTTAGGTATTATTCATTTCCTGAGGCAGCAGCCACTAAACTGATCCCTTATAAATGTTTTCTATAAATACACCCCAGGTAGTGGCTTTAGCACTAGGTGAGTTCTGAGTTAGGCAAGATGAAGATAATCCTTTTGATCTGTCTCTCAGGGAGCCACCTAAAAGGTCAAAACAAATAATTTTAATTCTTTTCACATAAAGTTCATTCTAGTCCATCTCTGAAAGGTAATAGAAATTCAGATTTGTCAATGTTACCTCTGATTTGGTGAGTAAGAGATGGGATTGTCATAAACTAAAAAGCCACAAAACAACATTTTTACCAAGATTTAACACGCTTTTTGAACAATACACTCTGGATTGCTCCAAGTTTTTGATTTGTTTCCAGAGTTCAGAAAACGTTGATTCTGAGAGTTTTTCCAGGGTTTTCATTGCTTTGTTGGAAGAGTCTCATTTTTTTGCTAATGTCAGCTAGTTTTTAAAGGGTTGTTTGTGGCTGACTGCTGTGTCTAGCCTGATGCACTGTGGAACAGGGGTCATATATGGAGGTGAGGAGGCGCCCCACCAACTGAACTTATCTATTGGAAAGTAGAGCTTGGTGCCAGAGATCACCATAAATCTTATACCGCACATCTTTCCCCTTGGGAATTTCCAATCAGTGTCCCTCAGTCGATACTTGTTCAGCCCAATTCAGCTCATTGATGAAGTTCCCCCCTATTTTTGTTATAAGCCTGGGCTTCCTGCTAGACTGTTAGAGACCATGGCGAGAAAGGCCTCAGGAATCCTCACTGTCCCAGGAGAGACAGTGGTGAACTATCCATCCTAGGCAATTCCTTAGCTGATTATAACACAGAAGCAAGCTAGCTGAAGTCAGTTGACCCCAACCCAGAAGAACTACCTAGCGGAGTGCAACTTAAATTTCCAATATGTAAAAAGTTGTACTAAAAAAAAAAAAAGTTGTTACTTTAAACCATTAAATTTTGGGGATACTTTTATATATAGCAAAAAGCAATTGATAGAGTGCCACTAAGAGGAATTTGGATATTGTTTAATCTCACTCCTTGAGAATTAGAATTAAGTGTTATATTGATTTTATAGCTCTGAGTTCTTTCTTCAGTTTCTTATGCATTATAATCATTATAATTTATTATATACTTACTATGTGTGAGGTGCTTACTAGTTGTTTTAAATGTAACAATTCAGTGAATCCTCAGAACAACTCAACATTGTGGGTTCTATTATACCCATTGCACAGATAAGAAAACTGAGGGCTAGAAATATCTGCCAACTTCATGGTCACTGATAGGAAAGATATTTAAGCCAAAGACTATCCAGCTTCCAAGTGTGCATTTTTAATCCCTTCAACAATCCTTCTAAATTGAATATATTGCTATTATGAATGCATTTGCTTATCATAAGCAACTGTGATTCAGTTGATTACATTCTACATATTTTTTTCAAAAGATATTACCTTTATAGAAGGAATCTAGCATTTTTCAGCCAAACCTTTAGCTCTGGGAACTATTTGCATGAGTCATCGCTGAGCTCATTAAGCCTTAGTGCCTCTGGGGTGCAGCTGAGGACTGAATGGCAGGGTTTAGAGGATGTAAACCATTGTGTGGAACATAAAAACAGAGAACACTGAGGCAATGGACATTTATCTCCCTGTGAACTTGCCTCTTGGTGTTCTCCCGAGGAGCATGTCCTCAGCTCACTTCCAGCAGAGCATGGTGCCCTGGAGGACTTGTTACATAAGCCTGCTCTTTCTGAGGCTGCTTCTCCCATGTTTGATAATCCTTGTCCCCTGAAAATCACGAGACACAGGGGGACTACTTTATCTCAGATTAAAGTATCATTCTACCTTGACCTCCAGGAATATTCATGCGGTGTACACAGGGTACACTTTCCTTTGACTTCAGGGGGAGTGAGTCTGGATGGGAAGAGATTGATCTGACCACAGGGAAAGACCTATGATGTAGTAAAATGTGTGGAGTTCGTACCTGGCTGGACCACAAGAGAGATCTCGGATCTTCAGTACGTTTTTAAAGTGTTGTCAGCCAGTGGCCTTTGCTAGTGCCCAACCTGTAAGCATTTGTGAGGTAGAGCCAGGCATGGTGGTGGTGTGACTTGGGAGCAGGAGGCAGGAGGATCCCAAGTTTGAGGCCAGCTTCAGCACTTTAGCAATACCCTCAGTAACTCAGCAAGACCCTATTTCAAAATAAAAATTTAAAAAAGACTGGAGATGTAGTTCAGAGGTAGAGCACCCCAGGGTTCAATCCCCAGTACAAAAAAAAGAAAAAAAAAAAAAAAAGAAAAAAAAAAAGAGTCCAGCTAAGAGAAATAATGAAATAATTATTAAAGAGCATAATAACGTATTGTCCACAATAACACACTGCCTATATACTCCTGGGACCTAAGAGTCACTGTTGGCTTACGCCAGACAACTGAACTCTGGAGGATTAAATTTTCACCAAATTGTCTTAATGTAATTAGATTTTCGTATCTTACCTTCATAACTTAAGATGTCAGCCTAGCTTCAGGCCAAAGACTTGTCAATTATTGACTGTTATGTTGGGAGACCTATTTAACCACTTTAATGAAGCTTCCATTATGTCTGAGTAACAGAAAGTTACTTCATAGAGTTTTTGCAAAACTGTAATGATATAGTTCATGCAAAGAAACTAGAAGTTCCTGTATCTTAAAAAAAATAATTTGTAGCTTAAAAACAAAAAGCCATGTGGAATTCATTTTGATGTATTTGCAGTAAAATCTGCTATAAAATCTGTTGTCAAGGTCATTGCCAATTTTCAATGTCTCCTATAAAGAGTTCCATTTAGGTTTTACAACCAGGTTAAAACACTGCTTCTCTGGGAAAGAGGTGTTTCCTCCCCTCCCCCACTCCTCTCCACTAATTGAAATGTGCTAATTTCCCAGTTTGGTTCTCTTTCGGTCCCAGCTGTGGAGAAACACAGGATAATAATTGAACTTCATAGCAAGGTTGTCAGCTTGACTGTTTGGATTATCTATTTCCTCCTTTTTGTATGTCTGTGATTTAAAAATAAAGGTCTTATCCGAAGCCATCTTGAATTTTGAATGGATGAGCCATCTGAATTAAGTCAAAATGACACATAGATCTTCAAAGTCTCTGTTTCCTTACCTGAAAAATGCCCTGTCTACTTCAGAAGGCTGACAAAAATCAGGTCATGCAAATGAGTGCCTTTTGGAAAACCTAACAAACATACTGCACAAAAATCAGCAGCATTCAGTCATTACTGCAACAGCAGCCACCGAGATGATGCTATTGCCTCAAACGTTCTTCAGCTCAGTCCTCATTTCTGAGCTCAGATTTCATTCCATAATATACTCTGGAAGTGAATTTGCACTTGGAGTGACACATACTAACACTGCCACTCAATGACCCTGCATGAAAATGAAGACCGCTTCCATTTGGAAGTCTGACAATGACGATCATTTGTATCTAGCACTGAGAGCAGGAGGAGACTTAAGGAAGGTGTCTTAGTCTGTTTTCTGTACTATCACAGAATACCACAGACTGGGTAATTTATGAAGAAAAGAAATTTATTTTTTCACAGTTCTGGAGGCTGGAAAGTCTAAATTCAAGGTGCCAGCCTCTGGCGAGAATTTCTTGCTGTGTCACAACATGGGGGAGGGCTTCTGGTGAGAGGGTAGGAGCATGCCAGCCATAAAGGGGCCCCCACTCTCTGGACCTTATTTAACCCCAACAACCTCCCCAAAGCCCCACCTCCAAATACTGTCAACATATGAATTTGGGGGTTAAGTTCCAATGCATGGGCTTTGAGGACATATCTGAACTAGTGCAGAAAGTTAGAGAACAGCTACGAAACCCCAGTGATGGCTTCCATCATTTCCTCTGTAAGTCCTTCCCTGCCCACATGGACATGCTCTCTCTCTCATTTCTTTCTTCTCTATAACTTTGCTTTGTTTCTTCACAACCTGCTTTACATTTAGAGTCCTTGTGAACAGAGAAGAGAGTTTCTGAATAGAAAAAAATCTAACATCCTGCCACAGAAGCCCACCAACAATGCCCTCGTGAACAGTTGCAACCTCTGAGGTGTGTGTGTGTGTGTGTGTGTGTGTGTGTGTGTGTGTGTGTTAGTACTGGGGGTGGAAGCCAGAGCCTCACATATGCTAGGCAGGTGCCCCACCACTAAAATACATCCCCAACTTTGAGTACTTTAAAAAAAAATCTTCTGTAAAACACACCCTGTTTAGCAATTATAAACATAGTACATGACACGGCAGATATTTGTTGGGGGCGGGGGGGGGGGGGGAGAAAATGTGAAGCACGATTACTAGGATTTCACAATTCTGTAGAAACCCTGCAAACACCATGTCTCCTTCTCATCATACCTACTTATGATTTCATCACCGATCCAATTTTTGACTGCTCTTAAAAATAAGTGTGTAATATTTTATCATACGGAGCCTCAGGGTTTTCATTCATCAATAGGATATGCTAATAGATATTGTCTTAAACTTGTCTGTGGATTAAAATGAAATATGGGATAGAAGCAGCTGGAAGCCTAGTAAGTGCTGAACAAATGTTAATTAATTTTGACTTGAATCAACGTTTGACCTTGGAACTGCATCTTTCTGCTTTGACCCATTTAGAGGCCTCTTTATACTAAGATTGTGAAACAAGTGAGCAGAATAAAAATACATCCTGGGAAACATCTTGGAGAAGGACAGCCAGGACCCATTTCTTGACTAAACAAATGTGGTGGTCGGGGGGGCGGGGGGGGGGGGGAGAAATGAGGGCATTAGCTCCTCTTGGTCACCAGATTTCCTTGAGATTTAAACACTGCAGTTGTGGCAGCTTACGGGAAAAGGCCACCTTTAATCAAAGGGCTGTTAGTAAAGCTGGTTGTTTATTGTACATGATTTTTTACTCTGCCAAAGGAATTATTGGTAGCCATAGAACATTGCTGTATTTTAGGAAATCCTACCTTATAATGCTTGTTGAGAGGATGTCTAAATGTGCCACCTGTCACCCCAGGGATCTGGTTTTCCCAGCCACTGTGCAATGACAGTGGAGATCAGAATGTCATGCCCATATTTAGTCTTGAAATGGCAAAGCCTTAAAGTGATTTTACCAGCTACAGCCAAATTATGCTACAAGTGAACAGAAGGAAAATATAAAACAGCAAACAAAACAACCCCCCCAAAGTCTTTTCCCTGAGGCTGGAGTTACCGTGACAGACTGCACCAGGACAGTGGCTAGCGCTGTCATGGCATCCCAGGGGGAGTCAAGAGGAAGCCCAGGGCTGAGCAAAGTCCAGTCACTTATGGGTAAGAGCGAGCAGAGGCGCAGCTGTCTGAGAACCTGGCATGCTGTGGTCAGAGAGACTGCTCGGCCAGAGGCTGCTGGGGTGGCTTTCGGAAACCCATTCACTCTTCCAAATCCTCTTTTATTTATTTGCCATCCACCCATTCACAAAGTTTCACTCAGAGCCAGTGACTGTCACAGTCCCATTGGAGATTCTTCCTTTTACAAGTTCACACTCCAGTGAGTGAGTTAATGATTTGAATATCAATAGTTACACTGAAAAGAAAACTACTGATAAATGCAATGACGAGGCAGACACCGGGTGCCTGTGCGTATAGTGAGAACAGGTGGCCCACAGTCATGGGGGGACTTTCGGGAGTCCCCTCTCAGTGGTATGGGTTAAGGGTCCTCTGTCTTTCCCTAAGTCCCCATGGGGTTCTCTGGGATGCATCTTCCCTAAAAGAGGACTCAACAGTCTTAGAATTTCTAGGGTCATCAGCACTTTCAAGACTTGTCCATCCTGTGTCCCTTCTATAACAAGTGCACATGAAGAGGTGGTACCCCAGGGCTGGCTGGAGTGCCCTGCATTGGTAAGAATCAGCCTGCCAGTCCTTCTTTACTCCCCTAACTCTGTGAGCTGATGAGCCTGGGGTGGTTTCTTCAGGAAGTAGATGTCATTGCAGGTAGGACTAAAGGGCACAGGGAAAGAGATGCCTACCCTCCCCCCAGCTGCATGGTGTCCAAGTGATGTGCAGGTGGCCAGTGGGTAGGCTCCACATGGCTGAGTGGCCCCAGGTGAGAGCTGCCTCAGCAGAGCTTGGGAATGGAATACTCTGAGCAGGACACATCTAAGGCTGGGTCAGGGTGAGCAGCAACCTGACTCCAGGGACGTTTAGAGGGGGTGATGACTCAGAGTAGAAAGCTCCTTTGACTCAGAGGCTGAAGTCAGAAAGGCCGCAAGCCGGCTGGGGCTGGCTCCCAGAGCTGTTCTCTGCAGGACAACTGGGGATCCAAGCTGCGCCAGCCTCTGACTCACAGTCTCCAACAGGGGTCGGAGCTAAGGGCTCTTGGAATACTAAGGAGGAAAAAGAGTTGGCAGAACACTGCTAAGTAGATGCCCTTGGATTTGGAGATGATCAGTCTTCTGTAAGACACCATAGAGGACCTTTTAAAAGTCCTAATGGTCAGTCCCCACGCCAGACAGTCTAAGTCAGTTTCTAGAGGACAGGTTAGCAAATTGGTGCCTCTCAGAAACTCTCCAAGGGATGTTAATGAATGGAAAGGACTGAGAGACCTGGAGATTCTGCAAAGTGAGTCAGGCCAAGAATAATGAATAGGAGACAGTCTGCAAGCCACTAAATGGTACCTGTTCATTCCAAAGTGCAACCCTCCCACCTGAGTGATGCATTGGCATTTGCAAAACATCTTGCATGCACCATTTAATTTGATTCCCACAGCACTGAAGAGGAAAGTAGAGAAATAATTACCTCTGTCTTATCCACAAGCACAGGGTTTCCCAGTGCCAGCTGTTGACACACCACAACTACCCTGAGTAACAGACAAGGCCGCTCATTGAAGCAGATGTTCTGGCCCTTCGTTACCACCCAGAAGCCCATTTCTCAGACTCCAAGTGCCCTTATCTTTTGTGACTTTGCTTCTGCTTCCACCGCATTGCTACTCTTTAAAAAAAAAAAAAAATTGGAATGTTCTTGGGGAAAGGAGATACAAATGTATACAGCATGATGTGGCCAAGCCCAGGCCATCTCCGGGGTAATCAGTCACTTGAAACAATGCCATTTGCTTGTTTTCTGCTGAAGTTCATGGAACAGTGACTCTCAACTTTGCCTGCCTATCAGAGCCACCTTAGGAATTTTTAAAATTGTCAATGCCCAAGATCATCCCAGGACCCATTAAATCAGAATCCGCGGTGGCCCAGACCCTGATATTTCTAAACCTTTCCTCTGATTCCAGTGAGCAGCCAGATTTAATAAGCCTTGTGAGATTTTCAGACTTAAGACTTGAGAGAGCTGAGCTGGTAAAATTCGTAGAGTATTTGGCTCCAGGATGCTGTTCAGATGCTGCTCTGGTGTCCTCCCTGTTTGCACACATGCTTCTACAGGTGGCTTCTTCATCTGCATATCATTTTAATTGCACATAAACTGGCAGGGTGTTCTCTGCCTCCCCACCCTGAGTTGTGCTTCATCTGTTCTCTCTCTCCCAATGCAACTTATTTTCTGGTAGGAGCCTTTCATTTGCAGGGAATAGATAACACAACTCAAAATGTCTTGGGCGTTTATCATGCTATTTGATAAGAGTCCAGGGTAAGGCAGCCTTGTGGTTGGTCAGTTCAGTATTTTAATGACATCATCAAGGCCCCAGGTGCTTTCCACGCTCCACTTTGCCATCTTGCATGTGTTTGTTCTCAGTCTTGAGGCTTCGTGGTCAAAATATAATTCCCACCATTTCAGGCATTACAGTGATTTTTTTTTTTTTTTTTTTTGGTACTGGGGATATTGAACCCAGCAGCACTTACCACCAAGCCATTTTTATTTTTTATTTTAGCCCCTTTTTATTCTTCACTTTATTTTGAGACAGGGTATCACTAAGTTGCACAGGGCCTCGCTAAGTTGCTGAGGTTGGCTCTGCATTTGGGATCCTCCTGCCTCAGCCTCCTGAGCCACTGGGATTACAGGTGTGTGCCACTGCACCCAGCTAGCAATATCTTATCAAATAACAATATTGTCTTTGTTCATTTTTTAAAAACCAGAAATTTCTTTCCCAGAAATCTCAGCAAATTTTTGAATACTTTATTGGCCTGGGTTGGATCATAAACCCAACACTGTAAATGAATATTGGAAGGAGACTGATTTGCTTGATTGGTTTCAAATCTTCCAAAGTGATGCCCTGGCTGGGATGCAATCATTTTTCCAGAGGAGTGACCTCCTGAAGGTCACCATTGGGCCTGGAAGACAGAGCAGAGGCTCGGTGTTAACAAGCCAATCATGCCTAATGAAATAGGAGCAGAACTTGGATCTAGCGGGAGAATCTCAGCACTTGTCCTTACTGTATTTTGTGACTTTGGCTAAGTCACAGTCTCTCTGAACCTCAGTTTCCTCAACTGTGAAGTGATGGCCATGGTACCTATAGGTCAGGGCCTGAGCATGTCAGATACAGGGTGCCCGGAAACCTCAGACAATACCCCAAAGTCCTGGGCATATCACAGATGTTGACACCCTCCCTTCCTCCGCATTGCTTCTACATTCTTTCTTGCTTCTCTCTCCTTTTGTCCAAATTTTAAGTTAAACTCCAAGTTATGTAGCACAGTAAATAGGAAGTCTATAAATAGCAGAAAATTCTAGAAAAGGTGTTGAGAAACAGGGGAGAAACTCGATGAGAAGAAAATTGCAAAGATATAATAGATCATATCTCAGAGCTAGAGCCCTCTGATAAAAACAAACCAACCTGCAAAAAAAAAAAAAAAAAAAAAAAAATCCCCACCTCATCTCACCACCTTTTCTCACTTTCCCTGGGAGAGTTCACCTATCAGAGTTTGTTTTTTAGCTCTTTAAAAAGTACATGGGACTTCTTTGACCTGCTGTTTCCTGTCAAGCTTTATTATATTTTACTCGCTAACTTAAGAAAATGGACCATCATCGAAGAAAGATTTTGAGAAATGAATGCTTCAAAGGCCAATGTGTTCTAAAGCCTGGTAACCATGGAGTGAGATTCAGCAGAGGGGCGATTTCCTATGGGATCTCTGCAAATGCATTTAAAGGATTAACTGTGTTTTCTTTTGCATGCACACTCTTCTGAGTCCCTGGGCAACTGC
Organism: Callospermophilus lateralis; assembly: GCF_048772815.1. Lineage (NCBI taxonomy): Eukaryota > Metazoa > Chordata > Mammalia > Rodentia > Sciuridae > Callospermophilus > Callospermophilus lateralis. The sequence continues at coordinate 11,854,295 of NC_135308.1, forward strand.
AGAAGAGGACAAGCCTGGAATTCTTTGGAGCCTAATCCCAAGGGATTAGAATCCCATGTAACTCCTTCCCTGTCCCCACTCTTCTCAAAGAAGGTAAATTCAGCTGAGACACACACTACAGACTGCTAATGTCTTGTTTCTGTGAATCTCATCCAACCATTACCTTCAGACAGTCACTAAAAGTCAGTCCCCAAGCTCCAAGAGATGTTTAAGAGCACACAACTGCTCTGCAAAAAAAGACAGTAAAGCAGGGCATTTTCAAATCTTCCTCTGCCCTCCTTGATTCCTTGTTCTGAGCACATCCTGTTTCTGGTTCTCCTTGTTCTCTGTTCCCCTCTGGTCATGGTCTTCAGAATCCAACCAGGGGAGAAAATATCATGTTTACCATTTACTAGAAATGTAAAAAGTAAATGTATAAAGGCATAAATTGGTGTGAATATACTTTATATACAGAGATATGAAAAATTTGTTCTTGTAGAAATTCTCACTTTAGATGGGCCTGGTGGCAGGCATCTGTAATCCCAGCAACTCGGGAGGCTGAGGCAGAAGGATCACGAGTTCGAAGCCAGCCTCAGCAAAAGTGAGACCCTAAGTGACTCAGTGAGGCCCTGTCTCTAAATAAAACACAAAATAGGACTGGGGATGTGGCTCAGTGGTTGAGTGCCCCTGAGTTCAATCCCTAGTACCAAAAAAAAAAAAAAAAAAAAAAAAAAAAATTCCCATTTTATGTTTAAGTTAGCATCTCCCATCTGGAAGATGCCCCATGTAACTCCTTTTGGGAAGAAGAGATTGAAAGCCCATAGCAGGGGGAGGCACCGTTTTAGACTCAACCCGATTCTCAGTATCTGTACCCCGAAGTCGCCCTCAGGAGATGGTTGCTTAGGATGAAAGCCTGGAATGGAAGGCATAGAGTCATGGGTGGGGTTTGCATGCTCGAGGAGTCCACAGCCCAGGACCAGGTGGAGCATAATAAATGCATGACCCCCCCGAATGCTAGACCTCAGCCAGCTGAATGCTAGACCTCTCTGTGGTGATCAGCAAAAAGTGGAATAAGAATATAGCCAGGAAATGACACCCAGGTTCGCAGATCTCAGTCCAGGGCCAGAGAAAGATTGTTTATATTAAAAATTATGTGCACTTAGAAGGGGGGTCACTTCTAGTTCACCTTTTGCTATCTGTGCTCGGCAAATAGTCTGACACCTGGACTCTCAGAAATTCTTGTTTATCATCCAGTAGACATTTTCAATATTGTTTGTTTTAAAGTAAGCTTGTCATATGTCTAAATAATTGGGGATTTTCTCTTGTGCATGTAACCTCAAGTTTAAATCAGCAGATAGGAAAGAGATGTGAATAGTTATTGAGTCACACACTGCTGATAGGATCCAATTTAATGTTCAGTCCTGTAATTATTATCTGATTTATAATGAGGGCAACTGAGTTTCTGAAATGCTCAAATCTCTGCCCAGTGAGCAGCACTTTATCACAGCATAGCCCCCACTTTATTATCTACCCCAACCTCTCTCATCATTAGAATTGCTTAGAGTGGAAATTGCAGATCCTGGAACCCCTCCAGCCAGCCAAACCAGAATCTCCAAGAGACTGGGAGTCTGTATTTGAAATAGGTCCCTGATAATTCTAGGACCAGGAAAGTTTAAGGACCTTCCTCTAAGCCCTGTCATGACTGAAAGAGACTGCTTTCCTACTAGGAGGTGTCCTGGAGTCCTGGCCAGTAAGGTGTTGGTCTGTTTTGCTAATTGCAGTGAGAAAAAAAAAAAAGTCTTTTTCCTGTCTCCAGGACGACCCGGATGAACTTGGAATGCACAAATCTGGAATAGGGACAGGGAGACTTGTTGGCTCCCTCTATTCCTTTACCTCATCTCTGCCCTGGAGCCTCCTCCTTTAGCCTTCTCACGGATCCTCTGAACCTTTAGCTCTTGAACTTGGGACAATCTCCCTGGATTTTCCGAATTGGTTTCCGAAGTCCTTTGGCTCCTCCAGAGGGGTCTGAAGCCATTCATCTCTAGTTCCTTTCCTTAGCAAGGAGATCATTTCTCCCACTCATTTTCTAGCAGTAGGTAAGAGTTCCTGGGTCACTGTGACTTACTTCACTATCTTCTCTCAGTTTTCTCATCAGAAAAATAAAGGAGGAGGGTAGAGAAAATTTGGAAAAATGTGGTCAACTAGACAAGCTGCTCCAAGTCGTCCAGATGCAACCATCTGTGAGCCCATGAATGCTACTCAGTGACTGTAGGTGTCACTTCTTAAAGAGAAGGAGATGCTGTCGCTATTTAAGCCTTAATGAAATGATGGGTTTGTTCCAAACATCTTGTATCAATGAAAGGATCTTTAAAACAAAGATTCGGCTGGTATTGTTTGCAGCATTACCCTCCAGAACTCCCCAGGTGCATAGGTCATCCGTGAGCTTGTGCCCTGCAGCATTCAGGGGAACAAGGAGAAATGGCTGCCGTGGATGCAGGTTGTTAAACACACTGAGCTGCCCCTGCTTCTTTCTACCCATGGAGAACAGGCTGGCCTCACTTGCTGCTGCTGGGCAGGCACTCCCAGGGGGTGATGTGGAGGAGACTGCAACACCGCTTTTTTTCCTTCTTCTCTGTCTCCCACTTTTAACTTGCCACAATGCTGAAATTGCACTATTCAAAACTTTTGGCTTTGAGGGAATTGAAATATTCTGTGCAACCTTTCAAATAACAGCAGTGGAATATTCTTCTACAATTTGTCGTCCTTAACAGGAGTTTGTTAAATTATATGAGTTACTTCAGCTGAATAGGAATGGAAATGGAATAGATGCTTCTAGAATGCATGTTGAGAGAATGCTGTGCTAGTGTACCAAGAATGGAGAAACATACAGTGACGGGGATGCTGTATGACACCCCAACCCTACTGGTGAAAATAATTTACCAAATGGCTCAATTGTTCTCTCAGGATAATTGTCTTGAAGCAATAATGTCTATCTAGGTCTGACTAAAACCATGGCAGCAATTTCAGTTCCCATGCATTTTTCTCCTTGTGAGCATTCATTGTGTAGCAGACATTGTTCAGTCCAATAACACTCTGGTCACCTTGCTTTTCATTAGCAGATTGGTATAAAAGCAATCTTTTAAAAAAATCTTGCAGAACTTCAATGATGATATAAATACTAAAATTTACATTAATGCAGCCAGGATATCTTACTCTGAATTGTAGCCCAATTGTTAAATGTTAATGGAGATCGGAAGAAACATTTTGGCAGTGTTTTAAGATATTAGCATAAATTAATTTCTTGCAACTTGAGTACTTTGGTTCCTGAGGAAAGTGGGTGAGTGACTCCCTCTAGAGTGATTTCACTGCTATTATGTTATGCAGCATCTGCAAAGGAGAAATTCTGAAGTGGCAAAAAAGAAAAAGGGAAAGAAGAGAAAAACAAAACAAAAAGGAAAAGAAGCATCTTTGGGGATTAAGCCACAATCTGTTGCTTTAACCAGGTATTTAAAACATGGTTAATTACAAGAAAGAGTACATTTGTTTATTTTCTTTTATTTTCACTTCCCTTCATTGATTAGGGTCACTGTTTACCCAGAAGAACAGGTTCTACAGGAAAAGACAAGATAAATGCATCATCATTTCTCTTTAATTACTGATTTTCAGAGTAGAGTTAGTGCAACGTCTATCTCTAAAGGTAACAGTTAAATTTTAGTTTGACTTTCTTCTGAGTTACTGGTTTGTATTGGGCATCCTGACATTTTATCCTCCTGAAACCTAGATGGATATTTTTGGAGAGAGTAAACACATAGAAGAGTACAGATTTGGAGTGAGACTGCCTGGACCCGTGTCTCAGCTCTGTCCCTGGTCAGATCTGGGATCTTGAGCCCAATGTTTCACTTCTTTATGGCTTACTTTCCTCATCTGCAAAGTGGGGAGGATGATAACAATATTTCATCTGGGAATACTGTCCTTCAGCCTGGGCAAAAAGCAACCTGACCTATTTCCCCTACTTTACAGAATCCCACGCCATAAATCTATAAATGATACCTTCTTGCTATCTCAGGACACCCGGGGCTTTTTGATCTCTCAGGACAAAACTGTTAAGTATGTGTGTTGTGTGGATACAAAATCATGGGCCTGGTGGTGTATACCTGTAATCCCAGAGACTCTGTTAGGAGGCTGAGGCAGAAGGATCTCAAGATTGAGGCCAGCTTCAGCAACTTAGCAAGGCTCTAAACAACTTAGAAAGACCCTGTCTCAAAATAAAATATGTAAAGGGCTGGGGATGTGGTTAGGCACCCCTGGGTTCAATGCTTAGTATCAAAAAAAGCCCCATAAGTTGACAGATTATATTTGTATGTATTTATGGGGTACACAATGATATTGTGACATATGTATACAAAGTGGAATAATTAAACAAGCTAATTAACATATTCATCACATCAGATGCTTACAGTTTCTTGTGGTGAGCACATCTGAATACTGCACTTTTCACTTAGTTGAAGTTGGTCCTTCTTTGCTTCCTTGAAGTCTGATGTTAGGAGGTTTATTTGAGCTCTTTTCTCTTTTTTAGTATAGGTGTTTGTTACTATAATTTCTCCTCTAGAACTGTGTTTGTTGCATTTCATATATTTTGAAATGTCTTGCTTTCATTTTAACTTGTCTCAAGCTATCTATTTTATTTCCTGTATGGTTTCTTCTTTGACCTTTTGGTTATGTAGGAGTATGTTTAATTTCCACACATTTTATGAATTGTCCAACATGTCTCCTCTTATTTATTTCTAGTTTTATACCACTGTGATCAGAAAAGTTACTTGATGTGATTTCAGTCCTTATAAATTTACTCAGACTTGTTTTGTGGGCTCACATATGAATTATCCTGGGGAATGTTCTGTGTGAATTAAGAAGAATGTGAGATTATTATCAATAATGATAAGGGACTCTATGTTTCAAAAAGCTAGAAGAAGGAAGTTTTAATGTTTTTATCACAAATAAATGTTTAACCTGATTTAAACATTGTACCTTGTATACATGTGCGAAAATGACCTCTTTACTATTGAATAATGCCCTTCTGTGTCTCTTTTTACTTGAAGATTTTTTTTTTTTTTTTTAGTAAGTATTGCTTAAGTATTGCTACCTGTGCTCCCTCTTGGTTTCCAGTTTCTTGGAATATCTTTTCACTTCCTTTACTCTCAGTCTTTGTGTGTCCTTGAAGGTAAAGTGAGTCTCCTATATGCAGTATATAGTTGGGTCTCTTTTTTTAAATCCATTCGTCCACTCTATGTCTTTTTATTGGATAATTTAATACAGTAACATTCAATGCAGTTATCAATAGGTGAGGGATTACTGTTGCCATATTGAAATTTATTTCTGGTGGATGTGTAGTCTCTCTCTCTCTCTCTCTCTCTCTCTCTCTCTCTCTCTCTCTCTATTTATCTATCTCTCTCATTTTCTTTCCTTATGGTTTGATAGTTTTCTGTATTAGTATGCTTTGAATTTGAAAAAAAACCTCTCTATTTATGTTTTGTGCATCTACTATAGATCATATAAAGCATCCTATAAAATGCTATTTCTAGCTCATAACAGCTTGCTTTGATAGCATATAAACACTCTACATTTTATTTTTCAATGTCAAATTTATAACATTTTGGAATTTGTGTTCCTTGATAATTTCTTAAGGGCAGCTGTCCTGGGGGAAGTGTTCCTGGTTGGCAAGTTTATCACAACAGCATTTGAGTGTATCATTCTATTTTCTCCTGGACAATGGGGTTTTTGCTGAGAAATCTGTTGATTGTTATATCAGTCTTCCCTTATATGTGATATATTTCTTATCTCTTGCATTCAGTATTTTTTTCTTTGAATTTAACTTTTTGATAGTTTGATTTTATGTGCATTGGTAAACTTCTCCGTGGGTTAAAAGCCACTGGAGATTTCTGTACTTCCTGTACCTGAATGTTGGCATCTTTAGAAAGTTTTCAGCCATTATGTCTTTAAGTATACTTTCCAGCCCCTTTTTCTTTCATTTTCTTGAATTTTTATATGCAAAAATTAGGTTTCTTAGGACTGTCTCATTTCCATAGGCTTCATTGATTCTTTTGCATTGTTTTTTTTTTCTTTTTGCTTCTTTGACTGGATAATTTCAAATGTTTTGTCTTCCATTTCATCTCAAAAAAAACCTACTATTGAATATTTCTGCCACATTTTTCAATTCAGTCATTATATTATTGAACTCCAGAATTTTTATCTGGTTTTTAAAAAACTATTTTGTTTTGCTATCAAACTTCCCCTTTAATTCCTGCACATATTCTAGATTTTATTTCATTTTCTACCATAAATTCTTGTAGTTCACTGATACTCAAAATAATTTTTCTGAATTCTTTGTCAGTTATTTCATAGATCTACATTTTTTATTGTCCATTACTGGAGTTTTTAAAATTCTCTTGGACATGTCACGATTCCCTGATTCTTCACAATCTTGGACTCCTTTCACATTTAAGAAGATGAGTGAGTACCTTTTCTGGTCTTTATAGGTATTCTTTGGCAGGGACAAACCTTTGCTATTTAGTCTAGACTGTGGTTCTTGCAGGATCAACTGGGAATGACCCTGGGCAGGCAGAGCTTGCTCTCAAGCTTCTCTAGTTGGCTGGGTTGTTGGGTTATCCCCTTTGATCTGAGGTTGGGTGGGGCTGCTGGCAGGGTTCTGCCGTCTGGTGAGACCACTGGCTAGGCCTTGCAATCAAGAATTGTTACCTCTGGGTAGTGCCATCTTCTCATCATTTTGAGTCACAGGGTGTGTTCACTGCCCAGATGGTACTACTATTTGGGTTCTGGAGTTACAGGCTGATCTAAGGATAGATAGAATCATGCTTGGGACAAATAGGTTCAGATATTATATTCTATATAAATGCATGATTGAGGCTTACCTCTGCTTATGTGGGGACTTCAGGTGGACTATGAGACTGGAACCAACCACTGTTTGGACTCCCATGTTGGACAGGCACAGTCACTATGACCTGCAGAAGTGTACAGTGCTAAATATCTCCCTTCCTGGGTGGCACTTTGGAATGAGCTATAAGCTGAGCTGAACCATTCTTTGGGTCACCAGTTTGACATATCCAGCCCCTATGCTCTGCATAAATGCACTGTGGCAAGTGTCTGCTTCTCTGGGTGGACCTGGGAATGAGCTCTGTGATTTGCCATAGAGGCTGGCCAATTAGGGCTTCAGATGAGGTTGAAATTTTCACTTTGCATCTGGGAGTAGCTAGCTTGACTTTGTAAGTGGGCTATACCATTGGCTGGTCCCTCTAACAAGGTACCACTCTGGCAAGAAAACAGAGTTACTACTGAGATCCACATGATGGTCACTGTGAGCTCAGCCTCCTTTCTTTGTGTAAACACAAAGGAAGGAGGTGATCCCTAGTCAGGTAGTTGTCCTCCGTGTTTCCTCTGAGATGAATCAGAGTGGGCTTCCTGGAATGGTAGTGCAGTTAGATGTCTGCCTCCAGTTCTTTTTCTCCACTATAGAAATTAGGGACCTAGAGGAGTTCTGCCTCTGTGGCATTGTACCACCTTGGAGTGGAAGAATAGTGGCATGAGCTAAGTGACACTTTTCCTCTTACCCTTAGAATTCAGTTTTTGTTCAGTTCTATGGCTCACACAGGTGTCTCAGGCTCATTTCCAGGTTTGGAAATTTTCACCAAGATGTTCTTGTCTATGGATGGTTGCTGGTTGAACTTTCTGTGTGATGAAGCAGGGGCCTCCTGTTTGATCATCTTGCTGATGTCACCCTCCCATTTTATGACAACACTATCAAGGCCGGTAGGAAAAAGTCCACCTATCAGAGTTTTGGTTCATAATCCAGAAGCATAGTTTGCACCTTGTATGACCCATGCCTTAATTTTCTTATTAGGAGACATGGCCTCAGTGATTCCAATTTCAATTATCTGCAATATTTCTGAGATTATATTTCTGGATTTACCTAAATAGAGAATTTCTTGTTCAAACACATGTTATATTTAACTTCAGAGAACTTTTTTTTTTGTCTTAGATTGTCAAATATATAATACCATATGATATTCCAATAAAACATAAACACTTGCTTGTCTATAAAGGATATATTCCTGAATACAAAATCCTGGATATAAATTATACAGATACTATTTTCTATAAATTATAGATAAATGTTTTGTTTCACTTAAATAGGCATGTGAGCAAACTGAACAACATATTGATAGTTTTGTTTTCATGTGATTTCTTAGGATTAAGAGTTTTTAACAAGAATAACTTAGAAACAAATATAGATATTATTTTAAGAAATACTAAATATGGTATGTGGGAGTTTATATGATGAAATTAAAATATTTTGAAAACTATTCTGTGTTAATGAGAATTTTCCCAATTTTTCATTATAATGTCTGAATGTGTATAGTAGTCAGCTTCCCATCACTAAAACAAATGTTTGAGGTAATTAACTTCTAAAGAGGAAAGGTTGGTTTTGCTCACAGTTTTGGAGGTTGTAGTTCATGACTGGTTGGCCCCATCGCCTTGGCCTGTGGTGATGCAGAACATCAGGGAAGAAGTGCCCACTCACCTTGTGGCCAGGACATGGGAAAGTGAGAAAAGTACTGGGGTCCCACATTCTGCTTGGAGGGTCTTCCTTCAATGACTCCAGACCTCCCGTTAAGCCCTACCTCTTAAAGCTTCTACCCCCACTGCAGTAGTGTCAAGCTGGGGTGCCCAGCTGGAGATGCATGGGCCTCTGGAAACAATCCAGACCCAAGTTACAGGAATGTGATATATGAAACATATTTGAATCTGAAGTTGTTTCAGGATTTTATTAATAGGCACATTTTTAATTGCCTTAGAAGAGCAAGACTTTCCCAGATGGAAATTAATACATGAAAAAAGAGAGACTACAGTGATTCCAGGTTATCTAGTTTATCATTACCCTCAATAATACAAAATATGTCAAAATCAAGATGGACACAATATAAACAGTGTGTTTTATTGAAATAATGGGACAAAAATAATATTATGTAATAATTTATGAAATACGCATACCTTTGTTCGATTATTCAACCAAACATTCTGACTTTTCCACTTAGCAGTAGAACAACAGTGATCAAATTTAGATTTTTTTTGGTTAATTGCAGTTAATTAAATTAAATTTTGCTAATTTTAATTTTTGTTAATTAATTTTTTTGTTAATTGCTGTTTTTTAGTGATTAAAAATAGTCACATTACACGTATTTTTAAAGATCAGTGACATGGTTGAAGATTTAGATAACCAATGATAAATTAGTTATGAAAAGGATTAAGGTGAGCTTGCTTAATTTATTGATGACCATGTTGCTATGGCAACGTGGTCAAGAATAGTGCCCAGGGTTGCGGTGGGAGAGACCGGTTTATCATGGATTGAGGGATGAACAGAATCTGAGGAAGTGGAATTGAATCCTCCCCCCCCCCTTTTTTTAAAGTATGGGTGAGAAGAGGAGAGGAGAGAGAATTAAGTGTTAATGGGAACGAAGCAATAGAGGTGGGCAATTTGAAGATGAAATTGGGAGAAAGGGCGAAAGGAAATAGAACAATGGAGGTTTCTTTCAGGCTCTTTGGTGAATTATAGCATAAACAGGGGGGCCAGCTTAACAGTGAATGCAGACGCCTCCATCATGGAACTCCTGTGTAGAACGTGGGGCCATACGTGGGTGGGGCTGGGGCACATCTGTAGGAGAAAGTGAAATGGGATATGTCATGATTATTAGATAGATCCAAGGTGGAGAAAGCTGATCATGTAGGTAAAACAATATAGGAGAGGGTTTGAGAAAAGAGCCGGTGTTCAAGAAATCAAGTCCTATATGCAAATGTTACCTGGTGTCAGACATGTTTTCATAGAGTGAATACAAGCACTCTAAAACTTGAGATGGTACACCAAAGCTCACAGAGGGAGAGACCCATCCCAACTCAGATGGCATTGGCCTCCGAGGAGAAAAGCTGGGATGCCGGTTTCTCATAAAATACTCCAATGCATACATACATAAATAAACTGTACAAGCAGTTTTCTATTTCCAATATAGCTAATGCATGAATAAAGAAATGCTCTTTACATTTTATTGATTTCTTAGAAGCCTGTCAAGGTTGAATAAAGAATGACCAGATAGAGATTTTTTTTCTCAAGGTTTCCTGCAAAATCTTTGAAATGCAAGGGACAGGGAATGATAATGAAGATAAAGGAAGAAGGTACAATTGACCTTCTATAATATCCTTATGTGTGTATGTGACTCGGCTTTCTACCAATAAAAGGATTAGATGAGTGGCCAGCTGAAACATAGATACAAATGTCCAGTAGTGTAGATTTAAGGAAAATCAGAGAATGGAAGAAGCATCTTAGAATGTCATACTGGAGTATCCAATGGTAACCATCTGATTGGGCAAAGGTACACATTGATTCTACACTTTAAAATATTTTCTGCATATACAAATATGTAACAAGGAATTCCACCATTATTACAATTATAATGCACTAATAAAAATATGGAAAAATTATTTTCTGTCTCCTTATTCCTGGGGATGTTTTATTTTGGGTTTTTACACATGCTAGTTACCACTTTTTGCATTTTTGTTTCCCAATCTGCAAAACAGGAGCTAACATATACCTTCAGGAGTATTGGTATGCTATGTCTCACAAAAAATATAGTAACATGTGAGTATATATTAGCAGTCTTTTTAATGCTTTATTTCCTCTCTCCAACTTTTCAAGTCAAGGATGATGCTTATTTCTGCTATGTATTCCTCATGTTGCACATAGGTATACATAGCTTTGCAAATAGGCAATATGGGTATGTTCATTAGCTCTTTTGAAACATTGTTATTTAAAAAGGGATGCTATTAACTTTCTTTTTCAGATGAAATTTTTAAAAAAAAATGTTTCGGTGTTATGTAGACATATTCATATTTATTCCCTGAGTGAAAATTAGTCTGATACCCTACATGGAAATGACACATGGTATTTAATATCACTCAAAGAATTCTCATGTATATACACTCTCTCCAGAAAGGATAAGTGAGTTGCTCAAGGGTGAACCTAACTTTGGTGGAGCTGAATTAGAACCTAGTGCTTGGAATTCCTTGAAATGTATTCCAACTACAGCAAGATAAATGATTGCAGGAAGGGTGTTGGAAAATATAAAATATAAAATGATATAAAATACAAGGACTTAAGTAGTTTGAGAGAAAATGCAAGAGTCAGTAATCTAGAATAAGCAAAAAAAAATTTTTTTTTAGTTGTTGATGGACCTTTATTTATTTATTAATTTAAATGTAGTCTGAGAATCAAACCCAGTGCCTCACACATGCTTGGCAAGTGCTCTCCCACTGAGCCACAACCTCAGCCCATAAGCAATGTTTATACATAAAGCTCCTTATACAGATTGCCATTTTCTCTTCTTTCTAGCATCTTTGAATAAGTGTTCTGACAGTGGCATAGTCTGTCCCTTCTTAAAATGTGACCACTCACTTTTAATTTAGAAAGGAAGCTTTTTTGTGATTTGCATATGTGCCTGGGAAGTATTCCTTGAATCTCCATTGAATTTGTGGGAAATACATTTGCATTTGGTTAATGTATTGAGCAATCACACTACCACGAGAAGAGAGACATAGCTGGGAGAAAATAATAAGCTCCTGAAAGGATTTATTTCTTATGGTCCTTTTTGATCGATTTCTCCTTCCTTTAATTCATACTCATTTGAAGAGGAAAAGTTTTACAGTCTTAATCAGAATAATTAAGTGAAATAACTTGTTAATTTAGTTGTGAGCTGTTCATGAAAACTTGATTTAAAGCAAAGGTTTGGATTCAACAGTGCTGTTTAGGAATCTATTTTGAAATTGGGATTTTGACTAAATTTAACCATTTCACTATTACTTTTAAGTGTCATTTAAATAACTTTTTCATTTTTAAAAATTTACCATAGAAAAATAGGAAACTGAGATAAACATCCAGTTTGAGATAATCACCATTAATATTTTGAGATCTAGCCCTCCAATATGTGTGTGTGTGTGTTCAGAAATATGAATTTCATCTAAACCATAAATTTCATGAGGCCATGAATGAGTGACTGGATGAACAAAATCATATTTAATAGGACTAAATCACAATGTACATACAATTTTAAAATGTTGTTTTCTCATATAATACATTGTAACATATTTTTTAAAGACCCACATTTTAAAGACTCCAAATAAGTATTTGATTTTCATCAGTTCCCAAAGTTGAAAATTTAGATTATTTCAATTCTTTTGCAATAATAAGCAGTGCTACAATTAACATCCTTGAGTTACATTTTTGGGTGTCTCCATGATTATTATATTATAATCATTTCCTAGACGTGGGATAGTGTAAAAACGGAATACCCGTTTTGAAGATCTTGATACATGCTTTCAAATGGTGGTGAAAAGGGTTGTTCCCATTGAAATCATCACAAGCAGCAGAGGACAGTGCCCATTTGTCAGATTCTTGCCAATGATGAATTAAAATTTTCATGTAATCCGTTTGATATTTTAAAAAGTGGGATTTAATATTATTTGCTCATAGTTATGTTTAAATATTTTATTAATATATTTAGGGATAATTAGTGGGTTTCTTGGAGGGTTTGGATGACCTCGTTTTTTTCATATTAAGTCAGTATCTTTCTTTCCATCCTCCCTTCCTCCCTCCCTTTCTCCCTTCTTTCATTCTTTCCTTCTTTTTGGTACCAGGGATGGAATCCAGGGGTGCTTTACCACTGAACTACATCCCCAGTCCCCTTTTTAATGTTTTATTTTGAGATGGGGTCTTGCTAAGTTGCTTAGGGTCTTGCTAAGTTGCTGGGCTGGCCTGAACTTTGATTCTCCTGCCTCGGCCTCCTGAGCTGCTGGGATTACCGACATGCACCCCCATTCCCGGCTAAGTCAGTATTATTCTTTATCTGCCAGAGAGAGGCCTTATAGATTTTAGTAGCTCCCATATCTTAGTATTGTAATTTTGTGTTAAGTTTAAAATTTTAATTATCTACTTGTAACAATTATATTTATTTAGTGTTTGAATCTGTATATGTGTTGTGTGTATGTGTGTGTGTGTGTGTATGTGTGTGTGTGTGTGTAACTGTATTTGTTTTCAAATTCATGACTCTTGTTTGTGAAGAAAACTTCCTTTGGGGTGACATTTTGGAAGAACTGTTATTATATTAATTATATAGAAGTACTTCTATTTTCTTCTAATGAACTTCATAAAAAGTTATATCTTTAGTGAATTATTTTTGTTTGAAGTCTCCATTCTCTACTTTTTTTTTTAAAAAAAGTTTTTATTGGTGAATTATGGCTATATTATAATAGTGGGGTTCATTTTGACATAATCATACATGCATGGGGTTTAATCTGCTCCATTTCATTCCATTGTGCCTCCTCCCTCCCCCTATTCTCCTTCCTCTACTCTCTTGGCCTTCCTTATCTTTATTCATTTAATTATAATTTTATAGATATACATGAAGGTGGGATTCACCGTGGTGTATTTATGTGTGCACGTAACATAACTTTGTCAAATTCATTCCATTATATATTCATTATAGATATACATGAAGGTGGGATTCACCGTGGTGTATTTATATGTGCACATAACATAACTTTGTCAAATTCATTCCACAGTTCCTCCCCTTTCCCCGTCCTCCCCTCTCCCACTCAATCTCTTTCCTCTCCTCCACTGGTCTTTCCTCTGCCTTCTTGAAATCTGACCCCCTACCCTTTTTCCTTTTCTTTGCTCTAGCTTATATATGGGGGAAATCCGTACGTCTAGTTAATTATCCTCCTCAATTCTTTAGTTTTAAGTCTTGAATTTGCTGGGATCTACATTGCTATGATAAATGAGGTCTTTTCTGTTTTCATTGCCTGTTCTGGTGGTTATTGCTGGCATACGGAGAAGTAATGAATTTTGATCTCTGTTTCTTCCTTACAACTTGTCTGTGTTTTGCCCTTGGCTGACTCTCTTACTGCCTCCACACTCACACGTAGCCCAAGGCTCAGCCCAAATCAAGGTTGAGAAGGGATAGAACAGCCATTGCTCTGAGGTCAGCTCTGACGTGTTTTCCAGAGATAGCATCTGTGTCACAATATCACGATTCAATCTGCTCTCCATGTCCCCGGTTCAATCCTGATAGTGGGCTCCAACTGAAGCTCCTGCTTCTCCTGCAAACAGGCTCCTCCTTTCATCCAAGTGAGATGAAGCAGAGAGCCAAGCGCTGGTCAGATGACCCTGCACCTTGGGTCTTATCAGCAGTATTTCTTGCAGAAATTTCTTGAAATGGTGCACATGTGAATAGCACTTTTTTTTTTTTTTTTCTGGTTTTGACATAGGTGCGGATTTCAATATCTTTTTTCATTCATTGTATCCCTTGTTCATGGAATTTGAGAGGCAGGGAAAGTTGAACATATGGCCTCCATTTTACCTTGATCCAGAATTTTTTAAAGTCAGTTATTTGTTGGTTATCCTCTGTGACTTAGAGAGTTAAAAGTGGAAAACAATTGAATTGAATGGTTGTTTCTAGAGCCTCATCTGCCTTTGTCTGGGTTGTTTTCCGTTACAGCTCTATGCCGTGCTCTAATGTAATTTTTGGTGCTCTCTTTGCCTAGCAGAGGAGAACTCCATGCCGGCTCTTTCATTGCAGATTCTCGATTGCAGAAGACGCACAAATCAGGTAGCTTTGCAACTCTGGTGTGGATATAAGTCACTGGATCACCTATTTCAGGTAAGTTTGTAACCAGATCCTTATTTCTAGTTAAATAATACAACTTTCAGAAGCAAAATTCTCATTTGTGGCTTTCAGAAACTTCAGGTAAGGAATTACAATGTTGAAGGCAGGAAAAACTTCCAGCAAGGCAGAAATCACAACACAGGTCTAACTGGCTATGTCAGTTGATTTCATGCAGTGGGTACCTTTGTCACACACACACACACACACACACACACACACACACAAACAGACACACACACACACAGACACACACACACACACACCATATATGTGTGTATATAAATTTTTCTATACACATATATATGTGTGTGTGTGTGTGTGTGTGTGTGTGTGTGTGTGTGTGTATGACCTTTAAAATGGCTCTTGGTGCTTGAAAGTGCCACTCTCTTAGTAGTCAATCCTGCATTCCTGGAGAGATGGACTTGCAGAGGGGGGGCCCACTGGTGGAATCTTCTGTGTGTGGTGCTTATGATTGATATGGCTTGGCCATGAACAAAGTGACATTGGCAATTTTTCATGAGATTGGAGGGTGAAAGGGGTAACTGACTTCTTTGTGCCGATTGCAGACTTATCAGGGGTGTGAGACACAGGAGGTGCCTGTGCAAATTATATTCTTGCCCCAGTAATGAGCAGGATACATCCCTGGAGTGGCCTCACTGTTCCTAGATTTGAGGTCACACTCCAATCCCAGCCAAGAGTTTCTTCTCTTCTTTTTCCACAAATAGAATAGTAGGCCCTTGTAATAGATTCTTCTGGGCAACCGTCATCAGCCTCTGTTCTGTGCTGAGCTGCAGATCTGCTGGGATATTTTCTGCTATGTGAGCAAGTCGGCTTCCATTCTGAATATTTCATGCACGCTGTACATGCTTGATGGAGTAAGAGCTCTCAGCAGTGATGAATTCATAGCACACACATTGGCAGCTTTCCTGAACTGTTTACTTTAATAACATCAGCAGCAATTAGCCCTGTAAAGTCAAAATTTAGATGGGCTCTGCAAACAAACATGCCTTTGAATCAGCTAATAATCAGATGGGCCTAAAGGGGCCTGATGTAATTAGGTAGGACAATAGCTGAGAGGAAATTAATCAAGGGTAGGAGCATAAAAAGTAATGGGTCCTTTCACCACAGCTTTGAAAAATGCTGTAATTCCAAAGGGAATTGAAAAGGGTGGAATAGGAGATGGGCAGAATCAATCAATACCTACTTATTTGTGGACACATTTGCATTTCTCCAGGAGAGCTGCTGATCACTGGGAATCCAGCAGAAGAAAGGAAGAGGAGTTATTTATTTAGTACCTTCTCTGTGGCAGATTGGCAGATGCTATGTTTATTTTCAAAATAGAACCTTACCTTTAATTTTTACAGTATTCTGCAAGGTAGGAATTTTACAAGTGAAGATTTTACAGATGAAAAAAATCACTCAGAAGATGGAACAGTAGTGCACAAAAGAAGGTGCATGTTAGCCAGGTGCAGTGGCACACGCCTGTAATCCCAGAAGCTGGGGAGGCTGAGGCAGGAGGATCTCGAGTTCAAAGGCAGCCCCAGCAACTTAGTGAGACCCTAAGCAACTTAGTGAGATCCAATCCTTAAATAAAATACAAAAAAGGGCTGGATGTGGCTCAGTGGTTAAGCGCTCCTGAGTTCAATCCCTAGTACCAGAAACAGCAACAACAAAAAGAAGGTTGCTTTGGATATCGTGGAAGACATTGCACTGTTCAGAGATGGGCAGACTAGAGGTCATACTGCTGCCAGGGTTCAAGGAAAAGAGAGTCCAATACATGTTGAGCAGTCAAGAAAGGCTTCATGCATGGAAGCTTTTAACACATGGGTGGGATCTTAGGCCAATGAAGGGGGCCAGTGGGATGGCCTCTTAGGAGAACATTCTGTCTTGCCTCTTTCTTGTCAGTTTATTTATTTTTTCCTCCTAAAAGGATGGACTCCACAATGGGGAAGGGAGATGAGAAGGACCCAGTGTGTATATGTCTGTGTGAGAGAGTAAAGGGTGGGTGGGAAATTGCGGGAGCTGGGGTAGGGTAGGGTCATGATGGTTTAGAGAACACTAGAAAGATCTAGAAACAATTCCTTCACAGACTCAAGTAAAGCACTAAGAAGTTACAGAGCTAGAAACATTTTTTTGCAGCTATCCTACTGTTGCAGCACCAGGGATATACTGCTGCACTCAGGAAACCCATTGACCCAGGACGTCTGATAACTGTTAACATCAGAGTGGAGTCAAGGCTGATAACATCAGCCTTGAATATTTCTCAGGCTTGGCTACAGCTGATGCCACAGGATCAGCCAATGATGGGGGCTCCTCCATTCTCCACATGTCACTTAGCGTAACGTTTTGGAGGTTTCTTCACTTACGAGCAAGCACCTCATTCTATTCTACAGCTGGCTAGTAGTCCTTTATGTGCACATACACAATTTGTCTATCAATTTGTCAGTCACGAACATTTGGACTCTTTTCACTTATTGTTAGTACTGTTGTTGTGAGCATGAATGCACCTGTGCTTATTTTAAGTATCTGTTTTCAGGTATTTTGGGTAAATACTTAGGAGTAGATCTGTGGGACGCTAAGTATAATTCTATGTTTATATTTTGGAGGAACATCCAAACTCTTTTCCATAGTGGACAAACCATTTTGCATTTCTACCAGTAATGCATGGGTGATAAATGATTTTTCCACATCCTGATCAATACTTGCTATTTTCTGTTTATTTGGTTTTAGCTAGCTTGGTGATGTGAAATGTCACCTCACTGTGACTGGTTTGCATTTCCATAGTGACCAATTATGTTGAACATACTTTCATGTGCTTGTGTGTCATTTGGAGAAATGTCCACTCAAATCCTTTGTCCATTTTTAAAAATTTGGTTCTCTTTTCCTGTGAAGTTGTAGGAATTTTTTTTATATGTTTTGGATATTAGACCCTCTTTAGCTATATGATGTAAACTTATTTTCTTCCATATTTTCAAATGTCTTTTCACTTTTATTTATTTAAATAAGAGCTATTTTAAAAATTTACTGTGCTTTAACAGGGAATGGAAGATATTTTAAAGAAAGTCATTATGTTCGAGTCCAAACTCCATTTAGATCCTTTATTTAGTGCTCTTCTTACTGTCTTCATATTCCCACACTTACTTTAAACTTTCCTGATAAAATCCTTCCATGTGAAAAGTTTTAAATTCTGATGAAGTCTAATTGTTATTTTCTTTTTTGCTTGTATTTTTGGTGTTATGTCTAAGAATTAATTGTCAAATCCAGAATCATGAAAATTTTCCCTCTATTTTCTTCTAAGAGTTTTGTAGTTTGGGATCTCATATTGGATGGTTCCATTCTGAGATAATTTTTGTGTTTTGTATGAGATAAGAGCACAAATTCAGTTGTTTGCATGTGACTATGTCATTGTTCTAGCACCATTGTTGAAGGGACTATTATTCTTTCTTCATTGAATGGTCTTATCATCTTGCTAAAATTCAGTTTGTTGAAGATATGAGTTTATTTCTGTATTCTCAATTTTATTCTATTGGTCTGTGTGTCTATCTTTGTGCCAGTTTGATTACTGTAGCTTTGTAATACATACATTTTCTTTTCTTCTTTCTCTTCCTCTTCCTTCTCCTCCTCCTTATTTTGCAGTTCTGGGGATTAAATCCAGGGTACTGAGCATGCTATGCAATATAATAAATTTTGAAATCAAGAAGTATGAGTCTTCCAAATTTTTTCTTTTTAAGATTGTTTTGGCTTGAAATCTGATATAAGACGTTTCTATTTCTGCACAAAATGCCATAGAAATTTTGATATAGGTTGTGTTGAATCCATAAATCACCTTTTGTTTTATGATATCTTGACAATATTAAGTTTTGTGATTCATTAACATGAGATGTCTTTCCATTTATTTAAGTCTTATTTCATTTCTGTCAGCAATGCTTTACAATATTCAGGTATTATGTATGTATTTCTATTAATCTTATTTAAAAGTATTACTGCACATTTTGTTCTTTTGGATGCTATTGTAATTTAAATTGTTTTTTTTTCTGTTTCAAATTGTTCATTTTTGGTGGATAAAAACACAACTAATTTTGATCTTAGATCTTAAAATCTGCTGAACTTGTTTATAGTTTTAGTAGTTTTATTGCAGTTTTTTTCTTTTGGTAATTTTCTGTATTAGTATTATTTCATCTTTAAATGAAATAGTTTTACTTCTTTCTTTCCAATTTGGATGCTTTTTATGTCTTTTTGTAGTCTAATTGGTTTGGCTAAAACTTCCAGTTGGAAAGGAGAGATTATAGAGGGTTCCTGATCTTAAGGAAAACATTTTCAAAATTTATCATTGGATGTGATGATAATTTTGGGTTTTGTTTATATGATGATATTTTAACTTCTCTCTCATTTTTGAGGGATAGTGTTTCCATATATAATTCTTGTTTGCCAGGATTTTTTTTTTGGCATTTAAAAATGTCATTTATGCATGTCTATACCTTCTAGTATTTATGGTCATTGATGAGAAATTGGCTATTAATCTTATTGAGGATCCCTTATATGCAAAAAAAATGCCTCTCTTTTTTTGAAATATCTCTCTTTGCACCCAGTTTGTGACAGTTTAATTATGTTTCTTGTGTATCTCTCTGCCTAGTCTTATGGGAGTTCATTGAGTTTCTTGTATGTGTGGATTCATGTCTTTCATCAATTTGGGAGTTTTCAACCTTCTTGTAATATTCATTGCTCTCACTTCTCTCTTCTTATCACCTGGAATTTCAAAAACACATGAAGGAACTTTGCTTTGTATAGAGGGGAGTGAGGGGAGGGGTGGGGCTGTGGGGATGGGAAGGATGGTAGAATGAGACAGACATTATTACCCTATGTACATGTATGATTACCCTACTGGAGTGACTCTGCACCACGTACAGTCAGAGGAAAGAGGAGTTGTGCTCTTTTTGTGTACAATGTGTGAAAATGCATTCTACTGTACAGTTGATTAATTAATGTTGTGGTCCACTTTATGTGCTCTACACTTTAGTTAAGCTTTGTTCTTTATTTCTTTGTCTTTATTTTTTCTTTCTGCTCCTCAGACGAGATTTTTTTTTCAAGTTTTCTGATTCTTTATTCTGCATGCTCCAATATGCTCTTGAACACCTAGAGTAGATTGTGTGTGTGTGTGTGTGTGTGTGTGTGTGTGTGTGTTTGTGTGTTGCTGGGGATGGAACCCAGGGCCTTGTGCATTTGAGGCAAGCACTACTAATTGAGCTACATTCCAGCCCCCTATAGTAGATTTTTAAAAAATTATTTATTGTACTTTTGAGCTCCAGAATGTTTGTTTATTTTCTTTTTGTAATTTCTATCTTGCTCATACATAGTTTTCATTCAGTTATTTTTTTCATGGTTTATTTTATCTCTTTGAGCATTTTTAAAACTGTCTACTTCAAGGCTTTGTCTAATAAGTTCAATGTCTGGGCTTCCTTAGAAGTAGTGTAAATCAATTAATTTTTATCTTTTAATGAACTGTAATTTCCTGATTCTTTATATTTTTTGTGATTTAATTTTTTTTTAAAACTAAACACTTGAGGATTATAATGTGATAACTCTGGAAGTCTGATTCCCCTTCCCTTTTCTTTGTACTTATTGTTCTTGATTGTTGAAGGTTGCACTTTTTTTGGTTTAGTGTCTTTTACAAATTATTTTTTCAAGGACTGTATCATTCATCTTGGGCAGATGCTGAAGTCACTGATCTTTTAGTTTAATTCAGCTAGTGTTTTGACAGGGATTTCTTTGAATGACAGGAACATTTTAAACTATCATTTTTTTCTTAATTTAGCATCGCTTAGTTTTTTATTTTAATACTTTGACTATATCCCATATTTCTGAAAAAAATGGTCCTGACACTTTTTGCATTAAAAAAAAATTCTGTGGAAACATGATTTTGAGGCTGCCTGTTTAACCATTTTGTTATTGTCACATGGCAGTGAATTTTGTCTTCAATTTTATTGTTTCGTCATTTAGTAGTTGAAAGACATTAGTTTTTTGTGCCTCAATTTCTGTTTCTTAAAATCAGATAATAGTAACTTCCACTAAGATGTGTGATAAGAATAAAGAAAATCATGCATTTTAAATATTTGTGTCTGACTTATAGCCTGTGCTTAGTATATGGTAGCAATTATTAATATTAATATATCAAGTGAATGATAAAAGGATGTTGAATAATTCAAGATAGCACATATCAAATGATTATAAAAAGAGATGTTTTGAAATGATCCATTGAAGTAGATAATTCTACCCCTCCTATCACACTGGACTTTATATTCCTGTGTCTGCCTTTTTATTGGTCATATCCAGATTGACATCTAAGAGGATCCTCCTGTTTAACAACTTCAAATCTGAACTCTTGTTACCCCACCTCTCCCTGTGAGATTCACTCTTCCTGCAGCCTCTTAGTATCAGTAATGACATCTAGTCCCAACCTTGGGGTCCTTCTGGACATTACTTTTCCTGTACATCTGCCGACCAATTTCTCATGGTTACAAGTGGCCTGGACTACTGGGGCAGCCACCTTTCTTTTCCTTCTTCCATTCTAAAGTTCTTCTCGTGACAACTAAGGCAATCTTTTTTGAGTGCAGATAGGATTATGCCATTCCTGGGCTTTCAACCCTCTGGGGATAATAAGCTGCAAGTACGGAGATTGTTCAGAGTCTGCTAATACGGGATATTTCCCCACCACACTTAAAAGAGTCCCCAGTTGTTTCTGTGGTTAACGATTCTGCAAGGCTGGTCTCCACTGCCCACTCTGACCTGGTTTTTCGCCCCTCTCCTCCTGCTCACTCAGTTCCCGTCTTGCTGTTCCTCTACTGTACAAGTTTCCTTCTGTTCACATTGGCACTTCCCTTCCTTCTTTATCTGGATAACTCTTCTCCCCAGTGTCCACCTGTCTTGCTCCCTCCTTATGCTGGAACCCAGCTCAAGGCCATATCCCTGGAGAAGCCTTTCCTAACCACCTTATTCCAAGCAGTAATCCATGAATCTCACCCGCCACCCTCCTCTATACTTTGTAGACTGACGGTGCGGAATGTGAGATCTGGGTGAGTAGGAACTTCATTTCACTCATTGCTATAATCTTAGCATCTAGAGCAGATGCTGAGCAATTTCTGAGTGAAGGAATGAATTCTCCTCTAGAGAAAGGGAAACGGAAGTAGCATAATGGACATAATTAAAGTTGGATTTGGAGTGAGGCAGAATTTGGTTTTCATGAAGTTCTGTCACCCTCTCAGCTGTGTGACTTCAGGTCAAGTGATACAACCTCTCTGGGCCTCAGATGGCTCTCTAGAAAATGGGCATGATGGTACTTGCCTTGAAAACTTGCAGAGAGGCTTAGCTGTTGGACATATAAATCCGATGGCGTCTTGTTTGACAAATAGTAAGTACTTAAGCACTTGTAGCTCTTGACAAAACTAATGTTTCTTAGTTCCAAACAGGCTATCACTCATGAGGCATTTCTTCAGAGTCAATGGTGTATTTTTGGCCTCTGGACACAGCTGCAGTACTGAGATTGTTCAGTATCTGCTAATACAGGATTGTTTTCCCTTAAATTGCTCAGCTATTTTTTTTTTTCCCAGTGGATATTTTCTGTTGGGAATTGTCTTTCCCTGTTAAAGTCCATAGGTTTTGATTCTTGAGGCTATAAAGAATTTAAGAAAGGGCACACTGCCTGTTGGTAAAATAAGGCCATCTTGATCATTCTTTTACACCTTCCATTTAAAAGCAAATTTCATTGGTATCATAGTTAATTTCATAAAGTTCAGACCGTCATGGTTTTTGTTAGTGAAATACTGAGGATTTAGTAGCATTCTCTATCCAACCTTAAGCTTTACTCTGGATGACTGAAGCACAGCACAGGCAGAAGGAGATAAGACTTCTCAGCCCCGTTACATTATGGTCCCTGCTCCATAGACCAGTCCTCCGCCAGAGATTGTATTATATTGCGTCTCGTTCCAGGGTTTAGAAGTGGCATTGCAGTGATGATTCCAGGACAGTCTTGGGACACAGCCAGGTGGAAATGGCTGCAACCTAGTGATGGATTCTGCTGATGAGCTCTTTTCCCTCAGATTGGGGAACAGCATCCCCTCTGCCCCTCCTGGCTCCGGTCTCCACTGAAGACTCCCACCTCTCATCCTGTGATGTTTAAGAACCCTCAGGAATCAGTCTTGCAGACAGCCGTGAGCTAAAGATACTGACATAGCTGCCCAGGGGACTGCCTTCAAGACACTGAATTTGCACGAGATGGGGGGTGGCGGTGGAGATAGATTGCAAAGTAAACCAGATTTAAGAAACTGCAGCATGGGTAGGAAAAGCCATCAGTGGAGACTAGATGTTCTTAATCCTCTTTTTAAAAATAATAATGATGCCTGATCTATAATACGCATCATATTGCACATTATAGAGTGAAAAAGGCGGAATCCTCCATGACTTTGCAAGTAGTCCGTGCTTGCTGATCTTCTGTCTTGCACAATGTATTATGTGCAGTTTATACTCCATAAATATTTTCCCTACACAGTGACCCTTATGCTTATCTTTTTCCTCTGGGTTTAAGTCAACTGCCATGAAACCCAAGGAGTCCTCTTGTTAGCAAGATGCATTATCCTGTTGGCCATCAATGGCTGGGAGGCAGCAGGGCTTGGTGGGGGAGAGAGCAAAGGCTGCTCTCTAATTATTCTCAGCCACCTGTGCCCTGGCCTCTCACTCCTCCGAGACAGCTTCCTCCTATTGTAAATGCTGGAATCAATGCAACCAAGTGGCTTCCTAATCCCGCAGCAAGACAAGCCCTGAAAATTAGGGTTGCAGAAGATACTTAATTTTCCTGTCAAAGTAACACAATGTGCTTAAAGCTCCAAACCTGAAATAGGAAGAAAAAATAGATCTTATATGGAGCCTCTCAAATCCCCACATCTTTCTTTTTCTTTTTCTTTTTTCCCCCTTCTTTTCCTCTTTTTCTTAGTAATCTAAATGTAGATCCAATGTAGCACTTAGCTCCAAGCAGCTCCTTCCAGGGACTTGGGGCTTATTTAAATAAGAGCTACTTTTAAAATTCACTGTGTTTTAATCAGGGGATTGAAGACATTTTAAAGAGAGTTATTGAGTGCAAACTTAGTTTAGATCCCATATTAATTGTGTTTCTTATTGTCTTCAAGAAGACACTTACTTTGACCAGATATGCATTAAACATACTTGGCATCCAAAAATATTTGAAAAGCACTCACAAATGAAGCAGGGTCAATTATAATGAACGTGCGTTAGATTCCAACTCTGTTAAGCACTTTGCACATATTGTTTCACTTATTTCCCCCAAACAACATTGGGAAGTAGAAAAATTAAAGTGATAGTGGGGATCAAGCAGAAACTTCAGATGAGTATTTTGAGTGCTTGGTCAGCTGGTTGACTACATGGATAGCAAAATGACTTGCAAATGATATGATTTATACATAATAATAGTGATTTATTCTCTCTTGAACTTGACATGAAAAGAAACAGAAGCTTGTCGAGGTCAAGATACTTTCTCAAGGTCTTATTCCTGACAGGCAGAGGCACAACCGTTCTAGAACTCACAAATGATGAGCTACCCCATGGAAAAAAGGCTTTTAGGGACCTCAGCTGTCATGAAAAGATTTTTCCAGATCAGAAGATCAGAAGGGAAAAGCAGGCCAGTAAGGCAAGAAGAACCTATGTATTCTCCTGGGAACTGATTATACATTTGCAACACGAGACAACGATTTACAGTGCCTGAAAACTCCCTTTCCAAAGTCTCTTTCAGCTTTGAGTCACACTTCCTTATTTTGTGTGGTGTGTCTATTAATGAATGTTAGGATGAGCTGAGATATGGGTAAAAATATTTTCAGCAGCATTATTCACAATGGCCCAAATTAGAAAAAAAAAAAAACCCAGTAGCACATTTTCATTAATAGGAATGAGTATATTTTAATATTTTATCTAAGGAAACATGATGTACTAATGAAAATGAATGAATGTCTGCTAACCTTCTATCACATGAGCCTGCAGAGGAATCTCAAAAATATGATCACGAACAAAGGAAGCCAGACCAAAAATACACACTGTATAATTCCATTTACATAAGGGTCAGAAAGAGGCAGTGCTAAGTGGCATTATTTAGAGATGCACATGCAAGTAACAGAGTTATTGCAAAATGCAAGATGATTACCTTCCAAGTCGGGTTGGGGCTACTCCAGGACATAAGCGAGAATGTTGCTTGAGAGTGTGTGTGGAGCACCCTTCAAAGGCCAGGTTCTCTTTCTGTCATTGGAGGTGGTTTCACCGGTTTATTTTACAATAACTTATTAAACTGTGGATTTACACTTTATGCACTTTTCTGTATGCATGTCATATTTTATAATTAAAAGGTTTAAAAAGGGATAGAACTTGTCCTTCTAAGACATGCTTCTTCGGTGGGAAAAGTAGCGGCAGGGGTCAAGATGCCTGTCTGGTCCCCCACCTTTTACTCTCTCCCCTCACAGCAGGGCATGTGGCAGCAGTGGCTTCCTGTTATGTGTCCCCACATGTAACAAGTGGAACCTGTTATGGGGCCTGGGCTGGCTGCGGGGCAGACAACTGGATCTTTCCCTCATGTGAAGTTTGGAGACCTGGGAATGATGTGGATAGTTACATTAATGAATGATAGTCACATTAATGAAGGAATAAAGGGACAGTGAAAGATGTTAGCTAATTTGTCTCTCAGGGTTCTACGATTTCTCTTTCACATCAATAGAGGGAACTGAAATGAAGCTAGATAGGAAAAACGTCCTTATTCCCCGCGAGCCTGAGACGTCACGTCAGTCTCATTCTTCAACCCACGCTATTTCCATGACATCATCGTTCATCCTGGCCTGGCGCTGTGGCTCAGTTTACCTGCTCATCCAGGAAACCAGGCCAGTCTGCCCCACTTCCCCATATAAGGTGTCAGAGTGGATAGGAGCCTGGGATGAGTGGCTTGAGGACAGGCCACCCAGGTCGAAAGAAAGCACGGAACTCAGAAAGGGGAATAGATGACAACAGCCAGGGCGGCTGGGGTGAAGGGCAGAGAGTCAAGCTGGACTAGGGAGCCCTACACACCAGGCCCAGAGGGCAGTCTGAAAGTCCAGGTCCTGGGCTTCTTGACTCGGGGAACACATGACATTTGTAGTGAGGTCCTGAATGAGGATTGAACAGACCCCAGTGATACTAATTTTTAGGAGAGAAATCCAGCCATCAGATTGAGAATCTACATAGCACCCTCAGCTTCTCTAGTTAATCAATTCTGATGACCAGTCTGATCTCTGACCACGTTGCATTATTGAGAGTCAAGCCTTCGTGCTAAGTAAAACAGGGGCTTTGTAATGAGTCAGGGAGAGTGTGGTTCCTGAAGGAAGCTGCAGCAAAATTCTAAGCAGGAAAACGAGTTACAAACAGATGTCCCCCCATTCCCTTCCTACCGTCACTTTGTAAATACAGTATTAGGCCTAATTTTTTTTTTTCTTTTTTAAAGAAGGTCTCTCCACTGGCTGATAAACTGACTTTGACATTTTGGTGATTAACAGGTTATTTAGTTTGCTTATTTTTATATAGCAAATTACAGAGCTGCTTGCTTATTTTATTTCACTAGAGCTCTTCAAAGCAGAAAGATGGGTCTTCTGCAATCTGTAATTAAGGTTGCACAAATTTCTGATGAATTTAAATGGAAACAATTAGACTTGGAATCTAGTTTAACATGGGGTCATGGAGCATCGATCAACCAGCTGTGCAATGTTCAAGAATTCAGTAACTTCCTTTGCCAGGCACTCCTCATCTTTAAACTGAAGGCAACTGCTTTCCTAAGACCACGGTGAGAATCCAGGGTGATAGATACGTGTGTATATGTGTGTAGGCCTACATGTGTGTACATGGATAATGCCTTAGTGTGTATGTACAACACACCAGGCTCAGTCCCTGCAGTCACGGGACCCTGCTTCTTCATTTAAACTTCCCCAAATGTTGACATTGTACTGAAAAGCTCACCTACAAGAATAAGAAATTAACACTAATTTTTAACCAAATATTTTGAGACATGAGACCCATGTTTATGACATTAAAATGATTTTAAAGCAAAGGTGTATGAAAATAGTTTAAATATCTTCAATAACTTTAAGCGAGGCTCTTTTTATGTATCAAATGCTCTTTTAATAATTCCCGAAGGGAATTATTCTTAATTTCGGTGACCTGGGACACAAGGTCAGACTGATAAAGCAGGTCAGTGCTCTTTTTTATAATTTAGTTTTATTTTGCTCAATGGAAATGTCATCATATTTCAGAGCCTGTTGTCCTACAAGACTTAATAAATGAGACTTAGAGCAGCATTCCTGTTCTCTCACCCAGCCCTGTGCCCAAGCAGTACTACAATGAATTCTCTCCATGAATTCTGAATTCCCCCAGCCACCATATCTCTAAACATGACGCTCCAAATTTATTTCTTAATTTTTTTTCTCTTTATAAGTTGATTTATCTCATGTATTTGTTACAGTAATGTAAAGTTGACTAACAAAGCCAATAACTCAATGGCTCAGCAAATGGCAGGAAAACAACAAAACAACAAAAAGGGTCTTATCACACTCACTTTTCTGCATCTTATGATCCCATTCCAAGGTGTGTGGGACCGATCCCTCCAAAGCAGCTGGATAGCTTGAACCCACTCCTTCTCCTGGCCAATATCAAAATTCGTAATACGCAACATGCATGTTACTTAAATGTTCTCCTCTTCTCTGTGTTTCTTCATTGTGATAGTTATTTGTTTGTCTTAAGGAATCGTTACTGAATTTCCCCTCTGGGCATCCCATCTTGTGCGCAGCTGGTCACCCGCTCTACCAGAGGCTTTGTCCTTTCGGTTCCATCAGTGATTCTCCAAGGTCAGGGTGAAGAAGGTCTTTGGACTCCAGTGTGGCAAACAGACAATCTCATTCCATCTGCTCTTCGATCCTTTGCATGAAACTTGTATCCTCTAGGGAAACTTTAGAATCCTGTCCTGTCTTTGGTGTTCTGGAATCTTACAGTGATGCTACTGCTCACCTGTGGCGAGCACAAAACGGGCCCTTCCTGGAAGCTCATCCTACAGTTTTGAAAACCGCTCACTTAATCCGTGGCTGACTTCACACCTGCCACTGTCTGCACTGGATGCTGTAGAAATGTTTCCTAATTTTCTGATTTTTTTCTATTTCTTTATATTTTGGTTGTATTTTCTGGGGGATTTCTTCAAGTTTACCTTTTTTTTTCTCATTTTTAATTCTTAATTTGGTTGTTATCTTAGTAGTCATTTTTGGAGCAGCCCATTTTTATCTCATATAGGTAATATGTTTTATCTCTGAGGCTATTGATGCAATAGATTTTTAATTTTTCTAATATAATGTTGGATTTTTAAAGTCTATTCTATTTTTATCTGTGTCCTTCCTGTTGAATATTTTTTTTGGGGGGGTGGAGGTTTCTTTTTATGTTTGGCTTCTGTCTTCTACTTTTTTTTTTTTTTTTTTGCTGTGGCCAGGGGTGGAACCCAGGGCCTTGTGCATGCTAGGCAAGCACTCTACCTCTCAGCTACATCCCAGCCCTTGGTTACTGTCTTTTATAGTGAAAATTTCCTTATATATGGGGTAATTATTGACTGCAAATTCCTACTTAAGACTGAGTCCCTGAAAACTGGACTGGTGGAGCCACGTGGAGGTTTTTGTCTCTCACTAAGCCTCACACTGCCCAGGACCATGACACTCCAGCTACTTGGAGCCATTACCCTCTATTCTGGAGAGTCCGGGTAAGTAATGTGGTTGGAAGACCACGGGGTCTGCTATCTGAAGATGTGTATATGATGTCCTGAGCCTCCCTCTCGAGGGAGGGCACTTGAGCAGAAGTCTTACCCAGCCTCTTGGCGTCCACCCGGATGGCTAGAACACTCCTACATGTCAGCTATGCGATTGCCATTTGTTGAATGAGAAAATATCTTCGTATGAGAAGTGTGGATCACAATATTCTCCTCTTTCTTTTTTTTGGGCGGGGGTGGGATACCAGGGATTGATCTCAGGGGCACTTGACCACTGAGCCCCATCCCCAACTCTATTTGGTATTTTATTTAGAGACAGGGTCTCATTCAGCTGCTTAGCATCTAACTTTTGCTGAAGCTGGCTTTGAACTCACGATCCTGCTGCCTGGGCATCCCGGGCTGCGTTCTTCCTCTCTTAATGAACACTCCTGGAGAATTTTTAAAGTCCCTTTAAAGTTGAAATCCATACTCTAATTTCAGAGATGATTATTTTTTTATTATTATTTCATTATTGAAGAAATGCTCACATTTATTGAACAAGGGCAATACTGTAGGATGATTCCGGTTAATTCCACAACATGGCATATCCTGAATAATCCTTGAGCAACTACAGATGCCATGCTTCTCTAAAACCAGAAGTGTTCTTAGAATAGATGAAAAGATCTCTTGTGAAAGAACAGGTGGGATCTGATAACGCTGGGGCTGGCGTGGGAGACAGGCCATGAATTTTCTGACAACTACAGCTTTGACAGAGATGAGCTGCCTTCCATCTTGATAGTTAATGGGCTTCCTTTCCCCTGTTGTACTCAGGCTGCAGTTTCCAGGAATGTTGCAAGAGAACTTTCCTGCTAGCGGGAGAGGATGACATTAGACTAGCTGTTCCATAAAGTCCTTTTTGTCTTTAAGATCATGGTTATTACAGAATTTTAGATATTGAAGCTAAATTCATCATTCCAAATGCCAGCGGGCGGGGGGAGTGTTCTCAGTCAAATGCTTTACAAGCATCATTTAAAATAAATCAGTGAAGGGAAAAATAATCCTATCACCTTTAAATCCTTAAAGCTGATTCTATCTTCAGAAGTGGAATTTGATCAGTGCTTTGAAAGGTCAAAGGCCCCCTGTAGGACAGGGTTCCTTTACCGAAACCAGTCCTATATTTGGTCTTTTCTTGAAGAAACGACAGGCTTTTGGAGAGCTGGAGAGGAGGATGGTGTGCTTCCAGTAAAGGGTACCGTTTTCTCCTTGATCAGGCTTGCAGCCCGGAAGCCAGTTGATTTGCATTTTATCTGCAGCACATCCTTCCTCTGGGCTCTGGCAGTAGGGCTGCCAGCGTCTGCCTGGATACAGCCTGTCCCCTGGGGAGGGCTGCACTCATCTGTAACCATCCAGTGCTGTTTGGTTGACAGGCCAGCACTTTCCTCCTCTCCTACCCAGACCCCAAGTAAAGAAATGATTGTAGGATCTTCTTTGAGCCTTTCAAGGTCATTTCAAAAAGGAGCTAAAATAAGAAAATATCCCTATATTTTTGTTTGAGCAAGGATTTGAAGGATAAAAATAGACAAGAAACATAAAGTAGAGCTTTTAAAGATCGAGTTATATTTGCAGGAGGTGCAAGCCAAGTGAGGTGACAGCACCTTTTCCTTTTGTGTCTGTTGAAATCCAGGTGGAATTGGTGGACTTAGAAAAGAAAAAGTGTTACACAGCTCTGATGAATTTGCAGTGTCATTTCTGACTCACTCTAATGCTTGGTAGAATAGGCATTGCGGTAAAGGCTATCTAATGTTTTTAAATGAAGCTTCTCTTGATAACTTTGGCTCAGCCTAAGGTAAGGTGGGAGGACCCCTGTTGTTGCAGGAGATCAATGAATCATGGACAGAGTGGAAGGTCCTAGAGCAATGGCAACATGTCTCTTGCTGGTGGTTCCTTGAAGCACTCTGTCCTCCATCCTCATCCATCATCTCCATGGATGAGCTCAGCCAACCCCATGTTTAAAATTACCACCTCATGACTTATCATGACCTATCACATGCCTAGATATTTCATTTGAATTTCAGAAACATTCCTCAACTGGGTGATGGACATTTAGCTGTAAATGTCTCAAATGAACTAAGAAATAAATTCTTTAGGGGGAAATCAGGCAATGGATTGGAAACCTTACTTCTCGTTTCACCTCCACTGGGCTCCTTAAACACAAGGTGTGAAATACACACACACTCAGTGTGAAAAGCCAAATAGAATCATAGTACCCCTGGGTCATGGATTAGCAATCACCTAATACAGCCTCAATATGGCCCTCTCTGTTAAACTGATTTGAAGAGTGTAGTTGAAGACTTGAGATTTGCCCAAGATGGCAAATTCCTCGGCTTAGGCCCTGCATCAACTATTAGGCCAACTACCCTGAAGGAGATTGGGTGTCTGCCCCTAGCAATTGTTCCCTGTTCATATTTGTTTTCCGTCAGGAGACCAGAAGCACCAAGGCTAGGGAAGAAAGGTTGCACAGGGCTCTGAACTTGACTTTGCTCATGGTTTTCCCTCGCACTCAAGCCCTTTCTTCTGCTCCCTGATGGATTCTGCTCATTCATCTAGATCAAGCATAATTGTTGTCTTCTCTATGAAAACATCCTAGTGGTCTATGTTGGGTTTATCCAGCATGCGCCCAGTGTGCCCATCCTGAGCCTGTGGCCCTCCGACATGTCCCTTATCCTTTGTGGTTCTGCTCTGTACGGCAGGGACTGGCAGCGGATCTGTGATGTCAGTCAATAAGAGACTCAGGGATAGCAGTCAAGAGCCATGGTGTCCCTCCCTCTCTGCACTGGATGACGTTCCTAGCCGCGACGGTGTCTCCCACTGGACGTGTGTGCTCAGGTTCCAGCTCAGGTAATACCAGGACATTCATTCCTGGGGCTGCTGGACCAAATGGCCACAACTTGGGGATTAAAATGACAGAGATCTATTCTCACCCAGTTCAGGTGGCAGAAGTCTGAATTCGAGGTCTCAGCGGGGCCACATTCCCTCCAACAGCTCTAGAGGACAATCCTTCCCTGCCTTTTCCAGCTCCTCGGGATTCTGGGCCTTCCTGAGCGGAGGCAGCAACGTTCCCATCTCAGCCTCCATTTCAAGGACTTCTCCTCTGTGAATTTCATTTGTCTGTTATGAGGACACTTGCCACTGTATATAGCATACACCTGAATAATCCAGGATGACCTCAAGATCCTTGATTTAAGTTCAACGTAATTATATCTGCAAAAGCTTTTTTCCCAATTATGGGAATAGCCACTGGATCTAAGTATTAATAGGTGGAAATAGTACATCATCAATACTATTAGAGTGACTATCTGTCCTTATTGCTCCAGTCGCAGGGTGACAGGGGCTGGGAGCTGTAGCTGACCCGAGGGCTACCTCCCTGCTTGGGATTCAGCTTCCAGGTCTTCATCTTCTCAGCAGCCATTTCTTTTGGTCTGCCCCAAATATTCAGAATGGTTACCGTGAGATCCGGATTTACATATGCTTCTATGATATATAAATATATATATATTCACACACACACACACACACACACACACACACACACATATATATATATAATACATTTATTTTTCTAGGATACATATTGGCATGATTCATGGGCATGTGTATAGCATGCTGTGGAACTTTGGTTATTTTTGTTTTTACCTCCAAGGCCCAGTACAGTGCCTAATCTGAAATGTGTTCAATAAATAATGAATTAGGAAGAAATGAGGAAAACATATATAATAGATCCACAATCTGGGAAGAATGTACAAGGTGTCCATAGAACTATGGAAAGAAAAAAAATGTTTCTGTCCTTCTCCCAAAAAGCAACTCTTGGGGAAGAAAAAGTATCTGTGTGAGTAGACAGAAACATTTGGGTCCCATAAGCTCAATATGGATACATGTGTAGACACATGGATGAGTATAGACAAGACAGACTGCGTCCAGAGGTTTATAGTTTTTCCTATTAATATTTGTTTGTTTTAATTAGTCATACATGACAGTAGAATGCACACATATACTTTGATATATCATACATAGATGGGATATAATTTCTAATTTTTCTGATTATACATATTGTAGAATCACATTGGTCATACAGTCACATACATACATAAAGTAATAATGTCTGTTTCATTCTACTATCTTTCTTATCCCCACATCCCCTGCCTTCACCTCCTTTCACTTCCCTCTACCTACCATAAGGTAACAGTACTCTTTTTTTTTTGCATTACAATTCTTAATATCATACATAACACAATCTTTATATCTCTGTTTGTATATAAAGTATGTTGACAACCAGTTCATGTCTTCATACATGTACTTTGTATAATGATGTCCATCACATTCCACCATCCTTGCTAATCCCCTGCCCCCTCCCTTTCCCTCCCGCCCCTCTGCCCTGTCTAGAATTCATCTATTCCTCCCATGCTCTCCTCCCACGTTGAGTCAACCTCCTTATATCAGAGGATTGGCTAATTTCACTTAGCATTATCTTCTTCAATGCCATTCATTTACCTGCAAATGCCATGGTTTTATTCTTTTTTAATGCTGAGTCAAATTCCATTGTGTATATATGCCACATTGTTTTTTTATCCATTCATCCGCTGAAGGGCATCTAGGTTGGCTCCACAGTAAACATGGATGTGGCTGTGTCCCTGTAGTATGCTGTTTTTAAGTCCTTTGGGTACAGTCCAAGGAGAGGAATAGCTGGGTCAAACGGTGGTTCCATACCCAGTTTTCCAAGGAATCTCCATACTGCTTTCCAAATTGGCTACACCAATTTGCAGTCCCACCAGTAATGTATGAGTGTACCTTTTCCCCCACATCCCCGCCCACACTTATTGTTGTTTGTCTCCATAATAGCTGCCATTCTGATTGGAGTGAGATGATATATTAGAGTGGTTTTGATTTGCATTTCTCTGATTGCTAGAGATGATGAGCATTTTTTCATATATTTGTTGATTGTATATCCTCTTCTGAGAAGTGTCTGTTCAGGTCCTTGGCCCATTTGTTGATTGGGTTATCTGTGTTTTTGGTGTTTAGCTTTTTGAGTTCTTTGTATACCCTAGAGATTAGTGCTCTATCTGATGTGTGGTTTGCTCCCAGGATGTAGGCTCTCTGCTCACCTCACAGATTGTTTCTTTTGTTGAAAGGAAACTTTTTAGTTGGATTCCATTCCATTTATTGATTCTTGGTTTTAATTCTTGAGCTATAGGAGTCTTATTAGGGAAGTTGGGGCCTAATCCCACATGATGGAGATTAGGTCCTACTTTTTCTTCTGTTAGACACAGAGTCTCTGGTTTAATTCTTAGGTCCTTAATCCATTTTGAGTTAAGCTTTGTGCATGGTGAGAGATAGGGGTTTAATTTCATTTTGTTGCAGAGGGATTTCCAGTTTTCCCAGCACCATATGTGAAGAGGCTATCATTTCTCCAATGCATGTTTTTGGCACCTTTGTCTAATGTAAGATAATTGTAATTTGTGGGTTAGTCTCTGTGTCCTCTTTTCTATTGGTCAACCTGCCTGTTTTGGTGCCAATACCAGGCTGTGTTTGTTACTGTTGCTCTATAGTATAGTTGAAGTTCTGGTATAGTGATACCACCTGCTTCACTCTTCCTTCTTAGGATTGCTTTAGCTATTCTGGGTCTCTTATTTTTTCAGATGAACTTCATGATTGCTTTTTCTATTTCTATGAGGAATGCCATTGGGATTTTGATGGGAATTGCATTAAATCTGTATAGTGCTTTTGGAAGTATGGCCATTTTGATAATATTAATTCTGCCTATCCAAGAACAAGGTAGATCCTTCCATCTACTAAGGCCTTCTTTCTTTCTTTAGTGTTCTGTAGTTTTCATTGTATAGATCTTTCATCTCTTTAATTAAGTTGATTCCCAAGTATATTATTTTTTATTGTTCTTTTTTTTTGAGGATATTGTTAATGGGGTAGTTTTCCTCATTTCCTTCTCAGAGGATTTGTCACTGAT
Organism: Callospermophilus lateralis; assembly: GCF_048772815.1. Taxonomy (NCBI): domain Eukaryota; kingdom Metazoa; phylum Chordata; class Mammalia; order Rodentia; family Sciuridae; genus Callospermophilus; species Callospermophilus lateralis. The sequence continues at coordinate 11,888,862 of NC_135308.1, forward strand.
ATACAGAAATGCTATTGATTTATGGGTGTCGATTTTATATCCTTCTACTTTGCTGAATTCATTTACTAGTTCTAGAAGTTTTCTGGTGGACCTTTTTGGGTCCTCTAGGTATAGAATCATGTTGTCAGCAAATAGTGCTAATGTAAGTTCTTCTTTTCCTATACATATCCCCTTAATTTTTTTCGTCTAATTGCTCTGGCCAGTGTTTCAAGAACTATGCTGAATAGAAGTGGTGAAAGAGGGCATCCCTGTCTTGTTCCAGATTTTAGAGGGAATGCCTTCCTTTTTTCTCCTTTTAGAATGGTGTTGACCTGGGGCTTTGTGTAGATAGCCTTTAAGATGTGGAGATCTGTTCCTGTTATCCCCAGTTTTTCCGGTATTTCGAACCTTAAGGGGTGCTGTATTTTGTCAAATACTTTTTCTGCGTCTATCGGGTTGATCATAGGATTCTTATCTCTGAGTCTATTGATGTGATGAATTGCATTTATTGATTTCTGTATGTTGAACCAACCTTGTATCCCTGGGATGAATCCCATTTGATCATGGTGCACGATTTTTGTGATATGTTTTTGTATTCGATTTGCTAGATTTTTTATGAGAATTTTTGCATCTTTGTTCATTAGAAAATTGGTCTGAAATTTTCTTTCTTTGAAGTGTCTTTGTCTGGTTTTGGAATCACGGTGATATTGGCCTCATAGAATGAGTTTGGAAGTGCTCCCTTGTTTTCTCTTTCCTAAAATAAATTGAAGAGTATTGGTATTAGTTCTTCTTTAAAGGTCTTGTAGAACTCAGCTGTGTATCCATCCATCCAGTCCTAGGCTTTTCTAGGTTGGTAGTCTTTTGATGGCTTCTTCTGTTTCCTCACTTGATATTGGTCTGTTTAAGTTGTGTATATCTTTCTGACTCAATCTGGGCAGATATTATGATTTAAGAAATTTTTCGATGTCTTCAAGTCTTCTATTTATTGGAGTGTAGGTTTCCAAATAATTTCTAATTATCTTCTGTATTTCTGTAGTGTCTGTTGTGATATTGCCTTTTTTTTTTATCACGTTTGCCAGTAATTTGAGTTCACTCTCTCCTTCTCTTCGTTAGTGTGGTTAAGCGTCTGTCAATTTTATTTATTTTGTCAGAGAACCAACTTTTGGCTTTGTCAAATTTTTTTCAATTGTTTCAATTTCATTGATTTATGCTCTGATTTTAATTATTCTTGCCTTCTACTGTTTTGCTACTGATTTGTTCTTCTGTTTCTAGGGCTTTGAGCTGTAGTGTGAGGTCATTCATTGTTGAGTTTTCTTCTTTTAAGGAATGAACTCCCTGCAATGAGTTTTCCTCTTAGTATGACTTTCATAGTGTCCCAGAGATTTCGATAAGTTGTGTCTGTGTTTCTCATTTACCTCTGAGAATTTTTTAATCTCCTCCTTGATGTCTTCTGTAACACATTTTTCATTCAGTAGCATATTGTTCAGTCACCATGTGATGAAAACTTTCTTATTTTTTATTATGTCGTTGATTTCCAATTTCATTCCATATGATCTGATAAAATACATAGTAGTACCTCTACGTTTTTGTATTTGCTAAGAGTTGGTTGTGGCATAGTATATGGTCTATTTTAGAGAAGGATCCATGTGCTGCTGAGAAGAAAGTGTATCCAGTTGAAATAGTCTATATATGTCAGTTAAGTTCAAGTTATTATTTGTGATATTGCGCTCTGTAGTTTCTTTATTCAACTTTTGTTTGGAAGATCTATCCAGTGGTGAGAGACGTGTGTTAATGTCACCCATGATTATTGTGTTGTGGTCAATTTGACTCTTGAACTTGAGAAGAGTTTGATTGATGAACACAGCGGCACCATTGTTTGGGGCATATCTATTGATGATTGTTATGTCTTGTTGGTTTCTGGTTCCCTTGAGCAGTATGTGAATTCCATCTTTATCCCTTTTGATTAGCTTTGGCTTGAAGTTTACTTTATGTGATATGAGTATGGAAACGCCTGCTTGCTTGTCCATGTGAGGGGAATGATTTTTCCCAACCTTTCACCTTCAGTCTGTGTATGTCTTTTCCTAACAGACGACTCTCCTGTAGGTAGCATCTTATTGAGGATGAGCTCTCTATGTGCCTCTTACATCCCATCACATGAGTAATATCATTTAGCATTATTAAACTCTTTGTGTTTTCAAGGTTGCTTACTTCAAGGCACGAAGCAGGTACTACACAGAGTTCTTGATATTGGGATGAGAAGATTGGTTGTGCAATCTGGAAATTTGGTGGGCGTTTCTGGAGGGCATCAAGACTTTGATAGAATGGCAAATCCAGAACCCTTGAAGATGTTCACAATGGTTCTTCAGATTGTTGCTACTCTGATCCAGAATTAGGAGGTCCATTAATCCATAATAAAGTAATATCAAATTGGGGAATTTTAAAACAAATTTTGGGAGTTTTGAATTATAGGATCAATTTTTATGTTTTTTCTAGAAGTTTAAATAAGAACTAAGTAAAACTTTCAATAGAAGTTTCTGTATTGAAATAGCAATGGGGCTAGGATTGTGGCTTAGTGGTAGTACACTTGCCTAGCATGTGTGAGGCACTGGGTTCATTCTGAGCACTGTATATAAATATATAAATAAAGGTCTATTAACAACAAAAAACAAACAACAACAACAACAAAAGAAATAGCGAGTTGTATCTGCTCTGGAATATTTCTTAGCACTGAGACATTTAATGTATGGTACAAATAAATGGTTACATTTTTGGCAAATCTTTTTATGTTTTTATTAAAGAACACTGACACCAACTTGTCTCTTTGGCTTGTGGGTTGTCAGCAGTTTTCTGGAATCCTAACCGCTGCTGTCACCTGCCTTTCCAAGATGAGAAATCATATTTATTTGAGTTTATGTGTTCATCAACATAAACTTTCTTGCACGTATTTCACTCTAGCTTGAGGTCTAAAGCCTATTGGTGTCTGTAGAAGCTGCTGGGCTGGGAATAAATACTCTTCCTTCTTTGATTTTCTTTTGATCATCAATCTGGAAATTCCTCCAAACACTGAAAAATTACTATGTAGATCCAAATGAGATGATCCCTTTTCCAAAAAAAGTTTACTAAAAGGATACTATGAAAAATGCATTTCAGGAGCAAAATGTTGGGATAATATTACTTATATTACCTTTTTACCCATAAAGATGCAAGTTTTTAATTACTATAATCTATAAATTGCTATAGCTACCTTGATTCATGACTGGGCATAATACCATTAAAGCATTAAACCCATCGGGAATATAGAACATGTTTTGAAAGTAGGGGGGAAAAAAACCAGAATCAAGTCATTCAAGAGCCAAAGGAGCCACAGTATTTGATAACAGCCATGAGTGAGTTCGCATATGGAGGACAGACTTTCAATAATGTTAGGGATGTTAAGGTATGGGATGAATTGGGAACTGTAGTCAGAATGATCAATACAGATTTCTTTATGACCGCAAGTTGGAATCATTTGTAGGAAACCATGATTTCAGTGGTGCTTTGCCGGTCACAGTACTCTAAAAGGCTTCTTCATGAATATTGAAAATCCTAGGGTGTTAGGGCGGCCACGTCCAGTGGCAGGAGCAGCCCGCCCTGCTGGGGCACGGCACCCACGCCGAGGGCGGGGTCACCCAAGGGGGACAGCGGAAAGTCCAGGGAAGGAGCAGAGGCCCCGAGGGGGTGACTGCGCCACTGGCAGCGAGTCCCCGTGGAAGCCCAGGCCAGGGCTCTGCGTTACCAGGCAGAAGGCGACGTTGGCGCGAGCCCCGCAGCGCCCCAAATTCTGAGGCTTAGGTCACAATCGACCCCGCAGCGCTCGAGGCCGTTGCGTGGAGAGAGGTGGATGGTGAGAGGCGCGGGTTTTGCAGCGGCTCAGAGGTTGCAGCGATGTGGTCCTGGTTTGGAGGCCTAAGCTCCGGCTGGGGCCACTCCTTGGGTCAGGTGGGGGACAGCCTGGCTTCCGTCACCCGCCATATCTCCAGCTTCGCCAGGGACGCGTTTCTGGACGATTTAGAAGAGGTAGAAGCAGGTTTACCTCATTGTGGGAGAAAGGAAATTGAAGCTCCCCAATCTACGTTCACATCAAAGGATGGAAGACTTACAAAGGATTGTACTGATCGGGAAGAAAAGCATGAAGAAGCATCAGGGCTTCCCACAAAGCATCCCTCTGTACGTTACCGACATCAACTGCAACAGAGAGGGACAGAAGCCAGCCAACCTAAAGCAAGACAGATGGTACTAGAGGATCCCCTGTGGAGACTGCAGTCACCTGCCCAATCAGTACACTCGGGAGCTGGTGGTACACCAATAACCACTGCACCGGCTCCATTCAGCTGTGGAATCAGTCGTCAGTTTTCCCCTTTTCCTGATGGAGACATGCACTTTAGTGACATCATTTCATCACAACATGAAATAAAGAGCTTGTCAATTGAAGTTTCCAGACTTGAATCTGAAGTCGGCCCCTGGAAGCATATTGGTCAAGCACAAGGAACACGTAATTCTGCTCCAAGTGAAATCTGCAAACTCCAAAATACTATCCAGGTACTTGAAGAAAACCAAAGTCAGGACATAAATAATCATCAACATGAAATGCCAGTTTTGCAGAAGGCACATCAAGAGAAACTGGCAGAGGAAAGTTGCCAGCATCGAAAGGAATTACGTGACTATGAAGAACAAATTGAAGAACTTGAAAATCACTCACAACAAGGTGACTCAGGGGTTACAGCCTGTGAGATGCAAAAAACTATTCAGGTTCTACAAACTGAAAACGCCGAGTCGACGAAAAACATAGAAGAACTTGAGGATCAAATAAAAGACATCAATAAAAAAATATCTTCTGCAGAAAATGATAGAAACGTCTCGAACACTGAACAAGAGCAGCTCAGTGTGGAAAAGGGACAAATAATTGAGCAGTGTGAGAACTTGCAACTGGAATGCAGTAAATTGCAGCCTTCTGTGATGGAGCAGAGTGATACTGTGGCCAAAAAGGGAAAAATTCTTCCACAGAGTTCATCGGTGGAAGAAGTGCTCAGGCTGCAACAAGCCCTGTCCCATGCTGAAAAGGAAATAATGAGACTGAACGGTTTAAACCAGGATGACCGTCTGGCTGAAGACAATCTGAAACTGAATGTGCGTGTTCAAGTTTTAGAAAAAGAGAAGTCATTATTGAGTCAAGAAAAGGAAGAACTTCAGATATCACTGTCAACATTGAGCTGTGAATATGAACTAATTAAAAGTATAGCTTCAACAGACGTGAATTTGTGTGTACAATTCCATGATTTAAAATTTAACTTGGAGTCGAAGGAGCAAGAACTGAATCAAAGTATTAATGAAAAGAAAATGCTGATAGCTGAGTTGGAAGAATTGGACACTCAGAACCAGGAAGCGACAAAGCACATAATTTTGATAAAAGATGAGCTATCCAAACAACGATATGAAGGAGACCTTGTAATCAAGAAATTGAAACAACTCAATCAAGAGAAGGATTTTGAAATCGCAAGCCTCAAAAAGAATATTGAGCAAATGGCTGCTGATCAAAAAGAAACTAAGGAATTTTTGGCATCTCATTTAGAAGAACAGGAGCAATTGATACAATGTATAAGTGAGAAAGAAGTTTTTATTGACAAACTCAAAGAACAAAGTTCAGAACTCCAAAAGGATTTAGATAAGTGTTCTCAGGTCTTAAGAGAAAATGAAACTTTAAGGCAAACCATAGAAGAAAAGGACAGAAGGATTGGATCCATGAAAGAAGAAGGAAATCATCTGCAAGAAGCATTGGAAAGACTTAGGGAACAGCAGCACAGAGCTGTCCTTGTGGCTGAGCTTGAAACCCTCGATAGTATCACAGAACTAGAATCTGAGGTATCTCAACTGAATATGGTCAATAATCATCTGGAAGAGGAAATTAAACATCATCAGAAGATAACTGAAGATCAGAGACAGGGTAAAATGTACCTACTTCAGTCTTTACAGGAGCAGAAGGAGGAAATGAATGAATTGAAATACCAATATGAGCAGATGAAGGCTGCGCATACCCAATTATTTTTAGTAAAAGAAGAGGAAATTAAGAATTTGCAGAAAACCATTGGACTAATAAAAGCCCAATTGCCTGGAGACAGACATGACACTCAAACAGAGAATTTGAATATTCTTCAAGAAGCAAAAGTTAAAGAAAGCCTTGCTGTAGAAAATGGAGGTGAAAAACACAACCTATTGAAATCTGAAAATGAGACGTCAGTGAAAGGAATCCAAGAGGGAGAACTTGAGATTAAACTTCTAAATGAACAGAATGTATCTTTAACCAAAGGGATTCATCAGCTGCCCACAGATGAAGTTGGTAAACTCACTCAAATTATCCAGCAGAAGGATGTGGAGACACCAGCTCTTCAGGCTAGACTGTCTCCAGTTTCCCACCCCCAGGATGTCCTTTACCTTCAGCAGCAGCTGCAGACCTTCACCACGGAAAGAGAACAAGTCTTAGCCGTTTTGAACGAGAAGACGAAGGAAAACAGCCGTTTAAATTCAGAACATCACAAAATGAAGGATCTAGTTGCTGTGGAAGAAGCAGCCCTCATCCAGCTTCAGGAAGAAAATAGAAAATTGTCCACCGGATTTGTAAGCAGTGATCAAGATGTGTTCAGAGAAACCCTGCAGAATCTATCTTGTATCAGAGGAAACGACATTGAGATAGAAGCGCTAAATCAGAAAAGTCACACTTTACTGGAAGTTTTCCAAACGTTCGGCACTGGTAATGAGAGGAGAGGTTTTAGTGTTAATTGTCATCAGTTCAAGGGGCTCCTAGAGGAACATAATCAATTAAAACAGCAAGTTAAACAAATGGAGGAATGGAAACATCAGAAGGAGCTTCTTCCTCTTCAAGCCCAAGTTGTGGTTGATGGTGAAAATCGTTCTAAGTTAGAAGACCACACCGGCCTCATCCAAAGTGATGAGTTGAGTGACACCAAATTAGACCAGGATCAGCTGTGCACAGGGCAGCTTTGCAATGCCAAGGCCCTTCCTGTAGGAAAACTTGATAGTACTTCACCCCAGCTCTTATCTGCTTCATCACTTAGCTCCCAGTCAGCAGAGGTCCAAGAGCTGAGACAGTCACTGCAAGAAAAAGATGCTACAATTAAGACTCTTCAAGAAAACAACCACAGGTTGTCAGAGTCCATGGCTGCTTTGTCGGAGATAGAGAGCAAAGGACATGAACAAACGGATTTGGAAATTAAACAGCTAAAGGCAAAGCAAGATGTGTTACTGAATTCACTTAAAGAAAAAGATCTCTTAATCCGGGCCCAAAGGGATCAGTTACTTTCTTCAAATGAAGAGTTCACTAACAAAGTGAATGAAAACCAAGTATGGAGGCAAGCAGCCAAGATCCTCAAGGAGCGAATATTCATTTTAGAAATGGACATTTCTAAACTCAAAGCGGAAAATGAAAACATAATAGAAACATCCAAAGGAAAGGAAATGGAGTGTCAAGCATTACAGGAGACCAACATGAGGTTCTCTGTGAAGCTGCGAGAAAAAGACTTGCAGCTGGAGACTATGAAGGAGAAAGCTCTGGCCTTTGAGCAGCTGTTACAAGGAAAAGAAGAGGACAAGTGTGGGGAGTTGAGTCATCTCGCCACTGCAGTTGAATCAATGCAGGAGAAGACCATTATGTTTCAGCAAGAGACAGATCGAGTCGTCTTGTGTCTGAAGCAAAAACAGATGGAGAACAGGACCCTCCAGCACAAGGTTCAACACTTACATGACGAAGAATTACGCTTACACCGGGAGCTAGAGAGACTACGCAGCCATCTTTTGGAATCAGAAGATTCTCACACCCGGGAAATTTTGGCTGTGGAAAAAAAGGGAGATTGAACTGAAAAAGAAAGTCACGCTGTTGGAGGAAAAGCTAGTTTTCATCTTCGACTACAAGTCATCAAGCCAATGTGCAGATACAGTCCCCGCAGGAACAGTTGAGGATGGAATCCCGACAGAGGGAGGAGAAGGCACTACAGTTTCCGCTCTCCCAGCAAGGAGGAAGCAGTCTGCCCTGTCGTTAAGTAACCTGCAAAGGGTTGGAGAGCATTTCCAACAAGAAGAAAAAGCTATGTGTCCTGCTGAATTCAAGAAAGAACAGAAGGAAAAGGCAGAAAAAGTCGAAGGAGAAGCATTATTATTACAACAGGATGAAGCAAATGTCGTGTGGGATTCAGCACCCAGACAGTTAGATCTCAAGGCAGAGCAGACTGGAGAACTCACAAAACAAAGTGAGCTCCTGCAAGAAATGCTGGATGATACACCAAAGAAATCGACGAACATGACACGCAGCACAGAAGGAAAAGTGGACAAAGGCCTCCTGAGAAACCTTTTTATCGGTCATTTCCGCACACCCAAAAGTAAGCGTGGTGAAGTGCTACGGTTAATCGGAAGGATCCTGGACATCGAAAAGGGGGAAATGGAGCAGTTGCTGAATGAAGATTACGGAGGTGTCACCACGTGGATGCCTGGTTGGCTTGGAGGAGGACCCAAATCTGTCCCCAGCACACCTTGGATACCAAGTCAGCAATCTGTGCGGAAGAGTTCTTTTTCAGAACTTTTTGTTAAGTTTCTGGAAACGGAATCTCATCCAGCTGTTCCACCACCCAAACTGTCTGCTCCTGCCATGGAACTCTAGATTCACCAAGAAGAAAGCAGGGTGCAAAGGTGCCGGGAAGTGGTAAAGAGGCAGCAGAATTCAGAGCCACTTACTCACCTAGCTGGACTGGGACCTAGTGTACCTGGGCATCTTCTCTGGAACCCTTGGCAGATGTCACGCCCACCTTTACACCATTGCCAGTGTCCCCAGACCATCCTGCCAGGGCTGTACTAAAGGACCTTTTAAAGCCATAAGTGACTCTCAAGCCAGAGATGATGTAGCACTCTAATGAAGCCATAACTCTGTACTTTTTGAGACTGGCCTTTTGGAAAACGTGTCATGTATTTGTAGACAAAAAGAGAAAGAAAAAAGCTGATGTATATAGCTACTAGGTATTTTGTCTTCCCTTTTTCTCTTGCTTCTTTCTTTCTTTCTCTCTCTTTTTTTTTTTTTTTTTTTGCTGTAGCGCTTAAAAAATTTATTTTGTTTTGTTTCATGTAGCACTTTTTGTTTATAAAATTTTGTTTTGATGTTATGACATAATCCTCAACAATAATCAATTCTAATGTACTTTGTGAGCAACTGTACATAGCAGCAATAGTGAACCATTAGCTCCAACCTCTTTTTTCATGATTGTATTTGTTACATTTAATTTTATGGAGATAAAATGACACATTTAATTAGCAGAAAGGAAGAAAAATCCAACTCATGAGAAAAAGATCTATATAGCTCAGAATTCAGAGTGTATAAAAACAAAATATAATGTTGCCCAAAGTTGTGACTTCTTGAGTTTATAAAAGAAAACCTTGTGCAACTACTAAAAGAAAGTGACAGTGGGAAGGCCTGAACATGAAGTTTCGTGGATAAATTCTGAGATTCTTTTAATGCAAATACTATGACACCCATCCATTTTACTTATTTTCATTTCTGTAAAAAAAATCACTTTACATTAATTCACCTTTCTAGATGTTAATGTCCAGAAAGAAGACCATTTTTATAAGTCAAACCGAATGTATTTTCAATGGAAAAGTTAATTTGCAAGAATGTATCATTAAATATCAGGACTGTTTATCTACGTACTTTTTGGGCTCTAAAATAAGGCTTATAAATACATTTTTAGAACCATTTGATCAAAAAATAGTGGGAAGGAGAAATCAGGAGAAATAAAATCATATAATGTTTTAAAAGCTGAAATACTTGGAAAAACATTTTTCATTTTTGTAAATTAAGGTAAAAGATAAATCAAAAGTTTTTAGCTAAAGTTAAGAGAAGTCAGAGAAGAGAAAAAGCAGATTATATAAGAAACACTTCTCTGACACCTGTAATTTCTAAAACCATTAAGAACATTTTTATTAAAATTAATTTAAATAAAATTTAATAAAAATTAAATGATAATTCAGTAAAAATTGATTTAATTTAAATTATTTTTAATGAATATTATTTAATTTGAATTTATTTCATTAACATTATTAATCAATTTAATAAAGTTAATTTATATTAAACCAAGATCTAATTTATATTTAAAATTTATTAAATTTTATTTTAATGAATTTAATACAATTTAATAATATTAGTCTAATTTACATAGAATTTAATATAAATCAAATTATTTCATATTAATGATATAATTTACTAAATAAATTTTAATAAAATTAAATTAATTTATTAGAAATGTTCTTAATGGTTTTAGAAATTACAGGTGTCAGAGAAATATTTGCTATATAATCTACTTTTTTCTCTTCTCTGATTCCATCTAACTTAAGCTAGAAACTTTTGATTTATCTTTGATCTTAATTTACAAAAATAAAAAATGGAAGACAAGATACCTAGTAGCTCTATATATCAGCTTTTACTTTTTTTTCTTTTAATTTCTTCTCAGTTTCCACTTTTTATTCATTTGAGTTTCAAGCTCTTTTAGGATAAGGACATGGGATTTACCTTTTAAGTCTCAAGCAATCAAAGAAAAGAAAGTACTAGTTTTGGCTTTTTAATGCAGTGCCGAAAATGGGACCTGAAGCTAACATTAATCATCTTCAGAAGACTTTGTATAAAAAGGCTGAAAATTATTTAATCCAGGACACTTGTGGCTTTAAATTTGCCCTGAGAGGTGGACAGTCCCCTATGACTCTGCGAATGTGGTTCTCTGAGACTTCATCCTGCCCATAGGTTGATGTGACCACCACCACCACAGCCGTGAGACACACCTGCACGCTAAACATCAGTGAAGTCACTTCCTTGCACCAGCACCAGCTGCTTACAATTGAACAAGAAGAGTCTTTAATTTCTTATAAGTCCATTAAAAAAATTTTAACTGGACGCTTAATTGAATCTGTTTTGAGTAGATTCTAGTAACAGAACTAATCCATGGTAGTGAATAACAATTCACATTTAAAAGTCATCGCTAAAATATATACTATTTTAAAGTTTGTATTGGTGAGATACTGTAAAAAGATGGTCTTTGCAATGATGAGAACCGGATTCACACAGAGCATTTCCAGCATTATAAACAAATCGGAAACTCCATAATTACACGATGAAACTGTGTATAGGCTAAATAGTCTTTATTCCATCCTTTAGTTCTTATGTGAAAATTTTACCCTATTCATCAAGTTTTAATTATCTTTGTAATAATGTAACTATTTTTAACATCCAAAAAGAAAATATTGTTTTAAAAATTGAGACAAGCAATAGAATATGATTGGAAATAATTTAATGGCATCTTACTTTGTAAATATAGATTAACAGATTTAAAAATGTTGCTGAAAAATAAAATTTTCATTGTTCTACAGCTACTTTGTTCTTAATTAATCATTTAACCCAAGTAATTGTGGCTTCAAATTACATGACCCAAGAAGCAGTTGAGAATAGGAGATACTCAAGTCTAGTTTTAGACATCTCCATACTCATGTTCCCAATATAATTAATGATGGCATTTAAAACGGGGATGTGAGTATCTTAAAGTCCCTTTCTCATTTTTGCTATGGTGTCAACTGAAACTATTTGTAGCTACCTCTGGAAGATGTGGGAAATGTTCAGTCATTTGATGTATGAGCCCTGCCATTGGAGTGTCTGGGGCTGGGGCTTCTAGATCCCAGTAAAGTCTTTGAATTCATAAACAGCCTGAAAAATCTTATTCACATATGCAGAGAATGTATTTAGTCAACATCAGTTTGCAGGAACCAGAGCAGAGCAAAAGGGTTATTGAAGAGTTTGGGCTGAAATACTCAGAACTGGAGAATATTGTGAAGTTGTGGTCTATCACCCGTGTTTTCTTATCTGAACTTCCTTTGGATTAAACTTGCCTATTTTAGCCACCAAAGCAAATATTTAAGTTGTCCAACCAATTCCTTGGGAAATGAGATCCTTTGGTCTTAATGACTCTTAAGCACATCTCAGAGCTTAGTTCACTAGATTTTTTTGTGTTATGAAGGCACATTTTGCCTGGTGAAGAGTGCCCCAGACGTGTCTGGGCCTCGGTAGGTATCTCTGAGCACATGTCTGATGAGTGCACACAGTGTGTATGTTGGAATTTGGTCTATGGATGAGGACACCAACATGGTCAGCTGGTGGACACTTAGTGGGAATATCCCCCCAAACCCATTCGATGATGGTTGGGGACAGGGTAGAAAGGATTATAAAATATGGAATCATTTTGTGGTTGAGGATCACTGTCTTATCTTGGTGACCTGCCCTCATTGAGTTCAGAGATGGGAAGTCTGTGGCCCTACTGTGAGAAGCATTGGTGTAGTGAACCTTGGTTGTTTTGAGCAGCTGAGGAGAGAAAAAGGGAGGTTGAAACTGAAAAAGCTGGAGTAAACACAAGTCAACTTTCTGTTGGGGGTGAGCTTGCCAGGACCCGCCATAACAAATTACCAGGGGTGGGTGGCCTAAACCACAGGATTTTATTCTCACAGTCCTGGAGGCTGTGAGCCCACGTCAAGGTGGGCAGGCTGGTTTGTCCTGGGCTTCTCTTCCTGCTTTGTATGTGGCTGCCTTCTGGTGTCTCCATGTAGTCTTTTCTCTTTGCATGTCTGATTCCTAATCACTGCTTCTTAAAAGGACACTAGTCGTACTGGATTCTGGCTCCCTTCCCTTAATGTTTTAGGGATCCCATTTCTAAATACAGCCACATTCTGAGTTACTAGAAGTTGGAATCTCAATATGAATTTTAGAGGGTCAGAATTCTGCCCATTACCAGGGACATCAAATAGAGAAGGGAGAGGGCTCAGGGCTACTTTGGAAGAGGCAAAAGCCTCTAGAGAAAGGCTGATCAAACAACCTGAACCTGAGCACAGTTTCTGCAGGTTTTCCAGGCAGAGAAATGGAAGTTCAGCAGGCACAATAAGTGCGAAGCTAGACCTCTGGAGAAATGGTCAGAGCAGGTTGTCTCTACAACACATAGTTCAGACTCCTCTTTCCGGCCTTTCAACCTCCTGCATATAAAGACGTTTCCCTCCATGTTCTCTCTTTGTTCATGACAAATTTTCCCAACCTCTAAGCAACGTGACCAATACTGTAATATACAATTCTCTCTCTCTCACACACACACACACATGCTATTATCTATGATTTTTATACATACTTATATTATTATATAACATAAGACATACTAATATTGCATATTAATTACATATACTATAATTATTGAAACATAGTATCATATATATGCTAATACCCATACCATTTCTGTCTCCTTTTCTTTACCTCCCTCTGATCCTATTGACCTCTTTTCTTCCTCTAGTCACCATTTCCAATGTGATCAATGCACTCTCTCTTTCCTATTTCTCTCTTGATTAGCCATACAAACAAGCCCAAGAGATAAGTCAACAAAGCACAGAGGGAAAGAAATGAGACTTAAAACCTTCTACCCTTCTTCCCCCTATTGTAAGAGGCAGAGCAGATGTCACTCCCTATTATTGATAAACAACTTTTTCAACGACTGTTTGTGAATGTCGTACCTGATGGTGACTTGGTTGATAAATCTTCCCTTGGGAGAGTCTGTCTCTGGATATAATGAAACTTATAATGACTTAAAAACGTAAAAGCTGTTCCTGTGTTCAAAGAAAAAAAACCAGCTGTACTAACTCCTCATTTGACTTCTTAGAAGAGGAAAATCTTAACATTAAGTGAAAATAGTTTAAGGAGGAGAAGAATGCTTTGAGTTCCAACTATTGTTTTCTTTTAAAATTTTTATTAATGTACCAATTATTTTGTCACCAAATGTAAATGAAAGACTTTGAGTAATTGTTTCATCACCTTGCTCTGACTCTCTCCAGAATTAAAAAGAAACCACTCAAATTCTCAGTTTCTTATTAAACTGTAAACACATTTACTTTCACTAGCATTATTTTATACACAACCAGTAAAATACAAATAGTGGTATTTTGTAGGGAAATTTCTTTCTACCCCAAAGACATAAGTGTCCTTTTGGTTGATAGTATGTGGTTTTATTTTAATGCTCTTGAAGGGGTGGGAGAGGCAAGACAAAGAGCCCACTAACGTATCTGCCTGTACCTGTGTTAAGGCTCAAGGACCCACTGGGATATTCTAGTGGTGCACGCATCAGGTGTACTAAATTAGAACAGCGAGTCCATGTGATGCTCTGAACTCTCTCCTGCTTAGCCTAGCTCTCTTTGCAATTCATTCACTTTTGCTTGTGGTATTCCATGGGCCTGAAATATAATTGGACTCATTCTTCCCACCTTGCCCCAGTCAATCTGTCCAGTTTTCTTCAGTATTTTCTCACATTTCTTAAATCACTTCTTCATCTCTGCTGTTCTTCAACACTCAAGTTTTTAGTCCAAAGGTTATTTTTCCTTTTTTTCATATTTTGATTTGAAGTTAATGATTATAAAAAGTTAGTTGATAGATGATCATTAGCAAATGGTACCATTCACAAAGGCACACGCCCAGGAACCCTCCTTCTCCAACCACATCCTACCTGCCCACAGTTAGACCAAGTTAATTCCTGTCAGAGGATGAATGTACTGAGTAGGTTAAATTTATTTTTTCCTATTCATTTTACCTTTAAACTTTCTTGCACTGTCTCACATATAAGCTTTTGGGGACACCTAATAGCTAAACCATACCAGAAATATTACCCTTTGCTGGTGCCAACAACTTGTTCTGATATTTGAGATCCTTGTCAGATTCTTGGGATTCCTTGTTGTACTGATGCAGAAAACTTATCTGTAAAACTATAAAAAATCTATAGCAGAAATACATCCTTTGGATCAATTAGTTTGAAATAATTACTGAAAGTTCTTCACTGGGCAGTCAAAAAGTATGCAGTTCCTACTTGCATAGGTTTAGGAAAACATTACAAACAAACTTTAAAATATGAAGTTACAAAATGACTAATACAGATGGCGGTATGCTTTTCTGAGTGAGTATGTGTGAGGGTGGGGGTGTTGCTGCAGACTCATCTGTCTTAAATGCAATGTTTAATCTATGTGTGTGTGCCTTATTATAAGACCTTAGAAGCATCAAAAACAATTCCCCAGGTGAAGTCTCTTTCCCCTTAAGATAGTTCCAAACAAATCCAGAAAAACCATGGAGTCATACTGCAGTTTGATGATTTTTAAGGAGGATCAAAGAGCATCTTGTTTGTAAAACATTTCCTTCTTATAAAAAAAAAGACACCCCGACATTGTAGGAGTCCTTTAAAGACCTCCCCCATGGCTGCTCTGATTGACAGGACTGACATCCCTCAATATCACCCCAGCATTCCAGCTAATGACTTAGAAACAGATAGACCCACCCAAGGCCAACCAGTAAGTAGGAAGGTATGTGAAGATCTCCTGGAACTCCCAAGGAGACACCACGGACAGGGAGGAGAGAGAAAGAGAGAAAATATAATTTATGTTTTTTTGTTCTCTTTCTTCCTTCTTTGCCCCTCTGTTTTGATCTTCAATATTCTATAGCAAACGCACACTTTCTGAGAGACCATTAGTGCATGCTCAGTATATGGGTATTTGATTTTATTAAATCACTAAACTTTATCAGAAACCACAGCATTGTAATTTTAAAGGCATTAACTTGGAATGACATACTATTGGGAACATGTCTAGATAATTAAAAAATTGTAGGTGGTTGGTTAGGAAAATGTTTTTTGGAGTCAGTGGATGTCAAGACTTTCACATATAAATTTGCATCTTCAACAAATAGGGCTGGGAAAACTGGAAATCCATATGCAACAAAATGAAACTGAACCTTTTCTCTCATCATGCACAAAAGTTAACTCAAAATGGATCAAGGAACTTGATATCAAAACAGAGACTCTGCGTCTGATAGAAGAAAAAGTTGGCTCCAATCTACATATTGTGGGGTTGGGCTCAAAATTCCTTAATAGGACACCCATAGCACATGAGTTAATAACAAGAATCAACAAATGGGACTTACTCAAACTAAAAAGTTTTTTTTCTCAGCAAGAGAAACAATAAGAGAGGTAAATAGGGAGCCTACATCCTGGGAACAAATTTTTACTCCTCACACTTCAGATAGAGCCCTAATATCCAGAGTATACAAAGAACTCAAAAAATTAATAAGAAAACAAATAACTGAATCAACAAATGGGCCAAGGACCTGAACAGACACTTCTCAGAGGAGGACATACAATCAATCAACAAGTACATGAAAAAATTGTTTACCATCTCTAGCAGTCAGAGAAATGCAAATCAAAACCACTCTAAGATACCATCTCACTCTAGTAAGATTGGCAGCCATTAGGAAGTCAAACAACAACAAGTGCTGGCGAGGATGTGGGGAAAAGGGTACACTTGTACATTGCTGGTGGGACTGCAAATTGGTGCGGCCAATATGGAAAGCAGTATGGAGATCTCTGGGAAAGCTGGGAATGGAACCACTATTTGACCCTGCTATTCCCCTTTTCGGACTATTCCCTGAAGACCTTAAAAGAGCGTACTATAGGGATACTGCTACATCAATGTTCATAGCAGCACAATTCACAATAGCTAGACTGTATAGATGAATGGATAAAAAAAATGTGGCATTTATACACAGTGGAGTATTACTCAGCACTAAAAAATGACAAAATCATGGCATTTGCAGGGAAATGGATGGCATTAGAGCAGATTATGCTAAGTGAAGCCAGCCAATCCCTAAAAAAACAAATGCCAAATGTCTTCTTTGATATAAGGAGGGCAACTAAGAACAGAATAGGGAGGAAGAGCATGAGAAGATCACCATTAAACAGGGACGAGAGGTGGGAGGGAAAGGGAGAGAGAAGGGAAATTGATGGTAATGGAAGGAGACCTTCATTGTTATACAAAATTACATATAAGAGGAAGTGAGAGGAAAGGGAAAAAAACAAGAGAGAGAAATGAGTTACAGTAGATGGGGTAGAGAGAGAAGATGGGAGGGGAGGGGAGGGGAGGGGGATAGTAGAGGATAGGAAGGGCAGCAGAATACAACAGACACTAGTATGGCAGTATGTAAAAACGTGGATGTGTAACCGATGTGATTCTGCAATCTGTATACGGAGTAAAATTGGGAGTTCATAATCCACTTGAAACAAATGTATAAAATATGATATGTCAAGAGCTTTGTAATGTTTTGAACAACTAATAATAAAAAAATCTAACCTTTTTTCTCTTGTTTTTTGTGTCATAAGAAATTCCTCCTATTTAGTTATGTAGTAAAGGTTTTCTCTTACCATATCATGTAAAATCTTGATCTTTGCTTATTCACATTTATGTAGTGAAAATCTAGAATCTCTTTTTGAATATGGGGAGAGAGAGTTTCATTTCTTCAGTTGGAAAGAATGCTGTGTCATCAGCGTCACTGCTGTGGTGACTTGCTATCCCCAGTTCTACATCAGGAGCAACGTCTTCGTGTGTATCTGGTTCTGTTTCTGAGCTCTTCAGGTTGTTCTTTACATTCCCAAGACATACAGCTGTTTGAGCTCCATCACTGATTCAGGGTGTGACCTGCTGAATTAAGATAATTTTTAGGATTTTCTAGTGGAAAAAATCATGTGTAGATTAATGAATATTATGGTCACATACTGAATGCTGCTTGTGAAACTGACAGGGGGCTTCAGATGTACCCTTTGAGTGTCCACTAGGACCCTTGCTGATATTAACCCACAGACACGCTGCAAGGTATGTCTGCTCTGGGAAGTCAATTTCTCAGGATGCTGCTGTCTAGTCTGCACTCAATTACAAATCCTCTTGGCATCTTTAACAAGCCTGTGTTGAGATTTCCCTACTTGTTCCCTGAACATCTTATACCTACAGCTGTTTGCACATTACATTTTGATTATGCATGTATATCTCTGGCTTTTAAAATAGAGAACCATCTTCCTCCTTTTTGAAGGTCCAAATGAACTCACTATGTTCTCACCTGTCACAGTTCACATTTTTAAAGTCGATAGGTCTCATTTAAATGTTGACATCTGTACATGGTATAAAATATGGACTTATACCACTGAAAACAAATACACTCTCATTAAAACAAAATTTCTCTCTAATCTACCTATAAGAGAAAAAAGAAAGCCCCCAAATACTATGCAGTTGAGATTTCATTAAAAAAAATTTCTTCAGAGAAGCTGGATATGGTGGCACATTGTAATCCCATGGACTTGGAGGCCTGAGGTAGGACTGTAAGTTAGAGCACAGCCTGGACTATTTAGGGAAACCCTAACTCAAATTTAAAAAAATCAGAAGGGCTGTGGCTGTGGCTCAGAGGTAGAGCACTTGCTTATCAGCTTAAGGCTCTGGGGTTTCATCCCCCGGAAAGTGTATGCCTGTGTGTGTTTTTGTGTGTGCACACACAGGATTTTTCAGAGAGATGAGTATTCTTATATTTCTGATCACTTTGCTCATTCAAATTTTATATTTGCACACTTCACACTTCTGTCAAAGTTTGAAAACTAGATATTTTTAAAGATTGTATAATATTTTTTTTCTTGTTCTACAGTGGAAAGGGACTGAGTGGCCCATTTGCTGATTATATTTCCCAGTAGCCAGATAGATGACAAAGCACAGAAAAACCTCAGAAAATAGTAATTTGTTCTAGTAATAGTTTGTGGTTATTTTTTGTCTCGTTGCTAAACTTAAATGGTTTTGAAATAATCAGCTATCTAGCATGACTTTGGGCATAGTTAATTATTTTCCATGAATGTCAGTTTCCTTTGTTTCTACAATAGTGACTTTTCAGGGTCCCTATGATGATTTCATGATTTATAAAAAATTTGGCAGAATCAGAATGGTCATATAATTGGTGGCCAAAATGAAAGACAATATTAGTGGTGATGTTATTATAATATTTTCTCATTTTGCTGAAAAATTAGAATTTAAAACATTTTATGTGTTATATTCTTCTACAATTGTGCTATTTATTAATGAGAAATGTTTACAAATGTTATGTACATTTCAATTTCTTAAATTATTAAACATTAAAAGTTCAGTATTCCTTTAGTTATATGTTCTCTACCTTACACATTATTGTTGCATTACTAATCAGGATACTGACTTATTTTCTTACTTTATTTTATTTATTTATTTATTTTTTTGCTTTTGTTTCTGGTACTAAATATTGAACCCAGGGCTACTTTGTCACCCCAAGCCCTTTTTACTTTTTATTCTGAGACAGGGTCTTGCTAAGTTGTTTAGGGCCTCACAAGTTGCTGAGGCTGGCCTTGAACTTGCAATCCTCCTGTCTCAGCATGACAAGTTGCGGGGATCATAGAGGTGCTACACTGCACCCACCAGGATATACTGACTTTTCAAGAGGAAGATTATTTTGTAAAATGGCTTGCCTTTTTAATGACTGAAATTGAAAGATTTCATATACTAGGTTGGAGTAGGGTGGGTTGATAAGTGGATACTTGGAGAAGGAGTAAAGTAGTGTTCTGTTGGCCACCTTCGACTCCTGTTCATTGAATGAATTGAGCAAAATAATAGCCCACAAAACACGACTGGATTAGTTTCTGCAGTATCTTAGCAAGGAATTATTCTTACACACTATCAAGAAGACACAGTCATCGTTAACCCACACTTATCTTGAGTGCTTTCAGGTCTTTTGAGCTATAAATTTTTATGATAGATTCACTTAGATTATCAAAATATTAAAGTTTAATAATTTGAAGAAGGACTAGTAGATTTTGCCTGTGCACATAATTTTTTTCTCAGGTAAGTTATAAAGAGATCTACTTAGCACATCAAAAATTCTAGAGATTAATAAAAGGCAAACTGCTCAGGAATCTATCACTGAATAAACGCATCACTTAGGAGTCTAGTACTTAATAAAGGGACTATTGCAATCACAAAGATTTCATTTTCTGGCCAGGAATATCAACAGGAATATAATCTAGTTATTTTTAAATAAAATGATAACTAGGTAAGAATGACCCACTTAAAAACCATTTTTTGTCCAATCCTCTCTCTTTACAAATGAAAAGATTAAATGTCAAAGTGCCGCAGTCTCTGGCTGGGCACAAATCACGAGTCTCCACACAGCTTGTAGATTCAAACAGCAATTCTTTATTCCCGAACTCACACCGGCCGTCTACAAACACGTTCTGGGGGAATCCACGTTCTCTTTCCAAATCCACACTCTGCCCTAATCCACTCTCTCCCAAATCCACACCGCATGGGCTTCTGTCTCTCAAAAAAATACTGTCTGACCCTCAGCACTCAAGAGGAACTCAGCAGCAGGATACGCCCTATTCCAAAAGAGGAACACCCTAATCTCCTATTACTAAACCACCCTATTCTAAAGGGGAAACACCCTACTCTCCTATTATGCTAAACTGCCCTATTCTAAAGGGGGAACACCCTAAACACGGATCCTGCCCTGGTCCTTGAGCAAGGTCACCTTTCAGAAGTCCTTCCACTAGACAGCATGGGAGTAAGCTGGCAAGGAATTTGTCATACCTACTTGGCTGATGGCTCCCAGCATCTCCCCCCTTCTGATTAATTAAACAACAAGTAATGTGGCTTAAGGACCGTGCCTGGTAGGTTGTCCAGTTCAACATATGGCTCTTACCCGTCATCGGAAAACTGACCTTTAGGTAACTGACCTTTAGGCGTCAGCCTCCTGTCTTAGGTTGATACCATTGCAACTGGATCATACCCGTCACTGACTACCGGTCCAGCATACAGCCATACTTGTGGATAGGTCTATGCACCAGTGGGGGGGTGAGGTTCTTTGCCTCACCTCTGTTGGCCCCCAAATTTGGCCTTGGTGCCAGTGGGGGAGTGAGGTTAATGTGGCTTAAGGACCGCGCCTGGTAGGTTGTCCAATTCAACATATGGTTCTTACCCGTCATGGGAAAACTGACCTTTAGGCAACTGACCTTTAGGCGTCAGCCTCCTGTCTTAGGTTGATACCATTGCAATTGGATCATACCCGTCACTGACTGCCGGTCCAGCATATAGCCATTGGCCCCCAAATTTAGACCATCACTAGCAGAAGGGAGGAGGATACAGAAATGCCACGACACCAAGCCAATTGACAGTTCCTTTGGAAAAATTGCATCATTGGTGACACCATCAGCAAAGATCACTGGTGACACCATCAGCAAAGATATGCCAGCATTACCACAATTTGCTGCACTAAACGTAGTTACATAGTCCAGGCAAGTTCTGTAAGCAGTTCAAAGGGGAGGAATCTATCAATCTGTCCGTCTCCTCCCAAAGTCCGTTTCCTCCCAAAGTAAGTTGACTCCTTGATTGAGCATACTTGTTGAGTTATATTCATTGGGATGAAGATAGGAATTCTGGCAATGATGCTAAAAAGACATTAACCTGAAAATAATTATTAAATATAATGAAAAGGAAAGGTGAAAGTAAACAAACAGATCTGTTAACCTACTTAAAAAACAATCCTTAACAGCTGTTTACCTGATTTAAATTAGTAAACAAGCAGATCTGTTAACCACCTTTAAAAACAATACTTAACAGCTGTTTACCTAATTTAAATTAAGCCATTTAAATCACGTGAATAAAAAATAAATAATTCGGATCCATTTTCTCATGAGCGCTCCTCATATATAAAATACGCACACACAGACATACAACACAAAACACAAATGTGCAAACAAACGTACAACATATAAGATAATAATAAAGGCCTTGTAGCTTTACCTAGGTGAAATCTCCATTGCAATGTTTAAAAACTCTATAGTCAAAAAAAAATAAAACTGATCAGAAAAACATTAACCTAGGTTTGTATGAGCTCAAAAAATAAAAATAGAACCTTATGATGTGGGAAAAATGCAATAATAAAATAGATATTGAAAAAAGCATCCTTGTTAATCACTGTTGCAGATGTAAGAATGGCCAAGCTGGAGTTCTGGATATCAGCTGTTATGGATTTGAGTCAAATCATCTTCTTTTCGATTTGTAGAAATTGCTTTAGTTTAGTCTTTCTGGAATCCAAATCGGCTGCTGTTCTCCCTGTGGAAACACACAAACAGAGCCCCGACTCCAGACAATCACTGGGTCTGGACCTTTCCATTGTCCTGTTAGAATATCTTTCCAAAGAACTTTAGGCTTATGCACATTTTTTGGATACATATGCCTTTCCGCAGCACTAAGTCCTGATGAATCCAAATTTAAAAAGTTTAGAGTAAAAAGGGTTATTTTAAGTTTATCTTTGGGGGATATATACCCCTTTCCAATTTTTAAGATTAACTAGGCTTCGAATCATGCAATCTTTCCTCCGTCATGAAGGCATCTTAGCCACCTTCAAATTAACCTTTTAAAGCCTACCAATTATCATCTATTCTGTACTTTTAAATGTACTTTTTCACCACCTACAGCTTCACTATTTTAAACGAGGCTTAGATTCTGTTTAAATCGCTTAATATTAGTTTACATGGCTGCCCTTCAACCAAAGGCCTTTTTTACTCCATTAAGAAGCTTTGTCTCAATCTGCCATGTACAAATATCTTTTTCTTCTTACTTCCTTTCTCACGCTTTTAAGGTAAGTCTAGTTTCCTCAAAATCTTTTTAAATGGCATTTTACAACTTTTTACTTTACCACAGAGATTATCTCATCTAGAAACATTTTAACCTTCCATATTAAAATATATTTTCACATCTTTAATCTTAATCTCTTTTCTAGCCGTTAACCCTTTTTATAAATTCACATTCTGAAATAACCCTTATAAAATTTCTGATTTAGACAAATTACTCCACTTTAAGATGAAATACTTTCATGTTTTTTTTTTTTATGATACTATAATACTGTAATTGAAACCCAACTGAAACTTCTTATACTCTTTGTATATAAATTACACCTGATAGAATCTTAACACTTAGTAACCTTGTTTTAGCAAAGACACAGACCAAAGCAATGTTTAACCTTTTTCCATTCACCAATTTATGAAAACACGCATAATGATTAAATATATTATCTTATGTAACTTAATAAGTAAAGAGTACTTGATTTCATATTTAGTGGTTGATATTTTAACACTTTAGCTTTGTAAATTAATTAGATGTCTATAAAAACCAAGATCTTAGACAAGCGTAGTAAACAGAACTAGCCATCTCTTTCTTGTTGAAGAAAAATCCTTCTACAGGATACCATGATGGTCCCATTGAAATATTTAACAACTTCTCGTTTAAAAGCCATGGGCTGCATTTTTGTATTGTATCAACATATGCCCTAGCTGTTCTTGGTCTTACTGGGGTGCCTTTTTTCTCTAACAATTTCTCTTCCTCGGAGGTGAACAACTTCAAACCTTGAGTTAACCATTTTCCCCAGTTTGCCTGAGAAAGTTCTAGGAACAGGCAACTTGAAATAAAAACAAAATAAATTAGAACAAGAACACATTGTTTTTTGAAATGCTCACCCATTCTTTCGCTCTCCTTCAGGGGCTGAACAATTTCACTTACCTTCTTTTCAGATGTTCCCCGTACGGACCGCCAAATGCCGCAGTCTCTGGCTGGGCACAAATCACGAGTCTCCACACAGCTTGTAGATTCAAACAGCAATTCTTTATTCCCGAACTCACACCGGCCGTCTACAAACACGCTCTGGGGGAATCCACGTTCTCTTTCCAAATCCACACTCTGCCCTAATCCACTCTCTCCCAAATCCACACCGCATGGGCTTCTGTCTCTCAAAAAAATACTGTCTGACCCTCAGCACTCAAGAGGAACTCAGCAGCAGGATACGCCCTATTCCAAAAGAGGAACACCCTAATCTCCTATTACTAAACCACCCTATTCTAAAGGGGAAACACCCTAATCTCCTATTATGCTAAATTGCCCTATTCTAAAGGGGGAACACCCTAAACACGGATCCTGCCCTGGTCCTTGAGCAAGGTCACCTTTCAGAAGTCCTTCCACTAGACAGCATGGGAGTAAGCTGGCAAGGAATTTGTCATACCTACTTGGCTGATGGCTCCCAGCATCAAAGAGAATAAGATATTCACTTAAATTTACAATCTTTTTAACTTTTTGTTTTGCTATTGAGAATTGAACCCAGGGGTATTCTACCACTGAGTTGTATCCCAGGCTCTTTAAAATTCTGAGTCAGGGTCTCACTAAATTGCTGAGGCTGGCCCGAACTTGTGAACCTCCTACCTCAGCTCCCAAACTGCTGGGATCACAGGTGTGTGCCACCACACCTGGCTAGAGTGTAATCTGTGGGACCCTAAGATGGAACCTGAACATGAATTTTGCTCTTTTGACACCCTTGACCACTATTCATCTTTAGATCTTTTTCTTTCACTTCAGTAGATTTCTCCCCTGGTCTGAACAGAGACTCTCATACAAATTTATTCTGTTCCTCAGAACCAAATTACCATCCTGAAAACTGAATTTTCATACCCCTACCCCACTGCTTAATCTCTAGTGACTCCCACTGTTCATGGAAAATGAGTTACGTATTTTATTTTATATATAATGCCCATGAAGTCTGTTTCTAACTCTCTCTCTCTCTCTCTCTTTTAGAATCTTAGGTCACGCGGGCCCTGAAGCTATGGTGTCTCAGTTCTATAACACTAATGAGGTAGCTCAGAGGATTGTAAATGAATGGTATTGAACCATTTGCTCGAAAAATCCTATTTTCTCTGAGTGACAAAATTCTAGTGTGAGAAGGAAGGTGGAAGGAATCTTGGAAGGAAGTTTTCTGAGGTACTGAGGTATACGTCCTATAATTTCAGAAATATCAATTCCTTTTGCAAAAGCTCATGAGGGTGGGATGATGGGATTTCCCACAACCATTAATTAGTTCACTAATGAGTTTTGAAGCAATAATTGCCTAAACCACTTGGTTCAAAGAAGTTACAAGAATATATTCTTTTGTTTAATTAGTTACACATTAGAATTCTTATTCCATGTGATTATAATGGAGCTAAAAAACTCCTACTGCCTGGTGTTTGTACTGTACCTCTCTTATGCTTAGATAAGTTTAGGTACTGACCATTGAGTTACAGTGCCCTCAACATTCCGCACAGTAACGTTCTGTACAAGGTTGTAGCCTAGGAGCAAAGGCTACCCTATGTTATCCCACCTCTACCAGCTAGGTTTGCCCAAGTGTCTGCTGTGATACCTGTGCAATGAGTTTCTCAGAATGTGCCTCAGTAAATGACTCACGTCTATGTAAATGGAGTCACAAGCTGTGGTCTTATGTGGATTGTTATCTTTTGTTTAGCACAATGTTTTCAAGGTTGATGCATGCCTTAGCTCATATTAGTACTTCATTCCTTTGAATTGACAAATACTATAATAATGTGAAGTGATGCATGTTTTGTTCCTCCCTTCATCATTTGATGAGCATTTGAGTTGTGTGTGACCTTGAGTATCATGAATAATGCCATGGGTGGACATGCATTTTCACTTCTTGGTACACACCTGGAAGGATTGCTGGTTCACATAGTATCTCCACATTTGACATAAGAAACTGTCAAAAATAACCAAAGTGGTTGCACCCATGAGTTCTTATTTTCCAAGGTTAGTATTAGGCTTTTATGAGTCTTTCTATCATCGGCTGCCCTGTTCTATTTTGCACTGGTGACCTTATATTTTACTTACAGCTTTCTCTTTCTTGGCTTTGTGATGCTTATTAACATTCTGGACCCTTCCTCCTTTCTCTTTTCTATGACCCTTTCCCCCTCTCTGCATACAATTTTTGTTTTTTCTGCCTCAGCAATTTCATTTACCAGAATACATTCCACTTCTCAGTCTTGTGGAGATTGCTCTTAAATCAGGTCCCACCATGACTGAAAGGTTCTCCTGAGCTGCAGTCCCACAGATCTGATTGTCCTCTTAACTCCTATATGTAACAGTCCAGTTGCAAATGTCTGCTTCTAAAAAGTACATTCACAAGAGGGCTCACCATCTGCTCTGCAAAGGTGGTCTATTCTCTCTCTCTCTCTCTCTCTCTCTCTCTGCCTCTGCTGTCCTCTCAACTCAGACTTGAAATTTCAGTCATGTTTTGATTTTTTCCTCTCCCTTGCTCCTTGTGCCCAGTTTTTTAAATACTGTCTGATTTATGTGTCTGTTGTCCTCATCCATCTTTCTTTCCTCTGCATTACCTTCCACCAGTCAGGATCACACAATTACTGCTCCTTTTATTTCAATATCTCTTCAGCTGGCCCACGTGATCTTCATATTTTCCTTTTCAATCAGGGGTACATTTTGCACTTACACCTTACTTAAGGGTTCTAGCACATTCCTGCCACTCCTCTCTTAACAGTCTCCAGAGGTTCCACAACTTCCTGTAAATAAATGGCAGATTCTGTGGCTGTGCCTTCAAGTCTCCAGTGAGGTTTCCTAGTCTTGCCTCCTGCTGGGCTCCTAAGCACATGCAGGAGCCATGGCTGTTCTCTTTGCTTATCAATCAAGCTTTGCACTTCCTGGCCTTTCCACTGAGTCTACATAAGCCAATTCCTCAGGGACTTAATAGAATGTGGCCTCCTCCAAAATGATGCCCAAGAATGTATCACTCTTTCAACTCTTACCTTGCCATTTTGCATTATGTATAAGAGTCACTCAGTGCCCATCTAATCGACCCTCCTCAATCCATGGTTTCTGAGGGCAGAAGCCATGGTACATTTGTCACAATTAGAGCAGCTTCCATTTACTGAATGTCTGCTTTGATTTAGGCATGGAGCCAAGTGATTTATATACAAAACCCTCTTTAATTATCAAAACTTCTGGAATAGGCTTTGTTTGTAATTCTCATTTTATAGACGAGACAGTTAATGCTTAGAGAGGATAAGTAACTTTACCAAGGCTAAAGAGCTCCTAAATGACAAAGCAAGGATTTTAGACTAGACCATCTGGCTCTAAAGCACGTACCATTAACTAGGACTATATCACTTTCTCCACAACACCTAACTTAATAAGTGCCAGTTAAATGAATAAAAATGGTTAGTGTGTGCTGCCGAGAGGAAGTGGAAGGCTAAGAGTTATATTTCAGTTCTAAGTGGAGCTCTAACACTTTCTTGGACTGAATTATTTATCATGTCTGAGCTGTTTACTCATTCATAAGGTGGAGGAAAGAGATAATGATCCCTATCTCACAAGGATGTTGTGAGGATAAAATGAAACATTGCTCATGACAGCATCTACCAGTAGACTCTTGGTAAATATTAGTTGATAATAATAGAAATAAAATTCAATTTTACCATTCCTCCTTGCAGATAGCAAGATCAAAGAAGATGCATGCAACCAGTGGTTGCTTTATCATTTTTTCAAGACCCATCCCACCAGTATGCCAACCGTGGCCGTTCATCTAAAATGGAAATACCAAACTATATGATACTTCTTAATAGAGTGTATTTTTTTTGTTTCATTCAAATATCAATGTCTCGTATCTGTCTGACATCTATCGTCTATCTATGTATTTAATTATAATATCATTGAAATGACCAATAACCCTGTCCCTGGGTTTCTAGGAGAGATGTGGGCATTATTTAGTCTTTAACAGGACATTGACTTTGACGGGACTTCTACTCTAATATTGCTGTATCCATTAAATAACTTTAAACATTCAAGCAAACTATGGTCCTCCTGCTTCTCATTCTGTTTTTCTACATCAGTTCTTCTTTATCTTTCTGACCTTGGTGATTCACCATGGCATTTCAAATATTTGCAAATATTGGTGTCCATAAGAATGTGTCCTGTCTAGTGTAAGACATTTTACCAAATGAAAATTTTAAGACATTATAGTATATATACACACTGTATACACATACACACTTTCACTGAATTGTCCTACTCTTTATTGTTGTTCTTATTTTCATAAAATAAATGTCATTTGACATTCTATAATATCCTATCACTAATCCCGAATCTTACATTAACTTCTTATGTACGGTGGATGCTATTCTTAATAACTTTTTCTTAATAAAAACAAAGCCAAAAATTTGTTTAGAGACTTGAGTGAAGACAGACAGCTTTTAAGCAGGGGTTGAAGAGAAGGGAAAAATTGTGACATGGATACGCAAAGAGTTAATTTTCTGTTTGCTCCAGACCATCCAAACATGAATAAGGTACATTAAGATGCCATAATAAAAGTGAATTTTATCAATATGTTCCCAAATCCTTGGTTGGGGAATTGTAGATGGAGAATTTTTAATGCAACTCCCATTCTGTTAACATTCAGGGAAAGAGTTGAACATCTATCTTTATAAATCACGTTGGGGGATTAAATTCTTTAGTGCCATCTTGATTTATTTGTTTGGGATTTTATGTATTCTAATGGGGAGTCCAAAATTCAATCTTCTTGTCCTGGAGGGAATCTC